>NC_064632.1:482624351-483874351 GCF_023864275.1 Schistocerca cancellata
CAGAATGTAGCGTTCGAGAATTTTGTTACCACCTCTTTAGGGAGTATAGCGGACGAACAGGATAAGGACGCAGTATTGAAAGATATAAAGAAGAAGTGGGAGGACAAGGATAATGTAGGAATACGCCAGTACTACTTAGTGCGCAATAGAATACTATTCAAGAACCGAGCCCCGGACGACTCTAGATGGGTGTTGGTGATTCCGGAGGAACTCGTAAACAAAATTATATGGTACATACATTTGAGTTATGGTCACTTCGGAGCACAGAAATGTTGTGAAAAACTGAAAGAGACATGCTATTTTAATAACATGCTACGGCGTATTCGTGGTGTACTTAGAGTGTGTGGACCTTGTCAGCGAGCAGAGACTTATGCTGCATCATTGCACCCGATAATACCAAGCAAACTTTGTGACCTCGCGGCCGTGGATCTATTTGGGCCACTAATACGATCTAAATCAGGTTTTGCATATGTTTTCGTAGCGGTGGAGCTAACCTCCAAGTTTGTGTGTCTGACTCCGTTGAAGCGAGCCACAGGAAGGGCAGTGGCAGCTGCATTTGCAAAGCAGTTTCTGCATGAAGTTGGGAGCGTGAAAAGAGTTATCTCGGATAATGGACCACAATTTAGATCGCAATACTGGCAGCGGATGCTTCGAAGAAGAAGAATTAAACCTATATATATATATATATATATATATATATATATATATATATATATATATATATATATTTCACCCCAGCTCGAACCCCAGTGAGCGTATTATGCGTGAATTAGGAAAATTATGTAGGTTATAGTGCAGTCGTGATCACCGATCGTGGGACATACACCTAAAAGGATTTCAGAACATAATTAATGAGTTACAACGCAGTTGGTTAATTTGCTACGTAAGCGGTGCTGATAGACAATAAAAGCGGTTTAAAAGCTGTGAGCTGTCTGGGGAAGTTAACCTTGCATTACTGCGCAACTGTTTCACCAGGTATCCAGTCAAGCTTACCAATTTCCCAACCAGACTAACATTAATTATAATCTTTTAATAGTCATACAACAACCGGATATATATATATATATATATATATATATATATATATATATATATATATATATATATATATATACTGTATATAAAAGAGAATTTAAATAAAAAGAAATAAATCAGTTTATATTTGGAAATTTATTTTAACATTGATCATTGAAATTTCAGCATATTAAACTTGAGTCGTAACTAACCTGGTGCCTTATTTAGGATTGTGAAAATGTGAGATTGTGATCTTACGGAACACATCAAATATGGAGCCAAGATTGGGAGACAGCATACAACACTGCATTCATAAAATAACACACGAAGAACGTTGAAACATATGCAAGAGGAAATTAACGACAACCAACCGATTCAATTTTCACCCAAAGAAATTACGTTCGTAGCACAATCCTGTCCGTCATGTAATTACCACACCCTGGTATACTAAATTCATACTAACTCTCTGTGAAATCTTCCCAAAAAAAATAGCTGAGGGCTACTTTGATGATTACACGACATGCTTCACATGGTCAACTTGGCTTACACAAAGCGTGTAACTCCAAAATAATTTTGATAATTAAAATAAATTAGATCGAAAAGCAATTTACAAAAGAAAAACCTCGAACTGGTTACTAACGTCTTACTATTAACCTGATGGGTCAAACAATTATATAAGCACGTGGTAGTGGTCTCACAAAGTACACCCCACTTTACTCACAAAGTAGTGACAAAGCAACTACTGGAAAATGTTCTGAACTTCACACTCGAAATACACTGCGTTGCAGTTTAAGATAACATTAGATATTTTAGAGCTAAACCTGAAATAAAGGTGATTAAATTTTCATAGGGCTGAACTTAAGAAATACATTGTCCTACGGACTTAACAGACACGCGCTTAGCCAGAGATCTTACCACTTCAGACGCTCGCCACGGACAGACTGACTGGTCCCTTCCTGAGGGGTGGCTCACAAATACAAACGGAAGTGGCCAGAGAGGCAGCTTCCTATACCAACATGATAAAGGACGGACAGGACCATACTAAGGATAGAAACCTCTTTGCTTTTAGAAAGCGTAGCTACCTGTTGCGACGTTGGTCCTACTGTTCTCTAGCAGACAGGCTTGTCTGCTACCCTCAAGCATGCAACTAGAAATACATTTGCTCATTCATCCTCTCACACAGAAGGGAAGGGGGATGACAGTATCTTATCATATACAGTATACAAAAGAAAGTGGATGTAGGTTCCATATGAGACTGTGTGACATGAATTACATATAAACTGTGTTTTAAAGTGTAGTAGTGTGACAGATCGTTCTTGTTTATGTGTAAAAGTAACACGTTCCACTACTCAGTCTCCTCCCAGTTAGTCAGAAACGCCACAGTAAATTTTAGAAGATGAATTTATGCCGTAAATGACAACAGATTTAAAAAAATTAACATGAAAGGAATCCAACAGAGACCTTTCAACACATTCCAGTTTTCCTACCTTGATCATTTCATTCACCTCCTTCCATTGTTCCTTAAGGAATTGTTGTTTAGCCTTCTGTACTCACAGTTGATTTCATTCATCAATTCATGATGATTATTATACATAAATGCAATGAATGAGCGGTTAACAGTAAGTATTGTTTTTTAATAGATAAATGCGTGTGTGTGCGTGTGCGTGTGCGCGTGTGTGTGTGTGTGTGTGTGTGTGTGTGTGTGTGTGTGTGTGTGGGTGGGTGGGTGGGTGTGTGTATGTGTGTGTGTGGTATGTGTGTGCTTCTGAATTTAATGTGTATGTGTGTGTATGTATATGCATAAATTTTTTTGGAAACGTCTGCAAAGTTTTTCTAATATTTAATCGCTATTCATCTAATTATGATAACCGGACATGGTAAGACACGACTAGCCTTTACACTCCTGCACGCTTGATTAAGAGCGAACGAGTCGAAGGGTAGCATGCGAAGGCAAATGCTACAGTTCTCAGAGTTCTCATACGCCATAGATGGTATACCAATCAGGTTCTTTTCAGAGTACGTAGACACAATAGCGCCTTTCTTATCAATCATATACAACCGCTCACTTGACGAAAGGTCTGTTCCTGAAGACTGGAAAGCAGCACTGGTCACACCAATATTCAAGAAAGGAAATAGGAGTAATCCACTGAATTACAGACCTCAATTTGCAGTAGGATTTTGGAGCATATACTGTACTCGAACATTATGAACCACCTCGAAGAAAATGATACATAACCAACACGGACTCAGAAAACATCGTTCTTGTGCAACACAGCTAACTCTTTATTCCCGTGAAGTAATGAGTGCTGTCTACAAGGGATCTCAGATCGATTCCATATTCCTAGATTTCCAGAAGGCTTTTGATACCGTTCCTCACAAGCGAATATTAATCCAATTGCATGCATATGGAGTATCGTCTCAGTTGTGTGACTTGATTCGTAATTTCCTCTCACAAAGGTCACAGTTCGTAGTGATAGACTGTAAATCATCGAGCAGAACAGAAGTGATATCCGGCGTTGCGCAAGGTAGCTATTCCTGATTTACATAAATGATGTAGGTGATAATCTGAGCAGCCCCCTTAGATTTTTTGCAGATGATGCTGTAATTTACCGTCTAGTAAAATCATCAGACGATCAATTCCATTTACAAAATGATCTAGAGAAAATTTCTGTATGGTGCGAAAAGTGGCAATTGTCACTAAACAAAGAAAAGTGCGAGGTCATCCGCATGGGTACTAAAGGAAATCCGATAAATTTTGGGTAGACGATAAATCGCACAAATCTAACGGCTGGCAGTTCGAGTAATTACCTACGAATTACAATTACGAGCAGCTTAAATTGAAATGACCACATAGATAATATTGTGGGGAAGGCGAAACAAAGACTGCGCTTTGTTGGCAGAACACTTAGAAGATGCGACAAACCCACTAAAGAGACAGCCTACATTACACTTGTCCGTCCTCAGCTGGAATATTGCTGCGCGGTGTGGGATCCTTACCAGGTAGGATTGACGGAGGACATCGAATAAGTGCAAAGAAGGGCAGCCCGTTTCGTGTTATGGCGCAATAATGGCGAGAGTGACACTGATATGATACGCGAGTTCGGATGGCCGTTGCTGAAACAAAGGCGCTTTTATTTGCAGCGAGATCTATTTACGAAATGTCCATCACTAACTTTCTCTTCCGAATGCGAAAATATTTTGTTGACAGCCACCCACCTAGGAAGGAATGATCAGCATAATAAAATAAGAGAAAGCAGAGCTCGAACGGAAAGATTTAGGTCTTCCTCTTTCCCTCGCGCCATTCAAGAGTGGAAAGGTGGAGAAGTAGTATGAAAATGGTTCGATGAACCCTCTGCCAAGCACTTAAGTGTGAATTGCAGAGTAACCACGTAGATGTAGATATGAAGCCGTTGTAGCCCTGAGGTGGCAGCCACACCTTGATCTCTAATGTATGCAACCAAAAAGATTAGACCTTTACTCTCAGTTTCTTATCTCTACTATCCTGTCCTTAACTTAAGAGGTATTCTCTGTCAGACCGCAAGCGAATTTTCTAACATGTTTCCTGGTGCTGGCCGAATGCTTATCAAATTTCCCCCACTCTTTCCTCCTTAAATTGCCAAACCTACAATGTTCTACTGTCGCTTGCATTATCTCCTTCTTTGTTTGGTTTTTACACTTCTTGTTGACAGGCGCTGTGGTTTCATAGACAGGACGTCGTGAACTACGCAGCTATTTTCTTCAGTCTAGAACAAAATGTGTACTCTGTACGTAGTCAATTTTAACGATCGAATGTTTGATAATGTTGTTAGTCACTGATGGAGGAAGACGTCAGTGCAATAGATGAAGAAACATACGAACAAGACGACGGTTTTCCATTAGGCAGTGATCAGAGTTCTGGTAGCGAACAATAGGATCATTCAGAAGAAGAACTTCAGGTACAGTGGGGATGGGCACCTTTCCACGTCCCCAACAAAACACTTAAAACTTTAGTTAGAATCTAATGTATTCTAAATGTTGGTAATGAAAAACTTAGATACCGGCATTGACTGTCAATTTTGATGAATTTCTTTTTGTACCTATCGAGTATAATTTTTATGTGCAACTTTAAACCCTGCATTTTAGTTCTGCGTGAAAATTTACTTGCTACAGAGAAAGAGAAATTTAGCTGTATAAGAGTTCGTTTACATATACTATTTCTTTAAGACCACACAAAAGGTTGTGATTTTGCACAGTAAAAGTAACATACTGAATGCTTTATTTAGTGCAATAAAATGAACAATTAATACTTAAACATCACTTAAACAGTTGGAAAAATAAGCGTTGTACAGCATAATTTAAAATTTTCAAATAGTTTACACCTTAAATCTTGGTTTGAACGTAGGAGTCACAGAGGCCGCACGTCGCAGTATACATTACGAAAAAGACGTTGTCAGTTCCGGGTTAGTTACGTCCGCGACGGCTTAAAGCCACTAACATGGAAGCCCGTAGCCCTTCTCTCGGAAACTGGACTCATTCACGCAGACCTTCACGGCTTTCCAGCCTTTTGCTGTAGGAATGTTACATTTGCTGTTTGGCACAGGGACATTTTCACTGCGTGTACCCTGATTACAGTTCTCTTGGTGGTCTGCTACTGCGGACCGCCCAGTTTGTTCCAAACGTGTGTACGCTCATGCTGTTTGACACGTTCTTTCTGTTTACCTCCCAGTGGCGCCAAAAACTTGCTCCTGTTTGCAAAATGTGCACTTGTGTTGATAAATTCCCTCAGTGTTGAGGACGATCCACAGTGTGTCCGAGAAAGTCATCCACTTTTCACTAACTGACAAACGTAGATTTTTATATCGTTTCTGCGAATAATTTACTTGCTCACTGTGTTACCCTAGAGGCTAACCGTATCTACCGAAAGGAAAAGAACGTGCTTCTTATTTATTTATACATTCATTAAGCTTTGTTTGAAAGACCTACATGTAGATCTCACCATTGCAACAGTCAGTTATTAGTGGTTCCCTTGAGCACGCCATTTCCGATTCCAAGCTGTTGGGGAAAGCTGGATTATATAGAGTTATTAAAAGTTTTTGCATCTGAACTAGTTAGTGGCTTGAACTGTGTTACTCTTTTCTGCCTCGGAAGACATCGATTTTTCGTGGTTTTTATTACTCAGAGTGGTTCCATATCCGTTGTACTCTTCTTCATTTTTCAATAGCTACTACGGCCTCCATCCAGATTACCTTCCTTACTGCAGGCTAACCGCAAGTACTTCCATCACTTTCACCAACCACACATTCTTCCATACACAAATTCAATATCCTTTATGTAACAGGATGTGTGCTATCGGCCCAATCCATCTTTTGTCAAGTTGTGGTATTACTCATTCTTCCTCAGTCTGCTTCGGTACCTCTTCACTGGTTATTTGAACTGTTCATCTAATCTTTACCATTCTTCTTAATCACCACGCCTCAAAATCTTCTGTTCTATTGTTTATACTGCGTGCTGTCGATATTTAATTTCCATATACGGCTACACTTCAGGCAGTTGCTTTCAGAAGAAACTTCCTCAAGCTTAAATTTGTATTGTGTGTTGAAAAATTTCTCCTTTCTAGAAAGTATTTTCTTGCAACTGCTTTTAGTGTCTCAGTTCCTAATCTAACACCTTCAGTATAATCTGATTTCAGTTCAGTAAACTACATTCCCGTTAGAATGAAATTTTCACTCTACAGCTGAGTGTGCGCTGATATGAAACTTCCTGGCAGATTAAAACTGTGTGCCGGACCGACACTCGAACTCGGGATCTTTGCATTTCGCGGGCAAGTGCTCTACCAACTGAGCTACCCAAGCACGACTCACGCCCCGTCCTCACAGCCTTAATTCCACCAGTGCCTCGTCTCCTACCTTCCAAACTTACTGCAACGTTCGCAGGAGAGCTTCTGTGAAGTTTGTCTTACAAGATACCTCTGTGCAGTTGATAATCGTCCGAAAGTTAAAAATTCGTTAATTAAAGACAAATAAAGTGTCTTTCCGAGCTTTAACCACGTGTTGTTAACTACATCCGATCATTAATCTTTCACAGAGCTCTTAGATTCGTGTTCTTAACAGTTCCAAGGAACAGCCCTTTACAGTCCATTCATCGCCTGTATTATACATGGAGTAGTGATGTCTCTGAGGTGACCTGAATAATGTAGGAACCAAGCCACATCAAAGAAGCTATGCAAAGCTGGAGGCGCTGGTCGCTGAACGGTTATCACAGGGGAAGCCTCCAAGGGCGTAATACTCCTGCCCTGCCTCTGGCTCTTAGTTTACGCATTTATAATACAGCAAAGTAAATAGAATAGCCAGGTCTAGTAAAGCGTCGTGAGAACTCTGTTGATTCCTGGGATAGTGCAGCGTTTGTACGAATCTAAGATTTGTAAACAGGTGAAGTTTACCTTTCTCTATCATTCTCACGAAAGCTTTTTGATAGGCACAGTATTTCACAGCCGGCGTTCCATACGTGACTAGCGGTTATGTAATGAACTGCTGCGAAGAAATGGCAGTTCTGCTGTTTGGAAAGTAGCTAGGACAATGAAAATTATATTATGGTATTGTTCCCTTGCGTCTACTTTTGAACTCCTCCAGCTACATTATTGCGCTTCTGGTGGAGTTATATCAACATGAGTTTTATCATGCACCGTGCCAACTCCTATCAGTGTTCCACCCGCTACTAGTGTGAAGGAAGAACGACTTTCGGCAAACAGTTTTCAGTTTATATACTTCTTTTCTATGCTTGCAGGAAAAATTTAATTTCGAAGGACCAATTATCACCGCAACTTTTTTTCCAAATTAACATTCTGCCACCTGGCTGTCACTTAATGGACTAAGATAGTATATTACTTTGCGTTCACTATTGCGTAATTTCGACTATGTTATCATGTTCTAGGGCACAAGCACACAAATGGTGACTTTTCACAGTTATCCAAAGATTGTTTTATTGCTGCTGTTGTTAAAGAAGAAGATAAGGGGCTTGGTGTGCACTCACGCTATATACAGCACTGTCCAACACCAACGTAATCAAGAAATGTATAATTATGGAAGCGTGGTTGCAAGGTTCAGAGCAAACGCAAATTCTTTTTCTTTAACATTCACACATGTTTCGGAGAGATTTCGCGTGCGTCAGTGAGTTCACTATATAACAGTTTTCAGATTATCGTATATACATCCGTAATATATATATATATATATATATATATATATATATATATATATATATTTATATATATATATATATATATATATATATATATGTGTGTGTGTGTGTGTGTGTGTGTGTGTGTCTGTTGTCTTCAGTCCTGAGACTGGTTTGATGCAGCTCTCCATGCTACTATATCCTGTGCAAGCTTCTTCATCTCCCAGTGATGCGACCGACATCCTTATGAATCAGCTTAGTGCATTCATCTCTTGGTCGAAACAATATATATATATATATATATATATATATATATATATATATATATATATAAAATGTTAATATAATACAATTATTAAATATTAATATATATATATTTCCGGAGCAAATTGTAGTGTAATTAAAAATAAATTCAGAGCTGAAAGGAATGAAAAACAATACATGTTAGTATTACATATTGCTTGTTTATTCTCAGCCCTGACTTTTTTTTTTAATTTCACTACAATTTGCTCCGGAAAAATACTGGAAAATTTCATTAATTTTACAAAAACAGAACTCACCCGACTGTGCAGGTTAGCGTATATTAATATAACATACGCTGACTATGCTTCTCAAGTAAGTAGGGCTGTGCCTGCAAATGAACTGCGTATTTATCTCGCCCTTTCATAATTACATACTTTAATATTTGTTTGTGTGTCTTAGAAACTAAACACTGTTGGTCCCAAGCCCGGGGCCTCATCTCGCAAATAATGAGGAAGGAGGAGGGGGAGGAATAACACCTCGTAAAAAAAAACAGGGTCCATCTGGCTCTAGATGGTAGCACCCTGTGGGGACCCTTCCTAGGTTTACAGGTGAAGCCCGGTCAACAGTCTCAAAGGCGGAAGAGGAATACTAACTCCCAACGGCAGAGAGAGCGGAAGAACGTAATGGAGAAAACAAAACCAAATCCACTTTGCGTCTGTCTTGTAGTAAGCGGCGAAGTAGTCAGCGTCTGTTCACCAGTGGTGTAGCTGAAACTCATACTCTGGAACCAACCCTTCCAATCTTAACATTCTGAGTTCATTCAATGAGTCTACTCCACCCTACCTGATTGGTACAATCATCATGGAACATTTTGATAATGACAATATTAACCCAGGTGGTCAATACACCGCCGGTATTACCAGCGCTTCTGGTCTTTCGGGTTCTGGGGCTCCAGGTTAAAATGCAATATGATTCACCAGAGGAAGTCGGAGTCTTATGGCCAACTTAAAAACAAAACAAATACTGTTTTTGCAATACTTCACATACAAACACTTTTGCAACCAGGTAAACTTCATACGTTGGAGGATACATTAAAACAACAGAAGGTTCAAATTTTGGCACTTCAAGAAACACGAATGACGGACAATAACACCATGGATTTAGGAAATTACTGTCTTTTTAAAAGTAAAACTGATAAAAGAATACACATCTGGGAGTGGCTTTTGCAGACCCCAAAAATATTTTAAACCCAATAACGAAGGTAAAATCCATTAATAATAGACTAATGACAATTTCTCTTAAATGCGCAAATAAAGCATACACTTTAATTAATGACCATATGCCACCCAGTGAAGATAACCGTAAAATACCTGATGAGTTAATGAAGGTTGGGAAACATTAGAAAGCATCATCTTGAAAATTCACTCAAACTATGCTAAAATTTTAATAGGTGATTTTAATGCTTAATTAGGTAAAGAGAAGAAATAGTACAAAACGGTGGGTTGATTTGCTACGAATAAATGGACAAACCAAAATGGCCAAGGACTTGTTCAAACAGGCAAAAATTTTAACCTTAAAATCATGAAAACGCATTTTAAAAAGAACCCTTCTAAACAAAAAAGAACTTGGCCAGCACCCAATGCATTTATTGGGGAATTTCAAATTGATCATGTAGCAATTTCGTACCCTAACTACAAAGAAATTTTAAATGTCCAAGTTAAGGAAGGAGCTAATATTGATTCTGACCATTATTTAACGCAAATAAAAGTAAAAGTTCAGCGTCAGAAAATCATCAAAACAAAAAATATTATCCCAAAATTTGACACTGCTAAGCTATCCCCAAGTCCAACAAGTGTACTTGACAAAAAACAATTCAACAATTGGCAAAGCCTAAAAGGAAAGTTAATGTAAACAGCACAAAATTTAATTCCGCTTCGAAAGAAACAAAAACATCCTGGGTGGAACGCAGATTGTGAAGCAGTAGTAGAGTCTAGGTATGAGGCATTCAAAAATGGGCATCGTAACAAAACTGAAAAAAAGTACACCTTTCTGACTGTGAGAAAGGAAACAATTAAATTAATCCGACAGACTGAAAGAATCTACGAAAATTCGCAACTTTTGGAAATCGAAAAATATTTGCGAAATAACAATACAAAAAACTTTTTTAAAACATTCAAAACAAAACTAACTTGCTTCAAAAACGAAAATGGCAGCTTGGCTCTTAACAACCAGGAAAATTGTAAGGTACTTACTAATTATTTTGAAAATTTTTTGAAGTGTCCAGAACCAGCGAATAAATTCCAACCACAGCAAATAAATAACACCAGCCCTAGCTCTAAAGCACCTGACTGAATCGAAATAACTGAAAAATATAAGAGTCTTAAAAACAATAAAGCATCAGGAGAAGACAGAACCAGAACTACTAAAATCAGTTGCTCCTAACACTATACAAGAGATCACTCAACTAATAGGACATATCTGGCAAACTGAGAAAATACCCGAGGACTGGAAAAGTGGCCTAATTTATCCGTTGCATAAAAAAGGAGATAAGATCGATGTTAATAATTACTGAGGAATCTCTCTCATCTCAGTCATACACAAAATTCTCTCGCAGTGTTTACTTGATCGAGCCCAAGAACAGTTAGAACCTAAAACTGGTGAATACCAAGCAGGCTTTAGACCAAACACATCCTGTCCGCAACAAATTCGTGCTTTAAAACTAATCCTCAAACACCGAAGGATTTCTAGTAACGATACTGTATGTACGTTTGAGGATTTTAAAAATTCGTACGACTCAGTTGATAGCGAATCTCTTTTCCAGATCTTAAAGGAATAAGGGCTAGATAATAAAACTCTAGCACTGATTAAAGAAACGTTAACCAGCACTAGAAGCATTTGAAATAAAGACTGGTGTTAGAGAGGGAGATGGACTGTTTAACTATGTTTTGGAAAAGGTAATTACAGAATGGAGAGACAAAAAGTCGATTCAATATATAGACCAAGTTAGGTAGAAGTGATATTAGAGTAGATTGTCTCGCCTTTGCAGATGATCCGGCAGTTTTAACTAGGGATGTTACCACAGCTCAGAAAGAAATTGAAATTCTTACAGGAGTCTCGGAAAAGGAAGGTTTACAGTTGTCATTCGGAAAAATGGAGTACATGACATGCAACAAACAAACACCAAAGTTTTTGAACACGAAATATAAAAAAATAGAAAAGGTATCTCAGTTTAAATACTTGGGGGAAATCATACAAGAAAACGGTCTGGAAAAAGCTGTACATGAAGTTCACTGTCAAAAGATGGCAACTGCATTCAAATTAACACAAAATTTTTAGAATAAAAAATCACTTTCTAAATTCAGTAAACTTAAACATTACAGCACTGTAAAACAAACCTGAATGTCTTTAAGAATTAGAAACTTTAATTTTTAATAGGAAGAGGGATATTGAACAAATTCAAAACAAAGGAAGAAATATTATTAGGAAAATATTAGGCCCCAAAATTACTGTGGAGAAACTTATAGGCTGAGAAGTAATAAGGAAATAGAAGAATACACAGACATACAGGGTGACATGAGAAAACGAATACTTAAATTTTATGTGCGCATTAAAAGAATGGCACCCACTAGGTTGGCAAAACAAATACTAGAATTCTATGAAAACAGAAGTATGGCCAAAACTGAGCCAATGAAGTGGATTGCTGCGATAAAGAAGGATCTTAAAGCAGCCGGTATAACTCAGGCAGACCTTACAGATAGTAAAACATTCAGACAAAAGATTTTTGATTGGAAAGCTGGTCATGGGAAATTAAAAAAAAAACTTACTGAAACACCGTGGTCTGATGAAAGAAAGAGACTTCATTATGAAAGGATGAAACAAATTTGGGCACAAAGAAAGGCCAACCATCAAATGTAACATTGATGGATTGTACCTCATGTGGTCCTACCTGGCCCATACGAGAATAATAATAATAAATAATTAATAATAAATATTCAATGGAACTCAGAGGTTGCTATCACTGACAGACCATTTGTAATGGCTAACATACTAATATAATGACACTTGTTTATGTGACCCTGCGTGCAACATTTTTACTCATCCATGTGTAAACTAGAATACATATTCAAGCAATTAAAGTCAATGGAAAACAATGACTGAAATATCATTAACTGATAAAGAAAACATTTCCCCTCTGTGTGAATTTGCTTGAAACACTATTTATGCTACAAAAGATGTAAATATAGACCTTATTTTTCGTATTCGGTTTTGGTTCTGCTAATATGGGACGTTAATCTATGTATCTGTAACGACTTTGAAATGATCACAAGGCCCATTCCATCTGAAGAAGATATTTTTACAAATATCGAAACCTAGTTCAAGGGTTAAGTAAACCTGCAGTTTGCAAATGTTTCTCTGGTTTCCTCAACTTCATCATATTTATACAGTTGCTGATTTGCAGCCATATTTAAGCGTTCTCTTGCCATCACTTCGAACAGACTGTAATTTTCGGATCATGCCAATCATTAAACTGAAACCAAGGAAATGGTTAAACCCAGCATGATTCAGAAGTCATAACGCACCACATTTTGATACTAAATACTTATTTGTGAATTCTGACGCAGAATTGAAAAAAGTATTTCGAAAAATAATACGATCACTGCTGCAAAGTACCTTACAACATCACTAGAACCTGAAAGAAAAATATCATATTTGAAATTTCTAATGTATTCTAATACATTTGGAAATTCGTAGAATAAAAAACTTGTATTGGAAGCATCTGAAATAACTATCTCTCCTCAATATATTCCTTCTCTCAGCATAACATCCTCCGCCGCTATGTCATCCTCGATTTAGAATTCTCAGGATTCACTTGGTGGTACTCCTTTGGTATTGCAAATTATTGTGAACATTCACCAAGACATTGGTCCACTGACGATGATTTTGGCACAGCAAGAAATGATTCAGATTCATTACTGCTTCTGAGAAAACAGTCTTCATGACAGAAGACATTTCTTTTACAGCGTTTTAGTCTTCAGAGAACTTACTAATGTCTGATGTTTTAGTCTTCAGAGAACTTACTAATGTCTGATGTTTCTTTCAAAATACTAAGTCTTTTACTTTGGAAAAAAATACTTATAGAAATTGGCGTCTTAGGAGGAAAATCATTTCTATCTTACATGTATGAAATAGTTTTTAGTGAGACAGTGAATTTAATTAACATTCCCCTGCGCAGAATTAATACCCCAAAAATGTGCGTGAGAGTGCTAATATGTAACCTGAATTACAACGATAGTCGTTATTTGCTCCACAGTGAACATCATAATTCGAAAAGGAATAAGAAAAGCAGTAGGATTTATCACACCTCTTTTGAAAAAAACTTTATGTTCGTTCTTTTAAACAATGTAATGAAAGATGGCTAAGTATCTTGCTTTATGTTGCGACGAGTCTGGCTCACCAACAGAATTTTCTTTGTAGAGCAGTATGCCGCCAAAAATTGGAAACCGAAATGCTGTCCTACCAAGAGGTATAGGCCAGCTCAACTCACTCGAGTCTATACGAACCAGAAAAGTGTAAACAAACTTGTTAAAGGGATATGTGTCTGTCTGACATTTTCAGTAAAGCTGATATTTTGCTCCACTGTGTCATTGACAGTTAATCAGGTTTTTTTTCAAATCTTTTGTTGTTGGTTTTTACCAAAATGTTAGAACTAAACCGAAATTACTGATTTTTCTGCTTTGCTAACGTTAGATTATAGTACTACGGACATCATGTTCTGCTCTCGACGAAGATCCGTTTTTGTATTAAGTAAGAATCGTTTTTCAATTCAAAGTATAAATTTTCGAAAACGTTGTGGAACATTTTGGTTATATATAGGCTTTATAAATTGTGGAGAGAGAGGAGGCGCCTGTGTGTGTAATCTGAGTGTACTTACGCTTTGTTTCGTGCTTCCACAGGACAAATGAAGGTTGCAGATTGTGTCTCTTTCAAACAGATATACAGGAAACCTACCAGCACTAGCACCTCCACGTACAAGGACTAAAACCACCCCATAACTCACAGTCAAGTCGGTCCCTGACACATGCTATACAGGTTGATATAAACTCCAGTCGATTATGGCAACTACAAAAACGAGCAACATACGTTCAACGAACTTCCAGCATGCTGGACTAGCTTGGGTAAGCAACTTCCCTTAATGAATAGAATGAAAAATCAGTCCAACTTGCAAATATATTATTTTTCATTCGATGACTAGTTTCGGGCCGAGACCCATTTTCAAATCAACATAACAAAGTCGAAAATGTCATTTCCGAAGATGTCAAAAAGGTGTAATGCACATTTACAGTACATACAGGGTGTTTCAAAATTGACCGGTATATTTGAAACGGCAATAAAAACTAAACGAGCAGCGATAGAAATACACCGTTTGTTGCAATATGCTTGGGACAACAGTACATTTTCAGGCGGACAAACTTTCGAAATTACAGTAGTTACAATTTTCAACAACAGATGGCGCTGCAAGTGATGTGAAAGATATAGAAGACAACGCAGTCTGTGGGTGCGCCATTCTGTACGTCGTCTTTCTGCTGTAAGCGTGTGCTGTTCACAACGTGCAAGTGTGCTGTGGACAACATGGTTTATTCCTTACAACAGAGGATTTTTCTGGTGTTGGAATTCCACCGCCTAGAACACAGTGTTGTTGCAACAAGACGAAGTTTTCAACGGAGGTTTAATGTAACCAAAGGACCGAAAAGCGATACAATAAAGGATCTGTTTGAAAAATTTCAACGGACTGGGAACGTGACGGATGAACATGCTGGAAAGGTAGGGCGACCGCGTACGGCAACCACAGAGGGCAACGCGCAGCTAGTGCACCAGGTGATCCAACAGCGGCCTCGGGTTTCCGTTCGCCGTGTTGCAGCTGCGGTCCAAATGACGCCAACGTCCACGTATCGTCTCATGCACCAGAGTTTACACCTCTATCCATACAAAATTCAAACGCGGCAACCCCTCAGCGCCACTACCATTGCTGCACGAGAGACATTCGCTAACGATATAGTGCACAGGATTGAGGACGGCGATATGCATGTGGGCAGCATATGGTTTACTGACGAAGCTTATTTTTACCTGGACGGCTTCGTCAATAAACAGAACTGGCGCATATGGGGAACCGAAAAACCCCATGTTGCAGTCCCATCGTCCCTGCATCCTCAAAAAGTATTGGTCTGGGCCGCCATTTCTTCCAAAGGAATCATTGGCCCATTTTTCAGATCCGAAACGATTACTGCATCACGCTATATGGACGTTCTTCGTGAATTTGTGGCGGTACAAACTGCCTTAGACGACATTGCGAACACCTCGTGGTTTATACAAGATGGTGCCCGGCCACATCGCACGGCCGACGTCTTTAATTTCCTAAATGAATATTTCGATGATCGTGTGATTGCTTTGGACTATCCGAAACATACAGGAGGCGGCGTGGATTGGCCTCCCTATCCGCCAGACATGAACCCCTGTGACTTCTTTCCGTGGGGACACTTGAAAGACCAGGTGTACCGCCAGAATCCAGAAACAATTGAACAGCTGAAATAGTACATCTCATCTGCATGTGAAGCCATTCCGCCAGACACGTTGTCAAAGGTTTCGGGTAATTTCATTCAGAGACTACGCCATATTATTGCTACGCATGGTGGATATGTGGAAAATATCGTACTATAGAGTTTCCCAGACCGCAGCGCCATCTGTTGTTGACAATTGTAACTACTGCAATTTCGAAAGTTTGTCCGCCTGAAAATGTACTGTTGTCCCAAGCATATTGCAACAAACGGTGTATTTCTATCGCTGCTCGTTTAGTTTTTATTGCCGTTTCAAATATACCGGTCAATTTTGAAACACCCTGTACATATAACTGTACACACAGTAAATGAACAGTGCACCAAAAGAATAGAGAGATGTTGAGATTATGATCCGTGGATCACCTCGAATGAGAGTGTCCGCGTTTTCCAGCATTACAAGACTCACAGCTGTGCGCGACCGGGCGATTCGCGAGGGATCGTTCACGTTCGTGTGACCTTGCGATGATGAGAGACGCCTCGCTAAACGACTCACCGAGCTTTTCTTCACTACCAGGTCACTGTAGACATTCTGAAAGCGCCTATGAATATCTGCAATGCTCTGGTTTTCCGCCAAAATAAACTACGCTGGGAACTCATTTCCGTTGCAAATGACACGTTAAAGGCTAAATATAGTGCCGCCACCTACCAGAACTTCGTAGAAATATTCGGTCTGAAGCGAGAATATTCCACGATGCCCAACAACAAGCTCCCCATGTTTCCAGCCGCAATTGAAGGAGAAAAAAAAAGTCCCATTATTTATAAGGTATTTTGGAAACAAACACGGAAAGAGAACTTAAACAACATGATGGTTATCATGAAAATGTTGTTGCACTTGATTATTATTGTTCGTTGAAACTCCCAGCTTAACCCGCTGGACAGGACAGGTAGTTTAAATTGTGGAAAGGGGCCAAAATAAGAGGCTGTCAGCTGCACCTGAACATATAACTTTATTATTTGATCAAACATTACAATACCCCAAAAGACAATTTTTTAAAACATACAGCTTTAATTTTTGGGACTTAATTACTAGCTGAAAGCTACTTTAATGTAAAACGGCAGAAGGTCAATAACTTAAAAACGCAAGCATGATCAGAAATTTAAAAAGGCAGAGCCTTATCTTAAAAGAGTTCTTTAGTGAGGCTGAAGGCCCAAAGAATCACTTTAAGAGGAAACAAGTCAAACTCAAAATCGGCTGAAGAAGGCCCAATACTTAAAATTCAACAACATTGAAAATTTTAAAATGCCAAAAGCCTTACGTGAAACAGTTTCTTAAATTAGGATGAAGGCCTAAAGAATCTTACCGCTTTAGGGTAAAAAAAAACCTCTATTTAAAAATCAACTAGAACCTATATAACTACAAAGAACAAGAGCAAAAAAAAAAAAAATAGACAGTGCACCCAAGGGCGCTCAGATGTTCGATGGTCGGCCTGGAATTCAAACACTAACGCTCGCTTAGGTGAGAGAGGCAGTCGGGCCAACCATTCTCAATCCCACGACAACCCAACCGACAGACAGTCAACAGACCAATGATCAAGATCAGTTCCGCTCCACACCTGTTGCACCAAAACTCAAACGATGCTAACAGCAGCCGACAACAACGAGAACGGATCACAGCTAACCCATAAGCGATCGCCGGCCAAATGCACGTCGTCCGACAAGACGACCGACCGACGAACCACAAAGTAGTCCCCACTCAAATCACGTGTGTCGGCAACCATCGGCGAGTGATGGCTATCCGCTCTTCCCTGGCGCTGCACGCCGCACTGGTGCAACGTCGCGACTGCGCCAACCGACCATCAGCTACGCATCACCACGGAGGCAGCACTAAAAATAACTGGGCAGTCGACATCACAGGCTACACACAATTTCACAAAACTTGGACGAAGAACGCGACCAATGACAAGAGTAGTGACTGTGCAATTACAAGGACGGACCACTAGTTGAGAGACACACCGCCACTCCACAAGCAATCGGCGAGCATCCCCCCTGCGGGTTCGGGGGTAAGAATAGGCCCGCGGTATTCCTGCCTGCCGTAAGAGGCGACTAAAAGGAGTCTCAAACATTTCGGCCTTATGTGATGGTCCCCTGTCGGGTTTGACCTCCATATCTCAAAATATTTCCGAAGAGCGAGCCGATTGGGGAAGGGCGCCTTACTTGGTGCATTGTATCCATCATGTGTTGAGACCTATCGCCAGCTTATTCGTCGTTGCATTGCAGTCCTGCCCGCAATCCATCTCTTGAACATGGATACGCTCCAGCGTGTACTTTCTGCCAAGCAATGTGCAGGGCCACTTTCTGCACTGATGGCGACCATGGACCACATGTCACCTAACATACAGCACGGTAGCCAGTCTGTTGTGGTGAGGCCGCCATGTACCCTGTTGGTTGTAGCCCCTGAGAACACAGGGATCGCTCTACTGATGCCTGCGCCGTTCACTCTCCCCACGTATGCCAAGGAGTAGATGCCCATCTCCCTGGGGCATCGGGACTCCCGGCAATGGCCATCCTGGCAGGTGGCCTTTGCTGTGGCTGGGTGGCGCCCGTGGGAAGGGCCCTTGGTCGGAGTAGGTGGCATCAGGGTGGATGACACGCAGTGAAGCATGGCACATCTTCTCTTGCTGGTGGCTGGCTGTGATGTCAAGCCATATATCCCTCACCTGATGTGGTGCTTCAAGTGTTGGAAGTTCGGCCATCTGTCTTCACGCTGTGCTTCCAGCCTCGTCTGTCGCGATTGTGGTCGACCATCCCATCCTGATACTCCCTGTGCCTCGAAGCTTTCGAGGGCCCATTTTAAAGGTAACATTTATGACCCCAAATCGTTCCCCTCCCTCGCCAGGCCATGGGAGGAACGAAAGGCATTGAATGAAAGTGAGACGTATTCACCCAGGTATCTTGTCTGTACCAAAGCTGATGGGGAATCCTTTATATCCGTGAAGTCTCAGTTCTTTGTAGAGCATTTAGAGGACAAGTTTGGGGAGGTGGAGGGCTTGTCCAAAATGGGGTCCGGATCAGTGTTGATAAAAACGGCATCCTCCGCACAGTTGCAGGCCTTGCTTGCTTGTAATAACCTGGGGGATGTCTCCGTTACTATCACGCCCCATAAAAGTTTGAATATGGTCCAGGGCATTATCTTCCACAGGGATCTCCTTTTACAGTCCGATGACGAGATGCACGCCAACTTAGAGCGACGAGGTGTCCATTTCGTCTGGCGCGTCCACCGGGGTCTGAGGGATCATCAAGTTGCCACCAGTGCATTCATCTTGGCCTTAGAGGGTGACACATTACCTGAAAAGGTCAAGGTGATGGTGTACCGTTGTGATGTCAAGCCATATATCCCTCACCCGATGCGGTGTTTCCAGTGTTGGAAGTTCGTCCATATGTCTTCACCCTGTGCTTCCAGCCTCGTCTATCGCGATTGTGGTCGACCATCCCATCCTGATACTCCCTGTGCCCCGCCTCCCATCTGTGTCAACTGCGGAGAGCACCATCTGCCTTGCTCGCCGGACTGTCCAATTCTGTAGAAGGAACGGAAAATCATAGAAATCAAGACCCTGGACCGACTGACGTACACTGAGGCTAAGCGGATATATGATCGGCTTCATCCAGTGCGTATGACATCTTCTTATGCCGCAACTGTCACTCCTGCTACAGTTCCATCAGCTCCAGTCAGCTCTCAGAGTCGAAGGACCACACCTGCCCCCTTGATGGTGGGGGGCACTAAACTCCCTGTTGTACCTGCTTCATCTACTTCAGGAGCAACGGCCCCCCAACCATCAGGGACATCAGTTCCCCCTACCCAGCCGGAGAAGCGTAAGACTTCTTCGGCTCCTCTCGCCAGGAAGGGGTCCCTTGCGGACCTCCCTTCGCAAGTTCCGACCGGTACACAAGCAAACACCCGCAAGTGGCTCAAACAACCACTGGCCCCTGGTCATAGGGCCTCACGGTCGTCGTCCGTCCCTGAGACTGACCCAGTGAAGCCCTCACAGTCTGAACCACCGAAGGCACAGCGAGATAAGCCGAAAAAGAAAAAGGTACCCAAGAATCCCGACATTGCGGTGGCACCCATCCCACCGCTTCCTACAGGCTCAGCGTCTGAAGATGTCGAGATTCTGACATCTGCTGAAGACCTGGATCTCGCCGGTCACTCAGACGCCATGGATGTCACTCGTGCAGGTACTGAATCGGTGGCATCGAGTGAACAAATGGCGTAAATTGCCTTCCTAGTCCCTTCATGCCTTTCTCAGCGATGGACAATTTCATCCTCCAGTGGAACTGCAGCGGTTTCTTCCACCATCCACCATCTAGCCATCCGACAACTTATCAGCCTTCACCCTTTCTTCTGCATTGCTATTCAAGAAACTTGGTTTCCAGCAATGCGAACCCCCGCCCTCCGTGGCTATCGGGGTTATTATAAGAACTGGGCAGCTAATGTAGGGGTGTCTGGTGGCGTCTGTATATATGTCCTTAACTCTCTTCACAGCGAGTCTGTCCCTCTACAAACACATTTAGAGGCTGTCGCTGTTTGGGTGTGGACGCCACAGGCTGTTACCGTCTGCAGTCTTTACCTTCCACTGGATGGTGATGTCGTGCAGCATATCCTGGCTGCACTGATAGCCCAATTGCCGCCACCTTTCCTGTTACTGGGCGACTTCAACACCCATAATCCTCTCTGGGGTGGGTCGGTGGCGACAGGTCGAGCCTCACCAACGTTCTTTGCAAGTTACTTGAACGGATGGTGAGCCGGCGCTTGAATTGGGTTCTGGAGTCTCGGGGCCTTCTGGCTCCATCTCAGGGTGGGTTCCGTAAAGGCCGCTCCGCCGCCGACAATCTGATGAGCCTGGAGTCGGCCATCCGTACTGCCTTTGCCCGCCGTCAGCACCTGGTCGCTGTCTTTTTCGAATGCAGAAGGCGTACGATACGACATGGCGTCATCACATCCTTTCTACGCTTCATGGATGGGGTCTTCGGGGCCCTCTGCCGATCTTTATCAGACATTTTCTGTCGTATGATACCTTCTGCGTGCAAATCGCGACCTCCCATAGCTCTTCCCGAGTTCTGGAGAACGGTGTGCCACAGGGATCTGTTTTAAGTGTCTGCCTGTTCTTAATAGCCATTAACGGGCTCGCTGCGGCGGTGGCAACGTCTGTCTCAGAGCCCTTGTATGCTGACGACTTCTGACTTTACTACAGCTCTATTGGCATTGCTGCTATCCGTAAGGCGCAGTCTTGGGCTGTAGCTGATGGGTTCCTGTTTTCGGCAGCCAAGACCTGCGTTATGCATTTCTGCCGGCGACGCACTGTCCACCCGGAGCCGCGGCTTTATCTTGACGGCGAACTCCTTGCAGCTTAAACAGAAGTGTTGGTGGCACCTTAATGCTCTGTGATGCTTGAGCCACACCAGCTGGGGCGCTGACCAATCTACACTCTTATGGCTCTACCAGTCTCATCTGGATTATGGGAGCCTGGCTTATGGCTCCACTTCCCCATCTGCGTTGCGGGTGCTGGACCCTATCCTCCACAGTGGGATACACCTTGCCACTGGTGCCTACCGGACCAGCCCTGTGGACAGCATACTTGTGGAGGCAGGTGTCCCTCCACTGCGGTTAGGCGCCAACGTTTGCTGGCCGCTTATGCTGCCCATGTTTTCAGCTTGCCCAGGCATCCTAACTATCGGCTACAATTCCCACAGTCGCATGTCCATCTTCCAGAACGTCGGCCCAGGGCTGGATGTACGATCGCGGTCCGCGTCAGAGAGCTTCTGTCCAGGCTTGGGGCTTTACCTCTTCCGCCTCCTTTCCGGGCACTTCTGCGTACACCCCCGTGGTGTGTGCCTCGCCCTCGCTTTCAGCTGGAATTGGCACAGGGCCCGAAGGACTCAGTCCCTCCAGAAGCCTTCCGCCGCCGCTTTCTTTCCATCCTCGCAATGTATCAGGGCTCTGGCATTGTTTACACTGACGGCTCAATGGTCGCTGGTCGTGTCGGTTATGCGCTAACTCTAGGGGACCATTACGAACAACGTTCATTGCCGGCTGGCTGCAGCGTTTACACTGCTGAGCTGGTTGCCATCTTTCGTACCCTAGAGTATATCCGCTCCTGCTCAGGTGAGTCTTTCGTGATCTGTAGCGATTCCCTGAGCGGTTTACGAGCTCTCGACCAGTTTTTTCCTCGTTCTCGTCTGGTGATGGCTATCCACGAGTCCCTGAATACTCTTGTCCGTTTCGGCCGCTCTGTGGTCTTTGTTTGGACCACAGGCCATGTTGGGATACCCGGAAATGAAAATGTTGACTGCCTGGCGAAAGAGGCCACCATCTCTGGACATTGGCCGCCCAGAGACTGATTTGAGGGCAGTCTTCCGGGTCTCGCTTTGGGGCGCTGAATGGCGCGGTCTGGCCACCCCTAACAAACTTCGTGCTGTCAGGGAGACGACGACTGTGTGGCACTCCTCCTTGCGAGTCTCTCGCAAGGAATCTGTCGTCCTCTGCCGACTGCGCACTGGGCACACACGGATGATCCACGGCCACTTATTGCGTCGTTAGGACCCACCTGCGGCTCCGTTTTGTCCGTGGTCCACATTTTGTTGGAGTGTACCCTTTTAGCTGTGCTCAGGCAGACGTTTGCCCTGCCAGACACGCTCCCTGCCCTTTTAATGGATGACTCTACCATGGTGGACTTTGTTTTGCGTTTTATTCGGGCAGGGGTTTTTTATCATTTAATCTGAGTGTTTTATTTTTTCGTGTTGATTCTGGCTTTTGACCTCCGATTTTAAACTGAGTTTTTAATGTGTTCTCGTTGTTTGGCTTTTCCTTTTTTATCTCTACGGTCGGCCAACCACCGTCACACTCTGAGTGATTTTACTTTGTTTTGTCTGATCTCTGTCTGAGTCTTTCTTGTCCTGTGTCGTCTGACGTCTTTTCTGTTGTTCGTTTTTTATTCTCTGTGGGTGATTTTAGTTTTTTGGGAAAAGGGACCGATGGCCATCGCAGTCTGGTCCCTTTAACCCCCACAAACCAACCAACCAATCGGCGAGGAATTACACATCGTCTGGTAAGACGACTTAAGCCATATGAGCCGGCAACCGTCGGGGGACTCATGGCTATCTGAACCTCACCGCCGTTCCACTGCTGGCGCGTTCCAACTCACTGGACGACACACAACGACCGGGAAGTAATAGCAGTCCGGCAAAGGTAACACGGCAGGGTTTATATCAATAAGCGCTGCTGCTGCCGCTCACGGGCAGGCAAAGCAGCAACTCAGTGACACCAATAATAGAAAATAACATAACGAAGTGGCTGTATGGTGAAAAAGAAAGTGTTAAATAAGTGATGGCACCAACACGAGCCACGTACGGCTCATTCGTGATTTTACACGGATGTTCATTTGTTGCTTATGTTGTGGGGAATGAAGACAGGAAACAGTGATTAGGTTTGTCTTGTGTTTTATAAAAGTACACTGTGAAAAACAAAACTGACACTAAAACTTTAATCACATTGCACTGGCACCGCAATAACTTGTGACACTTCCTCTTACAACTCCTTGAGGAATGTGCTGTTGTCACTCCCATCGTCCAAGATCACAGAACCTGTGTTTACAGGACTGCACGGTACTTTCCGTCATTTAAGAACACAGCCACACTATCGCATCTCAACTGACCACATAAATCATCCATTCATAACTCCCAAAAATTCTTGCAGCTGATTTGAACAAAACGGAATATTATTCATAATTTCAACACTAATCAGATTGCAGTTACGAGAGTCGAAAAGAATGAAAAATAAGCGGTAGTTGAGAAGAGAGTGTTCGGGTTCTAGTTCGTCCGCGATGTTACTCGGTCTGTACTTGAGCTAGGAGTGAATGGAGTTATGGAGAAATTTGTGAATGAGTTTGAAAACGGAAATAATCAGTCAGGAATTGAATAATATAAAGGTAGCACTAATTACAGCGGCACATAAGTACTTGGCACAAGAAACAAAAGCTTTTTCAAAAGGGATCTCCAATACTGTGACGTTAAAATACCTAGTCTAATTACAGATGAGCAATATGTCTACTTCAAAATTTTAAATTTCCCAGGCGATCAAGGTCTGAGACTAGATTATAAAAGGAAATCAGCTCTAGTCAAAAGGAAAGTCGGACAGGTTAAAAACCTTAAATGGAAAAAAATATATTACACATATTGAACATAATGTAGGAGCAAGGCGAGACAAAGCATACAGCATAATGAGACATTAAAACAAAGAAGATAAGGACCAACTACAAATAAATGCAATATATGAGTCTACGTGGTTGCAGTGTTTTAAAACACTCTGGACAGATGTGCAAGATACGCAGGTGCTTGTGTCTGAATCAGATAGGAATGTAGACTTAACATCGATGGAGGAGCTAAAGGATGTAGTAACGTCTAGCAAGGACAGAAAGACTCCAGGGTGTGGCAAAAACAATATAGAACTGATAAAATATGCACCAAATATTGCAAAAATAATAATACTCTGTTTTATGGATATATGCTGCCAAAGTGGTCATATACCTAAAGAGATGAAAGTAGCGCAGATATGCCCAGTATAAGAAAGGAAACAGACATGAATGTCAGAACTACAGAGGTATCAGCCATCTGAATTCAACAAAACAGCTATCTCGAATCACTGAAACTATACTATATGATGACCAGCGCTGTTTTTGAAAAGGCAAATAATGTCGGGACTGTATCTTCACCGTGCCACAGCTAATAGAAAAACGTCATAAATTCTAACTAGCAACTTTTCTTGCCTTCATTGACTACGAAAAGGGTTTTGATAAAGTGACTCGAAACAAACTGTGGGAAATTTTAAGAACCAAGGGATTTCTCTTCATAGGAGCTGTAGAGGTTTTATATATGAATAACAAAATACAAATAAAAATAGCATGCCAAGAAGTTAGACAGGGGCGTCCCCTGACAACCTCTCTTTTTAGTATGTATATCGACAGTGTAACCAGAACTTGGTTACAGAAACTAAAACATTTTACAATTAATGCTGTGGATGTTATTGCACTAGATTTTGCAGACGACCAAGTAATGAATGAAAATGACTTACAAGAAGCTGACTTTAAGTAACATAGTAGGAGAATACAATCTGAACATCTCCATAACAAAGACAAAATCAATGGCATTTTCAGGACACTAGCCCATGCGACTTAAGATTGGAATTGACAAGCAGATCATATAGCATGTTAATACATTCAAATATTTAGGGTGCGGTATTACATACGAACCAAACCATGAAATATAAAATAATTTAGACGTATTTAACTAATTCTGTGGAACTTTACGCAGAACATTGAGAAGAATGTCCACAGAGGTACTCTACTAAAATTCTATAAGGTCACGACTGTACCAGCACTGCTCTAAGGATGTGAAATTGCACTCTTAAGAAGAGAGATGTAAAGAGAACAGAAGAATGTGGAATGAATTTCCGTAGATAGGTAGCTGGATATATTTCGATGGATAAAAAAATAAAAGATGACATCGGAGCTGAACTGAATAAGCAAAACATAACTGACATAATAAAATAATATTGCTTAAGATGGAAAGAACAAGTAAGTCGTATGCAAGAATCACTAAATCTATTAAAAAAAATAAAAGAAGAGGCAAAAGATGAATAGGAAGACCAGTGAAGAGATGGGATGACCGAGATCGAAGGAGGTGGAACAGACCAAAAGCTACAATCCTTGTTGTAGATGACTATGATGACGGTTATTAAGGTTGAGGAAGAAGAAATAAAATCTTTCAGGTTTCTTTAATGTCAATTGAATTCTCTAACAGGCGGCAGCTGATCGGGAAGGACAGCTGAATCGAACGGACAGTGTCGTACAAATGGTTATCATATGCTGGATAGTGTCATGGAAACTGGTTATCATATGCACATAAATAACATGAAAACCTCAGACTTCAAGAAGAATATAATAATTCCAATCCCAAAGAAATCAGGTATTGACTGATGTGAAAATTACCGAACTATCAGTTTAATAAGTCACAGCTGCAAAATACTAACGCCAATTCTTTACAGAAGAATGAAAAAACTGATAGAAGCCGACCTCGGGGAAGATCAGTTTGGATTCCGTAGAAATGTTGGAACACGTGAGGCAATACTGACCCTATGACTTATCTTAGAATAAAGATTAAGGAAAGGTAAACCTACGTTTCTAGCATTTGTAGACTTAGAGAAAGCTTTTGATAGTGTTGGCTGGAATACTCTCTTTCAAATTCTGAAGGTGGCAGGGGTAAAATACAGGGAGCGAAAGGCTATTTAAAATTTGTACAGAAACCAGATGGCAGTTATAAGAGTCGGGGGGCATGAAAGGGAAGCAGTGGTTGGGAAGTGAGTGAGACAGGGTTGTAGCCTCTCCCCGATGTTATTCAATCTGTATTTTGAGCAAGCAATAAAGGAAACAGAAGAAAAGTTCGGAGTACGTATGAAAATCCATGGAGAAGAAATAAAAACTTTGAGGTTCGCCGATGACATTGTAATTCTGTCAGAGACAGCAAAGGACTTGGAAAAGCAGTTGAATGGAATGGACAGTGCTTGAAAGGAGGCTATAAGATGAACATCAACAAAAGAAAAACGAGGATAATGGAATGTAGTCGAATTAAGTCGGGTGATGCTGAGGGAATTGGATTAGGAAATGAGGCACTTAAAAGTAGTAAAGGAGATTTGCTATTTGGGTATCAAAATAACTGATGATGGTCGAAGTAGAGAGGATATAAAATGTAGACTGTAAATGGTAAGGTAAGCGTTTCTGAAGAAGAGAAATTTGTTAACATAGAGTATAGATTTAAATGTCAGGAAGTCGTTTCTGAAAGTATTTGTATGGAGTGTAGCCATGTATGGAAGTGAAACGTGGACGATAAATAGCTTAGACAAGAAGAGAATAGAAGCTTTCGAAATGTGGTGCTACAGAAGAATGTAGATGATTAGATGGGTAGATCACATAACTAATGAGGAGGTATTGAATATAATTGGGGAGAAGAGGAGTTTGTGGTTCAAATGGTTCAAATGGCTCTGAGCACTGTGGGACTCAACATCTTAGGTCATAAGTCCCCTAGAACTTAGATCTACTTAAACGTAACTAACCTAAGGACATCACACACACCCATGCCCGAGGCAGGATTCGAACCTGCGACCGTAGCAGTCCCGCGGTTCCGGACTGCAGCGCCAGAACCGCTAGAGGAGTTTGTGGCACAGCTTGACTAGAAGAATGGATCGGTTGGTAGGACATGTTCTGAGACATCGAGGGATCACCAATTTAGTACTGGAGGGCCACGCGAAGGGTAAAAATCGTAGAGGGAGATCAAGAGATGAATATACTAAGCAGATTCAGAAGGATGTAGGTTGCAGTAGGTACTGGGAGATGATGAAGCTTGCACAGGATAGAGTAGCATGGAGAGCTGCATCAAACCAGTCTCAGGACTGAAGACCACAACAACAACAACAACATGAAAACAAATGTGCTGTAGTGTACACGAATTAAATCAGACGATGCTGTGGGAGTTGCACTGGTAAATTAAACATTGAATGCAGTAGATAAATTGTCTTAATTGACAGCAACTGGTGATGGACGAGGCAGAGAGGATATAAAATGAAGACTGGTAGCAGAAAGAAAAGCATTTCAGGATATTAGTTGACTCGAATATAAATGTAAATGTTATGAGTTCATTTGTGAAAGTATTTTTCTGGAATGTAGCTAGTATTGAAGTGAAACATTTATGATAAATAGTTAAGAGAGAACATAGAAACTCTTGAAATGTGGTACTACAGACGAATACTGAAGATCAGGAACGCTGAAGATTTAGATGCTTAGGTGGAATAACTAATGACGAGATACTGAATCAAACTCGAGAGAAATGAGAGTTGTGTTACAAGCAGACAAGAAGAAAACGGATCCTGGGGTACCACGGACTAGCAGAGGGAAGTCTGTCGGGAAGAAAAAGTAAAGGGAGATCATGGTTGACTGTAGGAAGTCGTCTTCAAATGGGAGTCGCTTGTGGTGCTTATGAAAAGACTTGCACGTTGCTTCACACCCACTTTCGTACTTAAGACCATAGAATCACCAACCCTATCAAATTTTCATTCAAAATTATGCACCTACTTTTTTTGATGAGTTTCAGTTTATTCATGTATCATCTCTTTATCAGAATCTTGTATTTTCCCATTTCTAATGTATCCCAGGATCGGGTATACAGACTGCTGCCTAGATTCTTCGTTTCTATGTGTTCTGCTCCATATGGGGTTGTAGGGACTGTCATAGTTTTAAAACATTTTTGTCATTGATTCATCACCGGCTTCGCCCTCTAATGTTGATCTAATTGTGTTGTGCAAGAAGGAGAATGATATACTTCTAGCGTAGACGTCACTGGAGTTGTCTACACGTAATAGGTTACCAAGGTAATCAAAAATAATCGCCTTTTTCACTATTTAGTTGCATTGCACTCAGGCCTCATATAATGGGGGAATGTTGCAGCTGAAAGGGAAGTAAGCCCACCCTAAAAATTACTTGCAGTACTAAAAGTTCAGGCAACTTTTGTCTAATTAGTCAGAACATATCGCATCTTAATACACTGAATCTACGAAATTTGAAAAACTGTTTGGTTACAGGAAAACCACCTATTGTATGGTCCTTAATGTACTTGGAATTCCTGATTCAAAGATAGAAACTCGAGGACAATGTGAGGGTTTTTAGGACTCTTGTATAGAAAGAAAGATGTGGTCCAAATCCTCAGACGTTACGTTTGCTAATTACAGCTGATAGCTTTCATTGCTCAACTCATGCCGATAATGTTTAGAGAATGCGGTTTAGTAGAAAAAATTTAAAAGTAAGCGTACACCAATTACATATCTTAATGCCATTTGTATTCACTTTGTAACCTATTTCATTAATACACTTTATATAAACTTTTTACCTTCTGTACCTGCTGTTAAAAGAATCCGTATGCCAAAGTTTGTTTCAAAATTAGACTGAAGCTCCATTTGGTTTAAAAAAATCGACAAAGTAATTTTTATACTAATTGTTTTATTACTTGGAAATTACATCGTTAGTACAGGTCCACTATATGTTTTTTTTTTCTTTTTCTTTTTTTGTATGCGGCTCAACGTACTTGTCACATTGCACCAGAATTTAAAACAGCAAAGTAACTTAGCTGAAAACTATTAAAAATAGGGCTTGTCTATTTTTGCAAGTTTTGCACTATCTGATTTGTACACAAAAACAGCTGGAATAAATCATATATGGCTTTAGTAGCGTTCTTTTCCGTTTCAAATCTCTTAATACTCGGAAGTAAAACAGAATGAGTTGACATATAGACTTACGAACTATTCTGAAACTATCGACAGCGTTACTACGGAAGCATTCCCTGCCCCCCAAAAAAAACAAAACAAAAAAACACTTAGTTTAAGTCAAATGTTAGTTTAAGGCTTCAGCGTAACAGCTGCAAGAAATAGAAGACTGTGGTCTATCGGGGTTCCACTTTTCTATCGTTTTTCGGCTGCTGCAGCCGACTCATAAGATGCTGAGAACGGTATGGCTGGATGCCAAACGTTCACCTTCTTCGGCGGTGAGGCTTTTTTCTACTGATTTGAACTTCAGACTATTGGGAAAGCAATGACCGCTATTATCTCTCTCCTTAACGGCAGGATCAGCCCGTTCACTCCTTGCAATCCCCAACCATTTTATACTGCCGCCTCAGTCGTAATACAGATGGATGGTTGTTTTCTTGAGGCTTCATAGGATTTGGTCATTTTCTGCACCTATCGATATTTCACACTCTATTCAAGGTATGTGAATTCGAATTTACTTATCCATTTGAAAATGAAATTAAACGTACCTACCATCTGACCTACGGCAGTTCTTACTCAATATCACTTTAACTGTGTGTCTGCGATTTTCGTAATATGATATACTAATTATACGATTTTCTCTCTTTTACCTATACCATCCAGTCACTTCTGAATTTTCTGCTCCTATTTCTGTGATATCCTCGTAAAGAAGACGCGCATACTGTGTAGTCCTTAGAGGACACAATGTGTCATGTGAATTATCTTACTAGACACCGATAATTACAGTCATGCTCATAAATTAAGGATAATTGCAGAACGTGGTGCCACACAACGAGACACTACACAAAACGCGCTAATAGCATAGGCACATAGGGAACACACACAACGCAGATCTGCAAGTCCACGGTATTGGTGATAAGTTCAAATGGTTCAAATGGCTCTGAGCCATATGGGACTCAACTGCTGTGGTCATCAGTCCCCTAGAACTTAGAACTACTTAAACCTAACTAACTTAAGGGCATCACATACACCCATGTCCGAGGCAGGATTCGAACCTGCGACCGTAGCAACAGCGCGGCTCCGAACTGGAGCGCCTAGAACCGCACGGCCAAAGCGGCCGGCTGATAAGTTCAAAAATCCGTCCCGAAACATGTGTTAAAAAACGCCACTCTTTCCTGCACAAGTACCCCGACATCAGTATGGGATATGATCACCATGCCCACAACGTGTTGGCATACTCTGGATCAGGTGGTCGAGCAGCTGCTGGGCTATAGCCTCCCATTGTTGCACCAGTGCCTGTCGGAGCTCCTGAAGTGTCCTAGGGGTGTGAAGACGTGCAGCGATACGTCGATCGAGAGCATCCAAGACGTGCTCGATGGGGTTTAGGGGTGGAAAACAGTCAGGCCACTCCATTCGCCTGATATCTTCTGTTTCAAGGTACTCCTCCACGATGGCAGCTCGGTGGGGCCGTGCGTTATCATCAATCAGGAGGAAGGTGGGACCCACTGCACCCCTGAAAAGGCGGACATACTGGTGCAAAATGACGTCCCGATACACCTGACCTGTTGCACTTCCTCTGTCAAACACATGCACGGCTGTACGTGCACCAATCATAATCCCACCCCACACCATCAAACCACAACCTCCATACAGGTTCCTTTCAAGGAGGACATTAAGGGGTTGGTATCTGGTTCCTGCTTCACGCCAGATGAAACCCCGGCGAGAATCACTGTTCAGACTATACCTGGACATGTCCGTGAACATAACCTGGGACCACTGTTCCAGTGACTACACAAATAGGGCTGTGTTCTTGACAATAGACTTTACGGGCTCTCCTGCGACCAGGGGTCAGTGAAATGCACTTTGTAGGTCTCCAGGCGAATAAACCATGTCTGTTCAGTCGTCTATAGACTGTGTGTCTGGAGACAACAGTTCCAGTGGCTGCGGTAAGGTCTCGAGCAAGGCTACCTGCAGTACTCCGTGGCCGTCTGCGGGCACTGATGGTGAGGTATCGGTCTTCCTGTGGTGTTGTACACTGTGGACGTCCCGTACTGTAGCACCTGAACATGTTTCCTGTCAGCTGGAATCGTTGCTATAATTTTGAGATCACACTTTGTGGCACACAGAGAGCCTGTGCTACGACCTGCTGTGTTTGACCAGCCTCCAGTCGCACTAGTGTTCTACCCCTCTTAACATCAATATGTGTTCTTTGAACCATTTTCAAAGCACAGTCACCATTAGCACGTCTGAAAACGTCTGCACACTTACTCGCTGCACCGTACTCTGACGTGCACCAGCACACCTCTGCGTATGTGGACTGCTGCCAGCGCCACCTTGCAACGACCGCAGGTCAAATGCACCTCATGGTCATACCCCGAGGTGATTTAAACCCGCAGACCGCCCACCAGAGCGTTGTTTCACCATGTATCAGTATTATCCTCAATTTATGAGCATAAGTGTGGATGAGACTCAGTGAATATATACGATGTATTGTCGTGTCTGTTTCTCTAGCTACTAGTAATTTCTATTCCACCCACTACTATTCTTATTCTTCAAAGTCAGTTTCGATACCACGATTGCCAGTGATATGATTATGTTCAGTATTCTTACCCTGTTCTGACGTGTAATCGAATGTATGTGAAAAGCAACATTTTCTAGGAAGCCGCAGGGACACGAAAATATATCTGCATAATCTTTAATACACTAAAAAGACGTATCTTGACTGTCTCTTACACGGTTCACAGTATGAAAGATTTTTTATAGATAGTAATCCCAAATTACGGTACATAATTATTCACAGTTTTTAATTACAGGTGTACAGAAAACATATCAGGTTGTCTCATAAAGTAAGAGTAGTGGTGCCGGTAACAACGAATGTCCATCATAAAAACTTAAAACAATAATGACCGTCCTGTGCCACGACTGAATGGCTCTGTAGTCTTATGATAAACTTATCTAAAAAAAATGTCGGGTATTTGCTATCTAGAAATAGCCAAACACTAGTCGAGAAAGTGACTGTAAGAGATAGTAATTAATAATACGACTGGATAAGTACCCAGCCCGATTTATAACTTTTAACAATGTTACAAATAATTACTAAACGTTCTCGAAACCAACACACGATGGAACTTGGATGAATTTCCAAGATGAAAAATATAAAATTGCATTATGGTACTGAAAGATGGCCCGGTGTCTCCGTTGTTACGTGCTAGGCTATAGACCCAAAGGTCCAATGTTAGATCGTTAGTGCCGCGGATGTCATCTGTCATTTACCACTTCTTTCATCGATGCCAATGTTTGTTGCGAAAATTCTGAGTTGTCCCGAGGTTAGGAGTTGGTTTCAAAGTGCAAGTGTCACTATAACTGGCTATTTAAGTCTGTTCAAAGGTTGCAAGAAGACAGCAGCACGCCACCTATGGTACGACCACACCTGCAAAAGCGCTGTGCATCCTTCAGGTTCACGACAACTTTATACTATAGTACCAAAGTGCACAAAACATTAAACGCTATTGAAAGCATTTCTTTCAAAATCAACATAACCATAGTACAAAACATAAGAATCGTAACGTCCCTTTGACGTCAATAAAGACGGAACACAAGCTCAGATTCAGGAAAAATTTTGACTAAGTATGCTGTATCGTATCCAAATTACTCAACCGAGATTTTGCTTAATGCGATTTATGGAAACCAGCAGTGGGACTTACACTTCTCTCTGGCAAATATGTCGATAGTCTGACAGTTACTCATTTACAAGGATAGCCTAAGACTATTATTAATATTTGCATTATTAATATATGCAAGTAATGAATTTGTATGCCATTGCATTTGAAACTGTTTCTGTGTGTCTATTCGGATTCTAACAAACAAATTTATTACACAATTATGAGCGCCAATGAAGGCGTCATGAACAAAATGGTGGGAGAAACGCAACTCGTAGTTACGCAAGTACACAGTTTCCGACAAAAAGAGCCAACTGGAAACCTCGAAGACATTGAGCTATTAACCCGGTGAGTGATGGTAGAGACAGGCGAATTAGCTGGAATGTTTTGTTTATGATTAGATATAATACACTCCTGGAAATTGAAATAAGAACACCGTGAATTCATTGTCCCAGGAAGGGGAAACTTTATTGACACATTCCTGGGGTCAGATACATCACATGATCACACTGACAGAACCACAGACACGTAGACACAGGCAACAGAGCATGCACAATGTCGGCACTAGTACAGTGTATATCCACCTTTCGCAGCAATGCAGGCTGCTATTCTCCCATGGAGACGATCGTAGAGATGCTGGATGTAGTCCTGTGGAACGGCTTGCCATGCCATTCCCACCTGGCGCCTCAGCTGGACCAGCGTTCGTGCTGGACGTGCAGACCGCGTGAGACGACGTTTCATCCAGTCCCAAACATGCTCAATGGGGGACAGATCCGGAGATCTTGCTGGCTAGGGTAGTTGACTTACACCTTCTAAAGCACGTTGGGTGGCACGGGATACATGCGGACGTGCATTGTCCTGTTGGAACAGCAAGTTCCCTTGCCGGTCTAGGAATGGTAGAACGATGGGTTCGATGACGGTTTGGATGTACCGTGCACTATTCAGTGTCCCCTCGACGATCACCAGTGGTGTACGGCCAGTGTAGGAGATCGCTCCCCACACCATGATGCCGGGTGTTGGCCCTGTGTGCCTCGGTCGTATGCAGTCCTGATTGTGGCGCTCACCTGCACGGCGCCAAACACGCATACGACCATCATTGGCACCAAGGCAGAAGCGACTCTCATCGCTGAAGACGACACGTCTCCATTCGTCCCTCCATTCACGCCTGTCGCGACACCGCTGGAGGCGGGCTGCACGATGTTGTGGTGTGAGCGGAAGACGGCCTAACGGTGTGCGGGACCGTAGCCCAGCTTCATGGAGACGGTTGCGAATGGTCCTCGCCGATACCCCAGGAGCAACAGTGTCCCTAATTTGCTGGGAAGTGGCGGTGCGGTCCCCTACGGCACTGCGTAGGATCCTACGGTCTTGGCGTGCATCCGTGCGTCGCTGCGGTCCGGTCCCAGGTCGACGGGCACGTGCACCTTCCGCCGACCACTGGCGACAACATCGATGTACTGTGGAGACCTCACGCCCCACGTGTTGAGCAATTCGGCGGTACGTCCACCCGGCCTCCCGCATGCCCACTATACGCCCTCGCTCAAAGTCCGTCAACTGCACATACGGTTCACGTCCACGCTGTCGCGGCATGCTACCAGTGTTAAAGACTGCGATGGAGCTCCGTATGCCACGGCAAACTGGCTGACACTGACGGCGGCGGTGCACAAATGCTGCGCAGCTAGCGCCATTCGACGGCCAACACCGCGGTTCCTGGTGTGTCCGCTGTGCCGTGCGTGTGATCATTGCTTGTACAGCCCTCTCGCAGTGTCCGGAGCAAGTATGGTGGGTCTGACACACCGGTGTCAATGTGTTCTTTTATCCATTTCCAGGAGTGTATTTCAGTTCTAGGAATAATGTGTTGCGGAGGAAATGATTGGAGTCCAACTCTGACGTGATATAAGAAGGAATGACGTTGTGTCACCCACAAATGTGAGACGACTAAGTAATCAACTAATTTCGAGGAATATTGAAGTTGTAGTGTATAGAGTTAAATGAGATGTAATTAGTTTACTGGTGGTGATTTTATCAGTAAACTGTCAAAATATGCATAACAAAGTTCGCTAATGTACTGCTTTCCAATTCTGGAGTTATTCAAAGAGCTTCTACGTCAGTAGTGTGTAAACATCCAGATGATCCACTAGCAATTGGAGGTGACTTTAACCTAACGAGTATAGACTGGAACGTCTATGGACACATTGCAGCGGCCACATACATTTTGAGAAGTACTTTTGAACACGTTTTCTGGAATTATTGCGAGCAGCCAGTTCGGCAGTCCATACACAATGGAGATATCTTAGACATTTTACCTACAAGCAGGATGGACAGTATATATGATGTCTGTGTAGAGATAAAGACTAGTGGTTATGATGTCATACAACAACTAACATCGTCATACCTTAGCAGTAGATCTGCCCAGAATCCTAGAACATTCTGTTCCTACATAAAATCACTAAGTGAGTTTAAGCCTTATGTTCTATCACTTGTTGACTTCTGTCACTTGTTGACCAGTCTGGTGTGGCAGTTGGAGACAGTAAAACGAAATCTGAAGTCTTAAATTTCGAATTTAAGAAGTCGCTCGTGCAGCAGAATCGTACAGACATAACGTCATTTGACCATCGAATAGACTCACATGTGGACGACATGGTAATAAACATCCTAGACGCAGAAAAACAACTGAAAAAGTTGAAAATAAGTAAATCACCAGCTCCTGATGGAATCCCAATTAGGTTTTGCAGAGAGTTTTGTACGGCACTTCCTTACTTAGCTTGCATTCATCGTAAATATGTCGTCTAACATAAGTCCCAAGCGACTGAGAAAAAGACGCAGGTGATTACTGCACATAAGAAGGGCAAAAGAACGGCCCCCCTAAATTACAGACCAATATCCTTAACATTGGTTTGCTGCACAATTCTTGAACATATTTTAACTTCGAATCTAACAAATTTCCTAGAGGCGGAGAAGCTTCCTGAACGATTATCATTCGTTTCTGATTTACTTCTCTGCATTTAGTTACGTCCGACCACACCTTATTTCTCCGCGCTGAACTCATAGCGAGATCATTGTCAAACTGTATGCACTTGCTTTCCAGCGAAAACATTTACTTTTGCTACCTTCCTTGATTTAACGCTTGGGATTTCATAAAAATGGTCGGCCCAAAATAGTTATTTGACTGTTAAGTGAAATACAGACTGTTAATCTACGCACAACGGATAACACATGGGAGGGCTCAAGCAACCAAGGAAATTAGCGGATATTTGCCTTACACCCAGTAACGATCCGTCTTTCATTGGCTTCCAAAAATTGTTTACTGATTGATTAGCATTCATGAACGGGAGTAACTACTCAAGATTCTATCAGGAGTGAGTTTGGGGCTGAAATTATTAGATTACGAAACCAAATGTTCTAACTGAATACGCAGTTTATTGTGGCATCCAAGACATGACTCATTTAAAAACAGACATTATTTATGGTCTTTCTTCGCGCTAATGGCGCCTATCTCTAATACACCGTGTCGTGATTTAAAGTGTATACGGAAATAGGGAAGGAATATTATGTTGCTACTGTTCATTCTACTGCTCTCACATGATTATAATGCTAGTCATTGATTCCTATTTTGCTCTGTATTAAATATCAACTGAGTTTAGTTACCGGAACCACCTGATTTTAACGGGAACACGTGATAAAATACCATTGTATGAGACAGGCGACTAAGCAGACAAAAATATTCTTAAATTAGGCATATAAAATTTATTACATTCTACTAAATTATTAAAAGCTACGAATTTAATAAGAATTTCAAACATGAACGAACATTTTTCAATGACTGTGCTGCAAATACGTCGTTGGAAGTCAAAGCGGAACACTGGAACTCACCTTACTCGATCAGTCTTGGAACATAATCAAAACTTCACACGAGACACGCGCAAATACGAAACTGAATTACATCAGCAACGTCGTTTTCACATTTCTTTGTACATACAATTCCACATGGGTGGTCTGGACACGCATGTGCTCTTTGAACTTGATGTAGGATGCAGGAGGTCAAGTCTGCTTGCAGAACTGCTCACGTGGCAACGTGCAGCCAAGGAAAGGTAGACCAGAAATAAAAAATTTGCATAGAATAACACATACCAGTTTACTTAAGTATGTCATACAATTCACACGCAAAACGCCTAACCAGAAATCGTACTACGTAGTATCAATTGTTGTACAGTGGAAACCACATGGTCGAATCGAACACAGCGTGTGAGGTCTAACCTACAAATAAAATATTTAATATCTGGCAAACTAATTCATTTTAATCATTAAAGGCAAAGTAATTGATGACAGAATTCAAATAAAACCAAATGTGGTCAAGGCATCTCAAAATTGACTTTTGTTATTGGATTCTGTTGTGGTCAATGCTCTCGACAAAATACCAAACTTCTTATCATTGAATTTATCCGCAAAATTACTGTAACGGATGGTCTCCACTTAGTCGTAACTATTATTTTGATGAAAAAGAACGGATTGGTAATCTTAACAATAATATCCTGTATCCTCTTCAACTGCGGCTAAATGCGTGACGAAGCCCATCACAGCTTCCGTCCACCCTCCAGCCAGATAAGAAACCGAATGCCGAAAACCGGCAGAGGGCCTGTAACGATCACTCTGCTCCTCCCTGAGGGAGAGTGGGAGGGCGATCCTACCAACCTACTGCTACAGGTGAATCTTTGTCAATTCCCCACGAAAGTTAAGCTGTCACCAAAATCTAAGTAAAGCTTCCATCTCTGTCCCACAGGTGATCTGCATCCACGAGGCGTGGCCGCGTGGTTAGAGGCGCCATGTCAGGGATTGCACGGCGCCTCCCGCCGGAGGTTGGAGTCCTCCCACAGCCACAGTTCTGTGTGGTATTCTTAGCATAAGTTAGTTTAAGTAGTGTGTAAATCTAAGGACCAATGACCTGAGCAATTTCGTCCCTTAGGAATTGACACACATGAGCTCTTCTGCAGACGAACACACAATCAAAACAAACACTCATTCTATACTTGTAGCAACATAATAAGGATAATGGAAACGATATACATAAAGATATAATGAACTAATAAACACAGTGGCGTTCATACCTTTTCGGAGGCTCGTTGTACCATACTACAGATACAAGAATGACTAATACGTTATATACAGGGTTATTACAAATGATTGAAGCGATTTCACAGCTATACAATAACTTTATTATTTCAGATATTTTCACAATGCTTTGCACACACGTACAAAAAACTCAAAAAGTTTTTTTAGGCATTCACAAATGTTCGATATGTGCCCCTTTAGTGATTCGGCAGACATCAAGCCGATAATCAAGTTCCTCCCACACTCGGCGCAGCATGTCCCCATCAATGAGTTCGAAAGCATCGTTGACGCGAACTCGCAGTTCTGGCACGTTTCTTGGTAGAGGAGGTTTAAACACTGAATCTTTCACATAACCCCACAGAAAGAAATCGCATGGGGTTAAGTTGGGAGAGCGTGGAGGCTATGACATGAATTGCTGATCATGATCTCCACCACGAACGATCCATCGGTTTTCCAATCTCCTGTTTAAGAAATGCCGAACATCATGATGGAAGTGCGGTGGAGCACCATCCTGTTGAAAGATGAAGTCGGCGCTGTCGGTCTCCAGTTGTGGCATGAGCCAATTTTCCAGCATGTCCAGATGCACGTGTCCTGTAACGTTTTTTTCGCAGAAGAAAAAGGGGCAGTAAACTTTAAACCGTGAGATTGCACAAAACACGTTAACTTTTGGTAAATTGCGAATTTGCTGCACGAATGCGTGACGATTCTCTACCGTCCAGATTCGCACATTGTGTCTGTTCACTTCACCATTAAGAAAAAATGTTGCTTCATCACTGAAAACAAGTTTCGCACCGAACGCATCCTCTTCCATGAGCTGTTGCAACCGCGCCGAAAATTCAAAGCGTTTGACTTTGTCATCGGGTGTCAGGGCTTGTAGCAATTGTAAACGGTAAGGCTTCTGCTTCAGCCTTTTCCGTAAGATTTTCCAAAACGTCGGCTGTGGTACGTTTAGCTCCCTGCTTGCTTTATTCGTCGACTTCCGCGGGCTACGCGTGAAACTTGCCCGCACGCGTTCAACCGTTTCTTCGCTCACTGCAGGCCGACCCGTTGATTTCCCCTTACAGAGGCATCCAGAAGCTTTAAACTGCGCATACCATCGCCGAATGGAGTTAGCAGTTAGTGGATCTTTGTTGAACTTCGTCCTGAAGTGTCGTTGCACTGTTATGACTGACTGATGTGAGTACATTTCAAGCACGACATACGCTTTCTCGGCTCCTGCCGCTATTTTGTCTCATTGCGCTCTCGAGCGCTCTGGCGGCAGAAACCTGAAGTGCGGCTTAAGCCGATCAAAACTTTATGATTTTTTCTACGTATCTGTACTGTGTCGTGACCATATGTCAATGAATGGAGCTACAGTGAATTTATGAAATCGCTTCAATCATTTGTAATAGCCCTGTAACATCACTGTTGCAGGGTACAATGTGACACACTAACGACGCGAAACCACTAGTTCGGTCTCATTATGTTCACGAATCAGCACTGTTTTAGAAATTTTTTCAAAGAAAATACCGCACTGGCTGCATGAATGATTTTTATTAAATCTGCTACCGGTTTCGCATAACTTATCGGTGCATCCTCAGGCGATGTACGCTATTTATAACATAGTAAAGTCGAACATTGCCCTGTAGCCACTCCCCACCATTCACGTCCAATATACAGTCGCCTGGGGAAAGCTGTAGTTAAAATTTTAAAAACTTTTATAAAATTTTTTTAAATGTTGGGAGCGACAAAGACCGTGCAAGTTGAGAGGAGCCGCGCGGCAGCGGACACGGCCTGACTGCATCGCTCGTGCTAAACTCAGCTTATCCTTTCTTCACTGTGAACTGTGCATGAAGGGCAACAGTCTGATTCCATACTGTTAGGAGTCCGAAAAGCATTTGAACCTGTGCGCCGCTGTAGCCTGTTAACGAAGGTACGAGCGTATGGAATTGGTTCCTAGAGACGTTGTTGGCATGAAGACTTCTTAAGTAATATAATCCAGTGTGTTGTCCTCGGCGCCGAGTGCTCTTCAGAAAGGAGGATACCATCAGGAGGCGCCATATAAAGGTTCTCTATACACATAAATGATCTGGCGAAGAAGGTGGGCAGCAATTTGCGGTTGTTTGCTCATAATGCCGTGGTGTACCGCAAGTGACAAAGTTGCGTGACTCTACGAGGATACAGTTTGTGTGATGAATGGCAGCTAGCTCTAAATGTAGAAAAATGTAAGTTAATTGGTATGAGTAGAGAAAACAAATCTGGATGTCATGTACAGCATTAGCAGTGTCCTGTTTGACACAGTCACGTCGTTTAGATATCTTGGAAAATATTGCAAAGCATTACGAAATGCAGCGAGCATGTGAGATCTATGGTAGGAAGGCACATAGACGACGTACGTTTTTGGGAGAATTTTTGGAAAGGATGGTTCAAATGTAGAGGAGACGCTTTTGCAACTTACTCTTGAGTGCTACTCGAGTCTTTGTGATACGATTGTTATCGGTTGGAAGCAAGGCATGGAAATAGTTCAGAGGAGGACTCCTAGATTAGTTTCGAATGAGAGAGATGCTTCGGGAACTGAAATGTAAATACACTACTGCCCATCAAAATTACTACACCACGAAGATGACGTGCTACAGACGCGAAATTTAACCGACAGGAAGAAGATGTTGTGACATGCAATGGTTAGCTTTTTAGACCATTCACACAAAACACCGGTGACGACACCTACAAGGTGCTGACATAAGGAAAGTTTCCAACCGATTTCTGATACACAAACAGCACTTGACCCGCGTTGTCTGGTGAAACGTTGTTGTGATGCCTCGTGTAAGGAGGAGAAATGCGTACCATCACGTTTCCGACTTTGATAAAGGTCATATTGTAGCCTATCGCGATTGCGGTTTATCGTATCGTGACATTGCTGCTCGCGTTGGTCGATATCCAATGACTGTTAGCAGAATATGGAATCGGTGGGTTCAGGAGGGTAATACGGAACGCCGTGCTGGATCGCAACGGCCTCGTATCACTAGCAATCGAGATGACAGGCATCTTATGGTCATGGCTGTAACGGGTCGCGCAGCCGCGTCTCGATCCCTGAGTTAACACATGGGGACGTTTGCAAGACAACAACTGTCTGCACGAACAGTTCGACGACGTTTGCAGCAGCATGGACTATCAGCTCGGAGACCATGGCTGCGGTTACGCTTGACGCTGCATCACAGACAGGAGCGCCTGCGATGGTGTACTCACGACGAACCTGGGTGCACGAATGGCAAAACGTCATTTTTTCCGATGAATCCAGGTTCTGTTTACAGCATCACGATTGTCGCATCCGTGTTTGGCGACATCGCGATGTACGCACATTGGAAGCGTGTAATCGTCATCGCCATACTGGGGTATCACCCGGCGTGATAGTATGGGGTGCCATTGGTTACACGTCTCGGTCACCTCTTGTTCGCATTGACGGCACTTTGAACAGTGTACGTTACATTTCAGATGTGTTACGAGCCGCGGCTCTACCCTTCATTCGATCCCTGCGAAACCCTACATTTCAGCAGTATAATGCACGACCGCATGTTGCAGGTCCTGTACAGGCCTTTCTGGATACAGAAATGTTCGACTGCTGCCATGGCCAGCATATTCTCCAGATCTCTCACCAATTGAAAACGTCTGGTCAATGGTGGCCGAGCAACTGGTTCGTCACAATACGACAGTCACTACTCTTGATGAACTGTGGTATCGTGTTGAAGTTGCATGGGCAGCTGTACCTGTACACGCCATCCAAGAAGTGATTGACTCAATGCCCAGGCGTATCAAGGCCGTTATTACGGCCAGAGGTGGTTGTTCTAGGTGCTGATTTCTCTGGATCTATGCACCGAAACTGGGTGAAAATGTAATCACATGTCAGTTCTAGTATAATATATTTGTCCAATGAATACCCGTTTATCATCTGCATTTCTTCCTGTTGTAGCAATTTTAATGGCCAGTAGTGTATCTAGATGTAAGGTGACGTTCTTTTCTAGAAACGATGATTAGAAAATTTAGAGAACCGGGAAACAAAGCTGATCGCAGAATGATTCTCCTGCCACCAATGTACATTTCACGTAAGGACCACGAAGAAATAATATGAGAAATTAAGCCTCGTATGGTGGCATATCGACAGTCGCTGGAGGGGGGGGGGGGGGAGAGGGGGAATGACAAGTATGGTGAACAGTGGCGGCTCATTTCACTATCGATAACTGTCAGATGGCGTCTCAACAGGGGGCGCGGATGACTTCCTGGTTATTGCTGCCTCGCCTAGTTTTCAAAAGCGGCCGCTGAATCGCGTCTACAGAGAGACGCCTCCTAAGAGTGCGGCGCAGGTAGTTGACGGCTAGTTTTCGCACAGTCTGGAGCCGGGGACAGCTGCAGTGCTTGGACTCACGGTGCAGATCGTCACGACCTCTTTCCCGGGTCGTCGTTAACCCTTCTTCTCCAGGACTGGGTAGAAGTCAAAGGTCTCGTTCACTTATGTTGTGCGCAAGTAGTTGTTGAGCTCTGTAGAACTATTCCCCCCCCCCCCCAAGTTGTTTGAACAGATGTTCGCGTTTATGTTCATTGAGACGTCATGCACGCCTTGTTACATGGCTCTGTGAGGAATACTTTATTGCCCTGTCTGCTCTGTGTGATTGTAAAGTAACTTGTCTTAATTTGCTGGCCGGCGTTCTCACTCAAACAATTTGCAATAATTAAGGGGTGGTTTACTATCTTTTGGTTCAAAAAATCGATATTTTTTAAAATAGCATTTTTCGATCCATAAAAGTGTTTTGAATCCAGCCCTGAAACGGTTTTTCCGAATATAGAATTGAAATGCTTGTTATTCTCGGTTGAACAAAAAAAATGCACCTGCCTGAAATCTGCCTTTTTCACGCACAAGTTTTTTTTTATCTTTCGGAGGAATAGTTTTGTACCGGTGCTTGGGAGGAAATTCAAATGAAAGTTTGAAGGCGTGTGTTTGGAAGTTAGCCCTCAAGCATTTGCATTCTGGAGCGAAGACTGTGGAGATTGCGACTTTCCTGTCAGTGAGCAGATTCAACGAAGGGTATCCAGAAATTATGAAGACCATGACAACGATGGACGTCACCATGGGACTCTATTCGACGCAATTCGCCAAGCATTTGGACGACCACCGGATACAAGCGACCGAAAACCGCTTGTCACCGGCCGTACGAGCGGATCTGGAGCACCGCAGAATAGCCCAGATCGAGCAGAATGCCCTCTATGAGGAAGACGAAGGACTAGTAAATGGACCCGAAATAGCGGATTGAATTACGTTGCATAATATTGCATTTGTATGTAGTCAAAACTTCGAACGGGTTTTTCTCGAAATGACGTTATTTTATCGCGCGGGTTGGTAACTTCAAATCTACTAAACCGATTGGCAAGATTCTTTGTTTCCGACGAAGCTAACTAAATGGTCTAGGAGTTGTACCACTTTTATTCCGATCCATAAACTATAAATATTTTTACTTGGCTGACGAAGTCGAAAAATCGATGAAGGAAAACCTATTTTTTTCAAATGGCCGCCATTTTGTTTCCTATGGTCCAATAATAAATAATCGTACAGAAACCTATATACTTCGCTAATTTCAACTCAATTTTGATTTCAGACGAGCCAGCTGATCTGTTACATACCGCGCGTGGAGAGCTATATAGAAATTTTGTTTCGTTCCGACGGCAATTCCACCATTGCTCTTCGACAATTCGGGTCAAAAAAATTTCAGTTTGTAGACGAAACATCAATAAAACTTGTGACCAAATTTGACAATGATATCTATAACACATCCCGAGAAAAAAATTCTCAAAGAACATGCGTTTTCGGGCCAAACATAGTAAACCAGCCCTTAATGTCGTTGTGGTTGTCTAATGTCCCCAGTTGTCATGCGTAACTATCATAACTATATCAGAGGCCTATGCATTAACAGTTGTTTAAAAAAATTGTGTTTGTTTTAAAATTCTTATGCAAGAAAACAAACTATTTCTAAGTTTTGGTAATCGTCTTTACGATATTTTAGAAGCTGGTGGGCTGTGGTATCATTATTTTCCAGCCCTTTTAAGCATGTTGTGAGCCATAGCTAATGATAACACCCTAGCGACTTGTTATTACACTCCTGGAAATGGAAAAAAGAACACATTGACACCGGTGTGTCAGACTCACCATACTTGCTCCGGACACTGCGAGAGGGCTGTACAAGCAATGATCACACGCACGGCACAGCGGACACACCAGGAACCGCGGTGTTGGCCGTCGAATGGCGCTAGCTGCGCAGCATTTGTGCACCGCCGCCGTCAGTGTCAGCCAGTTTGCCGTGGCATACGGAGCTCCATCGCAGTCTTTAACACTGGTAGCATGCCGCGACAGCGTGGACGTGAACCGTATGTGCAGTTGACGGAATTTGAGCGAGGGCGTATAGTGGGCATGCGGGAGGCCGGGTGGACGTACCGCCGAATTGCTCAACACTTGGGGCGTGAGGTCTCCACAGTACATCGATGTTGTCGCCAGTGGTCGGCGGAAGGTGCACGTGCCCGTCGACCTGGGACCGGACCGCAGCGACGCACGGATGCACGCCAAGACCGTAGGATTCTACGCAGTGCCGTAGCGGACCGCACCGCCACTTCCCAGCAAATTAGGGACACTGTTGCTCCTGGGGTATCGGCGAGGACCATTCGCAACCGTCTCCATGAAGCTGGGCTACGGTCCCGCACACCGTTAGGCCGTCTTCCGCTCACGCCCCAACATCGTGCAGCCCGCCTCCAGTGGTGTCGCAACAGGCGTGAATGGAGGGACGAATGGAGACGTGTCGTCTTCAGCGATGAGAGTCGCTTCTGCCTTGGTGCCAATGATGGTCGTATGCGTGTTTGGCGCCGTGCAGGTGAGCGCCACAATCAGGACTGCATACGACCGGGGCACACAGGGCCATCACCCGGCATCATGGTGTGGGGAGCGATCTCCTACACTGGCCGTACACCACTGGTGATCGTCGAGGGGACACTGAATAGTGCACGGTACATCCAAACCGTCATCGAACCCATCGTTCTACCATTCCTAGACCGGCAAGGGAACTTGCTGTTGCAACAGGACAATGCACGTCCGCATGTATCCCGTGCCACCCAACGTGCTCTAGAAGGTGTAAGTCAACTACCCTGGCCAGCAAGATCTCCGGATCTGTCCCCCATTGAGCATGTTTGGGACTGGATGAAGCGTCGTCTCACGCGGTCTGCACGTCCAGCACGAACGCTGGTCCAACTGAGGCGCCAGGTGGAAATGGCATGGCAAGCCGTTCCACAGGACTACATCCAGCATCTCTACGATCGTCTCCATGGGAGAATAGCAGCCTGCATTGCTGCGAAAGGTGGATATACACTGTACTAGTGCCGACATTGTGCATGCTCTGTTGCCTGTGTCTATGTGCCTGTGGTTCTGTCAGTGTGATCATGTTATGTATCTGACCCCAGGAATGTGTCAATAAAGTTTCCCCTTCCTGGGACAATGAATTCACAGTGTTCTTATTTCAATTTCCAGGAGTGTATATTCCTTCCTGGTAGAAATTACATCTTCCTTTCTGTAGTTCTCTATTAGCGAAGTTTCTTTCCTAGGGCGTATCAGGTTACTGGAAACGCTCTGTAGGTGCAATCATGATTAAACCGTACCTTAACTTGTACTATAATCCAGTAACTTATCCTTCTTGATGTTAACAGCGCTTACTAAGTTTCTGAGAGGGTGTTTCGTGTCGGCGGCTTCTCGCTGCGTGGGCCTGGCTTATTTGCGGCCGTGTGCTCGGCTCTCGAGCATTTCCTATTGCTGTTAGTTTCCAGTCGCGCGCCTTGGATCTTTGTGCTCAAGCTGAGTACCTTATGTTATCTGACTTGCGCTGTAAATTAAATTTTGTTGTCGGCCAAGAGGCCTCTGATTAACCGGCTCCGCCCAAGAGGTTTTCCCTTTAATGTTGAATACATATTGTAACTTTGTTCCAAGTTTATTGTAAATATCTAGTTCTAAACATTTATGGGGCTTGACTAAAGATTTGAAGAACTGTTTTAAGTATTATAATTCGCTGGTTTATTTAAAATTATTTAATTTAAAAATTTTAAAAAGGCCTGTATTGTTAAGGTCTTATTTCTTGAATTTTTTAAGGTTATTATTATTGTAATTTAACCGCTGTCTCTTTCACCATTTTGAACGCCTGTAATTGCAAATTAACTTCCATTTTCCCACCTGTTTTTCAAAAGGCACCTGTAGTTATCAAAACCATTGGATAACTGATGTTAGTTAAGGAGCCTACTTCTTTCATGTCGTTTCCCTGATGCTACTAATTCTTTATTTCATTGGTATCCACAGAGTATGGTTGCGTTTCTTTTGGCTAATTCCGGGAGAGAGAGGGGGGGGGAGGCAATTGTCTGTTTAATATCATTTGTCCTTGTCAAGTATAATATTTGTAACGCATTTCGATTTGTTTCACAGACCCATGGCCACTGTTGAGGCTAGAGGTAGTGCAGGTACAGGCATCTCAGACGCGAATATCTTCAATGTGAACTACACATTCGTCGCACTCTTATCGAGGGCGGTATTTTAGAGCTGGTAGAAGGGTACGAGCAGCTTTGGTTAACCTCTCCACATTTAAACTGAAACGATCGGTGTGATAGGAGCCGCTATTTTCACCATTTCTTTAGTTTTAGATGAGTTATTTCGAAACATTAAATTCTTAGAGTATAAGCAACCTACCCATAAGAAAATCTGTAGGGTTCAGACCCGTATGTGTCATTTCACTAATCGTGTTGCCGATCTAGCCCACCTTAAACTCAGTGATCAGTTGAAGAGCATTATAAAACAGCTAAGCGCGAGGATTAAAGCATTATAGATAAGCGCAGGCGCGTTAGACTCGGAGAGTGAAGGGCCGAGTGCGGAAGAGGGTGTTTTAGCTGATCAGTTCCAAGTTACAGAGCTCGAAGCCCAAGCCCTTGGGGGAACCAGCTCAGATTCTTCTGCAAAAGTGCCGAATCCTATTGTGTATTAATTAAATGGTGTCACTGAACTAGCGGTTGACCAACTGAACCAAGTTCGTGAAGAGTTATGGTTGTCGTGCGGTTTGAATTACATGCTAACGCCTTGCAGATCTCTCATTTCATCGGCCTTTCTCTTCGTTATCCTTTGTCTAAGGGATTGTTAAGCGAACTGCTGTCAGGTGTACTCCGAGCTCCGAGAGGTGGGAGGTCTGGGGCACCTATGGCCCATATAATTGAAAGGAAGTTGCTATCATGTATGAACTTGAGCGCTTGTATTACTGGCAAATGATGAAACCTTGTTTCAGTATATTGACAGCTTCCGTATTGTTGTCTCGGCCTTGAGTAAGTCACCGAACAGGATTGTATTTCTAACATCTTAGTGAGAGCATAGGGTCTGAGGATCGGTCACGGCTTTTCTGCGCTAGAAAGATGATATGGTAACCTCTGTGGAAGCCTTTGGCCAACGGCCTTGCCGCAGTGGTAACACCAGTTCCCGTCAGGTCAGCGTACTTAAGCACTGTCGGGCTGGGCCAGCACTTGGATGGGTGACCATCCGGTCTGCAGAGCGCTGATGGCAAGAGGGGTGCACTTAGCTCTTGTGAGGCAAACTGAGGAGCTAACCGGCTCCTGTCTATTAAACAGACGTACGGCCGGGAGGGCGGTGTGCTGATCACATGCCTCTACATACCAGCATCCAGTGACGCCTGTGGTTTGAGGATGACACGGCTGTCGGTCGGTATCGTTGGGCCTTCATGGCCTGTTTGGCGGAGTTAAGTCTTTTATGGAAGCCTTTGCATTTGTTGACGAACAGTGTATAAGAAGTGAGGGTGAGTCACATGTCCCTTTTTATTGTAATGGCAACTCACGCGGTTCAGCTGTTAAAATTACCATCTAGTAAATCCAGTTTTCAGTGTGGTTTTCGGAGTCACTTAGTGCGGAAGTGTCCCGTTGACTGGCAGGCCTACGTCCAACAGCTGTCGCCAGTGAGTGATCACTCGAGTGAAAAGGCCCCCAAGTTTTGTGCACTTATTGTCGCTTGTGGTAAACCGATTCTTCCTTTTGTATGTACCCAAACTATTAGAGAACCAGTTTGCTGTCCGCTTGATTCCAGAAGTTCCCTTTTTTTACTTATTTATAATTGGCACCTCGAATTTCGACATTTGTGTAAGTTGGCCCCAAGTAGACCTTCCCCCCATAAATGAGTGTTGGCAATGGGCAAGAGTTGCCTCTGTTAGGTGAGGTGCTTGTGAGCCTGCCTCTTCTTGGTCTTTTCTGGCCGGTTAAGTTCTTAGTTGTGAAGAAATTATCTGTCACCTTATTGCTTGGACGTGGTTTTATCCAGTATACTGGATTAGTCATAGATTTTGCCAGCAATACCGTTTACTTTGGGTTTTGCCCATCAGAGAAGATAGCGTAGTGTACCTGTCCCACTAGTAGTATTAACATTAATACTTTAACACAGGGCTTAACAACTGGCCGGTTTTGAGCGCGAGTACTCGCGTCTGCTCAGGTACGTGCTCGCGAGCAGGTGCATGGTAGCGGAGTAGGGAGGGAGGGGAGGGAGGGGAAATGCGCGCGCACTTATGAATAGGACCGCAGCGTGCCTAGTGAATTCGCGCCGACTGTGTAACGTTAAAAGTACTATGATCAGCTCTAACAGTCACTTCGCTGGTTAAGAATCATGTCAAGTCGCCGTTGTGTAACCCCAACCATGCTTTCGCAGTTCAACCCCCATTGGGAGGAATTGTATCTGTTTACAGAAAAAGATGGAGTTTCAAAATGTTTAGTATGTGACAAAACGCTGAATTCTTTTAGGAAATTTAATTTGCAGCGACATTATATGTCGTACCACGCGAAAGACTACGGAAGTGGAAAATGTGATGGACCAGACCGTGCACGGGATGTTATTAAACTTAAAAGGAAGCTATCTGAAAAAGATCTGGACGACGAAGAAAAATCAACTGAGGCAGCTCTCAGAGTGAGTTACAAAATTCCCTACGCCCCTTCACTGATGGCGATTTAATAAAAGAATGTTTGGTAGCTGCAGCAGAACATTTGTGTCCATCTCAAGTTGAACAGTTTCTATTGTGCCATTATCTAACATGACCATTATGCGTCGCATACAGGACATGGCAGACGACGTCCAGAGCCAGCTTGCAAATATCTATAAAGATTTTATGGCATATTCGCTAGCTCTGGACGAAAGTGTTGATATCACTCGAACAGACAGTTGCCATATTTATTAGAGGTGTTAATAGAGATCTTCTGGTGAGGGAGGAGCTCCTCGATGTAGTAGTCATGAAGAACACTGCAACTGGAGGTGATTTTTTAAGTAGTGTTGAAGAAATTGTTGAAAATATAGGATTGTCGTGGAATTCTTTAGTTTCAGTGTCTACAGACGGTGCACCAGCTATGACAGGGAAAAAATCAGGTTTCGTTGCGCTGTTGAAGAAGAAAATGCAAAAACTGACTGTGCCGAATGAAATAAGCGGCGTTCACTGAGTGATCCACCAGGAAAACTTATGTGCAAAGTGTGGTGTCACCGCTAGACACCACACTTGCTAGGTGGTAGCTTTAAATCGGCCGCGGTCCATTAGTACATGTCGGACCCGCGTGTCGCCACTGTCAGTACTTGCAGACCTAGCGCCACCACATGGCAGGTCTAGAAAGACGGACTAGCACTCGCCCCAGTTGTACGACGACTTTGCTAGCGACATCACTGACGAAGCCTTACTCTCATTTGCCGAGAGACAGTTAGAATAGCCTTCAGCTAAGTCCATGACTACGACCTAGCAAGGCGCCATTAACCGTATCTGAAGATAGTCTCACTTGTATCGTCAATAGCGATGTACCACAAGGATAATAAAGTTAAGTAAACAGACAATACATTCTTTTCTTATTAGCATTCATTGAGCGTCCTGTTTCAGACTTCACGATATTCTGGGTGAGCTTATAGCGTGCATATCGGCCCCCTCAAAATAACACTGTGTCGGCACTTCTGTCGACACATCACAAAGAGTATCACTCTAAAAAATGTGATGAGTGTTGTTGTTCATACAACCAATTATATAAGGAAGCATGGGCTACAACACAGACAATTTAAAAGCTTTCTTGAGGATGTAGACATAGCCTAGACATTACATAACTTGATTCTGGATGCTGTTTACAATTGACAATCTGAAGTTCCTTTGCTCTTGGTACGTTAATCTTATTCTCACATATCTCTGATACTTGACAAAGTGTCTATACATTTATCTTCATGGCTATGTACAGGAATATGGTAATCTTATTAGGCGCAGACTTAAACTTGACTATAGACTGTTGCAGACTAATGCAGACTGGCTAATCGGAGGTCTGTACACTCATTATAATACCTCACACGTTCAGGTATCACTGTGCGAGTGTGATCCACGAGGAGAAAAGGGTCTACGTTAGCAGTAATCTCATTGGCTGCGTTACATATTAATACGCGGATCAGCGGAAGCAAAATTTGGTCCGTCTCTAAGGCAGCGCCATCTCGTAGTGCGGAGACGGACGAGCGCTGCGCCTGCGCTGTTGTGCTTAGTGGGGCGCGCTCTAGTGGGAAAGTTGTGTACGCGCTGACTACACGGAACTATGTACACAACAGAATCCAAACCCCGTTGGAACTCTTCATTGTTCACATTGAGATTTTTTTTTTCTGCGGGCTGTGGTATCGTACAGAGATGGCATTACTAAACCAAAGTTGGCAATGCGAATCGGTACCACAGACATCAGCGAGGGCTGTCTGAATCCACAACGAAGTATGGGAAGCGCTCCTCAATGGGCCCCTCCTATCGCTCAAAATGGCTCAAATGGCTCTGAGCACTATGGGACTTAACATCTATGGTTATCAGTCCCCTAGAACTCAGAACTACTTAAACCTAACTAACCTAAGGACATCACACAACACCCATCCTATCGCTCTGCAGCGCCCTCAGGTCCAGGCCATTAGATTGTCGAGCATGCCAGAGCTCAACCAGTTCGAGGCCTCAGCTACAACAGTCAGCATCATAGTATACTACCAACGAATAGTTAAAGTTCCAGATGAAGTGGTAGTGTTGTTAATACTGAACATTGTACCTCAAGGGAACTCTTTGTTAATTAGTCCATCAAATGATTTTTTGTTAGTCCACAACAGTTTTAAATTACTCAGTACTCCTGTGGCAAAGATGTGTGTACAGGGTTAGTAATCTTTTATTTATTTACACGATAAAGTGAACTAATTTCAGCCTTCTCCGACAGTAATCAGAGAAGCTGCGGCCAGACTAAAATTAGTTTCACATGGTCTCAACAGAAACAAAACTGATTAGTAATGGAAAACAACTCCTGCAAACAAACGTAGACCTAAGCTAACTGATCAACTCCCTATTGAGCAGTCGAGATTTCAGTTTTCTGTACGTTCGTTTGAAGCGAACGCTGGAATGGTTACTTTGGAACGACTTCGCTCCCCAGCCTTCCACAGGTCGAGATTGTCCATCATTTCTAATGATGGACCGGCAAACAGTTGTTTTTCTGCTTCCGCCTTTGAACGTACAGGGCTATTACAAATGATTGAAGCGATTTCATAAATTCACTGTAGCTCCATTCATTGACATATGGTCATGACACACTACATATACGCAGAAAAACTCATAAAGTTTTGGTCGACTGAAGCCGCACTTCAGGTTTCTGCCGCCAGAGCGCTCGAGAGCGCAGTGAGACAAAATGGCGACAGGAGACGAGAAAGCGTATGTCGTGCTTGAAATGCACTCACATCAGTCAGTCATAACAGTGCAACGACACTTCAGGACGAAGTTCAACAAAGATTTACCAACTGCTAACTCCATTCGGAGATGGTATGCGCAGTTTAAAGCTTCTGGATGCCTCTGTAAGGGGAAATCAACGGATCGGCCTGCAGTGAGCGAAGAAACGGTTGAACGCGTGCGGGCAAGTTTCACGCATAGTGATGTGAAAGATTCAGTGTTTAAACCTCCTCTACCAAGAAACGTGCCAGAACTGCGAGCTCGCATCAACAATGCTTTCGAACTCATTGATGGGAACATGCTGCTCCGAGTGTGAGAGGAATTTGATTATCGACTTTATGTCTGCCGAATCACTAAAGGGGCACATATCGAACATTTGTGAATGCCTAAAAAACTTTTTGAGTTTTTGTATGTGTGTGCAAAGCATTGTGAAAATATCTCAAATAATAAAGTTATTGTAGAGCTGTGAAATCGCTTCAATCATTTGTAATAACCCTGTATTTTGGTTTCAAAGTGAAACATAACACTAGCCAAAAATGTTTACTTTTTTCCTGTAACTGGTATGAAAGCAGCTAATCTTTATGCTGTCGGATGTGCTGATAGCGAAAATGTTAATGAAAACGCAAGATCATCTCTCGTTTTGAAGTTATGGTAACCTTACCTTACTGCCTATATAAGCTTATGCATGTAGCTGTTTGCCTTGGTGCTATCCCTCGGAGGAAGGTCGCTGAAGGCGCAACCGCTTTGTCTGGTGTTTTTGGTGATTCCCAGTTAGTGCCCAGCAGTAATCGGCTAACAGTGATGCACCCCACTTTCCCTGGAATCTCTTTACAATGTCCGAAATTCGCTGGTGGAAGCGTTCTCCATGCTCTTCGGGTACAGCACCGCAGTTGTCAGGAAAGAAGTCCAAGTGGGAATCTAGGAAATGATGTAACTTTAAGGACATGATGCACCCCAGTCTATTGTAGCAGTGCAGAAGATTTGGCGCAAGAACCTTAAAGTTTATTGCCCTCTTATTTCCTAGAGTGTGTGTCGACACTTGAACGAAGGTATCCCAAGCCAACTTTTCATCAGTTGTCAAGATGGTGTGGAAATGCTCATATTTGTACTGTCTGCGTATCTGGAAACCCACAAAATCCCCTATTTCATTTTCGCCTTACTAAGACGTGGAAATTTCTCGCGCAAATAAAGAAATGCTTCCCCGATTTCGTCCATGGCCTTAACGAAGTTTTTCTTTTGGTCCAATTTTGTATGAAGAGCGGGGAGAATTATGTTCGTGGATTCGACAAGTGCGTCATGCATTACATTGTGATACCCTGGTTCAAGTGATTGACGTTTAGGCCAATATACCTTTTTATAATGAAGCGCTTTGTCGCGGCTATTCCGGCGGCACAGGAAGCAACAGAATTTGGTGTAACAGTGTTGCAGGTCAAGTAATATGCCTGTGATTTTCAATTACACGAAAAATTTGCCATTTAGGCTTATCATAGTTCAATCGCAGCAACGATTGTTTTATGTTATCATATGTTTCTTTTATGGAAGGTGCATGCCATTCGCAATCGATGGTAACACGTTGCCGTTACTCAGCAGCAAACATTGGGACTTACTTAGGAGTCGATGAACAACCTCCACTGCTCATGGTTATAGTCAACAGCCACAGCTGCCATTAGTTCCTGTACATAAAAAATACCAAGTTATTTTCACCTTCGAAAAGCGGAAAGATTGGCAGGTGGCGATCACAGAAAGCAGTCACATTTACCATCTTATAAAGATAATTCCAATGTTGTAGTCCTGACTCCAACAGTTCAACTTTACCTCCAGGCAATTCCAGATCTCCCATAGCTCACTGAACTCACACTGTGGTATTTTGTGAATCTGTACACTCATCGTTACAGTTTCGAATAACTGGGGTTTGATGCAGCACTAGTTTCACTACCGCCCTCGTCACTACCACAATCAGATGGCACGAAAGCATTTTTGGATATGTCAAGGAAGATTTATTCATGTTGGAAATACACTCCTGGAAATGGAAAAAAGAACACATTGACACCGGTGTGTCAGACCCACCATACTTGCTCCGGACACTGCGAGAGGTCTGTACAAGCAATGATCACACGCACGGCACAGCGGACACACCAGGAACTGCGGTGTTGGCCGTCGAATGGCGCTAGCTGCGCAGCATTTGTGCACCGCCGCCGTCAGTGTCAGCCAGTTTGCCGTGGCATACGGAGCTCCATCGCAGTCTTTAACACTGGTAGCATGCCGCGACAGCGTGGACGTGAACCGTATGTGCAGTTGACGGACTTTGAGCGAGGGCGTATAGTGGGCACGCGGGAGGCCGGGTGGACGTGCCGCCGAATTGCTCAACACGTGGGGCGTGAGGTCTCCACAGTACATCGATGTTGTCGCCAGTGGTCGGCGGAAGGTGCACGTGCCCGTCGACCTGGGACCGGACCGCAGCGACGCACGGATGCACGCCAAGACCGTAGGATCCTATGCAGTGCCGTAGGGGACCACACCGCCACTTCCCAGCAAATTAGGGACACTGTTGCTCCTGGGGTATCGGCGAGGACCATTCGCAACCGTCTCCATGAAGCTGGGCTACGGTCCCGCACACCGTTAGGCCGTCTTCCGCTCACGCCCCAACATCGTGCAGCCCGCCTCCAGTGGTGTCGCGACAGGCGTGAATGGAGGGACGAATGGAGACGTGTCGTCTTCAGCGATGAGAGTCGCTTCTGCCTTGGTGCCAATGATGGTCGTATGCGTGTTTGGCGCCGTGCAGGTGAGCGCCACAATCAGGACTGCATACGACCGAGGCACACACGGCCAACACCCGGCATCATGGTGTGGGGAGCGATCTCCTACACTGGCCGTACACCACTGGTGATCGTCGAGGGGACACTGAATAGTGCACGGTACATCCAAACCGTCATCGAACCCATCGTTCTACCATTCCTAGGCCGGCAAGGGAACTTGCTGTTCCAACAGGACAATGCACGTCCGCATGTATCCCGTGCCACCCAACGTGCTCTAGAAGGTGTAAGCCAACTACCCTGGCCAGCAAGATCTCCGGATCTGTCCCCCATTGAGCATGTTTGGGACTGGATGAAGCGTCGTCTCACGCGGTCTGCACGTCCAGCACGAACGCTGGTCCAACTGAGGCGCCAGGTGGAAATGACATGGCAAGCCGTTCCACAGGACTACATCCAGCATCTCTACGATCGTCTCCATGGGAGAATAGCAGCCTGCATTGCTGCGAAAGGTGTATATACACTGTACTAGTGCCGACATTGTGCATGCTCTGTTGCCTGTGTCTATGTGCCGGTGGTTCTGTCAGTGTGATCATGTGATGTATCTGACGCCAGGAATGTGTCAATAAAGTTTCCCCTTCCTGGGACAATGAATTCACGGTGTTCTTATTTCAATTTTCAGGAGTGTACCATGTGTTAATGAACCTTTCATACAAAAGTAGCAATGGTTTCATGGTCCTCGCCAGATCGTGGATACAGTTATGCCCATGGAAGGTGTTTTACAATTATGAAGACACGAGACACATTAAATGCAGCACACATGAGGAGCCCAGGGCTTGTCATGGTCCCTGATTTCACAGCCAAAGTACAGTCCGTACGCCTCCTGAACATATGGCTTACTGGCCTCCTTTTACGATTTCATTGTAGGCTGTTTGCACGTGTAGCAAAGATTATCAGCACTCTTCACTCATTTACGAGGCATATTAAATCACAGGAATTACTATGACCACACGCACTTCCTACACTTCAGTAACACCCTCTTCCAGCCAACAAATACAACACAGCGTGTAACAGGCTGTAACTACGCTTGAATGAAACATGGTTCGCTCCTCCCTTCCTCTTCCCATTCCCCTTGTTGCTCTGACCACGAGCTAAGAGTACGAGCAAAACATACACACAGATACTGTTGCCTGAAACTTCAAAAAATGGCTCTAAGCACTATGGGACTTAACATATGAGTTCATCAGTCCCCTAGACTTAGAACCACTTAAACCTAAGGACATCACACACATCCACGCCCGAGGCATGATTCGAACCTGCTACTGTAGCAGCAGCGCAGTTCCGGACTGAAGCGCCTAGAACCACTCGGCCACAATGGTCAGCCCTGAAACTTCGTCACTCAGTCTACATCGGCGGAATTTAGAAGCCTGTAAGGGAAAGGGGTTAATAAGGAATGCTAATAAAATATAATTATAATTAAAGGCATTCCCCACATACCCCATCCCTTTAGCTTGGAAAGAAAAGGTAATTCGAGTTTTTCATTGTTTTCGTTAACAGCGTGGTACATACAGTTAACAATCATCTATTTCATCCCAGTTACATTTTCGCAGTTGGCCAGTGTAATCCTCGAGACCCTAGGCCAGTCCCTATGTGTATATACTACTATAAAATCCGGCATGTAGTTCTTTATTATAATTGAATTATGTGATTGTTTCGCTATCGAACAGATACAATAAATAAAAAATTGCGTGAAGTGTTCCCATGTCACAAACTAAACACGTCTCAAAATTAGAGGGAATTGGGAAAATTAGTGACTGATTGTTACGTTGGTTTTAAGGGGACTTAAGGGGGTTAGGACGTCAAACGGGCCGACCAGGAGCAGGAGAGGCACCACAGGACATTTTAATTTCCACTGTCTATACTTTTACAAGTAAATTCATAAAACTATGTCAGCATGACCAGGAAGGATTCAGGATTCACACTCGTAGCAGCGGAAGTTCAAAAACATAACAAAATAATTTTTTTTACGTGTGAAATTTCGTCATTTTTTCACTTACTATTGGCTGCTTTTGTTGCTATAGGTACACTTTTCTTCATAAGTAAGAGAAACTGATAAATCAATTTTGCACAGCATACAAACCATACTTATAGGTGTCTGACACTCTAGAATCTATTTAATTTATGAAAAAATAAATGAGCTGTTACGCTTTAAACCTTATGTTTAGAAAAAAATCAAATTTTGTAGTTAATTATCTCGATTTTTACCACAGTTTTTAATAGATTTGGGAAATTCAAGAGCTTCATATAGCTGTAAGTATAGTTTGTATGCTGTGCAAAATTAATCAAAGAATCTCTCTTACATGTGAAGAAAAATGTACCTATAGCAACAATTGCATTCAACATTAAGTGAAAAAATGATGAAATTTCATATCCAAAAAAAATTTGTTTTGTTATGTTTTTGCACTTCCACTGCTATGAGTGTGAATACTGAATCCTTCCTAGTCATGCTGACAAAGTTTTATGAATTTATTTGTAAAAGTATAGACAGTAGAAAATAAAATGTCCTGTGGTGCCTCTCTTGCTCCAGGTCGGCACGTTTGACGTACTACCCCCCTTAATGTTGGTACGAATTTCGTGAATGTTTTTCACAGAAAATTATAGCCTTGCCCTCTGTAACAGCTAACAACAGAGAACTACCGCGAGTACATCCCGCAGCTAACCGCAGTGAAGTTTCTACGCGGCTCGCGGCCTTGGGTGATGACGTCAGCCGTTGCAGGTCCCGTCCCGTGCCACTCGGGACGTTCTTCTCCCGGCGCTGCGTCTTCTCTGCGAGCTCATCTCGGTCCGGACGACAGCGCCGTCTCACTTAATTGGGCCGCCAGTTGGGGCTGACGTGGGCGGATGTCAGAGTGGCTTTCCTCCAACAGGAAGGACGTCGATAATAAGGCACAGCGGCCTGCCACACCACACCCCACGCGCGTCTCACTGCTTCCGCCGTCTCGGCTTGGGGTTAACCTCACCCAATTTTGCCTAAGAAACGGCGATTCCCCGAGGAGACTTCTCGTCTCACGTGGCGTGATGAAAAATAGCTCTCCTCTTCACATCTTGTGTATGGCACTCCACAACTTCTTTGGCGTGCTTCATAAATGACAATTTAAATACCTTTAAAATCTACTTTAAGCCATCTTCCAACAGGTGGTAAGCAACTATCCTATCTTGACATTAACAACATCCAGGTTGGCAGTACTTACTCTGCTTGGTGAAGATTTAAGTTTGTGCTTAAAATAAATAATATAAATTGGTTAGCAGCATAAAGGGGAACCAAAATCTCATGACAACTTCTAGTAGAAGGCCAACTGAATCGGAACGTCAAGTTCCAAAGCTCCGGAGTGTATGTTGGTACAGTTCTCGCGATCAGAAATCAGCGTTCACATTCCATCGCCGTACCATCGGCTGACGACAAAAACTTCTCCTGGAAACTACGCTGGAAACTTTAAGAACGAAAGTAACTTTCATGTGATGTGTTACTAGTGACTACCGTAACTCGATAAACTTTTGGCCATAGGAATTACTGCTACAGTATAATACAGTGCAGAAAGTGACTGAAATAAATATTCAATTAGACGAACAGATTTGACCCTTTTATTCAAAGACAATAGGTACACTGAAGTCAGCGCGATTCGTGATGCTCCCCAGGATATTACGAAAGGTGGGACGTGGTTCTTAATAGAGTATGTGATCACTACAAATAAAAATGCATGATCTGAACGTCCTTCCATCCTGGCCACAAGATTGGCAAGGTAAAAAAAATGATACTATTCCAGCCGTCCTTATGATCTTATATGATGTGTGGCTACCAGTTTCGATGCCTCAATGCGCCCTCTTCAGGCAGCAGTTGATGTTAAATGGGTTATCACGATCCATAATTACCCTACATCAGAGGCCAACATAAATGGTTTACGCAGGCTTTCTGTAACTATGGTGTTAGCGCACACACCAAATACGTTAGTAAATAAGATGCTAAGAGTAGTGGATTAATTATGGTATTTGGGCAAATACAGACGGGCAAGAGCAATATAAGCATTTTTGAAAAGGATGAAACTGTTGTTATTGTTGTGAGCTTCAGTCCTGAGACTGGTTTGATGCAGCTCTCCATGCTACTCTATCCTGTGCAAGCTTCTTCATCTCCCAGCACTTCCTACAACCCACATCCTTCTGAATCTGCTTAGTGTATTCATCTTTTGGTCTCCGTCTACGATTTTTACCCTCTACACTGTCCTCCAATGCTAAATTTTTGATCCCTTGGTGCCTCAGAACATGACCTACTAACCGGTCCCTTCTTCTAGTCAATTTGTGCCACAAAATCCTCTTCTCCCCAATTCTATTCAATACGTCCTCATTAGTTATGTGATCTACCCATCTAATCTTCAGCATTCTTCTGCAGCACCACATTCCGAAAGCTTCTGTTCTCTTCTTGTCCAAACTGTTTATCGTCCACCTTTCACTTCCATACATGGGTACACTCCATACAAATACACTCATGGAAATTGAAATAAGAACACCGTGAATTCATTGTCCCAGGAAGGGGAAACTTTATTGACACATTCCTGGGTTCAGATACATCACATGATCACACTGACAGAACCACAGGCACATAGACACAGGCAACAGAGCATGCACAATGTCGGCACTAGTACAGTGTATATCCACCTTTCGCAGCAATGCAGGCTGCTATTCTCCCATGGAGACGATCGTAGAGATGCTGGATGTAGTCCTGTGGAACGGCTTGCCATGCCGTTTCCACCTGGCGCCTCAGTTGGACCAGCGTTCGTGCTGGACGTGCAGACCGCGTGAGACGACGCTTCATCCAGTCCCAAACATGCTCAATGGGGGACAGATCCGGAGTTCTTGCTGGCCAGGGTAGTTGACTTACACCTTCTAGAGCACGCTGGGTGGCACAGGATACATGCGGACGTGCATTGTCCTGTTGGAACAGCAAGTTCCCTTGCCGGTCTAGGAATGGTAGAACGATGGGTTCGATGACGGTTTGGATGTACCGTGCACTATTCAGTGTCCCCTCGACGCTCACCTGTGGTGTACGGCCAGTGTAGGAGATCGCTCCCCACACCATGATGCCGGGTGTTGGCCCTGTGTGCCTCGGTCGTATGCTGTCCTGATTGTGGCGCTCACCTGCACGGCGCCAAACACGCATACGACCATCATTGGCACCAAGGCAGAAGCGACTCTCATCGCTGAAGACGACACGTCTCCATTCGTCCCTCCATTCACGCCTGTCGCGACACCACTGGAGGCGGGCTGCACGATGTTGGGGCGTGAGCGGAAGACGGCCTAACGGTGTGCGGGACCGTAGCCCAGCTTCATGGAGACGGTTGCGAATGGTCCTCGCCGATACCCCAGGAGCAACAGTGTCCCTAATTTGCTGGGAAGTGGCGGTGCGGTCCCCTACGGCACTGCGTAGGATCCTACGGTCTTGGCGTGCATCCGTGCGTCGCTGCGGTCCGGTCCCAGGTCGACGGGCACGTGCACCTTCCGCCGACCACTGGCGACAACATCGATGTACTGTGGAGACCTCACGCCCCACGTGTTGAGCAATTCGGCGGTACGTCCACCCGGCCTCCCGCATGCCCACTATACGCCCTCGCTCAAAGTCCGTCAACTGCACATACGGTTCACGTCCACGCTGTCGCGGCATGCTACCAGTGTTAAAGACTGCGATGGAGCTCCGTATGCCACGGCAAACTGGCTGACACTGACGGCGGCGGTGCACAAATGCTGCGCAGCTAGCGCCATTCGACGGCCAACACCGCGGTTCCTGGTGTGTCCGCTGTGCCGTGCGTGTGATCATTGCTTGTACAGCCCTCTCGCAGTGACCGGAGCAAGTATGGTGGGTCTGACACACCGGTGTCAATGTGTTCTTTTTTCCATTTCCAGGAGTGTATATGGTAGTCAACTGTGCTTTCTTTGGGACTTTGTGCTGAATGAGAAATTAGCTTTAAATGCAAGCTAGGTAAGGTGCCAATGTCGTAGAGTTCTCTTTGTAAAACCGAAATGGGATTGCATCCTGACCTGGTGACTTATTTGCTGTCAAATGTTTCCCCCATTTCCATACTAACATTGTCGATATCTTGCTGGCCGCGGTGGTCTCGCGGTTAAGGCGCTCAGTCCGGAACCGCGCGACTGCTACTGTCGCAGGTTCGAATCCTGCCTCGGGCATGGATGTATGTGATGTCCTTAGGTTAGTTAGGTTTAAGTAGTTCTAAGTTCTAGGGGACTGATGACCACAGAAGTGAAGTCCCATAGTGCTCAGAGCCATTTGAACCATTGTCGATAAGATCAGGTAGTTTTTAGCTAAAAGGTGTAAGATATTTCCATTGCGTGTGGGCTGCCGAACTACATGCTCAAGACAGTTTTTAGGAAACGCTTTCAAAAGTATTTCATATCACTGTCTGTCTGTACCCTCCCTTCCCTTCACCCCTTAACCCCCCTGGCAAAAAAAAAAAAAAAATAAATAAAAAAAACAACTCGGTTTCACCTACACTTATAAAACGGGAACAGTTAACTTCACTGTCGCACACCACGTAGATCTCAATAGAGAAAATATTTTTGGAAGCTGTAATGAACACTCCCCGTCCTATGGCCTCTAATGTAACTTTCCTGTATACGTTCCGCGACTCGCAAAATGTCTCAGAGCTTTTCACGTCGTGTTTCAGCCAGCTCTCGGTCCTAGCAGTAATTTCAGTTTGACTGCTTTCCTGGAGGGCAGTAAATTCTGGAACTTTGTTTCGAATACATGGACAGTTTAGTGATAAAATTTTGACAGGTGAAGTGTCTTTACTCAGAAAGCGGTCTGACTTTCCTTGCTGCCTATTGACTGGCGAGTATGCAACCAAGACCGTCACGGATTCAACGAAGCTTTGGTTGAGACCCTCCACTCAGTTTCAAGCTAGAGGACCCCGATCAACTCTAGGAATAATGCTAGAAATTGCGATCTCTACGTCCAACTCATGCGCGAGGCCAGCAATCTTCAACACCTCCTCCAGACGCCTGTATAAACTGAGGATGACCTCAGAACCCAAGCAACATTCGTCTTTGGTGCCGACGTGAGGAACAACTTGCAGACGAATGTGCCCTGCACGCTCGATAGCCACAGGCAGGGCTGCCTCCACATCTCGGATGAGGTCCCCCGGTAGACACACCGAGTGCATATAAGCTTTCTTTCCTGCCCTGACCACTATCTGTCTAAGGGACTCCATATCACTCTTAACGTTGGAGCTCCCGATAACTAGTAACCCCTTCTCTCCACGTGCCTGCTCCGACCCTGCCGAAACTGCCGCCACATGTCCATTTGCAGAGTGAAACCGCGAGGCTAGGCAGCCAGTCTCCACATTGGCCCTACTCATCGAGCGGCGCGAACGTCTTCATTCACCGTCTTCCTGTGGCGAGGGCAGATCCACCGCGTCGGGTACACGCGGCAGCGACAGCAGAGCCAGTGAGCAAAACAACGGCCCTCGGGGTGTCCCATGTGACGCTCCAGATTCTCCGCCACCGCTACATCCAGAGACAGCAGCATGAAAGTGACCGACGGTAGCCAAATGCGCATTCACCTGTTCGCGAACTGCAGCCAGCTCAGCCTGAGTCTGCACACAGCATGCAAACACTCTTACCATCGTAGCAAGACTAACTGAGGAACTTAAATACAGGACTATTACAAATGATTGAAGGATTTCATAAATTCACTGTAGCTCCATTCATTGACATATGGTCACGACACACTACAGATACGTAGGAAAACTCATAAAGTTTTGTTCGGCTGAAGCCGCACTTCAGGTTTCTGCTGCCAGAGCGCTCGAGAGCGCAGTGAGACAAAATGGCGACAGGAGCCGAGAAAGCGTATGTCGTGCTTGAAATGCACTCACATCAGTCAGTCATAACAGTGCAACGACACTTCAGAACGAAGTTCAACAATGATCCACCAACTGCTAACTCCATTCGGCGATGGTATGCGCAGGTTAAAGCTTGTGGATGCCTCTGTAAGGGGAAATCAACGGGTCGTCCTGCAGTGAGCGAAGAAACGGTTGAAAGCGTGCGGGCAAGTTTCACGCGTAGCCCGCGAAAAATTGGCTCATGCCACAACTGGAGACCGACAGCGCCGACTTCATCTTTCAACAGGATGGTGCTCCACCGCACTTACATCATGATGTTCGGCATTTCTTAAACAGGAGATTGGAAAGCCGATGGATCGGTCGTGGTGGAGATCATGATCAGCAATTCATGTCATGGCCTCCACGCTCTCCCGACTTTACCCCATGCGATTTCTTTCTGTGGGGTTATGTGAAAGATTCAGTGTTTAAACCTCCTCTACGAAGAAACGTGCCAGAACTGCGAGCTGGCATCAAAGATGCTTTCGAACTCATTGATGGGGGCATGCTGCGCCGAGTGTGGGAGGAACTTGATTATCGGCTTGATGTCTGCCGAATCACTAAAGGGGCTCATATCGAACGTTTGTGAATGCCTAAAAAAACGTTTTGAGTTTTTGTATGTGTGTGCAAAGCATTGTGAAAATATCTCAAATAATAAAGTTATTGTAGATCTGTGAAATCGCTTCAGTCATTTGTAATAACCCTGTATATAAGCAGACAGAACCTCAGATATGAAACTTGCTACCCCCCTGATGTGTCACCAATGGACGCTAATGCATTAATGAGCTACGTAGCTGCTGTTCAGTGAGCAGCTACTGCACCACAGATTGAACGAATTTACTCCTACAAAAAAAATGCAGTATTGACATCTCTAAACAGGAAACAAGCAGCAAATTTAAAAAATATACTACGAGTATATCACAACAGAATGTAAACACGTAATTCGCCGTTCTGTAGATGTATACCAGTCGATAACTGCGGTGTGACTGGCCTATTAAACAAAAGGACACCTGTCTTAAAAACAAAACAAAATAAATGAGCTTTGTTTCTTCTGTATTAATGACCGATTCTCTTAAATTTCGGTCTACTCTTAATCATTTCTGAATTGATTTCTCTGTCTCTATTCCTCACAATCCAACAGGTAATTTCGAAAATTCTGGCAGTGATTTAATCTAGCCGTAATCTTCCCATATCTGCATGCCTTTTTAAATTACACCTCTTTCTCTTGCGATTTTTCAACGATGTATTCATTATTACTTATCGAAAATTTTTGCTAACACTTTCTCCTCTCTCATTTCTACTGCCGAGCCAATATTGTTCTTCCCCTGCTTCCCCTGCTACCGCGTTCATACTGTTTCCGACACTGCTGAATATACCATTTAACCCTCTAAAAATATATTTCAAAATTTCTAGTAGATATTCTCGTATATCGTACCAAATTTTGAATCTAAATTTCTAATTTTACTTTCAATCGGTGAGTTTTATTCCCCTTAAAAACGTAAATTTAAATTCAATTGATATGCCTCCGTTGTCACTTCGACTCTCAATGAAGCGCTTACGGGTCCAGTAACTCCCTATTCTCTCCCAAAATCACTTGCAAATTCCCCAGTTAGCTCCACTAAGGCAAACCACACTGTCGGACTCACGAAAATATCCTCGTGCACATGGTACACGTTCTCTAAGGCCCAAACCGCCTGTCATGCATGCCGTAGTAAACCGCAAACCTAACGCGCAATTCTGGTCACGGATATGCAACATGCAGATAAGCCTTCCCCGTTTGCTGCCGTGTGTGGTGCGATGCACCTTGAAACCTCCAAGCGATGGCTTAATTGTGTTGCATACATGCATCGCGTCTGCCCACATTTGGTTACATTTCATCAGACTGTATATTGAGGTTCATGCTACTGTAAGCTAGCAAGCAGTTTAAGACTGGTAGCACACAACGCCCAACAAAACCACAGATGATTGCTAACAGAACGAACAAAATTGCGAGTAGGGCCTATGTCGTACTAGAGAGTATAGGCAATGCGGTTATTGCCACTGCAAGGCGTAGCGGCAAACGGATAACATTATTAATTAACTATTTAAATTCATATAAAGGGTGGTCCACTGATAGTGACCGGGCCAAAAATCTGACGAAATAAAAATCAAACGAAAAATCTACAAAGGACGAAACTCGTCTAGCTTGAAGGAGGAAACCAGATGGCGCTATGGTTGGCCCGCTAGATGGCGCTGCCATACGTCAAACGGATATCAACTGCGTGTTTTTAAATAGGAACCCCCATTTTTATTACATATTCGTGTAGTAAGTAAAGAAATATGAATGTTTTAGTTGGACCACTTTTTTCGCTTTGTGATAGATGGCCCTGTAATAGTCACAAACGTATAATTACGTGGTATCACGTAACATTCCGCCAGTGTGTACGGTATTTGCTTCGTGATACATTAACCGCGATAAAATGGACCGTTTACCGATTGAATAAAAGGTCGATGTCGTGTTGATGTATGGCTATTATGATCAAAATGCCCAACGGGCGTTTGCAATGTATGCTGCTCGGTATCCTGGACGACGTCATCAAAGTGTCCGGACCGTTCGCCGGATAGTTACGTTATTTAATGAAACAGGAAGTGTTTAGCCACTTGTGAAACGTCAACCACGACCTGCAACAAACGATGATGCCCAAGTTGGTTTTCAGCTGCTGTCGCGGCGAATCCGCACATCAGTAGCAGGCAAATTGCGCGAGAATCGGGAATCTCAAAAACGTCGGTGTTGAGAATCCTCATCAACATCTATTGCACCCGTACCATATTTCTATGCGCCAGGAATGGCATGGCGACGACTTTGAACGTCGTGTACAGTTCTGCCACGAGGCACAAGAGAAATTACGGAACGATGACAGAATTTTTGCACGTGTTCTATTTAGCGACGAAGCGTCATTCACCAACAGCGGTAATGTATACCGGCATAATATGCACTATTGAGCAACGGAAAATTCACGATGGCTGCGACAAGTGGAAAACCAGCGACCTTGGCGGGTTAATGTATGGTACGGCATTATGGAAGGAAGGATAATTGGCCCCCATTTTATCGATGGCAATCTAAATGGTGCAATGTATGCTGATTTCCTACGAAATGTTCTACTGATGCTACTACAAAATGTTTCACTGCATGACAGAATGGCGATGTGCTTCAACATGATGGATGTCTGGCACATAGCTCGCGTGCGCGTGAAGTGGTATTGAATAGCATATTTCATGACAGGTGGATTGGTCGTCGAAGCCTGCACGTTCACCGGATCTGACGTCCCCGGATTTCTTTCTGTGGGGAAATTTGAAGGATATTTGCTATCGTGATCCTCGGACAACGCCTGACAAGATGCGTCAGAGCATTGTCAATGCATGTGCGAACATTACGGAAGGTGAACTACTCGCTGTTGAGATTAATGTCGTTGCACGTATTGGCAAATGCACTGAGGTTGATTGACATCATTTTGAGTATTTATTGCATTAATGTGGTATTTACAGGTAATCATGCTGTAACAGCATGCGTTCTCAGAAATGATAAGTTCGCAGAGGTACGTGTATCACGTTGGAACAACGGAAATAAAATATTCCAACGTACCTACGTTCTGTATTTTAATTTAAAAACCTACCTGTTACCAACTGTTCGTCTAAAATTGTGAGCCATATGTTTGTGACTATTACAGCGCCATCTAACACAAAGCGAAATGTGGCCCAACTAAAACATTCATATTTCTTTACGTACTACACGAATCTGTAATAAAAAATGGGAGTTCCTGTTTAAAACAACGCAGCTGATATCCGTTTGACCTACGGCAGCGCCATCTAGCGGGCCAACCATAGTGCCATCTGGTTTCCCCCTTCAAGCTAGACAAGTTTTGTCCTTTGTAGTTTTTTCGTTTGACGCTTATTTCGTGAGATATTTGGCCCGGCCACGATCAACGGACCTCCAACTAGACGGTCTACATCACCCACACTGACGGCTTCCTTACATAACTTCAGTAAAACCAAAATCAGGTTCCAATATTGATTATAATATTATACTGGTTCCATTCCCTCATTGGATATCTGGTACACCAATCTGTTATAATATAGCTTCTTGATAAAGTCACTCTCGTTTGGAAAGATTTTTTGTGTAATCTGGCGACGGCACACAATAGCGAAACGCGTAAACGGTATTAATGAAGAAATTTGCAGCTGAGACTATTTAGTTCGAAAAATTAGAATTCTGATCAACGATGTCGAATATTAGCTGTCTAAACCAACCAATTAGAAATGCATCCTGTGGAGGCAGGTGTGAAACAATGAAGCTAGCTCGAAGCACGCAATCTTGCACTGGTATTGAAGCAGCCTAGAACTACCTTTCACTCCGACACTACATATTCAATGGGCGTGGACCTCTTATATTATTCGAATGCAGTGAAAGTACTGGTCAGCCTCAAGAGACACTTATGACCGAGTATTGTGATACTTTTCGGAGATGCAACGCGTCTATGCCGTGAACAGTTTTTATTTCCACACAGAAGTTAATTAGTGATTTGAAGTACCTCGGTAAACGTTTATAGGCGATCCTACGTATGTGTGATGTCGTATTGTCGTCGAAGCCGTTTGGAGATTTTTGTGAACTTGCTATTGTGCTCTAGATGCGAGGACTCGACTCCGCGAATTCAGATTCAAGTAGGGCTGAAATGCTATTGCTAGCAATGAGCTGGAACTGGGAAGGTGCCAGATACCAAAAATATACCATTTGAGTAAAACGGCAGTTTATTTATTCAGAAAGGTAGTAAAACTATTTACGTATTGTGTACCACATGTTTAGTAAGTCCGGGAAACTTCAATGAATACAAGTCAGAGGACTATACAATTTTATAATTAGAATTTGAGCAGTTCAACTTCGGGAAGCGAAGTCTTGAGTTCAATATCTTCACTAGTTCTGTTCCAACACGGATTAAACAGACACATATGCGCTTAAACAGAGAGGAAAAGACTTCTGTCACCGATCACTACATACCCATATTATTAACATAACTCGATATTGAGTTATCAGCTCAGAACAAATGAACAACGATAAAACACGTTTTTATAATATTTAAAACAGAGGCACACAGTTGACTCAAGAACAAGCAACTTATTTAATCTTGTTCACAGAAGACAGTGTAAATATTACCCCCAAATTAAAATCTAGGCTCGTAACAAATAAATAGCAATATTTGTAGACTGAAAAGACAGAGACCACTAGCAATGGTTAGTCAGTGAGTTAATTCACGACACCTCTCGCCTTAAGTTGCATAGTTTTAATGACTGTTTCAGGGCATAACAGGAAAGGAGACGAAGGACTACCAACAGTTTGTCCGCAGCCGTTATGACAAACAGCTGTCGGAGCACTATAGACAGTTTCAGACAATACTGCTGCTAATTAATTTATTTGTTATGTCTGTCTGTTGTATTCATTTACCTTACGTAGAAACCATATTTGGTATGCTCCGTACCATAATAAATGAAGTTGTCAGGAATTAGGATAATACACATTCTCAGTTTCGAAATAGTCTTTGCCTACGTTCAGTCTACAGTCATACTTAGGTAGCGGTAAATGGTATACTACCATGAAAGTATACAACTGTAGCATTACGGTTAGATACATGAGGAAGTCAGTAAACAAAGCGTTTGGTGATGCAATTAATTTAATACAATTGGTAGGAGCAGAAAAACCAGGGATTTACAAGGGTGCAGTTCTATAAGTTTTTCACCTTCTGATCAGTAGAATAAAGAATGCAGGTATCGACAAAACTTAAGGGGGAGAAGCTGTCTTATGTTTTCTTCACTGATAGTCACTGCTAGTTTCTCATTCACAGAGTAGGCAAGAATCTTATCTCCATCGAGACTAGAAAACAAAACTACTCATAGCGTAGTCTATTCGTTGAAGAGAGAACATTTTAGCACTAATGAATCATACAATCTCAGCAGCAGTCGTTCCATTGTTATTCCAATGATTCACAAGATGGAGGATTTTTCAATGTGTATGGCGAAGTAAGCTGCAGATTCTGTTGCAAAAAGCTTCCTGGAGTCAAAACATAAATATGCTAACTCTTTGTCCTCCCTTCAGTGAAATTATTCGCACTATTTAATCTAATTGACAAAAGACCTTCGAGTTTATTTACCAGGACATTCAGAAACACGCCAAGAAGTAAATAGACGGTAGCGAAGTTGCCAAACATAGTCTTCAATATCGCCAGTTCTGTATTACACTAGCAGCAGGCAGATTACTTTTGACCAGTCGATTTTTGCTTGAGGTGTTTAGCTAAGGGGAAGCTGCTGCTGGAGATGAAATACCTATTACAGGCCAAAGAGCTTTATTCGCATTTCCGTAACTCTGATTTAGGTTTACAGCATAGTTACGAATAATATCCAGATTCTCCGACCATAACTCGAACGTCATAAATAACGGCTAGAAGAAATTACTTGGTGACTGCCCTCTTCAGTAGCAATCATAGCTATTATTGTCTATCTGCTTTAAGTGGAAATATAAAGTTAATTGACTCGAATGGATTCGTTTTTTAGCATCAGCAGACGCTATTAAAAGTATGACTAAGTAACATTCATTTCAATATTATATACTTGAAAATAGACTTCTTTATGAGTATTTTCATGGGCAGCACCTCAAACCGATAGTAATACAAATGAAAAAGCAGTGTAAAACTGATTAAAAAACAGAAACGTTCAGAAAGAAATTTCATAAACTACGAGTAACATATAGCTTCAAATCAGAAGAGCAAACTGCCCAAGGATAACTTTCGCAATGGAGTGAAAAGCTGCGAAAAATAAGTAAACAACGACTGCAGTACAGTTTCGATTCCAGCATGTGATAGTATAAAAGGAGAAGGAATTGTGATTGGAATGGGAAACAAGGAACAGAAAGTGCCGATGATAATATCTCGAATACGTCATCCTTAAGCCAAACTGTCATTCATTATAAAAATACCAAGGGAGCGGAAAGTGTGATCTACTCATGACGACTACAGTATTAATGCTATTGGTGTATTGCCTGCATCTCGTGGTCGTGCGGTTGCGTTCTCGCTTCCCACGCCCGGGTTCCCGGGTTCGGTTCCCGGCGGGGTCAGGGATTTTCTCTGCCTCGTGATGGCTGGGTGTTGTGTGCTGTCCTTAGGTTAGTTAGGTTTAAGTAGTTCTAAGTTCTAGGGGACTTATGACCACAGCAATTGAGTCCCATAGTGCTCAGAGCCATTTGAACCATTTTATTGGTGTATTGTCATTAAAAGCGACAACAAAGTTTTGTTTTAGTTTATGTATGCATGTTTAAGACATGTTGGCACATAACTGAAGATTTTAAACTCAATTCTTGCATATGTGAAGTTAAATCCTTCAAATTATAATTCTAAATGTAGTTTTTCCTGTTTCTCGCATTTACTGCGCTTCTCCGAATTACTAACGACGTGCTAAACATACATAAATATGTCCAGTACCTATTTTATAAAATAAATCGAGTGCCATTAACAAGGGACTTCAGAATGATTCCGTGTTTCATGTTTTTGACACTGTACTACACAAGTGACAACCGCGCGACCGCAACGGTCGCAGGTTCGAATCCTGCCTCGGGCATGGATGTGTATGATGTCCTTATGTTAGTTAGGTTTAAGTAGTTCTAAGTTCTAGCGGACTGATGACCTCAGAAAACAAGTCCTTTAATGTTCAGAGCCATTTGAATCCATTTAAATGATGTAAACAAATTATTATTATTAAATTGAAGATGTTCCTTCATTATAAGTAACCGAAACATCTTCCATTTAATAATAATAATTTGTTTATATCACTTAAAATCGTCTTGAGGCACGATTACAATTAGAATGACGTTGTCTCACACTTTCTTTGGTTGTAGGGTATCACCAGTCCAAGGAAGTTTCGTGAGATGGAAAACAAAACACGAAATGTAATGTAAAACGTGAACTTGCCGTCTGAAGATGAACCTATCGGTTCGAAACCGGTAACGGCACTGTTTAAGTAAATAAATACCATTATAAAAAGTGGCTGGTTGCTGTAATCTTCTGTGTAAGAGTCAACTTATATTTTGTTCAAATCCACGGGCTCAGTATGTCAGTTTCTGACGAAATAGCATTAGGATTCCTTTTAGTCCTCATGTGGATGACCTCAGACTTTTCACTATTTAGGGCCAATTGCCAGTTTCCGCACCACACAAGGATAACAGGAAGGGAGGAGGTGAGCTTGTTTCTTTTAAGCATAGATTCAGACTGTTAGAAGCTGTGTCCTGATCGCGTTCTGGAAGAATGTGTTACTGAAGTGTAGCTAGTGCCTGTGGTCACTGTAGTTCTTTGATTCAATATGCCTCGCAAAAGCTGACCATTTTTCTCTATTTGTGGGTAGGCTACATTGAAATCGCAAAGAACGCCAATGACGTCATATATTGGGAAGGCTTACAGACTACACTTTGGCTGTTAATCGGGGATCAGGACGCCTCCTCACGTATGTTGCATATATTGTGCCTCGAGTCTCATCCCTGACTGAGTCGTGAATTATCATCCATGGGCTTTGCTGTATCCATGAACTGGTGACAACCATCAAACCATGTGACTGATCGTTACTTTTGTATGACAGCTCCATTAACACATGCTATTTCCAAGAAGAAAAAGTTTTTCTTGACATATCCTAACATATCGTCTTCCATGCGACTAGCGTCTGACGGAGGCGGACTGCCTGTTTCCGTCCCATCTGACTGTGATAGTGACGAGGGAGGTAGTGAAACTAGAGCACCATCGAAACATAGTTCTTCAAAAACGCTTCAACGATGAGTGTACAGAGATTCTCAAAAAATCACAGTGTGAGCTTAATGGCCTAGTGAGAGATCTGGAACTGCCGAAAGATAAGGTTAAACCGTTGACGTCGAGACTACAGCAGTCGTTTTGTTTTGATAAGACGGTAAATGTGACTATGTTCAGTAACCGCCATGTGCCATTCCTTCCATTCTTCGAATGTGAAAGGAGCTTGCTGTATCCTAGTTATCTAAAGGGACTAATGGTAGCTATTGGCATTAACTAAAGTGATCAGTGGAGTTTGTTCACCTCCAAAGTAAGTCTCAAATGTGTGTTTCACTGCATAATGGCAACATTGTTACCATCCAGTCAGATTGGGTATGTATCTTACATGAAAGAAACAGATGATAAAACGAAACAATTGTTATTGCGACTGAAACATAACAAGTTTAAATGGCAGATTCCTGAGGATCTGGAAGTCATAGGCACATTACTTGGGCTACAGCACAGCTAGACTAAATTCTGTTGCTTCTTGTGCCTTTGGCACACCTGCGCCAAAACCATTCAGTATAAAAAGAAAAACTGGTCCAAGGCTCAATCACTTGAACTAGGATCTCCATTGTTATGCAAGAAGTACTTGTCGAATGTAAGAACATAATTCTCCCTGCCTGATCGTCATACAAAATTGTGCCTAATGAAAAACGTCGTCAAGGCCATGCCCAAAATTTGAGAAGCATTTATTTGCGCGAGAACTTTTCATATCCTAGAGATTTGAAAATAAAAGAGGCTATGTTAGAGGGTCCCCAGATACGCAAACCGTAAGAAGATGAGCGTTTGAGAAACAGCATCATGACAGGTGATGAAAAGTTCGCTTGGGATGTCTTTGTTCAAGTGCCAACAAACTTCCTAGCCAATAACAGGACAAAAACGATAAGAATCTCGTGGAAAATCTGCACCTTTTCTGCAGATTATGGTGCAACATTTCTATGAACTTACATTTTATAGATTTCCACTTGTACTTCTTTCCTGAAAACTGTGGCGCTGTAACCGACGAGCGCGGAGAACGCTTCCGTCAGAAAAATTTGGATATGGCAATGAGATACCAGGGAAAGTGGAGTGCATCAGTGTTTTCCTTTTACTGCTCGAGACTATTAAGAAAATCACGAGCAGAAAACTTAAAACGCCTGGCAAAATGGTTGCACCTTCAATTACCTTCCTCTGAGGGATAACAACAAGATAAATGGTTCAAATGGTTCAAATGGCTCTGAGCACTATGGGACTCAACATCTTAGGTCATAAGTCCCCTAGAACTTAGAACTACTTAAACCTAACTAACATAAGGACATCACACACACCCATGCCCGAGGCAGGATTCGAACCTGCGACCGTAGCAGTCCCGCGAACAAGATAAATACACGGGTAAATTTATGTAGGCAATAACGTTATTATGACTTTCATTAAAAATTTCCGTTATCAGCTCACCTGAAAACATTAAGATAATACATAAAATGAAAACATTCATGCCAGGAATCGTCACAATTAATAAAATATTCCGTGCTGTTATGCCACGATCGAAGAGATTTTACTTTAAATCCCGGCGTTTTGATACCATCTGCGGAGGACATTTTCAAGGAGGATCGTAGCTTTGTTGAATGTCCGATTCACACCCTGGCCCGCTACTGACTACAGCAAAATTCCGCTTCGGCGATCTTCTGCGCACTGGCGTGACGTCACATGTTTTTAATACGCGAGCGCAATTGGAGGTTGTCGACTGCCGTCGTCCGCTGTTACTGTCATCCCACGGGCAGGTAGACATCTTCTTCAGCACCGGAATACAAATTGCATACAGTTTCACGCCCACCTCCTTCCTATTTAATTCCTGGGGCGTTTCGCAATCTCTATGGCCTCTCTGTACAGCTTGTGGCTACCAGTACTAGAGCCGTTCAAAATGATCGTGGTTGTCTTCTGGCTGTAAAGCATGTTCCGCAACAGCTGATCTGTCAGTCTCCCCTCTTCTGCCATTGCCCTTGTGCTCTTAGGGTCGTTGCGTAACAGTTCTTTTTGCAGTAAATACGTACACCTGCCCACAACTCAGCCATACCGAATCCAATATATTCCAGCTTTTTCCAGCGGTTGGCGAGCATCATTGCCCGATTTTAGGTGATCTTGTATCTTCCCTGTGGGTGTGTAAACTATCACGATGTTCTGCTTTTTCAAGATTTTTCCTTTGCGGTCAGTCATGTCCTTAATGAATGGCGGGAAAACTTTCGATTTCACCGGGGCTTGAGCATCACTATGATTTCTACTCAGTGATCTTAACGCTCTTTTCACGTCAGCGAAGGAATAACCATTCTTGAGCAATGTTTTGGGTAAGTGTTTTAATTCTGCGTCAAGCAGCTCTGGTTCACAGATTTTTCTTGCTCTATCCGCTAACGTTTTTGTGATGCCTCTCTTTTATTGTGGGTGGTGGTTCGAATCCCGGCGTAGGTAACAGCCTGTGTATGTGGGTTTTCGGTAAACCACGTGGCCCAATCTACCACCTTCGTTCCTGAAAAGTATCACATCAAGAAAATTTTAACTTCCGCTTGCCTCTTCCTGCTGGGTAAACTGAATCTACGGATTGATCCCGTTCAAATGTTTGTGAAAACGATGCAGTTCCTCCCTACCATGCCGCCACAAAACTAACGTATCATCCAGGTAACGGAACCAAATATTCGGTTTCTTCTTCTCTGTTTCCAGTGACTGCTCCTCGAATTTTTCCATAAAGAAGTTCGCTATAACCAAGCTTAAGGGGCTCCCCACAGCACACCATCCGTCTGTTCATAGAATTCTTCGTTCCGTTTCAAATAGACAGTTGTGAGGCAACATTTAAACCGTTCTGCATCATCGCGAGGAGAAATCCGATTCAGCTGTTCCAACACTTCATTGAGTGGAACCATAGGGAATAGCGACGCCTCATCAAAACTAATATTTTAACTGTATCTTCCGTCGGTTCTTGGTAGAACAACATTATAATAAATGAAAAGCGCTAGTTTGCTTTTGTTCCATAGTATTACAGTATAATACTGTAGAACAAAAGCAAACTAGCGCTTTTCATTTATTAACCAATACTTTCTCCGGCTGTACCACTATGCCGTTCTATCTACTCATAAATATGCCGAATTCTTGATTTACGAATCCGATTGACGCACATACGGTCGTAATAATGCTGTAAAGAAGTTGGAAATCGAATAGGTGGGCGAAGCAGTAGCGCTCAATATAGACGTTAGAGGAATATGTTCTTTGTGAACCTTCGGCAATCCATAAAGTCTTGGTGCTAGCGCAACTGAACTGAACAAACTTTTCTGAACTCCTTACCAACCGCGTAAAAGTTTAAGAACTTCGTCATAGGGGTCTTTACTTAGTTTCCTATACGCTTGTGGATCTAGTAAGTCGTTAACTTACTATAACAGTCACATCAAAACAACCGTTGCATTTCCATTGTAAGATTAACGACTATATGCCAGTTAAAGAAAAAAGTAAAATTTTGTAGGTTAGCGTAATGAGTGGACCAAGGACATTTCTAATTTTCAGCCACCTTGGGATAATAAAGGGGTTCTACAGTTCATTGGAATGGTGAAATGTTTCTATAAATTTCATTCTGTACTTTGCTCAATTAAGCCGCCTCCTTAAACAAGCTTTGTCACAAGAGAGAACTCTTAAAGGATTTCGGTAACCACATATCCTACAGTCACTGTTCGATGCATTGAAGCAGGCTATCAGTAGTGCCCCCGTGCAAGCCATTTCAGACGTTCAGCCTCAATTTATTCTACAAACCGAAGCCCCTAATTCTGGACTAGATGTTGTATTGCAAGAATGTGTAAAAATCATCAACCAGTCACCTACGCACTGAGAGCTCTGTCAGCGCTGAACCCTTTTTTTCCTGGAGGTGTGGCTCTGCCCACACTTTCCGTTGGCACGCGAGTCAGCGCCTTCTCGATATCGTTTCGCAGTGCTGCACTGCTCCACAGATTCTAGCTTCTGATAACATGAAAGGAGAAGAAATTTAGAAGGCAATGAGAAACCAGAACAGAACGCATCGGCAGTAATATGTCGAATATGTCACCTTAAAACAAACTAACGTTCATTCTATAAAAAAGAAAAAATCAAATGAACGCAAAGTGTCATCTACCTATGACGATCATAATATAATTTCTATTCGTGTACTGTCAATGAAAGTGCCTGACGAATGAGCTTTTCAGTTTACAGACAACTGAAGACAGAGAAAACCAACGCAACAATACCAAGTTACCCTAGATGAGAATGCTTGTGCAGTACCTTAGAGTTGGCGCAGTTTTTCATAGTTTACTTCCCGGCTGCTTCACATTCACCAAGCCTCAGCCTATCATAACATACTGAGATTCATCGAAGTGTAATTGTAAAAACAGACTGCTTCATAGCCAATGTGTTTTAACAATTACCGGACTTGTGGCTGAAACTGACTTAGCAGGGAACACTAATTTTAATTTCATTTCATCTTGGAGTCTGTTGGAAAGGCTTAATAATGCTTGTAAGGTAGTTTACATGAACATGAACTTGTGACAGATTTACTCATTGTCTCTTGATTAACTGAAAGATAGAGGGCCACATAAATTGGGAAAAACCAGAAGAACAAATAGACATGGAGTCTATACACCTCGCTCTTTACATCACCGTGGAATAAACGGAAAAAGATGAAGAATGGTAAGTCAAAAACCTTATGCGAAATGGGGCTGATAAAGTTCATTAAACATTTCTAGACACAACCTGGCGGGATACTAGGCAGGCCGTTACATCGCTAAAGCCAAGGAGACTAAATCGCACTTTTGGTTACGTATCGAAAGCGTATACGATTCAACTGCTGTTAATCTGGCTCTAAAGACTATTTTTTGCTCATTTTCAATAAGATGACGTTTCATCCTTTTATTTCGTTGCAGTGTCGTTGAAACTTTCCCACTTACCATTCCATCACATACAGCTGATGATATGCATGATAGAATCTGGCACAGACGGAGAAGAAAACCATTGGGGACATTGACACAGAGTCACATCACACGAAGTAAGCAAATGTCCCCTGTTAAACTAGGGAAACTAAGTTTGCTGGACCTTCTCGTTAAGAATTCTTAAACATAGCGCTGTACATGCAGCAATACGCATAGATCAATTTATGTTGTTAGCATGACCGACACAGTAACGTGTCAGAAATTGTTAATGCTTAGGAAAGGATGGGAACAGCTATAACTGCAGTGACTATAAGTCTCTGGACTACTGAAGTTATGACTGCACTAACATAAAGTTTCGGAAAACCGAAGAACGGCTGCGGCGACGTGGATTCTCCAGTCACCGAAGTTCTCGCTGCTGCGATGCGATGTCTCAAACCGCCGATAGTAACTGCTGTTCGGTTTTCACTAGCGTTATTCTAATTCTCCACTCTGTTACTCTCTTGTCTGTTTACTGAGATTTCACATCAAAGAAAATCCCCGCTTGTGACCTTCAGGTACCCTCTGGTATACAATTTTTCTTTATAAATTCATTAATGACTTGACGGCCTGAATGACGAATCTGAACTCACGACCGGATTTGAAATAATGCCTTTGGTTCAGAAAATACCATTGTCAAACATGGGGTCAAGTGCGTACCAATCGAAAACAGTTCCCTGCGTTAAAAGGAATATCATAATATATTTTCCATCTTCCTTTTTATGCAGAGCCCATTAACTGCAGCATAAAATGAACGTAATTCGTAGGAATTAATATGACTGATTAAACAAGACGACACTGTACTTCATATTTTCGAAACACAGATATTCATTTAATAACTATACAGGTCATTTTGTGGCTAAAATGAGGGGATAGCAACGCAGTCTGGCAGCTAGCAAATACAGTGTTTCACTAATATCTCACTAAATAAAAAAAAGGTTCATTTCCTTTAGCTATCACTCTTTTTTAAAGATCCCTGATGAAAACTTTAAAGTCCACAATCCTTCACGAAAGCGTCAAACTTCTACATCAAATTTTCTTTCACAATTCGTGACTTCCGATTGCCTACGGCCCAGAAACTTACGGGACAAATTGCCTGTATGGTCCCGTCCATTCCACCACCATAGCTATGTAACCTGTCACCAGTGGCTGTTACACTGTTGCATATACGTCATCGTATTTTATACGTTTCTGTCTGGCACATAGCTAGCTAACACATACCTATGAGAAAAGATGCGGCCATTCTAGTGATCTCGATACGTTTTTCTATCTGGCATTTGTTCGAGAGAAGTTGCCAGTATCCTACTGTTTTGTGATTAAAAAGAGACTAATGGGAGAGATTCTTCAATCCAAGCAAACGAGCATAAACGCCCTTAATGATCGTGGTTCTGTTGTGCAAGTGTCGTCTGTCCTAAATCTGACTATCCTACTTTACACACGCTGTACAAAATATTAGCTTGTCTACTTTGCTGTTGCTACAGCAGAAAGAAGTTTTTTCAACACTGCGGCGTACAAAGACTTGGATGAGGTTGACAATGAAGGAGGATCGACATAATGGCTTAGCTCTGGTCAACACTCACCCTGATGTTGATTGTTCTCTTGACGATGTAATTATTCAATCAGCCAAGAAGAATAGGCGCACGTCATTTAAGGATGAGAATCACAATTGTAACTTTTTTATATCATAAGACGGCTTTGTCTTGTTTATGTGTGTGATCAGTTTAAATAAAACTTTCTTACACTTTGCATGTGACTTGATTATCTTTTATTAGGGTAAAAGTGAAGGTGGCTCAAGATATCTTTAGCGCCCCCTCCTTGAGGTTTTTCTGTATCCGCCAGTGCCTGGCACTGGCTGTCTCCTGTCGTGTCACTGCCGATAATGACGTAACTTCGCGCAATATAAAACTCAAAGTTTTCGAGCCTACTGGTTGATTTATATGAGAGGGAGGGGCATGTTGCAACACGGTTAATTTGCAACATCTGCATTTTTTCATGAAGTATCCCATCAGGTGCTGCCATTGTGTGGAGGCACCTTCGATTGCGTAGTAACCTCACTGTAGTGGTCAGAGCCAGCGCGAGAAGACGTTTCTCTTTGTGTTCTCTTTCTTTGATCGAAATCATCGACATTGGCTAGTAACTTTTATAATAGTTTCATAAACGTCGTATGTATAACAACAGGTTCGGTGGCAAACAGTAGATTTCACAAGTGATAAATAGTTAATTTTTGTACTTTAATAAGTCACTGTTGGGGTGTTCCCTTGTGATTTATATACGGCAGTGTGAAGTGGGCCATATTGCAACACGGTGTTGCAGCTTACCCAGCTCTTGGTTAGGTCGAATACTTACAACTGTTGGATAAAGTAATGATTTTCTTGTACTTGTTCTTGTATTTTACTTTTACTCAATCTAAATTTTTACTTCGAGGTAAACACAGAACAGAAAAGCCTTTGAATCCTTTAGACATATTGCAGGGAGCAGCCAATTTTGTTCTGGAAAATGGAGGAGAAGTGATTGTTCTATTAGAAAAACCGCAAAATCATTTAGTATTTGCTACTGTACGCTCTCTCTAGTTATCAAAAAATTAAAGGAAACAGACGGAAACGCTGTTTGTAGGTACTTTAAACACATGAAGGAGTTTTCTGACACTCAGGAAAAAATACTGACTTATTATATCGTGAGATCAAGCGAAGTTGTGTTTGGATTGACCAAAGAGATTGAACAAAAAGTATCTTTGTGAAAATACTTTACCTTGAAAATAACATTATCTTGGGCAAAAAAAGAAATAGGTGTGGCCGATTGGATTTCAGGATTTTTGGAGAGAAGCAATGATCTTTCCGGCAGTCAATCTGAAAGCACATGTCTGGGAAGAAAGACAGCATTTAGCAGAATAAATTTTAGAGAGTTTTTCACGAAGTTAGGAGATGTTTATCCTCGATATCCTCTTCCCCCTTCTGGAATTTGGACCATGGATGAAATGGGTGTAACTACAATGTTGAAGCAAACAAGATAGTTGCGCGCAAAGGTGTGAAACGAGCTGGAATTTTGAGCTCCGCTGAACGGGGAGAACTGGTAACGGTAGCAGCTGCTAAATGTGCACAAGGGACATTCATTCCACGCGCGATTAATTTTCCAAGGAAAAAATTCAAAGATAATTTTATCTACGAATGGTCCAATGGATACTTCGGTGCTGCAACAGGTTCTGGACGGATGGTGGATCAATCTTCTGGCACATTTCTTGACCATATTATTAGGAAAACTAGACCAACAAACGAAGGTCATGTCCTACTACTGCTGGCATACCATTCGTCCCATCTCAGTACAGAAGCTCTTAATAAACGGAAGAACAGTGGTAGAGTGCTTCTATCATTTCCTCCCCACTGTTCTCAGAAATTACAGTCCCTTGATGTAAGCGTTTATGGTCCTTTCAAGAAGATGTGCTTCAGGGGAACCGATGTCCGGTTGAAAGCAAATCCAGCAAAGACACTAATAATTTATGATTTGCTTTCCATTACAAATAAAGGATTTCCCACCACTTTCACACCAGCAAACATCACTTCAGGATTCTCAGCAACAAGCATATTCCAATTTGACCCAGACAAATTCCAAGAAAGTGATATTTCTACATCTTTTGTGACTGATAGGCCAGTTCCAGAAGAAAACTTCCAAATGCTCTGGTTGACTCCGAGAATGTGGAGAAAGCTGTTAATTGTGTTCCAGATACTTCAGCAGACAAATCTCTTTCCTCTGAACGCATTCGCCCTTTTCCCAAGGGTGGACCAATGAAATAGAGCAACCGTAGGAGAAAGAAGAGGAAGTGTTTTATCGTAATACACACCAGAAAAACAGGCTCTAGAGAGAGGAACGAAGCAGAGAAATCACAAGATGGCACTGAGGAATGGAAAGAGAAAAAAAGGAGAGAAGGAAATAACAAATAGCAGCAAAAGAAAATGGCAATTCCATCCATCTTCCGAAGAAGAAGAAGAACATTATTGTTTGATCTGTGGTGATGTTTATAGAAAGGGAGGTGAATGGATGCAGTGTACTAAATGCAAATTGTGGTGTCATTGGTCATGTACGAATAATGATGTGTGCAGACTATGGACCCAATTAAGACACTTCTGTCATGTCAGATACTTCAAATTGAGTAGGCTCTTTTCAGTAAAATTTTATTATGTTGCAACGTGCTCCGTTGGTGGGAAAAATTGAAACACGTGTTAACATTTTCTCTGTATTTTATTGTAGCCATTCTAATGGTCTAATCGGACATTTTATTTGTGTTTTCTATTTGTAAAAGCATTTAGTTTCTCACTATCATTTTCAAATTCAAGCAGTTTATAATAAAAAATATTGAAAAGTAATAACTGTTTTCTTGTTGCAAAGTGCTCCTATCTCCCCCACCATGTGTCTCTCCAATGCTTCGTCGGACGCATTTCACAAGTGTTTCAGCAGATATTCGCAATTCAGTTTTCCTACGGTGTCGCTGCCATATACTGTATGACTGATAATTTAATTCGTCTGTACAGTTTTCTTCACTTAGAACTGCAGTTAGACAGTAACACGAGATTTCTGCGTAAGTCTCACTTTTACGCAACAGGAATAGAAACGATTCTTATCTAGTTTTTTGCATGATATCAAGAGTCTTGGGATGTTATCAAGAGTATATGAGCAGAAATATCCACCTCTCTGTTGGTAACTGTCAATCATAAGTTTAGCTGTCCTTTGAAGTCCCGAATACGTGTGTGTGTGTGACTTTTGCCACTCACCTCGGCTGTGGCAGTATACCGAAGTAGCCAATCGCTAAACACCGACTCCCTCAACTCAGTACAATATGCGGCGCTTTGCAGTCCATGACGTAACCAATTTCCCAATTTCCCTTAATACCTTCTCAGACAACCTTCTCTAGGCCTTTACTACATGGAAACCACTTTACTCATAAAGCTAAGCTCCTTTCATCTGGGCTAGGCGCTGACAGCTAAGTGACATGGGTGTACCATTTGTACACAACTTGGAATTCCACAACACGGTCAAAGTGAATACAGTATTCACCCTCTTAACTTTTTTCGCGATTCAAAATTTCTGGCAGAAGCCTATAACAGTTTTCATTGCTTACATTTCGAACCTTGGGAAATATCTCTTTGCCTAAAACAATTCCAGGTGCAGCACTATGATCTCATATCATATAAGATTCCTCCAAGCAAACCAAGTAATATTTGTGAGTCCATTGATTAGAAAAAGCTTACTGAAATTTCAGAGTATTTTCTGTCTAATAGTAGAAATGGCTAAAAGTCCTACACCATCATATTATCTGTAAAAGACGTCGGCATAGTGAAACCAGATCAAACTCGTTATCTGTGCCTATAGCGCTGATGATATCGTGTTCAAAGAATGCGTGTTAGGTAACACATGGTCGGAAGTTTTCATGGGCAACGTCATTGAGGTCACAAGTTTGTGCGCACGATATGTTCCATGAATCTCATACAAAGAAAAGTAAATTATGTACGTTATGTAGAATGTTCCGCAGCCATCTTTGAGGACCGTTATGACCTGCGCTCTATTCAGATAACAGGATACAGTTCTCTGCTCGATGTATCTGCAGTGCACTGTCGTTGAGGTCATTCACAAATTGTCTACAGAATACAACAGGGACTCATCAATCTTTAGCACCTTCAGTGAAATTAATTAATGCGCGATACCACTGGTTCGACCCATAGCGCACCTAATCTTTGCACCAGTACGGCTATTTAAAGATGACACCAGTTTTTGATTTCCCTTTGTGAAAAAACATTTCAAGACAAAGTCCAACATATCGGCTTTTGTTTAGCCTTATTTACTGAGCTGTGCTGCAGCCCGCGTTGGTGGTGTTGAAAGTTTCCGTCCTCTGTAGGAGGGCAGACTGTATCGTTTAGCTGACATGGTTTTGGTTGTTTGTATTCTTCTTGTGTTAACTGGTGCCACTTGGTTTCTCAAGCACTGCGTGTCTGCTAGTGACAGCAGCAGCGTTATCGATATGTAGTAACTGTGGCCCTATCTTTGGAGTGACGTCGTTATTCTTCCGGGTCGTGTGAGTGTGCAGTTCGGTTGGGTACTCTGGAGGAGCCAAGAGGGCAGTGCGGGGAACATGCCGGGACCGCTGGTGGCAGGCATGCACTACCGGATGAAAGGGCTGTGGTCGCGAGGGTATACGACCTAGTCGTCAACCGGATCCAACAAGCTTTAAGTTGAGTGGATTTTAATCCTAGCAGTGAAACCTCCACCATTGTGCGATCTCGCGACTCTCCAGTGACTTAGGTTCGTGCTGCTGCTCGTAGTGTCGCTGAGGCGAAGAGCAGCGAGTGGAGTGCTTGGAGAAGGCGGATCTAATTAGCTTTCCTCGACTTCTTCTTACTAATTTCTGCATTCTATGTGCTACTATTTGTTAAGTTCAACCAATGGTATTTTTCCTTCCTGGTGGCCGCTAACGCTCCAGTGACCTGTCCTGAAGGTTAGTGTATGTAACGGCAGTGTACGTTTCCTCACCTTGCCGCTGCTGTCCGGCAAAGCGTGTAGTTTTGACAGCTTTCATGATTTTTAGGTCGGTTGGTGTTTCTTCTGCTCTGGTAGTAGTGGTTCCTTTCTCCTTTCGGACGCTCTAAACACAGCATTCTGAGGACGTAGTGCTGACCGCCAGTTCCGGCTTTGGCGTGGTGTTCCATCGTTGCATTGGTTATCGGACGTTAGGTAGCTTCAGCCGATTATCATTAGTCATTCGTTAGACTGCCACTAGGCTGAGTTACCATCTTCTGAAGTGAATGTAACCCTTGGCTGCATTTCTCATCGCCCGGAAAAGTGTTTTTGGCCTTACCTACTCAGGGGTCGGTTCCTGGAACACCGTCTGTGACTAGGTCTTGTGTTTATTATCGTGTTTTTTTATTATTGTATTACCGAGTTACCATAATTTGTCTCACCTGCTTGGTGATCAGTTGCTTGTCCTTTTGAATTCAACTTGTTATTATATTTTTGCTGTTTTATTGTATGTTTCTCAATTTTTTAAATATAATTGCCATTCTTGGCGTTACAGCAAGTTGACACGGTTGTGCTACCAATTTTACTATAATTTTGTCTCACCTGTTTTGTGATCAGCTGCCTGTATTTTAAATTAACTTTTACTGTTGCCTTGGTTTTTAACAGTGTGTTTGTTAATTTTTTTTAATAATTGCCATTCTTGGCGTTAAAGGCCTTCAGTCATGACTGTCGCTACTTGTCTTAAAATTCTAATGTGGCAATTGTATTTTAGCAGATAACCTTTGAGACCTTGGTGGTTTGTTTTCAGTATTTTAATAACTGTAGTTTGTAAGTTGCAACAAGTTAAACAATTCTTAATTTATTGCCATTAAGGCCTTCAGCCGTGAAACTATTCTTAATTTATTGCCATTAAGGCCTTCAGCCGTGAGTGTCGTTACTGGTCTTAAAATTTTAATTTGGCAACTGTATTTTTGTAGCGAGCTTTAAGACCTTGGTCACTTGTCTTTCATATTTCTATAACTGTAATTGTAAGTTGCAGCATATTTAATCAATTCTTAATTTATTGCCATTAAGGCCAGTAGATGTGAAACAATTCTTAAATTATTGTCATTATTTTAATTTGTTGTTGATTTTAAATAAATTGTGTGTGATTAAAAGAAAAGCCAACCAATAGTGACTGATTATAAAAAAAAGTGGTTCAAATGGCTCTGATAACTAATGGAGTTAACATCTGAGGTCATCAGTCCACTAGAAATTAGAACTACTTAAACCTAATCAACGTAAGGCCATCACACACATCCATACCCGAGGCAGGATTCGAACCTGCGACCGTAGCCGTCGCGCGGCTCCACACTGAAGCGCCTAGAACCGCTCGGCCAGACTGATTACAGCCCCGTCCACAATCGTAACCGAATCCTGCCTTCCTTGACCACCAGGTCTAATTTGCTCAAATCGCTGTTTGTTCAATATGTAAAGGCAGAAATATTTTTCTGCCTCTGGCAGCTCCACCTTTCACCATCACTTCTTAATGTTATTGACAACATAGTATTACGGAAGCTAGTATAAATGCCATACTTTGCATTTCTGGTAGCAATTAAATTCTGCTTATCTCAATGGCTCAAGTTGCAGTCAACAAGAGCTAGCAGTCGGTTTGGTTTACTATGGGTTTGGTTTACTATGGGTTTGGTTCATCGTTAGTCACGGTCATCCTCTTGTAACACACCAATGCCTTACTTAATTTTTGAAAGGCTGTTTCATTTCGTTGATACTCTCCACTCTTAGATGACAATAAGTTACTTCCACACTAGTTATGCAAATTGTTTCTTGACACATTGGGAATCAGAGAGATACATGTAATAAAATAATATTAGGAATCAGAAACCCCATTCGCATCGTTGTATTCCTGTGGCATATCAAATAGGGGCTACTCGATCCGCCACCGTGACCGTGTAGTGAACTACGATGTATCGTAACGGGCAATACACTGCGAACGGAGCTCACGTATCGTGTAGACGTAGAACAGAAAACGGCTCTAAACATTGCAATACTTTCGCAGTGCTTACTGCCGGCACACCTACCTGTCATTTGGAGAACAGACTTGCAAGTGGATGATGTATGTTGCAACCGCCGGCCGGAGTGGCCGAGCGGTTAAAGGCGCTACAGTCTGGAACCGAACGACCGCTACGGTCGCAGGTTCGAATCCTGCCTCGGGCATGGATGTGTGTGATGTCCTTAAGGTTAGTTAGGTTTAAGTAGTTCTAAGTTCTAGGGGACTTATGACCACAGCAGTTGAGTCCCATAGTGCTCAGAGCCATTTGAACCATTTTTTTTTCGGGAACATAAGCTTTTCGACTGCTGTTTTCATGGATTTTAGCTCTAAACAGTAGTGCAATATCAGGCTTCGAAAACATTCTGTCGAAAATTTTGACTTCCATTCTGAACTGCACGTCGTGTTTAGAGACTTGTGGAATTTCGATGTAGGTTCGTGGACTTTGAAAAGAGCTTCACAACCAGTTTTACGCACTTCAGCCTGAATAACAATGTGATGAGCTACACATACAGCATACTTGCTTGACCTCGCGAATCACTATGTCGTTCTATTCACCATTCAGTAAAACATTTACTTAAGAAACAGTAGCACGTATGCGCTAAGAACATTTATTCATTCCAACCAAACTCTGCTTGCAATTTAATCTAGTTGTAGGAAGGTAACAGAAACAGTATAAGGGTAATGCCCTAGATACATACAAAGAAACCAAATTTTAAAAATAGCTCTTACACTTAGAAAAGCTTCTTTCATACGAAGAGACAGTGTATAAGAAAAGAGACAGAAATTCACAGCCTCCTGATATGTTATTCAATGAATTCTGGGCTATGCTGGAGTGGATTTGCTTATCTGTCCAGAACGACTGGGCCATTTGAACCATTTTTGTTGCAACCACAGAAGAAAAAACTGAAACGATCCTGAGTTGAGAATAATGTAGGAGAAATGTTGAGGCTGCTGCGTTTCCCAGAGAAAGGTAGCCTCGTTCATTCTTTTACAAGGTTATGAACGCCCTAATGTCACATGGCAGCGTACAAACCGGCAAAACTAAACCAAGCAAAAGTGTTACGGGAGCAGCTAATGTAATAGCTGTACTAGCGGCAGTGCACCACAAACAATGGGTAGCGCCCGGCAATTCCATAGAAATTCCAGTACGTGAGTGGTACTATTGTCACAGTACTGCATTGTGGTAAGCGTCATCCACATCATGTGTCACTGAATCAAGAAGTTCATGACGCCCGTTTCCATAACCAGGTAACGTTTTGTGAATGGTCTCATTAATAAATGCAAACGTCTCCCACGTTCTTTGCCGATAAGTCTACAGTCACAGACCGTGGTAGCGTTAACCGGCGGCATAACATGCGTTCCTGGAATGTAGCCAATACCCAGCAGTGAGAGCAAGTTGACCATCAATGTCCTTCGGCGGTTAACGTATTGTGTCGCATCAAAGGGAACAAAAACATTGGTCCGTATTTCATCGACGGTACGTTGAATGGATTCAAATATATAATGATTTTGGAACAGGAGCTGCCACTACTACTACAGGATATTGCGATGGACGTTCGACAACGTGTGTGGTTTCAGCATGATGGTAGTCCAGCGCTTCACACAATTGAAGCACTGGAGGTATCAGACCGTGTTTACAGTGGTCGGTGGATCAGTGGAGGGGGCCCTATAAATTGGACTGCTAGGTAGCCAGGTTTGACATAGCCGGATTTCTTTCTGTGAATATATTTGAAAGATAAGGTGTAACAGCAAGTGCCAACAGGCCATCAAGTCATGGTCGATCCCATCAGATACGCCTGTGCTGACATTCCCGCACCGCGGGACTGCTACGGTCGCAGGTTCGAATCCTGCCTCGGGCATGGGTGTGTGTGATGTCCTTAGGTTAGTTAGGTTTAAGTAGTTCTAAGTTCTAGGGGACTTATGACCTAAGATGTTGAGTCCCATAGTGCTCAGAGCCATTTGAACCATTTGACATTCCCGCAGATGTGCTTCTGTCCTGTGTACGGCCATTTGAAAACCGGATCATTAGCATTGAAGCTGGCTTTACTACTTTAAAACACTTATTACTATAACTGGAAAAGTAGAGTAGCGTTCAACTCGAGCCACAGCCACAGTGATGCGGTGAGTAGTCTGCTGTTAGATATGTGGGAGGAGTACAACGTTGCGAATGGGGTCTGTAATTAGATGTTATGAAATACTTCACTTTCCTACCCTCACAGCGTGGAGTTAGATTCCCAGTGCAATTGGATATTCAAGGACCATTGAGTAGCATGTCATAATTTACGATTGGAAACCCGTTTCTATTCCCTCGATTACAGCGCCATCTGTGACGAAACATAGAATGTCCTTCATACGAAACGTAGGCCGATTTTGCTGTACAAACGTAATCTGCAATAAAAAGGGGGTTCCCATTGAAGATTTCAACGATTACCCCGCCAAACCTCGCACGGGATTTTGGGGGGGGGGGGGGGGGGGTCGTGTGTCGTATCAATGGATGTCCCTCTCGGAGACAAAAAAATTGGAATTATAACTTATTTAGATCCGATGTCTACTTTTGGAGATATTTCAATGTCTTCCTTTAAAATAAACACTCTGTATGGATAACACTAATATTTACAAAATTTCGAATTAAAAACCCAGATTCAACGTATTGCATAGGAGAATGTGGATGCAAATTCCAAAAGAAATACAGGCCATATATACTTTTATCATTTAATTTTTTCTTCATAATTGATGGTATGAAATGAGATGGTCGTATTTTTCTTTATTATTATGAACTGTAACATTTATGCCCATCAATATGGCGATGAGGCTATATTTAAGAAAGTTAAATTATTTACTCAATAGCTAGCGAGAATACGAATGCAACGAACAATGTTAAGTTCGCCTTCACGACCCTAACAAACAAGTCATTTTTGACTAGGTCTGCTAAAAGACTTTTTATGACATCCGAAATGTAATGTATAGCTCAACACTCATTTACAAGTTTTTGTTAGCATATTGTTATAGTCCAATTCAGCTATCGAACTCGTGAATCGTTTTTGGTGTAATAGGAATATGAAATACTGGTAGCCCATTCACTATAGGGAATCTACATATGATGAACACATGACAGACAATAGCAGCAACAGATTTCCAACTCGTATAGTCTATACACGAGAAACAGTACTAATTCGTGTACATAAAAAGAGAAACAAGAATACAACAGGAATTTATCGTAAGATGGAATTTGTAACAAGAGCTTTAAATCATAAATTTGTAAATAGAAATAACTATAAATAAATTCGTAACATTCATTCAGAAGTTACTCATTTTCCAAACGAATTGCATCAAAATTGCCAAATCATGAAAACTGTATAAGTATATTGTCAGTTTTTGACGGAAATGTGAAAAGAATAACGTTAACCTAAAATTACTACTGCTACGTTGATAAAACGTGGGATACGTCTACCGTAAAACATGGAGACGATTTGCACTGGGTGTACGTCAACTAAGTAAGAAATCTGTGTACTTGTCTTGTCTCTCACAAATATATCCATTCATTTAGTTTACATCGGTTGAGAAAGAAGTAGTTTTGCATGCAAACATATCATAACGTACCGTTTGTAAATTAGCCCAGTATTGCTAGGAGTTCGCAACAATCCTTGAGACACGTCATGGGAATGAAAACCACGACGTTTTTGTACTGCTACAGGTCTACATAAGCATAATTTGAGAAAGAATAACACAGTAGAATTTTCTCTGCCGATGAGAATTCTGTTGTTTCCTTGCTGTCACGAATCTCATTAGCTTAATGTACATCGTCAGGAACGTCAGTCTGTCAAAATATCCTCACAATAATTGTCAACAGGTTTTCAATAATCTGTGTGCGGCCCAACAGTATGCTCTCCGCGATATTAAATTGGCAGGAGTTCATTAATCACCTCATCGTACCTCATTACCTAAATGGACAGGGGCGGAGCGCTTTTTCTTCATAGGAGATTGTCAAGGAAGGGGGTGGTTTCATAAACCCAAGAACATTCCAGCAAACACGTAAGTTGCTTTCAATTTTTATTTTGTAAAAAATCGTAATAGGTGCAAGGAGAGCTTAGGAAAATTCTGAGGAAGAATTGATTCAAAAAGGAAAGAATGCTGTGACCATTAGTGAACCGAATTCGAAATACCTATCTTACCCTAACTGATTTAGAAGATTTTTAGGCTTCCGTACCTCATTCGATAAAAATGGAAGCCTTAGGACAACTTTGTCATCTGTCTGTCCGTTTGTCCGTCTGTTAAGACTTGTTTTTCCAGGACCGGATGGAAGTATCAAGTTGAAATTGACGTCAATTATTAAGATCTATGGTCACTTGGGGGTGTGAAACCTTAAGCATCTAAATCAATACAATCAAATATACGGCCATTTATGCCACATATTTTGACACTCGTTAACTTATTCATCAGAATTTGTAGATGAACTATCTATATACATAATTAAGTGGATACGGAACCTCCAAGAGTCCTACTTGCACTTATACGGTTTTGTATTGTAACCTTGCTTATATTATATTTACGTATACTTTTCATATATTTAACATAACTCTTTATTCTTACCAATAATACACCACCAAAATTATGCAGGATTTATATGCGGTTGCTAACGAAAATAAAATATTTTGAGTGGTGAAGCTTGTAACGATACCATTACACACTTTTTTTTTAAATTCCACTGTAAACTATCAGTTTCAAACATAATCCAGGAAAAATATTAATTAAAAAAATTTTGAGTCCTGTCAAAATGGCTGCAAGGGCGCAAAAATACTTTTATTAATATTTATGTAAAAACCCTGTTTCACATCGTCGTCAAAGAACTTCCAAGTAGCCATCCTGGTTCGAGTTCCAGGGAATACAGTGGAGGTGCAGAACCATCATCTAACATCACGGGGTCCAACTCGCTGCTTCCAAGCCGAAAACTAAAATAAACAAAAAAAAAAAAGGATTTTAAAATTCTTTCGTCAATCATACGTTTTTTATCTATTTTGGCTTGGCGTGGTTTTGGTTGCTAGGCCTACTTCCATAATTATTATCACTGATTTGAAGCAAAGTGACAATATTACGAAGCGCAGTGACTGCGATGTTGTTGTCAAAATATATATTTAGATTTTTGAGTCAATGAACGGTCGTTTATTTTACTGATAGGACATTTGTGACAGTATGATTACTTCTTTCCAGCTGAGTGCGGTTTGCACTTTCTAATAGTAATTTTTGTCATTCTTTTATTGCATGTTTTAACACTTTATATTAATTGGATCTGAATGACGCCACGAGCTGCGGAATACTATTGTCGCAGTCAGATGCTTATTCTTGGGCAACATTCATTATTTTTGTGTTGAGAAATTAATATTTTTAGGAGATTTTCGTTTCAGGCTTGTTTTAGCTGCGGTTCACACTGATCAAAATTGATTAAAATGAACATAACTTGGGCTGTTAACTTTTATTTTCTCTTCAACTTTCTCAGGGAACTTCTTCCATCGAACTCGCTGCTGGGATCATACACAAAGGCCTTCTTGCTTCCACCTGTTCTTGAGGAGTATCAAAAGCCAATGCTATGTTTACAGATTTATCAGCCAATCATTTTTACGCCGTCATTGTTGTTTAGGCACCTGCAGCAAGCAAAGCAAGGAGGCGGAATGTTACCAGAATATGTAGAAAACCTGTATATTAATTTTTTCTTTCTGGCTAGGTAGCTTGATGCGATTTTTTGTGTTATCCGTGCGTAGAGGCTGGCTAGTAGAGATCGTAGATGCTCTCCGTATACTCTCATTAAACTCTCCAGCAGGCAATATGACGAAATTTCCGTATTTGCCGTCTCCGGATGCTCCGAGACTTGACTTGCGAGTCTCCTTCCCGTAAAACCGAAAACTCTGGGTGTGAAAAAGTTTCTTCTCTTGTTAAAAGCACTGGGTATTCGGCTTACAATATCCTTCTTTGACCTTCCGTCTGATGTAATTTTACCCACTAGGTTGCCAAAGGATTTGAAAGACGCCAGTCCCTCATTGTTAAGTGAGCACTGGACAACGGCCTTTTGTCTGCTCGCCCTTAAGATTTATTTTTTTATTTTCTTTTATTTGGCCTTTGAGTGTGTTCTCAATTTAGCCATCGGCAGCACATAGTGACAATGTACACATAATTGAATAAACAAATACAGAAATGCATATTTACAAGAATAAAAAGCTTAACTGTTACAGTTTTGTACATAATGTTTTAAAAATTGAATTGAATTGAATTGGAAAATAATTAAAAGTGTCTTGGCTTACAATTCACACCACTTCCGAAATATCTTCATCAGCAAGACATATTTATAATTTATGTACACCATTAAAACCTACAGATTGTAACCAGTACTCTTGATGAAGTTAACTATCACTTTATATAGACGAACGTCTTTAGTACACAAAAGAGAAGAAGCTGATTGAGGAAGATGGTAGCCCATACTCAGCAATGTCTTCAGAAAGACCAACTGTTCACGGTCAAATTTGGGGCACATAAATAAGATGTGGTTGACATCAGCTTCCGACTCAGGATCATACTCACATGCTGTTGAACTGTAAACGTTGATCCGATGTAGATGTTGTGGGAAAGACGCATGATTGAAGCGGAGTCTTATGATGGTAGAAATCGTGGATCGGTCCAGATGTGTCCTCATGAACCATGGCTGTGAAGGAATCTGAGGTTGTAGTACTGCGTAATAACCGCCTTTTGTCTGTTGAGAAACGTTCCACATTTCCTGCCATTGTTGTCTTGCGTGATCCTGGACTCGACGTAGGTAGTCTGTATAAGGAAGGTGCAGATCCAGGACGGTGCCTAACGTTGCCGCTTGTTTGGCTAATGCATCAACTTCATGATTATAGAGGATACCAGAGTGGGAAGGTACCCACAACAAATTGATCGTCCGGCCCGTGAGTGTGCTGCGAATATATTCAGATATCACATCCAAGATATAACTGTTGGTTGTTTTGTTCCATCGACTGTACTGAATGTTTTGTGTTACATTTGTTAATGTTCACAATATAGGAAGAACTGTGGGTGGTTTCCATCTGGGCAATCATCACTTCTTATTTTTCTACGTCTTCACTTGACCTTGCCCTATCATCAGCGAATCTCAGCATGTCTATTTTTTAATCATGAATTTTATTCTTCTTATTTCACCTAGGTTCTGTCTTACTTCATCGAACACCCTCTGAGTGTATCGATTAAACAAGGCAGAAAAGAGTGAGCAGCCCTGTCTTACACCCTTCTTAATAGTAGCTTCTTCATTTTCTCCACAGCTTATCACAGCCACCTCTTCTCTATACAGGCTCTACATTAGTCTTACTTCCTTATACTTTATACCAGTCTCTCTCAGCATCTTGGAAAGCTTTGCCAGTCTACCCTGTCCAAAGTTTTTTTCAGTTGGAAGAGGGCAATATATGTGTCTTCACCCTTCTTTAGTGTGTTCTTGAGAATTAATCGTAAGCTGAGTATTCCTTCTCCTGTGCATACACCTCTTCTAAGGCCAGACTGGTCGCCTGTGATTACTGCACCTATCCTGTCTTGTATCAGCTTTAGAAAGATGGAGCCCATGATCTTCGAGATGTGTGTCACTAAACTGAGGGTCCTACAATTGTTCACGTCTGCAGATGCTTTCTTTGGTATTGTCAATGTGATGCATTTTCAAAGTCTATCGGGAGCTCCACGGTTTCATAGACAACTTCTATGAAATGGAACACTTCTTATGAAACTGTTCTCCAGCAACTTGATGAGTTCTGTGGGTTTTCTACATTTTAGCTGCTTGCCTGCAAGATTGAACTTATGGCGCAAGGTACAGTCTGTCTCTTCTTCTGGATCGATTACCTCAGGGCTCTTCAGTTCCTGATCCTCATGGTTTTCTGCACACAGTTTTCCAAGGTATTGTTTCCATCTTCCTACTATGTCTTTCTGCTCATACAATATTACTCCGTCTTAAGATTGGATTTCAATGCATTTTATTTTTCTGTTCGCAAAGAATTGTTTACTTGATTTATATACACATTCCAGTTTTCCTACCTTGATCATTTCATTCACCTCTTTCCATTGTTCCTTAACGGATTGTTGTTTAGCCTTCTGTACTCACAGTTGATTTCATTCATCAGTTCATATGATTATTATACATAAATGCAATGAATGAGCGGTTAACAGTAAGTATAGTTTTTTAATAGATAAATGCGTGTGTGTGTGCGTGCGTGTGTGTGTGTGTGTGTGTGTGTGTGTGTGTGTGTGTGTGTGTGTGTGCACCTAAATTTACGAGTAATGTACATGTGTATGTATGTTTGTATATGTATAAAATTTTTTGGAGACGTCTGCAAAATTCTATTATTTAATCGCTATTCATCTAATTATGATAATCGGACATGGTAAAGACACGACTAGCCTTTACACTCCTGACCGCTTGATTAAGAGAGAACGAGTCGGAGAGTAGCATGCGAAGCAAATGCTACAGTTCTCAGGGTCCTCATACGCCATAGATGGTATATCAATCAGGTTCTTTTCAGAGTACGTAGACACAATAGCGCCTTTCTTATCAATCATATACAACCGCTCACTTGACGAAAGGTCTCTTCCTGAAGACTGGAAAGCAGCACTGGTCACATCAATATTCAAGAAAAGAAATAGAAGTAATCCACTGAATTACAGACCTCAATTTGCAGTAGGATTTTGGAGCATATACTGTACTCGAACATTATGAACCACCTTGAAGAAAATTATACATAACCAACACGGATTCAGAAAACATCGTTCTTGTGCAACACAGCTAGCTCTTTATTCCCGTGAAGTAATGAGTGCTGTCTACAAGGGATGTCAGATCGATTCCATATTCCTAGATTTCCAGAAGGCTTTTGATACCGTTTCTCAGAAGCGACTATTAATCAAATTGCATGCATATGGAGTATCGTCTCAGTTGTGTGACTGGATTCGTGATTTCCTCTCACAGAGGTCACAGTTCGTAGTGATAGACGGTAAATCATCGAGCAGAACAGAAGTGATATCCGGCGTTGCGCAAGGTAGCTATTCCTGATTTACATAAATGATGTAGGTGATAATCTGAGCAGCCCTCTTAGATTTTGTGCAGATGATGCTGTAATTTACCGTCTAGTAAAATCATCAGACGATCAATTCCATTTACAAAATGATCTAGAGAAAATTTCTGCATGGTGCGAAAAGTGGCAATTCGCACTAAACAAAGAAAAGTGCGAGGTCATCCTCATGGGTACTAAAGGAAATCCGATAAATTTTGGGTGTACGATAAATCGCACAAATCTAACGGCTGTCAGTTCGAGTAATTACCTAGGAATTACAATTACGAGCAGCTAAAATTGGAAAGACCACATAGATAATATTGTGGGGAAGGCGAAACAAAGACTGCGCTTTGTTGGCAGAACACTTAGAAGATGCGACAAACCCACTAAAGAGACAGCCTACATTACACTTGTCCGTTCTCAGCTGGATTATTGCTGCGCGGTGTGGGATCCTTACCAGGTAGGATGGACGGAGGACATCGAATAAGTGCAAAGAAGGGCAGCCCGTTTCGTGTTATCGAGCAATAGTGGCGAGAGTGACACTGATATGATACGCGAGTTCGGATGGCCGTCGCTGAAACAAAGGCGGTTTTCTTTGCGGCGAGATCTATTTACGAAATGTCCATCACTAACTTTCTCTTCCGAATGCGAAAATATTTTGTTGGCACCCCCACCTACCTAGGGAGGAATGATCAGCATAATAAAATAATAGAAAGCAGAGCTCGAACGGAAAGATTTAGGTCTTCCTCTTTCCCACGCGCCATTCAAGAGTGGAATGGTGGAGAAGTAGTATGAAAATGGTTCGATGAACCCTCTGCCAAGCACTTAAGTGTGCATTGCAGAGTAACTATGTAGATGTAGATATGAAGACGTTGTGGCCCTGAGGTGGCAGCCACACCTTGATCTCTAATGTATGCAACTCAAAAGATTAGACCTTTACTCACTCAGTTTCTTATCTCTACTATCCTGTCCTTAACTTAAGAGGTGTTCTCTGTCAGACCGCAAGCGAATTTTCTAACATGTTTTCTGGTACTGGCCGAATGCTTATCAAATTTCCCCCACTCTTTCCTCCTTAAATTGCCAAACCTACAATGTTCTACTGTCGCTTGCATTATCTCCTTCTTTGTTTGGTTTTTACACTTCTAGTTGACAGGCGCTGTGGTTTCATAGACAGGGCGTCGTGAACTACGCACCTATTTTCTTCAGTCTAGAACAAAATGTGTACTCTGGAAGTAGTCAATGTTAACGATCGAATGTTTGATAATGTTGTTAGTCACTGGATGGAGGAAGACGTCAGTGGCACAGATGAAGAAACAGACGAACAAGACGACGGTTTTCCATTAGCCAGTGATCACAGTTCTGGTAGCGAACAATAGGATAATTCAGAAGAAGAACTTCGGGTACAGTGGGGATGGGCACCTTTCCACGTCTCCAACAAAATACTTAAAACATTAGTTAGAATCTAATGTATTCTAAATGTTGGTAATGAAAAACTTAGATACGAGCATTGAATGTCAATTTTTGTCTTTTTGTACCTATCGAGTATAATTTTTATGTGCAACTTTAAACCCGGCATTTTAGTTCTGCGTGAAAATTTACTTGCTACAGAGAAAGAGAAATTTAGCTGTATAAGAGTTCGTTTACATATACTATTTATTTAAGACCACACAAAAGGGTGTGATTTTGCACGGTAAAAGTAACATATTGAATGCTTTATTTAGTGCAATAAAATGAACAATGAATATTTAAACATCACTTAAACAGTTGGAAAAATAAGCGTTGTACAGCATAATTTAAAATTTTCAAATAGTTTACACCTTAAATCTTGGTTTAAACGTAGGAGTCACATAGGGCGCACGTCGCAGTATACATTACGAAAAAGACCTTGTCAGTTCCGGGTTAGTTACGTCCGCGACGACTTAAAGTCACTAACATGGAAGCCCGTAGCCCTTCTCTCGGAAACTAGACTCATTCACACAGACCTTCACGGCTTTCCAGCCTTTTGCCTGGTTACAGTTCTCTTGGTGGTCTGCTACTGCGGACCGCACAGTTTGTTCCAAACGTGTGTACGCTCATGCTGTTTGACACGTTCTTTCTGTTTACCTCCCAGTGGCGCCAGAAACCTGCTCCTCTTTGCAAAATATGCACTTGTGTTGATAAATTCCCTCAGTGTTGAGGACGATCCATAGTGTATCCGAGAAAGTCATCCACTTTTCACTAACTGACAAACGTAGATTTTTATATCGTTTCTGCGAATAATTTACTTACTCACTGTGTTACCCTAGAGGCTAACCGTATCTACCGAAAGGAGAAGAGCGTGCTTCTTATTTATTTATACATTCATTAAGCTTTGTTTGAAAGACCTACATGTAGATCTCACCATTGCAACAGTCAGTTATTAGCGGTTCCCTTGAGTACGCCATTTCCGATTCCAAGCTGTTGTTGACGCTAATGGGGAAAGCTGGATTATATAGAGTTATTAAAAGTTTTTGCATCTGAACTAGTTAGTGGCTTGAACTGTGTTACTGTTTTCTGCCTCGGAAGACATCGATTTTTCGTGGTTTTTATTACTCAGAGTGGTTCCATATCCGTTGTACTCTTCTTCATTTTTCAATAGCTACTACGGCCTGCATCCACATTACCTTCCTTACTGCAGGCTAACCGCAAGTACTTCCATCACTTTCACCAACCACACATTCTTCCATACACAAATTCAATATCCTTGATGTAACAGGATGTGTGCTATCGGCCCAATCCATCTTTTGTCAAGTTGTGGTATTACTCATTCTTCCTCAGTCTGCTTCGGTACCTCTTCACTGGTTATTTGAACTGTTCATCTAATCTTTAGCATTCTTCTTAATCACCACGCCTCAAAATCTTCTGTTCTCTTGTTTATACTGCGTGCTGTCGATGTTTAATTTCCATATACGGCTACACTTCAGGCAGTTGCTTTCAGAAGAAACTTCCTCAAACTTAAATTTGTATTGTGTGGTGAAAAATTTCTCCTTTCCAGAAATTATTTACTTGCAATTTCCTGTTATCATTTTTCATCGTCTCAGCTTTTCCCATTGTCTGTTACTTTTCTGTGCAAACAGCAAATTGTATTTACAGCTTTTAGTGTCTCAGTTCCTAATCTAACACCTTCAGTATAATCTGATTTCAGTTCAGTAAACTACATTACCGTTAGAATGAAATTTTCACTCTACAGCTGAGTGTGTGCTGATATGAAACTTCCTGGCAGATTAAAACTGTGTGCCGGACCGACACTCGAACTCGGGATTTTTGCATTTCGCGGGCAAGTGCTCTACCAACTGAGCTACCCAAGCACGACTCAGGCCCCGTCCTCACAACCTTAATTCCGACAGTACCTCGTCTCCTATTTTCCAAACTTCACAGAAGCTCTCCTGCGAACCTTGCAGAACTAGAACTCCTGGAAGAAAGGATATTGCGAAGACATGGCTTAGCCAGAGCCTGGGGGATGTTTCTAGAATGAAATTTTCACTCTACAGAGGAGTGTGCGCTGATATGAAACTTCCTGGCAGATTAAAACTGTGTGCCGGACCGAGACTCGAAGTCGGGATCTTTGCATTTCGCGAGCAAGTGCTCTACCAACTGAGCTGTCCAAGTACGACTCACGCCCCGTCCTCACAGCCTTAATTCCACCAGTGCCTCGTCTCCTACCTTCCAAACTTACTGCAACGTTCGCAGGAGAGCTTCTGTGAAGTTTGTCTTACAAGATACTTCTGTGCAGTTGATAATCGTCCGAAAGATAAAAATTCGTTAATTAAAGACAAATAAAGTGTCTTCCTGAGCTTTAACCACGTGTTGTTAACTACATCCGATCATTAATCTTTCACAGAGCTCGTAGATTCGTGTTCTTAACAGTGCCAAGGAACAGTCCTTTACAGTCCATTCATCGCCTGTATTATACATGGATTAGTGTGGTCTCTGAGGTGACCTGAATAATGTAGGAACCAAGCCACATCAAAGAAGCTATGCAAAGCTGGAGGCGCTGGTCGCTGAACGGTTATCACAGGGGAAGTCCCCAAGGGCGTAATACTCCTGCTCTCAAGTTCTGCCTCTGGCTCTAGTTTACGCATTTATAATACAGCAAAGCAAATAGAATAGCCAGGTCTAGTAAAGCGTCGTGAGAACTCTGTTGATTCCTGGGATAGTGCAGCGTTTGTATGAATCGAAGATTTGTAAACAGGTGAAGTTTACCTTTCTCTATCATTCTCACGAAAGCTTTTTGATAGGCACAGTATTTCACAGCCTGCGTTCCATACGTGACTAGCGGTTATGTAATGAACTGCTGCGAAGAAATGGCAGTTCTGCTGTTTGGAAATTAGCTAGGACAAAGAAAATTACATTATGGTATTGTTCCCTTGCGTCTACTTTTGAACTCCTCCAGCTACATTATTGCGTTTCTGGTGGAGTTATATCAACACCAGTTTTATCATGTACCGTGCCAACTCCTATCAGTGTTCCACCCGCTACAAGTGTGAAGGAAGAACGACTTTCGGCAAACAGTTTTCAGTTTATATACTTCTTTTCAATGCTTGCAGGAAAAATTTAATTTCGAAGGACCAATTATCACCGCAACTTTTTTTTCCAAAATAACATTCTGCCACCTGGCTGTCACTTAATGGACTAAAATAGTATATTACTTTGCGTTCACTACTGCGTAATTTCGACTATGTTATCATGTTCAAGGGCACAAGCACACAAATGGTGACTTTTCACAGTTATCCAAAGATTGTTTTATTGCTGCTGTTGTTAAAGAAGAAGATAAGAGACCTGGTGTGCACTCACGCTATATACAGCACTGTCCAACACCAACGTAATCAAGCAATGTATAATTATGGAAGCGTGGTTGCGTGGTTCAGAGCAAACACAAATTCTTTTTCTTCAACATTCACACATGTTTCGGAGATATTTCGTGTTCGTCAGTGAGTTCACTATGTAACAGTTTTCAGATTATCGTATATACATTCGTCATATATATGTATATATATATATATACACTCCTGGAAATTGAAATAAGAACACCGTGAATTCATTGTCCCAGGAAGGGGAAACTTTATTGACACATTCCTGGGGTCAGATACATCACATGATCACACTGACAGAACCACAGGCACATAGACACAGGCAACAGAGCATGCACAATGTCGGCACTAGTACAGTGTATATCCACCTTTCGCAGCAATGCAGGCTGCTATTCTCCCATGGAGACGATCGTAGAGATGCTGGATGTAGTCCTGTGGAACGGCTTGCCATGCCATTTCCACCTGGCGCCTCAGTTGGACCAGCGTTCGTGCTGGACGTGCAGACCGCGTGAGACGATGCTTCATCCAGTCCCAAACATGCTCAATGGGGGACAGATCCGGAGATCTTGCTGGCCAGGGTAGTTGACTTACACCTTCTAGAGCACGTTGGGTGGCACGGGATACATGCGGACGTGCATTGTCCTGTTGGAACAGCAAGTTCCCTTGCCGGTCTAGGAATGGTAGAACGATGGGTTCGATGACGGTTTGGATGTACAGTGCACTATTCAGTGTCCCCTCGACGATCACCAGTGGTGTACGGCCAGTGTAGGAGATCGCTCCCCACACCATGATGCCGGGTGTTGGCCCTGTATGCCTCGGTCGTATGCAGTCCTGATTGTGGCGCTCACCTGCACGGCGCCAAACACGCATACGACCATCATTGGCACCAAGGCAGAAGCGACTCTCATCGCTGAAGACGACGTCTCCATTCGTCCCTCCATTCACGCCTGTCGCGACACCACTCGAGGCGGGCTGCACGATGTTGGGGCGTGAGCGGAAGACGGCCTAACGGTGTGCGGGACCGTAGTCCAGCTTCATGGAGACGGTTGCGAATGGTCCTCGCCGGTACCCCAGGAGCAACAGTGTCCCTAATTTGCTGGGAAGTGGCGGTGCGGTCCCCTACGGCACTGCGTAGGATCCTACGGTCTTGGCGTGCATCCGTGCGTCGCTGCGGACCGGTCCCAGGTCGACGGGCACGTGCACCTTCCGCCGACCACTGGCGACAACATCGATGTACTGTGGAGACCTCACGCCCCACGTGTTGAGCAATTCGGCAGTACGTCCACAGGCCTCCCGCATGCCCACTATACGCCCTCGCTCAAAGTCCGTCAACTGCACATACGGTTCACGTCCACGCTGTCGCGGCATGCTACCAGTGTTAAAGACTGCGATGGAGCTCCGTATGCCACGGCAAACTGGCTGACACTGACGGCGGCGGTGCACAAATGCTGCGCAGCTACCGCCATTCGACGGCCAACACCGCGGTTCCTGGTGTGTCCGCTGAGCCGTGCGTGTGATCATTGCTTGTACAGCCCTCTCGCAGTGTCCGGAGCAAGTATGGTGGGTCTGACACACCGGTGTCAATGTGTTCTTTTTTCCATTTCCAGGAGTATATATATATATATATATATATATATATATATATATATATATATATATATATGTGTGTGTGTGTGTTTGTGTGTGTGTGTGTGTGTCTGTTGTCTTCAGTCCTGAGACTGGTTTGATGCTGCTCTCCGTGCTACTATATCCTGTGCAAGCTTCTTCATCTCCCAGTACTTACTGCGACCTACATCCTTCTGAATCTGCTTAGTGTATTCATCTCTTGGTCGAAACAATATATATATATATATATATATATATATATATATATATATATTTCAGGAGCAAATTGTAGTGAAATTTAAAAAAAATTCAGAGCTGAAAGGAATGAAAAACAGTACATGTTAGTATTACATATTGGTTGTTTATTCTCAGCCCTGACTTCTTTTTTTTTCTTTTTTTAATTTCACTACAATTTGCTCTGGAAAAATACTGGAAAATTTCAGAACTCACCCGACTGTGCAGGTTAGCGTATATTAATATAACATACGCTGACTATGCTTCTCAAGTAAGTAGGACTGTGCCTGCAAATGAACTACGTATTTATCTCGTCCTTTCATAATTACAAACTTTAATATTTGTTTGTGTGTCCTAGAAACTAAACACTGTCGGTCCCAAGCCCGGGGTCTCATCTCGCAAATAATGAGGAAGGAGGAGGGGGAGGAATAACACCTCGTAAAAAAAACAGGGTCCATCTGGCTCTAGATGGTAGCACCCTGTGGGGACCCTTCCTAGGGTTACAGGTGTAGCCCGGTCAACAGTCTCAAAGGCGGAAGGGGAGTACTAACTCCCAACGGCAAAGAGAGCGGAAGAACGTAATGGAGAAAACAAAACCAAATCCACTTTGCGTCTGTCTTGTAATAAGCGGCGAAGTAGTCAGCGTCTGTTCACCAGTGGTGCAGCTGAAACTCATACTCTGGAACTAACCCATCCAATCTTAACATTCTGAGTTCATTCAATGAGTCTACTCCATCCTACCTGATTGGTACAATCATCATGGAACATTTTGATAATGACAATATTAACCCAGGTGGTCAAACACCGCCGGTATTACCGGCGCATCTGGTCTTTCGGATTCTGGGGCTCCAGGTTAAAATGCAATATGATTCACCAGAGGAAGTCGGAGTCTTATGGCCAACTTAAAAACAAAACAAATATTGTTTTTGCAATACTTCACATACAAACACTTTTGCAACCAGGTAACCTTCATACGTTGGAGGATACATTAAAACAACAGACTGTTCAAATTTTGGCACTTCAAGAAACACGAATGACGGACAATAACACCATGGATTTCGGTAATTATTGTCTTTTTAAAAGTAAAACTGATAAAAGAATACACATCTGGGAGTGGCTTTTGCAGACCCCAAAAATATTTTAAACCCAATAACGAAGGTAAAATCCATTAATAATAGGCTGATGACAATTTCTCTTAAATGCGCAAATAAAGCATACACTTTAATTAATGACCATATGCCACCCAGTGAAGATAACCGTAAAAAACCTGATGAAGTTAATGAAGGTTGGGAAACATTAGAAAGCATCATCTTGAAAATTCACAAAAACCGTGCTAAAATTTTAATAGGTGATTTTAATGCTTAATTAGGTAAAGAGAAGAAATAATACAAAACGGTGGGTTGATTTGCTACGAATAAATGGACAAACCAAAATGGCCAAGGACTTGTTGAAACAGGCAAAAATTTTAACCTTAAAATCATGAAAACGCATTTTAAAAAGAAACCTTCTAAACAAAAAAACTTGGCCAGCACCCAATACATTTACCGGGGAATTTCAAATTGATCATGTAGCAATTTCGTACCTTAACTACAAAGAAATTTTAAATGTCCAAGTTAAGGAAGGAGCTATTATTGATTCTGACCATTATTTAACGCAAATAAAAGTAAAAGTTCAGCCTCAGAAAATCATCAAAACAAAAAATATTATTCCAAAATTTGACACAGCTAATGTATCCACAAGTCCAACAAGTGAACTTGACAAAATACAATTCAACAATTGGCAAAGCCTAAAAGAAAAGTTAATGTAAACAGCACAAAATTTAATTCCGCTTCGAAAGAAACAAAAACATCCTGGGTGGAACGCAGATTGTAAAGCAGTAGTAGTCTAGGTATGAGGCATTCAAAAATTGGCATAGTAACAAAACTGAAAAAAAGTACAACACCTTTCTGACTGTGAGAAAGGAAACAATTAAATTAATTCAACGGACTGAAAGAATCTACGAAAATTCGCAACTTTTGGAAATCGAAAAGTATTTGCGAAATAACAATACAAAAAACTTTTTTAAAACATTCAAAACAAAACTAACTATTTACCAGTCTCAAAGTCTTTGCTTCAAAAATGAAAATGGCAGCTTGGCTCTTAACAACCAGGAAAATTGTAAGGTACTTACTAATTATTTTGAAAAGTTGTTGAAGTGTCCAGAACCAGAGAATAAATTCCAACCACAGCAAATTAATAATACCAACCCTAACTCTAAAGCACCTGACTGAATCAAAATAACTAAAAAATATAAGAGACTTAAAAACAATAAAGCATCAGGAGAAGACGGTATAATAGCAGAACTACTAAATCAGTTGCTCCTAACACTATACAAGAGATCACTCAACTAATAGGACATATCTGGAAAACTGAGAAAATACCTGAGGACTGGAAAAGTGGCCTAATTTATCCGTTGCATAAGAAAGGAGATAAGATAGATGTTAATGATTACTGAGGAATCTCTCTCATCTCAGTCACATACAAAATTCTCTCGCAGTGTTTACTTGATCGAGCCTAAGAACAGTTAGAACCTAAAACTGGTGAATACCAAGCAGGCTTTAGACCAAACACATCCTGTCCGCAACAAATTCGTGCTTTAAAACTAATCCTCAGACACCGAAGGATTTCTAGTAACGATACTGTATGTACATTTGAGGATTTTAAAAATGCTTACTACTCAGTTGATAGCGAATCTCTTTTCCAGATCTTAAAGAAATAAGGGCTAGATAATAAAACTCTAGCATTGATTAAAGAAACGTTAACCGACACGACACTAGATCTTATGTTAAATTCATGTGAGACTTCTGAAGCATTTGAAATAAATACTGGTGTTAGAGAGGGAGATGGACTGTTTAACTGTGTTTTCGAAAAGGTAATTACAGAATGGAGAGACAAAAAGTCGATTCAACATATAGACCAAGTTAGGTAGAAGTGGTATTAGAGTATATTGCCTCGGCTTTGCAGATGATCTGGCAGTTTTAACTAGGGATGTTACCACAGCTCAGAAACAAATTGAAATTCTTACAGGAGTCTCGGAAAAGGTAGGTCTACAGATGTCATTCGAAAAAACGGAGGACATGACATGCGAAAAACAAACACCAAAGTTTTTGAACACGAAATATGAAAAAATAGAAAGGGTATCTCAGTTTAAATACTCGGGGGAAATCATACAAGAAAACGGTCTGGAAAAAGCTGCGCATGAAGTTCGCTGTCAAAAGATGGCAACTGCATTCAAATTAACACAAAATTTTTGGAATAAAATGGCTCTGAGCACTATGGGACTTGACATCTGTGGTCATCAGTCCCCTAGAACTTAGAACTACTTAAACCTAGCTAACCTAAGGACATCACACACATCCATGCCCGAGGCAGGATTCGAACCTGCGACCGTAGCAGTCGCGCGATTCCGGACTGAGCGCCTAGAACCGCTAGACCAACGCGGCCGGCTTTTAGAATAAAAAATCACTTTCTAAATTCAGTAAACTTACACATTACAGCACTGTAAATCAAACCTGAATGTCTTTATGGATCAGAAACTTTAATTTTAAGTAGGAAGAGGGATATTGAGGAAATTCAAAAATAGGAAGAAAGATTATTAGGAAAATATTAGGCCCCAAAATTACTGATGGAGAAACTTATAGGCTGAGAAGTAATAAGGAAATAGAAGAATACACAGACATACAGTGTGACATGAGAAAACGAAAACTTAAATTTTATGTGCACATTAAAAGAATGGCACCCACTAGGTTGGCAAAACAAATACTAGAATTCTACGAAAACAGAAGTAAGGCCAAAACTGAGCCAATGAAGTGGATTGCTGCGATAAAGAAGGATCTTAAAACTGCTGGTGTAACTCAGGCAGACCTTACAGATAGTAAAACATTCAGACAAAAAATTTTTCATTGGAAAGCTGGTCAGAGGGAAATTAAAAAAACTTACTGAAACACCGTGGTCTGATGAAAGAAAGAGACTTCATTATGAAAGGATGAAACAAATTTGGGCACAAAGAAAGGCCAACCATCAAATGTAACATTTATGGGTTGTACCTCATGTGGTCTTACTTGGCCCATACGAGAATATTAATAATAAATAATTAATAATAAATAGTTAATGGAACTTTGAGGTTGCTATCAGTGACAGACCATTTGTAATGGCTAACATACTAATATAATGACACTTGGTTATGTGACCCTGCGTGCAACATTTTTACTCATTCATGTGTGAACTAGAATACATACTCAAGCAATTAAAGTCAATGGAAAACAATGACTGAAATATCATTAACTGATAAAGAAAACATTTCCTCTGTGTGTGAATTTGCTTGAAACACTATTTATGCTACAAAAGATGTAAATATAGACCTTATTTTTCGCAGTCGGTTTTGGTTCTGCTAATACGGGACGTTCATCTATGTATCTGTAACGACTTTGAAATGATCACAAGGCCCATTCCATCTGAAAAAGATATTTTTACAAATATCGAAACCTAGTTCAAGGGTTAAGTAAACCTGCAGTTTGCAACTGTTTGGCTGGTTTTCTCAACTTCATCAGATTTATACAGTTGCTGATTTGCAGCCATATTCAAGCGTTCTCTTCCCATCACTTCGAAAAGACTGTAATAAATTTCGGATCATGCCCATCATTAAACTGAAACCAAGGAAATGGTTAAACCCAACATGATTCGGAAGTCATAACGCACCACATTTTGATACTGAATACTTATTTGTGAATTCTGACGCAGAATTGAAAAAAGTCTTTCGAAAAATAGTACGATCACTACTGCAAAGTACCTTACAACATCACTAGAACCTGAAAGAAAAATATCATATTTGAAATTTATGATGTATTCTTATATATTTAGAAATTCTTAGAATAAAAAACTTGTATTGGAAGCATCTGAAATAGCTATCTCTCCTCAATATATTCGTTCTCTCAGCATAACATAGCGATAAGAAGTGCAATAGTATCGAAGGAAATTGACGGAGATCCGAAATGTGAAATGATTTGGGTGAAGGTCACGGTTAAAGCAGGCTCAGACATGGTAATTGGATGTCTCTATAGGCCCCCTGGCTCAGCAGCTGTTGTGGCTATAATTTGGAAAATATTTCGAGTAGATTTCCCCACCATGTTATAGTTCTGGGGGGAGATTTTAATTTGCCGGATATAGACTGGTAGACTCAAACGTTCTTAACGGGTGGCAGGGACAAAGAATCCAGTGAAATTTTTTTAAGTGCTTTATCTGAAAACTACCTTGAGCAGTTAAACAGAGAACCGACTCGTGGCGGTAACATATTAGACCTTCTGGTGACAAATAGACCCGAAATATTTGAAACAGTTAACGCAGAACAGGGAATCAGCGATCATAAACCGGTTACGGCATCGATGATTTCGGCCGTAAATAGAAATATTAAAAAAGGTTGGAAGATTTTTCTGTTTAGCAAAAGTGACAAAAAGCAGATTACAGAGTACCTGACGGCTCAACACAAAAGTTTTGTCTCAAGTACAGATAGTGTTGAGGATCAGTGGACAAAGTTCAAAACCATCGTACAATATGCGTTAGATGAGTATGTTCCAAGCAATATCGTAAGAGATGGAAAAGAGCCACCGTGGCACAACAACCGAGTTAGAAAACTGCTGCGGAAGCAAAGGGAACTTCACAGCAAACATAAACATAGCCAAAGGCTTGCAGACAAACAAAAATTACGCGAAGCGAAATGTAGTGTGAGGAGGGCTATGCGAGAGGCGTTCAATGAATTCGAAAGTAAAGTTCTATGTACTGACTTGGCAGAAAATCCTAGGAAATTTTGGTCTTATGTAAAAGCGGTAGGTGGATCAAAACAAAATGTCCAGACACTCTGTGACCAAAATGGTACTGAAGCAGAGGATGACAGACTAAAGGCCGAAATACTAAATGTCTTTTTCCAAAGCTCTTTCACAGAGGAAGACTGCACTGTAGTTCCTTCTCTAAATTGTCGCACAGATGACAAAATGGTAGATATCGAAATAGACTACAGAGAAACAATTAAAATCGCTCAAAAGAGGAAAAGCCTCTGAACTTGATGGGATACCAGTTCAATTTTACACAGAGTACGCGAAGGAACTTGCTCTCCTTCTTGCAGCGGTGTACCGTAGGTCTCTAGAAGAGCGTATCGTTCCAAAGGATTGGAAAAGGGCACAGGTCATCCCTGTTTTCAAGAAGGGACGTCGAACAGATGTGCAGAACTATAGACCTATATCTCTAACGTCGATCAGTTGTAGAATTTTGGAACACGTATTGTGTTCGAGTATAATGACTTTTCTGGAGACTAGAAATCTACTCTGTAGGAATCAGCATGGGTTTCGAAAAAGACGGTCATGTGAAACCCAGCTCGCGCTATTCGTCCATGAGACTCAGATGGCCATAGACACGGGTTCACAGGTAGATGCCGTGTTTCTTGACTTCCGCAAGGCGTTCGATACAGTTCCCCACAGTCGTTTAATGAACAAAGTAAGAGCATATGGACTATCAGACCAATTGTGTGATTGGATTGAGGAGTTCCTAGATAACAGAACGCAGCATGTCATTCTCAATGGAGAGAAGTCTTCCGAAGTAAGAGTGATTTCAGGTGTGCCGCAGGGGAGTGTCATAGGACCGTTGCTATTCACAATATACATAAATGACCTGGTGGATGACATCGGAAGTTCACTGCGGCTTTTTGCATATGATGCTGTAGTATATCGAGAGGTTGTAACAATGGAAAATTTTACTGAAATGTAGGAGGATCTGCAGCGAATTGACGCATGGTGCAGGGAATGGCAATTGAATCTCAATGTAGACAAGTGTAATGTGCTGCGAATACACAGAAAGATAGATCCTTTATCATTTAGCTACAAAATAGAAGGTCAGCAACTGGAAGCAGTTAATACCATAAATTATCTGGGAGTACGCATTAGGAGTGATTTAAAATGGAATGATCATATAATGTTGATCGTCGGTAAAGCAGATGCCAGACTGAGATTCATTGGAAGAATCCTAAGGAAATGCAATCCGAAAACAAAGGAAGTAGGTTACAGTACGTTTGTTCGCCCACTGCTTGAATACTGCTCAGCAGTGTGGGATCCGTACCAGATAGGGTTGATAGAAGAGATAGAGAAGATCCACGGAGAGCAGCGCGCTTCGTTACAGGATCATTTAGTAATCGCGAAAGTGTTGCGGAGATGATAGATAAACTCCAGTGGAAGACTCTGCAGGAGAGGCGCTCAGTAGCTCGGTACGGGCTTTTGTCAAAGTTTCGAGAACATACCTTCACCGAAGAGTCAAGCAGTAAATTGCTCCCTCCTACGTATATCTCGCGAAGAGACCATGAGGATAAAATCAGAGAGATTAGAGCCCACACAGAGGCATACCGACAATCCTTCTTTCCACGAACAATACGAGACTGGAATAGAAGGGAGAACCGATAGAGGTACTCAAGGTACCCTCCGCCACACACCGTCAGGTGGCTTGCGGAGTATGGATGTAGATGTAGATGTAGATAACACCCTCCGCCGCTATGTCATCCTCGATTTAGAATTCTCAGGATTCACTTGGTGGTACTCCTTTGGTATTGCAAATTATTGTGAACATTCACCAAGACATTGGTTCACTGACGATGATTTTGGCACAGCAAGAAATGATTCAGATTCATTACTGCTTCTGAGAAAACTGTCTTCATGACAGAAGACATTTCTTTTACAGTTATTATGGACACTCTACATTAGCGTTTTAGTCTTCAGAGAAATTACTGTTGTCTGATGTTTCTTTCAAAATACTAAGTCTTTTACTTTGGAAAAAAATACTTATAGAAATTGGTGTCTTATGGGGAAAATCATTTATATCTCACATGTATGAAATAGCTTTTAGTGAGACAGTGAATTTAATTAACATTCCCCTGCACAGAATTAATACCGCAAAAATGTGCATGAGAGTGATAATATGTAACCTGAATTACAATGATAGTCGTTATTTGCTCCACAGTGAACATCATAATTCGAAAAGGAATAAGAAAAGCGGTGTACACTAGGAGTTATCACACCTCTTTTGAAAAAAAACTTTATGTTCGTTCTTTTAAACAATGTAATGAAAAATGGCTACGTATCTTGCTTTATGTTGCGACGAGTGTGGCTCACCAACAGAATTTTATTTGTAGAGCAGTATGCCACCAAAAATTGGAAACCGAAATGCAGTCCTACCAAGAGGTATAGGCCCGCTCAACTCACTCGAGTCCATACGAACCAGAAAAGTGTAAACAAACTTGTTAAATGGATATGTGTCTGTCTGACATATTCAGTAAAGCTGATATTTTGCTCCAGTGTGTCATTCACAGTTAATCAGGTTTTTCTCAAATCTTTTGTTGCTGGTTTTTACCAAAATGTTAGAACTAAACCGAAATTATTGATTTTTCTGCTTTGCTAACGTTAGATTATAGTACTATGGACATCATGTTCAACTCTCGACGAAGATCCGTTTTTGTATTAAGTAAGAATCGTTTTTCAGTTCAAAGTATTAATTTTCGAAAACGTTGTTGAACATTTTGGTTATATATAGGCTTTATAAATTGTGGAGAGAGAGGAGTAGCCTGTGTGTGTAAACTGAGTGTACTTACACTTTGTTTCGTGCTTCCACAGGACAAATGAATGTTGCAGATTGTGTTTCTTTCAAACAGATATACAGGAAACCTACCAGCACTAGCACCTCCACGTACAAGGACTAAAACTACCCCGTAACTCACAGTCAAGTCGGTCCCTGACACATGCTATACAGGTTGAAATAAACTCCAGTCGATTATGGCAACTACAAAAACGAGCAACATACGATCAACGAACTTCCAGCATGCTGGACTAGCTTGGGTAAGCAACTTCCGTCAATCAATAGAATGAAAAACCAGTCCAACTTGCAAATATGTTATTTTTCATTCGATGACTAGTTTCGGGCCGAGACCCATTTTGAAATCAACATAACAAAGTAGAAAATGTCATTTCCGAAGATGTCAAAAAGGTGTAAAGCACATTTACAGTACATACATATAACTGTACGCACAGTAAATGTACAGTGCATCAAAAGAATAGAGAGATGTTGAGATTGTGATCCATGGATCACCTCGAATGTAAGTGTCCGCGTTTTCCAGCATTACAAGACTCACAGCTGTGCGCGACCGGACGATTCGCGGCAGATCGTTCACGTTCGTGTGACCTTGCGATGATGAGAGACGCCTCGCTGAACGACTCACCGAGCTTTTCTTCACTACCAGGTCTCTGTAGACGTTCTGAAAGCGCCTATGTATATCTGCAATGCTCTGGTTTTCCGCCAAACTAAACTACGCTGGGAACTCATTTCCGTTACAAATGACACGTTAAAGACTAAATATAGCGCCGCCAGCCACCAGAACTTCGTAGAACTATTGGGTCTGAAGCGAGAATATTCCACGATGCCCCACAACAAGCTCCCCATGTTTCCAGCCGCAACTGAAGGAGAAAAAAAAAGTTCCATTATTTATAAAGTATTTTGGAAGCAAACACGGAAAGAGAACTTAAACAACATGATGGTTATCAGGAAAATGTTGTTGCACTTGATTATTGGCTCTGAGCACTATGGGACTGAACATCTATGGTCATCAGTCCCCTAGAACTTCGAACTACTTAAAACTAACTAACCTAAGGACAGCACACAACACCCAGCCATCACGAGGCAGAGAAAATCCCTGACCCCGCCGGGAATCGAACCCGGGAACCCCAGCATGGGAAGCGAGAACGCTACCGCACGACAACGAGATGCTGGCGCACTTGATTATTATTGTTCGTTGAAACTCCCAGCTTAACCCGCTGGACAGGACAGGTAGTGTAAATTGTGGAAAGGCGCCAAAATAAGGGGCTGTCAGCTGCATCTGAAATTTTTTTAAGTGCTTTATCTGAAAACTACCTTGAGCAGTTAAACAGAGAACCGACTCGTGGCGGTAACATATTAGACCTTCTGGTGACAAATAGACCCGAAATATTTGAAACAGTTAACGCAGAACAGGGAATCAGCGATCATAAACCGGTTACGGCATCGATGATTTCGGCCGTAAATAGAAATATTAAAAAAGGTTGGAAGATTTTTCTGTTTAGCAAAAGTGACAAAAAGCAGATTACAGAGTACCTGACGGCTCAACACAAAAGTTTTGAACATACAACTATAGTATTTGATCAAACATTACAACACCCCAAAAAACATTTTTTTAAACATACAGCTATAATTTTTGGGACTTAATTACTGGCTGAAACCTACTTTAATATAAAACGGCTGAAGGTCAATAACTTAAAACGCAAGCATGATCAGAAATTTAAAAAGGCGGAGCCTTATCTTAAAAGAGTTCTTAGGCTGAAGGCCCAAAGAATCAGACACTTTAAGAGGAAACAAGTCAAACTCAAAATCGGCTGAAAAAGGCCCAATACTTAAAATTCAACAACATTGAAAATTTAAAAATGCCAAAGGCCTTACGTGAAACAGTTCCTTAAATTAGGCTGAAGGCCTAAAGAATCTTACCCCTTAAGGGTAAAAAAAACCTATATTTAAAAGTCAGCTAGTACCCATACAAGTACAAAGAACAAGAGCAAAAAAAAAAAGACAGTACACCCTGGAATTCAAACACTAACGCTCGCTTAGGTGAGAGAGGCAGTCGGGCCAACCATTCTCAATCCCACGACAACCCAACCGACAGACAGTCAACAGACCAATGATCAAGATCAGTTCCGCTCCACACTTGTTGCACCAAAACTCAAACGATGCCAATAGCAGCCGACAACAACGAGAACGGGTCACAGCTAACCCATAAGCGATCGCCGGCCAAATGCACGTCGTCCGACAAGACGACCGACCGACGATCAACAAAGTAGTCCCCACTCAAATCACGTGTGTCGGCAACCATCGGCGAGTGATGGCTATCCGCTCTTCCCTGGCGCTGCACGCCCCACTGGTGCAACAACGCGACTGCGCCAACCGACCAACAGCTACACATCAGCACGGAGGCAGCACTAAAAATAACTGGGCAGTCGACATCACAGGCTACACACAATTTCACAAAACTTGGACGAAGAACGCGACCAATGACAAAAGCAGTGACTGTGCAATTACAAGGACGGACCACGAGTTGAGAGACACACCGCCACTCCACAAGCAATCGGCGAGCATCCCCCCCCTGCGGGTTCGGGGGTAAGTATAGGCCCGCGGTATTCCTGCCTGTCGTAAGAGGCGACTAAAAGGAGTCTCAAACATTTCGGCCTTATGTGATGGTCCCCTGTCGGGTTTGACCTCCTTATCTCAAAATACTTCCAAAGAGCGAGCCGACCAGGAAAGGGCGCCTTACTTGGTGCATTGTGTCCATCTTGGGTTGAGACTTTTCGCCAGCTTATTCGTCGTTGCATTGCAGTCCTGCCCGCTCTCCATCTCTTGAGCATGGATACGTTCCTGCGTGCACTTTCTGCCAAGGAATGTGCAGGGCCACTTTCTGCACTGACAGCGACCATGGACCACATGTCACCTAACATCCAGCACAGTAGCCAGTCCGTTGTGGTGGGGCCGCCATGTACCCTGTTGGTTGTAGCCCCCTGACAACACAGGGATCGCTCTACTGATACCTGCGCCGTTCACTCTCCCCACGTATGCCAAGGAGTAGATACCCATCTCCCTGGGGCATCGGGACTCCCGGCAATGGCCATCCTGCCAGGTGGCCTTTGCTGTGGCTGGGTGGCGCCCGTGGGGAGGGCCATTGGTCGGAGTAGGTGGCATTAGGATGGATGACACGCAATGAAGCGTGGCACATCTTCTCTTGCTGGTGGCCAGCCACTAGCAGTCTCGAAGCGTTCGAGGGCCCAAATCGTTCCCCTCCCTCGCCAGGCCATGGGAGGAACGAAAGGCATTGAATGAAAGTGAGACGTATTCGCTCAGGTATCTTGTCTGTACCAGAGCTGATGGGGAATCCTTTATATCCGTGAAGCCTCAGTTCTTTGTAGAGCATTTAGAGGACAAGTTTGGGGAGGTGGAGGGCTTGTCCAAAATGCGGTCCGGATCAGTGTTGATAAAAACGGCATCCTCCGCCCAGTCGCGGGCCTTGCTCGCTTGTAATAAGCTGGGGGATGTCTCCGTTACTATCACACCCCATAAAAGTTTGAATATGGTCCAGGGCATTTCTTCCACAGGGATCTCCTTTTACAGTCCAATGACGAGATGCGCGCCAACTTAGTGCGACGAGGTGTCCATTTCGTCTGGCGTGTCCACCGGGGTCCGAGGGATCATCAAGTTGCCACCAGTGCCTTCATCCTGGCCTTCAAGGGTGACACATTACCTGAAAAGGTCAAGGTGATGGTGTACCATTGTGATGTGAAGCCATATATCCCTCACCCGATGCGGTGCTTCAAGTGTTGGAAGTTTGGCCATATGTCTTCACGCTGTGCTTCCAGCCTCGTCTGTCGCGATTGTGGTCGACCATCCCATCCTGATACTCCATGTGCCCCGCCTCCCATCTGTGTCAACTGTGGAGAGCACCTTCCACCTTGCTCGCCGGAGTATCTGATTCTGCAGAAGGAACGAAAATCATGGAAATCAAGACCCTGGACTGACTGATGTACACTGAGGCTAAGCAGATATATGATTGTCTTCATCCAGTGGGTATGACATCTTCTTATGCCGCAACTGTCACTCCTGCTACAGTTCCATCACCTCCAGTCAGCTCTCAGAGTCGAAGGACCACACCTGCCCCCTTGATGGTGGGGGTCACTAAACTCCCTGTTGCTCCTGCTCCACCTACTTCAGGAGTAACGGCCCCCCAACGTTCGGGGACATCAGTTACCCCTTCCCAGCTGGAGAAGCGTAAGACTTCTTCGGCTCCTCTCGCCAGGAAGGGGTCCGTTGCGGACCTCCCTTCGCAAGTTCCGACTGGTACACAAGTGGACACCAGCAAGTTTCTCAAACAACCACTGGTCCCTGGTCATAGGGCCTCAGGGCCGTCGTCCGTCCCTGAGACTGACCCAGTGAAGCCCTCCCAGTCTGAACCACCGAAGGCACAGCGAGATAAGCCGAAAAAGGAAAAGGTACCCAAGACTCCCGACATTGTGGTTGCACCCATCCCACCACTTCCTACAAGCTTAGCGTCTGAGGACGAGGTCGAGATTCTGGCGTCTGCTGAAGACCTGGATCTCGCCGGTCCCTTAGACGCCATGGATGTCACTCGTGCAGGTACTGAATCGGTGGCAGCGAGTGAACAAGCGGCGTAAATTGCCTTCCCAGACCCTTCATGCCTTTCTCAGCCATGGACAATTTCATCCTCCAGTGGAATTGCAGCCGTTTCTTCCACAATCTAGCTGAGCTCTGACAACTTAATCAGCCTTCACCCTTTCTTCTGCATTGCTATTCAGGAAAGTTGGTTTCCAGCAATGCGAACCCCCGCCCTCCGTGGCTATTGGGGTTATTATAAGAACCGGGCAGCATATGTAAGGGTGTCTGGTGGCGTCTGTCCTTAACTCTCTTCACAGCGAGTCTGTCCCTCTACAAACACATTTAGAGGCTGTCACTATTCGGGTGTGGACGCCACAGGCTGTTACCGTCTGCAGTCTTTACCTTCCACCGGATGGTGATGTCGCGCAGCATGTCCTGGCTGCACTGATAGCCCAATTGCCGCCACCTTTACTGTTACTGGGCGACTTCAGCGCCCATAACCCCCTGTGGGGTAGGTCGGTGGCGACAGGTCGAGGCGCCACCATTGAGCATTTATTGGCACAGCTCGATCTTTCGCTTTTAAATGATGGTTCCTTCACACACATCAGCATGGCGCATGGCACGTTCTCCGCCATCGACCTTTCGATCTGCAGCCCTAGCCTCTTACCGTCTGTCGACTGGAGTGTGCATGACGACCTGTGTGGTAGTGACCACTTTCCGATCTTTCTGTCACTGCCACAGCGTCAGTCTTCTGGGCGGCCTTGCAGGTGGGCTATGAGTAAGGCTGACTGGGACTTGTTTTCCTCCACTGCCGTTATTGAGCCTCTCTCTAGTGATGACATTGATGCGGTGGTTCAATCGGTCACCACCGGCATCGTTACTGCCGCCGAATCTGCCATTCCCCGTTCTTCTGGGTCCCCTCGGCGGAGGACTGTGCCTTGGTGGTTGCCTGAGATCGCTGAAGCGATTAAAGATCGCCGGCGGGCGCTCCAGCGTCACAAGCGGCATCCCTCCATCGAACACCTTATCGCCTTCAAACAGCTGCGTGCGCGAGCCCGCCGCCTTATCCGCCAACGCAAGCAGGAGTGCTGCGAGCAGTATGTGTCCACCATTGGCCTCCATGTCACTCCATCGCTGGTCTGGGCTAAGATTCGACGTCTCTACGGCTATCGGACCCCTGTCAGCGTCCCTGCACTCTCACTGAATGGAGCAGTTTGTACTGACTCCGACGTCATTGCAAACCGCTTGGCAGAGCATTTTGCTATGTGTTCCGCTTCTGCGCATTACCCCCTGGCCTTCCGCTCCATTAAAGAGTGGATGTAGCGTCGGAGTCTTTCGTTTCGCACCCACCATCCAGAATCGTACAATGTTCCATTCAGTGAGTGGGAATTTCGCAGTGCCCTAGCAGCTTGCCCTGATACCGCTCCTGGGCCAGATGGCATCCACTGTCAGATGCTGAAACTCCTTTCAGTGGACTGCCAGCGACGGCTCCTCGACCTTTACAACTGTCTCTGGATCGAGGGTGAGTATTCGTCGCAATGGCGGGAAAGTGTTGTTATCCCCATTCTGAAACCAGGAAAGAACCCTTTGGAGGTGGACAGCTACCGTCCAATTAGCCTCACCAACGTTCTTTGCAAGTTGCCTGAACGGATGATGAGCCGGCGCTTGAATCGGGTTCTGGAGTCTTGAGGCCTTCTGGCTCTGTCTCAGGGTGGGTTCCGTAAAGGCCGCTCCGCCGCCGACAATCTGGTGAGCCTGGAGTCGCCATCTGTACTGCCTTTGCCCACCGTCAGCACCTGGTCGCTGTCTTTTTCGATATGTGGAAGGCATACGATATGACATGGCGTCATCACATCCTTTCTACGCTTCATGGATGGGGTCTTCGGGGCCCTCTGCCGACCTTTATCAGACTTTTCTGTCGTATCGTACCTTCCGCGTGCAAGTAGCGACCTCCCATAGTTCCTCCCGAGTTCTGGAGAACGGTGTGCCACAGGAATCTGTTTTAAGTGTCTGCCTGTTTTTAATATCCATTAACGGGCTCGCTGCGACGGTGGGAACGTCTGTCTCAGCGTCCTTGTATGCTGACGACTTCTGCCTTTACTACAGCTCTATTGGCATTGCAGCTGCTGAACGTCAGCTACAGGACGCTATCCATAAGGCGCAGTCTTGGGCTGTAGCTGATGGGTTCCAGTTTTCGGCAGCCAAGACCTGCGTTATGCATTTCTGCCAGCGACGCACTGTCCACCCGAAGACGCGGCTTTAATTTGACGGCGAACTCCTTGCAGTGGTGGAATCACATAGGTTTTTGGGGGTGGTTTTGATGCTCGGTTGACTTGGCTGCCTCATATTCGGCAGCTTCAACAGAAGTGTTGGCGGCATCTTAACGCTCTGCGATGCTAAAGCCACACCAGCCGGGGCGCTGACCGATCTACACTCTTACTGCTGAGCTGGTCGCCATCTTTCATACCCTAGAGTATATCCGTTCTTGCTCAGGTGAGTCCTTCGTGATCTGTAGCGATTCCCTGAGCGGTTTACGAGCTCTCGACCAGTTTTTTTCCTCGTTCGCGTCTGGTGATCGCTATCCAGGAGTCCCTGCCTACTCTTGCACGTTTCGGCCGCTCTGTGGTCTTTGTTTGGACCCCGGGCCATGTTAGGATACCCGGAAATGAAAATGTTGACCGCCTGGAGAAAGAGGCCACCAGTACACCATCTCTGGACATTGGCCGCCCGGAGACTGATTTGAAGGCAGTCTTCCGCCGCAAAGTTATCTCGCTTTGGGACGCTGAATGGCGCGGTCTGGCCACCCCTAACAAACTTCGTGCCGTCAAGGAGACTTCTCCTTGCGCGTATCTCGCAAGGAGTCTTTCGTCCTCTGCCGACTGCGCATTGGGCACACACGGATGACCCACGGCCACTTATTGCGCCGTGAGGACCCACCTCTATGTCGCTGCGGCACCGTTTTGTCTGTGGTCGAAATTTTGTTGGAGTGTCGCCTTTTAGCTGTGCTCAGGCAGACGTTTGCGCTGCTGACACACTCCCTGCCCTTTTAATGGATGACTCTACCATGGTGGACTTTGTTTTGCGTTTTATTCGGGCAGGGTTTTTTTATCATTTAATCTGAGTGTTTTATTTTTTCGTGTTGATTCTGGATTTTGGCCTCCGATTTTAAACTGTGTTTTTAATGTGTTCTCGGTGTTTGGCTTTTCCTTTTTTATCTCTACAGTCGGCCAACCACCGTCACACTCTGAGTGATTTTACTTTGTTTTGTCTGATCTCTGTCTGAGTCTTTCTTGTCCTGTGTCGTCTGACGTCTTTTCTGTTGTTCGTTTTTTATTCTCTGTGGGTGATTTTAGTTTTTTGGGAAAAGGGACCGATGGCCATCGCAGTCTGGTCCCTTTAACCCCCACAAACCAACCAACCAATCGGCGAGCAATTACACATCGTCCGGTAAGACGACTTAAGCCATATGAGCCGGCAACCGTCGGGGGACTCATGGCTATCTGAACCTCACCGCCGTTCCACTGCTAGCGCGTTCCAATTCACTGGACGACACACAACGACCGGGAAGTAATAGCAGTCCGGCAAAGATAACACGGCAGGGTTTATATCAATAAGCGCTGCTGCTGCCGCTCACGGGCAGGCAAAGCAGCAACTCAGTGACACCAATAATAGAAACTAACATAACGAAGTGGCTGTACGGTTAAAAAAAAGTGTTAAATAAGTGATGGCACCAACACGAGCCACGTACTGCTCATTCGTGATTTTACATGGATGTTCATTTGTTGCTTATGTTGTGGGGAATGAAGACAGGAAACAGTGAGTAGGTTTGTCTTGTGTTTTATAAAAGTACACTGTGAAAAACAAAACTGACACTAAAACTTTATCACATTGCACTGGCACCGCAATAACTTGTGACACTTCCTCTTACAACTCCTTGAGGAATGTGCTGTTGTCACTCCCATCGTCCAAGATCACAGAACCTGTGTTTACAGGACTGCACGCTACTTTCCGTCATTTAAGAACACAGCCACACTATCGCATCTCAACTGACCACATAAATCATCCATTCATAACTCCCAAAAATTCTTGCAGCTGATTTGAACAGAACGGAATATTATTCATAATTTGAACACTAATCAGATTGCAGTTACGAGAGTCGAAAAGCATGAAAAATAAGCGGTAGTTGAGAAGAGACTGTTCGGGTTGTAGTTCGTCCGCGATGTTACTCGGTCTGTACTTGAGCTAGGAGTGAATGGAGTTATGGAGAAATTTGTGAATGAGTTTGGAAACGGAAATAATCAGTCAGGAATTGAATAATATAAAGGAAGCACTAATTACAGCGGCACATAAGTACTTGGCACAAGAAACAAAAGCTTTTTCAAAAGGGATCTCCAATACTGTGACGTTAAAATACCTAGTCTAATTACAGATGAGCAATATGTCTACTTCAAAATTTTAAATTTCCCAGGCGATCGAGGTCTGAGACTAGATTATAAAAGGAAATCAGCTCTAGTCAAAATGAAAGTCGGACAGGTTGAAAACCTTAAATTGAAAAAAATATATTACACATATTGAACATAATGTAGGAGCAAGGCGAGACAAAGCATACAGCATAATGAGACATTAAAACAAAGAAGATAAGGACAAACTACAAATAAATGCAATATATGAGTCTATGTGGTTGCAGTGTTTTAAAACACTCTGGACAGATGTGCAAGATACGCAGGTGCTTGTGTCTGAATCAGATAGGAATGTAGACTTAACATCGATGGAGGAGCTAAAGGATGTAATAACGTCTAGCAAGGACAGAAAGACTCCAGGGTGTGGCAAAAACAATATAGAACTGATAAAATATGCACCAAATATTGCAAAAATAATAATACTCTGTTTTATGGATATATGCTGCCAAAGTGGTCATATACCTAAAGAGATGAAAGTAGCGCAGATATGCCCAGTATAAGAAAGGAAACAGTCATGAATGTCAGAACTACAGAGGTATCAGCCATCTGAATTCAACAAAACAACTATCTCGAATCACTGAAACTATACTATATGATGACCAGCTCTGTTTTTGAAAAGGCAAATAATGCCACAGCTAATAGAAAAACGTCATAAATTCAAACTAGCAACTTTTCTTGCCTTCATTGATTACGAAAAGGGTTTTGATAAAGTGACTCGAAACAAACTGTGGGAAATTTTAAGAACCAAGGGATTTCTCTTCATAGGAGCTGTACAGGTTTTATATATGAATAACAAAATACAAATAAAAATAGCATGCCAAGAAGTTAGACAGGGGCGTCCCCTGACAACCTCTTTTTTTAATATGTATATCGACAGTGCAACCAGAACTTGGTTACAGAAAAAAAAATTTACAATTAATGCTGTGGATGTTATTGCACTAGATTTTGCAGACGACCAAGTAATTACTAGTCAGAATGAAAATGACTTACAAGAAGCTGACTTTAAGTAACATAGTAGGAGAAAACAATCTGACCACCTCCATAACAAAGACAAAATCAATGGCATTGTCAGGACACCAGCCCATGTTACTTAAGATTGGAACTGACAAGCAGATCATACAGCATGTTAATACATTCAATTATTTAGGGTGCGGTATTACATACGAACCAAACCATGAAATATAAAATAATTTAGATGTATTTAACTAATTCTGTGGAACTTTACGCAGAACGTTGAGGAGAATGTCCACAGAGGTACTCTACTAAAATTCTATAAGGTCATGACTGTACCAGCGCTGGTCTAAGGATGTGAAATAGCACTCTTAAGAAGAGAGATGTAAATAGAACAGAACAATGTGAAATGAATTTCCGTAGATAGGTAGCTGGATATATTTCGATGGATAAAAAAATAAATGATGACATCGGAGCTGAACTGAATAAGCAAAACATAAGTGACTTAATAAAACAATATTGCTTAAGATGGAAAGAACAAGTAAGTCGTATGCAAGAATCACTAAATCTATAAAGCAACATAAAACAAGAGGCAAAAGATCAATAGGAAGACCAGTGAAGAGATGGGATGACTGACATCGAAGGAGGTGGAACAGACCAAAAGTTACAATCCTTGTTGTAGATGACTATGATGACGGTTATTAAAGTTGAGGGAGAGGAAATAAAATCTTTCAGGTTTCTTTAATGTCAATTGAATTCTCTAACAGGCGGCAGATGATCGGGAAGGACAGCTGTATCGAACGGACAGTGTCGAAGAAAATGGTTATCATATGCTTAATAGTGTCATGCAAACTGGTTATCATATGCACATCAATAACATGAAAACAAATGTGCTGTAGTGTACACGAATTAAATCAGACGATGCTGTGGGAGTTGCACTGGTAAATTAAACATTGAATGTAGTAGATAAATTGTCTTATTTGACAACAACTGGTGATGAACGAGGCAGAGAGGATATAAAATGAAGACTGGTAACAGAAAGAATAGCATTTCAGGAAATTAGTTGACTCGAATATAAATGTAAATGTTATGAATTCATTTGTGAAACTATTTTTCTGGAATGTAGCTAGTGTTGAAGTGAAACATTTGTGATAAATAGTTAAGAGAAAAAATAGAAACTCTTGAAATGTGGTACTACAGACGAATACTGAAGATCAGGAATGCTGAAGATTTAGATGCTTAGGTGGAGTAACTAATGACGAGATATTGAATCAAACTGGAGAGAAATGAGAGTTGTGTTACAAGCAGACAATAAGAAAAGGTATCCTGGGGTATCACGGACTAGCAGAGGGAAGTCTGTCGGGAAGAAAAAGTAAAGGGAGATCAGGGTTGACTGTAGAAAGTCGTCTTCGAATGGGTGTCGGTTGTGGTGCTTATGAAAAGACTTGCACGTTGCTTCATACCCACTTTCGTACTTAAGACCTTAGCAGCGCCAACACTATCAAATTTTCATTTAAAATTATGCACCTACTTTGTTTGATGAGTTTCAGTTTATTCATGTATCATCTTTATATCAGAATCTTGTATTTTCCCATTTCTAATGTATCCCAGGATCGGGTATACAGACTGCTGCCTGGATTCTTCGTTTCTCTGCGTTCTGCTCCATATGGGGTTGTAGGGACTGTCATAGTTTTAAAATATTTTTGTCATTGATTCAGCACCAGCTTCGCCCTCTAATGTTGATCTTATTGTGTTGTGAAAGAAGGAGAATGATATACTTCTAGCGTAGACGTCACTGGAGTTGTCTACACGTAATAGGTTACCAAGGTAATAAAAAATAATCGCCTTTTTCACTATTTAGTTGCATTGCACTCAGGCCTCATATAATGGTTCAAATGATTCAAATGGCTCTGAGCAATATGGGACTCAACATCTATGGTCATCAGTCCCCTAGAACTTAGAACTACTTAAACCTAACTAACATAAGGACAGCACACAACACCCATCCATCACGAGGCAGAGAAAATCCCTGACCCCGCCGGGAATCGAACCCGGGAACCCGGGCGTCATATAATGGGGGAATGTTGCAGCTGAAAGGGAAGTAAGCCCACCCTAAAAATTACTGTTTAACAGTTGCTGCTGCAGCCATGTTTAAAATCATGAAACAAAAAGTTCAGGCAACTTTTGTCTAATTAGTCAGAACAATCCGCATCTTAATACACTGATTTTACGAAATTTGAAAAGCTGTTTGGTTACAGGAAAAACACCTATTGTATGGTCCTTAACGTATTTGGAATTCCTGATTCAAAGATAGAAACTCTAGGACAATGTGAGGGTTTTTAGGACTCTTGTATAGAACGACAGGTGTGGTCCTAATCCTCAGACGTTACGTTTGCTAATTACAGCTGATAGCTTTCATTGCTCGACTCATGCCGATAATGTTTAGAGACCGCGGTCTAGTAGAAAAAATTTAATAGTAAGCGTTCACCAATTACATGTCATAATACCATTTGTATTCACTTTGTAACCTATTTCATTAATACACTTTATATAAACTTTTTACCTTCTGTACTTGCTGTTAAAAGAATCCGTATGCCAAAGTTTGTTTCAAAATTTGACTGAAGCTCCATTTGGTTTAAAAAATCGGCAAAGTAATTTTTATACTAATTGTATTATTACTTGGAAATTACATCGTTAGTACAGGTTCACTATATGTTTTTTTTTTCTTTTTCTTTTTTTGTATGCGGCTCAACGTACTTGTCACATTGCACCAGAATTTAAAACAGCAAAGTAACTTAGCTGAAAACTAATAAAAATAGGGCTTGTCTATTTTTGCAAGTTTTGCACTATCTGATTTGTACACAAAAACAGCTGGAATAAATCCTATATGGCTTTAGTAGCGTTCTTTTCCGTTTCAAATCTCTTAATACTCGGAAGTAAAAGAGAACGAGTTGACATATAGACTTACGAACTATTCTGAAACTATCGACAGCGTTACTATGGAAGCATTCCCTGCCTCCAAAAAAAAAACACTTAGTTTAAGTCAAATATTAGTTTAAAGCTTCAGCGTAACAGCTGCAAGAAATAGAAGACGGTGGTCTATCGGGTTTCCACTTTTCTATCGTTTTTCGGCTGCTGCCGCCGACTCATAAGATGCTGAGAACGGTATGGCTGGATGCCAGACGTTCACCTCCTTCGGCGGTGAGGTTTTTTTCTACTGATTTGAACTGCAGACTATTGGGAAAGCAATGACCGCTATTATCTCTCTCCTTAACGGCAGGACCAGCCCGTTCACTCCTTGCAAGCGACAACCATTTTATACTGCCGCCTCAGTCGTAATACAGATGGATGGTTGTTTTCTTGAGGCTTCATAGGATTTGGTCATTTTCTGCACCTAGCGATATTTCACACTCTATTCAAGGTATGTGAATTCAAATTTACTTATCCATTTGAAAATGAAATTAAACGTACCTACCATCTGACATACGGCAGTTCTTACTCAATATCACTTTAACTGTGTGTCTGCGAGTTTCGTAATATGATATACCAATTATACGATTTTCTCTCTTTTACCTATACCATCCAGTCACTTCTGAATTTTCTGCTCCTATTTCTGAGTATGATATCCTCGTAAAGAACACGCGCATACTGTGTAGTCCTTAGAGGACACAAAGTGTCACGTGAATTATCTCACTAGACACCGATAATTACACTCTTGCTCATAAATTAAGGATAATTGCAGAATGTGGTGCCACAGAACGTGGCACTACACCAAACTGGCGCTAATAGCATAGGCACATAGGGAACACACACAACGCAGATCTGCAAGTCCACGGTATTGGTAATAAGTTCAAATGGTTCAAATGGCTCTGAGCACTATGGGACTCAACTTCTGTGGTCATCAGTCCCCTAGAACTTAGAACTACTTAAACCTAACTAACTTAAGGACATCACATACACCCATGTTCGAGGCAGGATTTGAACCTGCGACCGTAGCAACAGCGCGGCTCCGGACTGGAGCGCCTAGAACCGCACGGCCACCGCGGCCGGCTGATAAGTTCAGAAATCCGTCCCGAAACATGTGTTAAAAAACGCCACTGTTTCCTGCACAAATACCCCGACATCAGTATGGGATATGATCACCATGCCCACGTACAAAGGCTACACAACGTGTTGGCACACTCTGGATCAGGTGGTCGAGCAGCTGCTGGGGTGTAGCCTCCCACTGTTGCACCAATGGCTGTCGGAGCTCCTTAAGTGTCCTAGGGGTGTGAAGACGTGTAGCGATACGTCGACCGAGAGCATCCAAGATCTGCTCGATGGGGTTTAGGTGTGGAGAACAGCCAGGCCACTCCATTTGCCTGATATCTTCTGTTTCAAGGTACTCCTCCACGATGGCAGCTCGGTGGGGCCGTGCGTTATCATCAATCAGGAGCAAGGTGGGACCCATTGCACCCCTGAAAAGGCGCACATACAGGTGAAAAATGACGTCCCGATACACCTGACCTGTTACACTTCCTCTGTCAAACACATGCACGGCTGTACGTGCATCAATGCATCAATCATAATCCCACCCCACACCATCAAACCACAACCTCCATACAGGTTCCTTTAAACGACATTAAGGGGTTGGTATCTGGTTCCTGCTTCACGCCAGATGAAACCCCGGCGAGAATCACTGTTCAGACTATACCTGGACACGTCCGTGAACATAACCTGGGACCACTGTTCCAGTGACTACACAAACAGGGCTGTGTTCTTGACACCAGACTTTACGGGCTCTCCTGCGACCAGGGGTCAGTGAAATGCACTTTGTAGGTCTCCAGGCGAATAAACCATGTCTGTTCAGTCGTCTGGAGACTTTGTGTCTGGAGACAACTGTTCCAGTGGCTGCGGTAAAGTCCAGCGCAAGGCTACCTGCAGTAATCCGTGGCCGTCTGCGGGCACTGATGGTGAGGTATCGGTCTTCCTGCGGTGGTGTACACTGCGGACGTCCCGTACTGTAGCACCTGGACACGTTTCCTGTCAGCTGGAATCGTTGCCATAATCTTGAGATCAAACTTTGTGGCACACAGGGAGCCCGTGCTACGACCTGCTGTGTTTGACCAGCCTCCAGTCGCACTAGTATTCTACCCCTCTTAACATAAATATGTGTTCTTTGAGCCATTTTCAAAGCACAGGCACCATTAGCACGTCTGAAAACGTCCGCCCCCTTATTCGCTGCACCGTACCCTGACATGCACCAGCACACCTCTGCGTATGCCGACTGCTGCCAGCGCCACCTTGCAATGACCGCAGGTCAAACGCACCTCATGGTCATACCCCGAGGTGATTTAAACCCGCAGACGGCCCACCAGAGCGTTGTTTCACCATGTATCAGTATTATCCTCAATTTATGAGCATGAGTGTAGATGAGACTCAGTGAATATATACGATGTATTGTCGTGTCTGTTTCTCTAGCTACTTGTAATTTCTATTCCGCCCACTACTATTATTATTCTTCAAAGTCAGTTTCGATACCGACCAGCCACGATTGCCAGTGATATGAGTATGTTCGGTATTCTTACCCTGTCCTGATGTGTAATCGAATGTACGTGAAAAGCAACATTTTCTAGGAAGCCGCAGGCACACGAAAATTTATCTGCATAATCTTTAATACACTAAAAAGACGTATCTTGACTGTCTCTTACACGGTTCATAGTATGAAAGATTTTTTATAGATAGTAATCCCAAATTAAGGCACATAATTATTCACAGTTTTTAATTACAGGTGTACAGAAAACACATCAGGTTGTCTCATAAAGTAAGAGCAGTGGTGCCAGTAACAACGAATGTCCATCATAAAAACTTAAAACAATAATGACCGTCCTGTGCCACGACTGAATGGCTCTCTAGTCTTATGATAAACTTATCTCAAAAAAGTTGGGTATTTGCTATCTTGAAACAGCCAAACACTAGTCGAGAAAGTGACTGTAAGAGATAGTAATTAATAATACGACTGGATAAGTACCCAGCCCAATTTATAACTTTTAATAACGTTACAAATAATTAATAAACGTTCTCGAAACCAACACACGATGGGACTTGGATGAATTTCCAAGATGAAAAATATAAAACTGCATTATGGTACTGAAAGATGGCCCGGTTCCTCCGTTGTTACGTGCTAGGCTATAGACCCAAAGGTCCAATGTTAGATCGTTAGTGCCGCGGATGTCATCTGTCATTTACCACTTCTTTCATCGATGCCAATGTTTGTTGCGAAAATTGCTGAGTTGTCCCGAGGTTAGGAGTTGGCTTCAAATTGCAAGTGTCACTATAACTGGCTTTTTAAGTCCGTTCAAAGGTTGCAACAAGACAGCAGCACGCCACCTATGGTATGACCACACCTGCAAAAGCGCTGTGCATCCTTCAGGTTGACGACAACTTTATACTATAGTACCAAAGTGCACAAAATATAAACGCTATTCAAAGCATTTCTTTCAAAATCAACTTAACCATAGTACAAAACATAAGAATCGTAACGTCCCTTTGACGACAAAAAAGACGGAACACAAGCTCAGATTCAGGAAAAATATTGACTAAGTATGCTGTATCGTTTCCAAATTACTCAACCGAGATTTTGCTTAATGCGATTTATGGAAACCAGCAGTGGGACTTACACTTCTCTCCTGCAAATATGTCGATAGTCTGACAGTTACCCATTTAAAATAATAGCCTAAGATAATTATTAATATTTGCATTATTAAAATATGCAAGTAATGAATTTGCATGCCATTGCATTTGAAACTGTTTCTGTGCGTCTATTGGGATTCTAACAAACAAATTTGTTACACAATCGTGAGCGCCAATGAAGGCGTCATGAACAAAATGGCGGGAGAAACGCAACTCGTAGTTACGCAAGTACACAGTTTCCGACAAAAAGAGTCAACTGAAAACCTCGAAGACATTGAGCTATTAACCCGGTGAGTGATGGTAGAGACAGGCGAATTATCTGGAATGTTTTGTTTATGATTAGATATAATATTTCAGTTCTAGGAATAATGTGTTGCGGAGGAAATGATTAGAGTCCAACTCTGACGTGATAAATGCAGGAATGACGTTGTGTCACCCACAAATGTGAGACGACTAAGTAATCAACTAATTTCGAGGAATATTGAAGTTGTAGTGTATAGAGTTAAATGAGATGTAATTAGTTTACTGGTGGTGATTTTATCAGTAAACTGTCAAAATATGCATAACAAAGTTCGCTAATGTACTGCTTTCCAATTCTGGAGTTATTCAAAGAGCTTCTACGTCACTAGTGTGTAAACATCCAGATGATGCACTAACAATTGGAGATGACTTTAACCTAACGAGTATAGACTGGAACGTCTATGGACTCATTGCAGCGGCCACATACATTCTGAGAAGGACTTTTGAACACGTTTTCTGGAATTATTGCGAGCAGCCAGTTCGGCAGTCCATACACAATGGAGATATCTTAAACCTTTTACCTACAAACAGGATGGACAGTATATATGATGTCTGTGTAGAGATAAGGACTAGTGGTTATGATGTCATACAACAACTAACATCGCCATACCTTAGCAGTAGATCTGCCCAGAATCCTAGAACATTCTGTTCCTACATAAAATCACTAAGTGAGTTTAAGCCTTATGTTCTGTCACTTGTTGACTTCTGTCACTTGTTGAGCCCGCATCTCGTGGTCGTGCGGTAGCGTTCTCGCTTCCCACGCCCGGGTTCCCGGGTTCGATTCCCGGCGGGGTCAGGGATTTTCTCTGCCTCGTGATGGCTGGGTGTTGTGTGTTGTCCTTAGGTTAGTTAGGTTTAAGTAGTTCTAAGTTCTAGGGGACTTATGACCACAGCAGTTGAGTCCCATAGTGCTCAGAGCCATTTGAACCATTTGTCACTTGTTGACCAGTCTGGTGTGGCAGTTGGAGACAGTAAAACGAAATCTGAAGTCTTAAATTTCGAATTTAAGAAGTCGCTCATGCAGCAGAATCGTACAGACATAACGTCATTTGACTATCGAATAGACTCACATGTGGACGACATGGTAATAAACATCCTAGATGCAGAAAAACAACTGAAAAAGTTGAAAATAAATAAATCACCAGCTCCTGATGGAATCCCAATTAGGTTTTACAGAGAGTTTTGTACGGCACATCCTTACTTAGCTTGCATTTATCGTAAATATGTCGTCTGACATAAGTCCCAAGCGACTGCGAAAAAGACGCAGGTGATTACTGCACAGAAGAAGGGCAAAAGAAAGGCCCCCCTAAATTACAGACCAATATCCTTAACATTGGTTTGCTGCACAATTCTTGAACATATTTTAACTTCGAATCTAACAAATTTCCTAGAGGCGGAGAAGCTTCCTGAACGATTATCATTCGTTTCTGATTTACTTCTCTACATTTAGTTACGTCCGACCACACCTTATTTCTCCGCGCTGAACTCATAGCGAGATCATTGGCAAACTGTATGCACTTGCATTGCAGTGAAAACATTTACTTTTACTACCTTCCTTGATTTAACGCTTGGGATTTCATAAAAATGGTCGGCCCAAAATAGTTATTTGACTGTTAAGTGAAATACAGACTGTTAATCTACGCACAACGGATAACACATGGGAGGGCTCAAGCAAGCAAGGAAATTAGCGGATATTTGCCTTACACCCAGTAACGATCTGACTTTCATTGGCTTCCAAAAATTGTTTACTGATTGATTAGAATTCATGAACGGGCATAACTAATCAATATTCTATCAGGAGTGAGTTTGGGGCTGAAATTATTAGATTACGAAACCAAATATTCTAACTGAATACGCAGTTTATTGTGGCATGCAAGGCATGACTCATTTAAAAGCAGAACATTATTTATGGTCTTTCTTCGCGCTAATGGCGCCTATCTCTAATACAACGTGTCGTGATTTAAAGTATATACGGGAATAGGGAAGGAATATTATGTTGCTACTGTTCATTCTACTGCTCTCACACGATTATAATGCTAGTCATTGATTCGTATTTTGCTCTGAATTAAATCAACTGAGTTTAGTTACGGGAACCATCTGATTTTAACGGGAACACGTGATGAAATACCATTGTATGAGATAGGCGACTAAGCAGACAAAAATATTCTTAAATTAGGCATATAAAATTTATTACATTCTACTAAATTATTAAAAGCTACGGATTTAATAAGAGTTTCAGACATGAACGAACATTTTTCAATGACTGTGCTGCAAATACTTCGTTGGAAGTCAAAGCGGAACACTGGAACTCACCTTAATCGATCATTCTTGGAACATAATGAAATCTTCACACGAGACACACGCAAATGCGAAACTGAATTACATCAGCAACGTCGTTTTCACATTCCTTTGTACATACAATTCCACATGGGTGGTCTGAACACGCATTTGCTGTTTGAACTTGATTTAGGATGCAGGTGGTCAAGTCTGCTTGCAGAACTGCTCGTGGCAACGTGGAGCTAAGGAAAGGTAGACCAGAAATAAAAATTTTGCATAGAATTTCACATACCAGTTTACTTAAGTATGTCATACAATTCACACGCAAAACGCCTAACCAGAAATCGTACTACGTAGCATCAATTGTTGTACAGTGGAAACCACATGGTCGAATCGAACACAGCGTGCGAGGTCCAACCTACAAATAAAATATTTAATGTCTGGCAAACTAATTCATGTTAATCATTAAAGGCAAAATAATTGATGACAGAATTCAAATAAAACCAAATGTGGTCAAGGCATCTCAAAATTGACTTTTTGTTATTGGATTCTATTGTGATCAATGCTCTCGACAAAATACCAAACTTCTTATCATTGAATTTATCCGCAAAATTACTGTAACGGATGGTCGCCACATAATCGTAACTATTATTTTGATGAAAAAGAACGGATTGGTAATCTTAACAATAATATCCTGTATCCTCTTCAACTGCGGCTAAATGCATGACGAAGCCCATCACAGCTTCCGTCCACCCTCTAACCAGATAAGGAACCGAATGCCGAAAAATGGCAGAGGGCCTCTAACGATCATTCTGCTCCTCCCTGAGGGGGAGTGGGAGGGCGATCCTACCAACCTACTGCTACAGGTGCATCTTTGTCAATTCCCCACGAAAGTTAAGCTGTCACCAAAATCTAAGTAAAGCTTCCATCTCTGTCCCACAGCTGATCTGCAGCCACGAGGAGTGGCCGCGCGGTTAGAGGCGCCAAGTCCGGGATTGCACGGCGCCTCCCGCCGGAGGTTGGAGTCCTCCCTCGGTCATAGCTCTGTGTGGTATTCTTAGCATAAGTTAGTTTAAGTAGTGTGTAAATCTAACGACCAATGACCTGAGCAATTTCGTCCCTTAGGAGTTGTCACACATGAGCTCTTCTGCAGACGAGCACACAATCAAAACAAACACTCATTCTATACTTGTAGCAACATAATAAGGATAATGGAAACTATATACATAAAGATTAATGAACTAATAAACACAGTGGCGTTCATACCTTTTCAGAGGCTCGTTGTACCATACTACAGATACAAGAATGACTACTACGTTATATACAGGGTTATTACAAATGATTGAAGCGATTTCACAGCTATACAATTACTTTATTATTTCAGATATTTTCACAATGCTTTGCACACACACATAAAAACACAAGAAGTTTTTTTAGGCATTCACAAATGTTCGATATGTGCCCCTTTAATGATTCGGCAGACATCAAGCCGATAATCAAGTTCCTCCCACACTCGGCGCAGCATGTCCCCATCAATGAGTTCGAAAGCATCGTTGATGCGAACTCGCAGTTCTGGCACGTTTCTTGGTAGAGGAGGTTTAAACACTGAATCTTTCACATAAGGTCGTGCGGTAGCGTTCTCGCTTCCCACGCCCGAGTTCCCGGGTTCGATTCCCGGCGGGGTCAGGGATTTTCTCTGCCTCGTGATGGCTGGGTGTTGTGTGCTGTCCTTAGGTTAGTTAGGTTTAAGTAGTTCTAAGTTCTAGGGGACTGATGACCATAGATGTTAAGTCCCATAGTGCTCAGAGCCATTTCAACCATTTGAATTTTCTTTCACATAACCCCACAGAAAGAAATCGCATGGGGTTAAGTCGGGAGAGCGTGGGGGCCATGACATGAATTGCTGATCATGATCCCCACCACGACCGATCCATCAGTTTTCCATTCTCCTGTTTAAGAAATGCCGAACATCATGATGGAAGTGCGGTGGAGCACCGTCCTGTTGAAAGATGAAGTCGGCGCTGTCGGTCTCCAGTTGTGGCATGAGCCAATTTTCCAGCATGTCCAGATGCACTTGTCCTGTAACGTTTTTTTCGCAGAAGAAAAAGGGTCGTAAAATGTAAACCGTGAGATTGCACAAAACACGTTAACTTTTGGTAAATTGCGAATTTGCTGCAGGAATGCGTGAGGATTCTCTACCACCCAGATTCGCACATTGTGTCTGTTCACTTCACCATTAAGAAAAAATGTTGCTTCATCACTGAAAACAAGTTTCGCACTGAACGCATCCTCTTCCATGAGCTGTTGCAACCGCGCCGAAAATTCAAAGCGTTTGACTTTGTCATCGGGTGTCAGGGCTTGTAGCAATTGTAAACGGTAAGGCTTCTGCTTTAGCCTTTTCCGTAAGATTTTCCAAACCGTCGGTTGTGGTACGTTTAGCTCCCTGCTTGCTTTATTCGTCGACTTCCGCGGGCTACGCGTGAAACTTGCCCGCACGCGTTCAACCGTTTCTTCGCTCACTGCAGGCCGACCCGTTGATTTCCCCTTACAGAGGCATTCAGAAGCTTTACACTGCGCATACCATCGCCGAATGGAGTTAGCAGTTGGTGGATCTTTGTTGAACTTCGTCCTGAAGTGTCGTTGCACTGTTATGACTGACTGATGTGAGTGCATTTCAAGCACGACATACGCTTTCTCGGCTCCTGCCGCCATTTTGTCTCACTGCGCTCTCGAGCGCTCTGGCGGCAGAAACCTGAAGTGCGGCTTCAGCCGAACAAAACTTCATGAGTTTTTCTACGTATCTGTAGTGTGTCGTGACCATATGTCAATGAATCGAGGTACAGTGAATTTATGAAATCGCTTCAATCATTTGTAATAGCCCTGTAACATCACTGTTGCAGGGTACAATGTGACACACTAACGAGGCGAAACCACTAGTTCGGTCTCATTATGTTCACGAATCAGCACTGTTTTAGAAATTTTTTCAAAGAAAATACCGCAATGGCTGCATGAATGATTTTTATTAAATCTGCTACCGGTTTCGCATAACTTATCGGTGCATCCTCAGGCAATGTACGCTATTTATAACATGGTAAAGTCGAACATTGCCCTGTAGCCACTCCCCACCATTCACGTCCAATATACAGTCGCCTGGGGAAAGCGGTAGTTAAAATTTTAAAATCTTTTATAATTTTTTTTTAAATGTTGGGAGCGGCAAAGAGCGTGCAAGTTGAGAGGAGCAGCGCGGCAGCGGACACGGCCTGACTGCATCGCTCGTGCTAAACTCAGCTTATCCTTCCTTCACTGTGAACTGTGCATGAAGGGCAACAGTCTGATTCCATACTGTTAGGTGTCCGAAAAGCATTTGAACCTGTGCGCCGCTGCAGCCTGTTAACGAGCGTATGGAATTGGTTCCCAGAGACGTTGTTGGCATTAAGACTTCTTATGTAATATAATCCAGTGTGTTGTCCTCGGCGCCGAGTGCTCTTCAGAAAGCAGGATACCATCAGAAGGCGCCATATAAAGGTTCTCTATACACATAAATGATCTGGCGAAGAAGGTGGGCAGCAATTTGCGGTTGTTTGCACATAATGCCGTGGTGTACCGCAAGTGACAAAGTTGCGTGACTCTAGGAGGATACAGTTTGTGTGATGAATGGCAGATAGCTCTAAACGTAGAAAAATGTAAGTTAATGGGTATGAGTAGTAGAAAACAAATCTGGATGTCATGTACAATATTAGCAGTGTCCTGTTTGACACAGTCACGTCGTTAAGATATCTTGGAAAGTATCGCAAACCATTATGAAATACAGCGAGCATGTGAGATCTATGGTAGGAAGGCACATAGACGACGTAGGTTTTTGGGAGAATTTTTGGAAAGGATGGTTCAAATGTAGAGGAGACGCTTTTGCAACTTATTCTTGAGTACTACTCGAGTCTTTGTGATCCGATTGTTATCGGATGGAAGCAAGGCATGGAAGTAGTTCAGAGGAGGGCTCCTAGATTAGTTTCGAATGAGAGAGATGCTTCGGGAACTGAAATGTAAATACACTACTGCCCATCAAAATTGGTACACCACGAAGATGACGTGCTACAGACGCGAAATTTAACCGACAGGAAGAAGATGCTGTGATATGCAAATGGTTAGCTTTTCAGAGCATTCACACAAAACACCGGTGACGACACGTACAAGGTTCTGACATAAGGAAAGTTTCCTACCGATTTCTCATATACAAACAGCACTTGACACGCGTTGTCTGGTGAAACGTTGTTGTGATGCCTCGTGTAAGGAGGAGAAATGCGTACCATCACGTTTCCGACTTTGATAAAGGTCGGATTGTAGCCTATCGCGATTGCGGTTTATCGTATCGTGACATTGCTGCTCGCGTTGGTCGAGATCCAATGACTGTTAGCAGAATATGGAATCGGTGGGTTCAGGAGGGTAATAAGGAACGCCGTGCTGGATCGCAACGGCCTCGTATCACTAGCAATCGAGATGACAGGCATCTTATGGTCATGGCTGTAACGGGTCGCGCAGCCGCGTCTCGATCCCTGAGTCAACAGATGGGGACGTTTGCAAGACAACAACTATCTGCACGAACAGCTCGACGACGTTTGCAGCAGCATGGACTATCAGCTCGGAGACCATGGCTGCGGTTACCCTTGACGCTGCATCACAGACAGGAGCGCCTGCGACGGTGTACTCACGACGAACCTGGGTGCACGAATGGCAAAACGTCATTTTTTCGGATGAATCCAGGTTCTGTTTACAGCATCACGATTGTCGCATCCTTGTTTGGCGACATCGCGATGAACGCACATTGGAAGCGTGTAATCGTCATCGCCATACTGGCGTATCACCCGACGTTATGGTATGGGGTGCCATTGGTTACACGTCTCGGTCACCTCTTGTTCGCATTGACGGCACTTTGAACAGTGTACGTTACATTTCAGATGTGTTACGAGCCGCGGCTCTACCCTTCATTCGATCCCTGCGAAACCCTAGATTTCAGCATGATAATGCACGACCGCATGTTGCAGGTCCTGTACAGGCCTTTCTGGATACAGAAAAGTTCTACTGCTGCCATGGCCAGCACATTCTCCAGATCTCTCACCAATTGAAAACGTCTGGTCAATGGTGGCCGAGCAACTGGTTCGTCACAATACGACAGTCACTACTCTTGATGAACTGTGGTATCGTTTTAAAGTTGCATGGGCAGCTGTACCTGTACACGCCATCCAAGAAGTGTTTGACTCAATGCCCAGGCGTATCAAGGCCGTTATTACGGCCAGAGGTGGTTGTTCTGGGTGCTGATTTCTCTGCTTCTATGCACCGAAACTGGGTGAAAATGTAATCACATGTCAGTTCTAGTATAATATATTTGTCCAATGAGTACCCGTTTATCATCTGCATTTCTTCTTGTTGTAGCAATTTTAATGGCCAGTAGTGTATCTAGAGGTAAGGTGACGTTCTTTTCTAGAAACACTGTTTAGAAAATTTAGAGAACCGGGAAACAAAGCTGATCGCAGAATGATTCTCCTGAAGCCAATGTACATTTCACGTAAGGACCACGAAGAAAAAATATCAGAAATTAAGCCTCGTGTGGTGGCATATGGACAGTCGCTGGAGGGGGGGGGGGGGGGAATGGGGGAATGAAAGTATGGTGAACTGTGGCGGCTCATTTCACTATCGATAACTGTCAGATGGCGTCTCAGCAGGGGGCGCGGATGACTTCCGGGTGCGGTTATTGCTGCCGCGCCTAGTTTTCAAAAGCGGCCGCTGAATCGCGTCTGCAGAGAGACGCCTCCTAAGAGTGCGGCGCAGGTAGTTGACGGCTAGTTTTCGCACAGTGTGGAGCCGGGGACAGCTGCAGTGCTTGGACTCACGGTGCAGATCGTCACGACCTCTTTCCCGGGACGTCGTTAACCCTTCTTCTCTAGGACTGGGTAGGAGTCGAAGGTCTCGTTCACTTATGTTGTGCGCAAGTAGTTGTTGAGCTCTGTGGAACGATTTCCCGCCCCCCAACATGTTTGAACAGATGTTCGCGTTTATGTTCATTGAGTCGTCATGAACGCCTTGTTACATGGATCTGTGATTTTAGGAATACTTTATTGCCCTGTCTGCTCTGTGTGATTGTAAAGTAACTTGTCTTAATTTGCGGGCCGGCCTTCTCACTCAGACAATTTGCAATAATTAAGGGGTGGTTTACTATCTTTTGGTTAAAAAAATCGATATTTTTTAAAATAGCGTTTTTCGATCCATAAAAGTGTTTTGAATCCATCCATGAAACGGTCTTTCCGAATACAGAATTGAAATGCTTGTTATTCTCGGTTGAACAAAAAAACTGCACCTGCTTGAAATCTGCCTTTTTCACGCACAAGTTTTTTTTATCTTTCGGAGGAATAGTTTTGTACCGGTGCTTGGGAGGAAATTCAAATGAAAGTTTGAAGGCGTGTGTTTGGAAGTTAGCCCTCAAGCATTTGCATTCTGGAGCGAAGACTGTGGAGATTGCGACTTTCCTGTCAGTGAGCAGATTCAACGAAGGGTATCCAGAAATTATGAAGACCATGACAACGATGGACGTCACCATGGGACTCTATTCGACGCAATTCGCCAAGCATTTGGACGACCACCGGATACAAGCGACCGAAAACCGCTTGTCACCGGCCGTACGAGCGGATCTGGAGCACCGCAGTATGGCCCAGATCGAGCAGAATGCCCTCTATGAGGAAGACGAAGGACTAGTAAATGGACCCGGAATAGCGGATTGAATTACGTTGCATAATATTGCATTTGTATGTAGTCAAAACTTCGAACGTGTTTTTCTCGAAATGACGTTATTTTATCGCACGGTATGGTAACTTCAAATCTACTAAACCGATTGGCAAGATTCTTTGTTTCCGACGAAGCTAACTAAATTGTCTAGGAGTTGTACCACTTTCATTCCGATCCATCAACTATAAATATTTTTACTTGGCTGACGAAGTCGAGAAATCGATGAAGGAAAACCTATTTTTTCAAATGGCCGCTATTTTGTTTCCTATGGTCCAAATAACTTAAGCGAGGTACAATCTTAAAGAAACCTATATACTTCGCTAATGTCAACTCAATTTTGATTTCAGACGAGCCAGCTGACCTGTTACATACCGCGCGTGGAGGGCTATATAGAAATTTTGTTTCGTTCCGACGGCAATTCCACCATTGCTCTTCGACAATTCCGGTCAAAACAATTTCAGTTTGTAGAGGAAACATCAATAAAAATTGTGACCAAATTGTGATATCTATAACACATCCCGAGAAAAAAATTCTGAAAGAACAAGCTTTTTCGGGCCAAACATAGTAAATCACCCCTTAATGTCGTTGTGGTTGTCTAATGTCCCCAGTAGTCATGCGTAACTATCATAACTATATCAGAGGCCTATGCATTAACAGTTGTTTAAAAAAATTGTGTTTGTTTTAGAATTCTTATGCAAGAAAACCAACTGTTTCTAAGTTTTGGTAATCGTTTTTATGATATTTTAGAAGCTGGTGGGCTGTGGTATCATTATTTTCCAGCCCTTTCAAGCATGTTGTGAGCCACAGTTAATGATAACACCCTAGCGAGTTGTTATTATATTCCTTCCTGGCAGAAATTACATCTTCCTTTCTGTAGTTCTCAATTAGCGAAGTTTCTTTCCTAGGGCGTATCAGGTTACTGGAAACGCTCTGTAGGTGTAATCATGATTAAACCGTACCTTAACTTGTACTATAATACAGTAACTTATCCTTCTTGATGTTGACAGCGCTTACTAAGATTCTGAGAGGGTGTTTCGTGTCGGCGGCTTCTCGCTGCGTGGGCCTGGCTTATTTGCGGCCGTGTGCTCGGCTCTCGAGCATTTCCTATTGCTCTTAGTTTCCAGTCGCGCGCCTTGGATCTTTGTGCTCAAGCTGAGTACCTTATGCTATCTGACTTGCACTGTAAATGAAATTTTGCTGTCGGCCAAGAGGCCTTTGATTAACCGGCTCCGCCCAAGAGGTTTTCCCTTTAATGTTGAATATATATTATAACTTTGTTCCAAGTTTATTGTAAATATCTAGTTCTAAACATTTATGGGGCTTGACTAAAGATTTGAAGAACTGTTTTAAGATTATAATTCGCTGGTTTATTTAAAATTATTTAATTTAAAAATTTTAAAAATGCCTGTATTGTTAAAGTCTTATTTCTTGAATTTGTTTAAGGTTATTATTATTGTAATTGAACCGCTGTCACTTTCACCATTTTGAAGGCCTGTAATTGCAAATTAACTTCCATTTTCCCACCTGTTTAACAAAAGGCTCCTGTTGTTATCAAAACCATTGGATAACTGATGTTAGTTAAGGAGCCTACTTCTTTCATGTCATTTCCCTGATGTACTAATTCTTTATTTCATTGGTATCCACAGAGCATGGTTGCGTTTCTTTTGGCTAATTCCGAGAGAGGGGGGGGGATTGTCTGTTTAATATCATTTGTTCTTGTCAAGTATAATATTTGTAACACAATTCGATTTGTTTCACAGACCCATGGCCAATGTTGAGGCTAGAAATAGTGCAGGTACAGGCATCTCAGACGCGAATATCTTCAATATGAACTACACATTCGTCGCACTCCTATCGAGGGCGGTATTTTAGAGCTGGTAGCAGGGTGCGAGCAGCTTTGGGTGAACCTCTCCACATTTAAACTGAAACGATCGGTGTGATAGGAGCCGCTATTTCTTTAGTTTTAGATGACTTATTTCGAAACATTAAATTCTTAGAGTATAAGCAACCCACCCGTAAGCAAATCTGTAGGGTTCAGACCTGTATGTGTCATTTCACTAATCGTCTTGCCGATCTAGCCCACCTTGAACTCAGTGATCAGCTGAAGAGCATTATAAAACAGCTAAGCGCGAGGATTAAAGCATTATACACTCCTGGAAATGGAAAAAAGAACACATTGACACCGGTGTGTCAGACTCACCATACTTGCTCCGGACACTGCTAGAGGGCTGTACAAGCAATGATCACACGCACGGCACAGCGGACACACCAGGAACCGCGGTGTTGGCCGTCGAATGGCGCTAGCTGCGCAGCATTTGTGCACCGCCGCCGTCAGTGTCAGCCAGTTTGCCGTGGCATACGGAGCTCCATCGCAGTCTTTAACACTGGTAGCATGCCGCGGCAGCGTGGACGTGAACCGTATGTGCAGTTGACGGACTTTGAGCGAGGACGTATAGTGGGCATGCGGGAGGCCGGGTGGACGTACCGCCGAATTCCTCAACACGTGGGGCGTGAGGTCTCCACAGTACATCGATGTTGTCGCCAGTGGTCGGCGGAAGGTGCACGTGCCCGTCGACCTGGGACCGGACCGCAGCGACGCACGGATGCACGCCAAGACCGTAGGATCCTACGCAGTGCCGTAGGGGACCGCACCGCCACTTCCCAGCAAATTAGGGACACTGTTGCTCCTGGGGTATCGGCGAGGACCATTCGCAACTGTCTCCATGAAGCTGGGCTACGGTCCCGCACACCGCTAGGCCGTCTTCCGCTCACGCCCCAACATCGTGCAGCCCGCCTCCAGTGGTGTCGCGACAGGCGTGAATGGAGGGACGAATGGAGACGTGTCGTCTTCAGCGATGAGAGTCGCTTCTGCCTTGGTGCCAATGATGGTCGTATGCGTGTTTGGCGCCGTGCAGGTGAGCGCCACAATCAGGACTGCATACGACCGAGGCACACAAGGCCAACACCCGGCATCATGGTGTGGGGAGCGATCTCCTACACTGGCCGTACACCACTGGTGATCGTCGAGGGGACACTGAATAGTGCGCGGTACATCCAAACCGTCATCGAACCCATCGTTCTACCATTCCTAGACCGGCAAGGGAACTTGCTGTTTCAACAGGACAATGCACGTCCGCATGTATCCCGTGCCACCCAACGTGCTCTAGAAGGTGTAAGTCAACTACCCTGGCCAGCAAGATCTCCCGATCTGTCCCCCATTGAGCATGTTTGGGACTGGATGAGCGTCGTCTCACGCGGTCTGCACGTCCAGCACGAACGCTGGTCCAACTGAGGCGCCAGGTGAAATGGCATGGCAAGCCGTTCCACAGGACTACATCCAGCATCTCTACGATCGTCTCCATGGGAGAATAGCAGCCTGCATTGCTGCGACAGGTGGATATACACTGTACTAGTGCCGACATTGTGCATGCTCTGTTTCCTGTGTCTATATGCCTGTGGTTCTGTCAGTGTGATCATGTGATGTATCTGACCCCAGGAATGTGTCAATAAAGTTTCCCCTTCCTGGGACAATGATTTCACGATGTTCTTATTTCAATTTCCAGGAGTGTAGATAAGCGCGGACGCGTTAGACTCGGAGAGTGAAGAGCGGAGTGCGGAAGAGGGTGTTTTAGCAGATCAGTTCCAAGTTACAAAGCTGGAAGCCCAAGGCCTTGGGGGAACCAGCTCAGATTCTTCTGCAAAAGTGCCGAATCCTATTTTGTATTAATTAAATGGTGTCACTGAACTAGCGGTTGACCAATTGAACCAAGTTCGTGAAGAGTTATGGTTGTCGTGCGGTTTGAATTACATGCTAACGCCTTGCAGATCTCTCATTTCATCGGCCTTTCTCTTCTTTATCCTTTGTCTAAGGGATTGTTAAGCGAACTGCTGTCAGGTGTACTCCGAGGGGGGAGATCTGGGGCACCTATGGCCCATATAATTGAAAGGAAGTTGCTGTCATGTATGAACTTGAGCGCTTGTATTACTGGCAAATGATACAACCTTGTTTCAGTATATTGGCAGCTTCCGTATTGTTGTCTCGGCCTTGAGTAAGTCACCGAGCAGGATTGTATTTCTAACATCTTAGTGAGAGCATAGGGTCTGAGGATCGGTCACGGTTTTCTGCGCTAGAAAGATGACCACCTTTGCTCAACTCAATGATATGGTAACCTCTATGGAAGCCTTTGGCCATCGGCCTTGCCGCAGTGGTAACACCAGTTCCCGTCAGATCAGCGTACTTAAGCACTGTCGGGCTGGGCGAGCACTTAGATGGGTGACCATCCGGTCTGCCTAACGCTGATGGCAAGAGGGGTGCACTTAGCTCTTGTGAGGCAAACTGAGGAGCTAACTGATTGAGAAGTAGCGGCTCCTGTCTAGTAAACAGACGTACGGCCGGGAGGGCGGTGTGCTGATCACATGCCTCTACATACCAGCATCCAGTGACGCCTGTGGTTTGAGGATGACACGACTGTCGGTCGGTATCGTTGGGCCTTCATGGCCTGTTCGGCGGAGTTAAGTCTTTTATGGAAGCCTTTGCATTTGTTGACGAACAGTGTATACGAAGTGAGGGTGAGTCACATGTCCCTTCTTATTGTAATGGCAACTCACGCGGTTCAGCTGTTAAAATTACTATCTAGTAAATCCAGTTTTCAGTGTGGTTTTCGGAGTCACTTAGTGCGGAAGTGTCCCGTTGACTGGCAGGCCTACGTCCAACAGCTGTCGCCAGTGAGTGATCACTCGAGTGAAAAGGCCCCCAAGTTTTGTGCACTTATTGTCGCTTGTGGTAAACCGATTCTTCCTTTTGTATGTACCCAAATTATTAGAGATCCAGTTTGCTGTCCGCTTGATTCCGGAAGTTCCCTTTCTTTACTTGTTTATGATTGGTACCTCGAATTTCGACATTTGTGTAAGTTGGCCCCAAGCAGACTTTCCCCCCATAAATGCGTTTTGGCAATGGGCAAGAGTTGCCTCTGTTAGGTGAGGTGCTTGTGAGCCTGCCTCTTCTTGGTCTTTTCTGGCCGGTTAAGTTCTTAGTTGTGAAGAAATTATCTGTCACCTTATTGCTTGGATGTGGTTTTATCCAGTATACTGGATTAGTCATAGATTTTGCCAGCAATACCGTTTACTTTGGGTTTTGCCCACCAGAGAAGATAGCCTAGTGTACCTGTCCCACTAGTAGTATTAACATTAATACTTTAACACAGGGCTTAACAACTGGCCGGTTTTGAGCGCGAGTACTCGCGTCTGCTCAGGCACGTGCTCGCGAACAGGTGCAAGGTAGTGGAGTAGGGAGGGAGGGGAGGGAGGGGAAATGCGCGCGCATGTATGAATAGGACCGCAGCGTGCCTATTGAATTCGCGCCGACTGTGTAACGTTTAAAGTACTACGATCAGCTCTAACAGTCACTTCGCTGGTTAAGAATCGTGTCAAGTCGCCGTTGTGTAACCCCAACCATGCTTTCGCAGTTCAACCCCCATTGGGAGGAATTGTATCTGTTTACAGAAAAAGATGGAGTTGCAAAATGTTTAGTATGTCACAAAACGCTGAATTCTTTTAGGAAATTTAATTTGCAGCGACATTATATGTCGTACCACGCGAAAGACTACGGAAGTGGAAAATGTGATGGACCAGACCGTGCACAGGATGTTATTAAACTCAAAAGGAAGCTACCCGAAGAAGATCTGGACGACGAAGAAAAATCAACTGAGACAGCTCTCAGAGTGAGTTACAAAATTGCTTTGCTTTTAGCAAAATCCCTGCGCCCCTTCACTGATGGCGATTTAATAAAAGAATGTTTGGTAGCTGCAGCGGAACATTTGTGTCCATCTCAAGTTGAACAGTTTCTGATTGTGCCATTATCGAACATGACCATTATGCGTCGCATACAGGACATGGCAGACAACGTCCAGAGCCAGCTTGCAAATATCTGTAAAGATTTTATGGCGTATTCGCTAGCTATGGACGAAAGTGTTGATATCACTGGAACAGACAGCTTGCGATATTTATTAGAGGTGTTAATAGAGATCTTCAGGTGAGGTGATATTTTAAGTAGTGTTGAAGAAAGTGTTGAAAATATAAGATTGTCGTGGAATTCTTTAGTTTTAGTGTCTACAGACGGTGCACCAGCGATGACAGGGAAAAAATCAGGTTTCGTTGCGCTGTTGAAGGAGAAAATGCAAAAACTGACCGTGCCGAATGAAATAAGCGGCGTTCACTGTGTGATCCGCGAGGAGAAAAGGGTCTACGTTAGCAGCAATCTCATTGGCTGCGTTACATATTACAGCCGAGATTTCCGTTTTCTGTACGTTCGTTTGAAGCGAACGCTGGAATGGTTACTTTCGAACGACTTCGCTCCCCAGCGTTCCACAGGTCGAGGTCGTCCATCATTTCTAATGACCTCGTCGTCGAGGACCGGCAAACACTTATTTTTCTGCTTCCGCCTTTGAACGTATTTTGGTTTTAAAGTGAAACATAACACTAGCCAAAAAAGTTTGCTTTTTTCCTGTAACTGGTATGAAAGCAGCTAATCTTTATGCAGTCGGATGTGCTGATAGCGAAAATGTTAATGAAAACGGAAGATTATCTCTTGTTTTGAAGTTATGGTAACCTTACGTTACTGCCTATATAAGCTTATGCGTGTAGCTGTTTGCCTTGGTGCTATCCCTCGGAGGAAGGTCGCTGAAGGCGCAACCGCTTTGCCTGGTGTTTTTGGTGATTCCCAGTTAGTGCCCAGCAGTAATCGGCTAACAGTGATGCACCCCAGTTTCCCTGGAATCTCATTTCAATGTCCGAAATTCGCTGGTGGAAGCGTTCTCCATGCTCTTCGGGTACAGCACCGCAGTTGTCAGGAAATAAGTCCAAGTGGGAATCTAGGAAATAATGTAACTTTAAGGACATGATGCACCCCAGTCTATTGTAGCAGTGCAGAAGATTTAGCGCAAGAACCTTAAAGTTTTCTGCCCTCTTATTTCCTAGAATGTGTGTCGACACTTGAACGAAGGTATCCCAAGCCAACTTTTCATCAGTTGTCAAGATGGTGTGGAAATGCTCATATTTGTACTGTCTGCGTATCTGGAAGCCCACAAAATGCCCTATTTCATTTTCGCCTTACTAAGACGTGGAAATTTCTCGCGCAAATAAAGAAATGCTTCCCCGATTTCGTCCATGGCCTTAACGAAGTTTTTCATTTGGTCCAATTTTGTATGAAGAGCGGGGAGAATTATGTTCGTGCATTCGACAAGTGCGTCATGCATTACATTGCGATACCCTGGTTCAAGTGATTGACGTTTAGGCCAATATATCTTTTTATAATGACGCGCTTTGTCGCGGCTATTCCGGCGGCACAGGAAGCAACAGAATTTGGTGTAACAGTGTTGCAGGTCAAGTAACATGCCTGTGACTTTCAATTACCCGAAAAATTTGCCATTTAGGATTATCATAGTTCAATCGCAGCAACGATTGTTTTATGTTATCATATGGTTCTTTTATGGAAGGTGCATGCCATTCGCAATCGATGGTAACACGTTGCCGTTACTCAGCAGCAAACATTGTGACTTACTTAGGAGTCGATGAACAACCTCCACTGCTCATGGTTATAGTCAACAGCCACAGCTGCCATTAGTTCCTGTACATAAAAAGTACCAAGTTATTTTCACCTTCGAAAAGCGGAAGGATTGGCAGATGGCGATCACGGAACGCCGTAACATTTACCATCTTATAAAGACAATTCCAATGTTGTAGTCCTGACTCCAACAGTTCAGCTTTACTTCCCGGCAATTCCAGATCTCCCATAGCTCACTGAACTCACACTGTGGTATTTTGTGAATCTGTACACTCATCGTTACAAACAAAATGAGGATGTTTCGAAGAACTGGGGTTTTAAGGTGATGATGCAGCACTAGTTTCACTACTGCCCTCGTCGCTACCACAATCAGATGGCACGACAGCGTGTTTGGATATGTCAAGGAAGATTTCTTCATGTTGGAAATACCATGTGTTAATGAACCTTTCATGCAAAAGTAGCAATGGTTTCATGGTCCTCGTCAGATCGTGGGTACAGTTATGCCCATGGAAGATACTTTACGTTTATGAAGACTCGAGACACATTAAATGCAGCACACATGAGGAGCCCAGGGCTTGTCATTGTCCCTGATTTCACAGCCAAAGTACAGTCTGTATGCTTCCTTAATATATGGCTTACTGGCCTCCTTTTACGATTTCATTGTAGGCTGTTTGCACGTGTAGCAAAGATTATCAGCACTCTTTACTCATTTACGAGGCATACTAAATCACAGGAATTACTATGACCACACGCACTACCTACACTTCAGTAACACACTCTTCCAGCCAACAAATACAACACAGCGTGTAACAGGCTGTAACTACGCTTGAATGAAACATGGTTCACTCCTCCCTTCCTCTTCCCATTCCCCTTGTTGCTCTGACCACGTGCTAAGAGTACGAGCAAAACATACACACAGATACTGTTGCCTGAAACTTAAAAAAATGGCTCTAAGCACTATGGGACTTAACATATGAGGTCATCAGTCCCCTAGACTTAGAACCACTTAAACCTAAGGACATCACACACATCCATGCCCGAGGCAGGATTCGAACTTGCGACCGTAGCAGCAGCGCGGTTCCGGACTGAAGCGCCTAGAACCACTCGGCCACAGCGGCCGGCCAAGAAACTTCGTCACTCTGTCTACATCGGCAGAATTTAGAAGCCTGTATGGGAAAGGGGTTTATAAGGAATGCTAATAAAATATAATTATAATTAAAGGCACTACCCACATACCCCATCCCTTTAGCTTGGAAAGAAAAGGTAATTCGAGTTTTTCATTGTTTTCGTTAACAGCGTGGTCCATACAGTTAACAATCATCTATTTCATCCCAGTTACATTTTCGCAGTTGGCCAGTGTAATCCTCGAGACCCTAGGCCAGTCCCTATGTGTATATACTACTATAATATCCGGCATGTAGTTCTTTTATTATAATTGAATTATGTGATTGTTTCGCTATCGAACAGATACAATAAATAAAAAATTGCGTGAAGTGTTCCCATGTAAGAAACTAAACACGTCTCAAAGATGGAGGGAATTGGGAAAATTAGTGACAGATTGTTACGTTAGTTTTCAGGGGTATTATGGGGGGTAGAACGTCAAACGGGCCGACCAGGAGCAGGAGAGGCACCACAGGACATTTTAATTTCCACTGTCTATACTTTTACAAGTAAATTCATAAAACTTTGTCAGCATGACCAGGAAGGATTCAGGACTCACACTCGTAGCAGCGGAAGTTCAAAAACATAACAAAATAATTTTTTTTACGTGTGAAATTTCATCATTTTTTCACTTACTATTGGCTGCATTTGTTGGTATAGGTACACTTTTCTTCATAAGTAAGAGAGACTGATAGATCAATTTTGCACAGCATACAAACCATACTTACAGGTGTCTGACACTCTAGAATCTACTTAATTTATGAAAAAATAGATGAGCTGTTACGTTTTAAACCTTATGTTTAGAAAAAAATCAAATTTTGTAGTTAATTATCTCGATTTTGACCACAGTTTTTGATAGATTTGGGAAATTCAAGAGTTTCATATAGCTGTAAGTATAGTTTGTATGCTGTGCAAAATTAATCAAAGAATCTCTCTTACTTGTGAAGAAAAATGTACCTATAGCAACAATTGCAGCCAACATTAAGTGAAAAAATGATGAAATTTCATATCCAAAAAAATTTATTTTGTTATGTTTTTGCACTTCCACTGCTATGAGTGTGAGTACTGAATCCTTCCTAGTCATGCTGATAAAGTTTTATGAATTTATTTGTAAAAGTATAGACAGTAGAAAATAAAATGTCCTGTGGTGCCTCTCTTGCTCCAGGTCGGCTCGTTTGACGTCCTACCCCCCTTAATGTTGGTACGAATTTCGTGAATATTTTTCACAGAAAATTATAGCCTTGCCCTCTGTAACAGCTAACAACAGAGAACTACTGCGAGTACATCTCGCAGCTAACCGCGGTGAGGTTTCTACGCGGCTCGCGGCCTTGGGTGATGACGTCAGCCGTTGCAGGTCCCGTCCCGTGCCACTCGGGACGTTCTTCTCCCGGCGCTGCGTCTTCTCTGCGAGCTCATCTCGGTCCGGACGACAGCGCCGTCTCACTTAATTGGGCCGCCAGTTGGGGCTGACGTGGGCGGATGTCAGAGTGGCTTTCCTCCAACAGGAAGGACGTCGATAATAAGGCACAGCGGCCTGCCACACCACACCCCACGCGCGTCTCACTGCTTCCGCTGTCTCGGCTTGGGGTTAACCTCACCCAATTTTGCCTAAGAAACGGCGATTCCCCGAGGAGACTTCTCATCTCACGTGGCGTGTTGAAAAATAGCTCTCCTCTTCACGTCTTGTGTATGGCACTCCACAACTTCTTTGGCGTGCTTCATATATGACAATTTGACGAGGAAATACCTTTAAAATCTACTTTAAGCCATCTTCCAACAGGTAGTAAGCAACTATCCTATCTTGACATTAAAAACATCCAGGTTGGCAGTACTTACTCTGCTTGGTGAAGCTTTAAGTTTGTGCTTAAAATAAATAATATAAATTGGTTAGCAGCATAAAGGGAAACCAGAATCTCATGACAACTTCTAGTAGAAGGCCAACTGAATCGGAACGTTAAGTTCCAAAGCTTCGGAGTGTATGTTGGTACAGTTCTCGCGATCAGAAATCAGCGTTCACATTGCATCGCCGTACCATCGGCTGACGACAAAAACTTCTCCTAGAAACTACGCTGGAAATTTTAAGGACGATGTGATGTGTTACTAGTGACTACCGTAACTCGATAAACTTTTGGCCATAGGAATTACTGCTACAGTATAGTACAGTGCAGAAAGTGACTGAAATAAATGTTCAATTAGACAAACAGATTTGACCCTATTATTCAAAGACAATAGTTACACTGAAGTCAGCGCGATTCGTGATGCTCCCCAGGACATTACGAAAGGTGGGCCATGGTTCTTAATAGAGTATGTGATCACTACAAATAACAATGCATGATCTGAACGTCCTCCCATCCTGGCCACAAGATTGGCGAGGTAAAAAAATGATACTCTTGCAGCCGTCCTTATGATCTTATACGATGTGTGGCAACCAGTTTCGATGCCTCAATGCGCTATCTTCAGGCAGCAGTTGATGTTGAATGGGTTATCACGATCCATATATATCCTACATCAGAGGCCAACATAAATGGTTTACGCAGACTTTCTGTAACTATGGTGTTAGCACACACACCAAATAGGTTAGTAAATAAGATGCTAAGAGTGGTGGATTAATTATGGTATTTGGGCAAATACAGTCGGGCAAGAGCAATATAAGCATTTTTGAAAAGGATGAAACCGTTGTTGTTGTTGTTGTGGTCTTCAGTCCTGAGACTGGTTTGCTGCAGCTCTCCATGCTACTCTATCCTGTGCAAGCTTCTTCATCTCCCAGTACTTCCTGCAACCTACATCCTTCTGAATCTGCTTAGTGTATTCATCTTTTGGTCTCCCTCTACGATTTTTACCCTCCACGCCGTCCTCCAATGCAAAATTTGTGATCCCTTGATGCCTCAGAACATGTCCTACTAACCGGTCCCTTCTTCTAGTCAAGTTGTGCCACAAACTCCTCTTCTCCCCAGTTCTACTCAATAAGTCCTCATTAGTTATGTGATCTACCCATCTAATCTTCAGCATTCTTCTGTAGCACCACATTCCGAAAACTTCTGTTCTCTTCTTGTCCAAACTATTTATCGTCCATCTTTCACTTCCATACATGGCTACACTCCATACAGATACTTTCAGAAATGACATCCTGACACTTAAATCTATACTCGATCTTAACTACAAACATCTAATACAAGTTTAAGTCTTAGTATGTATTTTGATAGAATATCTCTGGTGAAACTGTTTATCTGGACTGCAGCATTATCTGGACGTAAACTGTTCATACGAGAAAATAACACAATCTATTGAAATTGGTGTTACACAAGAATGGTGACGATTTTGTGGACAGATAGGGTAACTAACGAAGAGGAAAAAGAATCAGAGAGAAATGAACTTTATATACCTAATTGATTCAACGAAGGTATATGTTGATACGACATATCTGGAGCACAGTTAATTAGATAATGCAAGGATATATTTAGGTGTTGCGGACAAAGGTCAGGTCTGACTACAGGACGCAGGTTCAAATGACTGTCAGTTGCAGTAGCTATGCAGCGGTGAACATACTTGGACAATATGACTACCGCAGACAGCTGCATGAAACCCATCTTTCGACTGAGAACCACGGCGACTAGGCAACAAAGCAACATTCTCCACATTTAATTAATCCCATGGAAAGGGTCTGTATCATACAACAAATGCGTTCGGACGATTTTACCATATCGACGTATTGCTTCGTATTTACCTATTGGAGGCTTCTTATAGTCATATAATGATCATAGTGTCACTCCAGAATCATCATTAGTGTTCTGCCCAAAGGCGTTTTCACATGGTAGTTCTCCAGGCTGTCCGGTCTTCTGCCTTCCTCTTCAGGTCCGCATAATTTCCTCTTCCCCTTATGTCGTCTATCATCTTGTATCTCCTCTTCCTCTCAGTCTTCTCCCACAAATCAGTCCTTCCAAAGCATCTGCTAGCGGGCACTCCCATCTCAATTAATGTGCAGAATAAATATATGTACTTATAATATACTTGACTTGTATTTTCTTAATAAAGCAAAGGAACTTCATTTTTATTGTGCGGCATTGTAATCTCTTTTAAACTATCATATTTTCAGTGTGTAATTACATAAATTAGTTTAAGTTACAAGCTGTTCTACTAATGTAATGTGTGGTTGGCGTGCACCAAACGCCAATGAAAGCTAAATAAATTGAAGCTCACGTGTAACATAATTATATTGCATGTAGCAGTCTAGATCGCAGAAATCACATTTATTGGCGACTGGTTTCAGTCCAAAGTTGTACCGACTTCAGACTGTACTCTGGAATAAAGGGTACTATGAATATAGAGGCACATACAGATGGATTTGTACATTTAGACTGCTTCTTAAGTACAATTATAAAACTGATCGCTATTTTCCAAAAATGTTTTCGAGAACAGTTATACTGTGTATTAAGTAGACGTGGGAGACATGTGTGCTTACGTTCCACTTTCCACAGGACTGTGAGTGGGATGTAGTCAGGAAGGATGAGATGTGGTTGTCAGAGGATTTATCTATTTATTTGCTGTTTTCTTTTAGACTCTGGTCTATATACAGCAACAGACCAAATATTACACAGGAATTGTCACGAACATATCACTCACTAATTTAACATAATTTCAAATGTGTTAGTAGAACTAAAGATTATGGTGTTCAAAAGAGGAAAATCTCCATAAAGAGAAAAAAATCGTAACAATTGTTAAAACACATTCTTGGCCAAAAGTAGTCTACTGTTCTCAAATGTAGGTATTTATTGGAGAAAGACATTTCTAAGAAAGTACACAGAATTGTGCAAAAGTTAGACATGGGTTGTGGGAAACCGAAACAGAAGAGAATCGAAGCATCTGAGATGTGGTGCTACAGAAGAATGTTGAGCATTAGGTGAACTGATACGGTAAGGAATGAGGAGGTTCTCCGCAGAATCGGCGAGGAGGAAAATACATAGAAACCACTGGCATAAAGGACAAGACTGCAGGACGTCTGTTAAGACATTACGGAATTCTATTCACGGTACCGAGGCGGCAAATTACTGGGCTCAGAGTTGGACCCTGACGAGGAATAATTATCCATGCCTCCACTGTGTCACTTGCAGCCTTTGCAGCGTAATTTTATAGGTACCTTGGTGGCCTACGTTGCCAAGGGTAGTAAAGACTGGATGTAGATGTGTTGGCACTGCGTGTATCAAACGTGTAGTTCACCCATAAAATGAATGGTGACATGACCCCGCAGGCGTCAGCTGGTGTAGGTACCGGGAAAAATAGACAATGCCCGAAGACCAATGCTTTGAAAACGTGGAAGTTGTGGGGATTACGGGCATGCACCGTTTCTCTAATAAAAGCTTTTTTTTACCTTTAAAATTTTACAACTTTACTAACTTTAAAATGGTAAGTGAACATTCTTTGTCTTGAACAGCAAGATCCTCAATATAATTTTTTAATCAAAGTTCCTGAGGTATTATTTTAACAGATCAAAGAACAGCTCTCAGAATCAATTTACAACGCTTAAAACCCAAAATCTCTATTTTAGGAAAAGGAGAAAAATACAAATTGCATAATGCAAGGTTAAATAAAAGATTCTAACGCTACATGGAAATACCAACAATTTCCTAGATATCACTTGTGATCTCTAAAGGCAATAAAATATTATCACAAAATTTTAATTAAGACAACTTAAATGCAATAAAATCTGATTACTATCAATGTACTCACAAACACCGTAACCTCTACGATGCGCACCGTCTCAAAAATATTTTCCTTGCTTTTAAACATTTTATACCACAAACCTCCGTACATGTGATGCGTACTACACCCAACGAATTATGACAAATAATTAAGCATTGGTGTTATAATTAACCAGGAATGTAAATCTTTTCCTTCCATAATAAATAAAAAAAACACACAAATCAACTCTTATGCTCAGTGGTTACATCTTTTAAAAAAATTATACAATACATACCTTTTGATTTCATCGTGGTCATGCGCTGTTGTGCACCGTGTCCTCCTTTAGGATCACATGCGGCACGGGAAAGGTTTTCCGCGACGTACAAAACGGTAACAGGGCGCAACCAACTTACAAAAATTACATACTGGGATATGAAATAAATGTAAATGTCGTGTGGCTAGGGCCTCCCGTCGGGAGCAGGTCTTTCGATTTGACGCCACTTCGGCGACTTCTGCTTCTATAGGGATGAAATGATGATGATTAGGACAACACAACACCCAGTCCCTGAGCGGAGAAAAATCACCGTCCCAGGCGGTAATCGAACCCGGGCCCTTAGGATTGACATTCTGTTGCGCTAACCACTCAGTTACCGGGGGCGGACGCACACTGGGATAACACGTCGATACGGATGCGCCTCGCAAATCTTAAAACGCGCTAAGGAGTATATACGGTACTACTTAACACTTCGTCTATAATGTACCACCGCGCGGGGTGGCCGCGCGGTCTGGGCGCCATGTCACTGTCCGTGCGGTTCCCTCCGTCGGAGGTTCGAGTACCCCCTCGGGCACGGGTGTGTGTGTTGTCCACAGTGTAAGTTAGTTTAAGTTAGATTAAGGAGTGTGTAGGATTACGGACCGATGATCTCAGCAGTTTGGTCGCATAAGACCTTACCACAAATTTCCAAATTATACCGCAGTACATTGGGGTAAACAAGAGACAAATTAACAAGTAAACAAAAGACAAATCAAGGCAACCTCAGAAAAGGCAGTAAGAAAATATTTGGGGCTTAAAAATCTTGAGAGGGCCACACCCAACCACAGAATGACGTCCCAATCTGAATTACGAAAATACAATTGGCAATTTCACCACTAGAAGTATAACCGTAAAATACCAGAAGAAGAGAACTGCAATTAACACGATTCATAAGCGTGTGACTGAGAAGCTCCACATTCAATCTTTCCGTTACTACAAACACTTAACAATGCCTCCGCAGTTCACTCGTGGACACTACCAGAGTGTTAATTACTAGTTACGACTGTAGATAACAGAGTTGAACACGCTGGTGCGAACTTAGATTTCTTAATAAGACAAGCAATGATTCAGTCCCTCACTTGGACCCACCTTCGATCCAAAACAGTCATTTACTTTAAAGCAGCTAAATAGATGACAATGCCGATATCAACGCTCTCCTCCCAAGCAGCGCTCTAACTGGAGACTGCATAACCGAAGCAAAGCTTGCACCACTAGTAAGTCTGAAATACGCACCAGCAACGTGTACCTTTTTAGAACTCTTATGTTCACCTCATGCACCAACTCGCCGTTATTCTTCGTCATAATCCAAGGACAGAACCAAGAAACCACTTATCAGTCCTTGAATTATCACACTATGATCGCCATCGGGACAACACCGGCAGTTTAAGATACATTTAACAACAGATATGTTTTAAAATAAAGATGCAAAACTATATTTAGCAGGGAGAGTGGGGGTGAGGGTGAGACCAGTTTGAGTTTGGTCGTTTAATACTAAAATGAGATTTGAAACTTCCTGGCAGATTAAAATTGTGTGCCCGACCGAGACTCGAAATCGGGACCTTTGCCTCTCGCGGGCAAGTGCTCTACCATCTGAGCTACCGAAGCACGACTCACGGCCGGTCCTCACAGCTTTACTTCAGCCAGTATCTCGTCTCCAACCTTCCAAACTTTACAGAAGCTCTCCTGCGAACCTTGCAGAAATAGCACTCCTGAAAGAAAGGATACTGCGGAAACATGGCTTAGCTAAAGCCCGGCGGATGTTTCCAGAATGAGATTTTCACTCTGCAGAGGAGTGTGCGCTGATATGAAACTTCCTGGCAGGCTGTGGCTAAGCCATGTCTCCGCAGTATCTTTTCTTTCAGGAGTGCTATTTCTGCAAGGTTCGCAGGAGAGCTTCTGTAAAGTTTGGATGGTAGGAGACGAGGTACTGACAGAAGTAAAGCTGAGAGGACCGGGCGTTGATTTGTGATTCGGTAGCTCAGATGGTAGAGCACTTGCCAGCGAAAGGCGAAGGTCCCGAGTTCGAGTCTCTGTCGGGCACACAGTTTTAATCTGCCAGGGAGTTTCAAATCAGCGCACACTCCGCTGCAGAGTGATAATCTCACTCGGGAAACATCCCCCAGGTTGTGGCTAGGCCATGTCTCCGCAGTATCCTTTCTTTCAGGAGTGCTATTTCTGCAAGGTTCGCAGGAGAGCTTCTGTAAAATGGTTCAAATGGCTCTGAGCACTATGCGACTTAACTTCTGAGGTCATCAGTCGCCTAGAACTTAGAACTAATTAAACCTAACTAACCTAAGGACATCACACACATCCATGCCCGAGGCAGGATTCGAACCTGCGACCGTAGCGGTCACGCGGTTCCAGACTGAAGCGCCTTTAACCTTACGGCCACACCGGCCGGCGCTTCTGTAAAGTTTGGATGGTAGGAGACGAGGTACTGACAGAAGTAAAGCTGTGAGGACATGGCGTTGAGTTGTGATTCGGTAGCTCAGATGGTAGAGCACTTGCCGGCGAAAGGCAAAGGTCCCGAGTTCGAGTCTCTGTCGGGCACACAGTTTTAATCTGCCAGGGAGTTTCAAATCAGCGCACACTCCGCTGCAGAGTGATAATCTCACTCGGGAAACATCCCCCAGGCTGTGGCTAAGCCATGTCTCCGCAGTATCCTTTCTTTCAGGAGTGCTATTTCTGCAAGGTTCGCAGGAGAGCTTCTGTAAAGTTTGGATGGTAGGAGACGAGGTACTGACAGAAGTAAAGCTGTGAGGACCGGGCGTTGATTTGTGATTCGGTAGCTCAGATGGTAGAGCACTTGCTGGGAAAGGCAAAGGTCCCGAGTTCGAGTCTCTGTCGGGCACACAGTTTTAATCTGCCAGGGAGTTTCAAATCAGCGCACACTCCGCTGCAGAGTGAAAATCTCATTCTGGAAACATCCCCCAGGCTGTCGCTAAGCCATGTCTCCGCAGTATCCTTTCTTTCAGGAGTGCTAGCTCTGCAAGGTTCGCAGGAGAGCTTCTGTAAAGTTTGGAAGGTAGGTGACGAGATACTGGCAGAAGTAAAGCTATGAGTACCAGGCGTGAGTCGTGCTTCGGTAGCTCAGATGGTAGATACTGCTGCAGCCACTCGAGTCATTCCTCTTCTTGTTCACGGAACTGGTGAAAAGGCGGTATAGCAGTAGGTGTTGCTGTAGGTGGTTATTGCTCCGTCGAGCGCGCAGCGTTGGACAGTAGCTGCTGCACCGTGTTGAGCAGTGTAGATATTTGCTGTGTCTGGAACTGAAACATCTACATTAGCTGTACTGCATCTAACGCTGGCAGCTGTGGCGCCTGAGCAAGGGGTGGAATTGGGGGGGGGGGGGGGGGCGGTCACGTTGGAAGAGACAGGTGCAAGAAACAGACAAGGAAAGCAAAAAAGTTAAGTACAAAATCAAAGAAAATTTCTGCAACGCCCATCTGACACCACTGATTAGCAAAAGAGACTGTTAAAGCAAGTAAACGCCACTGTAAAGTAAAGACAAGAGAGAATTACGCCACCAGCAGACGACAAAAGAAAATTCCATGTCCGCGAGGTGCGGGGTTTGTTTGTGAATCCTCGTCATCAAAATTCCGTGTCCGGCCCACTCGTCTAACATAGGGTGCCTACGAAGCTGTTTCCTCGTATAGCTAGACAACAATCCAAGCAAATCATATTAATGAAGTTTATTACAATAAATTGAATTGACAATACTCAACTTAGCCTAATTACAATGAGATATCGCAAGCAAATGGCGACATGCAAGTAATCAGTGTCCTTCGATATATACGATTTCCATGCAAGCAATTAATTCTGTACACGAGTCATGGCTCGTCTTCTAGTGCGGCTTTTCTATTTTTTTTCTTTATTGTTATTTTAACACCTGAACAATCAGGTAGGCTGGCAGCAGCATGCTACGCCGCTGTTCAGCCATAGTGTTGACAATAACAGTACAATAACGGAGAATTAAAATGAACATAGTGACAGGCAAAAAATAGTGGTCACAGATACACAAAAAACACGGAGCCGTTCACACTCGACGATAACGACACTGAAAACTCGTTGACACGGCACACGTAACACTGATGAATCCGACGGCACAAGTGAACGTAGAAGCGTGACGGCGGACACTAAAAACACAAAACGACGTCACACGCAAGAGACGCAGAAGGCGATGATCTCCGGCGCGCGAAAGTCCACGTAGCGTGTGCGAGTCCGGGGACCTGCCAAGAGGGGAAGAAGGGAGAGTGGGGGTGGAGAGGGTGGAGAGGGGAGAACAAAGATGCCAATGGCTGAGGAGATGGAAGGAGGAGTAGAAGGACAGGGGAGGGGAGGCCCGGGGGAGGAGTGGGGAGAAGGGGAGGAGGGACGGAGGGTGCCCAAAGGAGCAGATACAGGAAGAGGGAGGGAGGATCAAAGTTGGTAGGAGGGGTAGTTGGAGGGGAGGAGGACATCATCAGGGAGGGGAGCTGGCAGAAGCCACCTTGGGAGAGGGTAAGGAGGGTGGAGAGATGGAGACCGGGTGGGACGTGGGAATACAGGCGCGGTAGTGGGCAGGGGTGGGAGAGGACGGGTGAGACAAGCGGATGAGGAGGATCGAGTTTGCGGGAGGTGTACAGGATACGTATCCTTTCAAGGAAAAGGAGGAGGTGGGGGAAGGGGATGAGATCATACAAGATCCGCGTGGGGGAGGGGAGATGGATGCGATAGGCGAGGCGGAGAGCATGGCATTCAAGGATTTGGAGGGATTTATAAAAGGTAGGGGGGGGGCGGATATCCAGGCCAGATGGGCGTAACAAAGGATAGGGCGGATGAGGGGTTTATAGATGTGGAGGATGGTGGAGGGGTCCAGACCCCACGTACAGCCGGAAAGGAGCTTGAGTAGACGGAGTCGGGAGCGTGCCTTGCCGCTTTTCTAGTGCGGGTAGCGCTTATATTCTCTTCATAAAAGGGCCGCTCCTGTCGTGGTGGAGTCCTAGTCAGCGTGCTCTTGGCTGACGTCGTCTCACAGCCTTCTCGACTGTTAACGCTGCAGGCTGACTCTCCGACACATGATGCTACGCCGGAACAGGTATGGTGTGGGTTTATCGTAGGGCCGTATGATTTGGATGAGGTGTGGAGGAGGTGAGTGCCACAGGTCTTGTTACCTGTACCATCAGTGGTAAACGCTATGAGAGTCTTTTGCGCACCAACTCCATTCTTCCGCATCAACAGCATAGATGTGTGGGTAGGGTCATTTAAATTGTACAGCCCGTAAAGCAGCTTCTGTGATTTGGGAAACGCTAGAATTGCCAGCCGTCATTTCCCTACAGCCTCTCTGTCCATATCACCTGCACTTGCCCGCGAAAGGCAAAGGTCCCGAGTTCGAGTCTCGGTCGGGCACACAGTTTTAATCTGCCAGGAAGTTTCATATCAGCGCACACTCCGCTGCAGAGTGAAAATCTCATTCTGGAAACCTCCCCCAGGCTGTGGCTAAGCCATGTCTCCGCAATATCCTTTCATTCAGGAGTTCTAGTTCTGCAAGGTTCGCAGGAGAGCTTCTGTAAAGTTTGGGAGGTAGGAGACGAGATACTGGCAGAAGTAAAGCTGTGAGTACAGGGCGTGAGTCGTGCTTTGGTGGCTCAGATGGTAGAGCACTTGCCCGCGAAAGGCAAAGGTCCCGAGTTCGAGTCTCGGTCGGGCACACAGTTTTAATGTGCCAGGAAGTTTCGTATCAGCGCACACTCCGCTGCAGAGTGAAAATCTCATTCTGGTGAACAGCATATTCAAAATGTGTTGCTCCAGTCTCAAGGCAATTTGGAACGGACGTTATTTCGCTTTTTATGCGTTTTTTGGCCCCCAAGACAGTCAGAATCCAATGCCATTTCCCTTTTCTTACGGGTTTTGGCCCCATGACGAATAAAAACCGATGTAATTTAGGTTTTAAACATTTTTTTGGCACCAGGACACTTAAAAATCGGTTTTTCTCATCCGATGTGTTACGACTTTGCCGTGGTGGATGTGCTTACTTAACCAAAAGTGCCACAAGTGTTGACTGCCGAACTTGTGTAGCCATGGATCACGTTCAGAAAGCGTTGTTCAGAGTGTTACTTCAATTCAGCTACGTTCGAACTGGAGCATTGAACACAACATCTTTCATATAACCCCACAACCAGAAGTCGAACGGAGTAAGATCAGGTGATATGGACAGACAGGCTGTAGGGAAATGACGACTGATGTTGGTAGCATTTCCGAAATGACTCCACAGAAGCCGCTGCCGCTTTACAGACTGTACAATTTAGATGACCCTAACCCACACATAGATGCTGTTGAAACAATGGAATGTAGTTGAATAGTATGGATGGTGTAAAGTGCAACTGAAACCATAGCCGTCATATTGCGATTTATCCGTCTTTTCTAGCTGACCCTGTTATTAACGATATGACGTTTAAGCTCTGTCTATTGCTTGACTATGTAAGTTTCCTTTGTTCTGTAACGTTTCCACCTGAGTCAATAATATTCTGTTCAACTTGGACGCCGCTCTGAGCGCGGATTTCTCCCTGCAGCGTTTTGAAATTGGAATTCTAATTATGGACACCCTGTATACATTAATTTAGCAGTCAATCACGGTCGAAAGATGTAGCCATTATGCCTGCCGTTGCACATTTATAGACGTTATATCAAATGGATAAGATTACTGTATGCACAGTTCACTACCACACATCAAAGCACTATGCGAGTATTTTCCGGATGTTTACGCTACGCGGAACAGCAATGTAACATGTTATTGTACGAGCTCTGGAACTCAAATAGTGGCAACTATTTATTCACAACTGATACAAAAGAGTTACTTGTTTGCACCTGTTACTGTCCTTCAAAGTAGTCACCAGCGTCGTGTAGAATGGCTCTGAGCACTATGGGACTTAACATCGGAGGTCATCAGTCCTCTAGAACTTAGAACTACTTAAACCTAACTAACCTAAGGACATCACACACATCCATGCCCGAAGCAGGATTCGAACCTGCGACCGTAGCGGCCGCGCAGTTCCAGACCGTAGCGCCTAGAACCGCTCGGCCACTGCGGCCGGCCGTCGTGTAGAACTCGATGTGGAAGGCGTAGTATACCGTTAGGAATGGAGCGGTCTACTGGCTGTAGAATCTCTGGAACAGTTCTGAAGCGGATGCCACGAAGTGGTTCCTTCATCTTCGGAATCAAAACAAAGTCACAACGATTTAAGTCCGGAGAGTATGAGGGATGATACAGTACTTCCAAGTACCACCGACCGAACACAGCACCCACAGCTTGAGCTGTATGCTCCCGCTCATTGTCGTGCAAAATTATGGGTGGGTTGCGCAGAAAGTTTCGCCGTTTCTTTCACAAAGCTGGTATCACGTAAAGCTCAAGAAACGAACAGTAATGCTGTGCATTGACGGTCTGCCGTGGACGAACGTAATGCGTTAGGATAACACCATCACAATCGTACATGAGAATCACAATAACTGTAGAACGCTCCATTCACACCATCAATAGAACAGGCTCTGCTAACGGTATACTTCGCCTTCCACATCGCTGCCAACGGGTTCTACACAACGCCGGTGACTACTCTAAAGCACAGTAACAGGTGCAAACATGTAACGCTTTTGTATCGGCCACTATGAGGTGCATTCAAGTTCTAAGGTCTCCGATTTTTTTTTCTAATTAACTTCTCACCCGAAATCGATGAAACTGGCGTTACTTCTCGACGTAATCGCCCTGTAGACGTACACATTTTTCACAACGCTGACGCCATGATTCCATGGCAGCGGTGAAGGCTTCTTTAGGAGTCTGTTTTGACCACTGGAAAATCGCTGAGGCAATAGCAGCACCGCTGCTGAATGTGCGGCCACGGAGAGTGTCTTTCATTGTTGTAAAAAGCCAAAAGTCACTAGGAGCCAGGTCAGGTGAGTAGGGAGCATGAGGAATCACTTCAAAGTTGTTGTCACATGAAACTGTTGCGTAACGTTAGCTCGATGTGCGGGTGCGTTGTCTTGGTGAAACAGCACACGCGCAACCCTTCCCGGACGTTTTTGTTGCAGTGCAGGAAGGAATTTGTTCTTCAAAACATTTTCGTAGGATGCACCTGTTACCGTAGTGCCCTTTGGAACGCAATGGATAAGGATTACGCCCTCGCTGTCCCAGAACATGGACACCATCATTTTTTCAGCACTGGCGGTTACCCGAAATTTTTTTGGTGGCGGTGAATCTGTGTGCTTCCGTTGAGCTGACTGACGCTTTGCTTCTGGATTGAAAAATGGCATCCACGTCTCATCCATTGTCACAACCGACGAAAAGAAAGTCCCATTCGTGCTGTAGTTGCGCGTCAACATTGCTTGTCAACATGCCACACGGGCAGCCGTGTGGTCGTCCGTCAGCATTCGTGGCACCCACCTGGATGACACTTTTTGAATTTTCAGGTCGTTATGCAGGATTGTGTGCACAGAACCCACAGAAATGCCAACTCTGGAGGCGATCTGTTCAACAGTCATTCGGCGATCCCCCAAACCAATTCTCTCCACTTTCTCGATCATGTCGTCAGACCGGCTTGTGCGAGCCCGAGGTTGTTTCGGTTTGTTGTCACACGATGTTCTGCCTTCATTAAACTGTCACACCCACGAACGCACTTTCGACACATCCATAACTCCATCACCACATGTCTCCTTCAACTATCGATGAATTTCAATTGGTTACACACCACGCAAATTCAGAAAACGAATGATTGCACGCTGTTCAAGTAAGGAAAACGTCGCCATTTTAAGTATTTAAAACAGTGGTCATTCTCGCCACTGGCAGTAAAATTCCATCTGCCGTACGGCGCTGCCATCTCTGGGACGTATTTCCAGTCAGGAGAAAAAAAAATCGTAGGCCTTAGAACTTGAATGCACCTCGTAGATCTAAGTCTAGGGGACTGATGACTTGAGATGTTAAGTCCCACAGTCCTTGGAGCCATTTAATCTATTTTTTTTTTAATTTGCAGGCCTATACCATTTTCTTTAGCGCTTTAGTGAATATATCATGCCAAAACATCAACCTGGTGAAATTCCTGCTAACTAGCTCCTATTGTAGAGGTACGAGAAGTCGTGTAGTACGAAAGGTAAAAGCATGATAACTTTGCACCACCAGCTTGATAATACACAGCTGAAGTCAGTGTGTGGAGATATGATGTGGAATGGTCATAATGAAATAGTTGAAAGTAAAACCAATTAAAGGCTACTATTCACCATATGAACTCTCGAAAAAACTGAAGTTTATCTACTTAGAAGGATGAGTAAAACTCCTGTCCGATCCATACTTGAATTCTGGTCAGGTGGATAGGACTAATATTGGGACCAATAAACAGAGGACTTCAAGCGAATAGTCAAAGGCTTGTTTACAGCGATAGTGTAGCAGAAATGTTAAAAAATCTTATCTGGCAGACACTCGATGACTTCATAAATCAGGCGGCAGCCAGGTTAGAAACTTTCAACTACATCCCAACTCTGATAGTATGGATATTGTTCAGCATCCTATGTACGTAACCCGCAGACATCTTGCAGTTACAGTAACGCAAATGACCATTTGCACAGACAGGTGTAAGCAGTAGATGCAAGCTGCAATTCGTGAAGTGTCGGGAAGAAATCTGAGCCGTCCGTGGTGGACGAGCGGTTCTAGGCGCTGCAGTCCAGAACCGCGGGGCTGTACGGTCGCAGGTTCGAATCCTGCCTCAGGCATGGAAGTGTGTGATGTCTTTAGGCTAGTTAGGTTTAATTAGTTCTAAGTTCTAGGGGACTGATGACCTCAGATGTTACGTCCCATAGCGCTCAGAGCCATTTGAACAATTGTTTTTGATGAAATCTGATTACATGGTAGAATAAATGTAGCCTCCGCAACGTGGCTGACAGCGATTTGCAGAGTACACATGAAAATGGAAAACTTGCCCCATTTTTTGAAATTTCGTGTCCTTGAGGAAACTTCTCATCTGACAATCCATAATCTGCAAACAGAGAGTAGAACAAGCACTACGAAAACACTGTTACTAAAGAAACCGACTGGCATTACTCTACTCAGTGTTGTTCTTTCTGTTTGTAAAGTGAAGTTACTGAAGGCGTGGTGTCGATAGTAGCGCCAGCCGAAATCTGAGTCAGCCACAAGGAGAGGCCTTGAGGCGACGTCCTGGCCCGTGACGGAGACAGCACGCACTTCTCGCCTTCCAGGTCAGCTGCGTTGCAGCGCTGGCCGCACGCATCCATCTTTTGTGACCCGGAAACATGAGAGTGGTTAGGGCGGTGCGCAGAGAGGATTCATTTTTCAGAAGGGCACTGGCCGGTGGTTGTGGCCGATAGCGCCACGCTGGTGACGGGCGTGCGTTTGGTTCCCTAGCAGGACTCCTATACCTGTGCCCACTCTGAAGAAACAGTGCTGCTTATGTTAAATGTGATCCCTTCTTTTGAACTGCAGATCATAAGAAAACACTGAAAAGGTGTATTGGCGATGATGTTTTGCACAAGATGATTCTGTTCAGACATCTAACATCTAAAAAGTTAAATAGTGGCCGATACAAAAGCGTTACATGTTTTCACCTGTTATTGTCCTTTAGAGTAGTCACCGGCGTTGTGTAGAAAACGTTGGCAGCAATGTGGAAGGCGAAGTACGAGGTGAATTAAAGTTCAAAGGCCTCCGATTTTTTTTCTCCTGACTGGAAAGAGATAGAAACATGTGCATTGTTTTAAAATGAGGCCGTGTTCATTGTCAATACGTCTCAGAGATGGCAGCACCGTACGGCAGATGGAATTTTACCGCCAGCGGCGAGAATGAGCACTGTTTTAAATACTTAAAATGGCGACGTTTTCCTTACTTGAACAGTGTGCAATCATTCGTTTTCTGAATTTGCGTGGTGTGTAACCAATTGAAATTCATCAACAGGGTGTGACAGTTTAATGAAGGCAGAACATCGTGTGACAACAAACCGAAACAACCTCGGGCTCGCACAAGCCGGTCTGACGACACGATCGAGAAAGTGGAGAGAATTGTTTTGGGGGATCGTCGAATGACTGTTGAACAGATCGCCTCCAGAGTTGGCATTTCTGTGGGTTCTGTGCACACAATCCTGCATGACGACCTGAAAATGCGAAAAGTGCCATCCAGGTGGGTGCCACGAATGCTGACGGACGACCACACGGCTGCCCGTGTGGCATGTTGCCAAGCAATGTTGACGCGCAACTACAGCATGAATGGGACATTCTTTTCCTCGGTTGTGACAATGGATGAGACGTGGATGTCATTTTTCAATCCAGAAACAAAGCGCCAGTCAGCTCAATGGAAGCACACAGATTCACTGCCACCAAAAAAATTTCGGGTAACCACCAGTGCTGAAAAAATGATGGTGTCCATGTTCTGGGACAGCGAGGGCATAATCCTTACCCATTGCGTTCCAAAGGGCACTACGGTAACAGGTGCATCCTACGAAAATGTTTTGAAGAACGAATTCCTTCCTGCACTGCAACAAAAACGTTCAGGAAGGGCTGCGCGTGTACTGTTTCACCAAGACAACGAGCCGGCCGCGTTGGTGTAGCAGTTCCAGGCGCTCAGACAGGAACCGCGCGACTGCTACAGTCGCAGGTTCGAATCCTGCCTCGGGCATGGATGTGTGTGATGTCCTTAGGTTAGTTAGTTTTAAGTAGTTCTAAGTTCTAGGGGACTGATGACCACAGATGTTAAGTCCCATAGTGCTCAGAGCCATTTGAACCATTTGAACCAACCAAGACAACGCACCCGCACATCGAGCTAACGTTACGCACCAGTTTCTTCGTGATAACAACTTTGAAGTGATTCCTCATGCTCCCTCATGCTCCCTGACTTTGCTCCTTGTTTACCTTGTGGTTGTTTCACAAGACGATCAGTTATGCCTCGTAGAAAACAGCGAACATCTTTTGATCAAGTATCCGAGTTCGACAGAGGAAGGATAGTGGCTTACCGACATTGTGGATTATCATACAGAGAAATCGCTAGTCGTGTTGGACGAATCCAAACAACTCTAATGCGGATATGTGACCGTTAGATGCAGGAGGGTACGACGGACCGACGTGGTCGATCGCATTCACCTCGGTGCACCACTGCACGTGCTGATAGGAAAATTGTGCGCATGGCAGTGACGGATCGCTCAGTGACATCCCGAACCATAGCACAGCACATTGCGTCTGTAACGCATCATCCAGTGTCTGCGCGTACCATTCGACGCCGTTTACAGCAGAGTGGTCTGTCCGCAAGACGTCCATTGCTTCGTCTACCATTGACGCAGAACCACAGACGTCTCCGTCGCAAATTGTGTGATGACAGACGGATGTGGACGGCAGAATGGAATGACGTTGTATTTACTGACGAGACACGCTTCTGTCTGCAGCACCACGATGGTCGGATTCGAGTGTGGAGACACTGTGGAGAGAGGATGTTGGACAGCTGCATTATGCACCGCCACACTGGTCTTGCACCGGGTATTACGGTATGGGCGGTATTGGATATTACTCTCGCACGCCTCTAGTACGCATTGCCGGTACTTTAAATAGCCGGCGCTACATATCCGAGGTGCTGGAGCCAGTTGTCCTTCCTTACCTTCAGGGCTCGGCCGCAGCCATTTTTCAACAGGATAATGCGCGACCACACGTGGCACGCATTGTCCAAAGGTTCTTCGTCAATAACCAGATTGAATTGCTTCCCTGGCCGGCTCTCTCTCCGGATCTTTCGCCGATAGAAAACATGTGGTCCATGGTTGCCCAACGAGTGACCCAGATTACATCCCCAGCTGCCACACCAGATGATCTTTGGCAACGTGTGGAAGCTGCTTCGGCTGCTGTACCCCAGGAACACATCCAACGTCTCTTTGACTCAATGCCGAGACGTGTGGCAGCGGTGATCAACTATGGCGGCTACTCTGGCTACTGATTTTGGCAGGAACCACATGTCACAGACGTCTGTAAACGTAATCATTTGATACTTGGTCAACATGTTATCTACAAAATAAATTTTCTTGTGCTACCTCTTGTCTTTCTTGGTGTTGCATTTACGGTGGCCAGCAGTATATTTTGAAGATCTTTTCGAGATATTACCTAACAATGTTCCCTCTTTAACTATTACATACTTTGATCGATTCTGCACGCTCTCCTAGCCATATAAAAGACACAGGCTCGCACTCACGCGCACACACACACACACACACACACACACACACACACACACACGTTAGCGTAGTCTTTAATGTGGTTCAAACTAGCAGTTTTTGTTAAGAACGTTTTCACTTTATGTATATTACGTATTACCAGAAGGTACATAAATATAAATTCAAAAATTCTAATATTTATGAAGGTACCTAGAATGTTTACCCTCACAACAAATATTTTCGCTTAATACATGTTGAAAGAGTCCTATATGTGCTGCGACATACGTCTCAATATGTTTCTTCATATTAACTGCTACTTTTTAGATTATCGCCTCTCTTACGCTAGGTATTTCACCTCCACCTTTGTACTTTAGTTTGTCAGTTGTGTGAGGATTGTTCTTGTGGACGTTATCCTCCAGATGTCCGTAAAGAAGAAAGTAGGGGGAAGATAAACCTGGAGACCTAGGTTGCCACAGGACACGTAATATGACAGAACGCAAGCACCATTATTCACCGTTTGCGAGGATGCATTATTTTTCTGAAGCTAGTAGCATGCTTCATCAGCTTCCAATAATGCTATGAATTGTATGACGATGTCCTGGTAACGTTCGTCTGCTATACTATCCGAGGAAAAAATTGAGCCTAAAATTCTTTTGCGTGAAATTTCACGCCAAACTCCAACCTTCTGTGAATGTAGTTGGGTCTGGAAAACGTGACGGTTTCTGGATTACTAATATGTGTCTTTCTGGCTGTTTACATAGCTACTTAGGTTCTCGATGCTCATGCAAAAAGTTAATGCGATACGGGCTGATTTTCGGCTTCTTTGTGGCTCTGTGGATACTTCCATAAGCCATTCCAGTTTGCTGACACAGTTTTCGTATCTACTTACTTTGTGAACGTAGCTAGGATGAGCGGATCTTTTCCAGCGAGGCATCAATTAACCCCGAAGGTTGGGTTGAACGTTCGCATTCATTCACACTATCAGTCTTCCAGAAACAAGCGACTGTGCCTGAACTCGTTAATTTGTCAGGAACTCTTGTTTCCGGAATAGCTTTCCTAAAGAGTTACTGAATTAAAAAAAAAAGAACTGGAATGAACTCCACTTTTCTTAAAACACTAAAAATACTACCAAATTCAGTAACTCTTTAGGAAAGCTATTCCGGAAACAAGAGTTCCTGGCAAATGAACGAGTTCACGCACAATCGCTTGTTTCTGGAAGACTGATAGTGTGAATGAATGAACTTCGAAGAATGAACACACGTTCAAACCGAGAGACACTCATGTTGGTTCGCCGCAGCTAAGTAAAACCTGACATCAAAAGCGCCGACAACTGTTTGGTTATCAAGTGCTATGCGACTCCCACAAAGCCATCTGTTGCCAACACAAACATTCGCGAAGGTAAGAAGCTCACCTTCCTACCACACTATTATTTTGAATTTAGGGTTGAGTAACTTCTGGCTCACCCAGTTTCTATACGTTATGTGTACTAAAATGTATATACCCCACGCTCAACCAAATTTGTAAACTTCCACAGTTTAAAATTTGTATATAAATCATCAGCAATGGCGGCCGAAAACTTCGGGCATGAGAATCACCGTCATTCTGCCAACGACCCTGTCAGGAGGGTGAAGGAACGGACTGAAGTTCGGATCACTCTCTTGCAGAAGCAAACTGCCCATAAAAGGCGGAAAAATCAGCAATGTTCAATGGCGTGAGAATGCAGAAGGCAATGGAAACCACTGCGTTAAAGGCACATAACGTACATTCGCAGGATTTGTGGCCTGTAAGTGTCATGATGATCTTTCCATTGACAAAAGATTCACGACTAGTCCCTCTTTTTGATCCCCGGGACGGGAGGCAATGAGGAAAACATTTCCATGGTACTGCAGGGGGCTGTATACGGTAAAGAGTGATGAGAAAGACAGGGATTGGAATACGTCCAGCGAATAACACAGGCCAGCGAAAATTTTTTTTAAAACTTTTTTTCTTTGATTGCTGATCTTCATAGATTTTTATGATCTGAATCCAAATCTAGACTTCGTTTTATTCTATCATCCACATTTTTCGAGCAATATGCTTTTTATTATATAGTATAAAAATCCTGTGCTGTACGGTAAACGGTAAAATTAATGAAACGCTTTGTTACAACATAAGCATGGTTTGTATTTACAGTAAGCTACTTAAAACAATGATATCTGCTAATAGAGGTTTCACTTGTCAGCTGGAATTGGTTTGTATTTTCTTACTTTTCTTTCTTTGAAGCTTCTTGTGTAGCTTTTTCTACAATTAGTCGCTCGCTAAACTTCTAGGTGAAGTGGCCAACAGTAGTCCCCCAACATGTTAGTGTTCCAGCGGCCTTGGTAGCGTTTTTCCATCACTTCAATGTCCTACTGAAGACGCTCTCCTTGCTCATCAGTAACATCTCCTTTATAGTCCGGGAAGTAATCAAGGTACTGTCCAAAAAGTGACCTTTCAGGATCATTAAACATCCTAAACTTTTAAAGTTCTTTAACATTGTAGCTATAATAGAAACATTCTGGGTGTTTTTCATGTCCTAAGATCTTTGTAACGAGTTGCTTGAATGATACCCATGCTTCTTTCTCATTTAAATTCATTGTGGATTCAAAATTAACATCAAACATCAGTTTTCTAATGTTGGGCCGGAAAAAGACGCCTTCTTCTAGTTTAGCTTCTGAAAGGTGTGGAAACTTTTGCCAGAGATGATTAAAACATAGTCCATCTTTAGGCAAAGCCTTAATAAACTGTTTCATTGGGGCTAAGTTTATATGTAGAGGTGGTACGAGTTCGTTTTTTGGATCTACAAGGTTCTTGCGTAGAATGTTTTCTCACCAGGTTTTGAAGACTCCCTCACAGGCCAGTTCTTTCTGCACCGGTGTTGACCCCTAGCCCTACTGTCCCATTCACACAAGAAACATAGAAATTTGGTAAAACCACCATGCTGACCAAGGAGCATGGATATTACTTTTAGATCGCCACATATAATCCAACCATGAGCAGAATAGTCTATTTTATTTAGCACTATTTCTAGGTCTTCATAGCTTTCTTTCATATGTACAGGATGTCCAACAGGTATAGATGCATACATGTTACCACTGTGTAATAAAACAGCCTTTATACTAGTTTTGCATGAATCAATAAACAGCCTCCAGCCTTCCCTTTTTTGTATTCAATACCAATCTCATTCATCAGGCCAGGAATGTCTGAGCAGTACACTACATCACTTTATTGTTGAAAAAAATACTTGGAAAATTCCTGCTCTGTCTTTCTATACATGTATATGCTGGCTCCAACTGCCAACAAGTTCTTTTCTTTTAATCTAGAGCCAAGCAATTCAGCTTTTTCTTTCGTTAAGCCCAGATCCCTAACCAAATCGTTAAGTTCGGTCTGAGTAAACAATTTGGGCTCTAGACTTCCTGTATTACAATGGAATTCATCATCAGGTGGTTCATCTAAATCACATTGCACATCAGGAAATACGTCTCTGGGAATAGAATTTAAATCAATTGGTGGTTTAGTAACCGGCAAATCTACACCATGCCCTACTGGTCGGATGGCGGACGGAAGGTAAGGGTAGCTTATTACCTTCTTGTTTTTCGAATTATGACCAGTAATACCAACACTACAAAAGTAGCAACCATTGGAATGATTTCTTCTCTCTCTCCATATCATAGGAACAGCAAATCTAAAGGTTTTTTTCTTCTTCTTGGACCATTTTCTCAGGTCTTCAACAAACACTTAACGTATCTCATGCAGTGCCCAAGATTTATCTTGATCACAAAGTTTAGTTCCGAAGTATGCTAGATAAACCTTTTTCACAAATTCTGTAATGTTTCTTTGGTATTTTTTAATCACAAATTCACCACAAATATAACAAAACCTGTCAGTAGAGTTTTTACAACCACGATTAGACATTGAAGTGAGCACATGTACAGGAAACGAGAAAGTGAGGTTAGGCTGACAGTAAACAAAACAACATCTGTTAACACAAAAATAGAATCGACCCTTTTTTGCCAGAAAATTATTTTGAGCAGAGCTACCAACGTCATCTACATTGAAACTTCCTGGCAGATTAAAACTGTGTGCCCGACCGAGACTCGAACTCGGGACCTTCGCCTTTCGCAGGCAAATTCATTACACCTCCTTTTTAAATTATTTTAACTATATAAAAGCTGTCAAATTATTTAAAAATCGCTATATTTAATAAATGTAACTTCAAAATATGAAGAAATGGTGGGTGATACAGATTTTTAAATATCATATTTGGATTTCCCACCCTTAAGAACATATGAATAAGGTATTTTCAGAAAAAAACGTTTTTCCGTTGTTGACCTGTGTAACTGAACAGCTATGTTGCAAATGTTGTTCCGAGATGAGGAGGTTGGCACAGGGATGAATACTTGGTGGGCCTTATGAAACTAGTCAGAATACCAGTAACACAAAAAGAAATTCGACATACACTGAAGCCCCAAAGAAACTGATATAGTCGTGAGTATTCAACTACAGAGGTATAAAAACAGGTAGAATACGGCGCTGGGGTCGGCAACGCCTATATACATGTCTGCCGCAGTTGTTTCACAATGGCAAGTTATCAAGATTTAAGAAATTTGAACGTGGTTTTACAGTCGGTGCACGAGCGATGGAACACAGCACCTTATCAGCACTTATCGAAGGACATGCTCTGACAATTCTCTCTCGTTTATGTTCAGGTGTAGTTGGAACGCCTTTATAAAAAATGTCTTTTACGAATCCCCACAAGAAAAAATCTAGAGGCGTCAAGTATGGCGAAGGAGCTGGCCACGACTCATCTCTTTGGCGTCGAATCCAACGATTTGGAAATTGTCTCTGCAACTCATTTCTAGCCATCAGCGAAAAGTCTGCAGGACAGCCATCGTGTTGATACCACATCTGTTACTTGTTCCTAAAGGTATTTCTTCCAATAACAGACCTAATGTTTCTTGCAGGAATTTGGTGTATTTCCTACCATTAAGATTTACTTCGATGTAATAGGGGCCTATAATTCTGCCCCCCAGAATCCCACACCATATATTCACCGACCATAGTTTTTGCTGTGCAACTTGCCGCAGCCAATGGATTTTCAGTTGCCCAATAACGCATGTTATGCAAATTAACATTTCATGGTTCGTCAGTAAATAAAATCAAGTTAACAAATGCATCATCCCCCTGAATCTCAAGTTGACCCTTCGGCAGAATTCAATGCGATGCATGCAATCCGTACCAGTTAATTATTGGTGGAGAATGATGTGGTAAGAATGATATTTATGGCGATGCAGAACACGAACAACACTACTCAGGATCATGCCAGATTCCCTTACGATTTGACGCGAACTAACACATGGATCTCGAACCACAGTGGCTGGATTACAAATTTTTGTTTCCTCATTATAAACTGTCCTTTGCCGGATATGTTTCCGATCTGTTAAAGATCCAGTTGTTCTCAATTTGTCGAACGCATATTTAAATGTAGGACGTGTAGGGCGATTACGTTGAGGATATCTTTCAGCGTAAAAGTCTCTAGCTCTCACTGAATTTCGTTGGCATTATCCGTAAATGAGAAGCATATCGACTTGTTCTTCGAATGAATACATCATTCACATTTGCTTCATTCGACGATACTATTCTTAACGTTCTTATTTGTGTTTTATTGCGAAACCGTCGAATGGTGTTTACATGTCAATGTCACGTTAGATGGATACGCCGTATTCGGCGAATATTTACTATTTGCACAATATACAAGAGAGAGTTGTCAGAGCATGTGCTTCTATAAGTGCCGATGTAATAAGGAATACCGCTCAGTTCAAGGTAAGAAGATTTCAGCGCTGTATTGATGCCAACGGGCATCACTTCGTACACCTTCTGTAAATGGATCTTCATACCACCTTTTTGACCTTCGTTGACCTTCCCAGACCTTAGTGTTACACATCATTGGATTCGTTTCGATAGCCGCCATCAGAAAATAAGTACCAAACTATAGCACCCCATTAAAAAAAAAGGAAGTTGACCTTCATACCTCTGACACGACCCCACCTAGCAACAAAAGACCAACTTCATATTACGGCCCGCATTGTCCGATGCAACATTTGTCCGACAAACGTTTCAGCTACTATGATACTTTCTGAGTTATTCTAGGTGGCAACAGTCAGTGACTCACCCTGTGTAGTAATAGAGATTAGTACCTTTAAAGAAAACAAAAGTTATGACTTTCAGATGGCAGGAGCGAATTTCCGGTAAAATAATAATAAATTATCAGAAAACAGGAAGAGTAAACCCGTTCCATTTTTTAGGTAAAACTATCTCATTCATGACAGCAATGGACTTACAGAAAAAAGTAGAAAGATTTAATTACATTAATGGACCAGAATGCTCGCAAGACAATTAAGAAAGGGGACCCTACTTACGTTTTACAAATCGTTATCCAACCATTACAAATGAATATTAGTCATGAACTCTAAAAACCAAAATGAACAAGTAATAAAGGCTAGTACAGGCATCGGATGTCCAGTTCCTAAGAAGAGAAACTAGTTACACACTATCGGCTAGGGGGAGGAATGCTGAAATGATAGTAGACTGGGAGCGAAAGACATAAATGAACAAGTTAAGGAATAAGAATAGAAAGGGGAAGGAGCTTGTCACAAGAATGGAAAACGATAGAACACCAAATTTGCTGTAGAATTATTCCCCTGTGTACGAAGACAGAAAATGGTGGAATAATAAAATTGTTTCAACCTGGCAAACGTAACAGCTATATGTGTAAGGCATGCAAAAAAAAAAAAAAAAAAAAAAAAAAGATGAGGATGTACTAGCGGCAGCTCGTGAAAACACGATGATCTTTAATTTAATATTTAATGATTAATTATTAAGACCCGAAGTTTTTGCCGCTTGCAAGCCTTTGTTTACATGAAAGCAGGATTACATTTTTTTTTAATGTGTCATATGACATTTGTGAGGAACCTCCATGTGAAATTATAATCTCCTATATACTAAATTCATTTCTTTTCACTTTACATGTCTTATGCTGCGTAATTCCTTGACTGTTCACCACGATGTCCCCATTTTCTCACGTAGTATATTGGGAAGCACGTCATAGCCGGAATTTTGGCTCTGTTACAGGGAACACTGTGAGAACATTAGACTCTCAAGGTTTTATGATGTTTCAAAACAATTCGTCTGCTTACGGTACTCAGAACCACTGCTAGTGGATCACGACGTTCATTTCTTCAAATGGCTCTGAGCACTATGGGACTCAACTGCTGAGGTCATTAGTCCCCTAGAACTTAGAACTAGTTAAACCTAACTAACCTAAGGACATCACACACATCCATGCCCGAGGCAGGATTCGAACCTGCGACCGTAGCGGTCTCGCGGTTCCAGACCGCAGCGCCAGAACCGCGCGGCCACGTTCATTTCTTCATTTTTGTTTCGTCAAGATAGTTACAGAATTCGGAAATTTCCAACATTCTACAAAAAAATTACCGGTGTCCTGGCCTTATTCACAAGTACATATATGAAGGTAGTAACTGTTCTCGTAAGAATAGATACCATTGATGACCGTGCAGCTTCTCTAGAGTAAATGATAATTAATTGAAACCCTCAACAGCCGACAGGTGTTATTGATATACCTCGATTGGGACAGCTGAAAATGTATACCCCGACAGGAACTCGAAGATTAGATTAGATTAGATTAATACCAGTTCCATGGATCATGAATACGATATTTCGTAATGATGTGGAACGAGTCAAATTTTCCAATACATGACATAATTAAGTTAATTTAACAACATAATTAAGTTAATATAACAACTCGATATCTCCTGCTTACATGGCAGAGGCTCTCTCCATCTGACCCATCGAGGAAACAGATAAATATCGTGACTGCAGGGACTTATCCGTTGCACGCCTTCGGTGAGACCGGCATTCCCAACTGTCCACAATCTACATATGTAATCTACCTAATAGATATTTGCCCATCCAATTATTACTCGCTCACACTAAGGTGACGATTCCCGTACGAGCTCGGGGCTACCTGTGGGCATTCGCACAGACGAAGGTCAATGGTTGCCGGCACGGTAGCTCAGAGTGTTCGGTCTGAGAGCTGGTTGGCCTCTGTAGTAAAAAACTGAGTGGAAGGATCAACAAACGAACTTTGGTGGATGTCATGTGACGTCCGCAACGAGCAAACCCAACGAAAAAAAAAAAAAACATCGAGATGGATAGAGCGTCTGCCATGTAAACAGGAGATCCCGGGTTCGAGGTCCTAGGCCCTGTCGGAGCACACATTTTCACTTGTCCCGATCGAAGTATATCTACAACACGTGTCGGCAGCTGAGGGTTTCAATTAATTTTCATTTATTCACAAGTGCTTACGAATTTAGCATGTATTTGCGCTTCGGGTACATATGTAGTTTCTAACTGTTATTTTCCCGTACTTACTGTGAAGGTTATTCTGGCGCATCGACTCCTCTCCTCCTGTGCTGTAGCGTTGCACAGACCGACAGACCGGCTATTTCTGTGCACGAAACCATAGAGGCCATCAGTCACTGGCGGCAGAGAGACCTCTGGCCTCTCTCATCGCCCGTCTAATGACCCGCTATCAACTAGACTGATGACCGACATAAATCAATATGTCCTTTCATAGGATAGTTCACATCGCTGCTGACACGGGAGTGTCGATTATGCACACGTTACACGGCCACGGTGATTCTCATACAGATGGTCATTAACGCGACATAAAGGGCTCGATTTTCGAACAGATTCTCAAATTCATATATGGTAAGAAAGTAACGAAATTATTACTATCGTGAGCTAAGTTTCTGACGTAGTAGCGAACAGCCCCATTATCAAACAGTTAGATTTTACATCTGAAAGAAAGTAGCGTATCGGTATGGAATGCTCTTTTTTTGTTCTGTGGTTGAGATTTTCCATGTAGCCATATGTGGTTGCTTTCAACAATGAGTAAAGATTAAGAAATAAAATGCGTATGTGAGTGTGATACATGATGGATTACTCAAATGTAATAAAATGTAATAATTTTGAATGGTTGCCAAGTTGTGCAGCGACCGTAGACCATAAAATTACCAAATAAGCAGCAACCAGTCGCAAGATCATGTTTTCTTTACTTAATTTTGCATATCGTTTTCCACTGATTAACAGCCATCATCGGTGCTTTCAACGTCTATGTTCCCTGAGTAATAACACTCAGGGAACATACACGCTGAAAGCACCGATGATGGCTGTTAATCAGTCGAAATCGATATGCAAAATTAAATAAAGAAAACATGATCTTGCGACTGGTTGCTGCTTATTTGGTAATTTTATGTAATAATTTAGTTTACTGTCTGATTTGAGCCATGTGATGCTCTTTATGAAACTCAGGAAATTCCTAATTTCGAATCTTTCCTTCGGAACACTAACTGTATACCAAATTGGAACACGTCGGGCCGAATGTATTTTTGAGAGCAGCATGTAAGAAGGCTAATGATCCCACAACCGTTAGCATTCTACTTGATTTGGGCGAGGAAATAAAAAAAAAAAAAAAGTTCAAATGTGTGTGAAATCATATGGGACCTAACTGCTAAGGCCATCAGTCCCTACGCTTACACACTACTTAACCTAAAGTATCCTAAGGACAAACATACACACCCATACCCAAGGAAGGACTCGGACCTCCGGCGGTACCAGCCTCACAGTCCATGACTGCAGCGCCTTAGATTGCTCGGCTAATCACGCGCCGAGGCACTCCGCCAGTAGGTCGCATCTGGCCGGCGGATTAAAGATGAGGACCGGTATGCGGACCATCCTGGATGTGATTTTTGGGTGGTTTCCCACAGCCAACTGATTGACCACTGGACTGGTACACACATTCTGCCTCAGATATATCATTCGCAAAGACATCGGAAACGATCTGAAATTTTCACATGGATTACGCTAGACTAAGACAGACTAAGACACATTTTGCATTTCCATCCGGAAGGAGGGAGGGGGGTGGTGGAGTTTGTCGACTGGAAGGGCATCCGGCCACCCTATATCACTTACATTGCAAAATCCAGTACGAATGGACTTTAGAAGAGTCGAATCTCCCCCGTTCGACCAGTTTGTTTTTGTATCAGACGGTTTAATTCGAAATGTAGATGACGGTGAGTCACCTAACACATTAACAGCAGTAAGAGAAAATTAACTCCTACATGAGGTTTCAGAGCATGAGATAGTACTAGAAAACTCCGCGCCTACTAATTGTAAACAAGCGATACCAATTCAGATATCCTGCTGCTCCAGAGATATTGAGACTGTGTCAGTGGTTTGTGTGGATATTATAACCATTTTCGACTCCAGATATAGCAGAAAGCATGTCACATGAGGATGGCTGTAGAACAAAAAATTTCTAAGTTGCCGGCTTGGTCGGTAATTCGTATCTTGTTGTTGAAACCTAGGTACACCGATGGTGCTGACATACAGCTGCTACCACACGGCTTAGACGTGGGCTTCGAATAGGAATTCTAATTATTTGTGCTGTAAGAGAAATCTGAAGTCCGTCATTGGCAGTGACTCGAGCTCAAGTTACTTGTAATCACAAAATTCATTATATTACTTCTTCGACCATTGACTTAGTGTAGCTCTTTCTTTCCTCATGTTACTCAGAGTAGTAAAAATAAATGTCGTGTGACTAGGGCCTCCCGTCGGGTAGACCGTTCGCCTGGTACAAGTCTTTCGATTTGAGGCCACTTCGGTGACTTGCGCGTCGATGGGGATGAAATGATGATGATTAGGACAACACAACACCCAGTCTCTGAGCGGAGAACAGCTACGACCCAGCCGAGAATCGAACCCAGGCCTTTAGGACTGACATTCTGTCGCGCTGACCACTCAGCTACCGGGGGCGGACTTTAGAGTGGTAATTACACCATAATGGTTTCACTTCCATCACACTGCGAAAGTAACAATTTTTCAGATGTATGTGAATTTCTAAGGGACCAAACTACTGTGGTCATCGGTCCCTGGACTTACACACTACTTAAACTAACCTATGCTAAGAACAACATACACAACCATGCTCTAGGGACGACTCGAACCTCCGGCGGAAGTGTTCGCGAAATCCGTTATATGGCGCCTCAAACCGCGCGTCCACTCAGCGCGTCGTGAAGTTGCAAAACCAAGAGGAAAAATAGCAAAATCACAAACTGTGATCATGTGAAAACACCAACACAACTGTTGTAGCATTGTGAGCATTCAGGTTTCTAGTTTTTGAAGATCCAAAAGATACTTGGAATGTACATCCCCAACGATTGTGTTTTGAAGGACTAGTAATATTTCTCGCATTGATGCTCAGTCTGCTTTCTTATTACTCTCTAGTAATCACGATGTTTGTAGTCCTCTGTCTTCCGTATTGTTAATGCGTTTCGAGACGCAACCGATAGTAGAGGGTAATGGGTAAAGCCTCTGCCGGATGTTTCCGCCATAGGCAGTCCACAACGATACAGCCCAGCTATATAGACCTAAAAAGGTTGTTTGAATAAATAGAAACACAGTTCAACTTATTAAAGACAAGTCTTGTTGGCCATGAAACAGAAATAAGCTCGGGTGGCTAAAACCAAACAATCCTTCAACAACTGGAAGGAAAAAACGAAGTCTTAAGGTTCTGAACGATCTTAGTTAAGGAAATTCCAAATGAACTGTTCTGAGTAGAACACAAAAACAGTTCCGCTATATGGTAATGAAGAAACACAACGTACTATACCAAGTTTTGGCACACTAAATATAGAAAAAAACTCTTAAGTTCTTAACACATTTCAGATCAAATACTGTCAGAGTGAAGTTATTGACACACTTAGTAAGTAAGTCTGTTCGGAGTTTACAAAACATTTAAAATGAAGACAAAATCCGGTAGAAAACCTAAACATCCGAACTCAAAACCAACCTCCTGTAAGGAACAGTTAAGAGTTCAAATGGCTCTGAGCGCTATGGGACTTGACATCTGAGATCATCAGTCCCCTAGAGTCAGAACTACTTAAACCTAACTAACCTAAGGCCATCACACTCATCCATGTTCTTGGAAGGAGACCTGAGACCGCAGCAGCGGCACGGTTCCAGACTGCTCGGCCACAGCGGCCGGCACAGTTAGAGTCTAACTAGGGAAACTCCTCATCGAACCCCGCCTAAGATATAGTAACAAAATAGCCAAGTGCATAGCCCGTCAAAAACTGAACGTAAATCAAGCATGAAAACAGGTAGAAGGTGTACCGAACTGTGAAAAAAGAAACAAAATAGAAGTAGTTAACAAACCAAGCACCAGATGTGCAACATCGAGCGGACAGCAAGAACCATGGCGTCTTGGATGTGTGGCCACGGTGCTGGTTTGCAAAGAGCGAGATCCGTGCAGCCCCCCATCCTGCCTACTTACGCGGGCTGTCACATGTTGCCAGCAGCCAGCTGTCACTCTTCTCCCCTGACCTACGCTTTTTTTTTCTTTATTGAATTTCAATTCCCCCCGAAGGGGGCGGGCTGGCAGCAGCTTAGTATGCCGCTCTTCAGCCTACAGATTTTGTGACAAAGATCAGGAGAACAAATAATAATAAAAAACAGGCGATAAAATCGGAGACTTAGAGAGTAACAAGGCGAAAAGAAATCGTGGAACTTAAAACAAACAACAGAGGGATGATGATGCTAATAAAAATACATACGAAGCAGAGAGGGAAAACAATAGACAAGTAAAAACACGGCGACAGTCTGAATTCTGTTCGCAAAAGACATAAAATTCACAGCTAGCGACAGCATGGTTTCTGTTCGCAACACGAGAAAGACAAACAACACTGAATAGTCACTGGAACACTGCACAAAAAAGTTGGCAAATGTGACACCGCAGTCGAGAGCAGGTGGGGGGAAACCGGACAGAAGAGGGGAAAACAAAAAATGGGGGAAAGGAGAGTAAAAGCGAAGGGGGGGAACCGGGAAAGGAGCTGATGGAGGATGAGGACCCATAAGAGGGGTGGGGGGCAGACGCGACAGGGAGTGGGGTAGGCAGAGGAGGGGAATACAAAAGGATTGGGGGGGAGAAGGGAGGTAGGGAGAGGTTTAGTGGGGAGAAAACAGGACGGAAGTGGGGGGGGGGGGAAGAGGGAGCCCAGGGAAAGGACAGAGGAAAGGAGGGGGAGGGAGGATCAGAGTTGATAGGAAGGATAAATGGAGGGAGAGAGGGCATCATCCGGGAGGGGGAGTTGACGGAAGCCACCTTGGGAAAGAGGATGGAGGGTGTAGAGATGGAGGGTAGGGGGGACACAACGGTGAAGACGTGGCAGGGGGCGGGGATGGGAGAGGAGAGGAGCAACCAGGGGGTGAGGGGGTTCAAGACGGCGGGAGGTGTAGAGGATGCGGATATGTTCGAGGACCTACGCTCTAAGACAGACGGTTTCATGCAGCGCTGGAATAGGCTCCGTACTTGCCCTCCCGGCAAGAAGAGGAAACTTGCAGTGTTGCCGCCACCTGTTGAGCGGGGCTTCACTTCCAGCTGTTTCGTGAGTCGCCAAATCATGCCACAAGCAGTGCATTGAATACACTTTCTACAGCCTACACACTATTCTTCTTCTGTAGAGTAGAGGAAATGAAAGAATAAAAAAATCAGAGTTTCTTTACGTCTTCAGTACCATCTGAAGAGGATGCACTTTATAATCAAACTAACCTCTAGAAGTGACTGATGGCTGGATTCTTCTCAAGTAATCAAAGACCTCTTTTGCATATTTTATAATCTTCCCGTGTGTAGGTCTGTTGAAGACAGCTTCCAATTATTTCTTTTCTTCTTATCTTGCAACAATACATATTTTATATATATTTTCTCTATTGCACTCTCCTACATCATTTTCAGGACTTAAAAACACCACCCAACTTCACATTCGGGAGAACGGCGTTTCAAATCCGCGTCCGGTCATCGTGATTTAGGTTTTCTGTAATTTCCCTACGTCTCTTTAGGCAAACGACGGAATAGTTCCCTTGAAAGGGCACAGCCGATCTCCTTCTCTGATACGGTGAGACCGATGATTTCGCTGTTTGGCCTCCTGCTCCAAATCAACCAACCAACTAACTAATTGAAACTTTCTGGCAGATTAAAACTGTGTGCCCGATCGAGACTCAAACTCGGGACCTTTGCCTTTCGCGGGCAAGTGCTCTACCATCTGAGCTACCGAAGCACGACTCACGCCCGGTACTCACAGCTTTACTTCTGCCAGCATCCGTCTCCTACCTTCCAAACTTTACAGAAGCTCTCCTGCGAACCTTGCAGAACTAAAGTTTGGAAGGTAGGAGACGGATGCTGGCAGAAGCAAAGCTGTGAGTACCGGGCGTGAGTCGTGCTTCGGTAGCTCAGATGGTAGAGCACTTGCCCGCGAAAGGCAAAGGTCCCGAGTTCGAGTCTCGGTCGGGCACACAGTTTTAATCTGCCAGAAAGTTTCATATCAGCGCACACTCCGCTGCAGAGTGAAAATCTCATTCTGGAAACATTCCCCAGGCTGTGGCTAAGCCATGTCTCCGCAGTATCCTTTCTTTCAGGAGTGCTAGTTCTGCAAGGTTCGCAGGAGAGCTTCTGTAAAGTTTGGAAGGTAGGAGACGGATGCTGGCAGAAGTAAAGCTGTGAGTACCGGCCGTGAGTCGTGCTCGGTAGCTCAGATGGTAGAGCACTTGCCCGCGAAAGGCAAAGGTCCCGAGTTCGAGTCTCCGTCGGGCACACAGTTTTAATCTGCCAGAAAATTTCATATCAGCGCACACTCCGCTACAGAGTGAAAATCTCATTCTGGGAACTAACTAATTGTATAATTATAAAATTCAAATGAGTGTCCAATGAGTAGCATATCCATCAATTTTGAAAGACTGGATGAATAACAATCACGAAATGCTTGCAAAAGTGTTTTTCGTTAGGACAGAACGACCGATGTACCGTAACTTAAAAAATACAAAGGACGATTTGAAAATAAATTAAATCTTTTTTCTATTAATGTCGGAACCAGGAATCCTAGTTTTCCAGACCCTTTGTTGCCCGTGAAATGTATGAATCACAGCGTTCTGCTATAATTAAAAATTAAAACTAATGGTATAGATTACGAAATTAGGTAATATCGTTTGAAACATCCAACATCCCTCACCGGCAACACTTTCCTGAGACGTAATGGCATGGAGAAGACGAGAGAACTTCAAATATGCTACATCACGTAATACACGGCAAAAATAAAGATTCCTAAAAGTCTCTTAAGTACGATCCCGACATAGTTCATAGTTGCGGACATAGAACCATCAATGCCAAAACACTTTTGACTGCATGTACGCTCGTATGTCTGGTTTTTCGGGACCTGTTTGACCAGGTTTTGAGGTGTGTGCTCACTAGTGTTATCGGGCGTTGCAGTAGGCTGGCGTCTGTTTGCAGAAGAAGAAAGTCGAATGGGTGGCTGTTTACATTACAAAAAAATTGTTCAAAGGGCTCAGAGCACTATGGGACTTAACTTCTGAGGTCATCAGTCCCCTAGAACAACTTAAACCTAACTAAAGACATCACACACATCCATGACCGAGGCAGGATTCGTACCTGCGACCGGCTTACATTACACCTGAGCGAATTTCTCCGACTAACTGACGAGTGAAATTTTGTTGCTGCTGGTTCAGCAATATTTGGTCAACCTCAGTAGTTAAGCTTATGTCGCCAGTTGCAGAACTGACCAAGCAAGCGCATGGTTTATGCGTTCAGGAAATTCACTTCTTCTAACATTTCTTTCAGGACTTTCTACTCACCGCAACGGTCTCTCCGGCATTTCCGGCCGGAGAACTGAGGTACGTTTGACTACTGCGACAACTATTCTGCTTTTCGTGATTAAAACAGGTACGTTGCTAGCAAGCTATACATACTGTCCTTAGTGTAGAACGAAAAGCGAGCAGCAGTATTCGTAACTTTACGACTGCAGAAAAATCCATCGCAATCGCAGGCCAAATTATTCAACTCGATTCGGAAATTTTCTTTCGAAGTATAAATATGGTTTTACGCAATAAATATATTTTCTGTTTGTTTTCTGTAATGTATTAATCTCAATTATCTAAATAGCGATGCATTATTTTTACATTAAGTTTTAAAATTTCCTTTATAGTGCAACGTCGATTGCACGTAATCTAGGCAGATTTTGCACCGACAGAGCATGAGTCGTTCCGCATTATTATAATCTTTACCGTGCGGTGATAGGCCTGTTATGTTACTTTTTGATTTATATATTCCCAGTGCAGTATTTCTGGCTTAGTCAGCCATCATATTAGGTTCCAAGAACCTGTTCCCAGAGCAGTGGAGATGCAAGAAGTATATAGATGACGAAATGTGGTGTGAGGTACCTGTGACAGATGTTAGATTCGGTACCATTCCCGTGAGAAAGACCGCCTGCATAATGCTACTGCTCTGTGATTGGCGGCTGTGTTCTGAGCAAGGGCGCCAAAACATTATACTTATTATTATTAGTTAAACTACTCATTGGAATGACTTCACTTTTTAATATAAATATCACACAACAGCTGAATGTCAATCAGTTATTTTAGAATTACACTCCTGGAAATTGAAATAAGAACACCGTGAATTCATTGTCCCAGGAAGGTGAAACTTTATTGACACATTCCTGGGGTCAGATACATCACATGATCACACTGACAGTACCACAGGCACATAGACACAGGCAACAGAGCATGCACAATGTCGGCACTAGTACAGTGTATATTCACCTTTCGCAGCAATGCAGGCTGCTATTCTCCCATGGAGACGATCGTAGAGATGCTGGATGTAGTCCTGTGGAACGGCTTGCCATGCCATTTCCACCTGGCGCCTCAGTTGGACCAGCGTTCGTGCTGGACGTGCAGACCGCGTGAGACGACGCTTCATCCAGTCCCAAACATGCTCAATGGGGGACAGATCCGGAGATCTTGCTGGCCAGGGTAGTTGACTTACACCTTCTAGAGCACGTTGGGTGGCACGGGATACATGCGGACGTGCATTGTCCTGTTGGAACAGCAAGTTCCCTTGCCGGTCTAGGAATGGTAGAACGATGGGTTCGATGACGGTTTGGATGTACCGTGCACTACTCAGTGTCCCCTCGACGATCACCAGTGGTGTACGGCCAGTGTAGGAGATCGCTCCCCACACCATGATGCCGGGTGTTGGCCCTGTGTGCCTCGGTCGTATGCAGTCCTGATTGTGGCGCTCACCTGCATGGCGCCAAACACGCATACGACCATCATTGGCACCAAGGCAGAAGCGACTCTCATCGCTGAAGACGACACGTCTCCATTCGTCCCTCCATTCACGCCTGTCGCGACACCACTGGAGGCGGGCTGCACGATGTTGGGGCGTGAGCGGAAGACGGCCTAACGGTGTGCGGGACCGTAGCCCAGCTTCATGGAGACGGTTGCGAATGGTCCTCGCCGATACCCCAGGAGCAACAGTGTCCCTAATTTGCTGGGAAGTGGCGGTGCGGTCCCCTACGGCACTGCGTAGGATCCTACGGTCTTGGCGTGCATCCGTGCGTCGCTGCGGTCCGGTCCCAGGTCAACGGGCACGTGCACCTTCCGCCGACCACTGGCGACAACATCGATGTACTGTGGAGACCTCACGCCCCACGTGTTGAGCAATTCGGCGGTACGTCCAACCGGCCTCCCGCATGCCCACTATACGCCCTCGCTCAAAGTCCGTCAACTGCACATACGGTTCACGTCCACGCTGTCGCGGCATGCTACCAGTGTTAAAGACTGCGATGGACCTCCGTATGCCACGGCAAACTGGCTGACACTGACGGCGGCGGTGCACAAATGCTGCGCAGCTAGCGCCATTCGACGGCCAACACCGCGGTTCCTGGTGTGTCCGCTGTGCCGTGCGTGTGATCATTGCTTGTACAGCCCTCTCGCAGTGTCCGGAGCAAGTATGGTGGGTCTGACACACCGGTGTCAATGTGTTCTTTTTTCCATTTCCAGGAGTGTATTAAAAAAATTGAAATCAAAAACATAACACTGACGAAATTGCAGATTCGGAAGCGTTCGGGTCACGCCTTTTCTGTTTTGGAGCGCGAAGTGTTTCGGGCTGTTCTTCCCTCTGTATTACGCGGTCGAGAACAACAGATATGTTGTCTGTCGTAGGATGTGTTTCCAATTTTTATTTAAGTTCCTGTTCGTCTCTCTGGATTAGGCAGTCGAGATGTACAGTCATGTTGTCTGTGGCATGATGTGTTTGCCAGTACTCAGTATTAAAAGATTCACTCCGGTAGCCATGAGGTACAGACATGTCCTACAGATAGTGTAAAGATACATTTTCGTAAACATTGTGTTTGATCATGTACACTCTTTGACATAAAACTTGACCGGCGGCCGGCCGCTTCAGAGGCTAAATCCGCGCCGATCGCGACATGGGACAAAGAAACTGGCCAACTCGCTAATTCTCTAAGTCCGGTTATCTGCACAATCTGGCAACACTGTAGACTGCGGCACTTCCTGGAGGAAAACTTGTCCCAAGATAGAGAGACTCTAGGCTGATTACGCCTGTGGTCTAGCGGTAGCGTGCGTTGTTACTGTTCATAATGTCAGTGGATCGAGAGCAGCTGGCATAAAATATTTTTATAGCCTCTTCTGTCTGAATGCTGAAGACGTGAATGTAATGGTAGCGCAGATTCAATCTATTTCGCTTTGTGACACACCGATATCAAAATTTTATCTAGTAACGATTTTGCGGCAGATTTCCTGCAGACTGTCCTCTTCTGGACGCCGTATGCGGCAAAGCTCCAGGATCCATTTGCTGGCTACTGGCAGCGGCCGTGGCGACAGCAGCGGCGCTGCACTCCCCCGTTCTTTATCGAAAGCGCCTGCTACCGCTCATCGCTTTTGATGATTTAAAACGCTTTATTATTAAATGTTGCTCCACAGAAAATTTATACAATTTCCATTCACGCTCAAAAGCAACGGAGACAGACGCCCTGATTAGTAGGCGGGTAATCGGCAAGAGCTGAGTATGGCCCGAAATTAATTTTATAGACTGGGACGAAATTAAACCACCTCACTACATTCGATGAATTTATAAATGCTTCATACCTCGTTTCTTTTCCTTTCAAACTTAATTATTTGTGCAACTTTTGGTCAATGTTTGGATGTTTTCGTCAAGCCAGAGTGAGCGTCTGTGGTGCAAAGTGTATTACAGTTCTTGTTTCATTCCTTATGGTAAGTCTATGCGATAAACTGTGTGAATACCTTGCAATGCATGCTCTGTAGCAGTGCAGGCACACTGCACATTTGGAGTTCCATGTATGGGTTCATGAAGTATTTATTGTTGATCGGAAGTGATAGTTAAGGTCATCAGATTTAAACCAGAAAAATTTGTCGTTTTGAAGGTTTCAGAGAACGGAAAGGAATTGCTAACGCCGGTGTTAGAAAACGTCTACAGTTAAACGCTATTGCAAAAATTTAGAAGATGTGAACTATATTAATGAACATGTGCACTTCATAAACAACCTTCTGACATGTTAGACCTATATGACGAACAAAGCTCAAATTTATATCGTTGACAGTCGGTTTGAATCTTTTCAGGACCTATTTTACAGTGAAGCACCTTGGAATTTGCAAAGCAGAAATCCATGATATTAACTTAATTTACTAAGTCGAAATCGGACGAAGATTGATGTTTAAAGGCATTCTTCAGATTTCGCATAAGAAATTTTTACTAGCAGTTTGCAACTCCATTAATTAAAATGGAAAATAAAAGGTTTTAGTCAGCGGCTTCTACCGTGATTCGAACTTATAGTACAAGCACTGCAACGCACAAGGGAACCTCTGAGCTAACGACACACTGGCGGCCAGGGGCGGACTATAGTCACTGCGATGTTGCCTGAGCCTCAAAACGCAACCTTAAACACAGAAACAGAGGAGGTGGAGATTACTGTTTTAACGTCCCGTCGACAACGATGTCATTAGAGACGGAGCACAAGCTCGGATTAGGGAAGGATGGGGAAGGAAATCGGCCGTGCCCTTCCTAAGGAACCATCCCGGCATTTGCCTGAAGTGATTTAGGGAAATCATTGAAAACCTAAATCAGGATGGCCGGGCGCGGGATTGCACCATCGTCCTCCCGAATGCACACACAAACAGGTGTTACTTATGTGAAGAACGCCGTTCTTGGAGTCCAGAAATTAAATATACTTTCTAATTGTGTCATCTTGCAGTGGATTATATCGTACGAGTCTTCGATGTGGAAAACGAATGTTAAGTGAATTTAGCGAGGTAACGCCGACCTACACCCGGAAGTAAATCCACTATCAGAGTGTTGACAAATACTTGCTACGACGCTGCCATTTCTCGGCTCTCTGACGAGGCAGCTCTTCAGCGAAATGCTTGCCGTGATTCTCCGATACGGTTCTTCAGAGTGGAGACGCGCGCGCACGTTTGGTTTTTATGCAGCGTTCTCCCCTGGTGGTTTCTGACGTCGCCTTGTGGGCTATGTATACATATGAGACATTCAATTATCATTAATCCAGAATGATACAAGTTTCAGCTTCCGGCGTGGAAGAAGGCTGTTGACGCCGACATTATATCATTTCAACGTAGGGAAAGCAAAACGGATCATTCAATGTTTCTCATTCAACATAAAGCATGTGAGATAAATTTCCGTAACGTTCATAATCATCTAAAAATACAAACGAAGTAAAAATACACCGGAATCTTATTCGAATTGAATATAATGTAAGATACCAAACGCTTTGCACCTCGATGTCGAATTTGTCCACTTGCAATCGTTTGCAGCATGCACATAGATTGTCATGATTACCACGAGAATGAAGAAATATGTTGGTAAGGATGGAAGCAAGAAGAGACGCAGTCAACAAATATTCTATTCCTCATGGCATTCATTTCATTTGACACGTAAGAAGAGGTAAAGCGGGAATTTACTTTCGTTAACACGAAAGATATGCCGCACATATTGATAACGAGGAAGTCTGCGTCTTCATACGTTTCCTCCTTGAAATCTGTATGCTCTATTATATACTAAGTAGCCCGATCATTGTTTCAGTAATGTTACCCTCTTGTTTGACCCCGTAACGATGAACAGATTCCAAATGCATGTCTCTGCGTGAAAGTAGCTGTTCGAACCCTTCCTGGGTTGTTTTTTTGTGTTTTATTACTTGGAATTCCTGAAGCAGACCACTGTGCCTTCCCCCCTCGTGGGTTAGGTCTCAAAACTAAACCGCTTTGTATCCAATGGCATAATTTATTCATACAGCATCAGCATAAGACTCTTGCGAGTGAGAGAATGACAATAACAATCGTAACAAGAACAAGCAAATAATGAATGATGTTTATTCCAACGCAGAAAGAGAATGGCTTTAAATATAAAAATCTATATCTATATCCATATCTATTGATCTTCGAGTTGGCACAATGAAAATATATTCTTAGCATTTAGTTACTGAATGTAGTTCTGGATGTTTGCAGAGAAAAGGAAAAGTCGGTACTTCTCGCTAGTGTAATATAATGTGAACCAGCAACTACCCTTTCCTTAGAACACGACTCAAGCAGGTCCTCAAGTAGGCACTGCTGCACTCTGTTCCCTGACATTGCTCTGATGACGGTTAATGCAGATGGTTCCGATTATGAAATACAAAACGTATTGCAGGTTAGTTCCTAGGATAGTAACATTAAATTTGCGTTGTAGACGGCACATGAACGTGACGACTATCCATATTACTCATCAATATAAAAAGACAGTATTTTGGGAATTTAGCAGGATTACTCAAAATGAATTCTGAAATTGGGTGACTGACCGCACAGGTGCTAAACGTCGTCAAGAGCATACGATGTCCTAATCGCATTAGGAATATGAAGATCGTCTTCGACAGCTCGCAACTTTCACATAGCTAACCCCACCCTACTCCAGACAGCTCTCGGTGGAGTTGCACTACGTTGCCGATGTTATGGAAGGCCTTCAAACCGACAACAGACCACATATTGAAAAATACAAGCGAATTCTCTTGCAGCGTAAGCTTATTGTAACTAATCTAAAAATTATTGGAGAGGAACATTGTCCTATTCAAAAAAGTAAAATGTTACACACTGTTGACGTCAAACGGACATTATCTATGTCCTGTCTTGTGTCCTACTCATCTATAATATCAAGTGTACTATGAAAATGATTATATATAATGGATTATAAGGTAATGCATTGATACCAGATGGTGGGGGCCGGCCGATGTGGCCGTGCGGTTCTAGGCGCTTCAGTCTGGAACCGCGTGACCGCTACGGTCGCAGGTTCGAATCCTGTCTCGGGCATGGATGTGTGTGATGTCCTTAGGTTAGTTAGGTTTAAGTAGTTCTAAGTTCTAGGGGACTGATGACCTTAGAAGTTAAGTCCCATGGTGCTCAGAGCCATTTGAACCATTTAACACAAAATGACATTAAAAATTTAAGTTATTCACGAGCAGCTAGTTGAGAATATGTATGAACATTAAATGACACGACGAACCGTCATGTTCTGCATATGGATTCAAACCCAGCTCATGCAGACTAAGCAAAGATTTCGTGACTGACGGAAACTAACAGTCATTCCTGATTAGGCATACAGAGAGTGATATACCTCGATTTTAGACAGTATCAGTTAGCAAATATCAACTTTAAATTGCATAACGCAAACATTTTTAACAGACGCGAATTCCTACCCAGCATCTATTGTCCCTGTTAACGAACTACGAGAGATGTTAAATATTGCTTCTTCACAAGTAACTTACTTGAAATGCCGTGAGGTAAAGCTGTGTGTTGGACACGGATTCGAACCCGGAACCTAATCGGATTGCTATCGAAGCACAGTCAAATGTGACATATCGGAATTTCGCGGCAGTAACTAGATGTTATAACTGAAATGACGAGACGAAAAATTAATTTTTTCCTTCCCAGGACTCCAACCCGGCACCTATCGCTGTTATATTCTAGAGAAAACTAACGTTAAATATGGGTTTGTTGCACCAGCAGTGACATGTGAGCATGTTTGAACTGAAATAATATGACGAAGAGTTCAGCGCTCACTGGGAATAGAGCCCCACACATATCGTTGTTGACTACACACAAAGAGACGTCAGCTACCGAATTTTTCTCCACCAGCTGCTCAGAATAGCATCTTGAACTTACAGTCATCTCGCAAATAGTTCTGTGTCTCACTGGGAGTTAAAAACGTCAGATATCGTTAGTGTGACAGCGAATGAAAATACATTAAAAATCAAAATTATTATCCACCAGCAGACAGGTGTTCTCATGCTAGAGCTTGATAATACATAATTAAATCTTTAGTGCCGGGCCAGGATTCGATCCCATTCACGCATAATATGTGAAGGTGTTGAGGAATCTGCAGTTTTGAACAAACAACAAATTGTAGCCGAGCTGTATTGCCACGAAGGGATCAAATTCCGCGTTAAGGGCGGTCTGAGTTGCATTCCCAGTTCAGAACCAATTTTATCGACATACAGAAGCTCAAATAAAAGATGGAATAAGTGTCCTGTGACCATACATAGCGTTTGTGTCGTCACTTGAAATAAATAACTAGTATAAGAAAGGTTACTGGTGGTAGAGTTTCTACATGTCGCCACTCCAGACTTTATTGTGGTTCAACCTACCGTCTACTTGGTAAAGAAGGAATATCATCTTTAATGTGAATTTTCTGACCATGCAGCCATTATATCTCCTTCACTTGGTGTAGCCAGGAGAGAATGGAATCTGTCTCTCCCTATCTAAAATCATTGACAGAAGTGGGAATCGAACCCAGACCATAGGTATAACAACCTACCATCCGTCCAACAGACCACGAAATCCTCTTCTCTGCGAGTCATTTTTCTATCGTAACGCAGTTGTGCCACACTGGATGAGAATTCTGACACACAGGCTCCCTGTAGTAATTTGCAGCATGTTCAGTAAATTCATTTACTTGGTTGACCGAATCACCATGAACTAGCTGCCTCGGCTACCCAGTGCATACATTCGACTATTTTGTAATCACAGAAATAAAATCACGTTACTGCCACCTACACACAACTGCCAACATTGTAGGATGCAGAAGTTTAAATAAGAAGTGTTCCTTTTCACTTGAGCTATTCTATTGCGCTATCTGTTGCTAGAAAACGTCGTTCAATCCAAAAGAAAAGCTGTAACTGTTTGTCTCTCAGAAGTCAAGACATGGCCATATGCATAATCTCACAGTGCTGTGGAATCCAAAAGTTCTGAAGGAATAGTTGCTGAGCTCTGGAGCTGTTGTAGTTCCGTGTCAGCTTGTAGCATAGATAAGATGTCGCGAGTTCGAATACATTCAGTGCTACATTTTTTAAAACGCAATTCTGCTCTCTGCTGAAGTTATCAATCTAATGGAACTTTGAACAAATTCCCTTCACTTCTCAACCCAAAGTAGTCGCATGTGGAAAAAGGACTAACTACTGTGACATTTTGTCCTATTCAGGTTTAATAGACAGCAGGCAGCAGATGCATCTCGAAGATGTGCAGGGAGAGCGCATCGTGCCATAATATGTCAGAAAAGTATTTTCTACATTAGCCGTCGTGTGGTAGTGATATTTTATTCTTCTTCAAACTTTGATTGACAGCTTTAACTCAGAACAAATTTTCTACATGCATGTAATCAATAAACTGCATGTGCATTGTCAGACTGTCATAGGTAACATCAGAGAATTCGCATATATCGTTGATGATTAATTTCTCTCTCATGTTTACTATTGTTTTAACAACACTAAAGGAAACCTTACGAAAATTGTGCACTGTATTATAAGAAATGAAATAAAACTAACGATGATAACCTTACGACGAAAGTATCTGTACACAAGCATGCCTCTATCGACACGAATTAGTAAAATACTACTCACTTAGATTTTGATAGGGTCTGTGTTTAATTGGTATGCTGTGTCATACTCAAGAGGTATGCAAATGTGGCATTTCATAAATATAGTTACGTATTCCTAGAAACCCAAAATTCGCTTGTCAGCAGCGGAAAGAGGCGTTACCTGTTGTGCAGCATTGTAAGTTTTTCAACATTGCACTATGAGCTGAAAGCATTTTCTTACGATTTCCGTATTGATGTTTGATCTGACTGCTTGTAGCTCTTTCACAGAAGGGATAAAAACGTTTCAGTCAGTGAGACTGGAACTGCGAACCGTAACAGACGCTGTTTCACATGTCAGCACGTTACCACAGAGCTGGCGAGGGGGTATGGGTCTCAGCTTCCTATTACGACGGCAATAGTAACTAGAACTCGTAAACCGCTATTTAAAGGTCGAGATTAGTTGCGATTTCCACCTGCAACGACTTTCTTGGGCTGAAAACCGTAAATTTTCAATCTTTTGTTACCCTTCAAGCTATAATAACTCAGATTATTCAATGGAAATGACAGGTAAAATCAAGTGAACTTTGAGGCTTAATTCCGTGCACACCAGGAAGTAACTCGTCGATCACAGAGTTGCCAAACATACGTTGCCTTGTTGCCAAATCTCAGTTACAGTACCAGCAGGAAGAAGACGAACCGATGTGATCCTACAGCGGTCTGGGAAGTGACCATAGCTGGTGTCTCCAAGTCGCGGCTGCTACGGCCTGGAATACGTAATGCGTCTGATTCGCTTTCTGTAACTAGGTTTAGGGACTGGAGCGTAGTTACTAATAATACTCAGAACTGACTGCAAACTGAGCATCATAAATCAGTAACTCTCATTGTTGTTTTTATATTTCTTTCGTAAGTGCACTCAAAACTAAGAAAGTCATTCACAGGCGTTTTCCTGCCTCGCCGATAGTCGAGCAGAACATACAAATAAAAATAAAAAAGAATGTGTGTGTGTGTGTGTGTGTGTGTGTGTGTGTGTGTGTGTGTGAGAGAGAGAGAGAGAGAGAGAGAGAGAGAAATAAAAAGCAATGAGAGAGTGTGTAAAAAATTGTTGTAAAGAAATTGAATCATGGTATTTAAAGAAATCTTTCATTAAAATGACACGTTCCACATCATTACGAAATGTCGTATTCATGATCTATGGAACAAGAGTTAATCTAATGTAATGTAATCTAATCTAATCACATCATATTGATTATTAGCCATGAAGAGTCATGAACTACCGAAAGTTTTGCCAATACCAGTAACCAAATCTAAACTTGAAAATAAAAGACGACAATTTTTGTAATAAACCGTGACTCCTATCAAGACCCTTTCATCCCTGTTATCTAACCACGAAAGATGTCTGATATACCTCCATTCTGAAGTAACAAAGTGTGCATGCATTTAAAGATGAAGTGCATGATGTGAAGTTCTGTGACGGAGATACGAACCCAACACGTAATCCGATTGTTAACTAAGAAAAATTAAATGTTACGTATCGGTTTTTCTTACGAGCCGCTAGGTGTCTGAATCTAAAATAAGGATACAAACTTTTGTGCCTAAGCGACAATCGAACTGCACACCTACCGCGCATCCACGAATATAGCTTAAGTATCAGTTGCTTACTCATGAACAGTAAGATGTGTGCGTGTTTGACCAGAAATAACGACACCTGTTGCGATTGTTGGCAACACATGAACAGACATTGAAATTGCGCGTTAATTTTCACTAGCAGGTGGGTGTGCACTTGATAAAGCTAGAAATGAAATTATGAATAATTTTTGTACTGGATCAGGTTTCAGACCCACATACTTACCTTTGGAAGAGAGCTAGAGAAGATTGCAGTCTTGGGAAAAGGAACGAAATGACTGAACTATACTGTTCCGAGAGATTCAGATCCTCGAAAGAGGAGATACGAATTCGAATCACAGTCCAGCACCAAATTTTTAAACGTCTCTAGTTCAATCAAGTACAAGTAAAATAAGAGCCCTGTCCCTTTAAATGGCTATCGGTTCATCAAATAAAATAAAATTTTATAATGTAAGTAAGTTTACTGGCGACTGTATTTCTGTTTACCATGACTTCCGCTTTGTCATTTCCCAACGAAAACTGGCTCTGCTCAGTTGGTTATGAAGGAACGTGATGTTTAATGCGGATTCTGGATTATAACGTCTTTCTCTTGAGGTTACCAGAGGTAAAATAAATCTGTTTGTGCCTCTTAAAAGTAAATGCCTGAACCCACGCATTGCACCTGTGATAGCTCGTTCCACCAGACCATTGTGGCCACATTACCCAGCCCCAGGAGTGTGCTGTAACGGATGATGTGCTTAGCTTACAAAATTAGTCACGGTGGAAAAAATGCGAGTCTATTAAATGGTCAAGTAGAAGCAAGCTTCTGACGCAGAGATTATGCTATTCTCATGTCAGCAGGATGTAAAGACTCTTCTAGGCATCATAGGCTGGATGTGAAGCCATTATGATTTTTCACAAATTCAGCAAATTTCTTAGTTCTAGAAAATCCACTGTGAAGTGTGAAGTTGCCGGATAATTCGATTATTACTGTTATTATTAATATCATTTTATTCATACTGCTGCTGTAACACAAGTGCTTGAACGTCATTTAGTATCTTTTGGTCACTATAGAAGTAGTTTCCCAAGAACAGGTTCTTTCCCTGTCTACGGAATCCTTTTCATGTTAATATCAAACACCAGCAATTACTCGTAGATTACATTAAAACTAAAGTAATTGACGAAGACGTTACTTGGTAACAAAAACGCACTGCCTTTCTTCATTTACTTTCGCCTAGAAGTGGCTATCGAGTACTGACAAACCAAAAGGCAAGAGATCTTACTGCCTTCCGATATACGTTGCTGTTAGTTCTTCCACATGATTTGGTCGACATGACCTGTTTCAAGTAGTGTATGACAGACAGTGTTTTAGAAAATCTATTGTTTCCCTTTGCAATAAACAGAAGTATTTTCATTCTAAGCTGTCCAAGTACAAAATTTTCGCAATATTAGTGCACATTTAATATTCGCTTCTATAATGTATAAAAGTATTTCACAGTCGCAAAACTCGCATCCGAAACGTTGACCTTACACTTAGTCGCTGACCATAAATTTTAGCTCAGAGTGACACCAGTTTAAATAACCTAATGTAGCGAAGACTGTTTGCCAGTGCTCTTTCTCACCGGAAAATACGCAATTGACTCATTTGGCTCCATAAGTACACTGTAACAGTAATTTCTGTGTGAAATTTGTCAATAAGCTTTCGCCTTCCAACCGGCAAAATACGGAAGAGTACAGCCGGTAAACAAATCACAAATCACGATTTAGTGCCGATAAGACGATTTCTTTAAACATTGTCGAAGCTGAGGGAATTTATTTTCTGCTTAAATCGTTTTAAGCAGCAACGTTCACAGATATCTCAAATAGGAAAAAGCTGAATATCCAGGTACGAAGGTTGTAAAACAAACTTCCCACAGTTTGTGTCAGGTTGATCTTTTCGTCTGATAACACTGCTTAAGTATTTTGTCTAAGAGGTATCACAAGTAGTATCCCTGTAGCTGTGGGAATCATTGGTTGAAAACGAGTTTAACACCAATGGGTACAGTGCTGCTATATTTTCAAAATTATTATCAACTTAAGTCTGAGTTCATCCACAAACTGAGGCGTATTTATAATATTGAAGCTAGACTGTGTATCCTTGTCTTTCTTGAGTGGTCACTGGAAGGCGTTTACACACACGTATACAATACTATGAATACTTCGAACGCTATGGTTAACGTTGCTCTCATAAACTACTTTTTTTTTAAATTCTTCTGGGTCTTAAGCGAGCAATATGTGTTGTAGATACAGTCTCAGACCAAAAAATTGACCGCCGAGTCGTTCACGTAAGGTGGACAATACAGTCATGCTCCTCTCAGAATTCTATGTCTGGCAATATGCTCGATCTAGCAACATGTAGACTGCGGCACTTCCCAGAGGAAGTCTTGACTCCAGTCTTAGTACATTACTCTAGACTACGACCGTAGTCTTGAGGTTAAACGCGAGACCAGCTAATATGATATTGTAGATTCGCTTGAATTACACTCATAGCTTCAGCACCGAGAGGAAAGGGGCGATAAAAATTCTGTCGATATGTGCTTTCGGTCGCCAGACGTCATATTAGCTGGTCTCGCGTTTTACCTCAAGACTACGGTCGTGTTCCATCAGCGGTACGAATAAAATGATAGTAATAATAACAGTAATAATCGAATTATCCGGCAACTTCACACTTCACAGTGGATTTTCTCGAACTAAGAAATTTGCTGAATTTGTGAAAAATCAAAATGGCTTCACATCCAGCCTATGATGCCTAGAAGAGTCTTTACATCCTGCTGACATGAGAATAGCATAATCTCTGCGTCAGAAGCTTGCTTCTACTTGACCATTTAATAGACTCGCATTTTTTCCACCGTGACTAATTTTGTAAGCTAAGCACATCATCCGTTACAGCACACTCCTGGGGCTGGGTAATGTGGCCACAATGGTCTGGTGGAACGAGCTATCACAGGTGCAATGCGTGGGTTCAGGCATTTACTTTTAAGAGGCACAAACAGATTTATTTTACCTCTGGTAACCTCAAGAGAAAGACGTTATAATCCAGAATCCGCATTAAACATCACGTTCCTTCATAACCAACTGAGCAGAGCCAGTTTTCGTTGGGAAATGACAAAGCGGAAGTCATGGTAAACAGAAATACAGTCGCCAGTAAACTTACTTACATTATAAAATTTTATTTTATTTGATGAACCGATAGCCATTTAAAGGGACAGGGCTCTTATTTTACTTGTACTTGATTGAACTAGAGACGTTTAAAAATTTGGTGCTGGACTGTGATTCGAATTCGTATCTCCTCTTTCGAGGATCTGAATCTCTCGGAACAGTATAGTTCAGTCATTTCGTTCCTTTTCCCAAGACTGCAATCTTCTCTAGCTCTCTTCCAAAGGTAAGTATGTGGGTCTGAAACCTGATCCAGTACAAAAATATTCATAATTTCATTTCTAGCTTTATCAAGTGCACACCCACCTGCTAGTGAAAATTAACGCGCAATTTCAATGTCTGTTCATGTGTTGCCAACAATCGCAACAGGTGTCGTTATTTCTGGTCAAACACGCACACATCTTACTGTTCATGAGTAAGCAACTGATACTTCAGCTATATTCGTGGATGCGCGGTAGGTGTGCAGTTCGATTGTCGCTTAGGCACAAAAGTTTGTATCCTTATTTTAGATTCAGACACCTAGCGGCTCGTAAGAAAAACCGATACGTAACATTTGATTTTTCTTAGTTAACAATCGGATTACGTGTTGGGTTCGTATCTCCGTCACAGAACTTCACATCATGCACTTCATCTTTAAATGCATGCACACTTTGTTACTTCAGAATGGAGGTATATCAGACATCTTTCGTGGTTAGATAACAGGGATGAAAGGGTCTTGATAGGAGTCACGGTTTATTACAAAAATTGTCGTCTTTTATTTTCAAGTTTAGATTTGGTTACTGGTATTGGCAAAACTTTCGGTAGTTCATGACTCTTCATGGCTAATAATCAATATGATGTGATTAGATTAGATTACATTACATTAGATTAACTCTTGTTCCATAGATCATGAATACGACATTTCGTAATGATGTGGAACGTGTCATTTTAATGAAAGATTTCTTTAAATACCATGATTCAATTTCTTTACAACAATTTTTTACACACTCTCTCATTGCTTTTTATTTCTCTCTCTCTCTCTCTCTCTCACACACACACACACACACACACACACACACACACACACACATTCTTTTTTATTTTTATTTGTATGTTCTGCTCGACTATCGGCGAGGCAGGAAAACGCCTGTGAATGACTTTCTTAGTTTTGAGTGCACTTACGAAAGAAATATAAAAACAACAATGAGAGTTACTGATTTATGATGCTCAGTTTGCAGTCAGTTCTGAGTATTATTAGTAACTACGCTCCAGTCCCTAAACCTAGTTACAGAAAGCGAATCAGACGCATTACGTATTCCAGGCCGTAGCAGCCGCGACTTGGAGACACCAGCTATGGTCACTTCCCAGACCGCTGTAGGATCACATCGGTTCGTCTTCTTCCTGCTGGTACTGTAACTGAGATTTGGCAACAAGGCAACGTATGTTTGGCAACTCTGTGATCGACGAGTTACTTCCTGGTGTGCACGGAATTAAGCCTCAAAGTTCACTTGATTTTACCTGTCATTTCCATTGAATAATCTGAGTTATTATAGCTTGAAGGGTAACAAAAGATTGAAAATTTACGGTTTTCAGCCCAAGAAAGTCGTTGCAGGTGGAAATCGCAACTAATCTCGACCTTTAAATAGCGGTTTACGAGTTCTAGTTACTATTGCCGTCGTAATAGGAAGCTGAGACCCATACCCCCTCGCCAGCTCTGTGGTAACGTGCTGACTTGTGAAACAGCGTCTGTTATGGTTCGCAGTTCCAGTCTCACTGACTGAAACGTTTTTATCCCTTCTGTGAAAGAGCTACAAGCAGTCAGATCAAACATCAATACGGAAATCGTAAGAAAATGCTTTCAGCTCATAGTGCAATGTTGAAAAACTTACAATGCTGCACAACAGGTAACGCCTCTTTCCGCTGCTGACAAGCGAATTTTGGGTTTCTAGGAATACGTAACTATATTTATGAAATGCCACATTTGCATACCTCTTGAGTATGACACAGCATACCAATTAAACACAGACCCTATCAAAATCTAAGTGAGTAGTATTTTACTAATTCGTGTCGATAGAGGCATGCTTGTGTACAGATACTTTCGTCGTAAGGTTATCATCGTTAGTTTTATTTCATTTCTTATAATACAGTGCACAATTTTCGTAAGGTTTCCTTTAGTGTTGTTAAAACAATAGTAAACATGAGAGAGAAATTAATCATCAACGATATATGCGAATTCTCTGATGTTACCTATGACAGTCTGACAATGCACATGCAGTTTATTGATTACATGCATGTAGAAAATTTGTTCTGAGTTAAAGCTGTCAATCAAAGTTTGAAGAAGAATAAAATATCACTACCACACGACGGCTAATGTAGAAAATACTTTTCTGACATATTATGGCACGATGCGCTCTCCCTGCACATCTTCGAGATGCATCTGCTGCCTGCTGTCTATTAAACCTGAATAGGACAAAATGTCACAGTAGTTAGTCCTTTTTCCACATGCGACTACTTTGGGTTGAGAAGTGAAGGGAATTTGTTCAAAGTTCCATTAGATTGATAACTTCAGCAGAGAGCAGAATTGCGTTTTAAAAAATGTAGCACTGAATGTATTCGAACTCGCGACATCTTATCTATGCTACAAGCTGACACGGAACTACAACAGCTCCAGAGCTCAGCAACTATTCCTTCAGAACTTTTGGATTCCACAGCACTGTGAGATTATGCATATGGCCATGTCTTGACTTCTGAGAGACAAACAGTTACAGCTTTTCTTTTGGATTGAACGACGTTTTCTAGCAACAGATAGCGCAATAGAATAGCTCAAGTGAAAAGGAACACTTCTTATTTAAACTTCTGCATCCTACAATGTTGGCAGTTGTGTGTAGGTGGCAGTAACGTGATTTTATTTCTGTGATTACAAAATAGTCGAATGTATGCACTGGGTAGCCGAGGCAGCTAGTTCATGGTGATTCGGTCAACCAAGTAAATGAATTTACTGAACATGCTGCAAATTACTACAGGGAGCCTGTGTGTCAGAATTCTCATCCAGTGTGGCACAACTGCGTTACGATAGAAAAATGACTCGCAGAGAAGAGGATTTCGTGGTCTGTTGGACGGATGGTAGGTTGTTATACCTATGGTCTGGGTTCGATTCCCACTTCTGTCAATGATTTTAGATAGGGAGAGACAGATTCCATTCTCTCCTGGCTACACCAAGTGAAGGAGATATAATGGCTGCATGGTCAGAAAATTCACATTAAAGATGATATTCCTTCTTTACCAAGTAGACGGTAGGTTGAACCACAATAAAGTCTGGAGTGGCGACATGTAGAAACTCTACCACCAGTAACCTTTCTTATACTAGTTATTTATTTCAAGTGACGACACAAACGCTATGTATGGTCACAGGACACTTATTCCATCTTTTATTTGAGCTTCTGTATGTCGATAAAATTGGTTCTGAACTGGGAATGCAACTCAGACCGCCCTTAACGCGGAATTTGATCCCTTCGTGGCAATACAGCTCGGCTACAATTTGTTGTTTGTTCAAAACTGCAGATTCCTCAACACCTTCACATATTATGCGTGAATGGGATCGAATCCTGGCCCGGCACTAAAGATTTAATTATGTATTATCAAGCTCTAGCATGAGAACACCTGTCTGCTGGTGGATAATAATTTTGATTTTTAATGTATTTTCATTCGCTGTCACACTAACGATATCTGACGTTTTTAACTCCCAGTGAGACACAGAACTATTTGCGAGATGACTGTAAGTTCAAGATGCTATTCTGAGCAGCTGGTGGAGAAAAATTCGGTAGCTGACGTCTCTTTGTGTGTAGTCAACAACGATATGTGTGGGGCTCTATTCCCAGTGAGCGCTGAACTCTTCGTCATATTATTTCAGTTCAAACATGCTCACATGTCACTGCTGGTGCAACAAACCCATATTTAACGTTAGTTTTCTCTAGAATATAACAGCGATAGGTGCCGGGTTGGAGTCCTGGGAAGGAAAAAATTAATTTTTCGTCTCGTCATTTCAGTTATAACATCTAGTTACTGCCGCGAAATTCCGATATGTCACATTTGACTGTGCTTCGATAGCAATCCGATTAGGTTCCGGGTTCGAATCCGTGTCCAACACACAGCTTTACCTCACGGCATTTCAAGTAAGTTACTTGTGAAGAAGCAATATTTAACATCTCTCGTAGTTCGTTAACAGGGACAATAGATGCTGGGTAGGAATTCGCGTCTGTTAAAAATGTTTGCGTTATGCAATTTAAAGTTGATATTTGCTAACTGATACTGTCTAAAATCGAGGTATATCACTCTCTGTATGCCTAATCAGGAATGACTGTTAGTTTCCGTCAGTCACGAAATCTTTGCTTAGTCTGCATGAGCTGGGTTTGAATCCATATGCAGAACATGACGGTTCGTCGTGTCATTTAATGTTCATACATATTCTCAACTAGCTGCTCGTGAATAACTTAAATTTTTAATGTCATTTTGTGTTAAATGGTTCAAATGGCTCTGAGCACCATGGGACTTAACTTCTAAGGTCATCAGTCCCCTAGAACTTAGAACTACTTAAACCTAACTAACCTAAGGACATCACACACATCCATGCCCGAGACAGGATTCGAACCTGCGACCGTAGCGGTCACGCGGTTCCAGACTGAAGCGCCTAGAACCGCACGGCCACATCGGCCGGCCCCCACCATCTGGTATCAATGCATTACCTTATAATCCATTATATATAATCATTTTCATAGTACACTTGATATTATAGATGAGTAGGACACAAGACAGGACATAGATAATGTCCGTTTGACGTCAACAGTGTGTAACATTTTACTTTTTTGAATAGGACAATGTTCCTCTCCAATAATTTTTAGATTAGTTACAATAAGCTTACGCTGCAAGAGAATTCGCTTGTATTTTTCAATATGTGGTCTGTTGTCGGTTTGAAGGCCTTCCATAACATCGGCAACGTAGTGCAACTCCACCGAGAGCTGTCTGGAGTAGGGTGGGGTTAGCTATGTGAAAGTTGCGAGCTGTCGAAGACGATCTTCATATTCCTAATGCGATTAGGACATCGTATGCTCTTGACGACGTTTAGCACCTGTGCGGTCAGTCACCCAATTTCAGAATTCATTTTGAGTAATCCTGCTAAATTCCCAAAATACTGTCTTTTTATATTGATGAGTAATATGGATAGTCGTCACGTTCATGTGCCGTCTACAACGCAAATTTAATGTTACTATCCTAGGAACTAACCTGCAATACGTTTTGTATTTCATAATCGGAACCATCTGCATTAACCGTCATCAGAGCAATGTCAGGGAACAGAGTGCAGCAGTGCCTACTTGAGGACCTGCTTGAGTCGTGTTCTAAGGAAAGGGTAGTTGCTGGTTCACATTATATTACACTAGCGAGAAGTACCGACTTTTCCTTTTCTCTGCAAACATCCAGAACTACATTCAGTAACTAAATGCTAAGAATATATTTTCATTGTGCCAACTCGAAGATCAATAGATATGGATATAGATATAGATTTTTATATTTAAAGCCATTCTCTTTCTGCGTTGGAATAAACATCATTCATTATTTGCTTGTTCTTGTTACGATTGTTATTGTCATTCTCTCACTCGCAAGAGTCTTATGCTGATGCTGTATGAATAAATTATGCCATTGGATACAAAGCGGTTTAGTTTTGAGACCTAACCCACGAGGGGGGAAGGCACAGTGGTCTGCTTCAGGAATTCCAAGTAATAAAACACAAAAAAACAACCCAGGAAGGGTTCGAACAGCTACTTTCACGCAGAGACATGCATTTGGAATCTGTTCATCGTTACGGGGTCAAACAAGAGGGTAACATTACTGAAACAATGATCGGGCTACTTAGTATATAATAGAGCATACAGATTTCAAGGAGGAAACGTATGAAGACGCAGACTTCCTCGTTATCAATATGTGCGGCATATCTTTCGTGTTAACGAAAGTAAATTCCCGCTTTACCTCTTCTTACGTGTCAAATGAAATGAATGCCATGAGGAATAGAATATTTGTTGACTGCGTCTCTTCTTGCTTCCATCCTTACCAACATATTTCTTCATTCTCGTGGTAATCATGACAATCTATGTGCATGCTGCAAACGATTGCAAGTGGACAAATTCGACATCGAGGTGCAAAGCGTTTGGTATCTTACATTATATTCAATTCGAATAAGATTCCGGTGTATTTTTACTTCGTTTGTATTTTTAGATGATTATGAACGTTACGGAAATTTATCTCACATGCTTTATGTTGAATGAGAAACATTGAATGATCCGTTTTGCTTTCCCTACGTTGAAATGATATAATGTCGGCGTCAACAGCCTTCTTCCACGCCGGAAGCTGAAACTTGTATCATTCTGGATTAATGATAATTGAATGTCTCATATGTATACATAGCCCACAAGGCGACGTCAGAAACCACCAGGGGAGAACGCTGCATAAAAACCAAACGTGCGCGCGCGTCTCCACTCTGAAGAACCGTATCGGAGAATCACGGCAAGCATTTCGCTGAAGAGCTGCCTCGTCAGAGAGCCGAGAAATGGCAGCGTCGTAGCAAGTATTTGTCAACACTCTGATAGTGGATTTACTTCCGGGTGTAGGTCGGCGTTACCTCGCTAAATTCACTTAACATTCGTTTTCCACATCGAAGACTCGTACGATATAATCCACTGCAAGATGACACAATTAGAAAGTATATTTAATTTCTGGACTCCAAGAACGGCGTTCTTCACATAAGTAACACCTGTTTGTGTGTGCATTCGGGAGGACGATGGTGCAATCCCGCGCCCGGCCATCCTGATTTAGGTTTTCAATGATTTCCCTAAATCACTTCAGGCAAATGCCGGGATGGTTCCTTAGGAAGGGCACGGCCGATTTCCTTCCCCATCCTTCCCTAATCCGAGCTTGTGCTCCGTCTCTAATGACATCGTTGTCGACGGGACGTTAAAACAGTAATCTCCACCTCCTCTGTTTCTGTGTTTAAGGTTGCGTTTTGAGGCTCAGGCAACATCGCAGTGACTATAGTCCGCCCCTGGCCGCCAGTGTGTCGTTAGCTCAGAGGTTCCCTTGTGCGTTGCAGTGCTTGTACTATAAGTTCGAATCACGGTAGAAGCCGCTGACTAAAACCTTTTATTTTCCATTTTAATTAATGGAGTTGCAAACTGCTAGTAAAAATTTCTTATGCGAAATCTGAAGAATGCCTTTAAACATCAATCTTCGTCCGATTTCGACTTAGTAAATTAAGTTAATATCATGGATTTCTGCTTTGCAAATTCCAAGGTGCTTCACTGTAAAATAGGTCCTGAAAAGATTCAAACCGACTGTCAACGATATAAATTTGAGCTTTGTTCGTCATATAGGTCTAACATGTCAGAAGGTTGTTTATGAAGTGCACATGTTCATTAATATAGTTCACATCTTCTAAATTTTTGCAATAGCGTTTAACTGTAGACGTTTTCTAACACCGGCGTTAGCAATTCCTTTCCGTTCTCTGAAACCTTCAAAATGACAAATTTTTCTGGTTTAAATCTGATGACCTTAACTATCACTTCCGATCAACAATAAATACTTCATGAACCCATACATGGAACTCCAAATGTGCAGTGTGCCTGCACTGCTACAGAGCATGCATTGCAAGGTATTCACACAGTTTATCGCATAGACTTACCATAAGGAATGAAACAAGAACTGTAATACACTTTACACCACAGACGCTCACTCTGGCTTGACGAAAACATCCAAACATTGACCAAAAGTTGCACAAATAATTAAGTTTGAAAGGAAAAGAAACGAGGTATGAAGCATTTATAAATTCATCGAATGTAGTGAGGTGGTTTAATTTCGTCCCAGTCTATAAAATTAATTTCGGGCCATACTCAGCTCTTGCCGATTACCCGCCTACTAATCAGGGCGTCTGTCTCCGTTGCTTTTGAGCATGAATGGAAATTGTATAAATTTTCTGTGGAGCAACATTTAATAATAAAGCGTTTTAAATCATCAAAAGCGATGAGCGGTAGCAGGCGCTTTCGATAAAGAACGGGGGAGTGCAGCGCCGCTGCTGTCGCCACGGCCGCTGCCAGTAGCCAGCAAATGGATCCCGGAGCTTTGCCGCATACGGCGTCCAGAGGAGGACAGTCTGCAGGAAATCTGCCGCAAAATCGTTACTAGATAAAATTTTGATATCGGTGTGTCACAAAGCGAAATAGATTGAATCTGCGCTACCATTACATTCACGTCTTCAGCATTCAGACAGAAGAGGCTATAAAAATATTTTATGCCAGCTGCTCTCGATCCACTGACATTATGAACAGAAACAACGCACGCTACCGCTAGACCACAGGCGTAATCAGCCTAGAGTCTCTCTATCTTGGGACAAGTTTTCCTCCAGGAAGTGCCGCAGTCTACAGTGTTGCCAGATTGTGCAGATAACCGGACTTAGAGAATTAGCGAGTTGGCCAGTTTCTTTGTCCCATGTCGCGATCGGCGCGGACTTAGCCTCTGAAGCGGCCGGCCGCCGGTCAAGTTTTATGTCAAAGAGTGTACTTTGCTGTATGAGAAGGTGTTGTATTAAGATCATGTAGTCTTCTCGTGTGGCTGTATTAAAATACGCGAATGGCACCTCAAAGAAGTGATACATTATTTCAGAACAGGACCTCGCTAAAAGTCAGTTTCAGCCTCAAGATACAGTACCTACGAGCTGCGTGCTGTTTTCTGCGCTGGGGACATCAACTTGAAGACAGCAGGTTAGTGAAGCATAACAGAACCTTCGTATTCCACACAGTGCAGTGGAAACAACTAGACGCCTCACGTGTACTGCATGCACAGAACATAGGTGCTCAGTGACACGTCATCTGCAGTAATGCAGAGGAGGTAAAGGAGGATGATCGTTATTAACACCAACAATCAATTCATTCTTTCTTTCTTGCCGTACCAGTACTTGCTCCAGTACACAGGACAGCTTTTTTCACTTTTTATAAATTACTGCCCCCCGTAGTATCATGGAAATTATTCCCTTCTATCTTAACAGATGTTCTATTATCCTGCCCCTTCTTCTTGTCAGTGTTTTCCATAGATTTCTTTCCTCGCCGATTCTGCGCACGGCCTCCTCATTCCTTACTTTTTCACTGTACCTAATTTTGAATAGTCTTCTGTAGAACCACATCTCAAATACTTCGATTCTCTTATGTTCTGGCATTCCCACATTCTAGGTCTCACTGCCATACAATTATGTGATCCAGACGTACACTCTCAGAAATTTCTTCCTCAAACTAAGGCGTATTTTGATACTGGTAGTCTTCCCTTGGCCAGGAGGGAACTATTTGCTAGTGTTTGTCTGTTTTTTATGTCCTCCTTCCTCCGTCCGTCATGGGTTATTTTGCGGTCTTGTTAGCATAATTCCATCTACTCCGTAATCACCAATTATGGTGATGATTTCCTTGCTGTTCTCATTTCTGCTACGTCTCATTAATTTTTCTTTCTTAGATTTACTCTCAATCCATGACATGTTCTCATTAGACTGCTCATTCCATTCAATAGATCCTGTAATTTTTTCACTAAGAATAGCAATGTATTCAGCAAATCGTAACAAATTATATCTTTTCACCTTGAATTTTAAGCCCACTCTTGAAAATTTCCTTCATTTCCATCGTTACTTATTCGTTGTATAGTTTAAAATGTAGAGGTGAAAGACTACATCCGCCTGTCTTACACCACTATCAAACCGAGCAATTTGTTCTTGCTCTTTCACTATTATCCTTCCCTCTTGGTTTTTGTGCATATTGTATATTACACGTCTTTCCCTATAGCTTACTGCCATTTTTCCCAAGGCTTCCATCATCTTGCACCATTTTTCACTGTCGAACCTTCAACCAGCTCAGCAGGTGCTATGAATGTGTACCGACTATTCTTCAGTTTTGCTTCCATTTCAGCTGCAACGTCAGAACTGCCTCTCTGGTGCCTTAACTTTCCAAAATGCAATCCGATCGTTGTCTGATAGAACCTCAGTTTTCTCTTTTATTCCTCTGTATATTATTCTTAGCAGTAACTCGGACGGAGGAGCTGTTAAGATGATTATGCTATAATTTCGCATTTCTAGTCTCTTGCAATCTCCATAATTGTGTGGATGATGTTTCTCCGGAAGTCCAATGATATATCGACAGTCTCATACATTCTATATGACAGCGTGAATAAACCTACTGGTTATTACTAAATTAGCAACGTACCGACAACTTTATCCCTGTGAGAGGCTTTTAGCTTGACCGTGTATAATGGTTAAGGTATCGGACTAATTTCTTTTCTGTAAAGATTCCTATCGAATGAAAACTACAGCAAAAGAAACGGGAGAAGAACCAAAGTTCGGTTAATAATAAAGTAAACTGTCATTACGTAGAAAACCGGTCATCAGCTTATTTAAGTAAATTCTGCCAAGCTGTGGCACTGTTCATTAAGCAGTTTAACATTTAAGATGAACTTTGGTTCATACGTGAAACTCTGTTCTGCAGATAAGATACAAGGCAATATCGCAGTTTAGCAAGTAATGTTCTAGCGGTTTGATATGAACTGCACAGGAGGAGTATTAGTGAGTTACGGAATATTTGGGTCTCAATAACGAAAAATGGTTAAAATGGCTCTGAGCACTATGCGACTTAACTTCTGACGTCATCAGTCACCTAGAACTTAGAAATTAAACTAAGGACATCACACACATCCATTCCCGAGGCATGATTCGAAGCTGGACAGTAGCAGTCGCTCGACTCCAGACTGTAGCGCCTAGAACCGCACGGCCACTCCGTCCGGCTCCATCTATCAATAACACTTACTATCTGTACATTACAGTAAGAAGCTAATGATCATTGTAGATAAACGATTACTAATGGTGGAGTACTACTAACTTGGACAAGGGGCCCTTTTGTCAGTTCAGTTATTGGAAATTGATAACACTGAAATAGTTTTCAAGTTATTTTATCTCGTGTATTGATTACTGTTTGTATTCTCAAGGAGCATTCACTTCCTTACACTAGTTACCTCAAAAGGGACATGTGGTACCCAGATCTTGCGAGTCTGAAGAGCTGTGGCCAGCTGCTTATTGTAGCACACCAAAGTTAGATAACTGGCAAATGCACGTCACTAATGCGGTGATTGAAATTTGAAACTTAAATGTGGCACAACAATAACCAATGGAACGCAGAAACTAGGACTTAGATCAGGGCTGAATATTTTAGTCACAATACAGTATGAGAAAATCTACTAACTATATACATATGAAATTATAAATACTGTGACATCCAAACCTGCTCAGTGACTGATTATTGTGCTGGCTCTTCAAAGTCTAATAGCCAGTAACTGTTTTGGATCATCACAGTTTTCGCATGTTACTGTAATGCGGTATAGACATTTCAATAACAGCAATTTTAATCTGAATATCATAAATCTTTTCTTGGCAACTGAACTTTGGTGAAACTTTAACTATCCTTTTATGAAACATACGCTGAGTACTTCATAAAACTTATGCTCACTGAGTAATTATGAGATTTACTATATCACAAAGTGAAATGACTTTCCAGTTAAGGGAAATAGGGTACTGAGAAATATCGTAGCATTTGGGGTAGTAACCTCTCTAGAAAAATGACTAAGGCTTAAATACGGGTACTCAACAAAACTTTTACAAAACACAAACTTATTATTGAAAAATAAATCACGTAACTGGTCCATGAACTGTACAGTGCTCAACTGATAATTTGAGATGAAAGTGGTGGCAGTGTCGATCTGCTATGGCTATTCTAAAATGAAGACAAAACTATGCATGGCTCTTGCTGTGTAACTAACTCTGAAAACTCTCTTCTTAGCGTAGTACAGAGGAAGCCCAATTATGGCATGAAGAATAAGCCATATTACTTCCGCATCCCAGGCTATGTTATATGATCTCGCTGTTCTTCTTGCCTTCTCCAGTTGAAAAAGTGCAAACACCTTGACTACTAGCCAAAGACTGACTCTTGCCAAAAGGAACTTATCAGTTCCACCGCCAGTTCCACCTTTTCTATTCCCGCCCAGCCACTTTCGTTGCGGAGGTTCTTACTTCCATGTTTTACATGATTATAAACTTACATGCCATACGTATCAAACAGTATTACAAGTAAGGTTTTAACATTATTCATCCTTTTACAGTACATTACGTTTGCAATTGCATCCACAGATTAATTACAATTACATAAATGATAATAAATAATGAATAAAATAATTATGTAGGTGCTACAATAACGAGAATTGTGATACAGAAGTCACGTTAAGTACAACCAGACAAAGAAATTAGGTAAGACAATTTAGAGGTAATGTCGATAACAATGTTAGAAATGATGAATCCTTATGTTCCCACTACTCCAGTAATTTTAGGCATTCTGATGGAGAGTTATCAATCCCTTCTGTCTTATTTGATTTTAATTCGTACAGAACTCTTCTAAATTTTGATTCTAATTCTTGAGATTCTATATCTTCAATATCGACTCTTATTTCTTACCCTACCATGTCATCAGACAAGTCCTTGCCCTCATAGAGTTCCTCAGTCTACTCTATCCATCTATTCGCTATTTCCTCTGCATTTGACAGTGGAATTCAAGTTGCACTCTTAATGTTACCGTCCTTGCTTTAATTTTACCGACGGTTGATTTTACTTTCCTATAAACTGAGTCAGTCCCGCCGACCATCATTTCCTTTTAGATTTCTTCACACTTTTCCTGCAGCCATTTCGCTTCAGCTTCCCTGCACTTCCTACGTATTTCATTCCTAAGTACCTGTATTTCTCTATTCCTTAATTTTCTTGAATTTTTTTGTAGCTCCTTCTTCCATCAATCAGGTGAAGTATTTCTTCTGCTACCTTTCGTTTCACGCAGTTACCTTCCCTGTAGTGAAGTTCCTCCCTGCAGCTTATGTGGTTGACCTTCTTAGATATGACCATTCTTTTTCAACTAAACTGCCTACTGAGCTATTCATTAATACAGTAACTATAGCCTCCGAGAATTAAAAACCTTTCTCTTCATTCCTTAGTATTTCCATACCACACTTCCTTGCACATTGTTTCTTCCTGACTATTCTGTTAAACTTCAGCCTACTCTTCATCACTAATGAACTGTGGTCCAAGTCTATATCTGCTCCTGGGTACAGCTTACAATCCATTATCTGATTTCCGAATCTCTGCCTTACAATGATGTACTCCAACTGAAATCTTCGTGTATTCTCAGCCTTTGCTAAGTATATCTCCTCCTCTTGTGATGTCTGGACAGAGTATTGGCTGTTACTAGCTGAAATTTATTGCAGAACTCTTATTAATCCGTCTCCTACTACCAGGCTCATATTCTCCCGTAACACTTTGTTCTACTCCTTCCTCTACAATTGCATTCCAATCCTCCATGACTATTAGATTTTCATGTCCCTTTAGGTACTGAATTCCCCGTTCAGTATCGTCATATACTTTCTCCATCTTCTGCTTCAGACGTCGGCATATATGCCTTCACTATTGCCGTTGGTATTGGTTTGCTGTCGATTCTGATGGGAACAAGTCTGACACTGTACTTCTTGCATTGACTGTCTGTCCTAACCTAGTACGGTATTGATTAGAAATCCTACCTCCGTTATTCCATTTTCTGCCGCTGTCGATATTACCCTATACTCGTCTGACCAGAAATCCTTGTCTTCTTTCCATTTCACTCCAATGATACCCACTATATCTATACTGAGCCTCAGCATTTCTATTTTCATATTTTCTAGCTTCGCTACCACGTTCAAACTTAAGATATTCCACTCCCCGACTCGTAGAACGTCATTTTTTCGTTGCGTATTCAATTTCCCTCCTCATATACGTTTTCTTGACAAACAGGACACATACCCCGAGTCACAGTTTTTGCGATCACAAATTATATGGTGTAAGTAAAGAAATGAATTAACCATCAACCGGCTACAGGGAACCAAGGCCAATTTTAAACAAAAATATAAGGTACAAACGTTGGTGGGTCTCGGACTTATTCTGAATATTAGTACTTAAAGGAAAGCATCGCCAAACTTCAGAAATACACTGAGAGGCACCTGGTACTGATAAATAGTAATATACCGCAGCAAGAGTCTGCGTTCCTGTGTGGGGTTTGCATCAGTGTTACTCGTAAATAACTGAAAATGAGATTATAATTCACAGAAAGTGCACATCATGTTTCCTGAATAATGGTCTGTGGTGGATATATGCTGTTTTAAACACATCGAAGTAACAGATTAGTATATGTTGCGAAGGATAACTAATATGTTCTATTAGAAAACTGGGTTCATCTACAATCAATAGAAATAAAACTATGTTTCTAAAGCTGTGGTACTACTGCAAGAAAACGTCTTATTATTTACAATGTAAACTGACCCCCGAAGCAGTTTGTGTGTAGCTTATTGTTCGACCTATCACGGCCGATATTGAACTATTTCTCTCACAATTCGCAAATGCGCTTTTGATGGAGATACGTAATAACGACCAACGTGTTTGCCTCGGATCATTAGCGACTGCAGTGCGAACTTGTTGACCTTCGACGCATTGCGTGCCGTTCTAACTGCTCTTAGTTTTCCTGATTTACTTTCATTTTTCCCCTCTCTCCGCAGACTTTCAGTTCCGACACAGACTCCTCGACAGAAAAAGTGAGCCTTCCTGAGGACATAGTGGAATGTCAATGCAACTACGTATAGGCACACACAATCGGTTGGTTAGTAATTGATCAGAGTTGCAGTTGTTTCTGGCAGGTAGAACGGCGACCAGAGCGCAAACAGTGCTGTTGGTATTTAGAGTTGCTACGAGGCCTGGTAGCGTATATAAGTGACAAGGAGAGGGTCAGAAGTTGAGATATCACTGTGAATGTAACGTATGAGACGGTGTTATCAGCACCTGACAGTTTGACAGGGTCCTCGTTGTGGGGTTCCATTCGACCGACTGCTCGAATCGTGTAACATCCGTATGTGTGGGGCATTCTGGTGTTACGGTCGGCAATGTTATTCTGCATTGGCACGTAACGATAGGTATACTCATCGTTAAGATTCCGGTCGACTACTTTCAACCACTGCAAGGGAGCATCGTTCAATTTTGCACCAAGCACATAGTAACCCCTTCACATCTGAGCTCCCATCTGAGATCAAGTGACGCCCTACAGTTTTCTGTGTCATCCCACACTACTGGTCGAAGACTAGCAGCAAAGTTGCTACAGAATTTCTAACCCACGTGCCGGCTGCCGAGAACATCACAACAGAAATAGCTCCTGAAGTTAAAATCTGCTGGCTTATTAGGCCGCGTCATTATTCTAAAATGTTCGTCGTTCCGACCCCTCTGCTGGGATTTCCTCAGGATCTTTTGGTGTCCACTACTGCTAGAACACTGTCAGAGACGAGTGTCGTGTCCACTTATAAATGGGGAGTTTTCTGGCGTTCGTACTGGCATAGAGATAGTACTGGTTAAAATAGAGATAGTACTGGTTGAAATTCATATGGCTACCATTGGTGGGCCACAGTCATAGGCTAATGCAGAAGCTCATCTCATGTGGATACCATTGGCGGTCATCGTCATTGGCCAGAAAGGCACTACTCCACACTTATGCAGGAGAAGGTTCAAAAATGGCTCTGAGCACTATGGAACTTAACTTCTGAGGTCATCAGTTCTCTAGAACTTAGAACTACTTAAACCTAAGTAACCTAAGGACATCACACACATCCATGCCCGAGGTAGGATTCGAACCTGAAACCGTAGTGGTCGCGCGGTTCCAGACTGAAGCGCCTAGAACCGCTCGGTCACAACGGCCTGGCTGGAGAGGGGTTATTGGTTGGAATGTCTGCTACCTTTATTGTTTGGTTGTCATCAGTGGTTAGATTCGAAACGGACAGACCAAGAGCGGGGGAATGTTTACCGAAAATATTATTGTCCGCCGAGGTGACTTGCAGCGCGTTGTTTACACCGCGGCCGCGTATTTACTTCCTTGATGGCGGGGAGCCACGATGCCGGAAGCCTATAGCCGTCCTCTCTACTGAAATTAGATGCATTCTTAGAAATTTCAACCGCTTCTCGGACCTTTCTTCTATAAATGTTTGTTTCTTTAGCCAGAACACGTACGTTATTAAAATCGATGCCAGAGGCACAGTTCTCGTGATGTACCGCTACTGCCGGTTTTGCTCTTTGTTTTAGCCGCATGCGCCGTTCGTGTTCCTTAATGCGTTCTTAACAGTTCTTCCCGTTTCGCCTATATACACTTTGCCGCAGCCACATGACACTTGATAGACGCCTGCATTGTGGAGGTAATCAGGTGCATCCGTTTTCCGTCGTAAAAAGTCTTTTATTTTGAGTTGTCTAAAGAAAGATGTCTGAATACCATTTTTCTTTAAAATTCTGCTTATGTGGTCAGTGACCCAAGAAACGAACGGTACCCTGACGGAGTGAGAAGGCGGTTCCTCGTCATTCTTATTAGCGGTATAAATATTCCGCCTAAAAGCCTAGTCGATTGAATAACTATCATACTTATTTGCCTTCAATGTCCTCTTTAAAAAAATCAACTCCGATTCTTAGTTGTCGTCATCGCTGATACGGAAGGCACGTGAAGACAGAATGTTGAGTACTGCTTGCTTCTGGGCTGGGTGGTGGTGCGAAGTGGCATCTAAAAAAATGGTTCAAATGGTTCTGAGCACTGTGGGACTTAACTTCTTAGGTCATCAGTCCCCTAGAACTACTTAAACCTAACTAACCTAAGGACATCACACACATCCATACCCGAGGCAGGATTGGAACCTGCGACCGTAGCGGTCGCACGGTTCCAGATGGAGCGCCTAGAACCGCTCGGCCAATCCGTCCAGCGAAGTGGCGTCTAAATACCTGTTTGTATTAGTCGACTTTCTGTACGCTCTGTGACCTAGAGTGTTATCAGATCTTCTGTATACCAACACATCTAGAAACGGGAGATCGACCTCACTCTCAACCTCCAAGGTGAATTATAACATGACGCGGCCTAATAACCCAGAAGATTTTAACTTCAGTGACAACGGCCACGAAAGCCTGCAGACTTACATAGAAATAGCTCCGTTTGGACATTCAGTCTACAAATTCCACAAATTGTGGATCAGGAGAGCATTCCGTTGTTCGTTCCTCGGTATCGAGATTTCTTGTGCTTGCTATTCGCATTTACTTACACAATATTGTAACACCTTTAGTTATACATTGCTTGTCAAGGAAAGTGACAAACCGAAAAGTGCAAAAAGAACCGAAACGAAAATTCACAGTTGGGAGGCTATGTAAAGTTCGTTCATTGATCACATATTCGAGTTAAGTTTACAGGGAGATTAGTAGTATGAATTCACTTGTCATTGTGACGTCGCTCCCTCTCTGGCCTGGATGCTTTCACCGACTCAGCTGGAAGTGTGTCACGAAGTCACTGCGAGCTCGTCTGAGGCAAGGTGGTACACGACTGTTGTAACTGGTCTGTGATATCGTTGATACTGGCACTGGGACGAATTCGACGTCTGGGCTGGTCCGACATGTGTTCTACACTACCGGCCATTAAAATTGCAGCACCACGAAGTTGAAGTGCTACAGACGGGAAATATAACCAATAGGAAGAAGATGCTGTGATATGCAAGTGATTAGCTTTTCAGAGCATTCACGCAAGGTTGGCGCCGGTGGCGACACCTACAACGTGCTGACATGAGGAAAGTTTCCAACCGATTTCTCATTCACAAACATCAGTTGACCGGCGTTGCCTGGTGAAACGTTGTTGTGATGCCTCGTGTAAGGAGGAGAAATGCGTGCCATCATGTTTCCGACGGATTGTAGCCTATCGCGATTGCTGTTTATCGTATCGCGACATTGCTGCTCGCGTTGGTCGAGATCCAATTACTGTTAGCAGAATAAGGACTCGTTGGGTTCAGGAGGGTAATGCGGAACGCCGTGCTGGATCCCAACGGCCTCGTATCATTAGCAGTCGCGATGACAGGCATCTTATCCGCATGACTGTAACGGATCCTGTAGCCACGTCTCGATCCCTGAGTCAACAGATGGGGACGTTTGCAAGACAACAACCATCTGCACGAACAGTTCGACGACGTTTGCAGCAGCATGGCCTATCAGCTCGCAGACCATGGCTGCGGTTACCCTTGACGCTGCATCGCAGATAGCAGCGCCTGCGATTGTGTACTCACCGACGAACCTGGGTGCACGATTGGCAAAACGTCATTTTTGCGGATGAATACAGGTTCTGTTTACAGCATCATGATGGTGGCATCTGTGTTTGGCGACATCGCGGTAAACGCACATTGGAAGCGTGTATTCGTCATCGCAATACTGGCGTATCACCCAGCGTGATGGTATAGGGTGACATTGGTTACACATCTCGGTCACCTGTTGTTCGCACTGAAGGCACTTTCAACAGTGGACGTTACATTTCAGATGTGTTGCAACTTCATTCGATTCCTGCGAAACCCTACATTTCAGCAGAATAATGCACTACCGTATGTTACAGGTCCTGTACGGGCCTTTCTGGATACAGAAAATGTTCGACTGCTGCTCTGGCCAGCACATTCTTCAGATCTCTCACCAACTGAAAACGTCTGGTCAATGGTGACCGAGCAACTGGCTCGTTACAATACGCCAGTCACTACTCTTGATTAACTGTGGTACCGTGTTGAAGCTACATGGGCAGCTGTACCTGTACACGCCATCCAAGCTCTGTTTGAATCAATGCCCAGGCGTACCAAGGTCCAGAGGTGGTTGTTCTGGATACTGATTTCTCAGCATCTATGCACCCAAATTGCGTGAAAATGTAATCACATGTAAGTTCTAGTATAATATATATGGTCAATGAATACCCATTTATCATCTGCATTTCTTCCTCTTGTAGCAATTTTAATGGCCAGTAGTGTATTTGGAACAGGTCTGGGGATCTTCATGGTCACGGAAGTACCTCAACATCACACAGAAATTTCATAGGGAGGCGGGCCATGTGTGGACTAGTATTGTCCTATTGAAAAATGCCAACGCGATACACTCGAAGGAGAGTCTGCTAGTATGGCGGCGGACGGGGAAGAGAGCCGATTTTTCCAACTTTTTGGGGAAGCACATCGGTGTTGCTCCTGGCATCATGGTGTGAGAAGCCATTGGCAATGGCTTCATGTCATGGCCGGTAGTGATTGAGGGAACTCTGATGGCACAACGGTATGCGACGCACATCGTGCATGTATTCACTTATGAAGCTGCGACTTAGTCACTTTTACAGAAAATTGCATTCGAAAATTGGGTTCTCGTATTTCTTTGGTGCATACATCACTTAATCAGCTACAGTCAGCTACTTGGAGAGTAGTGTCTACTGAGAGCTGTTAACATACAACTTTATCAGATGAGACTGTAAGTGGACACGGTGTCTGATAAATCAAGTTAAAGTCTGTATTTAGAATACGCCTGGACACGCTGCTTCGGTCTGTAAATGGTTTGTACTGAGTACGCAAAATATTTATTATCACTTACTTTCGTCTATCTGACAAGCAAAACTTAGTTCCTGCTACAAAATTCGGTTATAGTAATTGGTAAGAGTGCTTCTAATCGGGTAACGCTCTTGCAGTATTAGACACCAGGTAGGAGTCCTATATATTTTTGTCGTCCCACCGGAAAATACGATTAAATTAGTAACGGTTTGTTCAGACTTAATTTCACTCAACAAACTCGTGTAACTGAGTTATATTTTACTGACACAGACTTGTGGATTGGCGGACAGAAACTGCATTCATTCTTATAATAACAAGTGTGCGCACACGGATATGTAATACACGGAATAAAACTGTCAGCCCACATGAATAGCGCTGTGTCTAGAGTAAACAATGAAGCCGGCTGTCAGAAAGTGATACTAAAGTTAGCTTACGACCGAACTGTGACACTTCTAAGATTTATTTACATGATTACTGTGGGTATACGTTCATTTGACTCATTTGCGTCCTAACACAATTGCTAACAAGACAGATACTTTGAATATTAGCTGTGTAAAGTGAAATTAATATTGCCTTAAGATCTGATAGAAAATCGGCTGCCATTATTTGTATATCGTGGTAGGAAGGGATAGCGTACGTGGTGCAACAATACTTGATGTGTCAAAGTGTCAAAGCAGCCTGCAGCAGTTGCAGTGAGACAACAGGGAGTATTATTTTTGTCTCAGAAACTCACAGGCATGTTTCCGAGTTACGCCTAATATAAGCTACAGATGTTGAGCACAAACAGCACTATATACAGTGACACACACAGTCGTGAACAACTTTCAACACACAAGTCAGGTACAGAAAGCTTTGGTTCTTGTCAGAGACAATGAAGTTTATTGGGCCGGTAATAAATTTAAATAGTTCCAATCCCGTGTTGCTACCAAGATTATCTGAAGGTTTCCCTCGTCAGGAAAAATCCGAGGTCGGTAGGTCTCTCCTGACTATTATCAAGAATGAAATATATAATGTACAAGAACCACGAGGGAAAAACAAAATTTACGACCAAGAAAGAAGTGCTCGGATTAAATAGGTGTAAGACAGGTACGCCGTCTTTCGTCCCTAGTATTCAATCTCCACAGCGATGAAGCAATGTCGGAAATAAAAGAAAGACTACAGAGCAGGATTAAAATTTACAATGAAAGGATATCAACGATGAGATTCACTGATGAATTTGCTATACTCGGTGAAGGTGAAGACGAATTACAAGATCTGTTGAATGGAATGAACTGTCTAATGAGTACAGAATACGGACTGAGTATGAACCGAAGAGAGACGAAAGTAAGTGGCAGAAAAGAGAAGAACGAGAAAGTCAACATCAAAATTGGTGATCAAGAAGTAGACTAAGTTGAGAAATTCTCCTATCTGTAAGAAAAATAACCCACGACTTACGAGGCAAGGAGAATACAGAAACCAGTCCAGCACAAGTCACGAGAATTGGAAATGAGCATTTGGCGTCAGTGGCCGGGAAGCCCCTTGCGGGGTTGGTCCGCCTGCCGTGATGCAGGTCTTACTACATTCGACGCCACATTGGGCGACCTGCCTGCGCGGCGGATGGGGATGAAGACAACACAAGCTCAGTCCCTGAGCGGCGAAAATTCCCCGTCCCAGGGAAGGGAATCGAACCCGGGCTCGTAGGACGGCAATCCGTCACGCTGACCACTCAGCTATTACGGCGGACACTAGTCACGAGAGAAATTCTGCTAGTATCAATCACAGGTCTTAATCTAAGGACGTAATTTCTGAGAATATGAGTTTGAAGCGCAGAATTGTATGGTGGTGAATGATGGACTGTGACAAAGCCGAAGAGATGGGGTGCTACAAAAGACGGTTAAAAGTTTGGTGAACTGACTAAGCAAAGAATGAGGAGGCTCTCTGCAGAATCAGCCAAGAAAGGAACGTACGGAAAACACTGATAAGAAGAAGAGACACGATGGTAGAGGATATTTGTTAAAGACATCAGGGAATACCTTCCACGTCACTAGATGGAACTTTAGACGTTAAAAGCTATAGGGGAGACAGAGACTGCAATACGGAAAAGATAACTGAAGACGTAGAATGCAAGATCCACTCTGAGATGAAGAGGTTGGCACACGAGAGGAATTCGTGGCGATCCGCGTCAGACTAGTCAGAAGATTGACTTCTTTTTTAAGAAAGGAAAAAAGTCCACATGCAATCTTCACAATATTGATCGCAGGCGGCCAATATGTGTCTCACGGAAGCAGCTTCAACGGTTAGATGACGTTATTGTGGTGTACACCAATACGATGGCAACTTCTTGAGATGAGAACACTTCTTATCGCAGAAAGATAAAGCGCACACAATCTAAGCTTGAAGTGTCTCTTGAGGGGCACGTCGACAGACTGCGTAAGTCTTTTGCGCAGTGCGCACTAGTTAACTAGTAAATGAGAATGCCGGCCGACTTTTATCACCTTGACACAGGTAGCTGATCTTAGCGCCTTCGTGTGGAGAGTCTCCAGTTTCAAAAAATACTCTAAACTGTTTGTGATAAATCTTAAGAAGAATCAAAAGAACAAAATTCACTACTATAACGTGAGTGAATGCTGAGATAGGTTTAAAACTTGTTTATGCACAGTAGCCAGTCAGAGAATGTAGGCGAGCTGTTCTGATTACCGTGTGCCACCAACTTATGTAATGTGTCTTAATCAGCAATACTAGCCTCTGAAGGGAACTGTTTGTGATAAATCTTAAGAAGAATCAAAAGAACAAAATTCACTACTATAACGTGAGTGAATGCTGAGATAGGTTTAAAACTTGTTTATGCACAGTAGCCAGTCAGAGAATGTAGGCGAGCTGTTCTGATTACCGTGTGCCACCACCTTATGTAATGTGTCTTAATCAGCAATACTAGCCTCTGAAGGGAAAGTTTTCCCAGGTCTCCATATTTACCATCAGACCGTAGTAAATGGAATTACGGGCATGGAGAGGAATAGGGTGTTAAGAAGACGAAAAGTCTTCAGCATAGGTAGGTAGCCACAACAACTACAACTGTCGTAATCAGAACTTTGTACAGTGTTCCTGGAACGGACAGGTGGTTATAAGTCTTGTCAATTCCATTGGCTGGTCAAGTAATCATGTTTTAATTTCACGTGTTTTTTTTTTTCTACTGAAATAATTTTTATTTGCTTTTACTTGTGGTATCACGTTTTGATACCACCCAACCCCACAGACGTCCTAGCAATGGAATTACAAGTTTCTGTCTGACACCGGCAGCAGTCACAACTGATATGGTGGACCCGATTGTGGGCGCCCAACGAGCCACGCCTCCAGCGGCCCTGGACTACGAGCGATATAGGAGGTCCGGAGGCAGCGACTCGCTCACTTGCACTTGTAGGCTGTCCGCCCCGATAGCTGAATGGTTGCCGGCACCGTAGCTAAGCGTGTTCGGTCAGAGAGCTGGTTGGCCTCTGTAATAAAATACTGAGTGAAAGGATCAACAACGAACCTCAACGGATGTCAGGTGACGTCCGCAACGACCAAATACAGCGATCACCCACCATATATATAAATGAAAGTTAAAAAAAGGTCAGCGTGACGGACTACCGTCCAAAGGGGACCGGGTTCGATTCCCGGCTGGGTCGGGAATTTTCTCCGTTCAGGAACTGGGTGTTGTGTTGTCTTCATAATCATTTCGTCCCCTTCCGGCGCGCAGGTCGCCCAGTGTGGCGTCGAACGTAATAAGACCTGCACCAAGGTGGCCGGACCTGCCCGTAAGAGGCCTCCCGGCCAATGACGACTAACGCTCATTTCCATTTTACTTGCAGCCTCATTGTTACAGCACAATTTATGTACAGCGCGCTTCATCCTAGTTGCTACTGTCTGAGCTGGACTCTAATTCTTGCTGCGTTATTTGTAACGAGCATTCATACGCTTGGGGAAATGCAAGTTAATTTTCTGTTTGTTGCGTTAACTTCTTTGCTAATCAGTTCTGCTACTGTCCAGCTTTCCTGTGATGACAGCTGCCTTACTACTCGCCAGCCGGCCTCTCCTTACCGTTGGGTACGGAGCTGTGTGCAGCAAGTCTGTTTGAAGCTACACATTGATTTTTACCTGCGGTAATGTCCTTTGTATGTGTCGTCTAATTATTAAGACCAGAACCTTCAGGTACCCTTATCTCTTTTCACAACTGCGGATAACCCTGGTTCAAGCAATGTTCCAGTTACTAACATCTCATCTAATATCAGTGTGCTTAAATGACTGTAAAATGCCGGCCGGTGTGGCCGATCGGTACTAGGCGCTTCAGTCTGGAACCGCGCGACCACTACGATCGCAGGTTCGAATCCTGCCTCGGGCAAGGATGTGTGTGATGTCCTTAGGTTAGTTGGCTTTCAATAGTTCAAAATCAAATGTTCAAATGTCTATGAAGTCTTATGGGTCTTAACTGCTAAGGTCATCAGTCCCTAAGCTTACACACTACTTAAGCTAAATTATCCTAAGGACAAACAAACACACCCATGCCCGAGGGAGGACTCGAACCTCCGCCGGGACTGGCCGCCCAGTCCAGGATTGCAGCGCCTTGACCGCTTGGCTAATCCCGCTCGGCTTTAAATAGTTCTAAGTTCTAGGGCACTGACGACCTCAGCTGTTACGTCCCATAGTGCTCGGAGCCATTTCCAACATCTATTTGTCGAACATTCGTTTACAACTTACGAAACGATCACCTCTGACCCACCGAATTCACGTCCGACCATCCAGCTTTAGTTTTTTGGTAAAATCCCAAATGCCTCTGAAAGGTCACGGCCGATTTCCTACCCCATTATTAACAACAATCCGAGCTGACCTCGTAGTCACGGAACGTTAATCTCTAATCTTCCTTCATTCTCTCCTCTCTGTTCCGTCATTAGTCTCTTAATAACTTTGTGAATATCTGTGATTAGTCTGATACTGCTTAGCGCTTTGCACGTAGTAATGCTTTCAGGCATCATGTGTTTAACGTAAATCTGTTCACCCCGAGCAATATCACAAGTCGGAAAATACATGACTGTAAAATTTTGCAAGTAGACCACAAACGAGATGTAGTTCATGAAGGAAAAAAAGTGGCCATTTCCCTTTTTGTATAGTTCCGTATCGCTGCGGTTAACGATTTTGCACGTTTCAGGTGCTAATAGCTCTCATCAGAAGACAAACGGAAAGAACACCGTCCGGAGCCGCGCTGCTGCTACGGTCGCAGGTTCGAATCCTGCTTCGGGCATGGATGTGTGTGATGTCCTTAGGTTAGTTAGGTTTAAGTAGTTCTAAGTTCTAGGGGACTGATTACCACAGCAGTTGAGTCCCATAGTGCTCAGAGCCATTTTAACGTTTTTGAAAGAACACCAACGGGGCATGAAATCACCAAAAAGAAAACCTGAGTAAAAGAAATTAAATGAAACAAAATCACTAATGAATTAAAAACCCACCGAAATGTACGAGTGTATGGGAGCAGTTGCTGGTGTTGATCATACGGACAAAAATGAATCAAACTCTACTGCAACGCCTATATTCTTCAAATAACTCGTCGTGTGTCCTTTCACACAACTACACATCTACAATAAATGCGGTGTGTGATGTATGCGTTTGGGTGTGTGTGTGTGTGTGTGTGTGTGTGTGTGTGTGTGTGTGTGTGTGTGTAAGTGTGTGGTCTCTGTGGTTTTCGTTTTTAAATTCAAAAATGCATATCATGTGTAAATTGTCGAAATGCAGTTGTGTTAAGTTTAGCATAAATAAAATATGTCTCACATCATTAAATGACGAATAGCTTTTAAAAGTCATCATAACGTAGGTCCACAAATCACAGTGTCCTAGACTTGTACCAACTGTGATTTGTGGTTGCACCCAATAGCAACCCACACCATAAGGCCTTGAGTTGGCGCCGTATGTCTGTGAATATGTACGTACTGTCCCTAGTCTTTCGAGGTGTTCTCATTTTTTTCTGAATATTGCTGTATTTGATTTAACGACAACATAATTGTGATACATACAAATGATTACGCTTCCCTCTTTGTTTTTAATCGTAGATATGTTTCGAAGTCAAAAGACAAATCAATGATGATACGTTTATGCAGCACAACACACGTCTCCGTACTTACTAGCCCATATTACTGCTGATGGCACAGTTTATATACAAATCAGTGACCACCTGAATTACGTACACTTCTTTAATTTTACATAGCGCACTCTTATGGCTTAGTGTCGGCTGCCATTCATGGTAATGTCCACTTGCAGTATTTCTGTCTTTCTTGTGCAATGTTAGGTGATTTACTCCACTTTACTCCTAGCCTCAGAAAGTTCCATGATTAAGTTTGACGGTTGCTCAGTGATCCACAATTGTTAATCCTTAAGTATTTCTTTTTGTTCATATACACCCAGCAAACAAGCACTTAAATAATACTCACAGTATCGTAGTGCTACAATCAGTTGGTGCCGCGTGTGCGAATAATAGGGATTTAGTAGGAAGTTGCTGCTTTAGATGTGCACATCAGCTCACAGTCACTTACTTCTGCGTACATTAACTAGCAGAATTACAGCACTAATAAAAACAATTACAGTAGCCAATGCGGCTTATAACACTTCAGATTTGTTTACCGCGGCTTTTTATACAGAAATATAACCGGAAAATGAATAAATCTTGCACTGAACTATCACCAGTGCAACAAGGTGTTTTAGAAGCTGAATTTAGACGATAAAGATCAGTATTCTTAAAAACTCAAAAATCTCAAGAAATATGTTGCTGTTAAGGTAAGTACGTAGGAGAAAACATTGTACAGTATGGACAGAGCGAGGTGGTGCAGCGGTAACACGTTACACTCACATTAGCATTGAAGGCTACTCACATTTCTGATTTAATTTTTTCAGGGGATCCCCAGACCACTCAAGGCAAATGCCGGAATCGTTTCCTTGAAGAAAGACGGCCAGTTTTCTATAGTGTCCAGCCCCAATCTAAGGTTGAGCACCATTTCAAGTGACATCGCTGTCTCCGGAACGTAAACTCCTCAGGTTCCTTCAGTTTTTTCTTTAAAACGTTATATCTTAACTGGCGAAGAAGTAAAACCTTTCTCTTAAAAATATTTGTAGTGAGTCCACAATATCTATTGATTTATATTGTATACAGGATGGGCCGTTTTGCTGACCGGTGTGGCCGAGTGGTTCTAGGCGCTTCAGTCTGGAACCGCGCGACCGCTAAGGTCACAGGTTCGAATCCTGCCTCGAGCATGGATGTGTGTGATGCCCTTAAGTTAGTTAGGTTTAAGTAGTTCTAAGTTCTAGGGGACTGATGACCTTAGCTGTTAAGTCCCATAGTGCTCAGAGCCATTTTGATGGACCGTTTTAATCCATAATGGGGAATAAATCGGGATAGAGATGAGACACAGCAAAATGCTTTAGATGAAAGTTGTAACTGGCAAAGTGCATCACGCATTGATAGTAATGGCCGTCACCTAGAACGTGATATTCCAGGTGATTTGCAGGTTAAATTGATTTTCTTAAATGTGAACCCTAATATTTGATTCAAAACCTGAAAAGAGAGACAAACTTTACATGGAAAGTGATACATTATCCAAGGCCATGGCTAGCTCAGTGGTGGTCAAATAAACGAACATGTTTTTACTTCTAGTGTGACAGAACGGAGGAGGGATACAGAAAAATACAATGTTAAATGCAGTTTGGAAGGGGCATGTGGGGTCACGTATCGTCGCCAGTAACCATTATTTTAAAGGTAATTATCGAGGGTTGAGTTTTGTTTCATGGAAACCCCTATTTGAGGCATCACAATTGGAAAGAGCAAATAGAGTTGACCCTTAAGTTTTAATTAACGAGCCGGCCGCGGTGGTCTAGTGGTTCTAGGCGCGCAGTCCGGAACCGCGGGACTGCTACGGTCGCAGGTTCGAATCCTGCCTCGGGCATGGATGTGTGTGATGTCCTTAGGTTAGTTAGGTTTATGTAGTTCTAAGTTCTAGGGGACTGATGACCACAGAAGTTAAGTCCCATAGTGCTCAGAACCATTTGAACAATTTTTTTAATTAACGTGTGTGTTGGAAAAATTGATACATCGCAGCGTGTAAATGTTATTGTGGTACTTGTAAGAGAGTACAAATATAAATAAAACGTAAATCATTCATTTACAAGTCGCTGAATGAGAACCTTCGCGTCTCATTCCTCTGGAGGCCCCAATCCAATTTGTATTTTACTGTATCCCTCCAAAAAAGCCCTGCTAGAACTATAACCATTTGCTTATTTGACCTTCATTGAGATACCCATGACCTTCAATAATGTATCATTTTATATGTCAGTTTGCCGCTATTTTCAGATCTTGAATCAAATATTTGGGTTCGCACATAAAAAATTACTTTAACGTCCTAGTCATCTTGAAAACCGCCTTCAAGGTCACGGCCGTTAGTAGCATGCCTGACCCTCGTTGCCACCTCCAAACTTTCTCTAAACATTTGCTGCATCTCGTCTCTATTCCAAGCTATTCCCTTTATGGACTAAAATGGTCTACCATGTAAGTATAAATATTTGTAAGGCATTTACTTTAAAAAGAAGCTGAAGACAATACCGGAAACATTGAATCTAAAATTCCATGGAAGTCACCAAATCGGTAGTTGATACGGCCATTTGGAACACTTATGGCGGCCCCAACCCTGAGAAAATATCCTACATGTGGTGAAGTCTGTGTGATCTTTTCTGCGCGTTTTCGCGTTTCTTATTTATCCAGAGGACTAAAACTATGCTTAGGCACGCTACGAGTAGATTGACGCAAGCTTTGGTGACAACACAAATATAGACCTAGTGAACCAGTAAATCTCAAAGTCGCTTGCGAAATGTACAGGGTGACGTTTATTGAACTATATGAAAAAAACATAAATTAATGACAAACTATGGCGTGCGTACACTTCATTCAACATGTAAACGACACTACAGATATTCGGATCTAGGTTATGACATGTCCGATATGCCTGGCATGATTGGCGATGATGTGGCACAGAACTGCATGACATGCTGAAGTGTCGGAAAGTCGATTCTGCCGATTCATTATGAATGGCTGTCTTCAGCTCCGCTATGGTTGTGGGGCTATTGTTGTTCGCCTAGTCTTTAATATAGCCCACAACAAGGAGTCGCATGTGTTCAGATCCGAAGGATATAGCGGCAATCGAGGTCTATGCCAGTGGGCTCTGGGTACCCAAAGTGTTCATCTGGGACATGAAACTCTTTTCTGCTTCGATGAGGTCGAGTTCGTCTTCCGTGAATCATATCTAGTCGAAAACAGGATTAGTTTGCGTAATGGGCATGAAATAAACTTCCAGAACCTTCACGTACCGTTCGGTAGTCACCGTGTCATCAAGGAACATCGCACCGATTATTCCGTGAGTGGACATTGCACACCCCACAGTCACCCGTTGATGGTGAAGACACTTCTTGATTGCGAAATGCGGATTGTCAGTCCTCCAAATGCGCCAATTTTGCTTACTGACGAACTCATACAAATGAAAGTGGGCTTCGTCGCTAAACCAAACCATACAGCGAATGGTAATTCCCATCATTCCCCGCGGCCAACCGTGTAATTTGAACGTTCTAACGCAAATCGTTCAAAAGTTACGACGATTTAATTTTAAACAGTTCATAAATTGGCACCCTGTATGTAGGAAGAAGAAATACGTTCCACAACTCTCAATCGAACTCGTTTATGCAGTAAGGTTCTTCGCGACGCACAATACGTTATCCTTAACGTCTACCACTGGAACCTTTAAAGGCCAGTCTTCTTTTTTCACAATGACAAACGCTTTACCAGTGGGGAATCGTACCGCTTTTCTCTGAAACTCCAGTACTTTTTCGTAATGCCAAATTGCAGAAGGTTCTAAACTGGCGAATGACACTGAACTATACGCCGTACCAGTGTCTTATTAGCACCTGTGTTCCCGTGTACTATACATTATGCTTCCTTGAAATTTTTTTAATTAGTTACGTACAGCAAGTTGAATCCACTACAGATGGATTTATGAGGTGTATCCATTTTAAATCGTTTCCTATGGATACTACAGACTATTTCCAGTACTTGATCGTTCATGGTAGTTGTTGTTGTTATTGTTGTTGTCGTTCAGTCCAGAAACAGGTTTGATGGAGCTCTCCATGTTATTCTATCCTGTGCAAGCTTCTTCATCTCCAAGTAACTACTGCACCCTACATCCTTTTGGATCTGCTTAGTGTATTCATCTCTTGGTCTCCCTCTACGATTTTTAGCCCCCACACGCTGCCCTCCGATACTAACTTGGTGATCCCTTGATGCCTCAGAACATGTCCTACCAACCGATCCCTTCTTCTCGTAAAGTTGTGCCACAAATTCCTCTTCTCCCCAAATCTATTCAGTACCTCCTCATTAATTACGTGATCTACCCATCTAATCTTCAGCATTCTTCTGTAGCACCACATTTCGGAATTTTCTATTCTCCATGTTTCACATCCATACATGGCCACACGCCATACAAATACTTTTAGGGTGATATCAGACCATTTCTGCGGACTACGTAACGGGAGCGGGTCGTTTTATACCCGACATATGCCTGTGATGCAACCAAGCCCCTCTTTGCCAGGTTATGAGTAGCGACGCTTGAGGAGCGAGAATAGCAGCCAAAGCTAACACATTGTGAAATAATTCTCAGGAATACACCACTTTTAAACACCGAGAACATTCAAACGACTTGTACCTCAACCGTAGATAGAGTAGTTTTATATTTGGGATCCAGTTCTTGATTAACTTGAACTACTTCACATATACTCGTATTTATTGCTGTGACCACGTTTTATTTGGATTGATGTAATTGGTTTTGTAGAAGATAATGAACGAATGCGAACAAATCAGTGAGACGAAAAGATTGATCCTGTTGACTCAGTTGCATTGTATTGTATTGTATTGTATGGAACTGGGGACCTAGAAACAACGGAGAGGCTCCGTCTCCGCCGTAGCCCTCAGTGGTACACAAGCTGACAACAGGCTACAGTAGTCCACTCACCACACCACCGCCCCACACCGAACGCAGACTTATAGTTGTCTCAGTTACTTCCTATAAACGTCGTGCCGACAATTAAGCTATCAATCGAAGCAAGCCAAAATGTCTTAGTACATATACCGTCTTTCGGTGTGTGTTGAATCAACATCGACAATACTTTTTATAAAAGATTTCTATTTCCATCGATTGAAATGTATGACAATGATATCCCACCAAGTTTTCTGGTAAAATGATGAATAAATTTAATGGTCCTATCACTATCATACACCTGACAACGTGTTTCAATCTTGTCTTATAAAGCCGGCCAGTGTGGCCACGCGGTTAAAAGCGCTTCAGTCTGGAACCGCGCGACCGCTACGGTCGCAGGTTCGAATCCTGCGTCGGGCATGGATGTGTGTGATGTCCTTAGGTTAGTTAGGTTTAAGTAGTTCTAAGTTCTAGGGGACTCATGACCTCAAATGTTAAGTCCCATAGTGCTCAGAGCCATTTGAACCTTGTCTTATAAACATGATTTGCTTGCATAAAGGCATGGTTCAGTGTGACGAATTCTCTTTCTATTATTCGCAGCTGAGTTTTGCAGTTAATTGGCCTTCAACCTGTGGTAACCCGTTTAATCGGTCAATAAGTCGTGTCATCTTTGTGATGCACTTTGGCTTGATTCTCAGCTATCACCTCAAAGCGTACCGCTACAAATGAATCTGTCTCAGCAGCACTCGGGATTTGTATGTTGAGAAATGGCGTTCGGCAGACCAGTAACTGGAGCAGCTACTGCCCGTGTAACACGGTTCCTCATTTATTAACAGACATTTCAGCGATATTTGTTTTCACACAGTGTCACTGACAGTGTGTCTGTCTTTGTTTTCAGGCTATGAGTAAACATACATCAGTTGTGATACTCCTTGTCCGCTTAAGAAACAAATTTCGCACCTGATAATAACCCTAGGACTTGCGTCTCTAGAAGGTGCAACATGTTAAAAAGCAAAAGACTAATATTCGTTTGTGTGGCCGCGGCATCAGTATTTGCAGTTTAATGACTTACGCTATTTCAAATCCATTTCTGCAGTTACTAAATATGCGGGTTTATCTTAGCAGAGGCGTTTCATTCCCCGTATTAAAACGTCAGCAGTCGCATTTACGTGTATGTTTGAGTGTTTCTCAGGTATTCATCTCTTGGAAACAGGTCTTTTTGGCCTAATTCAACTTTCGCTGGAAGAATTACGTTTCCTGAGGTAAAACATTACTATGTGGAGTGTAGATACACGAATACGTGCAGCACTACACATTTACTAACAGGAACACGACAACATATTGCAATTGCAACATTCTTGCAAAAAAAGTTTGCATGTTTGTCGTTGACGCAGCGTGTGTTTGTGCATTCATTGTATCGACAACCCAATTTTTAGTGTTTTACAATAGGTAACGCGAAGTACAGAAAGTCATAAAATGGGGCAGAAAAGCCTATTTAGATGGGAGAAATACCTGCAAATCTGGAAGCAGATTTCATTTCCGGATGTCAGAGGAAAAAAGACGATAATGGAACCACTGACGATGAAAATAAATTTTAACTCAGTAAAATGAAACACCTTTGATAATTTGGCAGTTTCATAGACTGATCTGATTTACCTTGAGTATTGATAAATATTGTATTCAGGTAACATTTGGCTTTAAGTCTCTGCTAGTTTATGCTGTAGTAGGTTCGTAATATTTTGAAGATCTGAATAATGACGAAAACTGGAGACAGATTTCAACTGACACGCATGCGGTTGTGTTTTACGGTAGTTTAAAGTGCTTCCTAACGGAACACAGCAAAGGTTCCAGTGGTAACCAGTTCACTGCAACTCTGTCACTAAAGTGAGGGCGTGGTTCCTGCAATCTTATGCTGCAGCCAGTATTCCCTTGTGAACGTACAAGGCTCGTAGCCGAGTAGCACAGTCGGAGTGACCGCGGAATGGGTGAGGGAGAGGGGGGCGGGGGGGGGGGGGAGACAAGGTTGCAAGGCGTAATCGGAACCACAGGTAGAAAGTTGGCGTCAGCCTGCAAGTAGGAGAGGTGAGCGAAGGTTTCGCTATACAATGCTAGCGCTGTTGACCTCAAGCCTTTCCCAAGTATGTTTTCCTCGATGGCGAGTGTTCATCGGAGTCAAGGAGATTGGCAGGAGCGCCTAGGATTGCCATCATTTTCTATGTATAGAAATGGCCTGGAGGTCACAGTGGGCAGCAAACTATGGTCCTTTGCTGATGATTCTGTGGCGTACAGGATGGTGTCGAAAATTAGTGACTGTACGGTTATGCAAGATGAGTTAGACAAAATGTCCAGTTTTGCTGATACTACTAGCTCTTAATGTAGAAAGTATTAAGTTCTTGCGTTTGAGTAGGAAAAACAAGCCCATAATATTCGAATACAGCATCATTAGTGTCCTGCTTGACACAGTCATGTCGTTTTAATATCTAGGCGTAACGTGACAAAGCGATATGAAACGGGATAAGCATGTGATGATTGTAGTAGGGAAGACGAATGGTCATCTTCGGGTTATTGGGAGAATATTTAGGAAAGTGTGTTTACTTTTGTAAAGGAGAGCCCATATGGCACGCTAGTGTGTGGGTGTGACTTCCTAAGGGTCCAAACTGCTGAGATTATCGGTCCCTAGACTTACACACTACTTAATCTAACTAACGCTAAGAACAACAAACACACACATGCCCGAAAGAGGACTCGAACCTCCGGTGGTAGGGGCCGCTCAATCCGTGACATGGCGCCTCTAACCAAGCGGCCACTCCGAGGGAGTACTACACGAGTGTTTAGGATACGCACAGGTTGGATTAAAGGACGAAATTGAAGCAATTGAGAGGCAGGCTGCAGGTTTGTTACCGGTGGTTTCGAATAACACTCAAGTGTTACGAAGATGCTTCGAGAACACAAATGGGAATTCCTTTTCGAGAAACACTACTGAGTAAATTTAGAGCTGAGTCCAGAACGATCCTAGTGCCGTTAACATACATTCCGAGTAAGGACCATGAAGATACTAGAAATTGGAGGTCAGGTTGAGGCGCTGGCCGCGGTGGTCTAGCGGTTCTGGCGCTGCAGTCCGGAACCGCGGGACTGCTACGGTCGCAGGTTCGAATCCTGCCTCGGGCATGGGTGTGTCTAATGTCCTTAGGTTAGTTAGGTTTAAGTAGTTCTAAGTTCTAGGGGACTTATGACCTAAGATGTTGAGTCCCATAGTGCTCAGAGCCATTTGAACCATTTCAGGTTGAGGCATATAGACAGTCGGTTTTCCCTCGCTTTATCTGAGAATGGAACAGGGAAGGAAACGACTAATAAATAGTGTTACTGGATACCTTCGCAATGCACAGTGAGGTAGCTTGCAGGGTACGTATGTAGATGTAAAAGTATGTATTATATAGCTAATCTCCAAAATTGAGCAGAAGCTCTCTGGAGACTTAGTGAAACACTTAGTCAGGAAACCGGTGGCAGCCATCCAGTTCTCCAAAGGGCTGTCAAGTGAGTGTCCAACAAAATCACGACTATGGGAAACTTGTTATTTTACATTCAGTTACTCCAGTTTGGAAATCTACATTCAAAACAAATTGTCAGCTCGCCGCTACGCATTGTTCAACATACTTAATAACAAGCACTACATAATCTACGACATAAGTGAGACCTGAGTTTCACCTGGCGTATACAGTTTTCAAACAACCTACGGGCATTCAGCCAGGTAAAATTTTCAGCGACCGCCGATATTTGGGCGGGAGTACACCCCGCCATTTTCAAGGCAATCTGCAACGGACAAGCGATGTGCAGGCAAACTTAAGACCTCGGTTCTCAGACTGATGCAGGAAAGATAACACACACAGCCATCAAAGATGACCAAAGTCAGAGATCGATAGTGAGACTACGAACTAGCAGGTGATGTAACATTGACAGTATCCCTCTCGGTTTTTTGGCAAGGGAGAGCGCAGGATTCCGAACAGAGTTTAAAAAGAACTTCCATCCCTATTTATAAGGTATGTCGCAAATTTAATCTCAACTGCTTCCTTAATAACGCTGTCCCAATAACTGGACGTGCATACCAATACCTCGGTTATGTTACATAGCATGGGGTGGCCAGAACCCAAGCAATGTTCGGCAATAGTAGATCTACCTGGCTGCTGTAATCGTGTGTGCCGTTTATGCTCAGTACATCGGTCCTCCACGGTCCTGATAGTTTGACCAATATATGCCATGCCACAGCTACAAGGAATGCGATATACACCCGTCTTACGCAAATCAAGATCATCCTTGACTGAACCCAAGAACACTTCAATGTTAGATGGAGCTCGGAAAACACATTTCACATCGTATATTCGTAAAATACGACCGATCTTGTTGGAAGTGCTTCCTACATAAGGCAAAAAGGCAGTAGACGTAGGTGTCGACTCGGAATTATCATGAATGACCCGATTCACAGTTGGTCGGTAGCGCAACACACGTTCAATCTGTCTATCACATTTTGACGAAACGTAACTTCGAGATGGGACAGCTCAGCTGGCAAAGACTCTGTGTCGGAAAAGACATGTGCCCTGTGTACCAAGGAACGAGGTGCCCCTTCACGCTGAGCCGGATGGTGACAACTATTAGCCTGCAAATACAAGTCGGTGTGAGTACGTTTCCTGTAAGCTGCATGTCCCAATGATCCATCATTCTTCCTCCTAACCAAAACATCAGGAAAGGGAAGGAAACCATCTTCTTCCATCTCCATCGTAAAACGAATGTTCGGGTGGATCGAGTTCAGATGTTCTAGAATGGCATCCAAATTATCCCTACCATGAGGTCAAACAACAAAAGTATCGTCTGCGTATCTGAAAAAACAAGCGGGTTTCAAAGGCGCCGACTCGAATGCACGTTCCTCGAAGTCTTCCAAAAACAAATTTGCGATCACAGAAGACAACGGACTACCCATCGCAACTCCATCTGTCTGCTCGAAATACTGGTCATTGAATAAGAACTAAGTAAATGTCAACATATGCCGAAAGAGATTAGTTAATTCAGCACCAAACATTGTAAGTAGGCTGTTCAGGTTTTTATATTGGTAACGCCACGTAGCGCTCTGTATGAAAATCACTGGCTGTGCTGTGTGCAGTCTGTGGCTAGTTTGCATTGTTGTCTGCCATTGTAGTGTTGGGCAGCTGGATGTGAACAGCGCGTAGCGTTGCGCAGTTGGAGGTGAGCCGCCAGCAGTGGTGGATGTGAGGAGAGAGATGGCGGAGTTTTGAAATTTGTAATACTGGATATCATGAACTGCTATATACATTATGACTTTTGAACACTATTGAGGTAAATACATTGTTTGTTCTCTATTAAAGTCTTTCATTTGCTAACTATGTCTATCAGTAGTTAGTGCCTTCCGTAGTTTGAATCTTTTATTTAGCTGGCAGTAGTGGCGCTCGCTGTATTGCAGTAGTTCGAGTAATGAAGATTTTTGTGAGGTAAGTGATTTGTGAAAGGTATAGGTTAATGTTAGTCAGGACCATTCTTTTGTAGGGATTTTTGAGAGTCAGATTGCGTTGCGCTAAAAATATTGAGTGTCAGTTTAAGCACAGTCATGTGTATAATTTTTCTAAGGGGACATTTCATATGCCTCACAAAAATCCTCATTACTCGAACTACTGCAATACAGCGAGCGCCACTACTGCCAGCTAAATAAAAGATTCAAACTACGAAAGGCGCTAACTACTGATAGACATAGTTAGCAAATGAAAGACTTTAATAGAGAACAAACAATGTATTTACCTCAATAGTGTTCAAAAGTTATAATGTATATAGCAGTTCATGATATCCAGTATTACAAATTTCAAAATTCCGCCATCTCTCTCCCCACATCCATCACTGCTGGCGGATCACCTCCAACTGCGCAACGCTGCGCGCTGTTCACATCCAGCTGCCCAACACTACAATGGCAGACAACAATGCAAACTAGCCACAGACTGCACACAGCACAGCCAGTGATGTTAATACAGAGCGCTACGTGGCGTTACCAATATAAAAACCTGAACAGCCTACTTACAACATAACCTCAGTTAACCGCAAAGAATTAGATGAGGAACACGAGTGAAGAGAGACCACATCTAAACATTCTAAAATATCAGTCATTCAACAGCAGTCCCTCCAAACAACGCAAAATATCAGCTGAGTTCCTGATATGATGTTCGCACCGACCAACTTGTGGACTCAACATAGAAATAAAATGCTTGGCTACACGATCTGTCGGAGCGTCGATATTACTCACTATAGGACGGAAAGCAATCCCCTCCTTGTGCACCTTCGGAAGGCCATACAATCTAGGGGGAACAACAATGTAGGTGTTGCCGGCCGCGGTGGTCTAGCGGTTCTGGCGCTGCCGTCCGGAACCGCGGGACTGCTACGGTCGCAGGTTCGAATCCTCTCTCGGGCATGGGTGTGTGTGATGTCCTTAGGTTAGTTAGGTTTAAGTAGTTCTAAGTTCTAGGGGACTTATGACCTAAGATGTTGAGTCCCATAGTGCTCAAAGCCATTTAAACCATTTGAATGTAGGTGTTAAGACTCTTGATAGTGTCATGCGACAAACCACTTTTCTTGAGGAGGCTGTTGGTCTTTCTCTCAACACTTTTCGTGGGGTCAGCATCGATTCTGCGATACGCTTAGTCGTACAGTAAAAGTTACATTTTTTGTACATAATCCTGTTCATTTAAAACAACGGTGGCATTGTCCATTTCCGCAGGTAAAATAACGATATCAGGATCTACTTTGAGAGAGCGTAAAGCAGCCCTCTCTGCTGCTGTTACATTACTCTTGGGTTGACGAGCCCTAGTCATGCCTCCCTCCTAACCTCCTCAGCAGCGTCAGGGTTTGTAAACTGCTTGTTCAATTGAACTAATAAAATCAACTACCGGTAAACTCATCGGTGTGGGTGCAAAATATAAACCCTTCTCAAGCACGGATAAGGTTGCGTCGTCAAAAGATTTTTCTGTGAGATTTATCACAGAATGTCGACATATAACATCAGACTCAGAGCAATGAAAACGTTCAAACTTTGCCAAATGTCGGGTAGTAACAGAATTGTATTCCCAGTGCGCTTGAGTCCATGAGTTACCCTCCTACCAATTCCAAGTGAAATCAGACAATTTCGAAGCAATCATTAAATGGAAACGAAACAAACCTTTGGAAACAGAATCCAAACGTCGACAAGTAAAACGAATCTATTCACTGACAAGAGCGAAGCCAGCACGTTGCTGGCGGCAGCAGAATTAATATGTTGCACAACCCTGGCAAACATTGGGAGATGATTCTCATCACGACATCTCAATAAAAACGACAAAGCACATTGCAGTCTAGCTCGACAGATACAAAGTTTATCACTTTACGTAAACACTGATACATTTCCTCCCCCTAGAGGTAAACAATGTGAGACCTGAGTTTCTCCTGGCGTACACAGTTTTCAAACAACTTACGGACATTCATCCAGGTAATATTTTCAGCGACCGCCGATATTTTTGCCTGCACATCTCTTGTCCGTTGCAGTTTGCCTTGAAAATGGCACGGTGTACTCCCGCCGAAATATCGGCGGTCGCTGAAAATATTACCTGGATGAATGCCCGTAAATTCATTGAATACGACAGATGTGGTCTTCAGTATAATGAAAACCGTATGCTGATTTCATGGAGGTAAGTGGTTGATCTTAGAAATTTTCAGTGTTCAGTTAGCAACCACTTTCCCCCCATGAAGTCGATATACGGTATTCATAACACTGAAGATCACTTCTGGCACTATTTGTCGATCATCATCGCCACAACATACACGTCGATGTTTCCGACAGCAGCCCATTCTAGGCCGCTCCAAGCCAATAACTTCCTTCGTCTCCAACTGCTACAAATTTCCAATTTTACCTCTGAGTAAAGTAATGGCGACCGAAGGCTTCCGCCATAAGAAGTCACCTTCATTCTGCCACAGCCTTGTAAAAGGGGATGGAGGAGCGGACACAGGTTCAGGGCACTCTTTTGCCTTTGGGGAGGAAAAACGTCCCTAAAACGCTGAAGCATCACTAATCATCAAGAGAAAAAGATCCAATAACTAACGAAAGGATAACTTTCTATAAAGCGACGAATGTTACGTCAGAAGTTGTAAAGTGGCACGGGAGCTAGAAAATATGAAAAGGGAAGTATTGAGGCTCAATCTAGATGTTGTGCGGGACAGTGAAGTGAAATAGAAAGATCACAAGAATTTCTGGACAGATGAGTATATGGTATTACCAGCATCAGTAGAAAATGGTACAACTGAAGTGCAATAGGGCAGAGAGTGAGTTGTTGTGAACAGTTCTGAGATACGGTTGTTCTTATCAGAATCGACAGCACACCAACACTGACAACAATTGTTCAGGTATAGATGCCGAAGTCGGAAACTGGAAATGAAGAGACAGTACGTGTAATTCAAAACGTAAAGGGAGATGACCATCTAATAGTCATGGGGTATTGGAATACGGTTGTAGAGGAAGGAGCAGAAGAAAGGATTACGGGAAGATATGGGCTTGGTAGTAGGAATGAAAGAGAACAAAGATTAAATGAGTTCTGCAAGAAATATCAGCCAGTAATAGCGAATATGAGAACTCTGTTCAAGAAGCACATGTGGCTGAGATGTACTTGGAAAAGGCTGGGAGATACGGGAAGCTTTCAAGTTCGATTACAACCATTTCAGGCGGAGGTTCCGAAATCAGATATCGGATTTTTAGGTGTACCCAGGAGCGTATATAGGCTCAGATCACAATTTAGTAATGACGAAGAGTTGGCTAAAGTTTAAGAGAATAGTCAGGAAGAAACTAAGTGCAAAGAAGTAGGATACGGAAATAATAAGGAATGAAGAGATATGCTTGAAGTTCTCTGAGGCTATAAATGCTGCGATAATCAACAGCTCAGTAGGCATATCACTCGAAGAAGAGTGTACATTTCTAGAAAGGGCAGTCACAGAAGTTGAGAAGAAAAATGTAGGTACAAGGAAGGTAATCGCGAGGAAACCACGGTCAACAGAAGAAATACTTCAGCTTATCGATGAAGGAAGGAAGTACAAAAATGTTCAGGGAAATTCAAGAGTACAGAGATACAATTCACTTATGAATGTAATAAATAGGAAGAGCGGGGAAGCTAAGACGAAATGGCTGCATGAAGGATGGGAATAAATCGACAAAGAAATTATCGTCTCAAGGACTGACTCAGCACATAGGTAAGTAAAAATTACCTATGGTGAAATTAAAAGCACAGGCCGTAACATTAAGTGTGCAATGCGATTTCTACTGTTCAGTGCAGGGGAGAGAGCGGATAGGTGGAAAGAGTACATCCAGTACTTCTACGGACTTGTCTGATGACGTGATAGAGGGGGGAGGACATGTCTGCCTACTTGACAGGAGAAGAAACAGGAGTCGAAAGGGAAGAGATTGGGAATACAGTATTAGAATCAGAATTTAGGGTTGAAGGACTTAAGCCAAGAAGTGTACACCAGGGTCACTCTGATTCAGTTTTTCTTTTCTTACTGTGCATGCTCCATTTCAGATATACAGCTCGCTGCTATCTGTGTAAATTCAGCAGTTGTGAGCATTTGTTGTTTAATTAATTTGACAGATATATCTTTCGAAGGATCGATGTGACCCTGGAGTACATATTGTGCAACTGCTCTGACGTCGAATGCGTAGTTCATTTGTTTGGAAATAGCAACTAGGGATGTCGTTTTACTGACACAAGGTCCAATACAGGAAGTATTGTTAGAAAAACTCAATCGCGAAAGTGACGTAAGGGGCTTTTGCTATGAAAGTAATTCTGATGACGATGCGCATGGAGCAGCCTTGGACAATGGCGAAACTACTAAGGAATCTTCAGGCAGTGATAAAGAAAGACAACCTCCCATTGAGGAATAGGCACTGTTGGAAGACAGTAGTCTCTAATGGAATACTCCTACCACTTGCCGATAATACTGTGTTCCGTATACGAAGAGTGTGGAAATAATCAATTAAAGAACTGAGAATAATTGAGAACACCACAAAATATTCGTGTAGTATATGCATTTCTTTAAATGAATAGCATCTCCATCTAATTAAACTGCAATTAATGTGTTTACATCAGGGTCACTTTCAGGTTTCTTCACTTCAGCATTTCCATTACAGCTTTTTACTTAGTCTCGAATTTGGGATGTGTTAATACTAATGTTGACAGCTAAAATGTAAACCAGAGGTGAAATAAAATTAGTTTGATAGATCAAAATAAAATATCGTTATGAAATCTGCTATTTTCATCCAGTTTCTCCAGCAAATATTGGAGGGTCACTGTGATCCTGGTGTTCACTTCAAGTTTACACTACTAGGGTTCAGATCAAATAAAGCAGATGGGATCGATGACATTCCACTGGAATTTCTAAAATCATCGGAGTAAGTAGCAACAAAACGAGCATTCCCGAAGATGTTTAGAATTTATGAGACTGGCGGTGTACCATTAGACATTCGGAAAAATATAGTCAACACAATTCCCAAGACTGCAAGAGCCAACAATTAGCTTTACAGCTCATACACGGAAGTTTCTGACAAGAATAGTATATTGAAGAATGAAAAAGATAATTGAAGATCTGTTAAATAACTATCAGTTTTACAAGCTGCGACATTGTCGCGAATAAAACAGTGACCGTATATACAATAAGTTTCCTTTAATTTACGTCTATCGTCAAAATCTTTTTTTTTTTTTTTTTTTTTTTTTTGACAGATTACCAGTTTCGGTCTATAATGACCATCATCAGATCTGTTTTATAAAAACAAAGTCCTAATGTATAGAATCAGAATATATATTTGACGATGCTGTTGATGATTCTGCATTTAACATTTGACGATGCAACTATGGCTGCAGTACATTAGGACTTTGTTTTTATAAAACAGATCTGATGATGGTCATTATAGACCGAAACCGGTAATCTTTTAACAAAAAGTTTGTGACTGTAGACTTAAATTAAGGGAAATTTAACGATCAGAGAGGCTGTTCTGAGGTTGCGTTTGATAATGGAAGCAATAATGAAGAAAAATCATAACACTTTCATAGGTTTTGTCAATCTGGAAAAAAGCGTTTGACAAAACAAAATGGTGAAAGTACGGAAAGACGGATAATAGGAAGTACAAGAACCAAGAGGAAACAATAAGAGTCGAAGACCAAGAACGAAGTGCTCCAGTTAAAAAGGGTGTAAGACAGGGATGTTGTCTTGATTTTATACATCGAAGAAGTAATGACAAAAATAAAAGAAAGTTTCAAGAGTGGGATTAAAATTCAGGCTGAAAGGATATCAATGATAAGATTCGATGATGACGTTGTCATCCTCAGTGAAAGTAAGGAATAATTGCAGAATCTGTTGAATGGAATGGTCAGTCTAATGGGTAGAAAATATGAATTGAGAGTAAATCGAAGGTAGACGAAAGTAATGAGAAGTAGGAGAAATGGGAACAGAGAGAAATTAACGTCAGATTTTGGGATCACGAAGTAGATCAAGTCAAAGAATTGTGCTGTCTAGGCAGTAAAATAATCTATTATGTACGGAGCAAGAAGGACACAAAAAACAGGCTAGCATTAACAAATAGGGCATTACCGGCCAAGAGAAGTCTACTAATATCAAACGTGGGCATTAATTTGAGAAAGAAATGAAACATGGACTGTGGAAAACCGGAAGAGAACAGAATCAGTAGTGAAACATAGTCTGTGGAAAACCGGAACAGAACAGAATCAAAGAATTTGAGATTTGGTGCTACAGAAGAATGTTGAAAATTAGGTGGACTGATGAGGTAAGGAATGAGAAGGTCCTCGATAATCGGCGAGGAAAGGAAATATGGAAAACATTGACAAGAAGAAGGGACAGGATGATAGGACATCTGTTAAGGTATTACGAAAAAACTTCCATGGTGTTAAAGGGGACAGTAGAGATTAAAAGCTGTAGGGGCAGATAGAGATTGGAATACATTCAAGAAATAATTGAAGACATGCGCGGAAAAACGGACTAATCCTTAGAACTAAGAAATGGAGAAAAATTGGATTGTGTAAATTAGGCTGGAAAAAATATATCGAACACTTTTATTCTTAGTTTTTTAATGGAAATCTATACAGTATGGACCAGTTATTGTTTCCGATCTGTCATATCCTGCATACGGGAAGATAACATGAAAAGTAAAAATTAAAAAAAGAAGAACAATATTTTGTGACAATTTGTTTTGTACATTATCAAACATCAACAGCCACAAATTACTATTAGCTGTAAAAGGTAAAAGTGAAAACTATTTCCGTTTGTTGAATCACATTGATAAGCTTCCATTGTTTATACCGAAGACTGATTGACAAGCTTTCTTATAAATCTGAAGGTCTGCTTCACCAACAGTAACCTTATCGAAGTTGCCTGCCCTCTACCCCTCTCTGGATCATCAGTATACCACCGCAAGACGTGATTCATATTCAACCATCCAAATATATAAGAATTTTGACGATTATTGTTATTAAGATTTCGGTAAGCACGAAACAACTTCTCCCGTGTACCTGCAAGTAAAATATCGAAGAATTTTCTCGCACAGGCTCAGTCTGAACCATGTGATATTTCCTATTTCAGTACACCCTTACAATTACTGTTCTCTTTACCACTGTTCGCTTCTTCTTCCCAACGTCTTTGGGAAAATTCTGGGGATTTCGCATCCTCTTTCGATAATTTTCACTGATTTTTCACAATTTCGTCAACGTTTCCAATTTCTACATCCGCCATATACACTACAGGCATTTGTATTCTGTATTGAATGTGCCAACTGAACACTTCAAACACTCATAAAGTGATTGATATTACGTATTACACTAGGATTAAATTTTGTGTTTATACTTTCATTATTTCCAACATAATCTAACTGATCCCCCAAACCTTTCCAAATTACAGTTAATTATCTCTTGTATGTTTATCATGTGGCACAGTACTGGCTATCCTGCTACTCAGCTATTCAGCTTCTTTCCGCTGGAGGGAAGCCGGAATGTAGCGGAAGGTTAGCACGTTTTTGACACTGCAAAAATCATATCAGGCTAAACGGAAGAAATTTTCTGCGTTTTATTACACCTTAATGTTACATTTAGGGGAGAGACCAATGCCAGTTTTGATAGTTCCTGTATCCAGCGACAGATGGCTTATCTCTAAGATTTTACATCCGAGGGTAAGCTCATTTTTCCGCGCTTGTCTTCAATTGAGGTTGTAAGTGCGACTCTGAGATGAAAACGTTGTCACAGGAGAGGAATTTGCGGCACGCTGCATCAAACAAATGACTCCAAAAATAAAAAACAAAGGAAGAAACCAGTATAGTCTATGTGTCTGCCGATCCTATATAGGTATGACAGCGGTCGGCCTTTGGACACAAGCGTTTGTGAGAAGAGATGTCACCAAATTATTTGCGTTTCTCCTAAACGTATACACTTGTATACATACTGTGATAAAAGTATGTACATCTTGGAAATCTCAACAGAACAAAACAAATCAGCAACAACTTCGCAGTAATTTAATTATTATTATTATTTTTTAAAATGGTAGCTCTGTTACAGCTTGAGGTACCTTTCTCGTAAATTTGAAGCTGACTATTCTAATTTGAGAACGGACTTAATTATTTTCACTTTTAGAATAAAGGTTCGTAGGTATTGAGTCAGATATGACGCTTTAATAATTTCAGGTTTCGTGATGTAAACTATTTAACGATCTTGAAATATAAAGTGGTGAGTAATTTTGAATTTCCTTCTAATAAATTTTCTCATTTTGATTTTTATTAGCTGGTTGATAAACTTGTCTCAGGCTGTATACAACGGCGGTATTATCTGTGTGAGTGGATCACGTCTGCCACCAAAAAACTCTGAATAGTGACTGAGCATTTTAATTACCCCAATTACAGACATAATAACAAAGATTTTTATTGCAATGACTTTTAATTATTGTAGTAAAGGCCATCGAGGCTGTTGATAATGCCGATATCGGCCATCTATTCGCGGACTCTGGCAGTCGCGTCGGCTGCAGTATCGCAGCGACCTGCACTGCAGAACGTCGAGTCAAAACAGGAGTCTGAAGTTTTCGTTAACTCCACCTGAAACAGAAAACAAACAAGAAACGCGGCGTCGGATTTTTCATGGAAGAAATTGATCACCTTTAAGGGAAGTAGAGGGGAGGAAGTTTGTTGGCAAAGAGCAAGAAGGTAGAGAGAAAGACAATGCGAACGTATTGTTTTATTATCAACGCTAAAAACATGTGTCTACAACGCAGCACACCGTAACCGACATCAGGGATCCTAGGAATGGGCAAAGTATTAGGAAGAAAAGTGTGTTGCCGCTAAGCGAGGTTTACGCCCTCAGGAAAATTTGGAAGGATGATTCCAGGGCACCAGCATTCTCCGACCAACTGCTGCTCCGTCTTTACGTAAGTACTTCAAAAAAAGGACCAGGTAGTCTATTTGGGGTGGGGGGGGGGAGGAAATTTTGAATAGGGATGTGGCATATGACCTAAGTGATGGCCTTCACAAGAAAGCTTCTCTGACACGTGGCACCAAACAGTGCTTCGTCGCGCTGTTCCAACATCATGGTCGGCTACACCCTAATGTAGCTATGAGGTGGATTAATTTGGAGTTAGAGACGGCTATAATGGCAGGGTACTTGGCTTTGGTAGTTCAAATGATTCAAACGGGTCTGAGCACTTTGGTACTTAACTTCTGAGGTCATCAGTCACCTAGAACTTAAAATTAATTAAACCTAACTAACCGAAGGACGTCTCACACACCTATGCCCGAGGCAGGATTCGAACCTGCGACAATAGCGCTCGCGCGGTTCCAGACTGTAGCGCCTAGAACCACTCGGTCACCCAGGCCGGCTGGCTTTGGTGCCCGTCAGGTTTGTCGATCAGGACTGTCGATCATGGATTTTCACTAAACCAAAATCTACATCTACATGGATACTCTGCAAATCACATTGAAGTGCCTGGCAGATGGTTCATCGACCCACATTCACAATTCTCTATTATTCAAATCTCGTATAGCGTGTGAAAAGAATTAACACCTATATCTTTCCGTACGAGCTCTGATTTCCCTTCTTTTATCGTGGTAATCGTTCCTCCTTATGTAGGTCAGTGTCAACAAAATATTTTCGCATTCAGAGGAGAATGTTGGTGATTGGAATTTCGTGACAAGATTCCATCGGAACGAAAATCGCCTTTCTTTTAATGATGTCCAGCCCAAATCCTGTATCATTTCTTTGACACTCTTTCCCATATTTCGACGGCCGCGGTGGCCGAGCGGTTCTAGGCGCTTCAGTCCGGAGCCGCACGACTGCCACTGTTGCAGGTTCGAATCCTGCATCGGGCATGGATGTGTGTGATGTCGATGGCTTGGTTAGGTTTAAGAAGTTCTGAGTTCTAGGGGACTGACCAACTCAGATGTTAAGTCCCTCAGTGCTCAGAACCATTTGAACCATCTCCCACATGTCGCGAAAATACAAATGGTGCATTTCTTTGAAGTTTTTCGATGTACTCCGTCAGTCCTATCTGGTAAGGATCCCACACCGCGCAGCAGTATTCTAAAAGAGGTCGGACTAGCGTAGTGAATGCAGTCTCGTTAGTAGGTCTGTTACATTTTCTAAGTTTCCTGCCAATAAAACGCAGTCTTTGGTTAGCCTTCGCCACAACATTTTCTATGTGTTCCTTCCAATTTAAGTTGTTCAATAATTGTAATACCTAGGTATTAGTTGAATTTACGGCTTTTAGATTAGACTGATTTATCGTGTAACCGAAGTTTAACGAGTTCCTTTTAGCACTCATATGGATGACTTCACACTTTTCGTTATTTAGGGTCAACTGCCAATTTCGCACCATTCAGATATCTTTTCTAAAAGGTTTTGCAGTTTTTTTTATCTTCCGATGACTTTATTAGTCGATAAACGACAGCGTCATCTGCAAACAACCGAAGACGGGTACTCAGATTGTCTCCCAAATCGTTTATATAGATAAGGAAAAGCAAAGGGCCTATACCACTACATTGGGGAACGGCAGAAATCATTTCTGTTTTACTCGATGACTTTCCGTCAATGAGCCGTTTGTGCGGAACCGTGTCAAAAGTCTTCCGGAAATCCAGAAATACGGATTAGATCTGAAGTCCCATGTCAATAGCACTCAACACTTCATGCGAATAGAGAACGAATTGTGTTTCACAGGAACGATGTTCTCTAAATCCATGTTGACAGTGTGTCAATAGACCGCGTTCTTCGTGGTAATTGATATATAGGGACTAGGAATGGTAGGTTGGTACAACTCAAATGGTTCACATGGCTCTGAGCACTATTGGACTTAACATCTGAGGTCGTCAGTCCCCTAGAACTCAGGATTACTTAAACTGAGGACATCACACACATCCATGCCCGAGGAAGGATTCGAACCTGCGACCGTAGCGGTCGCGTTTCGAGACTGAAGCGCCTAGAACCGCTCGCCCACACAGGCCTGCTTTGGTACAACCGTATCATGAAAATATAGGAGGTGGACCTCGGGTCACACATGGTCAAGTACCTGTTGCCATAGATATGACACATTTTTAAGATAAACCCAGAAAAAAGTCCCCCTCCCTAAAGAATATCTCTAACAGTTAAAAACAGTAAAACAGTCACTCACAGGATAGATTATAACACGCCAAGTGACAACATATTAAATTTCATAAGGCTGAACAAATCATTGGCAAAAGTAACATGAGTCATTTAACAGATAAACAGATTTTCATCACAACATGCCATCAATGAAAATTGAAATACTACAATTTCAAGCTGAGTTGCAATCTTTGAAATGCGCTGTAGTTTCCTTCAATGAGCACTGGTGTAGACACACAGAGTTCCAACAAGCAATATTATAGATGTATGAGAGGACAGATTCTTATTACACTAGACGATATGATTTTCTAACAATTTTGTGCTCCGGGTACATCTTGCAAAAAGAGCACAGCATGGAGCTTTGATAACCTTTAAAGGGAATCGACCGGTTTCGAGGCCTGTAGGCACATCCTCAGGTGTAGATCTAAACAGAACAGAATCTGGATTCCTGTCCATATGGTACAGCGGACACAAGCATAACGCTACAGTCACAAAATCCCAATGATGACAGTCACATAACATACTCGCAGTACTTCAAGTCTTCAGAGACAACGATGTACGAAAGACGGCAGGCATAACATTCATTGGTAAAATGGCACTGCCCGTCAAATGCAAGCAGTCATTTATAAAAGTGGGTGAAAGGTGCGTACAGAGTCATTCATAAAAGCGAAGAAGCACCTGCAAATAGCACGTACCAAATCATCAGTAGCGGTATTTACAGGATATCCAGCACGTCCTAGTGGCAACACCTGCGAACAGCAACAACACACCAGCCCCACTGAACGCGCAGCAACGCACTGGTACTCCCAGCGTAGCACCTGCGTCGCTGAAAGGGCCAGCGCGTTGTGGGATGAGTGGTAGAGTACCCACATATAGCGTACTTCTACCCAATGAGGAGAGGTTGAGGCTCTCCCGTTACGACGAAGCAATAAATACTAACAACCACAACATAAAATGTTATACATCGCACAGTAGGGAGAGACAGTTCTAGATGCATGAGTATAGAGAGAAGCCCACAGACGTATACGCATCTCAACGTCCCCTCCCCTCTACCACCCGTTTATCTATGTAGGTGAGATGACATCATAAACAAGATGCAAATAAGCATTCAATAGATAGAACAGAACAGAAACGTTCAGAAACGATCATGGAATCAAGCCATAGCAAGACAATCAGAAGTCGACAAAATACTGCGATGATACAGCATCATCCTACGCGTTGTTTCCACCTCTTCCAACACATGGGGGGTCCCCCTGTGCAAAACTTTTAAGCTATTGGACAATACGGTTACTGAATGGTATTTCTCACGTAAATGAGTACCCAATGAACGTCTAGAGTTGGTCAAATTCAAATGTTCTCTAAATCTAACATTGAAACCAAGGCTTCACATATTGTATAGCATATAGCCGTGAGTAGGCGTCCCTCTCTGCAATACTCTTTCACCTACCTTCCAAAGGATGAAAGGCAAAGTATGGAACTCTGTGATAAAGATTGTACAATCTTTTTTCGTTCCTCTATCTTCTGTAAAGTAATACCATTAGCAGACCCCTCACCACCTCAAACAAATCCCAGCATTTTAACGTAATATTATCTAATTAATGTTACTTACGAAGTTCTTGTCGTAACCATTAGCATGGGCAATATCAAGGACAACCTGATACTCTCTAACTAGCATGGGCAATATCAAGGACTACCTGGTACTCTCTAACAAAAGTGTCATCGGACAGAGGGACACAGTGGAGTCTATGCAGGAAACGCGTCATGTTGTATGCAAGAGGGTGCTTTGAGATCCACATCAGTAATGGATGATTTTCTGGAAACAACAAAATCCACTCTGGACCCTTGAAGGGAAATATTCAGATCCAAACAAGGTAACCACCTCCCCTGCTATGTTGTACGCTGAACCGCTGAACTCGACATTTACTTGCAAGTTGTTTAACACCACAACAAAATCACAGGAATTCTCCTTCGAACTTTTAAACAACAATAATATGTTGTCGATATACCTATACCACATCATGAATTTGTCGCCATGGCTGTGTACTGTATCCGTTGCGATGATTACCCCACGCGATATGTGGGACAGAATCGCCAGTGGTTTTGATGTTAGGTTCCGAGAACATTCATATCTGACAAACTCCAGGTTCTCACTTAGTACTCATTTAAGTCAACAGAACCATTCAGCAAGAGTCTTGTCCAATAACTAAAAAATTTTGCACGGGCAGGGAGAGGGACAGCTTCTCGGTATAGGCCTATTATACGAGGTGGAAATTATGCGCAGCATGAAATCCTATGGTCAGGACATAACTAATAGCCAGACTGAGATGCTACATCACAGTATTTTGTCAGTTTCTGACTGTCTTCCAAGCGCCTGACTCCATTATCCCTATGATCCATATATGTTTCTACTCTGTTCCCGTGGAATGCATATTGGCATCACGTTTATAAGGTTATCTCGACTACCGTGATAAAGGGGTTGTTGGGAGGGGAGTGAAGTCTATCCTTTTCTATATGCTCTCATGTCTGCGACCGTGTCTGCTTTATTGTGGTAGATGTAATGTTTTGTGCTAGATGTAAGGTTTTATACTGTGGTTATTATTGTTTATTGCGTGGATGTAATAGAAGCGCCGCAACCTTTCCCGATTCAGTAAAAGCATGAGAGATACGGCTAATTTACTGTTCGCCGCACCTCAGGTTGACGCTTCCAATGAAGCAAGTGCTATGCTCCCAATACCACTGCTTTGCTGCACGCTCACAGCGACTGGTGTGTTGTTGCTGTTCCCAGAGGCTGGCACTCGGATGTACTCACAAGGGAACATCCCCATCGCACTCCCCTCAGATTTAGTTATAAGTTGGCACAGTGGATAGGCCTTGAAAAACTGAACACAGATCGATCAAGAAATCAGGAAGAAGTTGTGTGGAACTATGAAAAAATAAGCAAAATATACAAACTACGTCGTCCATGGGTCAGATAGGCAATATTAAGGGCAATGTGAGGCGAGGAGCTCAGTGGTCCCGTGGTTAGCGTGAACAGCTGTGGAACGAGAGGTCCTTGGTTCAAATCTTCCCTCGACCGAAAATTTTAACTTTTTATTTTCAGTTTCTGTGAAAAACTCTTATGTTTTCATCACTTTTTTTGGAGTGATTATTACATCCACAAGAAAACCTAAATCGGGCAAGGTAGAAGAAACTTTTCACCCATTCGCCAAGTGTACTAGTTAGGTGGGTCGACAACATATTCCTGTCATGTGACGCACATGCTGTCACCAGTGTCGTATACAAAATATCAGACGTGTTTTCCTGTGGAGGAATCGGTTGACCTATGACCTTGTGATCAAATGTTTTCGGTTCCCATTGGAGAGGCACGTCCTTTCGTCTACTAATCGCACGGTTTTTTGGTGCGATCGCAAAACACAGACACTAAACTTATTACAGTGAACAGAGACGTCAATGAACGAACCGACAGATCATAACTTTGCGAAAAGAAAGCAAAATTTTCAGTGGAGGGCAGATTTAAACCAAGGACCTCTCGTTCCGCAGCTGTTCACGCTAACCACGGGACCACGGAGCTCCTCGCCACACATTGCCCTTAATATTGCCTATCCGATGCATGGACGACCCAGTTTGTATATTTTGCTTATTTTTTCATAGTTCCACACAACTTCTTCCTGTTTTCTCGATTGATCTGTGTTCAGTTTTTCAAGGCCTATCCATTGTGCCATCTTATAACTAAATCTGAGGGGGGTGCGATGGGGATGTTCCCTTGTCAGTACAACAATAGCGTATGTGAGTTAAATAATCAAATAACAGGCAAGTGCAAATCATATTTTAAAATTACTTACTGAATTTGTAGTGTGGTCCCTTATTTCACTAAAATGTTAAACTGTAAAGACTGTTTCTCAAATAAGCGAAACCCCTTTTGTAAGATTTTCTAATACATCCACCCCGGCGTTTCTGAAGCACAAAAGGCAGGCCTTATATTTCTAGATTTTTGCCTTGTTATTATTATTATTATTATTATTATTATTAGTATTTTTGTTGAGTCTTAAGCTCTTACTTGCTATGAATTATTTGATTTATCATGTGTACTTAAACTTTTCCCACATTTTTATTCCATTTATTCACTTGGGTACTTTTTATTAATTTGAATATTTTCAGCATGGTGCAGCAGAGTCAGCAACTGTAAAATGTAATTCTATTAAATTTCAGCATCCAGTTGCATAAGCAAAGAAACTTTACCTAGGTTTCGGCTATAATAAAGTAGCCTTCTTCAGAAACATCATAATATAAAATTAAATTAAAACATGCTCCATATTAGCGTTGCCAGACTTAAAATATTAGTACTACAGTACACAGTCATAAGACTGCGTCACTCCTGCTGATGTTCTGCCGACATGCCACACAGACGAGCCAGACACGTGGGCCGCGGGCACTGAGTAGTGGCTGGGCGCCGCGGGCAGCGATGCAGCGAGCTCAGCTGGTGGTCGTGCGCATGCGCATGCAGAGTAATACTCACTTAAAACCAGAAAATGTTAACTGAGACTATTATGGAAGATAGTTTATTGCAATAGTTCAGGACTATTAATGGCATTAAAACCCTAAGTCACGAAAGTTACCGTTCCATAAGAGGCAAAAGACATATAAAAAGTGGTACTGTACATAAGTATGAATAAACAATAATTGATAACATTATTTGTTACAACAGCTAAAAATGTTACTGCCAAATAAACCATAATAAGTGAAGTTACAGTTCTATAAGTGGCAAAAGCCATTATATAGCATAGAGGAACTTTTTAATAAGAAAAGGCCATAAGTTAAGGTTAACAGTGCCTGAAATATGTGTAACTTAGCTAAGAATTAATGCCTGTGAATGACAGTAAGGACAACTGTCCCATACAGGTTATCGGTTACATAGACAATATGTGATCAGTAGTGCTCGCATTTATATGCACTGGAAAGTATGAATATATGCATGCATCTATGCATTAAAAGTCTGATAAATATGCGCTAAAAACTTTAAAATATGCATAATAAATAAAAATCATTTTTCAACTTTCTCACATCTTTTAATCCTCCTAAAGTAATCTGATTATACAGTTATTCTTAAAACATTAATTAACAAAGTTAACATTTATTACTGTCTGTTTGTCTCTTTCTCTTAGTCTATTTTAGCATCAGTTGCTTTTATTGCAATAAACAATTAAATATTTTTCACAGTTTTCTGGAAGAAATGATTTCCTTCTGTCACTTAAAATGTTTTTATACAAAGAGAAAGATCTCTCTACATCACACGAAGTTACAGGACAGTACCGAAAAGAGGCTACGTCACTTCCAGAATAACCATTAAGCTGTTTTTCAGATTCTCCTTGTAACACCTTATTCACATCCCGAAGAATCATTAAACCTGGATTCCTTGCTTCAGTTTTCTCAGTTCTGTTGCGAAGACCGTTTCCTATTTCTCCTGGTATGACTCCGACGACAGCTGTTTCGTAGACCACAAGGTCAGAAAAAAGAGGCATTGCTTTTTCTTCCAAACGTGTGATTGTGGCTGGGAGTTTACTGAAATAGGCCCTAATAAACACTAATTTACTCTGGAGACTCTTCTCATAGCAAGCACTAATTGCAGCTGGGATACTTGCTGCTTCGTTTCTGTTCATCATGTCCAACACCCTTTTGACGTCTTCCAAAATTCTCCCTGTAATACAGAGCTGCTTCTATCCATGTTCCCCACCTCCTGATGATCGGCTGTGGGGGTAAACGAATATCTGGCAACATTTCAGTAAGCGATTTTACTCTTGATGGCGCCTTCACAAACACTTTTTTCACAGACGAAATTAAGGCATTTACTTCTGAAAAATATGCTCGAATTTCTTCAGCCTGTCAGTGAAGAGCATGTGCTAAGCAAGTTATGTCAACTGCCTTGGGATAAAATACTTGCAAAGCCTTACCAGCCTTAATCATATATGCTGCTGCATCTGTAACTATCACGAGGAGTTTTTCCTCGTTTTCTCTAGCGGGCCACAAAACGCGTAATGCATCACGATCAACCCTAGCAATAGTAGAATGGTTTGTTATTTCCAGTACTCTGGAGACAATGAGAGAAATTGTTTCTGGTTCAGATTCCGCCATTTTTTCGACGACAACGTTGGCAATGTATCTCCCACATGAGTCAGTCGTTTCATCTACAGATAACCACAAATTTGAATCCCCAATATCATCTTTGATCTCTTGTATTACCTGAAAATAATTATTATTTTATTGAAAATTTGTAAAGAACAGCCATGGTAATATGGGTCACACTTTTTTTTTGGTTGGGAGGGGGGGGGGGAACACAAGTGTAAAATTGGGGGGGGGGGGCGATTATAAGTATAATAAAAAATATTAAAAGTATTTCTTGATCGTAAACTCGTTGACACTACAGGCCATACGACATTTTATGTTTCGATTTTAAAATATTTTTGTGTAATAGATTTAAAATTCTTAAAAAAATTGAAAAGCTTTAATGAAACTTAAATGGAGGTTGGGGGATATGGGAGTAGCTGACATGGAAACTAATTTCATTAAATAAATGTTTCAAAATATCTCTCTGTAAACTTTCCAAAATAATTTTTCCTTATTGTTGATTCATCATGAAGTTTTCCTTTGGTATATTTTTCGAGGAACCCTCGAAATTCTGCATTATTTAATTTATTGACATGGATGTTGGCTGAAACTAAAGCTTTGCAGAGATCCTTCGAAAACTTGTCATTGCCATCATTTCCACTTCTGCTTGCAGAAAATGCTGCTGGTAAGGTTGTCTGGATGTTGGAGACATTTTTATTAGCAGCATTTCTATGAGCAGCTATTTGTAAATGTTGTGTAATCTGGAATTTTTTAGCGCAGGGCACCTATAACATTGGTATAAAAATAAAGTGCGTTTATTCTCATTAAGTAAAAAACTAACTCGAAAATCACATTGATTTTTAACTTTGAGAAAGCAAAAATGTAACTTATGTGCTTCTCACACACTTGGCACAATACTATATTTCCACCTGTTGTTAGAGCAGGATTCCCATCAATCCACTGCTGAAGTAAATAAGCTTTACTGTTCTTCTTCTTCGGTATTGTGATAATATGGTCTCCTCCTGCACACACTTCACAAATCACGAACAGCACACTAGTTACTGATTTATAAGTAGCTGACAATGGAACTTTTTCATTCTTGGAAATGTCATTGTTGCCGCCGGCGGCTTCGTTTGTTACACAATACAAACCGTACTAACTTTCATGACGCGATGGCCGACCGAACTTTAAAGGTTTGCCGCATGATTGTTGATCGCTATTTAGCTGTCGTTAAGCTGTCTAAAGACATATTTTTATAGTACAGGAACCGCTCATTGCTGATTGTTATGTTCACCTCATTTTTAGGCTCCCTTTTATGGATTTGTAAATATGACAGAGAAGTAATTCTACACAAACAGAGCAATGAAAGAGAAATTTGCTCAGGTCTTACTCATCTTCTTAAACTAATGTGGTGAAATACTTGTATTTCAAGAATCATTGCCGCAAAAGTAAAATATATGCATAGATATGCAAAAGTTATTTATATATGCAATAACCCCTTAAATATGCATTCATATATACTATCATGCAAATATGCAAAAATACTAGCTCTAGTGATCAGCAATTAATACACAAGAAAGCAGTAGGGTGTATGTCATAGCCAGCTACTGACGTAGATAGAAGATCATATAAAGTAATGGATGTATCGGATAATAGATGCGTGCAACGCCACGAAACATTATGGAGACAGTATAGCCAGTGGAGTTATATGTAAACTGTATGAAGCTGTTAAATATAAATACACCATTAGATATGTAACAAATTGTGAAACAGCATTGAACATAGGTTAGTGTGTTAAATATGCAGTGTATAATCGAGGAAATCCCCGAAACTACTAATAAGTACAAAAAGGTTGTATGTCGTAGCCAGGCATTAGCGTGGTTAATAAGCAGTGTACAGTATTATATTTAATGGGTTAATAAGTAGTAAGTAGGGACGTACCTTATTAAAAGTTTCCTTTACGCTACATAATGGCATTTGCCTCTCATATAACTGTAACTTCAGTTATTATGGTTTATTTGCGTGTAACATTTTAGTTGTTGCAACAAATAAAGTTATCAATTAATGTTTATTCTTACTTATGTACAGTACATTTGTTATTTGTCTTTTGCCTTTTATGGAACGGTTATTTGAGGGACTTATGGTCTTAATGCCATTAATAGACCGAACTATCGTAATAAACTATTCTCTATAGTAATTTCAGTTAACCTTTTCTGGTTTTAAGTCAGTATTACTCCGCACGCGCATGCGCGCGATCACCAACTGAGCTCGCTGCGTCGCTGACCGCAGCGCCCGCGGGCCCCCTGTCTGGGAAATCATTTGTAGAAGTGACGCAGTCTTATGACTGTGTACTGTAGTACTAACGTTTTAAGTCTGGCAACGCCAATATCAGGCATGTTTCAATTTAATTTTATATTGTGACATTTCTGAAGAAGGCAACATTATTATAGCCGAAATCTGGGTAAAGTTTCTTTGCTTGTGCAACTCGAGGTTGAAATTTAATCTAATTACTTTTTATTAATGTTAAAACATTAGTGATGCTTACCGGTTCAGTGATTAATTGAGTTTTTAAATAAAATAGGTGGCGACCCAGCAAAATTTTGCGATGCACGGAACTTCACGTTCCAGTCATTCACCGATTAATAACCATTAAGACCACCAAAAAATTAATCCTTGTGTGTGTATGTCGATCTTCCAGTTGCAATGTGGACACTTTTGTCAGTAAATTGACAGAAATTCTAGATAAGGGCTCAAGTACAAAAGATTACATTTCTTCATGTTGAGAAATAAATGTAAACAGAATTATCGTAAGTAAAACTAGTGCAGTCCTCATAAATATGCTTCAAAACTGTGGCATGTTCCTGCTGTTCAGTAATGAAACAAAGGTTACTGCAATAACAGCATCACTAACTTACCATGTGGCCACAGATACGGGCAGGCGAAACGTTTGATGCAACTGTAAAAGATCTTGCACTACCAGAATTATCATGCCAGATAATATTAAAAGTGAAATTGGATATGGAAAAATTCACAAATATCTGGGCATAAAAAGACATTCGTCAGAAACAAAAACACTAAGTTTACAATTGGACTAGCAAACTAAGCTAGAATTAAGTTTATAGAGGTACCACTGTGAATGTGACATCCTCTTAATTCTCAAAATTGTTTATGTTGCACTTTAAAAACACATTTCCAAAACTACCCAAACCTCACAAAGCCAGATGGAGTGCAGCAGATTTTAACAAGTCCTTCCAAAAGCTTAAATATATGAGTTCAGCGAAAAAGATTCGCAATGAGCCAGAGTTATTGCACTTCTATGGTAGGTATCAAAATATTTATGTGCAGGTGCTGACTGATGCCGAAAGTTCATTTGATGCCAAAATAACACGTAAACCGTAGAATAAAAGCAATGAGTCTGCGATGTAATAAAGCAGGAAACAGGGAGAGATGAACGAAGACATAGGAATGTATTGATAATGGAGGGGGGATCAAGTAATACTTATTCCACACCTCTTAGCAAAATAACTGAATCAGCATTTTTTTAAGTACTGCAGAGAATTTACTAAAAAAATTCTCAAAAACAGATATAATATTTGCAAATAATTATGCTCTAAGTCAATGATGTTACTAACAGCACACAGCATGAAGTGAGTAAAACCGTGCAAAAACTAAACAATAGAAAATCGTAGGGTTACGTGAAGTACCAGTGTCCGTACTGAATGTGAGTGGAGAGTATACAAGCTGCATTAATAAAAATAATAAATGAATCCTTCACATCAGAGAGATTTCCAGAGTATTTTAAATGGGCAAGACTTGTACCTCTGGTAAAGAAAGTCAATGCAAAAGTCGTAGAAAACTATCAGTCCTTTTCATTGTTGTCACCATTCCAAAAAATAATAGAAATAAATATTGTGAGAGATAGATTAATGAATTTGAATTGGTAGAGAGCCATGATCCGGGAATAGCAACGTGCTGAGTGGAAATACAATAATAATTGAAATAAACTTACTTGTTAATCTATATCAGAGGCTGATCCTGAAATAAGCAAATAATACTCGTTCGTCACAGAACAAGTTGTAAGACAATCGGTAAGACCTGAGGAATGTACATATATATGCTACCGTGAAGCAGATAGAAAGCAGAATAGATAGTAGCATCAGTAAATAATAAAAAGATTTAAAAAATTACATACACAGCTGAAAAGCAACGAGAGGGGATTCTTATCTCACTGGTTTGCACACAATTATGAAAAGTAGAAAACTTGATATAATGGAGCAGCTTTAAACCAAACTTCTGCGCCAACGAAATATCAATCACATACATGCTAAAATTAGTATAGAAGAAAAATTTTGAAACTTTTTACATATTTCTATTTCACTAATTAGTGTAGTTACAGAAAGCAGAAAATATAGAATAATATGCACGTGCCTGAAGCAGGCTTTGGATTAATAAACAATTCTATAGAAAGTAGAGAACTTAAAATCATGTTTACAGCTATGAAGCAGACTGAGGGCGTTACCAGACATCTTGATGAGCTACTACATCCCAGGCAACCGAAGGGCTCAGAGCACATGAATTAGTCCATTACAATAACGGCTCAATTTAGGCCGGCTTCTCGGGCAAATGCGCGACAAGTTCTAAGAGATACACAAACAGTACAAATTAAAATTACACAGAAAGGGGATGATAGGCATTACGCGGAACATCCTCCCACACTCCCCACCCCCTCCATCCCCATAACCACAATAGAAGCCTGAGGCCTGCAACTTAGTGCATTTGCGCCACCACTATCCAAATAAGAAAACACATAAGAAACTGCGTATAAAAACTGAAGGGAATGCACACAAAAATTTTATTTTGGAAAACACCTACGACCTCTGAACCTCATTCCTTTTTACAATTAAACACGTACTGGCTTTATGCTGATCCACATAAATGCTTTGGCCAAATACGGTCAGTAGATCGATCTGAAACAGTTTCCTGTGAAAATAACAAACGACACTCAGAAATGACTGGACAAGGGTGTGTTGTCCCTATAATCGTGACCAATACTTAATATCTACAATACTAAAGCTCACCGACGTTCCTTGTATCGGACCAAAGCGAACCATGGACGGTGTATGAGACCATGTCTAGCAGCCAAGATTGCTTGGATACGTCTGAAGTCCAACTCCAGAATATGGCTCGTCACTGCACAGCCAACAGCAACCTTCAAGAGTGCGATGGCTCGGCCCACGATCTAAATATTAGTCGCACAGATACGATGATCGACTCCACGGCTCGCAGGTACAAGTCGCGATATATCACGTGAGGCCGATGAAAATGGCCATACGCCAGCAGATAATGGGTGATCCACGCCCGTCCGCCAAGACGCCATGAGAAGCCCAAAACAAGTTAGCTAATCAACGCTAGGGAAAGACTTTCCAAAGCACAGGAATCGGTATAAACCCACGAACGGCTCAGAATCCTTTGAATGAAAACAATATTTTAAGTGAATCATATTTTGGTTTCTCAATCGATAGAAGTACAGTATCAGAATAGAAGAAGTCACAAAAATCGTACTTATTCTCTTGACAAACATGAGTGTGTCACAAGCATAATATTAGGTCTTCTTAAAGCTTTGATACTGCTGACCATAAGATTCTACTAAGCAAGCAAGAAACATTAGGAATAAGAGAGGTTGGTCAGTATTGGCTCCGACCATACCTAGCAGATACCGTTCACAGTGTAGACATAACACATATCTCTAAGATGTCTAAACTTCTAATAAACACTTACCAGAACCGAAATACTTTCATTGAGGAGTTCTCTAGACAAACAAACAAACAAACAAACAGCCTCCGAACAGGCGTTGAAGGGCCAAGCTCGCCGCCGGCCGCCGATTCTTCTTCGGCCCTTAGGCATCACCGGATGCGTATGTGGTGGGGCATGTGGTCAGCTCACAGCTCTCTTGGTCATTGTCAATTTTCGTGACAGGTGCCACTACTCCTCGATCAAGTAGCTCCTCAACTGGCCTCATAAGGGCTGAGTGCGTCCCGCTTGCCAAACGGACTCGCCAGACCCCGACGATGACCCATCCAATGATAGCCAAGCCCGACAGCGCTTAGCTCCAGTGCGGAAAGGCCTTGGGCGTAATAGTTCTTCAGAGTATAGCATTAGGTCCAGAACTGTTCCTGAAATACTAGAATTCCATCGACGTGTTGATCTTAGGTTCCTGTCATCAATGTTAAACCTCCAGTGGACTTAAGTCACATACTGTTCATATACGCACTCAGTTCATAGCTGTGGCATTCTTTTCTGGAGAATAAATGCACGAAATATGAACACAGTTTTCAAAATGCAGAATATGGGCTGTAATAATACGAAGGTTGGAACTTTAATAGTCGAAATTGTTTATTTCCAGCTCGTAAAAAATAGATACGTGTTTCAAAGTTTTACTGATCTTCAAAGTAGTCACTAACATTGTGTATAACCCGTTTCCAGCGATGTGGGAATCGTAGGATACTCTTAGCAGTGCCAGTTGTCTTGACAGTTCGAGCGGCGCGGTATATTCCCCGACGATTTTGTGGCAGTTCTGAAGCGAATGCCGTGAAGTGTTTCCTTCAGTTTATAAATGAGTTCAGCTTACGAGGGCTTAAGTCAGGGGAGTGCAGTAGGTGGTATAGCACTTAGCAGCCCTATCAGTCAAACAAATCAGTAACAGCTTGCACTCTACGTCCTTGAGCACTGTCCTGCAAAATGATGGTCAGGTCCTGCAGAAAGTGTCATCACCTCTGTCTCTAAGCTGATCGTAGGTTGTGTTCCAAAAATGAACAGCATAGAGACAGAAGTGATGATACTTTCTGCAGGACATGACCATCGTTTGCAGGCAAATGCTGAAGCACGTACAGTACAAGGTGTTAATGATTTGTTTGACTGGGGGGGGGGGGGTGCTGCTAGGTGCTATACTACCTACTGTACTCCCCTGACTTAAGCCCTCGTTAGTTCGACTCTATTTCTAAACTGAAGGAAACAGATCACGGCATTCGCTTCAGAACTTCTACATATTCGTCGTACAACAGACCGCGCCGCTAGAGCTGTCAACACAACTGGCACTGCTAAGAGTATCCCACGACTCCCACATCGCTGGCAACGGGTTATACATATTGTTGGTGGCTACTTTGAAGGTCAGTAAAATATTGAAACACGTATCTATATTGTACGAGCTGTAAATAAATAGTTGCCACTATTACAGTTCCAACTCTCGTATAATGATCTCATTTTAAAGACCTGTTCAAAACACTGCACCATGAGTATACATTTACGAACCAACTGTACATATGAAAAGTAACGTTTCTAATTACCGCACAAACGGCTCTGTCCCTGGCCATTGAACCCGATCTAGACTGAACTTACATTTCCTAAGAAAGAATAAAAACAAAACTCAAAACATTGTATCCTACCAAGGAATGAAATCATACAATAAATTGCCAAAAGGGATTAAAGAACTGATTAAAGCAAACTTACTTAAAAGGCAGATAAATTACCTGATGAGCAACATATTGAAAGTGTTGAAGAATTACATGGATGACGCAGAGTATGAGTTTGGTAAAAAACCTATCACAAATAAATAATAATGACGATAGACAAACATCTGCCATTCCTTATAACACTCTCACACCACATTTTTTGCTTCGTCTTTCTCTTTTCGAAAGATCTTATTCCCAGAGCTATGCAACGTATAACACTAACTTGTCACCTTTTCTCTGACCTCAACATCTCACGCTTTTAGAGCGATACTTACTCAGCTTTTTACTCTAAAAAATTCAAAGTTGAGGTACACAAAATGGTCCTCATCTTGGCTGGTATTATGTGTAAAGTGTGTTTTGTTATGAAACTAATTTTCTTTAGCATCTGAATTGTGTACAGTGTCTGGAGTGAGGAATGAATTAAAAGTGTAGCATTACACTTTTTAACTCCGTCTTCAGACCACGAGTGGCCTACCTGGACCATCCGACCGCCGTGTCACCCTCATGGAGGATGTGGTTAGGAGGGTCGTGGGGTCAGCACACCGCTCTCCCAGTCGTTATGATGGTATTCTTGACCGAAGCCGCTACTATTCGGTCGAGTAGCTCCTCAATTGGCATCACGAGGCTGAGTGAACTCCGAAAAATGGCAACAGCACATGGCGGCCTGGATGGTCACCCATCCAAGTGCCGGCCTCTCCCGACAGCGCTTAACTTCGGTGATCTCACGGGAACCGGTGTATCCACTGAGGCAAGGCCGTTGCCCCACCCTTATACATTACTAAATAATTTATGTGTGAAACAGTATAGTACGCTAGGTGTAAACCGAATGATGTAGCACTGTTCCTCATAGAATGTCCTTGTATTCAGCTAGACGCACTAATCTTCATCCAGTCATCCACATTTATATTCTCCGTTGTTTCCCTAAATTCCTTCAGGAAAATGACGGATGGTTCCTATTACAAGTTTTTTGCCGACTACCTGTCCCATTCTTAACATACTAGACCAGTAATTATGTGTCAATTACATTTTTAGTTCTCAAATCTTAATAGCAGGACATGGGCAATATCCTTGTAAAAGTGATCTACGGATGAATGAAACTAATGTCAACATAGCGAATATCACCAAGCTATTAACAACGGAAGTGGGGATACTGAATTATTGTTCATACATCGGATATAAAATTCTTTTTAAATCGTGACACGATTATCTTTGCTTCAGCAATAATTCAACATAATATATTTGAAAGTTGTATGTGACTCAAAACAGATAATTCTTCAGTAAATTAAAGTAATTATAAAGCACCCTCAATACTTCACAGTAGCTTTCACATTTATTACATTGATACCAAATGATATGCATCATTAGCGGCTGTATTGCTATTTGTCATATTTACTTACAGTGGGTTAACTATCAAATTTAATTACTATAAGTCAGCTGGCCGAAGTGGCCGAGCAGTTGTTGGCGCTCCGGTCGCAGGTTCGATTCCTGCCTCTGGCATGGATGTTTGTGAGGTCCTTAGGTTAGTTAGGTTTAAGTAGTTCTAAGTTTTAGGGGACTGATGACCTCAGCAGTTAAGTCCCATAGTGCTCACACCCATTTGAACCAATTACTATAAGTCAGATCTCATCCTGCATCAAGCGTAAGAAATCCATCACTTGCTAATGAAAATACTGTATAATCTGCGTTCCCAACATTGGTAACTAACCACTGTATCAAGGCAGTTTTTTCTGAAATGACAGCGAGTGAGCTAAGTCTTACAAATATTGAAGGCTGCTAACAAAATACTGAAATGGTAAATACTTTAGCTGACTAGTTTCACAATTTCAGAGACACAAAAATAATGTGATCAAGATATTAAAATCATACCGAGAAACAGAGAAGAAAGAAACGTGACAGACAACAGAGAGTGAATTCAAGCACTACATACCTTAAGGTGACTTTCGGAATAGGGATGTACATGTAGAAGGTTGTCTCGGCTATAAAAAAAGGCAGTTGAAGCTAATGAGACAATTGGGAACGAGACAGAATAAAAAAATTAGGAAAGTTGTAGTAAGTTCCTATGGGACCAAAATGCTGAGGTAATCGGTCCCTAGGCTTACACACTACTTAATCTAACTTAAACTAACTTACGCTAAGGGCAAGACACACGTATGCCAGAGGGAGGACTCGAACCTCGGACGGGGGGAGCCGCACGAATCGTGGGAAGGGGCCTCAGACCGCGCGGCAAAAGAAATAAAAGATCGCTGGTATTAAAGACAGTATTACGAATGAAAGCAATGGCTCCCTTGCAGATGGACGCTTCTGACGCCTATTTTGAATTCATAACAGTAAGGTGCTCAAGCTAGAACAGAATGTCGTCATTATATCTGATGTTCTAGTGGGAATGTAGCCTTAATTCATTGGTGCAAAATTACTTTTCTCGCAATTTTGGCATTGTAAGATATCGGCAGACACACAACTATCAAACTCAGAAGACTTAAGAATATAAAAGGATTCACCTAGCTAATAAACGCAGTCATCAGATTAATACTGCGCTGAAGAGGAGACAAAAAAATCTACCTGTCTGCACAGAAATGATTCGACACGAAATATTAAGCCCCACGTAGGGTCTGCACTAATGATAAACACAATAACATCCACTGCAAGGTGTGTCCGAATCTTACGAAATAAATGAAGATAACTACACTCCTGGAAATTGAAATAAGAACACCGTGAATTCATTGTCCCAGGAAGGGGAAACTTTATTGACACATTCCTGGGGTCAGATACATCACATGATCACACTAACAGAACCACAGGCACATAGACACAGGCAACAGAGCATGCACAATGTCGGCACTAGTACAGTGTATATCCACCTTTCGCAGCAATGCAGGCTGCTATTCTCCCATGGAGACGATCGTAGAGATGCTGGATGTAGTCCTGTGGAACGGCTTGCCATGCCATTTCCACCTGGCGCCTCAGTTGGACCAGCGTTCGTGCTGGACGTGCAGACCGCGTGAGACGACGCTTCATCCAGTCCCAAACATGCTCAATGGGGGACAGATCCGGAGATCTTGCTGGCCAGGGTAGTTGACTTACACCTTCTAGAGCACGTTGGGTGGCACGGGATACATGCGGACGAGCATTGTCCTGTTGGAACAGCAAGTTCCCTTGCCGGTCTAGGAATGGTAGAACGATGGGTTCGATGACGGTTTGGATGTACCGTGCACTATTCAGTGTCCCCTCGACGATCACCAGTGGTGTACGGCCAGTGTAGGAGATCGCTCCCCACACCATGATGCCGGGTGTTGGCCCTGTGTGCCTCGGTCGTATGCAGTCCTGATTGTGGCGCTCACCTGCACGGCGCCAAACACGCATACGACCATCATTGGCACCAAGGCAGAAGCGACTCTCATCGCTGAAGACGACACGTCTCCATTCGTCCCTCCATTCACGCCTGTCGCGACACCACTGGAGGCGGGCTGCACGATGTTGGGGCGTGAGCGGAAGACGGCCTAACGGTGTGCGGGACCGTAGCCCAGCTTCATTGAGACGGTTGCGAATGGTCCTCGCCGATACCCCAGGAGCAACAGTGTCCCTAATTTGCTGGGAAGTGGCGGTGCGGTCCCCTACGGCACTGCGTAGGATCCTACGGTCTTGGCGTGCATCCGTGCGTCGCTGCGGTCCGGTCCCAGGTCGACGGGCACGTGCACCTTTCGCCGATCACTGGCGACAACATCGATGTACTGTGGAGACCTCATGCCCCACGTGTTGAGCAATTCGGCGGTACGTCCACCCGGCCTCCCGCATGCCCACTATACGCCCTCGCTCAAAGTCCGTCAACTGCACATACGGTTCACGTCCACGCTGTCGCGGCATGCTACCAGTGTTAAAGACTGCGATGGAGCTCCGTATGCCACGGCAAACTGGCTGACACTGACGGCGGCGGTGCACAAATGCTGCGGTTCCTGGTGTGTCCGCTGTGCCGTGCGTGTGATCATTGCTTGTACAGCCCTCTCGCAGTGTCCGGAGCAAGTATGGTGGGTCTGACACACCGGTGTCAATGTGTTCTTTTTTCCATTTCCAGGAGTGTATATGGACGGGATGATAATTGGATGCAGTATCGTAAAGCTGAAGGTGAATTTATAAAACGATGCACATTGAAAGCTAAAAATACTAGAAAACTTTAGAGCCATTGATCAGGTACTTTTCAGTCAGCTTTAAATATGTGTCAATGTAACTATAATTGCCTATGCCCTTGTATGAGGAACAACAGTGGCTGTGACTGGATGATAACACCATATGCAGTTGGCTTCCAAAGCTGATATAAATTGTGATAGTGATGGCGACGTTATCCCCTTGAGAGCGAAAATGATAAGAAATGGGGATTTTTGAAAATACCGCAAGATTTTACAATATTATGTAAATCTGCAGGCTTCCGTGACTGTTGTTAATAAAGTTAAAATCTTCTGGGTTGTTCGGCTGCGTCGTATTTCCAGCTAAAATAATCGGCGTTTCGACCCGTCTGCTGGGATCTTCATGATGTTTCGGTGTGCACTACTGTTAGAACAGTGTTCTAGCAATAGTGGGCACCGAAACATCTAAAACGTCCCCTTTGAAAAATTATAAATTACTGTGCTGGTAAGCCTCTTACGTTATTTGATATAGAGACAGCAGAGTAAAACTGAACGTACTCAGACATTTTTCTCTTCAGTTATTCTGATCATCAATAAGCCGACAGACAATATTTTTAGCGCAACGCAATCTGACTTTCAATAATCCCCACAAAAGAATGGCCCTGACTAACAATAACCTATACCTTTCATGAATCACTTACTTCACAAAAAAACTTCGTTACTCGAACTACTGCAATACAGCGAGCGCCAATACTACCACTTAAATAAAAGATTCTAACTACTGAAGAACCGGCCGCGGTGGTCTAGCGGTTCTAGGCGCGCAGTCCGGAACCGCCCGACTGCTACGGTCGCAGGTTCGAATCCTGCCTCGGGCATGGATGTGTGTGATGTCCTTAGGTTAGTTAGGTTTAAGTAGTTCTAAGTTCTAGGGGACTGATGACCTCAGATGTTAAGTCCCATAGAGCTCAGACCCACTACTGAAGACACGAAAATGGAAGATTTTCATAGAGAACAAACAATGTATTAACCTTAATAGTGTTTAATACTTATCATATATCAGTTCATGACAACCAGTCTTAGAAATTTCCTTTTTTCTGGCGGAAACACATCCAGATCGTCCGCTCTCAAAACGCTGGAATCTCTCTCCCCACATCCACCACTGCTGGCGGCTCACCTCCAACTGCACAACGCTGCGCACTGTTCACATTCAACGGCCCAACGCTACAATAGCGAATAATCCAACAATGCCAACCAGCCACAGACTGCACACAGCACAGACAGTGATTTTCATACGGAGCGCTACTTGACGTTACCAACATAAAAACCTAAACAGCCTACTTACACTTCCTGAAGAAAATCTTTCGGACAATCGTGAAGGTATAAGGTCAGATAAAATTGAGACCTATTGTACAATCAAGCTGACAGCTCATACACGATATTTTTTCACAGATATCACACACACAAGGAAAGAAATGGAAATTGAAGATCTGCACACCTTGTCTCAGTGAGGCATGTAATTGCCACCAACACTAGGGGAGTCCACAATCGCCAATACATCTACATCTACTCTAGATTTACATCTATACTCCGCAAGCCACCTGACGGTGTATGGCGGAGGGTACCTTGAGTATCGGTTCTCCCTTCTATTCCACTCTCGTATTGTTACTGGAAAGAAGGATTGTCGGTATGCCTCTGTGTGGGCTCTAATCCCTCTGAGTTTATCCTCATGGTCTCTTCGCGAGACATACGTAGGAGGGACCAAAATACTGCTTGACTCCTTGGTGAAGGTATGTTCTCGAAACTTCAACAAAAGCCCGTACCGAGCTACTGAGCGTCTCTCCTGCAGAGTCTTCCACTGGAGTTTATCTATCATCCCCGTAACGCTTTCGCGATTACCAAATGATCCTGTAACGAAGCGCGCTGCTCTCCGTTGGATCTTCTCCATCTCTTCTATCAATCCTATCTGGTACAGATCCCACACTGCTGAGCAGTATTCAAGCAGTGAGCAAACAAGCGTACTGTAACCTACTTCCTTTGTTTTCGGATTGCATTTCCTTAGGATTCTTCCAATGAATCTCAGTCTGGCATCTTCTTTACAGACGATCAACTTTATATGATCATTCCATTTTAAACCACTCCTAATGCGTACTCCCAGATAATGTATGCAATTAACTGTTGCTGACCTGCTATATTGTAGCGAAATGATAAGGGATCTTTCTTTCTATGTATTCGCACCACATTACACTTGTCTACATTGAGATTCAGTTGCCATTCCCTGCACCATGCGTCAATTCGTTGCAGATCCTCCTGCATTTCAGCACAATTTTCCATTGTTACAACCTCTCAATATACCACAGCATCATCTGCAAAAAGCCTCAGTTAACTTCCGATGTCACCCACAAGCTCATTTATGTATATTGTGAATAGCAACGGTCCTACGACACTACCCTGCGGCACGCCTGAAATCACTCTTACTTCCGAAGACTTCTCTCCATTGAGAATGACATGTTGCGTTCTGTTATCTAGGAACTCTTCAATCCAATCACACAATTGGTCTGATAGTCCATATGCTCTTACTTTGTTCATTAAACGACTGTGGGGAACTGTATCGAACGCCTTGTGGAAGTCAAGAAACATGGCATCTACCTGGAAACCTATGTCTATGGCCCTCTGAGTCTCGTGGACGAATAGCGCGAGCTGGGTTTCACACGATCGTCTTTTGCGAAACTAATGCTGATTCATACAGAGTAGATTTCTAGTCTCCAGAAAAGTCATTATACTCGAACATAATACGTGTTCCAAAATTCTACAACTGATCGACGTAAGAGATGTAGGTCTATAGTTATGCACATCTATTCGACGTCCCTTCTTGAAAACGGGGATGACATGTGCCCTTTTTCAATCCTTTGGAATGCTACGCTCTTCTAGAGACCTACGGTACACCGCTGCAAGAAGGGGGCAGGTTCTTTCGCGTACTCTGTGTAAAATCGAACTGGTATCCCATCAGGTCCAGCGGCCTTGCCTCTTTTCAGCGATTTTACTTGTTTCTCTATCCCTCTGTAGTCTATTTCGATATCTACCATTTTGTCATCTGTGCAACAATCTAGAGAAGCAACTACAGTGCAGTCTTCCTCTGTGAAAGAGCTTTTGAAAAAGACATTTAGTATTTCGGCCTTTAGTCTGTCATCCTCTGCTTCAGTACCATTTTGGTCACAGAGTGTCTGGACATTTTGTTTTGATCCACCTACCGCTTTGACATAAGATCAAAATTTCTTAGGATTTTCTGCCAATTCAGTACATAGAACTTTATTTTCGAATTCATTGAACGCCTCTCGCATAGCCCTCCTCACTCTACATTTCGCTTCGCGTAATTTTTGTTTGTCTGCAAGGCTTTGGCCATGTTTGTGTTTGCTGTGAAGTTCCCTTTGCTTCCGCAGCAGTTTTATAACACGGCTGTTGTACCACGGTGGCTCTTTTCCATCTCTTACGATCTTGCTTGGCACATACTCATCTAACGCATATTGTACAATGGTTTTGAACTTTGTCCACTGATCCTCAACACTATCTGTACTTGAGACAAAACTTTTGTGTTGAGCCGTCAGGTACTCTGAAATCTGCTTTTTGTCACTTTTGCTAAACTGAAAAATCTTCCTACCATTTTTAATATTTCTATTTGCGGCTGACATCATCGATGCAGTAACCGCTTTATGATCGCTGATTCCCTGTTCTGCGTTAACTGTTTCAAATAGTTCGGGTCTGTTTGTCACTAAAAGGTCTAGTATGTTATCGCCACGAGTCGGTTCTCTGTTTAACTGCTCAAGGTAGTTTTCAGATAAAGCACTCAAAAATATTTCACTGGATTCTTTGTCCCTGCAATACAAAATAACTGTTTCGCAGTGCACACGTAGATCGGTATATTTCCTTAACAAAATTCAACTAAGCACATGAAGGGTGAAAATAAACTCTTCATTTAGGAATGGAGTTGCTTCCCTTAACCATGAAACTGTATTTGAACACGTTCGGCAACCAGATGTCTCATTATTCACTTCGTCATTCTGTTTCTCCTTGCTCACATCGAACACTCCATCCTTTTGGTTGAGAAATGAACATCATAAGATGGCTGATTAAGCAATTCCTCTTTGTTCATCAGACGTAGGATTCTCTAGAACGTACCATTGATCACCTACTTCTTTCACTGAACTGAACAGCGATATTATCCTACAAGGCCTCTCTCAGGAAAATTCCCGACGTCTAGAACTGGTCATGAATGCCTGCGTCCGTTATATCTGTGACGTTCGACTTTTTGATCACATTTCACCAGCATATGCAAAATTGTCCTGATTGCGTGCAGACAAACGCAGAGATTTCCATACACTCTGTCTCATCTACTGCCTTATAAATGTACACTGTCCCTCATATCTCTCCTCGTCCCCAACGCTCATGTCGGAACAACATGACACAAACACACGTTCCCATTATAATAAAATCCTCTCCGTTCAACTGCATCGCTCAGTCACCTTCTCCAAGTGCTTTACAGTAGCGGGAACCCGACTCTGGAATAACCTCCCTCGTTGTGTTAGAGAACTTAAAAACATGTCCGGCTTCAAAAAACAGTTAATGACGTATCTACTTAAGCAACAGTAATGCCTTCCTCTGTACATGAATGCACTTCACCCCATTACTTCCCTCTTTCCCCCTCCTTAAATCTCCCTTCCCCAAAACTCGCTATACTAGTAAACATCTACTTTACACACAAAGCTATTAATGGCCATCTGCACAAACCCTCATTACTATTGCCAATCTTTTTCATGTTTGTCATTATTATTTGATTTTCTTTACTGCTATTATTGTTGCTTTTATCATAATCTGTATGTATAGCACCTGTTGTAAAAATACTGTTTGCATTTACTTTATTAGGTCGTAGTCATGTTTTTCATTATTATTTGATTTTTTTACTGTTATTATTATTGCTTTTATCATAATCCGTATGTATAGCATCTGCTGTAAAAATACTGCCACATTTACTTTATTAGGTCTTAGTCACTACTCTTTATTCATATTGTCAGCTAATTTTCTCATTTAAACTATGGTCATGATGTAACTCTGATGTCTGAAATGCTGCATGTGTGCAACACTGTTCCGATGTAAGAGAGGACCTGATGGCCCTAATCTGATCAGGTTAAATAAATAAATAAATAAATAAATAAATAAAATAATTTGCATAGTAAAGCGGACAAAACTTGTCAGTTGTTATATCCAGGATCTCAGATTGTTACATAACAAAAACAGATTCACCCCACGCAAAACTAGCGAAGTTATTTTCACCCTTTTTCCTGCTTGTTTTTTCTTTCTATAGATTAATTTCTGACTTAAGATACCTGCAAAAATTTTGTCGGACGTGATGTCAAAAAGGACTCTAGAAAATGTTCCACATAGTCAACCGGACGCTGTAATTAGAGACCTCCTTATTTTACTGAATTCGAATAGCGTCTGCCAATGGAATAGAAATTAAACGACCTCCCTTTGTAGTAGGACAGCCCGAAACTACCCAGCCATTAGGTGATCTACTCCTACGCGAAAGTAGCAGCGACCTTATACGCAATTGAACAGGCTGGAACCATCTGCTATTACGTAATGCACCGTCATGAGAAATTCACAGCGACAATATTTATCAACACTCTTGAGGTCTACGTATGTTTCCCTGTGTTGACGTAATAGGCGAGAACCGATCTGTAAATTTTCGGATCCACAGATCCCGTGAATATATTTGTCCGTATATTTCATTTCGTCCAGGGTTGTAAGACCGTGACATCGTACGTCAGAGGTGATTTTAAATAATTGGAAAACAAACCAATCCTGTGTAACGTTCGTTTGTTAGCATCCAGTACTGCACGAACAGCGAAAATGTGAGTGATAAACTTTTTTTCCTTTCATCACTTTGTGGGGGTCGTCAGCGAGAAAGAGTTTCGTGAAGATTCGAAGATAAAGGTAAAGTTTGCTGCATATGCTCTGATTCTGGAATACTAGATGACAGAATTATGGGTATTCTGGCTACGTGGGCTTCACCTGTCTTTCACGCCCTTTTGATATGTGTCTGGTCTTATCCCCTCAGCGATGATCTCCAGGCAGTAAGTAACGCTGAAATCGTTCCAGTGGCTTAGGAGGAGATGTGGAACACACATATACAGATATACACATACATACGTACATCCATTTCTGTAATTTGTATGTGTACGTTGACTATCGGGAATTTATTGATTAAATATCTTTAGCAGAATGGTCACCAAACAATTTTGCAACATTAATAAACATTAACGGAGATTTTTTCCGTGCCGTAAGTTAAGAAAGAATCAGTCAACATGGATGGGATTTAAGTGCCTTAAATCCCAATGAAAACAAACCCAGTTAGTTAACTGTAATTTTAATATTAATCTAATCTTCGGTAAGAACCTTGGACAGAATTTTATCATAAAATACAGACCGTAAGGCTTCACCCCCTTACAGCACAAGGGAAAATATAAACTTACGACAACATAGGCAGCAAGGCGGAACAAGTTACGGTATACAAACACTCAGCAGTACATGAATATTACATTCCATTAACGAACAGGATAATGAGGTCTGTAATGAGGTCGACAATACAGCTCCCTCAAAGGGAATTTCAACATACAGGAAGAGTGAGGTAAATGGTGGCCCCAACAAAGGTATACAGACTGTCTGACAAGTAGTTAACTGATGTGTTGAAACATTAGGACTAGCGCACTCCAGCGGCCCTTGGACTCTAGTGGCTGATGCCAAAATATCTGAAAGAGATCCGGGAAGTAACTTAACTTCTATCCCGGAACTGTCGGACGATATGGCTTGCCTTAGTCCAAAATTCCACGATCGAACACAGGACCGCGGAAACTCTAGAGCGGGCATAGTTCGTCCGCGTCGTAGTCAAATTCAGTTCGACCGGCCACGAAAGACCGAATAGGATAGAAAACGCATAGAGCAAGCTGGTCATACCTTGCGCAACCACCAGTCCGGGCTAGGACTGATGTAATCGTGAGGCGGCACCTGGCCCACAAACTACTGATTCGAACAAGGAAAAAAAATGGTTCAAATTGCTCTAAGCACTATGGGACTTAACATCTGAGGTCATCAGTCCCCTAGACTTAGAACTACTTGAACCTGACTGAGATAAGGACATCACACACATCCATGGCCGAGGCAGGATTCGAACCTGCGACCGTAGCAGCCGAGTGATTCCGCACAGAAACGCCTTAGAACCACTCAGTGACACCGCCCGGCAACAAGGTTAAAGATAGCACACAAAGATTAGAGGTAAAAAACAAGAAACCACTAAACAGTTTATCATAGGACTCAGTAATTTCGGCCACCCTGACCCACCGCCCTATAACCGATCACAAATTCAAGCCGAATCCTGAGAAGCAGTATGAGCTTACAAGAACCATATTATACGAGGGTTGGAACTTTAATAGTGGCAACTATTTATTTACAGCTCGTACAAAACAGATACGTGGTTCAAAGTTTTACTGACCTTCAAAGTGGTCACCAGCATTGTGTTTAACCCGTTGCCAGCGATGTGGAAGTCTAGGATACTCTTAGCAGTGCCAGTTGTGTTGACAGTTCGAACGGTGCGGTCTATTGCCTGACGAATTTGTACCAGTTTTGAAGCGAATGCCGTGAAGTGTTTCCTTCAGCATTGTCCTGCAAAATGATGGTCAGGTCCTGCAGAAAGTTTCAACACTTCTGTCTCTATGCTGTTCATTTTTGGAACACAACCTACGACCACCATAGAGACAGAAGTGATGACACTTTCTGCAGGACCTGATCATCATTTTTCAGGACAATGCTCAAGTACGTACAGTGCAGTTCCAAACCTCGTAATTAACCGTATTATAAATAATAACTAGGCCCACTTCCGCACTACTTACGAAGGCTTAAGTCAGCGGAGTGCAGCATGTGGTATAGCACTTAGCAGCCCTATCAGCAAACAAATCAGTAACAGCTTGCACTGTACGTGCTTGAGCATTGTCCTGTAAAATGATGGTCAGGTCCTGCAGAAAGTGTCATCACTTCTGCCTCTATGCTGGTCGTAGGTTGTGTTCCAAAAATGAACAGCATAGAGACAGAAGTGATGACACTTTCTGCAGGACCTGACCATCATTTTGCAGGACAATGCTCAAGCACGTACAGTGCAAGCTGTTACTGATTTGTTTGATTGATGGGGCTGTTAAGTGCTATACCACCTACTTGCGCCCTCGTAAGTTCAACTCGATTTTTAAACCAAAGGAAACACTCCACGGCATTCGCTGCAGAACTGCTACAAATTCTTCGGACAATAGACCGCGCCTCTCGAACTGTCAACACAACTGGCACTGCTAAGAGTATCCTATAACTTCTACAACGTTACCAACGGGTTATACACAATGCTGGTGACTACTTTGAAGGTAAGTGAAATTTTGAAACAGGTATCTATTTCGTACGATCTGTAAATAAATAGTTGCCACTATTAAAGTTCCAAACCTCATAATTAACCGTATTATAAATAATAACTAGGCCCACTTCCGCACTAATGCAGACGGAATAAAAAGTCATACATATATATTCCAAGGTGAGACTGCTTCAAGTAGTACAACACCAACTAACAATCATTTAAAAATACAACTTTAAAACCAAATTTTAAGAAAACTTAGATAATCATTTTTTATTATTATCCTGCCTTGTTGCAGAGCCACACGAGTGCCAAGGTTTATGAACCTGTAGTTATTGAATGCAAGCAGCAAATAGCCTGTTGTATTAGATGTTACAGACGTTAATTGTTCGTAACTACAACGGAGGAGACGTCAGAAGCTTTCGACCAGGAGAAACAAATTAATAAGTATATCAACTGCTTCCCAGTGCACAACAGACTAAATGAAGTCTTTAGAAAGAAACGCTGTAACAAACAAATCCGTAAAATACAATAGCGTGAAAAACTATTTGATATCACTGCTCGGGGAAAGGGTAACGCACCAATCGTTTTCTTTACCTGTCGCAACGTTGTGATTATCTAAGAGATAAATCGACTGCGGCACTGCAGTCCGGAACCGCGGGACTGCTACGGTCGCAGGTTCGAATCCTGCCTCGGGCATGGGTGTGTGTGATGTCCTTAGGTTAGTTAGGTTTAAGTAGTTCTAAGTTCTAGGGGACTTATGACCTAAGATGTTGAGTCCCATAGTGCTCAGAGCCATTTTCGATTGCGGTTGTCAGTACGGAAGCGAGAACATATGCCACTAGAAACAGAAGAAATCACGATCACCTTAGCGTGTGACTTCGGCTCCACATGTGACAGTCTTACTGTATTTGGCACCAGTTCTTCACCGACATAGGATGCGAACCGCACAAGCTACCCACCAGACTGACGGCAAACACGCAGCTCCTCTTCCTCTCCCTCCTCGTTCAAACACGGAGCAATCCGCTTCCCCTCCGTGCCGATTGCACGCTATTATAAACCCACGTAGCCAGTTTTGTATAGGCATCGTCGCTACTGCTGTGGAGGCAGAGTTGCCATTCTTGTTACAGTAGGCCGAGTTCGTGAAACGGCTTCTTGTGCACTACACCGATAAGAAAATTTCTCCCTGCTACTATTACACACGCAACGGCTTTGCCGCACTATATACACCTGTTCCCGTGGGATCACCGAAGTTAAGCGCTGTCAGGTGTGGCTGCCACTTGGATGGGTGGCCATCCAGGCCGCCATGCGCTGTTGCCATTTTTCGGGGTGCACTCAGCCTCGAGATGCCAATTGAGGAGCTACTCGACCGAATAGAAGCGGCACCGGTCAAAGAAAACCATCATAACGACGGGGAGAGCGGTGTGCTGAGCACACACCTTCCAATCCGCATCCTCAACTGAGGATAACACGGCGGTCGGATGGTCCCGGTGGGCCACTTGTGGCCTGAAGACGGAGTGCACTATTACACAGCTGTGCCCTAGGGTCATGTAACAGGATAGGAGAACGAAGGTTCTACAACGCTCCAACACTCCGCACAGATTATTTGAAAAAGTTTACTTATCTTCGTGACTTGTCAAATAAGGAAGTCTGCAACAATGCATGTAACACAAAAAACACCCTCAATGCCTAACTGCAAATAATCGCAGGTAAACTTCACAGTACGTTGCAAATGCAATTTACAACAATTGCCTGCTCACTTCTAAGAGTTCACGAAACGACATTCCCTGTCTAAGTAAGCCCTGGACGATGATCTGCAACCAGAGAGCTGCTCATCTCTTCCGAGTAGGCTTCTGTCCCTTCTCGTCCGGTCATTGGCAGATTGTACTCGACCGGTAATGGGCCGAGGCGAAGTGGATACCTTCATCCTCACTACCGCCCGTTGGACTCGCGTAAGTGTCGAGTCTCTATGGCATTGCCACCATCCCACACATCTGCGCCCGTAGTGCTTTTGTCCTTGCTGCGTCTTGTTCGGAAGACACAACTTGTAGCTTCCCCCAATCGCCGACAGAGCGCACCACAACCATCTACCGCGCCCGCGTGGACAAACCACACACTTAGGTGGAGTATCAATAACCAGAGAGCCGCAATGGCTCAAGCTCACCCACCAAAACTCCTACCACCCCGCCCCCTTACGGGATGGAGAAGCCAGGCGAATCACGCTTTGACCTGAGTTATGTACCTTAGAGATATTACCAGTACCAAGTTTATGCTCCAAGAGGCTGACCAGAGTCAAAGTTTCAGTACCCTGCAGGGCATCACAAAACGCCCACTACGTTTTCTCTTTCATCCAAAAACCAAGGTTACGGACTAAAACATAATCACTTTCCTTTATTCTACAGGGGTTGCTTCTTCGGTTGTAAAGCCTGATCTGCATGCGATGAACTAGATCAGTATTATATTTAGCCCTCTTTAAGTTCTGCTGGAGAGCCCCTTGACTTATCTCATACAGGGGAACTTCGTCGAGAGACCTTAAATTAGATAGTGGGTAAGAATTTCACTCACCGTTGCTTTAAGTGGGCCAAAAATGTAGGGAATTTTGGTTAAATGCCGAGTAGTCAGTGCAGTAACAGTTCCGCGACTGTGAATCAACCAGTAACAACCCGGAGAGGCATCGACCACGACGAGTACATAGCAGTCCCATTCCTGGTACAGAGAGTGATGAAATCAATGTATAGTTTATCCATGGGGTGTTCCTCGCCCATGGAATGTAGAAAACGTTTCTGCAAATTGGGATTAGATTTGGCACTTTCACATTATTATATAAGGAGGGCCACGTAAGCTGTTCTCAACAAAAAATCACCACAAAATGTTTTCCACATATCGTTAAGTGTTTCCTGCAAAAATAAGGCCTGTTATTTCCCTAATATACAAAATAACCATTACTGGATTTCTGAAGAGCCTAATGTAATACAGGAGATATCGCAGCGTGATAAAAAAAAGTGTGTGGTACTCTTTTTGTTAAGGAAACACTTTTACAATGAACGGTATGTGGAAAACATTTTGCGACGATTTTTTTTTTTTTTTTTTTTTTTTTTGCCATTGGCCCATTAAATGAGACACATAGAGCTTTCGTAACCTTTCAGCGGTATTCCTCAGCGGCAAATTCGGCCAACCACTCTACAGGAAATTCATGATGTGTTATCGCTAACAACACATAGCCTTCTCATTACCCCGATTTAACCCAATGGGATTTTTCTCTCAGGGACATTAAAAGAGAAAATGTACAAGTCAAACGCACACACTTTAGATTAACTTAAAACTAACATTCTTGAAGAAATTACTGCCGTTTTTCAGAGGGAACTGTAGAATTTAATGAGCAGTTTCCTCCGCACCTGTCATGAATGCCTGAGTAACGGAGGGAGGCAGTTCCAGCATCTCCGTGCTTAATAGACATGAGTAATTTACTTTTATCTTTAAGTGTTTAGTTGTATAAATTAGAAATAACGGACCTCGTGTTAGCAGCACCTTGCGCACAGAAGTTGGCCTCGCCTGTCAACCGCATACGGCAAAGCGGTTGCGTTAACGATTGATCACCCTGTACATTTCCCCGTGAGTCCATACCATAATAAATCGTGACTGCTCTTAGAAACAGAGATTTCTCTCTCGTCGCACAGCAAATCGACAACAGAGACAGGTGTCTTTCTCGATATGAACTAGTCCATAGTGCTAAGGAATAGAGAGAACAAAGTAAAAAATGCTCAGTTGATCAACAACTTTATGCCACTAACCCTTCACCCTTTGCCGGCCAGATACGGGTAGTGAAAATTATATCCATCACAGCATTAGAAGCGACTTATCTCTGAGCCGAGCACCTCCTCTCATGGGCGTGTTTACCACCTGTTCCAATGACTATGTCAGAAGAAATAAAGGGTCGTTACGTTGATCTAGTCTTGCATTCATGCTCTTTAAGTCACTGAAATTTCAAATATACTGTTTATGCATTAGAATTTACAGTTAAAATGTCATCTTTACCAGTAAATTTGTGTTTAATGCTTTCGTTATTACCATTATTCGTTCCCCAGTAACGTTCGATGGCTTCATTAAGCATCAGTGTCGCCACGATATCGACTACCTAGGAGTATATGTTAAAGACTAGCCTGTACAGAAGAGTATGTGTCACCCCCATTGTGGTGTTCTACAACGGCGTCTGCTCGGCTGCTTAAACACTTGTGTCTTACTGGGGTATCGAAGTGGCGTGCCTCGACTCCTACGCATTAAGGCCTTACTACGCCACATTCACCGGTGTTTCATACATCAGGGTCTACAGTGCGCGGTTGGGTTGTGAAAGAATGACTGATTTGGCTGTGATATCTTAGGGTAAAGATTATTGGTGCAGACATATTTTACTGAAAGTAAATTATAACCGTCTCTGGAAGCTGAAATTTGAATATGATGTAAAAGAAACAACAAAGCACCACACAGAGAACGATGCAGAAATCAGGTTCCCATGACCAACACTTCACAGAGGGCTCAAAGTTATTACTTACAATAACTTTTGTCTTTGCTATTAGTGTAAGCTTTGGCAGACAAATGAACGTATCAAGAAATTCAGGGCCGCTATAAAGGTCAGAAGTTGCCTTTCATTTCAGATGAACAGGGACTTCCAGATTTCCTATTACACTACTAGATTAATAGTTTCATCTACGGACATAGTATATTTGGGAAGGACCAGTTTACATGTTACAAGAAATTTGTCTCGCTAACATTGATGTTTCTAACGTAGCTTTCCTATATTGTAGAGTGTTTACATTAGGTACTAAACAATAGGGCCACTTATCGGTGGTCTAGCGATTCTAGGCGCTCAGTCGGGAGCCGCCCGACTGCCACGGTCGCAGGTTCGAATCCTGCCTCGGGCATGGAAGTGTGTGATGTCCTTAGGTTAGTAGGTTTAAGTAGTTCTAAGTTCTAGGGGACTGATGGCCATAGATTTTAAGTCCCATAGTGCTCAGAGCCATTTTTTGAACTTATCGTCAGATGGTACTTTCTGATCACAAGTCAGATAGTAATTTGGTGAGGTTGTGCATTCTTCCTCAGGATTTAATGAATCAGAGACACATGATATTCCGGCAAAGGTACTGGTAGAATTCATTGCACATCCGTTTGTCGCATCTTCTAAGTGCTCTGGCAACAAAGCGCAGTTTTTGTTTCGCCTTCCCCACAATATTATCATGTTGTCTTTCTAGTTTAAGCTGCTCGTAATTGTAATTCCTAGGTATCTAGTCCAACTGACAGACCTTAGAATTTCAGCGCTGTGGTGAGCCAGTACCTCAGGTAGTTCGGTTGGAAACCATAGGATCGTGTTGGATAGGTTGAGGTGGACGACATGCCGGGCTGCGCCGTTTCTTGCTTTCACTTCCTTCGGGTTTTCCCTTTGTCGGAGAAAAGCTGTGGTAGCGACAGAAATTTTTCACAGTATGTCAGGTATTTACGAACGAGTGTACCAGAATGTACAGTGCAGACGCAATTTCTACGAATACAAAAACTATTTCCCCCTAAAACCATACTCTTGATAAAATTTGTTGGTTTGCTGATGGCATAGCTGTACTTCCGCAATCAAATATTCCAAGAAACTCATATTAGAGTTGACTCTAAAAGGAGTCACAAGGTTTTAAAGAAATCAGTCAAATTTATGGTACTTTAACGGACTTTTTGTGGAATGAATAAAAAATTAGATAAATTAGTTGCTGAAAAAATTATCATGCCCAGTAAGTAATTACATCAAATACAACATAATAAGTGACTCTAAAATAATGCACATGGAAAGCTTAGTGTTTAACTACAGGAAAAATTAAAAGTCAAATTGAACTTTCACACATGCTTGAGAGGTGTCTGCATCATAGCATATCGTTACCAGCAACACACCTAAGAAGCAATAAAAATGGTACGTATTTCAGTATCACAGTTCAGGTGATTACATGTGTGATAAATATTGTTAATTAATCCTTTAAGAAACAATTTAGCCCTTCACGATATGGACTACTATTCACTTATTTTATAGTTCTTTTATTAGAACAAACCGTGCCAATAATAGTTAATTACTAGTAGTAATAGTTATATGACCGAATTATCTCTTCAGAAGTCTATCGGAGCACTCTATCATTTGTTGAACTTATGAAATCTGTAATGCCACGTTAATTAGAAGCGATCAATTGGTGACAACCTAGTTAGACAAAGAGGGTCTCTGACACATTCTGCACCTACAATACAGAAAGCGTTCCTGGCGATGTGTTACGTCGGGTGATGAAGAGAGCTCCAGTCCTCCGAATTCTCTTTTGGGCCCCTCGTTGTGGTCGCTAATGCATTATTCACGTGGGGCGGTTTCAGCTCAGACATCCAGGTTATTTCTAGAGAGACAGACGATCGCCGTTTAAGGCTACCATCAGGATGCGAGATGCGCTCCTAAATTCTAGGCTAAGCACCTTATAGCACGAAAATAGCTAAATCTAAACCTTGTCATTGAGACAGAACTTACATAAAAAGACAAAATTCATATATGCGGTGTGTGTAATTAAATGAAATGTTCAGTTCACGGAAGTTTCCTTACGGAATGGTTATTTACTGATTTATCACAGAAGGTACACAGAATGTATTCCTCAAAACTGTCACGGTATCCACAGATACACGTACAACAATATACCCCTCAAATCTAGGTGTGTTTCAATCTGTACGGTATTTCGTACCAATATTAACGATTGTGTTTTACATTTCATTCGCTCCTGTAATGACGAAAACGTGACTTTATCTATTCCTAGATACACGTCTTCATCTTTCTCTGTTATTCTCATTATGCCTAAGTGACACACTCCAGAGGGGCAACTCCAAATTTATTTATCAAAATGTCCCTAGAGCAATCATTTAACGCCTACTACCATGTAAATATCGTAAGACTTTCGTATCTGAGGGACCTACCAATCACAGTGCCACTGTTGTGTCTCTGAGTTCATTCAGTAAGTTGTCCTACCTTCTCCTGAGTGGTTTTGAGCTACACTCCATCTGTCTCGATTTTGTCCCGGTCTTTTGACTTTAACTACTCCATCGTCAGATTAACTACTACTGGATTTTGTAGCATATGCCCCACTAACGCTTGGTAAGGATAATCCTTAGAATTCTGATTTCGACGATTCTTTTTGGTACTTCATTTATTACTTTGTCTTTCAATATAATTTTCAACGTTATTTGTATCACCACGTTCCAAATGTTCCCATTGCTTCACTTCCATGCTGTGCTTCAGATAAACAAATACGGGAAGTTTCCCACTCTCATACCGTTTCCTGGTACCCACAGAGCTCTTTTATTTTAATCAATCTTTCCTAGTCTGTGTCAATGCACTTTTCTAACTTCCATGCTTCGAACATCCTTTGTGATCTTGCTCCCTAGGAAGGAACAACCTTCGGATAATTTTCATGTCTTTTCAAAGATGTCTTTCTCGTTAGTGATTACATTTTTCTGGAAATTAGAGTGTGTCATCCATTTCGCCGTCGCCACCATCTTAAATAACGCTCTGGAACCTAAACCCACGTGTTTGAGGAACTTCTGTTGACATGTTTGAGCTCGGTTCATTCAGGGTTTGTCAAACGCTGACTACTGAATCATCCACTTCCACCATTCACCTTCTCCTTCTTTTATGTCACATGAAGAGACGTTTCCTCTTTTTCGTACAGTCCTTGGATGCGCTCCTGCTATCTTTAAACCGCTTACTTAGCATATATTAGAGATTTTCCACCTGCACCACGTTGCTTAATTTCTTTACATTTCTCTTCTTAGAATTCACCCTTTCTTCCTGAATCCCGTGGCAATTTCTCCTGTAATCCTTGATTGCAAGGGGCCAAAATCATTAGAGCAGTATCTTGAATAAATCACATTCTCGCGTTGCATGCCGGTCTGTCACATGATGGTCTGCGTCTTTCTATAATCCGGCGAAAGTACACTTCTGGAAAGGGATAGTGTACATGTGATGATTTATTTCGTAGTTCAATAGCCGTTTTGTTGTGATTTTTTTAGGGACACTTCATGGTTAAAAGATAGAGATACTTGTATTTTTGATGTTCATGTAAATCGTCAATGTTGTATCCTTCGGCAAAAAAAAAAGACTACATGCTGTTTTCTGATATGTGAGCCACCATAAGCATAATGTGTGGATGTATTGCCTGTCGCTTAATTTTGTACTTCAAATTATAGTTCCGCCAAAAACTTGTAGTCTGGAGAAACAATTACCTCCACTGATTCTTATTACTGTTTTACTGTACATGAATGAAACATTACACATAAACTGTGTTAGAAGGGTTTGAAAGTAATCAAATGTAGAAACTAATCTAAATTGAAAATTAGAGTGTAGAATAATCATGTGATGTTGCAATGAAAGTCATAGACCATACTTTCAGGGCTCATTCAGTTTCTTGAGAATACGTTGACGAGTATTCACAGGCATACAATAATTTCTGCAAGGTTTCAGTAGAATTATACGTTCGCATGTAGCAAAAGCAGTAAACTCTGTATTCCTTACAGAATCTAAATCCCCTCTATGAAAGAGTGTCATACGTGTAGTTGCTTCACAAATTACTTATTGTGTTAAATACTTGATGTTAAACGTATAAGCGAGAAACAATCTAGAAAATGTTTGATAGTTTGTTGGGAGTCGCTAAGCACTCTCATTACGAAACACTTGGTGAATGTAGTCTAGGTAATTTGAGCTCCATTTTAAGCAAAATCAAGTTTTTCACGAATCTTAATCTATATGACGTCATGTTTCCTGATGTGTGTGTCATACACTAATATATTTTTGCAGCCACATTCGGTTATGTAAGTAGATATCGTCTGCGGAGTGTGTTGTGAAAAGAGTTGGTAGTAAAGAAGTAATAACGTGTAACGTTGTGCCTGGTTTTGATGTTTTACTGCTCTTGATTTTACAATATAATCGTCTAAATATCTGTCACCATATCTCCTGACGTATGTGTCGTACAATTATATAATTTTACAGGTATATTCAGTGTTGCATTGGGACAATGTATGAGAAATATGTTGCGACTTGAGGTGGCAGCAAAGAAATAATAAATTAAAACATCATTGGTGATTATGAAGTTCGGCCGCGTGAAAGCGAAAGTCTTGTAGCAATAAACTTTTTTCTTTATCAAATTCTTGGCGGAGGAAGGGCAGGTATCAGCGAGTAAAAAGTTTAGTAAAGATTGGAAATTATACGTAAAGTTTGTTACAGAGTCGCTAAGTGGCCTTACTCTTAAATGATGAATTAACAAATTCCGGATTTTTGTGCGCCGTCTGTTACGCTGCATCTTAACGAACACACATTTCCTAACTGTAATATCTCTTTTAAGAAATGCATAACACTGTGCTGTCCACAACAATGTTATTTATTTTGCTACCTGTTTCGGATCTGAGCCAACATCAACGGCAGCTGCACTACATACGAAAGTGCATGATGTCGCAATGACAAACAAAGTAAGGGAAAGAGAAAAAGTGTAACCTCGGTAAAAATACTTACAAAAATTTTCACAGCCGTATTATATGTCATACATGGTTTACAATAAGCTATCACAGGAAACCATAATTGCAAAGATAATACAAAATCGAAAACTGTAACAAGATAAAAATATAATAGCACCTTGACACAAGTGATGCATAGCGACAGAGATCGAGAAACTTCAAAGTCAAAGATGACAGTCTGCACTTAATCGAAAGAAATTGCCATTAAATCATTATGTGATAATCTTATTACAAAACTGAAGTATTAACAGTTCTGCAATTCATTGAGGGGCATAAAAACACCTGTAATATACCGCTTAACGGTTACATTATGTCAGCATATTATTTTTTGAATACGGTCAGTAATTACGCAAAATTTGGAAACGAATTGTTTCTCACGGTGGAAGCCGTTAGAAGGGAACATGCAACTGGTAGCAGATTCCGGGATAGTCGCGGGATAGTCCGGGATAGTCATCTGCGAGCTCACACCACGGAGAAATCTCATGAAACTTTGGCTGAATTGCTCTTAGCAAATGCTTTTCGCGCTGGTAACCATAAAGATGCCCAGCTCCGTGGAGCGCAAGTGACTGTTGGCGAACAGTTATATCCAGTCTGTTGCGGCCTAAACGAAGAATTTTTTAGTATTCTACCAACACGCTACCAGAACTGAAATCTTGGTAGATTAAAAGGCTCAGTGACGCGGTCTAATGTCCTCGTAACAGCACATTGCCCAAAAAGTGCAGTTCATAAGATACGCCGTCTAATGGTAGATCGTGAGATGTAATATCTGCACACACCACTGGAGAGCATGCTTCCTCTTCATTTGTAGCAGGAAGCATAGCGCTGAACATTGAGGTGGAAAGACGGCTGTAAGACGAGCTGACATGCAATTGCATTTGGGAACATACATGTAACGATGAATGCACAATTATCTCCCACCCAGGCCAAGAGCTCCGAGCCTTAAATGGCAACTCTTAATCGTCTTCTTTAATATAGAAACGATACTTGCGATATAATTGTTGTTTAAATTTATGTAGCACCCTATGAAGCGTTCGCCGTTCACACGACCCTATGATAACAAAAGGAAACTGATAGTTGTTTATACCAATCCGTTATGACGTGGTGGTACAGAAACCTTCTATCGCTATTAATACGAGTAGACAGTGCTAGGTTGCACAGATATGCTCCTTACCCACATCACACGACGACACATTACCCACATCACACGAGGTAATCTGATGGTGCCCAATCCTGGTGAAATATGTTGTTTTTGAGCCAATAGGGAGTACTGTGAAACCTAAGAGTGTCTTTTAATATAACCGTTGCTGTCCTTGGACATCAAAATATTACATTAAATTTATTCGAAATTGCGAATAATGACAACCATCCGTTGTAGAATGGAATGATGACAATGAAAATGTATCCCACACCGTAACTCGAACCCGGGTTTCCCGTTTATCGCAAACGGTCACCTTATCATTTGGCTATCCGTGCACGACGCACAGACACACCAAAATTTCATATGTCGTCTAGTATGTATATTCCCGTACAGGTCAGACGTTGCACTTTGAAAGTCGCTTGCGCGGTATCGGTAGAAAAATTCTATGTTGCAGTGCCTGTACTACGTGTGGTACTATCAGATGGCTTAGGAATTACCGAGAGAAAAGGAGCGCTAAGGCTTTCCTGATTGACTGCCTAGATCATCACCCAATATGATTTCCTGCGAATTTTATAGCGCTTCGTGCTACAGTTCTGTATCGTGAACCGTCTGATTCTACAGATCGATGTGAAACCACTGCATGCGAATTTTTGTTAAGATAAGAGAAATATTACGTTATATCTGTTGTGTTATCGGAATTGTGAAGCGACATTAGTTTTGAACATTATAGTGAAATTGGCCCACCCGGTTGGCCGTGCGGTCTAACCCACGACTTTCCGCGTAAGAAGGAGCGCCGGTTCCCGGTACGAATCCGCCCAGCGGATTTGTGTCGAGGTCCGGTGAGCCGGTCAGTCTGTGGATAGCTTTTAGGCGGTTTTCCATCTGACTCGGCAAATGCGGGCTGGTTCCCCTTATTCTGCCTCAGCTACACTATGTCGGCGATTGCTGCGCAAACAAGTTCTCCACGTACGCGTACACCACCATTACTCTAAAACGCAAACATAGGGGTTACACTCGTCTGGTGAGGCGGGGGGGGGGGGGGTAGGGGGGCGCACCGCACAATAACCCTGGAGAGAGTGTGGGGCGGCGGAGGGGTGAAGTGGACTGCGGTAATCTTCGTGGGGTTGCGGACCACTGCGGCTGCGGCGGGGACGGAGCTTCTCCGTCGTTTCTAGGTCCACGGTTAACATAACGTAACATAGTGAATTTATTGAAATTTTAAGTGGATTTGTTTTGAAGTTATTTGCATGTGAACTTTCTGATCGTAGTTGAACTTCGCCTGGCGTGTTTCGAAACCTTCTCGGGACTTTTTGCGAGCATTTCTTTGTAGGAAGAGCACTGAACGATTCGATGTAGTAACTCGCGAATAGCTGTGAGTCAGTGACAGAATAGAGTTGGAATGGTGAACTTTTATGTGGAGAACTTGTATCATTTAACTTGCACCCGTATTAGTTTAACAGTAAAAGAACTTTAAGGTGATTTAAAGCATGTTTTATAGGGAATAATGCCTAATAAGTTAAATTTTATAAGCCGGTTATTTGGAATCCGGCCGCCGGGAAAGTTTTACGGATTTAAGAGTCATGCCTATAAGTTTTGAGTTATGCGGCCTTCGCTTGGTAGGTATTTAGACGAATTTCCTTCAAAGCTGCTTTTATCGGCTGAATCAGTATCTACAAACGCAGAGTGAAGGAAAAAGACTTTAAGAATCCTATTGTGGTAGGTGGACTGTATTGTCATATAGGGATGAGAAGTTACAACGCGTCCCGCAGCAAGCTAGCATGAAATACGAGTCCAGCGTTTTGCCACGGCTCCACCTTACTTGAGGAGATGGTGACAGGAGATTACCACCATACGTAATGTCATACACATTTAAAACTGCGGTGTGACTGCAAAAAAGAGAGATGGCCATTCCCGTTTGTAACAAAGACAAAAGAAATGATTCATAACTTCTTAATGCCTCGATAAATTTCTTCATGTAAGAAAAAATAAAAGATTTCATCACTCCAGAAGTACCCCGAAACACTCAAGTCATGGCAGCAGACATCAGAAGCGTTGGTAGCCTGTGCAGAGTCTGCATCTACCGGCACTGGCGCTCGAAAAGAGTTAGCCTTACATTTATTAAGGTCGCAATCGACATCTACATCTACATGGTTACTCTGCAATTCACACTTAGGTGCCTGCCAAAGGGTTCATCGAACCATTTTCATACTACTTTTCTACCATCCCACTCTCTAATGGCGCGTGGGAAAAAGGAACACCTAAATCTTTCCGTTCGAGTTCTGATATTTCTTATTTTACTACGATGATAATTTTATTATGATGATTAGACTGGCAATGCCAAGGAAAGAATTTCTGAAGAAGAGAAATTTGTTAACATCGAATAAGATTTAAGTGTCAGGAAGTCCTTTCTGAAAGTATTTGTATGGAGTGTAGCCATGTATGGAAGTGAAACATGGACGATAAATGGTTTAGACAAGAAGAGAATAGAAGCTATCGAAATGTGGTGCTACAGAAGAATGCTGAAGATTAGATGGGTAGATCACATAACTAATGAGGACGTATTCAAATGGTTCAAATGGCTCTGAGCACTATGCGACTTAACTTCTGAGGTCATCAGTCGCCTAGAACTTAGAACGAATTAAACCTAACTAACCTAAGGACATCACACATATCCATGCCCGAGGCAGGATTCGAACCTGCGACCGTAGCTCGGCTCAAGACTGTAGCGCCCAGAACCGCACGGCCACTCCGGCCGGCGAGGAGGTATTGAATAGAATTGGAGAGAAGAGAAATTTGTGGCACAACTTGACTAGAAGGAGGAATCGGCTGGTAGGGCATATTCTGAGGCATAAAGGGATCACCAGTTTAGTATTTGAGGGCAGCGTGGAGGGTAAAAATCGTCGAGGGAGACGAAGAGATGAATACACTAAACAGATTCAGAAGGATGTAGATTGCAGTAGGTACTGGGAGATGAAGAAGCTTGCACGGGATAGAGTAGCATGGAGAGGTGCATCACACCAGTCTCTGGACTGAAGACCACAACAACATTATGATGATCATTTCTCCTTACGTAGGTGGGTGTCAACAAAATATTTTCGCATTCGGAAGAGAAAGTTGGCCATTGAAATTTCGTAAATATATCTCGCCGCAAAGAAAACAGCCTTTTTTTTCAGTGACTGCCACCCCAGCTCGCGTATCATATCAGTGCCACTCTCATCCCTATTGCGCGATAACACGAAACGAGCTGCCATTCTTTGCACTTTTTCGATGTCCTCCGTCAATCCTACCTGGTTAGGATCCCATACTGCGCAGCAATATTCCAGCAGAGGACGGACAAGTGTAATGTAGGCTGTCTCTTTAGTGGGTTTGTCGTATCTTCTGCCAACAAAGCGCAGTCTTTGTTTCGCCTGTCCCACAATATTATCTATGTGGTCTTTCCAATTTAAGTTTCTCGTAACTGTAATTCCTAGGTATTTAGTCGAATTGACATCCCTTAGATTTGTGCGATTTATCGTATACCCAAAATTTTAGGATTTCTTTTAGTACCCATGTGGATGGCCTCGCACTTTTCTTTGTTTAGCGCCAGTTGCCACTTTTCGCACCATACAGAAATTCTCTCTAGAACATTTTGTAATTGGAATTGATCGTCTGATGACTTTACTAGACGGTAAATTACAGCGCCATCTGCAAACAATCTGAGGGGGCTGCTCAGATTATCACTGAGCCGTGGTAAAAATTGCTGTTTTGAAGAGCGCGCCTCAGCGCGTAGTGTGAAACAGTCGCCCTCCGTTTCTGGCGGTGGCGCCGCTGTGGCAGTCGCTGCTTTGGTGTCTCCCTCTGGTGGGAAAGGGGAAAGATTGTCTGTTCACGTGCACTTAAGGGGCGCTGTGAACTCGCCAGTCGGTCAGTCTGGGTCATTCTCTCATCCCGAGCTTGCTAGTCTGTCTCTCGTCCGCATTTGTTATGCAGTTAGTGTCTGTCTGTCGTTCGGAGTGCTAGTATGTCTGTCGTTCGGATCAATCTTTAAAGCCGGCAAAATGAGAGTCTTTCCGCTCCGCCAGTAAGAGAACTCAGCGAGTGGTCACCCGGTCGGGGCTTAGATCCTGCATCTGAGTGTGCGCGTTAGGCCGCCAGTCTGCTCGAGTTTGCTCAGACAATGGTCATTGGCGGGTTGGATCGATCGGTTGGTCGGTCGCGCACTGAGATACAAGATGACTCGTCCGCCTTGAGCGTCGGCACATGTGAGGTCGCCACGTGAGTCCAGTGGGCCGCGGCGTATAGCGAGGGGTAGTTTACTTCGCGGTCGACACGAGAGCAACAGGAGTCAACCCACGACATCAGTCTGACCAGTGCGAGCTGCGACGCCGTGAGACGGGAGATCGGGGGACCTTCCTGCTTCCGTTGAAGCGGCTGGCAGCGAACGGTTCGGGAGAGCGATTTGGGGGTGCTGCGCCAGGTATTCGCCAGAAATCGCAGTTTGTTCGAAGTTAAGTGATTGGTGATATGTTGTTTCATTTACTTGTTAAATTCTACTTGTTTTCTTGGAGAGGTCACCAGCCACTTTGTTTTGGGGTCGTCCCACCATTCTTCTTTCGTTTGCTTACCCGCGGGAAGGTGGTTATTTATGAATTGGGTGGACGCTTTTCCCTTGTGGAGTAGGGGCGGGTTAGAGCAACCTGCGGTTCGGGTTGTTCGGTAATCGCCCCACCAATCTGCCGTACATTAGGAGCTGCCTCTGTCATGTTTGTCGGATTCGATGTGTTAACGAATTTGTTGCTTGAAGTGTAACGGCCTAATTCCTGAAATATGTTTTTATCTTGCCTGTCATCTTGAGAGGCGGTATGTGCGTACTGTAGAGCATGTATGGCCAACCTTGTATAATTTTATGTAAGACTGCATTTCATGGGCTTTTATTTAAATGATCATTTTAGTATATAAAGTTGCCACTCTTTCACCATAAGACTTTCCTTAGAAGTTAAAATCAAGTTGCAACTGCGGTGGCAAGTTCAATATTTTAACTGTTAGTGTTTTGTACCATTTCCATCCCTCCTACGGGGGGTGCATAGTTTGTGTGCTTGTGTAAATTGATAAAATTCTAAGTTCAAAGTTATTTGGTGTGTTGCAGATTTGCACCAGTGTAGTCTTTCACAGGCTGTTGTGAGCGGTCGTAACTACGGCCATGTCAAAAAGGAGCGGGAAGGTTCTCTGCCCGAACCCTCATACAGTCAAAATTTGTTTCTTTCTGCCTCTGAATAAAATTGCCATTTGTTAAAAGGAATTTGGTTATGATTTCATCAGTTACTCCCTGGCAACAACTTCCATGCTTACATAGTGTTATTAAATGTGTTAATGATGTGATTCTTGAGTTTCTCCCGGCGTATTTGATAATCAAAATATCCACGGGTATGCTGCCGGTCTATAGTGTCCAACGGGCACAATATTTCGGCGATCAAACATGTCGCCATCATCAGGTGAACTGACGGACTGAGCTCCTGTGAACGTACCGGCACGGAGATCCGTACGCTATGGCTGCTCAGAGGGAACTGGGTTCGGTCGCGGCGGCGGCCGATTTAAATACCCTCCGCCCGCGGCGCGCTCCCTCCGCCGTCCGCGCCCAGCGCCACGGTCGCGCGGTGGAACAGATTGCGACGGCGTCTGAGATGACGTCGGTGTGATGGCTCTGTCCGCCGTGGTCGTCACAACTATACGTCTGCTCGATTTACTCTTGATTAACCCGATCGCTGGTTCCCAAGCCTTGCTAAGATTATAGCCACAGTCCCGGTTTATGAGGTCGTCATTGGTGCCGCCGCGACCGAACCCAGTTCCCTCTGAGCAGCCATAGCGTACGGATCTCCGCGCCGGTACGTTCACAGGAGCTCAGTCCGTCAGTTCACCTGATGATGGCGACATGTTTGATCGCCGAAATATTGTGCCCGTTGGACACTATAGACCGGCAGCATACCCGTGGATATTTTGATTAAATGTGTTAATGTTCTTATCGATAGTAAATAAAATAAATTCTTAAGAATATTCTTCGAAAATAAATCACGGTTCAATCACCAAAATCAATAATGAAACTTCCTGGCAGATTTAAACTGTGTGCCGGGCCGAGACTCGAACTCGGGACCTTTGCCTTTCGCGGGCAAGTGCTCTACCAACTGAGCTACCCAAGCACGACTGACGCCCCGTCCTCACAGCTTTACTTCTGCCAGTACCTCGTCCCCTACCTTCCAAACTTAACAGAAGCTATCCTGCGAATCTTGCAGAACTAGCACTGCTGAAAGAAAGGATATTGCAGAGACATGGCTTAGCCACAGCCTGGGGGATGTTTCCAGAATGAGATTTTCACTCTGCAGCGGAGTGTGCGCTGATATGAAACTTCCTGGCAGATTAAAACTGTGTGTCGGACCGAGACTCGAACTCGGGACCTTTGCCTTTCGCGGGCAAGTGCTCTACCAGCTAAGCTACCCAAGTACGACTGACGCCCCGTCCTCACAGCTTTACTTCTGCCAGTACCTCGTCCCCTACCTTCCAAACTTAACAGAAGCTATCCTGCGAATCTTGCAGAACTAGCACTGCTGAAAGAAAGGATATTGCAGAGACATGGCTTAGCCATAGCCTGGGGGATGTTTCCAGAATGAGATTTTCACTCTGCAGCGGAGTGTGCGCTGATATGAAACTTCCTGGCAGATTAAAACTGTGTGCCGGACCGAGACTCGAACTCGGGACCTTCGCCGTTCGCGGGCAAGTGCTCTACCAACTGAGCTACCCAAGCATGTCTAAACCATGTCTCCGCAATATCCTTTCTTTCATAAATGCTAGTTCTGCAAGGTTCGCAGGAGAGCCTCTGTAAAGTTTGGGAGATAGGAGACGATGTACTGGCAGAAGTAAAGTGTGAGGACGGGGCGTGAGTCGTGCTTGGCTAGCTCAGGTGGTAGAGCACTTGCCCGCGAGAGGCAAAGTTCCCGGGTTCGAGTGTCGGCCCGGCAGACAGTTTTAATCTGCCAGGAAGTTTCATATCAGTGCACACTCCGCTGCAGAGTGAAAATCTCATTCCTGAAGATCAATAATGTAAATTAGGAACAGCATAGGGCCTATGACACTACCTTTCGGAATTGCAAATTAGTGACGCCCGGCTTTAAGGGGATAGTAAATTTCATTTACAGGACTGAAATACACTAACAAGGGGAGGCCGCCAATTGTGAAATTCAGATTCGATTCATACTGCGCATAATAAAAGCTCATGGCCAGAGGTGTAATGTGGCAAAGCACCAAGATGCACTTCTCAGCCGTTGCCGAGAAAATCGACAGTTAAAAGAAACCGTTGCGGTGAAATACTCTCTACGATTAATGATTTTCTACAGCGTCATAGCGCAGCCGTAAGCGCTGGGGTTCGTAATCCGAAGGTCGCCGGATCGAATCTCGCGCCATGCAATATTTTTTATTATTAGTTTTTTGCAATTTATATATATATATATATATATATATATATATATATATATATATAAACTATTAATGAATTGCTTATGCATGTTGGTGAAGGCGGATCGCTCTCCAATTGTACCGCCTCCATTTTTCCGTTTGTTTAACAGGGTGTACCAAAGCTGTCCCGTCCGCACTGATTTTCGACGATGTTATAAGTTGCGCTAGGGACCGCATCTACCTTCTTTCGAAGTTAGCAGGGAACTACGCTGTTAGGGGGCGGCTCGTTTCGGCCCATTCAACATCTGTCCTTCAAGTGTAACGAGCAAGCAACGGAGTTTATATTTCATACCTGCCACAGCAAGTTTGTGTTCGTGGGGTCATAGTTCCAATTCGAACGTTTGACTTACGCTATACGTATTCGTTTCTACGTCTTCCGTTAACTATACGTGGTTAACATTATGATGACAATTAATAACATTTGTGAAATACAACTTCGTTTGCGGAAAACATAATGATGTTCGAAGTCGCCAGTTTTTCCACGACAAACGACTTTCAACAACTTATTATATGCATAATTGTTGTAACTGATTGCCGGGAATTATATATATATATATATATATATATATATATATATATATATATATATATATATATATATACGAGGGCCGTTCAGAAAGTAACCTCCGGTTGATTTAAAAAAATACACCAAGTTAAATAAAAATATTTTAATATATACATCTTTGCACTATTTTTCTACATAGTCTCCATAGCGATTGAGGCACTTATCGTATCTCTTCACAAGCTTTGAAATTCCTTCTGCATAAAAATTACCCGCTTGTGCCTGGAGCCAGCCTGTGACCGCATCTTTGAGCTCTTCGTCGTCATCAAACCGCTGTGACCCGAGCCATTTCTTCAAATGCATGAAGAGGTGATAATCACTTGGCGCCAGGTCTGGGCTGTAAGGTGGATGGTTGATAATGTCCCACTTGAAGGACTCAAGAAGGGCCGTTGTTCTGCGAGCAGAGTGAGGACGGGCGTTATCGTGCAAAAAAACGATACCGGAAGTCAGCATACCACGGCGTTTGTTCCGTATAGCCCGTCGTAACTTTTTTATTGTTTCACAGTACACGTCTTGATTAATGGTCGTACCACGTTCCATGAATTCAAGCAACAACACCCCTTTGGCATCCCAAAACACCGTTGCCATCAGTTTTCTGGCAGAAAAATCTTGCGAGGCTTTTCTTGGTTTGGTAGGCGAATTTGAATGTGCCCACATCTTTGATTGTTCTTTTGTCTCAGGGTTCACGTACTTAATCCAGGTTTCGTCACCGGTCACGATTCTGTTTAACAATGGTTCTCCTTCGTCCTCATAACGTGACAGAAAGTCAAATGCAGAGGCCATTCTTTGAGTTTTGTGGTGGTTGGTAAGAATTTTGGGCACCCATCGTGCACAGAACTTACGGTAACCCAATCTTGCTGTCACTATCTCGTACAAGAGAGTCTTAGAAATCTGTGGAAAACCAGTAGACAACTCCGACATTGAGAAACGTCGATTTTCACGAACTTTTGCATCAACTGTCTGAACGAGTTCGTCAGTCACCAATGATGGTCTACCACTCCTCTCTTCATCATGAACGTTTTCTCGTCCACTTTTAAATAAACGTACCCATTCACGGACAACTCCTTCACTCATAACTCTCGGTCCGTACACGGCACAAAGCTCACGATGAATAGCTGCTGCAGAATATCCTTTGGCTGTAAAAAACCTTATGACAGCACGCACTTCACATTTAGCGGGGTTTTCTATTGCAGCACACATTTCAAACTGCCACAAAAACTAAACTAGCGCAGGTACGACGTTCACCCGACCACGGCTTGATGCCGACTGACCTGTTGAGTGCGTGAACGCACAGATGGCGTGGCTACTCCCCCCACAACCCGCACTGTGACCGATCGGAGGTTACTTTCTGAACCGCCCTCGTATATTACAAAAAACAAATACTAAAAAAAAAGTTGCATGGAGCGAGATTCGATCCGGCGACCTTCGGATTACGAACCCGAGCGCTTACCGCTGCACCACCACGCTGTAGAAAATAATTAATCGTAGAGAGTATTTCACCGCAACGGTTTCTTTTAACTGTCGATTTTCTCGACAACGGCTGAGAAGTGCATCTTGGTGCTTTGCCACATTACACCTCTGGCCATGAGCTTTTATTATGCACAGTATGAATCGAATCTGAATTTCACAATTGGCGGCCTCCCCTTGTAAGACGGAAAACTACGCCTTTGGCTCTGAGTACTATGGGACTTAACATCTGAGGTCATCAGTCCCCTAGAACTTAGAACTACTTAAACCTAACTAACCTAAGGACATCACACACATCCATGCCCAAGTCGGATTCGAACCCGCGACCGTAGCAGTCGCGCGGTTCCGGACTGAAGCGCCTAGAACCGCTCGGCCACCGTGGCTGGCTCTACGTCTTTCCTGAAACAAAATTATCAGTACAGATTCAGATAGGAACTTACGTTAACCACAACTGACCGAAGGCAATGGTGTGGCGGTGGCGTCGGTAGCCGGTGTGGAGCACCGCCCACCTGGCTTTGCCAGAACGAACAGCCAGGCTGCGGTGATGTCGACCGTCGCGACTGCAGAGAGTGGCTTGCGGCGTCGCTGTTTCTCTGGCCGGCGGTGAGTGGGTTGTTCTGCAACTTTTTTCGACAACACGGTTGTGGAGATGAAGCAGCGATTAGTATGATTGATCAATTACTCAAAAACATTCTTAATCGCATTTATTATTATTATACCTCCAACCGGTTTCAACCCGACGTAGGGGTCATCTTCTGGGCGTTTACACCATTGGTCGACTGCTGGTGGTGTCACTCCTGTCTACAGCAGTCGACTGCTGGTGGTGTCACTCCTGTCTACAGCTGTCGACCAATTGTGTAAACGCCCAGAAGATGACCCCTACGTCGGGTTGAAACCGGTTGGCGGTATATAATAATAAATGCGATTAAGACTTTTTTTGAGTAATTGTTTTGTAACTGGTGCAACAGGCAGCACACAGGGCACACGCACAGTGCTCAAGTGTGGAGGTAGCCCGTCGCCAGATACTGCCCGTTGACTAGCTGTAGAATTCAAAAGTACATAAATTAAACACAGAGACGCATCGGTTGTAGAGGGAGGAAGATAAAAGCATTGATAAAAAAACGGGTGCTGTAGAGAGAGAAAACGTGTGAGTATAATAATTTACCTGAGTCAGCAGCGCCAGTAATATCATCGTTCTGATGTCAGGAGGCGAGCGCCGCCCGAAAATCATTGGGCACTGCTTCGGCCCGTTCAAGGTGGTAGCGGTCATCCACTGCAGTAGTAGACCTTGGATGGCCTGAGCGAGGCATGTCATTGATAGTACCTGTCTCTCTGTGTCTCCTCCATGTCCGAACATCCTTGGCTCTCGGGTAATCTCGACATTTCAAAGTCCGAGCTACTCTGCAGCTGAAATCGGGCGCTGTAACAACGTATCGATTTGGTAGAGATAGACCTACTCTCTTCTATACTATAGGCACAAACGAAATATACTTCAACGCTACAGATTATTTTTTTCTACTTACAAGGCTGCTATGAGTCTCATTGTCTGCTGTAAACCTGTTCCAGCACCTGTTGTTGCTGGTAAACAGCCTCCAGGTGCCTGTCTATTAATACAAGCGCCTCTAAAATGGATGCTGTAACATGTTGAAACTTGAAACTTTCTTCAATGTTGAATTAAACGCACATACAGAAAAATTACAAAGTTACTACGGAGGAATAATATATGTACAGGGTGGTCCATTGACAGTGGCTTGGCCAAATAACTCACGAAATAAGCATCAAACGAAAAAACTACAAAGAACGAAACTCGTCTACCTTAAAGGGGGAAACCAGATGGCAGTATGGTTGGCCCGCTAGATGGCGCTGCTATAGTTCAAACGGATGTCAACTGCGTTTTTTTAAATAGGAACTCTCATTTTTATTCCATACTCGTGTAATACGTAAAGAAATATGAATGTTTTAGTTGGACCACTTTTTTCGCTTTGTGATAGATGGCACTGTAATAGTCACATACGTATAAGTACGTGGTATCACGTAACATTCCGCCAGTGCGGACGGTATATGCTTCGTGATACATTACCCGTGTTAAAAATGGACCGTTTATCAATTGCGTAAAAGGCCGATATCGTGTTGATGTATGGCTATTCCTGGTGCAAAAATCCCCAACGGGCGTGTGCTGTGTATGCTGCTCGGTAACCTGGACGACATCATCCAAGTGTCCGGACCGTTCGCCGGATAGTTACGCTATTTAAGGTAACAGAAGGTGTTCAGCCACGTGTGAAACGTCAACGACGACCTGCAACAATTGATGATGCCAAAGTAGGTGATTTAGCTGCTGCCATCAGTAGCAGACAAATTGCGCGAGTATCGGGAATCTCAAAAACGTCGGTGTTGAGAATGCTACATCAACATCGATTGCACCCGTACCATATTTCTATGCACCAGGAATTGCATGGCAACGACTCTGAACGTCGTGTACAGTTCTGCCACTGGGCACAAGAGAAATTATGGTACAATGACAGATTTTTTGCACGCGTTCTCTTTAGCGACGACGCGTCATTCACCAACAGCGGAAACGTAAACCGGCATAATATACACTATTGGGCAACGGAAAATCCACGATGGCTGCGACAAGTGGAACATCAGTGACCTTGGCTGGTTAATGTATGATGCGGCATTGTGGAAGGAAGGATAATTGGCCCCCATTTTATCGATGGTAATCTAAATCTTGCAATGCATGATGATTTCCTACGTAATGTTCTACGATGTTACTACAATATGTTTCACTGCAAGACAGAATTCCGATGTACTTCCAACATGATGGATGTCTGGCACATAGCTCGCGTGCGGTTGAAGCGGTTTTGAATAGCATATTTCATGGCAGGTGGATTGGTCGTCGAAGCACCATACTATGTCCCGCACGTTCACCGGATCTGACGTCCCTGGATTTCTCTCTGTGGGGAAAGTTGAAGGATATTTGCAATCGTGATCCGCCGACAACGCCTGACAACATGCGTCAGCGCATTGTCAATGCATGTGCGAACATTACGGAAAGCGAACTACTCACGCTGCAACAGCATGCGTTCTCCGAAATGGGAAGTTCACAAAGGTGCATGTATCACATTGGAACAACCGAAATAAAATGTTCCAACGTAAGTACGTTCTGTATTTTAATTTAATAAACCTACCTGTTATCAACTGTTCGTCTGAAATAGTGAGCCATATGTTTGTGACTATTGCAGTGCCATCTATCACAAAGCGAAAATAGTGGTCCAACTAAAACTTTCATATTTTTTTTTACTACACGAATATGTAATAAAAATGGGGTGTTCCTATTTTTAAAAAACGCAGTTGATATCCGTTTGACCTATGGCAGCACCATCTAGCCGACCAACCATAGCGCCATCTGGTTTCCCCCTTCAAACTAGACAAGTTTCGTTCTTTGTAGTTTTTCGTTTGACGCTTATTTCGTGAGATATTTGGCCCGGTCACGTTCAGTGCACCACCCTGTATATACTTCGCGACTGTTGCCGCGAGTATTCTCTACTGGAGGGTGTTCCACAGCATGTTGCTGGTTTTTATTTTACTTTATTTTATTTTTTTTACTTCCTCCAGCACAGTCTCCAGCTCAGCCTGCATTCCTGGCATGTACGCTGTGGCAATAACAAGCGTGAAATAAAATTTGAACGTCAAACCAGCGCTACTGCCACTGCTACTGCTATGAGAACAAATTACATAAATCATTTTGCATAGTTACAAGGCGGTCCTTGTGAGTTTTCCACAGAAGCCTGGAACAGGTGAAGAATTCGCCATAGTCCAACCTCCTCCTCTTTGTGTCACTGAGATGTGTTGCGGCTCACGTTGGTAGGATGGCATCGTGTAATAGGGATAGTAGTGTCTCGGTTTCTTCCTGAGTCTACTGGCGCACTGCATTTGCCAGTGTTGTCTGTTTGCGAGTGGCATTAGCAGCGGTTATCGATATCAAGTACGGTGGTACTATCTTCGGAAGGACGTCAAGTGTTTTCCGAGTCTGGGTGTGTTGGGGAGTTCAGTTGGGATGGATCAGCAGTGAGGTGCTGCAATGCGAGGACATGCCAGGACGGCTGGCAGTACGCATGCACTGTCAGATCGAGTGGCTGTAGTTGCGAGGGCCACAACCTCGTTGTCCCCCCGACCCATAGCGTTTGCGTTGAGTGAACATTAACCTAGTAGTGAAACCTCCACTAGTTTGAGATCACGCCGTTTGTTAGCGGGTTGCTGCTCGCAGGTTTGCTGAGACGAAGAGCAACGAGTGGAGTGTTGTCCACTTCTTTGTGTTAATCATTGACTTGCTTGTGTTATTATTGGTGAAGTTAAACCAGCGGTATTTTTCTGCCTAGTGGCCGCTAATGCCCCAGTTACCTGCCCTAGAGGTTAGCGTATTTTCGCGGCAGTATACCTTTCCTCGCCTTGCCGCTGCTATCCGGTAAGGCATGTAGTTCAATAGCGTCCTTGATTGTGGATACATATTTTGTTTCTTTTGGACTACTTTGGTCGTAGTGGTTCCTTCTGCTTCTGGATGTTCTGAACACAGGATTCTGAAGACGCAGTGCTGTCCGCCGGTTCCGCCCTGCCTGGGTTATTCATTCGTTGAACTGGTTTTCAGATGTTAGATAGATTTTGCAAGAGTGTTTGTCTGCGTTTAAACTGTTACTAGTCTGAGTTGCCATCCGGTTAAGTGAATACAACTCTTGGCTGCCTGTCTCATCGTTTACGAAGTTGAGCGACTTTCCCAGGTCGATCCTTGGAGCACTGTCTGAGGCCCACTTCTCTCTTGATTTGGTCAGAATATGATGATATTTTTGAATATATTTTAATTCTAAACTACTACTGTTTGGGGCTTCAGCTGACAAAGAGTTTGAATTTCTTCTTCATAAGGCCTTCAGATCCCCGATGTTATTCAATCTGTGTATTGAGCAAGCAATTAAGGAAACAAAAGAAAAGTTCGGAGTAGGTATTAAAATCCATGGAGAAGAAATAAAAACTTTGAGGTTCGCTGATGACATTGTAATTCTGTCAGAGACAGCAAGGGACTTGGAAGAGCAGTTGAACGGAATGGACAGTGTCTTGAAAGGAGGGAATAAGATGAACATCAACAAAAACAAAACGAGGATAATGGAATGTAGTCGAATTAAGTCGGGTGATGCTGAGGGAATTAGATTAGGAAATGAGACACTTAAAGTAGTAAAAGAGTTTTGCTATTTGCGGAGAAAAATAACTGATGATGGTCGAAGTAGAGAGGATATAAAATGTAGACTGGCAATGGCAGGGAAATCGTTTCTGATGAAGAAAAATTTGTTAACATCGAGTATAGATTTAAATGTCAGGAAGTCGTTTCTTAAAATATTTCTATGGAATGTAGCCATGTATGGAAGTGAAACGTGGACGATAAATAGTTTGGACAAGAAGAGAATAGAAGCTTTCGAAATGTGGTGCTACAGAAGAATGCTGATGATTAGATGGGTAGATCGCGTAATTAATGAGGAGGTACTGAATGGAATTGAGGAGAAGAGGAGCCTGTGGCACAACTTGACTAGAAGAAGGGATCGGTTGGTAGGACATGTTCTGAGACATCGACGGATCACCAATTTAGTATTGGAGGGCAGCGTGCAGGATAAAAATCGTAGAGGGAGACCAAGAGATGAGTACACTAAGCAGATTCAGAAGGATGTAGGTTGCAGTAGGTACTGGGAGATGAAGAAGCTTGCACAGGATAGAGTAGCATGGAGAGCTGCATCAAACCAGTCTCAGGACTGAATACCGCAACAACAACATGGCCTTCAGCCGTAAGTGTAACTTGTCTTATTAAATTTTAATTAGACAAAATATCTTAACACTGAAATGTTGACGATTGTTCTTTAAATATCTCTCGAAGAAGTTTAATGCTTCTCACAAATTTGCTATCCAGGCCTTCAGCCGTCCAATTGTTTTTTGAGTTATTACTATTGGGGCCTTCAGCCGACAAATAATTTGAATATCTTGTCAATAAGGCCTTCAGCTGTGAACGCAATTGGTCTTAAGAAATTTTAATTACATATTGTCTCTTAATACTGAAATTTTGATGATTGTCTTCTCCAAAAAAATTTTAATTTCTCTTGGAGAAGTTTAACTGGTTTTTAAGAATTTGCTATATAGGCCTTCAGTTGTGAAATTGGTTTTTGAGTTATTTCTATTGAGGCTATGAGCCGACAAATAATTTGGATTTCTTGTCATTACGGCCTTCAGCCGTGAATGCAGTTGGTCTTGAGAATTTTTTATTAGATATTGACTCTTAATAATCAGATTTTGATGATTGTCTTTTCTTAAAATATTTTAATATCTCTTGGAGAAGTTTAACTGGTTTTTAAGAATTTGCTATACAGGCCTTCAGCCGTCAAATCATTTTTTCAGTTAGTACTATAGGGGCCTTCAGCTGAAACTGGTTTGATGCGGCGCGCCACGAATTCCTTTCGTGTGCTAACCTCTTCATCTCAGAGTAGCACTTGCAACCTACGTCCTCAATTATTTGCTTGGCGTATTCCAATCTCTGTCTTTCTCTACAGTTTTTGCCCTCTACAGCTCCTTTTAGTATCGTGGAAGTCAGTCCCTGACATCTTAACAGATGTCCTCTCATCCTGTCCCTTCTCCTTGTCAGTGTTCTCCACATATTCCTTTCCTCTCCGATTCTGCGTAGAACCTCCTCATTCCTTACCTTATCAGTCCACCTAATTTTCAACATTCGTCTATAACACCACATCTCAAATGCTTCGATTCTCTTCTGTTCCGGTTTTCCCACAGTCCATGTTTCACTACCATACAATGCTGTACTCCAGACGTACATCCTCAGAAATTTCTTCCTCAAATTAAGGCCGATATTCGATATTAGTAGACTTCTCTGGGCCAGAAATGCCTTTTTTGCCATAGCGAGTCTGCTTTTGATGTCCTCCTTGCTCCGTCCGTCATTGGTTACTTTACTGTCTAGGTAGCAGAATTCCTTAACTTCATTCACTTCGTGACCATCAATCCTGATGTTAAGTTTCTCGCTGTTCTCATTTCTACTACTTCTCATTACCTTCGTCTTTCTCCGATTTAATTAGACATTGTATCTTAACAGTCAAGTTAAATAATTGTTCCTTATTGTCAAATTTATTTGCAATTGTTTCCTAATAAAGAGTACGTGATTTAAAAAAAAAAAACAAAAACAAAAAAAAAAACTAAGCAACCAAAGGCAACTCATTACGGCTCCGTCCACATAGAATCCTTCCTTTCCCTAAGTACCAGGTCTCATTCACTTCTCACTCTCCGGAATAGAATCCTCTGCTGTAACAAGCGAAAGGAAGCGGAATTACTAACTAGAAATTCACTATAGAATTTAACATGCGGACTTCTTCTGATTTCTACACCGTAACCGCCCATCTATGAAAAAAAAAATTACCTACGTGATAGTGTGTTTCATTCTAAAGAAACACACGCACAGACAGACAAAACAGAAAAGTCACGATAGCCATCACAGTGGCAGGAGCAGAGTGATGATAAGGGAGTTGGGTTGGGGGCTTTAGACACGTCACGTTCCAAAGGGAGGTTATCGGAGTGCCTCATGTTGAATGGACGCCTAATCAAGAAGGCCAGTTAATGGTAAGTATCGGAGGAGTATTTTCAGGAACCCATGAGATTCAAACTTTGTAAGTTCCAGAAATCCCTTGTTCGACTGTAAGGTATTGTGATGCTTGTCCCTCTCTCTCTCTCTCTCTCTTCTCTCTCTCTCTGTCTCACCCACACACACAAACACACGCGCACACGCGAGCACACACACACACTTCCAGAAGGTCTTTCTTCTGGACTCGTGGTCCGATACAAGGCACACCATTCAGCAGTGGACAGTGTACAGTGGCCCATCCCATTTCATAAAAGCTCGCACAGCTGCGAGACGCAGTATTCGAAGCTTCTCCTGGACAGCAATGCATGTTTTGCAATTATTATTACCATAAGAGTGTGTGAGGATTTTTTTCCCGAGTAGGACTTTGTGTTGTGGTTATTGTTGTGTCTAGACAAGACAGCCTAGACACAATGAGAGGAAGCCGAAAGGCACCCGCTTAAACTCACGCAGGCTGGCGTGAGGTCTGAAACAGGATACGTAATGAATGCTATAAAGAAAAGTACGTAGCTTCTGGAATACTTAACTTTAATCCACATTTGTAGAACATCGCTCTTGATGATACATTAATAGAATCTCAATATAAATTGAATACGGCGCCTTGCTGGGTCGGAGCAAATGTAGCTGAAGGCTACGCCAACTATCGTCTCGGCAAATGAGAGCGTAATTCTCAGTGAACCATGGCTAGCAACGTCGGCTGTACAACTGGGGCGAGTGCTAGTACGTCTCTCTAGACCTGCCGTGTGGCGGCGCTCGGTCTGCCATCACTGACAGTGGCGACACGCGGGTCCGTCGTATACTAGGGGACCGCGGCCGATTTAAAAGCTACCACCTAGCAAGTGTGGTGTCTGGCGGTGACACCACAATTATTACACATACAACTTCGTTTTCTTTCGCAATTTCCCATCTGTAGGACTGCGCAGTGTATTTCATTGTCTTTTGAAACACGTTCCCTAATGGTGCAACGCAGCCGCTATACAAAGAATGGCTGCGAACATCTGCGCTGATAGAAGCTGTGCGTCCTGCCAGAAACAGCGAACTCGAGATGGCTGCCCTTCTGCACGCTGTCTCAGTACGACGAAAGCCTTTGCTGTAAATACTCACTACTGTTGCATAAATCACGCAGCGTGACGTGGTTCCGTCTCTAACGCGGCCAGCTCAACGGTAACAACATCAGCAGTCTACGACGTACTCCATATGCGATGCATGAAGACTTGTGCAGTATAATGACATCAGACGTATCCACTAGTTTTCTAAGTCGAACGTCGAAATACGAGAGCAAACGGTATCAGCTCTACAGAAGTCAGAAAACATATGATATATGCCGCCAGTTCTTGAAAAATGGGAACGACTGTTGAACAGCATATCGGTATACACTAGGGTGTCGATTCTGTTTTACACAATAACACAAAGTTGCTGACTGCATTGATACATTTCGAATTTGTCACGAAAAACGTGCAATCTATCCACGTTCTATGGTGTACACTTAACATCAGACCCCGTATAGAATTTCTAAATGACGTCAGGTGAGATACACACAGCAAGTCAGTGACTTTTCAGGGGAAGATGATTGGGTCCCATACTCCGAGGAGCGTAGACGACGATGCGGGAGACCCGCAACACCGTACTAGGCAAGGTCCTAGTGGAGGTGGTTTGCCATTGCTTTTCTCCGACCGTAATGGGGTTGAATGATGATGATGCAGAAGACACAACAACAACCAGTTATCTCGAGGCAGGAAAACTCCCTGACCCCATCGGGAATTCAACCCGGATCCCCGGGCGCGGGAAGCGAGAACGGTACGGCAAGACCTTGAGCTACGGACTTTCACACTAAAGTCAACGAATAATGTGACATTTCCACATAAATAACGTGCACTCTTACATATGTCTATTGATGTCGTAGCTATATTTAGCCGCGCGGGATTAGCCCAGCGGTCTAGGGCGCTACAGTCATGGACTGTGCGGCTGGTCCCGACGGAGGTTCGAGTCCTCCCTCGGGCATGGGTGTGTGTGTGTTTGTCCTTAGGATAATTTAGGTTAAGCAGTGTGTAAGCTTAGGGACTGATGACCTTAGCAGTTAAGCCCCATAAGATTTCACACACATTTGAACTATATTTAACTCTCTGAAATCATCGAATAATCAATTTCGACGTAATTCGGAGAATTTGCGCGTCAAACCGGTGGTGGACTTCTCGTTCCGGCATCTCCGAAAATTCTAGAACCTCTTTTCGACTGTGAGTTATGCCGCCGTTCTACGCATTTCCCGTGTTTATTTGTTTGGACAACATCGATTGTGCTGTGTTGTTTGCATCGAGATGGTGAAGTAGCTGTGGAAGAGAATTGCTACGTTAGTGTCAGTCCTAGTCGAAGGAAAGGGAAATTTTATCAAAATTCAATGAAGGCGCGGTTGGGCGATGAAATCTTGGGCCACTGGCAGAGTGTGGTAACAGTCGACAGCCAGCGTGCCAGGCAAGGGAAACATGGCACTCGCGGGCGCGGAGCTGCGAATGTGGTACTGCACGCATGATTTGAGAGGAGCAACAACGAGGCAGGAAACTGCAGCTTTGCTTTAAGTTATTGTGCTGTATGAGGTGGGACACTGGGCTAGAGCCAAGTGTGGCGATTTGTAAGCAGTTGACGTGTGGGAATTTATCCCTGCCATAGATTCTGTATCTTTTTAAGTCAGAAGTGAGGGAGAAACCAATATAAATAGACGGACAATTTTAGCTTGGGACAAAGTGTGCCAGGTCAGTTGAGCGTCTGGACGGATCTGTGCTGGTCTTCGCTTGTAGGAGCCAGTCTAGCAGCAATGTTATAAGTATTGTGCATAAAATTGTGTTCTCTTTTCTATGTACTTGTTTGCGCTATATTCCGCCTCCGGGGACACAAACCGGGTCGGGAAAGAATGACAGCCTGAAACTTGGAGATCGCACGGCCTCAATGAAAGAGGGCAGTGACAGCGGTCTGCAGTGGGTCCAGCAGGGCCCCGTTCCCACTCGAGCCTACGGGCCACGTTCGCTTCCCACCTGGAGTACTGGGGTCTGGACGGGGCTTACGCTGCGGGATGCGCAACAGCGCCAGGGACGGCTGCACGCCGACATTACGCTTCACCCATCGAGAACTGTAAATTATCGGAATAAACAAATGTTACCGAATACTGCTGTACGAGGTGCATTCAAGTTCCAAGGCCTCCGATTCTTTTTCTCCGGACTGGAAAGAGATAGAAACATGCGCATTGTTTTAAAATGAGGCCGCGTTCATTGTCAATACGTCCCAGAGATGGCAGCACCGTACGGCAGATGGAATTTTACCACCAGTGGCGAGAATGAGAACTGTTTTAAATACTTAAAATGGCGACGTTTTCCTTACTTGAACAGCGTGCAATCATTCGCTTTCTGAATTTGCGTGGTGTGAACCCAATTGAAATTCATCGATAGTTGAAGGAGACATGTGGTGATGGAGTTATGGATGTGTCGAAAGTGCGTTCGTGGGTGCGACATTTTAATGAAGGCAGAACATTGTGTGACAACAAACCGAAACAACCTCGGGCTCGCACAAGCCGGTCTGACGACATGATCGAGAAAGTGGAGAGAATTGTTTTGGGGGATCGCCGAATGACTGTTGAACAGATCGCCTCCATTTCTGTGGGTTCTGTGCACATAATCCTGCATGACGACCTGAAAATGCGAGAAGTGTCATCCAGGTGGGTGCCACGAATGCTGATGGAGGACCACATGGCTGCCCGTGTGGCATGTTGCCAAGCAATGTTGACGCGCAATGACAGCATGAATGGAACTTTCTTTTCGTGGTTTGTGGCAATGGATGAGACGTGGATGCCATTTTTCAATCCAGAAACAAAGCGCCAGTCAGCTCAATGGAAGCACACAGATTCACCGCCACCAAAAAAATTTCAGGTAACCGCCAGTGCTGAAAAAATGATGGTGTCCATGTTCTGGGACAGCAAGGGCGTAATCCTTACCCATTGCGTTCCAAAGGGAACTACGGTAACAGGTGCATCCTACGAAAATGTTTTGAAGAACAAATTCCTTCCTGCACTGCAACAAAAACGTCCGGGAAGGGCAGCGCGTGTGCTGTTTCACCAAGACAACGCACCCGCACATCGAGCTAACGTTACGCAACAGCTTCTTCGTGATAACAACTTTGAAGCGATTCCTCATGCTCCCTACTCACCTGACCTGGCTCCTAGTGACTTTTGGCTTCTTCCAACAACGAAAGACACTATCCGTGGCCGCACATTCACCAGCCGTGCTGCTATTGCCTCAGCGTTTTTCCAGTGGTCAAAACAGACTCCTAAAGAAGCCTTCGCCGCTGCCATGGAATCATGGCGTCAGCGTTGTGAAAAATGTGTACGTCTGCAGGACGATTACGTCGAGAAGTAAGGCCAGTTTCATCAATTTCGGGTGAGTAGTTAATTAGAAAAAAATCGGAGGCCTTAGAACTTGAATGCACCTCGTATCACTCTGCATTGCCCCTCGACGCTCTTGAACTTAGTTTGCCTCCTGACAAAATACAGGGCAGTGGGTATCGGCTTCATCTCTCAAGTAGAGTCTCGGGTTCGATCCCACGACCCCACAACAGAAGGTCCTGGCTGTCGAGACCTGAGAAACACATTAGTGTATGATTATTAAAGCCTTAGTTGATTTTGTACGAGCACGATGTGAAATCTATTATGTCATTGACATCGGTATTCGTTAAAAAATACGAGTGGAACTACCTTTTCCTGTATTTCCGCGATTTCATGCAAAGGTTTTTGCAGACGAGGTATGTTTCTAGTTACTCATTGGTTTGCAAAACGTCCCGCGTAGTGACCACGTTAAAGTTTCGGCTCTCTAAAGTTATAATTTCCACTCGTTATCTTGAGAATTGTACTGTGCAGGCGATCGGTAGCATACTGCTATGAGGTTGATATCGCGAACAGTGGCGTGAACGGAATGACATTCAGGCAAACCATGTGGAAGTTCATGAAATTCTGGAAACTTGCATATGCTACTCGATGATTTTAACATGAAAGAGTCACAAATATCATCGTCTTTTGGCGTTTAAAACTGGATATTGCAGCTGATATTGGTTTCAAGATTGGTGAATTACTTCGCAGTTGATGGAGCATCGCCACAATTTGAAGCAAGCGAGAATTTCAGTTCTGCTAATGCGCTACACACACACAAAATCAATAAAAGGTAGGGAGGGGCTGGTATACTACGGATGTTAAGAACTGTGGAAATCTTGCGTACAGACGTATAACACAAGTGACACCCAATCACCTGACCACGTTCGAAGTCCGTGAGTTCCGCGGAGCGCCCCATTCTGCTCTCTCACGATGTCTAATGACTACTGATGTCGCTGATACGGAGTACCTGGCAGTAGGTGGCAGCGCAATACACCTAATATAAAAAACGTATGTTTTTGGGTGAGTCCGGTTGCTTTTCATAACATACCGCAAAGGCACAGAGATCCCAAGAAAGAAGCACATGCACCATATATAGTAGCAGTGCTAGATATCTTCCGCGAGGCTGTCGGCCATCCAGCAAGGCAAATGGTCACAAGGTAACTGCCCGTGCAGGCACTGACCTCTGATGCAGGATCGTGGCGCCCTCAGCGGACGGCGGTCACGCTCCGAACTGGCGTACAAAGCATGGGCTGGTTCCTTCCGCACAAAGGCATCGTTAACGGTGCCATATCCCGTATAGCGTGCTTGCTGCCATGGTTTCTGAAATGAACTGCGACCGTCTCCAGACTCTGGGATTGCCGGCCGCGGTGGTCTCGCGGTTCTAGTCACTTCAGTCCGGAACCGCGCTACTGCTACGGTCGCAGGTTCGAATCCTGCCTCGGGCATGGATGTGTGTGATGTCCTTAGGTTAGTTAGGCTTAAGTAGTTCTACGTTCTAGGAGACTAATGACCACAACTGTTAAGTCCCATAGTGCTCAGAGCCATTTGAACCATTTTTTTAGACTCTGGGATTACAAGAATATTTACTTACTGAGCACTGTTGAAGAGAAATGCTCCATCAAAAAAAAATGGGACTTAACATCTATTGTCATCAGTCCCCTAGAACTTAGAACTACTTAAACCTAACTAACCTAAGGACATCACACAACACCCAGTCATCACGAGGCAGAGAAAATCCCTGACCCCGCCGGGAATCGAACCCGGGAACCCGGGCGCAGGAAGCGAGAACGCTAATGCACGACCACGAGCTGCGGGTGGCAAAGTACGGAATCAGCCCTGACTCGGACTCAGAAATGTATCAATGTGAAAGGCTACTGTTTTGACCATTTGCTTTAACCACCATTTGGAACAATCACTTTGATCAGAAAGTACATTTTTTTTTTCAGAATAGACAATAGCCTTAATTTTTCGAGAAATTTAATCTTGTAGGTTGGGAAATAAATTTTCCGCGACAGTGTAACCTTTGTAAGCGGTTTTCTCAAGATTGTAACACACATGAAATACGAGGTGCATTCAAGTTCTAAGGCCTCCGATTTTTTTTCTAATTAACTACTCACCCGAAATCGTTGAAACTGGCGTTACTTCTCGACGTAATCGCCCTGCAGACGTACACATTTCTCACAACGCTGACGCCATGATTCCATGGCAGCAGCGAAGGCTTCTTTAGGAGTCTGTTTTGACCACTGGAAAATCACTGAGGCAATAGCAGCACGGCTGGTGAATGTGCGGCCACGGAGAGTGTCTTTCGTTGTTGGAAAAAGCCAAAAGTCACTAGCAGCCAGGTCAGGTGAGTAGGGAGCATGAGGAATCACTTCAAAGTTGTTATCACGAAGAAACTGTTACGTAACGTTAGCTCGATGTGCGGGTACGTTGTTTTGGTGAAACAGCACACGCGCAGCCCTTCTCGGACGTTTTTGTTGCAGTGCAGGAAGGAATTTGTTCTTCAAAACATTTTCCTAGGATGAACCTGTTACCGTAGTTCCCTTTGGAACGCAATGGGTAAGGATTACGCCCTCGCTGTCCCAGAACATGGACACCATCATTTTTTCAGCACTGGCGGTTACCTGAAATTTTTTTGGTGGCGGTGAATCTGTGTGTTTCCATTGAGCTGACTGGCGCTTTGTTTCTGGATTGAAAAATGGCATCCACGTCTCATCCATTGCCACAACCCACGAAAAGAAAGTCCCATTCATGCTGTCATTGCGCGTCAACATTGCTTGGCAACATGCCACACGGGCAGCCATGTGGTCGTCCATCAGCATTCGTGGCACCCACCTGGATGACACTTCCCGCATTTTCAGGTCGTCATGCAGGATTATGTGCACAGAACCCACAGAAATGGAGGCGATCTGTTCAACAGTCATTCGGCGATCCCCCAAAACAATTCTCTCCACTTTCTCGATCGTGTCGTCAGACCGGCTTGTGCGAGCCCGAGGTTGTTTCGGTTTGTTGTCACACAATGTTCTGCCTTCATTAAAATGTCGCATCCACGAACGAGCTTTCGACACATTCATAACTCCATCACCACATGTCTCCTTCAACTGTCGATCAATTTCAGTTGGTTTCACACCACGCAAATTCAGAAAACGAATGATTGCACACTGTTCAAGTAAGGAAAACGTCGCCATTTTAAGTATTTAAAACAGTTCTCATTCTCGCTGCTGGCTGTAAAATTCCATCTGCCGTACGGTGCTGCCATCTCTGGGACGTATTGACAATGAACGCGGCCTCATTTTAAAACAATGCACATGTTTCTATCTCTTTCAAGTCCGGAGAAAAAAAATTGGAGGCCTTAGAACTTGAATGCACCTCGTATCATTGATTTACGGCTAGGAATGCAGTGGACCAAGGACAGCACTCTGGTAGACTCATAGACTTCTTCGATTTCTATTGTTGATATCTACTTTTTAAGGTAGCTGTCAAACACCAATATTGCACTGAGAAATTCATCTCTTTAATTTTCATAATTAGCATACTATAAACAGCAGTATCTTAAGTATTGATGAAACTAAGCCGTGTTGCAATGATCACTTCCAACCTGTGCCTCATTCACTCTTATTAATTAAGCTGCTGTACCATGGTGTTCGCGGAAGCCTCGTTGATATTAATCGTAGATTTTATAAACCAACTGTGTATCAGCTTTGTCTTCCAAGGCTTTAGACACCGCAGATAAAATGCTGATCGACCTACAAGTGCATGGATATTTCGTAGCTGTACGGGTATTCGTCGAATTCAGCTTTGTTTCAAATAAATAAATAGATGAATATACTACTTCCTCGGTACCTTCTTAATCTTTTAGATTTTCTTAACGGAATGATGCAACTTTAGGAGAGTGAAAATAGAAATTGAATATTACGAGTAGCATTTCAGAATCCGTTGTTGCCTTTCTTCACAAAACGTGATGTTAATTGTTGATGAGTTTGTTGCATTTGGCGTCAATTTTTGGCTGATCTCAGATACCATTAAATCTTAAAATCATTGTTCATCTATGGGTGTACTGATGATTTCGATGTATTTTTGGAAATCGAATCATAATTATAATGGCTCTTTCCAATTCTCTTTTCAGTTTACCCTTCTCGAAGCTAAGATTCTCTCATCTTGCACTGCGAAGCCCATCTTGAACATGATTTTTCTATGTTATTTCATGTAATGAAAACCTCCAGGAATTTTTTCGATTCATCATGTTGTGTTGGCTACTGTAGGAATCAGCGGCTCCACGAACAAGGGAGGAGGGAAGGTGCGATGGCCAGTGGCAGGAGTCCAAAATCATCTGTGCAAAACAGTTGTGGATTAATAGAACAATTTATTTGTACAAAGAAGGAAACCATTACTTAACTAGTTGTATGTGCTTCTACTTCTAGCATACCGTCTCAGTTATGTGACTGGATTCGTGATTTCCTGTCAGCCGGCCGGTGTTGTCGAGTGGTTCTAGGAGCTACAGTCTGGAACGGCGCGACCGCTCCGGTCGCAGGTTCGAATCCTGCGTCGGGCATGGATGTGCGTGATGTTCTTAGGTTAGTTAGGTTTAAGTAGTTCTAAGTTCTAGGGGACTGATGACCTCAGCAGTTAAGTCCCATAGTACTCAGAGCCATTTGAATCATTTCCTGTCAAAAAGGTGACAGTTTGTAGTAACTGACGGAAAGTTATCGAGTAAAACAGAAGAGATTTCAAGCGTTGCACAAGATAGTGTTATAGGTCCTTTGCTGTTCCGTAACTATATAAAAGATTCGGGAGACAATCTGAGCAGCCGTCATAGTTTGTTTGCAGATGAAGCTGTTGTTTATCGATGCCAAGTCTCCGGCTGCACCCAGACATCCGTCCTGCGCTCCGCGGAGAACGTCGGCCGGAAAAATCCCGGAAAGACATCCACCCTCTTCCTGAGCCGGTGCGACGAGAAACGCAGATGGAGGCGGTGACGACGGCGATGGCACCGTCTCCTCGGCGGGCGCCAGGACGAGCATCGGGAAGGTGAACTGCTGCAGCGGCGAAGGCGATGGGTCAAGCTCCATCGGTTCTGCAGGTGGTACCGAAGACGCAGCATACAGGAAAGTCAAAATAACCTTCGGTGACGTTAACAGCAAGGGAGATAAGAGTGGATCGGGAATTCAACTGTTAAATGCAGAGGAGAGAGTGGGTAGGTGGAAAGAATGCACTGAAACCCCTATGAGGCGGAAGATTTGTCTATTGTGATAGAAGAAGAGTCAGGAGTCGATTTAGAAGACATAGGGGATCCAGTATTAGAATCAGAATTTAAAAGAGCTTTGGACGACTTAAGATCAAATAAGGCAGAAGGGTTAGATAACATTCTATCAGAATTTCCAAAATCATTGGGGGAAGTGGCAACAAAACAACTGTTCACGTTGGTGTGTAGAATTTGTGAGTCTGGCGACATATCACTTGACTTTGAAAAAAGCATCATCCTAACAATTCCGAAGACGGCAACAGCTGACAAGTGTGAGAATTACCGCACAATCAGCTTAACAGCTCATGCATACAAGTTGCTTCCAAGAATAATATACATAAGAATGGAAAAGAAAATTGACGATGCGCTAGATGACCATCAGTTTGGCTTTAGGAAAGGTAAAGGGACGAGAGAGCCAATTCTGACTTTGCGGCTAATAATGGAAGCAAGACTAAAGAAAAATCAAGACACTTCAATAGGATTTGTCCACCTGTAAAAAGCGTTCGACAATGTAAAATGGTGCAAGATGTTCCAAATTCTGAGAAAAGTAGGGGTAAACTATAGGGAAAGAACGGGTCTTATACAATATGTACAACAGCCAAGTGGGAATAATAAGAGTGGACGATCAAGAACGAAGTGCTCGCATCAAAAAGGGTGTAAGACAAGTGACATCTGGTTTCACAGAACAGAGCGGGGAAAGGGGCCAAGGTCAGTTACTGTTATTTATACAAGAACACACACAAGTTTATTTCTCAAACGAATGCAAAGTTTTCCCTTTAAAACAACAACAATCAATTCACGGCCGAGGACCCAAGTAACTTCTCCAGAACAACTTTAAATGATTGCTCTTAAAACACCAGGATTTAGAGTAACAGCTGAAGGCCTTACTTAAGTAAAATTAAAAATCCCTATATAATTCCGTTTAAGGCACTAGAATTTAGACGAACGGCTGAAGGTCTTACTTAAGTAAAATTATATCATCTTCTCGGTTACAGGTCCAAATAATATTGCAGATCAGCTTAGTCAATTCTTTAAAGGGCAAGCATTTACAATTCTCGGCTAAAAGCCATATTAAGGAAAATTTAAATTAATTCCTCGGCTGAAAGCCCAATACGTTTTCAACACAATAAAAGGTAACGTTTAAAGACAAGCATTTACACAGTACAACCGAAAACCATCTTAAGAAAACTTGAAATTTCTTGACGGCTGAAGGCCCAAACAAGTATTCAAAGTAATTGAAGACAAACCTTAAAATAAGGATTTACACAGTACGGCTGAAGACCATTTTAAGAATTCGAGATAATTAAAGAGAAACCTTACAGCTAGGAATTTACACATTACGGCTGAAAGCCACAAATTTTAGCACAATCGCGTCTGAAGGCCTAAATTCAGAGCAAACAAGAATTAAAAAAAAAAAGAAAACGGCTGAAGGCCTAATCTTAAAATACTTCACATAAGGTTCGGGTGAAGGCCATATACTGGACGTAGAACATAGTTAATACACGGCTAAAGGCCTGGCTCAGTACTTGCGACAAAAGGAAATCACACTAGCAAACAACACAACAGTGGTGCTCAGAAGAGTTCCAAGGGTCGGCCTGGTGAAGAAACTCTAACAACTGTTCAGGTGAGACAGGCAGCCAAGCGTAATACTAAATAATCGGATGACAACCCGAACCAGGGACAGCTGTAGGACCGACCAACAACCTAATGAATCCCCTTCCGCCCGACCAACGGCAAGACAACGGAAAATATCAGCGAGGACGAAGATCCCAGCAGCACTACGTCTTGACAATTGGCGTCTAAACTCAGTCAAGGCGCAATAACCACTGAAAAATATAACAACACCAAAGGCTGTCGAACTACACGCAGTGCCGGACAGCGTCAACACGGCGAGGAAACACACACTCACTGCTCTGTCCCAACCGACCGACTGCCTACTCCAGTACGCAGACAGCGTTCATAACTGCCCAGTGGAAATCACGGAAGCTACACACAGTTCCACGTAAACACTTGCAAGAAGAACTCCGACATTCCTAAGAGCAATCACTTCGGAACAACAAGGAGAAATCACCAGCCGACACTCACAGATATCCCGAAGCGGTCGTCGACCAAATATACGTCGTCCGATGGGACGACTAACCGAATGACCAACCAAAGTCGTCCCCAGTCAGGTCACGCATGTCAGCAACGGTTGGGCGAGTCTTGGCTGTCCGGACCGCACTGCAGCTCCATCCCGACTTAACACCACGTCCGTTCGGAACTCGGGGACACGGCGACCAGGGCACATTGGCTCTGACCCACCCATGCAGAGGTAACACTTGCCCATTGGCCACAACGTCTCTGCACAAGGAAAGGAACCGACAGACGTCCGGAAAGATGACCAACTGACGAGGCCCAGAAACGGTCAAAAGACCAAATACACGTCGTCCGATGAGACGACCGACCGAACGACCAACCAACGGTCGTTCCCGCTCCAGTCTGCTTCCGTCGGACAGTGCATGTGAGTCGCCAGCGGTCGGAGAGTACTGGCTGCCCGGAGCTCACTGGCGCTCCGTCCCAACTCCCTTCGGACGGACGACGTCTCAGAGACACTGGCTCTGACCCAACCATGCAGGGAGAACACTGGCCCATTGGCCACCCAAGATCTCTGCACAAGGAAGGAACCGACCAAAGTCCCGCAAGATGATCAATTGAAGGTGCCCAGAAACGAACGGTAGGCCAAATACACGTCGCTTAATGATACGAGCAACCGAACGACCAAGCAACGGTCGTTCCCGCTCCAATCTCCTTCCGTCGGACAGTTCATGTGTGTGGCCAGCGGTCGGCAAGTACTGGCTGTCCGCGCCTCCCTGGCGCTCCGTCCCCGACTGAAGTCCCCGACCGCTGCTCCGTCCCGACTGCTGCTCTGTGGCCGGCTGACTTTCAGACACACGACGACCCGGAAATACTGTCGGTCGCTCCAGAGATAGTACGACAGAGCACTTATCGAAAAGCGCTGCTGCTGCCACTCACGGGAAGGTAAGGCAGGAAGCTAGTGACTCCAGCAAATGGAATAAGAAAACGAGGCGGCAGTAAGATAAGAGAAGTGACAAGCAATAAACGTAATGAACACGGGCCGTGCACGGCTCAACAAGGATGTAGCCTTTCGCCCTTATTATTCAATCTGTACATCGAGGAAGCAATGATGTAAATAAAAGAAAGGTTCAGTAGTGGAATTAAAATTCAAGGTGAAAGAATATAATGATACGATTCGCTGATGACAGTGCTATCCCCACTGAAAGTACAGAGTATGGATAGTGTAAACCGAAGAAAGACGAAGGTAAAGAGAAGTAGCAGAAATGAGAACAGCAAGAAACTTAACATCAGGATTGATGGTCACGAAGTAGATAAAGTTAAGGGCTTCTGCTACGTAGGCAGTAAAATAACAAATAGCGGACGGAGCAAGGGGGACATCAAAATCAGACTAGCACTGGTAAAAAGGGCATTCCTGGTCAACAGAAGTCTACTAGTATCAAACATGGACCTTAATTAGAGGTAGAAATTTCTGAGAATGTACGTTTGGAGCACAGCATTGTATGGTAGTCAAACTCGCACTGTGGAAAACCGGAACAGAAGAGAATCAAGCATTTGAGATGTGCTGCTAAAGACGAATGTTGAAAATTAGGTGGACTGACAAGGCAACGAATGAGGAGGTTCTGCGCAGAATCTGAGAGGAAACGAACATGTGGAAAACACTGATAAAGAGAACGAACAGCATGATAGGACATCTGTTATGACATGAGGGAATTACTTCCATGGTACTAGGGGAGCTGTAGAGGGCAAAAACTGTAGAGGAAGACTAAGATTGGACTACATCCAGCAAATAATCGAGGACGTAGGTTGCAAGTACCACTCCGAGGTGAAGAGGTTAGCCCGGAGAGGAACTCGCTGCTGGCCGCATCAAACTAGTCAGAAGAATGATGAAAAAATAATTAATAAACGAAGAGGCACCCAGAAACGGCCGCCAGATCCCGGTAGGATACGAAGCTGTGGACAGGAAATCTGCGGAAGAATGTCGCAATAGACAGGCACAAATCTGGTTCTGACGGCAATGAACAGAGTACGCGAAACAACTTGCCCCCCTTCTAACAGCCGTGTACCACAAGTCTCTAGAGGAACGGAAGGTTCCAAATGATTGGAAAAGAGCACACGTAGTCCCAGTCTTCAAGAAGGGTCGTCGAGGAGATGCGCAAAACTATAGGCCTATATCTCTGACATCGATCTGTTGTAGAACTTTAGAACATGTTTTTTGCTCGCGTATCATCTCACTTCTGGAAACCCAGAATCTACTCTGCTGAAATCAACATGCATTCCGGAAACAGCGATCGTGTGAGACCCAACTCGCTTTATTTGTCCATGAGACCCAGAAAATATTAGATACAGGCTCCCAGGTAGATGTCATTTTCCTTGACTTCGATACAGTTCTGCACTGTCGCCTGATGAACAAAGTAAGAGCCTACAGAATATCAGACCAGCTGTGTGGCTGGATTGAAGAGTTTTTAGCAAACAGAACACAGCATGTTGTTTGTGGTGTCACCGCCAGACACTACACTTGCTAGGTGGTAGCCTTTAAATCGCAGCGGTCCGTTAGTATACGTCGGACTCGCGTGTCGCCACTATCAGTGATTGCAGACCGAGCGCCGCCACACGGCAGGTCTAGAGAGACTTCCTAGCACTCGCCCCAGTTGTACAACCGACTTTGCTAGCGATGGATCACTGACAAAATACGCTCTCGTTTGCCGAGACGATAGTTAGCATAGCCTTGAGCTACGTCGTTTGTTACGAACTAGCAAGGCGCCATGTTCAGTTACTATCACTGGTCAACACTCATTTTCTTGCCAAGGATATTTGAGTGGCTTTAGGATGGGTTAGTGGTGCTGAGGACGAATATAGCAACCATTTATGCAGTTTGGCTCTAGTTTTTGAGATAATGCATGATTTATTCACAAAATTAGGAAAAATTGCTAATACTGAACTCGAGCGCTACAAACTACAATGAAAAAAGAAAATAATCTTTATAAATAGCTTCTATGAAAACCTGATAGGCATTTGTCCACGTATAAAACATAATTGAAAAGTTTCTCTATAAGTATATCATTTTCCGTCCATGACGAACCGCTTCCTGCACGCTTTCCTTTTATAGGTCTCTTCAGAACAGTCACGTTGCAGATTCCAGCAATAATCTGCCATCATATGCCTGTCCCATCTTCCTTTATATCTTTCCTCTATTCCTTTCATATCTTGATGGAACCGCTCTCCTTGTTCCTCACTGAAATCACCTAGATTACGAGGAAATCGATCCAAGTGGCTGTGAAGGAAGTGCAATTTTATGCTCATGTTAGCTCCTAAGTTTTGAAAGTTAGTGAGCATGTTTTTGACCAGTTCCTCGTAATTGGCAGCTTTATGATTGCCCAAAAAACATTTTACAACATCGACAAAACTGTTCCAGGCCGATGCTTCAGTGACAGTCATGACACTTGTAAAATTGGTATCGTTGATGAGCCTGCGAATTTGAGGACCATCAAATATTCCTGCCTTAAGTTTTTCACTACTGAGTCCAGGGAACGTATTGCAGATGTATGTGAAGCAATTACCATTTCTGTCTAAAGCTTTGGTGAATTGCTTCATTAGTCCTAACTTAATATGTAATGGTGGAAGAACAATCTTGTCCCTACTAACCAGAGGTTCATTAATGATGTTTGCTTCAGCAACAGCCATATGTTCCCTTGGAGGCCATGTTTTCTGCTTCCAATGTTCGTGCTTTGCCCTACTATCCCACATGCAGATAAAACATGGGTGCTTTGTGTATCCACTTTGTTGTCCAAGCAAGAAGTTCACCATTTTCAAATCAACACAAGTCAACCACTGGTGCTGCATATACTGAATTTTCTGCAGAACCATCTTGGTGTTAGCATATGCTTCACAAAGTTTTGTTGAGTGGGCAATTGGAATAGATGCGTAACTATTGCCATTGTGTAGGAGAACACATTTTAAACTTCTAGTGGAACTGTCTATGAATAAACGCCAGTCCTCTGGTCTATATTCCGGCAGCCCCAATTCAAGTAAAAGTCCAGGTATATTGCTGCAATACACTATAACCTCTTCTTAGTTGAAGTATGGAAGAAGGTTTTCTTCTCTCATGCGGTAAGCTGTTATTTTAACACTTGGATGAAGACAGTTCTTTTCCTTAAGCCTGGATGCTAAGAGTTCTGATGCTTGCTTTGAAAGATTGAGTTCTCGTATCAAGTCACTGAGCCCCTTCTGGTCGAACTGCTGGGGTTGTGTCTCACGTCCTTCGTATTCCGAACCACTACTTGTACATTCCTCGCCGTGCACCTCGTCATCTGATGATGTTAGCGTGGGTAATGTTGTGAAGGTTGGTACAGGAACATCGTTGCTGTGCACCACCGGTCTTCTTGCTGACTCCAAATCGGGATATTCCCACTTTCGTTTTTTGAACCTATTAAAACCTTTCACATTAACAATGCAAAAATAGCAATCATCTGTATGGTTCTTCTGCTCTCGCCATACCATAGGCACTCCGAAGTTTAAGCTTTTCCTTTTTCGTTTTGTCCACTGCCGTAAGCACTCCACACAGCATTTACAAACTTTATGGGGTGCCCACGCCTTGTCTTGATCTCCAAGTTTAATTCCGAAATATGCCAGATACGCTTCCTTCACAAAAGGAGTGATATTCTTCCTGTTCTTTTGAAGAACGTATTCACCACAAATGTAGCAGAACTCATCTGGATGGTTCACGCAAAGACGGCGTGAAGAACTCATGTTTTCCTAAAACAAAATTGCACAAATACTACATATTATGCAGAACTTTCTTGTATTTGCATGTCAATCACATCCAACAAACATCATTAATTGTTTTGTGTGAAATGAATACTCACCTCTTATTTGCTACGTCACGATGAAAAGGTTCTATCTCCTTGAAGCTGCACTGCACATGTGTGTGACTTTCGACCATCGCCATTTTCCTTGTTTACACTGAACGCTACCTATCGGCTGTTGCGGGGATTACCTCGGCCAACAAATGAATGTCGAGTACCGCCGAATTCAAATCTGCACAACCCTCAATATCTTCAACACACGCACCGCACAACAGGACTGAACACATGCTGACAGTGTGATGTTTGCATGATGTAATCCTCAACCACACAGATGCACTCCCTGAGCACAATTGTTTAATAAAGATAGTACAATATCACTAATTAAAAAACAGGTAGCAAATACATTACACCATATATGGACCCTGCAGTCGATATTATCCACATGAAACTCTCATTTCCACAAATAACCTATATCTCAAAAACCAGAGCCAATTTGGAAAAAGTACAAATATACTCAGAATGAGTATCATAACAATATCCCATTTTCGTTCAAACTTCCCTGGCAACGAAAAAAAATTTTTATTTTGTAGAGCTGTGATTGATACTGTGAATAATATACCGTCAAGAGCGACGTTCACCATTAATGGATTAAAGTTAAGTATTCCACCAGCTACGTCCGTTTTTTCTAAATTCTAATTTCCTTGTCCTGATCCAGACCGCACGCCAGCCTGCGTGAGCTAAAAAGCGTGCCTTTCGGATTCCTCTAGTAACACGGTGTTGGCTCTACTGCCAACCACAACATTGTTGTCAATGGAGAGACGTCTACAGACGTTAAAGTAACCTCTGGCGTGCCACAGGGGAGTGTTATGTGTTCATTGCTTTTCACAATATATAAAAATGACCTAGTAGATAGTGTCGGAAGTTCCATTCGGCTTTTCACGGATGATGCTGTAGTATACAGAGATGTTGCAGCATTAGAAAATTGCAGTGGAATGGAGGAAGATCAGCAGCGGAGTGGCAAGTGACCCGTAACATAGACAAATGTAATGTATCGTGAATACATAGAAAGAAGGATCCTTTATTGTATGATTATATGATAGCGGAAGAAACACTGGTAGCAGTTACTTCTGTAAAATATCTGGGAGTATGGGTACGGAATGATTTGAAGTGGAATGATCATATAAAATTAATTGTTGGTAAGGCGGGTGCCAGGTTGAGATTCATTGGGAGAGTCCTTAGGAAATTTAGTCCATCAACAAAGGAGGTGGCTTACAAAACACTCGTTCGACCTATACTTGAGTATTGCTCATCGGTGTGCGATCCGTACCAGGTTGGGTTGACAGAGGAGATAGAGAAGATCCAAAGAAGAGCGGCGCGTTTCGTCACACGGTTATTTGGGAAGCGTGTTAGCGTTACGGAGATGCTTAGCAAACTCAAGTGGCAGACTCTGCAAGGGAGGCGCTCTGCATCGCGGTGTAGCTTGCTGTCCAGGTTTCGAGAGGGTGCGTTCCTGGATGAGGTATCAAATATATTGCTTCCCCCTACTTATACCTCCCGACGAGATCACGAATGTAACATTAGAGAGATTCGAGCGCGACGGAGGCTTTCCGGCAGTCGTTCTTCCCGCGAACCATACGCGAGTGGAACCGGAAATGGAGGTAATGACAGTGACACGTAAAGTGCTCTCCGCCATACACCGTTGGGCGGCTTGCGGATTATAAATGTAGATGTAGATGTAGATGGCGGCGCATCAGTCCAGCAGGACTTCGAATTAAATGCGTGCAAGAGCCCAAATTTCGAAAAATCGTTCAAGCGCCTGATGCGATCAAAATCTCTGAGAAGAACAGATCCGTTAGGCGTAAAGCGATTCTTGCGGGGCGTAGAAGGCACCGTGCAACTGGAGCCGCGTGCGGTGGTGCTGGCCATGTAAATGGTCCGCCGGTGTAGGACCATCGCAATTCCGTATGAAGAAGCTTCCACTGCAAAAACCATTTGCTTTTTAATTTTTTTCACTTTTTCATTTTTTTTTTTTTTAGTCGTCAGTCTTTGATCCAGCCCGCCATGAATTTCTCTCCTGCGTCAACCTCTTCATCTCAGAGTAGCACTTCAACCTGCTGGATGTAATCCAATCTCTGTCTTCCTCTAAAGATTTTTGCCCTCTACAGCTCCCTCTAGTATCGTGGAAGTCAGTCCCTGACGTCTTAACAGATGTCCTCTCATCCTGTCTCTTCTCCTTGTCAGTGTTTCCCACATATTCCTTTCCTCTCCAGTTCTGCGCAGAGCCTCCTCATTCGTTGCCTTGTCAGTCCACCTAATTTTCAACATTCGTCTTTAACACCACGTCTCAAATGCTTGATTGTCTTCTGTTCCGGTTTTCCCACAGTGCGAGTTTCAATACCATACAATGCTGTGCTCCAAACGTATATTCTCAGAAATCTCTTCCTCTAATTAAGGTCTTTGTTTGATACTAGTAGACTTCTGTTAGCCAGGAATGCCCTTTTTGCCAGTGCTAGTCTGCTTTTGATGTCCCCCTTGCTCCGTCCGTCATTGTTTATTTTTCTGCCTAGGTAGCAGAAATCCTTAACTGATGTTAAGTTTCTCGCTGTTCCCATTTCTGTTACTTCTCATTACTTCCTTCTTTCTTCGATTTACTCTCAATCCGTATTCTGTATACATTAGACTGTCCATACCATTCAGCAAATCATGTAATTCGTCTTCACTTTCACTCAGGGTAGCAATGTCGTCAGCGAATCGTATCATTGATATCCGCAGCAACAAATTATAGGTAGAAGCAAGGCAAAAGATAGAACACTTGGTGGCAGCGCGCCTCTGAAGGAAAAGAAAGAAATATTAGTGACGCGCTGTGACCGAGTGGCAAGGAGCAAAGGTAGCATTGGCTCTGGAATCCTCGTCACCAGATATTGTATTTTTCGTACATCCATATTTAAACTGGATGAAGGTGGGACACAGCTGGTATAACTTTTATTAAAAAGGAAAATCCTCCAGCTCTCCTTAAGATTTTTTATTTATTTCGCTACTAGACAATAGTTCCTGCCCGCCACCCATGTAGAGCACGTGTTGATCTCACTCAGATTGGAATGTATGCAGCAGGGACAGGCTGGACAGTGAAGGGGAGGCGTGTTTATAGCGATAAGAAGTGCAATAGTATCGAAGGAAATTGACGGAGATCCGAAATGTGAAATAATTTGGGTGAAGGTCACGGATAAAGCAGGCTTAGACATGGTAAATGGATGTCTCTATAGGTCCCTTGGCTCAGCAGCTGTTGTGGCTGAGCACCTGAAGGATAATTTGGAAAATATTTCGAGTAGATTTCCCCACCATGTTACAGTTCTGGGTGGAGATTTTAATTTGCCGGATATAGACTGGGAGACTCAAACGTTCATAACGGGTGGCAGGGACAAGAAATCCAGTGAAATGTTTTTAAGAGCATTATCTGAAAACTACCTTGAGCAGTTAAACAGAGAACCGACTCGTGGCGATAACATATTAGACCTTCCGGTGACAAACAGACCCGAACTATTTGAAACAGTTAACGCAGAACAGGGAATCAGCGATCATAAAGCGGTTACGACATCGATGATTTCAGGCGTAAATAGAAATATTAAAAAAGGTAGGAAGATTTTTCTGTTTAGCAAAAGTGACAAAAAGCAGATTACAGAATACCTGACGGCTCAACACAAAAGTTTTGTCTCAAGTACAGATAGTGTTGAGGATCAGTGGACCAAGTTCAAAACCATCGTACAATATGCGTTAGATGAGTATGTGCCAAGCAAGATCGTAAGAGATGGAAAAGAGCCACCGTGGTACAACAACCGAGTTAGAAAACTGCTGCGGATGCAAAGGGAAGTTCAGAGCAAACATAATCATAGCCAAAGCCTTGCAGACAAACAAAAATTACGCGAAGCGAAATGTAGTGTGAGGAGGGCTATGCGAGAGGCGTTCAATGAATTCGAAAGTAAAGTTCTATGTACTGACTTGGCAGAAAATCCTAAGAAATTTTGGTCTTATGTCAAAGCGGTAGATGGATCAAAACAAAATGTCCAGACACTCTGTGACCAAAATGGTTCTGAAACAGAGGATGACAGACTAATGGCCGAAATACTAAATGTCTTTCTCCAAAGCTTTTTCACAGAGGAAGACTGCACTGTAGTTCCTTCTCTAGATTGTCGCACAGATGACAAAATGGTAGATATCGAAATAGACGACAGAGGGATAGAGAAACAATTAAAATCGCTCAAAAGAGGAAAGGCCGCTGGACCTGATGGGATACCAGTTCGATTTTACACAGAGTACGCGAATGAACTTGCCCCTCTTCTTGCAGCGGTGTACCATAGGTCTCTAGAAGAGCGTAGCGTTCCAAAGATTGGAAAAGGGCACAGGTCATCCCCGTTTTCAAGAAGGGACGTCGAACAGACGTGCAGAACTATAGACCTATATCTCTACCGTCGATCAATTGTAGAATTTTGGAACACGTATTACGTTCGAGTACATTTGACTTTTCTGGAGGCCAGAAATCTACTCTGTAGGAATCAGCATGGGTTTCGAAAAAGACGGTAGTGTGAAACCCAGCTCGCGCTATTCGTCCACGAGACTCAGAGGGCCACAGACACCGGTTCACAGGTAGATGCCGTGTTTCTTGACTTCCGCAAGGCGTTCGATACAGTTCCCCACAGTCGTTTAATGAACAAAGTAAGACCATATGGACTGTCAGACCAATTGTGTTATTGTAGAGTTCGTAGATAACAGAGCGCAGCATGTCATTCTCAATGGAGAGAAGTCATCCGAAGTAAGAGTGATTTCAGGTGTGCCGCAGGGGAGTGTCATAGGACCGTTGCTATTCATAATATACATAAATGACCTTGTGGATGACATCGGAAGTTCACTGAGGCTTTTTGCAGATGATGCTGTGGTGTATCGAGAGGTTGTAACAATGGAAAATTCTACTGAAATGCAGGAGGATTTGCAGCGAATTGACGCATGGTGCAGGGAATGGCAATTCAATCTCAATGTAGACAAGTGTAATGTGCTGCGTATACATAGAAAGATAGATCCCTTATCATTTAGCTACAAAATAGCAGGTCAGCAAGTGGAAGCAGTTAATTCCATAAATTATCTGCGAGTACGCATTAGGAATGTTCATATAAAGTTGATCGTCGGTAAAGCAGATGCCAGACTGAGATTCATTGGAAGAATACTAAGGAAATGCAATCCGGAAACAAAGGAAGTAGGTTACAGTACGCTTATTCGCCCACTGCTTGAATACTGCTCGGCATTGTGGGATCCGTACCAGATAGGGTTGATAGAAGAGATAGAGAAGATCCAACGGAGAGCAGCGCGCTTCGTTACAGGATCATTTAGTAATCGCGAAAGCGTTACGGAGATGATAGATAAACTCCAGTGGAAGACTCTGCAGGAGAGACGCTCAGTAGCTCGGTACGGGCTTTTGTTAAAGTTTCGAGAACATACCTTCACCGAAGAGTCAAGCAGTATATTGCTCCCTCCTACGTATACCTCGCGAAGAGACCATGAGGATAAAATCAGAGAGATTAGAGCCCACATAGAAGCATACCGACAATCCTTCTTTCTACGAACAATACGAGACTGGAATAGAAGGGAGAACCGATAGAGGTACTCAGGGTACCCTCCGCCACACACCGTCAGGTGGCTTGCGGAGTATGGATGTAGATGTAGATGTAGACTTCTAGACTGAGCCACACACAACTGATTTCAGCAAAGTGTACGGGCCTGAAGATGGCGTTGACGCAAAGCCGAAACTAGTAGCAAAGTAAATAAAAAATCTTGATTACAGCTGGAGGAATTTCATTTTCAATAAAAAAGATACTGTAGTGGCTACTGTGTGAGTGATATAACGGATCTTTTATGTTGGGAAAAATTTTATTTTATTTTTTGTTACATGTTTTCGTTAAATAGCTGAATAAATTGTAATTAGGAATAATTTAATTAAGCAGAGTAGAGAAGATAAAGTGAAAGAGATTTCATTGGGCGGAAATTGTCGTAATGTAACGTCATTTCGTTGTTCGGTTGTTAAAACAAGTCGTTTGTGTTCCGTTCTGCTGTTCGGTCGTGCGCGTATCTGAAACGAACTAATTCGGGGACTAGAAAAACTTTCACATAATAGTTACGATTCGATGTTGTGACAAAAGGGGTTAACGTCAGTGTTAATTTGAACTGTGGGCGACAGGATTAGTTTTGACAGATGCGTGATAACGGACGTAACGAAAGTTATTTGCTTATCATCCTTGAACGTGACTTTTTATTTAATTAACGATTGAGGGCTCATTAAAAGCTATTATCTCAGATTAGGATCAATCCCTCTTTCCTCTCAGATAGTGATCATTCATTAACATTTACGTCATAAGAAAAAGGATTATTAGTGAAAGTGATGTTAAATGACAATTACGTGTTATTCCGTTAGTGTGAAACCGACGTAATATCTTTGAAATGACATTGATATATAATTTGTGTTAAATACTGAACTGAGACAGGAAGTAAATTGAAATTAGTGAACATTTGATACTGAGACTACAGAAGCAGAAGCGCTTAAGGTTCCTCTTCTCTAAAATGGCAAAATAGGTACGAACTTTAACTCAATAGTCGACATAATTAATTGCAAAGACATTAGCATTTAATACTTATTTTGACGACGCGCTGTTAAACAAAGGAACGTTGAGTCTCTGTAGGAGTAATAAAATTAAATCTAAAAACATAATTAATAACGGCGAACTCCGCTTTAACAAACAGTAGTGCGTGTCGTCATCGGGCAATAACTGCTCAACACTAGAGACTTGTGTGGTGAAATTAGAAGTCGGGCATATAAAACAAGCTTAAAAATCCATTCAAGCTACAGTGGAGTCGGCACAACACGACGTGGGCAGTTTAGTGAGCACTGATACAAACAAGGAAGGGGATAAGCTGCGATGACCGGTGGCAGGAATCCAAAAGCATCTATACAAAACAGTTCTGGATTAATTGAACACTTTATTTCTACAAGGAAGAGTGCCGTTACTTAACTTGTATCTGCTTCTGTGCCTCTTACATGAAGTTACTTATACAGACTATTACTAATCGCGTAAAGCAGGCTAAGGATCGTCATCCTGTTAGTCAGTACTGATGCTCTCCAACTATGCTACCGAACTGGGCGACTGGTCTAATGAGCTTCGACAGGGGGCGCGGAACTCTGTCTTCCTGGAATAGTGGCCCTGCCCGTTCTTTCCATTAGAAAACGGGCCAGCGCCTTCTCGATGCCGTTTCTCAGAACTGCGCTTGTCAGCCTGCAGTCGATGCTTTGGGACTGCGCTGATCAGACTAGTATCTACATGGGGTAGTGCTGTTTATTGGATTCCCAACAACATGCAGTTGGCATTATGTTAGACTTTGCTCACACGTTTTCGTAGCCATTAGTGAATTCAGTCATTACTGTAACGAATATGTACACTGATAATGGCTAGGATTACAGAAGAGTTTCTAGAATTATATCAGACAATACCGTACATGTACCTGAATACAGGCTGCATACACAATATCAGACACAGAACTCAGGAGATTACAGATCACTATCAATGATGAAGTATAAAAATATTAAAAATGTAAGAAATTATAAATAGTAATCGCAGGTAACAGTTCAGTTACAAGCACCTAACAGAAATCAAACAAAATTTGGAGGTAATGTGGATCCTGAGTCATTTGCTTATCTTAGAAGTAAGATGATATGAAGGGCTTATTTCAGTAGTGGTACAAGTTCATTTTTGTTCATATTGAGATACCGAGTCCTAAAGTTAAATGTGAGTTTAAAAATCTGCAGTTGAGATACCAGAAATATTCAAGCATATGGCTTCTTGCTAGAGATGAACCTTTCTTTCTGTTTGTTTGGCTCATTAATTTCAGAAACATTATAGACAGAAAAGTGGAGGTAATGGACTTGTACCACTATTGAAATAAGCCCTTCACATAGATTGTCAGTGCAAGGCAATGGAAATTAGACCTAGCCAAGCTGAAGATGAACGTAATTCAAAATGCAAAGATTGTAACACCTAAAATTGAATGGCTAGACATCAGGATCTGGACTCTGAGGTATTTTCTGATTTAGAGCATCGTATGCCTGTAAGGCGTGTCTTTCAAGCAATGAAGAAGACGATTTAATTCTACTCAGATTTGGAATTATAGGAACATCATAAAAATCAAGCGTATAGAGGAGATCACAGATTTATACATCCTTGTAAGAGTGGAGGAGAAGTTTATAGAAATCTCTATCAAAAACGAGGATCCGGATAACTGATCATGAAAGGTACTTGATCAAGGCCACAACTTAGGGACACGGAGAATGTAGGTTGTGGGAGCTACTAAGAAATTAATAAGAGGGCAGAAAGGTATGAACAATGATAAGCTAATAATCACATAGACGTTGGAAATCCAGAGGTGGACAGAGTATTAAGATCGCATATGCAGATTATACATCGAAGATACTCCATAAGAAAGCAAATTTTTATCAAAGACTTAGAGCCCAGGAAATAAGTTTTGTTCCTACGGACAGCATGTAGGGTTCTGCCTCCTGGCGACGTGGTGAAGAGGGTCGACTGAGGGTGACAGGTAAGATGAATGTGCGCTGCTCTGACTTGGTAATAGCCACCACACACTGCCCACGGTCCAAGTCAACCCGTGATTTGCGGCCATTCAACTGATAGGATGCTAGTAAGGACATCGGATATTCGTCCATACGAGCAAACTCTGACGAAAAAGCCAGTTAATTATTTTTTTCTTTCTCCCTGATTTTTGTAATGGAGTTGGGAAAAATCCACATTCAAGTAATTACCATTGTGTAATTACTGGAATTAATTCCTGTAGTTTAGGCGTAAAGCGTAAGAAGCAACGTTAGCACTTGTAGCGCTACGAAATAAATCAAGTTTCAACTTGAACTTTTTTTGAAATATACACTGATTAATTTTTTAGAAACAGGAAAGAACTAAAAATCTAGCTGATGTCCTCTGAAAACTGAAGTACTCCTGCCGAGCGAGGTGTCACAGTGGTTACGCCACTGGACTGCCAATTTGTTATAGAGTGGCTCACATCTCGTCTGGCCATGCTTACCTAGGTTTCCAGTGGTTATGTTAAATCGATAAGGGGACTGAGTACGGTGAAATTAGACTACAAGTGACAGTTTCCAGATATTATCTCTTAATAATATTTTATCTCTCCAGAACAGTTTCGCGTATAATTTGTCAAATACACATTTCAAAAACAGTTTTTCACCACTTCGGATCCAAGAGTTCCGGAACCTGTACTTAAAATTGGAATAGAGATCAAAAGAAACATCATTTCCGCCCTGTTTATTTCCATGAAAACCAAAAATTGCATGTTGTACCACCATACAGCGACACTTTCAGAGGTGGTGGTCCAGATTGCTGTACACACCGGTACCTCTAATACCAAGTAGCAGGTTCTCTTGTATTCATGCATACCTGTATTCGTCGTGGCATGCTATCCCCAACTTCATCAAGGCATTGTTGGTCCAGATTGTCCCACTCCTCAACGGCAATTCGGCGTTGATCCCTCAGAGTGATTAGTGGGTCACGTTGTCCATAAACAGCCCTTTTAAATCTATGTTCGATATGTTTATGTCTGGAGAATATGCTGGCCACTCTAGTCGAGCGATGTCGTTATGATGAAGACAAATGTTCACAAGATGTGCACGATGGGGGCGCGAATTGTCGTCCATGAAGACCAATGCCTCGTCAATATACTGTCGATTTTGTTGCACTATCTGTCTGAGGATGGCATCCACGTATCGTACACCAATTACGGCTCCTTCCGTGACCAACAGCGGCGTACGTCGGCCCCCCTTGTGCCACCCGAAATCTGGAGAGAACCTTCACCTTACTGCAGTCGCTGGACAGTGTGTCTAAGGCGTTCAGCTTGACCGAGTTGCCTCCGAACACGTCTCCGACGATTGTCTGGTTGAAGGCATATGCGACAGTTATCGGTGAAGAGAACTTGATGCCAATCCTAAGTGGTCCATTCGGCATGTTGTTGGGCACATCTGTAACGCGCTGCACGGTGTCGAGGTTGCAAAGATAGGTTTCGCCATGGACGTCGGGAGTGAAGTTGCGCATCATGCAGCCTATTACGCACACTTTGAATTGTAACAGACGTCCTGTGGCTGCACGATAATCATTGTTCAACACGGTGGCGTTGTTGTCAGGGTTCCTCCGAGCCATAATCCGTAGTAGCCCTCGGGCGGCCTGAGCGGGGCATGTCATCGACAGTTCCTGTCTCTCTCTATCTCCTCCATGTCCGAACAACATCGCTGTGATTCACTGGGAGAAGCCTGGACACTTCTCTTGTTGAGAGCCCTTCTTGGCGCAAAGTAACAATGCGGACGCGATCGATCGCGGTATTGACCGTCTAGGCATGGTTGAACTACAGACAACGCGAGCTATGCACCTCCTTTCTTGTGGAATGTCAGAACTGATCGGCTGCCGGCTCCCCTCCGTCTTATAGGCGCTGCTCAAGCATGGTTGTTTACATCTTTGGGTGGGCTTTAGTGACATCTCCGAATAGTCAAAGGAACTGTGTCTACGATAAAATATCCACAGACAACGTCTATCTTCGAGAGTTCTGTGAACAGGGGTGATGCAAAACTTTTTTTTGATATGTGTATAATTCTAAATGCAAGTGTGTTATTATTTCAAAGTTAATAGTGTAACCTCAAAAAATCCATTCGTTCTGTATTGACTGAACTGTTTCTACCTCTTGGCATGCATAATCTAGAAGGCTGTGGTTTTCCGCTATTTATTCCTTTAAGCCAAGTATATGTTAACAGGATCGATGCTCTGTCTAAACAGAAATGGCTGTATTCCACAAGCGTTTAGTGCTTTGTGAGTGTTGGATTGTAATGTTTAGAAACTCTAAATGGTAAAGGAAGACTTGAGACAAAAACATTGAACTTTAGAATTATTATGGAATGCGATTAAGCCCAAATTACCTTTAAGAAATGAAAAGGTCAGCGAGGACTACATTTTTCCACAAATCATCCACTGACGATAATCCTATACATGATGTTTGCCAATTACACAGAAAAAATTAAGGCTTTCGTGCCATTCCGTCTCTAGTGATGGAAATTATTCAGCCATTACATAGACAGTTAGCTCAGCTTGATCTCCCTTCCGACTGTCTCCATGGCCGGACACAAAACCCGAATGAAACATTCATTTATGTCATTTAAACTCGCATAATACATAGTACACGTAACGTGTATCCACAGGACATGTGGCCTGTATTTGAAGAAGTGTCATGATGATCTCTCCATTGGCAAAAGATTCCGGAATAGTCCCCCATTCGGATCTCCGGGAGGGGACTGCCAAGGGGGAGGTTACCATGAGAGAAAGATTGAATAATAAACGAATGGATAACGTTCTACGAGTCGGGGCGTGGAATGTCAGAAGCTTGAACGTGGTAGAGAAACTAGAAAATCTGAAAAGTAAATGCAAAGGTTCAATCTAGATATAGTAGGGGTCAGTGAAGTGAAGTGGAAGGAAGACAAGGATTTCTGGTCAGATGAGTATCGGGTAATATCAACAGCAGCAGAAAATGGTATAACAGGTGTAGGATTCGTTATGAATAGGAAGGTAGGGCAGAGGGTGTGTTACTGTGAACAGTTCAGTGACCGGGTTGTTCTAATCAGAATCGACAGCAGACCAACACCGACAACGATAGTTCAGGTATACATGCCGACGGCGCAAGCTGAAGATGAGAAAGTGTATGAGGATATTGAAAGTCGTGTTATGATTCAAACTGTGCACAGTAGGCTGCATGTTGCGCAACTTCACTCTCGACGTCCATGGCGAGGTCAATGTTTGCAACCATTACACCATGCAGCGCGATACAGATTGGTCCAGTAACATGCCGAATGGACCGCTGAAGATTGGCATCACGTTCTCTTCACCGATGAGTGTCGCATACGCCTTCAACCAGACTATCGTCGGAGACGTGTTTAGAGGCAACCTGGTCAAGCTGAACGCCTTAGACACAATGTCCAGAGAGGGCAGCAAGTTGGCGGTTTCCTGCAGTTTCGGGGTGGCATTATGTGGGGCTGACGTACGCTGCTGGTGGTCATGGAAGGCGCCGTAACGGCTTTAAGATACGTGAATGCCACCCTCCAACCGATAGTGCAACAATATCGGCACCTTATTAGCGAAGCATTCGTCTTCATGGACGACAATTCGCGCTCCAATCGTGCACATCTTCTTAACGTCTTCCTTCATGATTACAACGTCGCTCGACAAGAGTGACCACATGTTCTCCAGACATGAAAACTATCGAACATACCTGGGATAGATTTAAAAGGGCTGTTTATGGACGATGTGACCCGCCAACCACTCCGAGGGATCTAGGCCGAATAGCCGTTGTGTAGTGAGACAATCTGGACCAACCGTGTCTCGATGAGCTTGTGGACAGTATGCCACGACGAATACAGGCATGCATCAGTGCAAAAGGACGTACTACCGAATATTGGAGATACCGGTGTTTAAAGCAATCTGGACCACCACCTCTGAAGGTCTCGTTGCATGGTGGTACAACATGCAATGTATGGTTTTCTTGAGCAGTAGAAAAGGCGGAAATGATATTTATGTTGATCTCTATTCCAATTTTCTTTTCTGTACAGGTTCCAGAGCTCCTGGAACCGAGGTGATGTAAAACGTTTTTTGATGTGTGTGTTTACTGCCCTCCTCTCCCAGGCAACCTCATTCGAAGTGTACCACATAAACGTAGACAGAAAAGGACTGTAATGTGCAACAGAGGTGGCACATGTTTGCATGACCAATTTTCTGGTGTATCAGCGCTGGAGAATTTTCAGTCCTTTTAAAAATTTTCTGTGGTTAGGCTTGGTTTGGAAATTACAAAGATAATCTCCCTTTTTTATTATTTTGGCCGAAGTGGTGTCCGAACGCCTAGTAAGGAGACATATTGTTCGACTCTGCCCATTCTAGGCACCGATGGTCATCACGAGGGAGTCGAGGCCCTGATAGACAATGCATAAAGGGAGTCACACCACAAACGCAGAATATTTCGCTTTGGTCTCTGGATCTCCATAGGGCAGCTTCAGCTCTTGCATCGCCCCTGCCTACAAAATACGCTCTCGACTGTGCGAAGAACCGTCTTCGTTGATACACGTTGAGGTTACATACCTACTAACATTGTGTCGAACCTCCTTTTTTGCGGTGTAGCAACTCGATGTGGCATGAGGTCAACAAGTCGTTGAATGTTCCCTTCTGAAATACTGAGATAAGCTGGTTCTGTAGCCAAACATAATTGCGAAAGAGTTGCCGTTGCAGGATTTTGTGCATGAACTGACCTCTAGATTATGTCCCATAAATGCGTGATGGGTTTCTTGGTGGACTATCTGGGTTGTCAAATCACTCGCTCGAACTGTCCAAAATTTTCTTCAAACTATCGCCTACAACTATGGACAGTAACATGGTGCGTTGTCACCCATAAAGATTATGCCGTTAAATGGCTACAAATGATATCAAAATACCCGGACATAAACATTTCCAGCCAATGATGAGTTCATCTGGACCAAAAAACCCAGATCATTCCACGTAAACACAGCCCACACCATTATAGAGCCACCATCAGTCTGCACAGTGCCTTGTTGAAAACCTGGGTCCATGGCTTCGTGGATTCTGTGCCACACTCGAACCCTACCACAAGCTATTAAAAACTGAAATCGAGAGTCATGTGACCAGGTCACGGTCTAGGATCCAACAGAAATCGTCACGAGCCCAGCAAAGGCGCTGCAGGTAATGTGGTGCTGTTAGCAAAGGCACTCGCGTCTGTCGTCTGCTGCCATAGCCCATTAACGCCAAATTTCGCCAAACACTGCTGAGGAATACGTTCATCGTACGTCCCACATTGATTGCTGCGGTTATTTCACTTGCCTGTTAGCACTGGCAACTCTAAGCAAACACAGCTGCTCTCGGTCGTTAAGTGAAGGTCGTCGGCCACGGCGTTGACCGTGGTGAGGCGTAATGCCTGACACCGTGGATATCGGAATACTGAATGTCCCCTGTGCCTAGCTCCAACTGCAATTCCACATTCAGAGTCTGTTAATTCCTGTCGTGCGACCATAATCACACCGGAAACCTTTTCACGTGAATCACTGAGTACAAATGACAACTATACCAATGCACTGCCCGTTTGTATCTTGTGTGCGAGAAGCTACCGCCATCTCTATATGTGGATATCACTATCCCATGACTTCCATCACCTCTGTGTATTGTACTCTTCTTTCGAGGGATTCGGCACAGCTGTGGCTGCAGACCATACACGTAAAACGAACTTGAGAATTCACTCACTTTCACCTCTAGTCATCAGAACAGTCCATGATTTGCGCGTACTATAAGAAAGATGAATACAAAATAGGAAGCTGGGAATAACGAGTCATTATTTATAGAACTTCTAAAATGTTATTTTCAAAAAGAATGAGATTTTCACACTGTAGCGGAGTGTGCGCTGATATGAAACTTCCTGGCAGATTAAAACTGTGTGCCCAACCGAGACTCGAACTCGGGACCTTTGCCTTTCGCGGCCAAGTGCTCTACCATCTGAGCTACCGAAGCACGACTCACTCCCGGTCTCACAGCTTTACTTCTGCCAGTATCTCGTCTCCTACCTTCCAAACTTTACAGAAGCTCTCCTGCAAACCTTGCAGAACTAGCACTCCTGAAAGAAAGGATACTGCGGAGACATGGCTTAGCCACAGCCTGGGTGATGTTTCCAGAATGAGATTTTCACTCTGCAGCGGAGTGTGCGCTGATATGAAACTTCCTGGAAGATTAAAACTGTTTGCCCGACCGAGACTCGAACTCGGGACCTTTGCCTTTCGCGGGCAAGTGCTCTACCATCTGAGCGACCGAAGCACGACTCACGCCCGGTCTCACAGCTTTACTTCTGCTAGTATCTCGTCTCCTACCTTCCAAACTTTACGGAAGCTCTCCTGCAAACTAACTTTTTTTGTTATTTTCAAGCTTGCTACCTTCCCATTGAAGTAGAGATGGGCATGCATGTTAATGAAGTGTCCGAGCCAGCCAGCCATCCAGCCAGCCAACGGCTGGGTGGACCGTTTCAGTTTTCTGTGGGATTCAGGTCACGTGATTTAGTGGATGAGTCGAGGTGTGACTGGTTGCCTGATCATTTGTCAAACGAGGAAGACATATACGCAGCCATGTGAACCCAGCTGTTGTGTTCATCTACAGTATACTCAACACAGACATGTAGGAGGATGGTAATACTTGGTCATGTTCACACTAACTTGAATGTATGGGCCCAATTCATGGTACGAAAAGCATCCCCATATCATCACAGAACCAATTCTGTCTTGAACTATACTTTGGGCAAGCCACTGGGTAAACATCCCATCTAGCAGTCGCTGCACTCTGCGTCTGTGCCATTTAAAGAAACGGTAACTCACAGTACACTGGATGACAGTTATCTGTTGTTTGCGTCATTGAAAACATGCAGCATTATATGCCGCTTTGAGCAGTGGTCTTTTGCAACGTCTCGAATTCTAATGGCTACTTCTTGCATTTCCGTTCGCACTGTTTGCTCATATCCTGGTTGCGGTGTGCAAGAAAACCCCACCTGTACTAAACCTCCAGACATATGTCAGTATAGCCGGTGAGTCCGTAGATGGTGGTATAACGGGCGTACAATATGACTGGCCACGCTTTCCCACACGAGTTTTCCGATAATTAAGTCAGTCTGTCCTTCAAATGACTTAGTGAGCCGCAACGTAGGAATTCTTCTACGTGGGGACGCCCTCGTAGTTTTACGCCCCCTTGCAGAGCCGTCGGAGTCCGAAAGTGCAATGATGCTGTCTACGTTTTACGTAATGATGCTGGAAGAAGTTTTTTTGTGCAAGTAAGATTTACTCGGTGGCATTATGGTTCGTTTATTTAGGAAACAGTGTAAAATGAACTTGTTCACACCGATTATAAGCTAATTATTAATGGTACGAGAGTATGATATACCGGATAACTAAATCGAAAGGCGTCCTATTGACAACTACAGACTATGGTGCAGCATCTGTAACTTTAGCGTACAATCGGTGTAGTTCATACAAGATATCACATCTTCGGTTATGCCGAAGATATTCGTTTATTTATTACTATCAACGTTTCCTGGCATTGTAAAATTATTGAAAGATAGTATTTATGACCCATAGACTCCTACTAATATGCAACTTCTATTGGCAAATATTTATTAATAATAAGAAATTGACTCATGCCAGAGTGAATGTACTATACCTACGTATCTCTTTGTTGACGTCACTAGCGATTTCTGCATCGGCACATCAGACTGGCTCTGATGCCGCCAGATGGCCAACCGCGTCTGCTAGCCGGCTTGGAAACCTACTGCTCGCTCCGTACTCCATAAGTACTACAGCGCTGATACATTCACTTCATGTACGTGAAATAGCAAAACTGGAAGTAAAACAAACGCGCTCTTATCTGCAAGTAAGGGGTACCTTACAGGTAGACCAGAATTTAGTGACGGCTGTGAGAGAACTGGCCACATATGTTGTGTTAGCTATACCTAGGTATTAGGCAATATGATAAAATTCATGTACTTCGATCCATGTAACCGTCTTTAATATAATATCTAATGGCTTAAGTGTAACACTTAGGTTTTATCCATGTATTTACTGGTTTGTAATTAAATTCGTTTGAAACGATGATTATAACTGGCACCTAGACTACGGGTTGCAGTGTTACTCGCTTTGTTATTCAACGTTATGGATTTATAATTTTTTGAGCACTGGCACTGTACATACTTTCGTGTATCTTAAGATATTGAGCTGCTTTCAACTGTGAGCATATTAAATTCCTTCTTCTTTAGTATGTCCTGGTTTTGTATTACTTAAATAACACCTTATGCTTCGTACATGATTGTTACAGATGGCAGGAATTCATCATAGTTCCTTAAGCTTAATAAAAAGCTTGTTACTTTACAATTATTTGTATTATTGTGGAGGCACGTGTAGCACAAACGCTACATATGCTCTCTTGACTATAATACAGCTGCTCCCTTGTTCCTGTAGAGAGATACGCCCGATTGACATCCACACATTGACTGTGCGATAGTTACCACTATCAATCTCCTCACATTTATACACAAGTGTGGCAATGTGAGCACTGGAGACACGTATGGCAAAGTGTTGTCAACTATGTAAACATTATTATGTACATAGGTAAAGTTGTAAAGTAAACATTATTATGTACTTCAGGTAATATTATAGCTTTATACCATTTACCAGCTGTAGTTTGTATGTCTTTGTTACTGTCACGATCTACAAAATTTTTCGTTGAGTAAATCAAAACACAGCGACTCAGCTCTGTAGGTTCTGACGAAATGTAAATCCTGGTGGCTCACACACTGAATTCAGTAATAATTTTTACTGGTGTGTGTCGTAGAATGGAAGTTTAAATATAAAATGTGTGACACTATTAACCCTCAGCTTCCCATGTCATTTTTTTGTTATACTCTGTCCCATGTGCGAGGTACCAGACCGCTATGTTTCAACAGTCATAAAAACTGTATTCGGTAGTTTCAGTGGAACAGTTCAGTTCTTATTCAAAAGGTTACATTAATAGCACAGAAAAAATATATTCAACACATTTTAAAGTTTAACGGTTTTAAACAAAGAACCGCACAAGGTGAACATAATATTACATACTCTGCATTCTAAATTTTTTTACTATTTCTTTTTACTGCGTTTTATTGTTGATTTTACATGTAATAATAAAAAGTTAAAAAACACCCACGAAACATTCAGAGAATGAGAATTACACTAGTAACTTTCAGGTTTCTAGTTTTCCTCTCAGAGGCTTTCTTTGCTCTCGCTGCAAATTTTTGTAAAGTCAAGCCACAATGTTTTCTTGCAACAATGACAAATATAAGACGCCTTTCTCTTCTTTCTTGGGTCACAGGCGGAGCATATTCTACGTTTTTCCAGTCGCTCTACAACGACTTCTACTCTTCGTTCTGCGACACTCAAAACACGGTGATTGGATACGTGCAGTTCACAGGCTATGTGGTAGTTGTTGACTCCCTTTCTATCTGTCTTGTCACCAACGAGTTCGCAAGCTTATTCAAAATATTGAATCGGTTCATTAGGCTATCGTGTTTGTAGTAATTGTAAAGGATAAACGCATTCACCCCACTTATGCCTCACATTCGGAAGAATAGTGCCATTGTCCATCGTTGGAAGAGGCGTCGGCGACCATCGATATATGTTTTAACTAGATATATTTCTAGCAAGACCTTTAGCTAATGATTCAGTCTGTACAACTGTGTCTTCATCACTGTAATCACTTGTCTCATTCCAGGATTTCACAGGTGTCAAAACGAACTCGTCTTCACTTTCGCAATGTTCCTATTCTGAATTATGTTCACTTTCAGTTTCACTGTCAGTATGTAATCCAATATCACTTCCTGACTGCCCTCACACCATTTAAAATCAGTGTCCTCAAAGCAAATGATCCTTAACATGAACAGCATATGAAAACTTAGTTACTGAATTAATATCGCGAGGTCTCAGGGGCGGCATCAGAGACCGCTAGCACGAAAGAAGCACTAATAGTATAGATTCAAGTCACATCAAAGTGGCTATTGACAAAGTAAATCACTGCAGCTTCGAGAAAGAAAAACCAGATAACGCTGTAATCTCCTGCCTCACCCCTCTGCATTAACGCTAGCGGTCTGTGAGACCGTGCCTGGGACGTTAAGGATTTAGATCTGAAGGTGGCTTGTCAGTGAGCTGAAACTAGTAATCAATAAAGGAGTCTCCGCGATCTTGACATAGGATTTTCTACACATTTTGAAATTATAGAAATTAACGACTGTAATGAGCCGCCTATATAGAAACAGACAATGACCACTAGAAAAGAATATTACAAGCCAGTCTCATATAAAGAATATGAAATTTAGAGACCTACTAATAAATTTACGTTCTGTATTTCGAGACCACGCGACGGAGATCGATGTATCGTTGTGAACAGGACATGGTAAACGTAAAACTTCTAACACTGTCCCACATTGTTAAAAATGAGCGACTGAGGTAGTTATTTGTAAAATGAGTTATTAGCGTGTGCAGATTATTTATCACGCATACCGTCAAATGGGAGCCAACCATTTGACAAATTTCACTATCATGTTGTGGGGTGCTTGTCGTCACAGAAAGTGAGAAATCGCACAGTTCATTATCGATGCTCTACTCCGACAGGCGATTAATGGCTTGCGAAATCTGCTACGCGTGACAAATTGTGTGTTGCTACCGCAGGATGTTTATCATTCCTGAGACAGATCCGCTTTTGATAAGCGCGTAGGGGTGAGTGATTCATCCGCCTAATGGGGTCTTTCTTCCTTCCATAACAGGTGGTCGGAGGACGGCCTACGACAGATCTATTTTTTCTGGTTGTCCGTTTACTGCATCGTGTTAACACCGTCAACATTGATTGTTGATGTAAGGTACATAAGAAGCATATAATCGAATACCTCTAATTTTCACTTGTCGCTCTCGGGTTTCGCTTTCTCTCTCGACCAACACCCACCATCATTAACGCCTGCTGCAACTGCAACGGGAGTTATACACGAAAACTACCCTTTTCTTCTTAAGCCTATGCTAGGGCGCCATTTGGTATTGTGCGTAGAACGTTACCTAAGCTCCAAATAAGTGAGCAGGTGAGAAAAATGTGATGATGATTATACTACATCTACATCTACATCTACATTTATACTCCGCAAGCCACCCAACGGTGTGTGGCGGAGGGCACTTTACGTGCCACTGTCATTACCTCCCTTTCCTGTTCCAGTCGCGTATGGTTCGCGGGAAGAACGTCTGTCTGAAAGCCTCTGTGCGCGCTCTAATCTCTCTAATTTTACATTCGTGATCTCCTCGGGAGGTATAAGTAGGGGGAAGCAATATATTCGATACCTCATCCAGAAACGCACCCTCTCGAAACCTGGCGAGCAAGCTACACCGCGATGCAGAGCGCCTCTCTTGCACAGTCTGCCACTTGAGTTTGTTAAACATCTCCGTAACGCTATCACGGTTACCAAATAACCCTGTGACGAAACGCGCCGCTCTTCTTTGGATCTTCTCTATCTCCTCCGTCAACCCGATCTGGTACGGATCCCACACTGATGAGCAATACTCAAGTATAGGTCGAACGAGTGTTTTGTAAGCCACCTCCTTTGTTGATGGACTACATTTTCTAAGGACTCTCCCAATGAATCTCAACCTGGTACCCGCCTTACCAACAATTAATTTTATATGATCATTCCACTTCAAATCGTTCCGCACGCATGCTCCCAGATATTTTACAGAAGCAACCACTACCAGTGTTTGTTCCGCTATCATATAATCATACAATAAAGGATCCTTCTTTCTATGTATTCGCAATACATTACATTTGTCTATGTTAAGGGTCAGTTTGAAACCACGTAAGCCCACGGTAGACGAACGTTGTCAAGGTAGCCATATGAACTGGTTTCGTGGTGTTCTTAAACCTTGCCCCTACTATACGGACTGCTGCCATTTAATGCAGCGGTGCGTGCATCTGTGCCTGAGTGAGGTTATTTTCACTCTTTCATATTTTTCATAATGTCCATTGTCGTCTGTTATTGTTCTCCCAATCGATAATTACTGGTTTTATTAATGCGACTGGTATGAAGAAACCACTAACGTGAATGAATAGACCCTTCTCTGGATAACAGACACAAATGAACACTCGAAAATTTGGTTCAGAAAGACACACGGAGGTAATGAGCACAGTATCAGGAAAATTAGCCGAACTTTCGGATCAGTTAACAAATTTATCTACGAGGGTAGATGATGATTTGAATGACACAAGACCGGTAGCCCTTACTGATACAGAGGAGTACGAGGAAATTAGGAAATTCCAACAAAGTCAGAAACAAATCAATACGCAACACAAAAAGAGAAATGCGGGAAGTACAGGATCAGTTCGAACAGGTGATAAAAGAATTGCATATTTCAGAGGATACTCGCTCTCCGACATGGGAAGGGGGATTTAGAAATACGGAAAAGTCATACAGTACAGATTTTGAAAGAAGTTGCTAACGTGAAGCGAGACTTGAGATGGAACCGCCGACACGACGTAAGAATGACCGATTTGCGACTCGGCGTCACGACGACTTTTACTGTAAGCTCTTCATCACAAAGCGTAAATTTAAAACATTCAAGAATTCTAGTAATAATATACATCCACAAGTTTGGTTTCATCAATTTTCTCATTGTTTTCCTCCTAATTGGTCATTAGAGCATAGATTAGAATTTATGTGTGGCTATTTAGAAAATGATCCAGCTGTAAGAATGCGATCGGTTATTCGCGACTGTCACAGTGAAGGAGATTTTCATCATGCTTTCCTTTCTACGTATTGGTCTCAGGCTACTCAAGATCGAGTACAACACAGTATTATACTGAAGAAACATTTCGAACAGTCTGGATTTTCCAGTCCTGTAAAGTATTTTAAAGATATGTTACACAAGAATCAGTATTTTCCAAACACGTACAGCCCCTCTGAACTTTTTCGCATTTGCTTAATTAAGTTGCCTGAACACTTCAGACATATTAATTTGGATGGACGTTGTAAAGATGATATCGAAGCTTTTCGGGGACTTTTGCAAGAATTAGAAATCGACACAGACAATCGCGTCATGCGAAAACAGGAAAACGACGACAATTACAGATCACATCCATCACAACTCCCTGAAGGCAGAAATAATAACTGAACACAACAAGGCTACTGTTATAACGCAAATCGTGACCTGAAGAGATATCACCTGTATGACAACCACTGGCAGAATAACAACAGTTACAGAGAAATATGACTGGTTCGTGGTAATGACTATGACAGAGAGAACTGTATAAATAGGGAATTTGGGAACCACAATAATTATCAAGGTAGACAATCTGACTTCAGACGTAACAGTCCGCCTCGTAATTACGATTCCGGGAGAAATTCTCTGCCACTTAACCGACAAGAAAGAAATTACAGAAATTACCGACAAGATGACAGACGGGAGAAATTCTCTGCCACTTAACCGACAAGAAAGAAATTACAGAAATTACCGACAAGATGACAGACGCCATAGTCATGAGGACCTGAATTTAATCAGAACTGGCGTGATTCAAATAGCTCTCTCGACAAGCTAAAATTGTAGAAATTAGATCTCCAAATCCTAGTAATGACGCGCGACAACAAAGAGATAATAGACAATGGCTCATACCGCAGGCAGCCACAAAACATACCTATGAATATGACGAAGTAGCTGCCGCTACTATCAATTACGTGAAAATGGAAGACATTAGGAACATTTCACTCCAGGAACATGACATGAAACAGAACAATATTGCATATCCTATAATACACAAATGACACAAAATTTACAGCAGTACTTGGCTCTGGCAGTCCTATTTCAGTAATTAGTGAAACAGCTTTCAGTAAATGCAGCATATCGAACGATTGCCTCACACTACCTTTACGTAAGATTAAATTACAAGGTGGAATTTTTGGAACAGTGTAGATGTACGCCATCGAACTTCTTCTTTTGTCAGAGCCCCAGATTTATTATAAATTTCCTTATTGTCTCATTATTGTCGACGGAGATTATATTACGTGTAGACATTCTGAATGAATATAAAGCAATTTTAAACTTTCATGACGCTAAAATATATTTAGAGAAAGGAGGTAAGTAAATAGCTTTGAAATAGGCTTACAAACCATGACGAAATAATCAGTCGGCTTTACATTTTGTCAGATCACAGTTTGTCGACGGAATGTGACACTAATAATCACTTTGCAAGTACTGAGAGGGATGATATTGATGACGTATTGGATACTAATGTTTTAATCCAGAAAAAATTCAAACAATTGAGAACTGTAATGACACTGATAGGCAGGACCTTTTTGACAACTTAGAAGCACAGTCCACAGTTTTTACTCACAAAAAGGAACAATTAAAGGATTTCAATACAAATTATTATTATTATAGGTTATTATAGAAAATGGGAGAAGCGACAGTTAAAGACGAGTAACTAACACGTGACATAAGAACTGGAATCCATCGTCGAGACAATAATGTAGCTTTTCCGCTGCCGTCGCTGAGTAGTGGCTGTATTGCAGGATGCCACCATCCCTAGCTTGAAAGTATTTTACGAAGTTGTGTAGCAACGACGCACAACGTTCCATTTGCTTTAGAAGCTTGTGCAGTAAATATAGGTCACTGGAGATGTGGAACGCACATACATTCATACATACATACCATCATCAATTTCTATTGTTTTCACTGATTATAGAAATCCGATTGGCAGGTGGTCTCCCTTAAAGGAGCCCGCTGCCAGCGCCACGACCAGTATCGAGTGAGCGACCGGAGCGACCTTGTGCTGTCTGGCTACAAGGAGCTGAGCACGCGGACATGTGGAGCAACAGGCAAACAAAACGACTTGCAGCCGGCGGCTGAGCGGCAGGCAACATGCAGGTAGCGGCGTCCACTGCTCGGAGGTCTGACCGGTCGGTGTTGTCCTTAAGCTGCGTCCACACTTGCACCACGAAGGCCGAGCGCTGAGCGAGTCGCACGCACGCCGCTCGCCTTTCGTTCATTGTAATTGTGGGTTACAACGAACCTCCGGCGATCCACAGGACCCACGAACATAAAAGTATTCAGTTTGCAGTCAAGCTGTAAACATGTCTACGCGACGGGAAAATCTCGGGATTATGGCGATGAGTGGTGTGGCATTATTAATGGCAAGTTTGAAACTTCCTGGCAGATTAAAACTGTGTGCCGAACCGAGACTCGAACTCGAGACCTTTGCCTTTCGCGGACAAGTGCTCTACCAGCTGAGCTACCCAAGCACGACTCACGCCCCGTCCTCACAGCTTTACTACCACCAGTACCTCGTCTCCTACCTTCCAAACTTTACAGAAGCTCTCCTGCGAACCATGCAGGACTAGCACTCCTGAAAGAAAGGATATTGCGGAGACATGGCTTAGCCACAGGCTAGGGGATGTTTCCAACGTGATTTTCACTCTGCAGGGGAGGTTCGCAGGTGAACTTCTGTAAAGTTTGGAAGGTAGGAGACGAGGTACTGTTGGAAGTAAAGCTGTGAGGACGAGCGTGAGTCGTGCTTGGGTAGCTCAGTTGGTAGAGCGCTTGCCTGGGAAAGGCAAAGGACCCGGGTTCGAGTCTAGGTCCAGCACACAGTTTTAATCTGCCAGAAAGTTTCATATCAGCGCACACTCCGTTGCAGAGTGAAAATCTCGTTCTAGAATGGCAAGTTTGTCGAAAACAAAACGAAACGTCGACGTTGGTGGCACACTGAACTTTATAAGAAAAGAAATAATGCAGAACTATGATGTATTTGAAGTCACAACAAATAAGTGGTTAATGTAAGAAATTCGGTCGAATGTCACCTTCTGACTTTGAAAATCTGCTGCAGAAGATTGGACCGCGTATTTCGAAAGAGGACACAAATTTCCGCTCAAAACAGGTGAGCGTTAATATTTGTTGCACATAATTGTTTATTTCTTGTTTATAGTTCGCTGTTCATTTGTCTTAAGATCCTGACCAAATAAGCAATGGTGGGCGTGGACACAAAAAACTGACTGATCTACTGTTTCTGTCAAATATATATTTCTTTTTCATGAAATAAAGGGAAATAAAATCATTATGATTAATTCTTCCAGGTTAGCAGTAACACTTCGATTTCTTGCCACGGGAGATTCACTCACTAGCCTGCAGTATACTTTCAGGGTTTCTAAGCAATCTATTGCACTAATAGTACCACAGGTCTGTGCAGCACTCATCCATGAGTTTAGTATATATCAAGTTAACATATTAACACCGCTGTTTAACCCTATTAATTTTGAAAGTTGCTTTATTTTCTTAAATATTTTTATAAGTACAAAATTAAGCGCATTTTACACAAAATCATCAAAATCCATTAAACTAAAGTCATGTTACAAAAAATACGAAAACTGTTCTGAAGGTGTTAATGCAGCAGGAGATGGTTGACAAGAGATAGGTGTCAAGGAATCAGAAGGCGATTGTACGGGAGCAGGTACTGGTTGCAAAATGTGCAAAACGTATTGTTGAGAATGTGTGGGGTGATATACACTTTCTGGAGTGATTTGCCAGTAGTTGGAATTCTGGGTATTTGGAGCAGCCCAATCGAAAAACTCTTTATCGGCTTTCATTAGTACGCCAAACACGGCATACTGTACCGATTTCCGCGTTTCAGGCGAATATTTCATCACTTTTGGGGGAACGTACGTAGAAAAGCCATCGATTTCGTCGGACTTATTACACGGATCTTTCTCCAATTTCTCTGCAGCGGTTTGTAAAATGTCAGACGCACTCCTCATCACTGAGTCGTTAGCATCAGTTGGCTTGCGCTTAGTATGTCTGGCAGTAGATGTTGACCCTGTTGGCTCTTGTTGGCTGTCTTTAGAAATGTTGAGTCCTGACTCGATATCATCTTGAATTCTAATACTCTCATCCGTCTCCTGTAAATTACAAGTAATAATCAGTAGTAACTAATTTTAATTATGTTTTACTGGTATTACGCGACTAACATAAAAATAGGAGCCTATTAGAAAACATTAAGTAGTGTCGTTTGCCTCAGACCAATAACGTAGTACTTTTCCAGTCACCATAACAATTATTAGTCCTGCTTTACAAATATAATATATAAACTCAACCCGCCCCGACCCCCCCCCCCCGACCCCCATGGTTAAAACAAGTTTAACTATGATTTCTTTCAGCTACCTGCGACACTTGCAGCTTGGAAGGAAGTAAGCAAGACATTTGAAACACGCTGGGACCTGCCTCACTGTGTTGGTGCTCTGGACGGGAAACATGTTGTTTTGCAAGCTCCAATGAACTCGGATACAGAGTACTTCAATTATAAATACAGCTTCATTATTGTGCTTCTTGCATTAGTGGACGGGAATTATAACTTTATGTTTGCTGACGTGGGATGCCAAGGAAGAACTTCGGATGGAGGCATTTTTCAAGGGAACAAGCTACATAGTATGATGACTGGCAGCACGTTGGGACTTCCGGTAGCGGAACTGCTGCCAGGGCGTTCTATGCAAATACCTTATTTCTTTGCAGATGATATTGCATTTGCCCCAAGTGAAAATCTCTTGAAGTCAGAATCTGGAGGCTTTGCCAAAGCCTCAAAGAATTATTAGTTATCGCTTGAGTAGGCCCGACGGATAGTCGAGAACGCCTTCGGTATACCCAGCTCAGTGTTTCGGGTTCTCAGAGAACCAGTGCTTATGGCACCTGAAATAGCCGAGGTGATAGTGATGGCAGTCATTTTGTTAGTTATCTAAGTACCCATTCGCCAAATTTCTGCACTCCTGCTGGCATTGACCATGAAGAGAATGGAGTTTTAATTGAAGGGTCATGGAGGATCCAGGAAGAATATAATATGTCTTTGTTACCACTGAGACATGTCCCCCGAAGATCCACAAATTATTGTCAAAAAATTAGGGATGATATAGCAGAGTACTGTATGAATGAAGGATTCCTAGAGTGGCAACACAAATATGCTTGAGTAGATCAACATTTCCTTACCGTCGTAAGTCCTTTTCGTGGTATGTCTCTGTCCTCCAGAAACTTGAAAGCTTCACAAGCAAACCACCTGCTTACGTAAACGCCGTCTCTTCCTGAAACAATAAAATATAGACTGCAATAAAACCGTGTTTAAAAAAATCGGAACTGTACAGTACTCATGATTGTTATTATGAAAGGTTATATGATGTATGTAAATAAATCACTTAAAAATGATAATAAAGCTTATTATTTTATAATACCATTCATTTTCTTAATATATTTTTTTCCGAATACAAAATTCTTCGAATAATAACAAATGACAGTTGTGATCGGTCACATCGCTCAACTTGTCAACTAATTTAATTATCACAGTTAAGCGATTTAGGTACATAATATCTTATTAGATTCACAACCTACCTTTTCCTGCTCCGCCAGCCGGTTTGTGGCCGAGCGGTTCTAGGCGCTTCAGTCTGGAACCGCGCGACCGCTACGGTCGCAGGTTCGAGTCCTGCCTCGGGCATGGATGTGTGTGATGTCCTTAGGTTAGTTAGGTTTAAGTAGTTCTAAGTTCTATGGGACTGATTTCCTCAGCAGCTAAGTCCCATAATGCTCAGAGCCATTTGAACCATTTTTTTCCCTGTTCCCATGCCGTCTTGCAATTTGCCCTTCTCCCGTCGGTAGGAAGACAGAAAACTTTTTTTTTTTTTTTTTGAGCAGTGGTCCGCAGATAGATCCATCTCCGCGGATATTTCTCGCCAGGCATCGGCTTTCATGTGTTTCCTGCAGTGATCGTTACGCTGAGGATCCCAACGAATGGATTGTTTCCTGTATTCATCAATTAGTTTAATTAAAGTCACTTCCGACCAATCCATATTTATTCGCTGGAAAATCAATCACAAAATCCCTTTATTGAAGCTTGACAATAATCTAAAGATACTAATTAAAAAGTAATATTTTAGTTCAGCTTAAAAATCTCTCTTTTCTCATTAATATCTTGCAAAATAATACACACATGCGCGCCAAAAACGACAAACCTTTCGCGCTTCAGTCCAAATCTCAACTGCGAACATTCAATGCGTTCGTTGGAAAAATCGACAGGAGATGGTTCGCGGTGCGTCGCGCATGCGCAGCGCGCAAGCCCCGTCCACATACACTCCTGGAAATGGAAAAAATAACACATTGACACCGGTGTGTCAGACCCACCATACTTGCTCCGGACACTGCGAGAGGGCTGTACAAGCAATGATCACACGCACGGCACAGCGGACACACCAGGAACCGCGGTGTTGGCCGTCGAATGGCGCTAGCTGCGCAGCATTTGTGCACCGCCGCCGTCAGTGTCAGCCAGTTTGCCGTGGCATACGGAGCTCCATCGCAGTCTTTAACACTGGTAGCATGCCGCGACAGCGTGGACGTGAACCGTATGTGCAGTTGACGGACTTTGAGCGAGGGCGTATAGTGGGCATGCGGGAGGCCGGGTGGACGTACCGCCGAATTGCTCAACACGTGGGGCGTGAGGTCTCCACAGTACATCGATGTTGTCGCCAGTGGTCGGCGGAAGGTGCACGTGCCCGTCGACCTGGGACCGGACCGCAGCGACGCACGGATGCACGCCAAGACCGTAGGATCCTACGCAGTGCCGTAGGGGACCGCACCGCCACTTCCCAGCAAATTAGGGACACTGTTGCTCCTGGGGTATCGGCGAGGACCATTCGCAACCGTCTCCATGAAGCTGGGCTACGGTCCCGCACACCGTTAGGCCGTCTTCCGCTCACGCCCCAACATCGTGCAGCCCGCCTCCAGTGGTGTCCCGACAGGCGTGAATGGAGGGACGAATGGGGACGTGTCGTCTTCAGCGTGAGAGTCGCTTCTGCCTTGGTGCCAATGATGGTCGTATGCGTGTTTGGCGCCGTGCAGGTGAGCGCCACAATCAGGACTGCATACGACCGAGGCACACAGGGCCAACACCCGGCATCATGGTGTGGGGAGCGATCTCCTACACTGGCCGTACACCACTGGTGATCGTTGAGGGGACACTGAATAGTGCACGGTACATCCAAACCGTCATCGAACCCATCGTTCTACCATTCCTAGACCGGCAAGGGAACTTGCTGTTCCAACAGGACAATGCACGTCCGCATGTATCCCGTGCCACCCAACGTGCTCTAGAAGGTGTAAGTCAACTACCCTGGCCAGCAAGATCTCCGGATCTGTCCCCCATTGAGCATGTTTGGGACTGGATGAAGCGTCGTCTCACGCGGTCTGCACGTCCAGCACGAATGCTGGGCCAACTGAGGCGCCAGGTGGAAATGGCATGGCAAGCCGTTCCACAGGACTACATCCAGCATCTCTACGATCGTCTCCATGGGAGAGCATTGCTGCGAAAGGTGGATATACACTGTACTAGTGCCGACATTGTGCATGCTCTGTTGCCTGTGTCTATGTGTCTGTGGTTCTGCCAGTGTGATCATGTGATGTATCTGACCCCAGGAATGTGTCAATAAAGTTTCCCCTTCCTGGGACAATGAATTCACGGTGTTCTTTTTTCCATTTCCAGGAGTGTATGACGAATTCAATGCACACGGGCGGCCCTACACGCGCAGCGCGCTAGTGTGGACGCACCTCAAGGCTTGAGAAAGCAGTCTGTACTCGAAACGTGCGGGCAGCGACTGCACACTGTGTTGTGTGCTCCACACTCCGGACTCGCCAAGTAAAACTTACGTATTTCACTATCCTGTGCTTTGCTGATGTCGTTGTTATTGTTGTTGTTGTAGTTGCTCGTCTTCTTCCTCTTATTCTTCTTCTCTTCAGGTATTAGGTGAAGTTGCCTGTTACGGTACCCATATTTTCTGGGGCGTTCCCCTGTCTCGTCTTCCTTGGCATTTATAATTTGCATTCTTTAATGAGACTCTGCCCCACTCCAATCATTCTAGGTGTTCCTTAGATTTTCCCCTATAAGCTAGAAAATTATCATCTGCATAAAAAATTTTTGGTTCCTCTCTCATACATTGAACCCTTAGTCTGTCTTCTACTGTGCAAAACGCAACTCACCTCAGGAACATCGCTTCTTGTGCCTGAATACGGCTTTCTTGCATGTTGCTGACCACCCAGATCTCAATTTCGTGCTGCACTCGTGCGACTGCATGATTTCTGCAGAATCAAATTTTACTACCTCGTTTTGTTGACAGGGTTTCTGCTAACTGTTCCACATACCCATCTGAATTTACTAATCTTTGTTTCTGTGTCTTGACTGTAGCCATATGACATCTCACATCTTAGGCAACTGAAGTGGTGTAATTGCTCCAAAATCTTCTGATCTCTCACTATTTTGGTTCCAGTCTGTTCCTTCACCGTAGAAGAGCACTGTCTAGTTGTTTCTGTTGAGATCTCCGTATCAAATTTCACACTTAATTGTTACAGTAAGTAAAAACCTTTCTGAAAGCTCTCTTCTTTATCCGCTAGGGTTACTACATCCTCAGAATATGGTAAAAAATGGCTCTGAGCACTATGGGACTCAACGGCTGTGGTCATAAGTCCCCTAGAACTTAGAACTACTTAAACCTAACTAACCTAAAGACAGCACACAACACCCAGCCATCACGAGGCAGAGAAAATCCCTGACCCCGCCGGGAATCGCAGAATATGGTAAGTTATTAAAAACAGATGTAGCAGCCATGGATGCATCTTCCCTCCATACTTTCGCAGTTCAGCTTTTATACTGCTTAATGATGATAAGGGAGATGTTATTTCGTCAGACTGTATTTCATCCAGTCCTTTCTCATCTACTTTTCAAGCTTCAGTTTTTTGTGCTGTATCAACATACCTTAATCTTTTGTAATAATTTACCCACGTTCTTCTAAAATACTGTATTGTCTCTTGGACCCTGAATTGCCTGAATTTGCCACCCGACAACGTTACGTACGAAATTCCGGTTCATTTTACCGAGCAGTTTGGTTTTGTGTACTGATTTATTTTCTTTCGTTTTGGCGATTTCTGCTCTACTGGCCATTAAAATTGTTACACCACGAAGATGACGTGCTACAGACGCGAAATTTAACCGACAGGATGAAGTTGCTGTGGTATGCAAATGATCAGCTTTTCAGAGCATTCACACAAGGTTGACGCCGGTGGCGACACCTACAACGTGCTGACATGAGGAACGTTTCCAACCGATTTCTCATACACAAACAGCTGTTGACCGGCGTTGCCTGGTGCAACGTTGTTGTGATGCCTCGTGTAAGGAGTTTCCGACTTTGATAAAGGTCGGACTGTAGGCTATCGCGGTTGCGGTTTATTGTATCGCGACATTGCTGCTCGCGTTGGTCGAGATCCAATGACTGTTAGCAGAATATGCAATCGGTGGGTTCAGGAGGGTAATACGGAACGCCGTGCGTGATCCCAACGGCCTCGTATCACTAGCAGCCGAGATGACAGGCATCTTATCCGCATAACTGTAACGGATCCTGCAGCCACGTCTCGATCCCTGAGTCAACAGATGGGGACGTTTGCAAGACAACCACCATCTGTACGAACAGTACGACGACGTTTGCAGCAGCATGGACTATCAGCTCGGAGACCATGGCTGCGGCTACCCTTGACGCTGCATCACAGACAGTAGCGCCCGCGATCGTGTACTGCACGACGAACCTGGGTGCACGAATGGCAAAACGTCAGTTTTTCGGATGAATCCAGGTTTTGTTTACAGCATCATGATGGTCCTATCCGTGTTTGGCGACATCGCAGTGAACGCGCATTGGAAGTGTGTATTCGTCATCGCCATACTGGCATATCACCCGGCGCGATGGTATGGGGTGCAATTGGTTACACGTCTCGGTCACCTCTTGTTTGCATTGACGGCACTTTGAACAGTGGAAGTTTTATTTGAGATGTGTTACGACCCGTGGCTCTACCCTTCATTCGATCCCTGCGAAACCATACATTACAGCAGGATAATGCACGACCGCATGTTGCAGGTCCTGTACGGGCCCTTCTGGATACAGAAAATGTTCGACTGCTGCCCTGGCCAGCACATTCTCCAGTACTCTCACCAACGGTAAACGTCTGGTCAATGGTGGCCGAGCAACTGGCTCGTCACTATATGCCAGTCACTACTCTTGATGAACTGTGGAATCGTGTTGAAGCTGCATGGGCAGCTGTACCTGTACACGCCTTCCAAGCTCTGTTTGACTCAATGCCCAGGCGTATCAAGGCCGTTATTACGGCCAGAGGTGATTGTTCTGGGTACTGATTTCTCAGGATTTATGCATCCAAACCGCGTGAAAATGTAATCACATGTCAGTTCTAGTATAATATATTTGTCCAATGAATGCCCGTTTATCATCTGCATTTCTTCTTGGTGTAGCAAGTTTAATGGCTAATAGTGTAGAAATTCGAGCTAGAGCTCGCTCGTTCCACGGATATTTTATAAGTATGTTTGAAGTGTGATTTACTTCTAGTTTTAAGTAAATTATAGGAGTTGACTGTTTAGTCACAGAATACTTTTGCAATATACGAGTTGACTGTTTAGTCATAGAATACATTTGCAATATTTATCGGAGAATTTAATTGAAAGGCAACCAGTTAAAGTTGTTGCGATTGTTGTGGACATTTTAATATAATTTTTGAAATTGCTGTACTTGATATTTGGTAACTGTGACCCAACAGAAAAGGTGGTTGATAATACAGCCGAGTCACTACTAAAATATATATGCGCCCCCGCAATCGCACGCCTCTTTCGCTCCGCAGCTTATTGCTGCTGCTAATCCATCGTGTCACTCTTCACTAAAATTAAAGTTTTAACGTCATCACATGCTTCTCAAATGCTTCCAGCTTCTTCTTCCATGGTTTTCCGTTGGTCTACATTTCAGATGCACATAATGCTATTAGCACACTGGACTCGCATTCGGGAGGACGACGGTTCAATCCCGTCTCCGGCCATCCTGATTTAGGTTTTCCGTGATTTCCCTAAATCGTTTCAGGCAAATGCTGGGATGGTTCCTTTGAAAGGGCACGGCTGATTTCCTTCCCAATCCTTCCCTAACCCGAGCTTGCGCTCCGTCTCTAATGACCTCGTTGTCGACGGGACGTTAAACACTAACCACCACCACCACCATAATGCTATGCTCTCGACGTAAACTTCCAAGAAGCTTCTACACATTTTGATTTCAATGTCTGATACAACGAGACCACTTGTGCTGAAAACACATCCTTCGCTTGCGCACATCTACTTCTGATATCTTTGTTGCTACCTCCATCCGGCGTAATCTTGCTTCTAAGATAGGACATTTTATTCATTTCTTTTTTACTGTGGCTTTTCCAGTTGCCATATTAAGTAAGACGTTTACTCTATTCTACCTAACTCTATCACCATCACTTTTGATTTGTTTGTGTTTAAGCCATTTTATGCACTACGTACGTATGGTGCCCATTCCTTTCAGACCGTTTGTCTTGCATAACTCCGGCCAGAAGTTTATCCTCAGCAGTGGAATCGGTGCCCCTTGTACTTACATTCCTTGTCCGGAATTTTATTTATTTTTTCCTTTGTTGATTCTTCGACGTATGAATTGTAAAACATTGCTGATATGCTGCAGCCCTGACTTCTTATCTCTCTTGACATTGCACTTTTATTATCTGTGTCTGTTTTAAGTCCACAAATGTTACAAACTTACGCTAGTATTTCTCAAATTGAATTTACATCTGAAAACGTCAGAATTTCATCTTTCCTATCTGTTTCTATCCTGAAGTCCAACTGATTATTCAGTGCCTCTTCAGGTATGCTTACTAACTTTTTACACACTTTCCTAATAGCTTCATATTCATTCCACGTGGAATCTTTGGCACTGTGATGATAAACTGGTGGCTCGTTCCACTTTACCACACTCGTGATTCTCATTCCTAGGTACTTAGTTGAACTGACAACCTTTCGATTTGTCTGATTTATCCCATAACCGAAATTTAACTGATACCTTTTAGTACTCTTTTAACGCCTTCACGCTTTTCATTTTTAGGGTCAATTTTAACGTTTCACGCCATACAGTTGGGTAATTTATTTGGCAATTGTTTTTGATCTTCTAACGACTTTACTAGACGGTAAATAACAGCATCGTCTGCAAACAATCCAAGAGGGCTGCTCAGATAATCTCCAAGTCGTTTATGTAGATTAACATTGCCATTGCTGTTGCGCAGTGAAAGTATTGATTGTGTCTTGCGAGTGCTGTACTTCACATACGACCAGAATCTCTATTAATTTTCTGCCACCTCCTAGCAGCATGTTAATGTACTTGCTGCTTCATAACTATGCCAAAGATATGATACGCAGAAGACGTTTATGAGTCGGTAAACCTTTACATTTTACCTCTCTAAAGATATGTTTTATTCTCTGTATTCCACATCAATTTTTCATGCAATCATGTCTTTCTCAATACCTTGTTTGCAGTTTCATTCCTAAGCAGCCTATACCACAGCCTTCCTACCTCATCCTTAAGATTATAATGTGTTCTTGTTTATCGTAAGCACGAGTATTTCCTGAGCTATTCATTGTTGTTGTACATCCGGATCTGTAACACAGGTGATGGTGTCCTGTCCTGCCTTAATTAATCCTCTGCACTTGTTTTCACCTAAGCAACTACCTACTCTGTTGCTTAGGCCATGTCGTTGCCTCCCATCGATATGTCCCACATTTCACAATACACAGCAGTCTATATTACAGTTTAATCCAAAGGTTATGCACACAACCTCACCTGGTGGTTGTGAGCTATAGCAGCATTCAGCACGTAAGTTGCCATTATTGCCGGGCAGGTTGAAGAGCGACATGTTCATTCCACATTCTGCGCAAGTTGTGGACATTACTTAGATAATGAAACACAAATTAAGATTTTGTCAGGATCGCACTGTTTCAGAATTAAAATGAGCTCCGATCGCCCAGTTCCGACCAAGGTTTGCAGAAAATTTCCCTGGTGCTAAGAGAAATGTCAGAGCTAGAAATTTCCTCCCAGATATTGCCAATTTGGACTGACTGTGTACCACAATCAGCTTTATTAGCCGAAAAAAATTGTGTACTACAATCAGTCTCAACTCGAACACCTCGCTCTACAATTCAAGATAGGGAACAAAACACACTAATAAATTCAATCAGAACACCAATGACAGTTTTCACACGTCTCTTTCAGGCTGAGGCATCCATCACCCTGGCCAGAGAAATTCATTGTGGATACGGAAACAGATTCCAACGCCGCTCGTAATACACATCCATCTGACAGCAAACTCTTAATGTTTGTAGCCTAGGGAAACAGTAAGTGCATTTGGTCGCTTCGGGAAAAGAAATGCTCTCGCTGTCTTTGTCTTTGATATATGTTGCGTAATTCAGCAACACGTCGGTGTAGAAAAACCCATCAAGCCTGCTGGTTGGCCGAAATCACAATGTAGTGGTTCCACCTGCTTTTTAATTCTTTGTTATGTTGTCCTCGGTGTCAACATACTGCATTGCTACACTGGCTGAAAAAGAGGGTTTGTAATTTGGACACTGAATACTGTAAATAACGTAGGCAGCAGATGCACAGTTGCGTTTCACTGTCTTTTACATTCACTTTTCGCAACCCCCCCATGTACACATTTACATGTGTATGGCCAGCGCACTATTGTTTAAACTTTCCATGAGCCTCATCAATAATTTGCAGGTAAGCTTCCACACACTGCTACAATAGTTTTCTGTTGAACATCTATGAGCAGTAAAAACATAACCACATAGTTCACAGTCCTTCAAATAAAATGAACAGTCACTGTCATTGCTTTGACACACGGCCTATTGGTGTAACACTTATTTCACTTTTAAGTTGATACATTGTTGTCGTTCTAAGTACCACAGATTCGTCCGTGGACTGACTGTCTTGTGGCCAAATACTGGGCCCTTATACACATCACAGTAATAGGTGCTGAAACTACACATAGTTCAAAGTTAAATTTACAGAAATTACAATTAAAATCTACACTTCTGGAAATTGAAATAAGAACACCGTGAATTCATTGTCCCAGGAAGGGGAAACTTTATTGACACATTCCTGGGGTCAGATACATCACATGATCACACTGACAGAACCACAGGCACATAGACACAGGCAACGGAGCATGCACAATGTCGGCACTAGTACAGTGTATATCCACCTTTCGCAGCAATGCAGGCTGCTATTCTCCCATGGAGACGATCGTAGAGATACTGGATGTAGTCCTGTGGAACGGCTTGCCATGCCATTTCCACCTGGCGCCTCAGTTGGACCAGCGTTCGTGCTGGACGTGCAGACCGCGTGAGACGACGCTTCATCCAGTCCCAAACATGCTCAATGGGGGACAGATCCGGAGATCTTGCTGGCCAGGGTAGTTGACTTACACCTTCTAGAGCACGTTGGGTGGCACGGGATACATGCGGACGTGCATTGTCCTGTTGGAACAGCAAGTTCCCTTGCCGGTCTAGGAATGGTAGAACGATGGGTTCGATGACGGTTTGGATGTACCGTGCACTATTCAGTGTCCCCTCGACGATCACCAGTGGTGTACGGCCAGTGTAGGAGATCGCTCCCCACACCATGATGCCGGGTGTTGGCCCTGTGTGCCTCGGTCGTATGCAGTCCTGATTGTGGCGCTCACCTGCACGGCGCCAAACACGCATACGACCATCATTGGCACCAAGGCAGAAGCGACTCTCATCGCTGAAGACGACACGTCTCCATTCGTCCCTCCATTCACGCCTGTCGCGACACCACTGGAGGCGGGCTGCACGATGTTGGGGCGTGAGCGGAAGACGGCCTAACGGTGTGCGGGACCGTAGCCCAGCTTCATGGAGACGGTTGCGAATGGTCCTCGCCGATACCCCAGGAGCAACAGTGTCCCTAATTTGCTGGGAAGTGGCGGTGCGGTCCCCTACGGCACTGCGTAGTATCCTACGGTCTTGGCGTGCATCCGTGCGTCGCTGCGGTCCGGTCCCAGGTCGACGGGCACGTGCACCTTCCGCCGACCACTTGCGACAACATCGATGTACTGTGGAGACCTCACGCCCCACGTGTTGAGCAATTCGGCGGTACGTCCACCCGGCCTCCCGCATGCCCACTATACGCCCTCGCTCAATGTCCGTCAACTGCACATACGGTTCACGTCCACGCTGTCGCGGCATGCTACCAGTGTTAAAGACTGCGATGGAGCTCCGTATGCCACGGCAAACCGGCTGACACTGACGGCGGCGGTGCACAAATGCTGCGCAGCTAGCGCCATTCGACGGCCAACACCGCGGTTCCTGGTGTGTCCGCTGTGCCGTGCGTGTGATCATTGCTTGTACAGCCCTCTCGCACTGTCCGGAGCAAGTATGGTGGGTCTGACACACCGGTGTCAATGTGTTCTTTTTTCCATTTCCAGGAGTGTAACTCATTAAATTAACGGAATACATCGAAAAATTCCGTTCTTCTAACAGTTTCTACTACTACAACAGTTAGGCCGAATTCTTTGTTAAATGATGAAATTAACATATATCATTAAGTAAACAATACTTTTTAAAAAACTGTTAATTACTTTTTATCTAATTCAGATCTGGTTTTGGTAACATGTTTTCGAATACAGCTAAATAGATTCTTTAAGATTAGTAGTATTTCATCTTCCAAATGTTTATAATTAGTACAAAACTTATATTTCTTTATACATCAATAATAGAATTTAAGTTATGAAACAATCACTGATTTCGCCCTATAATGAAAGATACTAACTAGGTATAGTCAAAATAAATCATAAAATTAATTACATACATAAATCTATGCACACAATTAGATTTGGTGTTATATTCTTTAAAACTGAGGGCAAGCCTTTCTCTTATACGAAAATGCAGATTATATTCGTGTATGTTAATGGTAATCAGTTAAAACTGCAACAAAAACAAATTTTATGGAGGGAGATGGCAAATAGAAAGGGGAACTGAAAATATACCAGCTTGCTTCTCCACATCCGCCACTCATTGGATTGACCATATAGATATTGCAAATTGCTAACTGGGCAGTTGAATGACCACAAGTGACGCCAGAAATTAGGTTTAAAATCTACACACAAACAAAATATTACATAAAAAAACCTATCAAAAACTACATTATGTATGTTTTTCAAATTTATACTTATGTGAACTGGCCATACGAAAATCCACATACAAAATATTTTCATACAGTGTTTTGTAGATTGTCAAAAAAAATCAACAAGTTATAGTTTTAATAGACATTTAAGCATCTTCGTCATAAGTGATGTCCTGCTTGGGTAAGCGAAAATTGCATTTAAAGATACATATAGCTTTGGACAAGTCCTGTCTTGCTGAACAAAATAAATCCTCGTGGGTAGCAAAAACATTAACAAGCACTTTCAAACTTTCAATGATCTTTAATACACTTTCTCAACAAGCTCTCCAGGCCTTCAACAGCTCCAAGTGGCAGTTAGTTAGGAAATGCATGACGATCAGTTCGCTTTGATGTGGATCTCCTCTGCCACAGTACATGAGAAAGTGAGACAAAACACCCTACTTTAGTACACTGACTTTTATCTCTGTAAGAAAAATTCTTATACACTAAAAGCGACTCTCATAAATTCATGGCTCTCATAACACTGCAATAATTAGCGCTAAACTTGACTATAGTACAAAAGATGTGGACTAGCAAAAATTTAAAATCAAGTGCACATTACACTACAAAACATTACTCTTAAGTCGTAACTGTCTGAAACTGGTTAAACTTGGAAGACTTGTTTCTTTCCCTCTTGCGAAATATCACCTAAACTATGTACGTTACCTCTAGTAAAATCTGAACATGTGCAGTAGCATAGATTTACTAATCATTGCATTGTGCAGAAAGAATAGCATCACCATTAAATAACTTAATTACTATTCAATTCAAAATTAAGGGGATGGAATTTGCTGGCCCCACTTCTGTACTCAACTCTGAGCATTACTCTCATTCAAACAGAGAATTAAATCCTCAAAAAATCATAAAATGTTACCAAATAGTTGACCTGTCAGAAATATTCACATCAGTCTAGCATTCCAGTTATCAGTGAATCAGCAAAATTATCGTCCTTCGTCCCAGTGCTTCCACTTCAAGCTCATGATTACTCAGAACACAAAATGAAGTTTTCAGATAACGTATAGATCCAATGATGCAGCGTTATATTACTTGTACCTCACTAAAATATTGTTGTTTCTGTTAAGCTCTTATTCCCAGCTACAGTGTCATGTATTGCACAATTTACACAGTACCCAAAATTGCCTAGTTCACAAACAGATCCTCGGTACAGTTACACCACATTTGTTTGCACACCGCTACCTTTTTCATTACTCAAGCATGTCTGTCAGCTCCATTAGTTTACGTACCTCATTACCTCGTTAGCTCGTGGAGTGCATTTTCAAAAAATATCCCTGCTGCAGAGACAGGCTCCTTAACCATTAAGACCCTAACATTATTCAATATTTTATTTCCTTATTGCTTCATTAAATGACAAATAACACCAGCTCTTCTTATCTAATGCAAAATAGATTCTACAGAAAAACACTCCACAGTCACAGATCCTAATGCTGAGGCCAACTTAAAACTCTCATTACTGATCAGACAAAATCATCATTTAGACGAACTATTATTTCACTGTATTCTAGCGTGAAGGGCGATATACCTACAAGTCTTGCTAATACATTCCACTTGCATTACTCCAGGCATCTATGTTTAAAGCTGTAAATTCTTAATGTTAAACATGGCTGTACCATGACATACGTCTATAGATATTTCCATACACTGACTGCACAGAACACAAACTCTCCTATTATAACACAATTAATATTAAGATCTCATATTTAAGACGGTATTTACCGCATATTGCCTCTGCTGCTGCACCACTGAACTCATTACTTCAAATGTTAATTATCCTAAACATATGCTGACACCTTTCTGTTTACCTACCTCATTGTTCGACAGAAATTCTTTAATCATTGTAATAATTTATTTTCTTCCATTCTCTTATACCTCCGTTACTTCTAACTAACAGAACGTAATATACGTATACACACAGACAGGAACACTGGAGAAACCATTTCTACTATATTTCTATACTACTGCACTAAATTAAATGGAAGTCAAAGGTAGTGTTTCTGATTTACTTATAAACTACAATTAGGATAGTAGAAGAGTTTGACTGTCTCAGGAAATATGAAAATTGAGATAGTCAGTTGGGGTAAGCATGAATCCAACACAGAATGTGGAAGCCCCTACTTGCTAATGGCACAAGAAATTAGTCCCACATATTGAACCAACGCTGAGATTTTGAATCACCAACAAATTGCATTCCAGCAGCTGTCCTGCCAATTCCACAATTAATCGTACCCATCGTTTCACGCTCTTTGATAGCTTAACAGTGACACCAATTATTTTTATTCCCAAAACATGCATCACTACTATACCCTCTGTGTTCTTAATAGATTAAAGAAATGCTTGTGACATGCCATTCAAATCACTACCACTGTCCATGAAACACTTAACATGTATACATTGTGCACTTGCTATTCTTACAGGTTGACACACTTCCTTTTTACTTACCATGTGATGATCTCCATACAACGAATCCCCATGAATCCTTTCTTTCCTTAATACGTTGCACTTATTATTAATTGTAGATTCAAACACCCAATTCTCATCACTACTGGATTCATCATTGCTATCATCATCACAACTACACTCAGACTCAGACACACTTTCACTTTCGCTATGCTCTACATTTATACCTCTTCCACTTTTTTCTCTGCAATTCTGAATCTACAGTTTCATTTACCTTTTCCAGTTCTTCCTCTACCACTACTGCATGCTAGGTTTCTACCTCCATTTCTGAATCATTTTTAATGTGATCGATTTGGTTCTCAAGTTTAACTATACTTTCAGCACATTGTTTCTCGAAAACATTTCTTTAATCTATTAAGAATAGAGCCCAATAGATTCTTTAAGATTAATAGTAATCCATCTTCCAAATGTTTATAGTTAGTACAAAATTTATATTTCCTTATACACCAACAATAAAATTTAAGTTATGAAACAATCACTTACTTCGCCCTGTAATGAAAGATACTAACTAGGCGTAGCCAAAATAAATTAGAAAATTAATTACATACATAAATCTAAGCACAAAATTAGAACTGGTATTATATTCTTTAAAACTGAGGGACAACCTTTCTGTTATATGAAAATGCAGATTATATTCACGTATATTAATGATAAGCAGTTGAAACTGAAAAAAAGAAACAAATTTTAAGGAGGCAAATGGCAAAACAACAGGGGAATTAAAAATATCCCAGATTGCTACGTCACAACAAAGAGGTCGTTTTAAATTCAAATGAGAGTTTATGATTTTTCTTTGGTTGGGGAGCACAGATATAACATGTATTTTGAATTAATTCATTGCAGTCAGTTCGCTGTTAGTTTTTATTATTTATTTAATTCAGTTCTGCGATTTCAGCTGTGGAGTCAATTTCCGCTGTAGTAATGAAAATGTCAGTAAATATCAAAAAAGTCAGGACGACATGTCGTCGACTAAATACATATGTCTTGTAATATATCAGCGACAACATATCATTCACACGTGTTTTATATTTACTGGGATTTTTCACCATGGCCGTTGAAGACGGCTGTACAGCCAAAGGCACGGTAGTGAAATAAATAAATAACAGAAACGTGCAGTCAAATGGTGGCAATCGTATCATTAAGAAAATGAAATAACAGTAATTCTGCAAATAATTAGAAATTCGTCATTCACTAATTCAGAAGAAAAATAAACATTCGAAATAGTGAGGATAAAGGAATAATATTTTACAACTTTCTATAAAGCCCAAGTTACAAGATCATTATTTCAGCATACACCAATTACAAGGTTTCTTGCTGTGTGAGGTGAGGGTGTGGAGAGGGAACATAAACGACTAAGGCAGTACTGGCAAGGTATTTATTGTGAGAGACCAACTGTCGACGCTCTGAAATGAGATGGCGTAGACAAATGAAAATAATGTAGGAAAAGTTCTGAACATGCTGCAGTGTGCTTAGACTTGTGTTCCTCAATGGCCTTAGCTATTGCAAGTATAGTAATGGACGTAGCAACCAACAGCAAGAACAAGGCTCCACATTTCGGCTCTTGCGGCGTCTTGCACTTTGCTAACAAGTAGCCTATTAGCAGCATAGATTCCTAGCTAGCAAGGGAATGGTCAGACTTGCCATGTCAAAACCTCTTTTAAGTGCTGGTATGTTTTTGGAAACACATTTTCCCAACCCTAGACTGAGAGTAAAAAAATATTCTGTACATTCAGTCTTGCTTCATTGTTGATGGGAACCTTATAAGTGGTTCTCCAAATGAAGCTATCAACAGAGGGCACACGTGAAGATTATGTCTTCAATCAAATGACGTTTACCATATGGCTTTTAAAATGTAAATAAACATTTAAATATTGGAGACATATGGTTATAAAAGACTGAAACGCTTCGTATTGCAAACTCTAAATCCGCCAATGACAGGAAAACTGAAGAAAATTATAATCATGAAGAATTTGGCGAGATCCATACATAACTATAGGAACGTGAACTGTATGCCCTATCTGTTGAAAGGTATCCGTGCTCCCTCCCCAATGTGGTGCGGAACTGACCACTGCATGTCACGAGAAACGTACTCACCAATGCAAAAGGAGACAGAGAGTATTGCGTTGTTGATAGAGAAGCAGAAACAGCAGAATTGGGCAGGTCAGAAGAGCTCAATGATTTCTGAAGTGGGCCTGCCATTGGATGGCACGTCAGTAACAACATAACAAAGCTACTAAAGCTGTCGCTGCTGGTGACGTGCTTCGGAAGTGAAAACGCGAAGGCACAGCCACAACTCAACCAGTCCCAGCCAGATCTCATGTACTGATTGAAATGGACCGTCAAGCAGACCGAAGGGTGGCTGTGTGGTAATCGCAAAAAATCAGTTGAAGGTACCAATGGTGCCTTCAAAAGTGCTACTAGCAGCCCATCTAGCACCATGGCTGTGCATATCCAGCTGGAAAGCATGGTGTACAATGATCGAGCCAAATGTCTGTAATCAGTGCTGAGCGAAATATCAGATGGTGTGATGATGACGTCACTGAAGAATGGTTGGATGAGAAGAAGTGATACGGAGTGATGAATCATGCTATACTCTGTGGCAATCCGGTAGAAGGATTTGCCTGTGGCGAATGCCTGGAGAATGTGGTGTTACAGTATGGGTGTCTTACGATGGCTAGGGCGTGGTCGCCCTATTACGCTTCAGAAAATGCTAAAGGTGGAAGGGTATAAACACATTCTACAGCACTGTGCACTGCAGACAGTGGAGGAACAGTTTGGAGATGGCGTTTTTTTTAGCTTGACAGTACACCCCATAATAAACCAGCTTGCGCTGCTGCTACGGTCGCAAGTTCGAATCCTGTCTCGGGCATGGATGTGTGTGATGTCCTTAAGTTACTTAGTTTTAAGTAGTTCTAAGTGTATGGGCATCAAAGATGAGCATCAACAAAAGAAAAACGAGGATAATGGAATGTAGTCGAATTAAGTCGGGTGATGCCGAGGGAATTAAATTAGGAAATGAGACACTTAAAATAGTAAAGGAGTTTTGCTATTTGGGGAGCAAAATAACTGATGATGGACGAAGTAGAGAGGATATAAAATGTAGACTGTCAATGGCAAGGAAAGCGTTTCTGCAGGAGAGAAATTCGTTAACATCGATTAGAGATTTAAGTGTCAGGGAGTCGTTTCTGAAAGTATTTGTATGGAGTGTAGCCATGTATGCAAGTGAAACATGGACGATAAATAGTTTGGATAAGAATAGAATAGAAGCTTTCGAAATGTGGTGCTACAGAAGAATGCTGATGATTAGATGGGTAGATCACATAACTAATGAGGAGGTATTGAATAGAATTGGGGAGAAGAGGAGTTTGTGGCACAACTTGACAAGAAGAAGGGACTGGTTGGTAGGACATGTTCTGAGGCATCAAGGAACCACAAATTTTGCATTGGAGGGCAGCGTGGAGGGTAAAAATCGTAGAGGGAGACCAAGAGATGAATATACTAAGCAGATTCAGAAGGATACAGGTTGCAGTAAGTACTGGGAGATGAAGAAGCTTGCAAAGGATAGAGTAGCATGGAGAGCTGCATCAAACCAGTCTCAGGACTGAAGACCACAACAACAACAACAACAAGTGTAGGGGATCGATGATCTCAGATGCTAAGCCTCATAGTGCTTGGAGACATTTGAACCATAAATCATCTTCTGTCAAGCAATGGATTATGGATAATAGCGTTCCTGAAGTGGACGAAAATTCTCACACGACCGAGGTGAACCCTTGCACATCCTCTTCATATGTTATAACTTCGACTTCACTCTAGATGCTCATGTTCACTGTCAGTAATGTTCTCTGGTTTCGGTTCTTGTGAGCAAATGGGCAGCCATTCCTCCACAGACATTAGGACACCTCTTTGAATGTGTCCCGAATGGAAATCAGTGTCATCATAAACACTAAGTGTTGATACACAACATATTAAAGTAATAGGTGTCCCTACACTTTTATTGGGATACCGTTGAAGGAAAAACGAAGTTTCAGACCGACTGAAAGTTAACTGAATAATTTACAAGTTTGCCTTTTTTCTCAATACGGACGAAAGTTGTTTAGTTTTAGCGATACAATTTTCTGTGACTAGGTTCTCAACCCGGCGGTAATTAGCGCCTGAGGGGTAAACCGAAATTTTCTGAGGGGCGAATACTAAACGATTCGATTCTGTTTGTTACGTAAGTAAATTATTTTCAAAATTTCATTATTATTATTACAATTTTGTAAGACTCTAATATAGATTATATAAGTTATCAATAATGACTTTATCTGAATTAGTAGCATTAATGTGATAAAGGTTACAGGTTCCTCACTTAGACCACCCACTACACACGTATCTTATGCTATGTCCCTTACATCGCTCATTATAAAAGGTCAGACACATACGTAACAAATGCCAAATACCTCAAGAAAACGTCTTCTCCAAATTGTAGCTAGTACCTGCAGTAGTGCAGAAATTGCTTCATTACTCGCTTCGAAACAGATAAATAAATTAATTTACAACGCAGCAGTAACTACGTAAGGGCCACTATAGTGCCGTACACAGCATTTTTATTATTATTATTATTATTATTATTATTATTAGTAGTAGTAGTAGTAGTAGTGGTAATATTAGTCCAGAACGAAATTTCCACCCTGCTGCGGAGTGTGCGCAGACAAGAAAAATCCTAGCATATTAAAACGGTGTGCCGGAACGAGACGCGTACTCGGGACCTATGCCTTTCGTGAGAAACTGCTCTACCATATGAGCACGACTCACGACCCGTCTTCACAGCTGGAAGATAGGAACGATGTACTGGCGAAATTAAAGCTTGAGCAGTAGCCGTGGGTCGTGTTTGCGTATCTGATAGGGTAGAGCACTTGCCTACGTAAGCAAAGGCCCCGCGTTCGAGTCTCGGTCCGACACACAGTTTTAATCTCCCAGGAAGTTTCAGTATTATTATTATTATCAGTGGCTGTAGTAGGAGACAAACCATTAACAGCCTGAAGTCTTCCAATTTCCGCCAATTCAGAAGTAAGGAGTACAGCAATCAAGTGATTTATGAACAGTAAGTAGTGCACACGTATTAACTTGGTTTATTTTAAACGGGGTTGCAGTGGCACGTCAAGTAAGAGCAGCAATGGAGACGACTAATGCAGAGGAATTATGATTCATAACAAGTGTTTTCCCTCACTGTGGATAGTTAGCTTTCTTATTTGAGGAGAAGTTGTGAGTAGGACTTGCGATATCCCATGAATTCCTTCGTCATTCATTCTAAAACACACACATACACATACAAACTAAAAAACATTCATCTTGTAATGTAATAAAATAAAAATTTTATTGTTTTGTTTCGTGACTATTAGTGTAATGTAATAAAACAAAATATGAGCCGTGACATATAAAAAAACGCACATTAAGGGAATGGCTCAGCATAAAAGAGAAATCCTGGTTTCGTCTCGATTTCCCAATATAAGATAACAAGAGTAGCATCTACAAATGAAATACTGTAATGGAAATGGAATCCTGTGACTAGGCCTTTTCTGCCTGGGATGTTATCTCGGTATATAAAGAAAATCTGTAAATAATATTTTTAAATTATTAGTAGCTGCGGCCGGTCTTGTGGGATCTTAAATAAAGTTAATTGTCCTAACCGACGGCACGTCTCGTAGATGAGCTAAAAGGAAAATGTTAAAGATTTTCTAAGATGGCGCATAACAATGAAAATTCTTTGTTATGGCCCATATCTACTTAAGACAATAAAGACAATATTTACAATAGACTGACCACATACACAAATTCTTCTGACAAAATAACGATTATATTTTTCGGGTTTTAAGTACACTTACATTATCAGCTAGTACAGCAAGATGAGCTTTACACAAGAACGTCCTCTTAGGTCCGAATCCAAGCAGGTAAGATAAGCGAATGACAAAGGAAAGATATTTCATGCATAGAAGCGCAAGAGTCCATGGAATAACATGTCCACTGTAGTTCTATCTCTTCTTCTTTAGCGTACTTGTCAATTCTTTATAAAATTTATCGTAATATTTAGTTTGCAATTTTGTTAAAACCCAAGTCCACCCAGGAGAAACAGTACAATGGCCCCCTGGTGTGGCTGGGGCAAAAGGATGATTTTGGACCAGGTATACCACAGTACTATTCAGTTCTTCAAAATGGTTCAAATGGCTCTGAGCACTATGGGACTTAACTTATGAGATCATCAGTCCCCTAGAACTTAGACCTACTTAAACCTAACTAAGAACATCACACACATCCATGCCCGAGGCAGGATTCGAACCTGCGACCGTAGCGGTCGCGCGGTTCCAGACTGTAGCGCCTAGAACCGCTCGGCCACTCCGGCCGGCGTTCAGTTCTTCCACACGATTGTACATGCATGTTTATTCAGTTAGTTTCTAAAATTAGTTTGCGTATATTATTATTGAAAATGCATGTTTTCACAAGGGATAAGGGAGAGCAAGTATAATCTCCTTATTTGTGTGACAGAGGGTTCAGCCCGGAAAAATTTTGACTAATCTCACCGGAAAACGACTTATGTTAACCCCACCCCCCTCCCCATTCGGGTTCACGGGAAATTTTGTTTTAAACCCAAGTCCACCCAGGAGAAACAGTACAATCTTTCATAATTTTAAAAATTAAAGCATTCCAAGAAAAGTTTTTCATTCTACAGTTTAGCTGGGTACTAAAGTTGGTGATAATGTAGTGTGAGGCGAGGTGGGGGAGGGGCACAAACGGTGTGGCCCGGGAAGGGCGGGGTACTAGCTAATCTCTAATTGCACTCAGGGGTATCGATCTAAGAAAGGTTGTGAACCAATGCTTTAGACATTCGTAACGATATGCGCGCAAAAGAAATTAAAGCCAATGATTGTTATTTAAATCGCTCAAAGTTGCGTCAAGAGAAATAGAACAATTAATATGGTAAAATTATTGTTTGAAACTTTTATCGTGGTTGCAAAAGCCACACGAGAACCAGACATACGAGGACATTCAGCGACGAGATATGATGCAATTTACTGGTTAGTCCTTGTACTACGAGGAAGAGAAGGGAACATCTCAAAACTAGGTCACAGTTGGTTAGCTGAGGCTGCTGTCATGGACTGCCCAAGAAAATGATTCGGAATACCCACCACAGCTGGCGTGGACGACGAAGCCGCCGGTCACAAAGTCCGCCAGAACCCCGACCACTTACTGCTGCCACAGGATTACAGAGCACGCAGCCGACATAGGTCGAGCTGCAAGGGCAATGTTGCGCATTGTCTGCTTTGACCAGAGACAACTTAATTTACTATCTGACTGTATGCTGAATACATGATGAGACTACACTCCATGTTCGTAGTTCATTTCCCTGCACTACACCACTAAGTACTCACAAAATTATGAACTTTCAGCTATGTGTTATGCAAATGTCCAACCATGTTTTATTTGCATTGGTTCGAGGCAGAACCAGTTCATCATATGAGACATCACTGTCACGAGATAGACGATCCACGATCACTATACATTCACAGTCTGTTCACCTTACCAGCAGCACTAAATACCGAAGCTCATTAATCCATCATCGACTTCAGGTAATCCGTTAGATGGTCACAACATGCAATTACAAACTTTTATACACCCAGCAATGACCTAATTAGAGACATGAATTTGGAGAACAATGAAGTTCATTTGCATTTCGAGAATTTGAACTTGAATAATAAGTGTGTACTCTATGAACGTCGGAGTAGTGGTACACTATGAATGTTACTCCTTAGTTATTAAGTTACCTTGTTCCATTGTGAACCCCACCTACGATGGTAAGGTGAACAGACTGTGAATGAACAGTGCTCGTCGATCTAGTGAAACTTCCTACTATTCCAATAGTGACAGTGATACCTCATATGACGAACTGGTTGTGCCTCGAACTAATGTAAATTCTTGTTTGTGTTTTACATGATGATTATTCATGGATATCTATAAGAAATAAAGTTTCAAATGTATTAGAATTTTATAACACTAATGATTTTATTCAAAGAATGCACCAAAAATTGTGGATAAACTCCACTAGATAATACTGAAAATGTGCAGAGTACTTAAAATTTGCAATCACAGGCATGTACTTTAATCATGCACAGTAACACAAGTGTCGGCACAGAGAAATGAGTACTACACATACTGATATTTCTTGAAGTTTCATTTAATGAATACTTTTCTGTGGAAATATTATTTAGCTTCATGATTGGATTTTTATGATTAATGTTTTGCCTTTATGTGTTTTGTATTAGTTATCTTCTGATGTATATGCATATTTGATGACCTATTGGAATGGTTAGTATGTGATTTCTTGTGAATCATGATGAGATCTTATAATTTGGTTATGACCTATGATGATGTTTGTACATTTATTATTGCGTTTTTTAAGATTTATGTTTCGATATCATCAGTTTTGATTTCTGACAGTGTTTCGTAGTGAAACAATGATCATGAGAATAACATGATATGAAGAAATGAAGAAGTTAATCAACAAATTGGTTGGAGAATGAATGTTGTTATAACGGTTTGAGGACTGAAAGTGTAAGTGCATGGTGCAAACCGTCTATGTGTGAATGACTCAGTAAAGTGAGAGCATTACTTGTAAAGTATGGTATCAAAGCAGATAAATTAAGATTCAGTGATGAAGATACTGACGATCGTTAATAAATATAAGCTGGATAGTTTATAAAACATAGAAGTTTAATTCACCAGGAACGCTGATGGATGAGTGCGCGACAGTTTTCTGATGTAAAAAATAAACAAGTATATTATCTTGGTAACATCTGCTTCCTAAAATTTGTCGCTTACCAGTACATAAACTCAGTGCCAATTAGGGCACATATGCTTTGAGCACACTTGCCTCCAAAATGGCTCTGAGCACTATGGGACTCAACATCTGAGGGCATCAGTCCCCTAGAACTTAGAACTACTTAAACCTAACTAACCTAAGGAAACGCACACATCCATACCCGAGGCAGGATTCGAACCTGCGACCGTAGCGGTCGCGCGGTTCCAGGCTGAAGCGCCTAGAACCGTTCGGCCACTCCGGCCACTCCTGCCTCAGCAAAAGTTTTAAATTTCAAGGAAGAGCTGTTGTTACGGGTGAGCTTTTCGGGGAAACAGTCACTCAGCGTGCGTACTGTCATATAAATTCGTATTAGCGATCCACTGTCGACCTGAATAATTAATACCAATAAGATAAAAGAACTGATATTTAATACACTAGTGATTGACAGTTTCGGTAGTAATCTAAAACAGAGTTTCAGCTGGCTGGAAATGGAGGAATGTTTCGAAAACACATTGGAGACACGGGCATAGAGCAAAGCGCCGCCGGAACGTTGCAGACCTTCCTGGGTTCTTCTCAGGAACCCAGCGAGTGAAGGCAATCACTACCACTATTGGGTCCAGCACTCGTTTTGTGACACCAACGGTGCAGCCGTGCGATAGACACTAGTTAGGACATCCTGTAGCGATCACTTGCGCAAATGTTTTTACACGGTGGAGTGAGGAGGAAACCTTAGCTAAAGACAATATTATCATCCGAACGTGGAAGGGTGACTTTTTGGATGGACGATGAAGATAGCTGTTCAGCAGGTGAAAAAAGAGCACCAAGCTAGGGCTTTGAAAGCTGTGAGATGCCACCGTACTTGTAACTCTTACAAAAAAATAGTCGTTGAAGGACTTAACACCTACAGACGCTGGTTAATCTAAACAATTTTCCAGAGAGACAGAGAAGCATGACAGTGCTGGTGGGAAGCTGCCCCACTGGCTGAGAAGAGAGACAGCAATAGTGAGGAATGACTTTTTTCAGAACAGAATGGTGGGAAGAAAATCATTGCTTAACCTAGTAGGCTGCTGTGATCCATCATTGCTTGCATCAGTTAGACTACGTACCCTGTTGTGCTATTTTCTAAAGCACCTGTGTTTATGTCCAAGTGAAATTGCACTAAACTCTGTAACTGAGACTTAGCTCAGAGAACAGGAGGAACATTTTGACTGGGCGAAGCTCGGAAGATTCAGAGCCCAATCAATCAAATTGAGCGTACATCGAAAAAAGCGGCAAAGCAAAGTTATCTTATTGGACGCTGTCGTACAAGAATCATTTCTCCTCACTTCTTTTTCTTGCTTGATAGTCATCTTCAGATCTTGTCGTCTCGTCTCTAATTTGGAGAATTGTTGTCATGCGCAGTCTTCGTCAACTTCAGCCACCAGCTGAACTGATGCGTTTTGGGGATTATGAGGAGTCTTACGCCGTCCAACACAGTTACAAGAGAGGGTCACGGACACTGCCGCTGACTGATGTCTCAGTACTTCTGTCACTGACAGATACACTATCGTGTCACAGAGCCACGAAGTCAGGTTATAATTTTATCATCGGAGAGCTTCACTCTGAAGATTTGCCTTGCGAAGCCATGAGCAGTTTGCTTCCAAAATCTACAATAGGTGTGACGCTTTACCTTTAATAATTCTACATATTACCTTAGATAGTTGTATGTGTTACTTTCTAACTGTACTTTGTGCTAGTCAAATGCACAACAATCACTTGGTACTTGCGCGATTTATTCAAGGTCCCCCAAGCCTCATGTTATATTCATAAGATTTGAATTAGCAAAGGTCAAAGGTTGATATTATTAAATGTTTATTAACAAGTAGCCATAGGTCCCTGTCATTATGTATGAAGAATGAATCATTAATGAGAGTATTTGAGTATTATTTTATTTTAATTGTTAACTGTCTAGTTTTTGACACTCAATTACCAAGTATTAGAATACGTGCATCACTTATCATCTTCTCCAGCAGGGTACCTTGTATATAGAAAAGCTGATCTTCCTTTTTTAATGATGCTGTTATTTAAAGTAACCGTCACCTCTTTAATTTCGTGGCCTGCGGCTGTTAAATCAAATATTTCCCAGTTTCATCCAATAAAACTACAGCTTATTGACGGGTGAATTGCAAGATAGGTTTCTCTCCCCAAAAGACTCCAAAATGAATGCAGTTCCTGTTGACAGCCCCTAAGATCAGTGCGTGCAAGCTGTGGAAGTCAGTGTTATTGAGAAAGTATATTATATTCTTGTACTACTAACTGTAGTTTCATTTAAAATTTCACAGCAGTTTTAAGGGAAGTCACATCGCCCAAAATGACAAAATTTGACAGATTTGGATTTGTGCAGATTATGAAAATATGGATATTTTGCAAAATTTGTTTTTTTTTGAAATATTGAAATATTTACTTTTTTAAACAAATATTTCAAAAGAATCTTGCCCTAACTTTGCTGAGAGCTTTGTGTTGTATCACTGGTGGAGAGTAAACCCTACAATTACTCGTCAATCACAAAACTAGAGTGCATTAATCATCTGCAGAAGAGGATGGGCACGAGACTGTGTAGACTAAAACAGCAGTTTGAAAGTACTGAGTTATGGGGTGGTTTACGTATAAGGCGTCAACTGACTGATAAACAAATTGATCAGATTACGCAATGTTATGATACGACTACTAGAAGCATCAGGGATAATTTAGATGGTATGTTGTTCAAATATGTGTGAAATCTTATGGGACTTTACTGCTAAGTTCATAAGTCCCTAAGCTAACACATTACTTAACCTAAATTATCCTAAGGACAAACAGACACACCCACGCCCGAGGGAGGACTCGAACCTCCGCCGGGACCAACCGTACAGTCCATGACTGCAGCGCCCCAGACCGCTCGGCTGATCCCGCGCGGCCTAGATGGTATGAAGAGAGCTGTTTGGGAAGTTTATTTCCACAATCTGTGTACAGTTGCTGAACCAGTCCACAACCTGTGTTCCACTGCATGGTGTAAATACCTAAAGGCGGAAGAGGAAGGTAAGTTAGACACTTTCTGGCACATAATTACTGTACCAAATGCTGTTGTGCTTGCCATGAATTCTGTGTTTCAGGATCTTGCCCATCCATAACTGCTGAAGAAATGTCTGAAAGGCAAAACACAAAATGCCAACGAATCTCTTAACAATGTGTTTAATCAAGGATACCAAAAAATGTTTCTGTTACAAGGTTAATCATTGAATTTGAAGTTTTTGTTGCTGCTTTTACTTACAATGATGGCTATTCCTACAGCTTGTGAAACATCTTGGAATTCATAAAGGTTAAAACGTCACTAAAAGTGTGATAGACTTGGATCAATTGCGAACAATGAAGGCAGAGATTGCAGCAAATAACATGTCAAAAGAAACCAGATTATCAGCCAGGGATATTGTAACATATTTTGCATGTATCAGTTGGCGGTGTATTAATTTTTTTCTTTAAAACGCAATTTTCTGAAAATGAGATTTTTCGTTATAAACGCCCCTTTTTCTCAGAAACTTTTAAGGCAACACCTATTAATTATTTACCACATTACATAGACAGTTGTCTGTCTACCTTAGTAGGGTTTATTCCAATGGTTAAAATTCAAGAAATCTAAATTATTAAAATTTACGACAAAAAGTTACATATTCAGGAAAAATTGTAACTTTTTCCCTAACTGCCATTTTAAAATTATTGCACAGCAATAAATTAACAAACCTTGGGAGAACATATGGCAAAAGTCTCATATTTATAAGCTCAACAGTTCCTGAGTAAACAGGTCATATGTATAGCCAATTTAACATTGACAAGATAGGATGGTACGACTCCCCTTAATATTACACTCATGCTCATAAATTAAGGATAATGCTGATACAAGGTTAAACAACGCTCTGATGGGCGATTTGCGGGTTTAAATCACCTCGGGGTTTGACCATGCGTTGCATTTGACCTGCGATCGTCGCATGGTGGCGCTGGCAGCAGTCCACATACTCAGAGGTGTGTTGGTGCATGTCAGAGTGTGGTGCAGCGAGTAAGTAGTGCAGTACATGACCTCAGTTCATGGCTTGTAGAAAATAAACTAACGTTAAATCACAGTAACAGTTTCTAACGCACAATTCAACAAAACCTGACGTTTTAATCTCACAGAACGGGCATATGATTAGTGAAACTGAACAGTTCAAATTCCTAGGTGTTCAGATAGATAGTAAGCTATCGTGGAAAGCCCGCGTTCAGGATCTTGTTCAAAGACTTAATACTGCCATTTTCACTATTCGAACGGTATCGAAAGTGAGTGATACTTCGACACATAAATTAGTCTACTTTGCTTATTTTCATTCACTTATGTCGTATGATATTATGTTTTGGGGTAACTCTTCCCATTCTAGAAGGATATTATTGGCTCAGAAACGGGCGGTTCGGGCAATAAGTGGTGTGAGTTCACGAACCTCTTGTCGACCTCTGTTCACGAGTCTGGGTATTTTGACATTGGCCTCTCAATATGTATATTCCTTATTGTCGTTTCTTGTTACCAATATTAGTTTATTTACAACAATAAGCAGCTTTCACTCGTTAATACTCGGCAGAAATCAAACCACCATTTGGATTGGACTTCCTTAACTCTTGTGCAAAAAGGTGTGCGGTATACTGCTGCATCCATTTTCAATAAGCTGCCACTCGAATTCAAAAATCTTAGCAGTAATCCACGTGCTTTCAAATCGAAACTGAAGAGTTTCCTCATGGGTCACTCCTTCTATTCTGTCGAGGAGTTCCTTGAAAAGTTAAGCAGATTCTCATTGTATCGCTGATAGCGTTTGCTTAAACTTATGGACTGATTTTCTTTCAGCTTCATGACCATTTATTTTTATCTGTTATTACTTTTATGTTGTAAGTTCATGTACTGACACGTTCCATGACCTTGGAAATTTGCTTCTCAATTTGGTCCTTCGGAACTTGACATGTAAATAAAAATAAATAAAATAAAACGTTTTCAGACGTGCTAATGGTGACTGTCTGTTGAAAATGGCTCAAGGAACACATATTGATGACGTTATGAGGGGTACAATATTAGGGTGACTGGGGCTGGTCAAACACAGCAGGTCGCAGCACGGGCCCTCCGTGTGCCACGAAGTGAGATCTCAAGATTATGGCAACGATTCCAGCAGACAGGAAACGTGTCCAGGCGCTACAGTACGGGACGTCCACAGTGTACAACACCACAAGAAGACGGATATCTCACCATCAGTGCCCGCAGAAGGCCACGGAGTATTACAGGTAGCCTTGTTCGGGACCTTACTGCAGCCACTGGAACGGTTGACTCCAGACACACACTCTACAGACGACTGAACAGACATGGTTTATTCGCCTGGAGACCTCCAAGGTGCATTACACTGACCCCTGGTCACAGGAGAGCCCGTAGAACCTTGTGCCAAGAACACAGTGCATGGTCATTGGAACAGTAGTCCCAGCTTACATTCACGGACGAGTCCAGGTATAGTTTGAACAGTGATTATCGTCGGGTTTTCATCTGGCGTGAACCAGGAACCAGATACCTACCCCTTAATGTCCTTGAAAGAGACGGGTATGGAGGTCGTGGTTTGATGGTGTGGGGGGGATTAAGATTGGTGCACGTACACACCTGCGTATGTTTGACAGAGGAACTGTAACAGGTCAGGTGTATCGGGAAGTCATTTTGCACCAATATGTCCGCCTTTTCAGGAGTGCAACCTTCCTCCTGATGGATGATAACGTACGGCCCCACCGATCTACCAAATATGTAGCACATGTGTTTCGGGATGGTTTTCTCAACTTATCACCAATACCATGGACATACAGATCTGTTTCACGTGCGTTCCCTATGTGCCTATGCTATTAGCGTCGGCTTAGTGTAGTGCCATGTTGTGTGGCTTCACATTCTGAAATTATCCTTAATTTATGAGCATGAGCATGAGGTTTCCATTTTAATAATAAATGTTTTTAAATTAAAGAATTCCTCACGTTTTCTAAATGAAGATGTCTTAACTTAACGTAAAGTCATTCCTTTCAAAGCAAATGAATATCTTTGTACTCCTTTACATTTTTCAGTTCTTGCAGGTGAATTAATAGACACATAATAGTTTAAAAATTTAGGAATTATATTTTTGAATACATGAGTTTATTTTCATTTTCTGTGGGATACGAAATAAGTTAATTCGGCTCTTTGAACGGCAGACAAGCTGTGTGGGTAAGCATCAGACTGGGAGAGACAGCATTCCTCCCGGGTGAGAACTGTAAAGTAGGAATACTGACAGATTGCAATTTATATCCGTCTGGGGAGTAATATGTCAATAATTCTACTCATGTCGCCCTTAGTTTAGTAGGATGAGGACTGTATTGCCGCATTAAGTGGGACAGTAACTTAATTACAGCTGTGTTTATGGGATATGTTGATGGCTTGGGGAAAGGAAAAGCTGCTTTGATAGTTCGTAGCACCAATAGCTTTGGAAAGGAAGCGACAAGACAGCCCAAGCACGACAGATGAAAGTGAACTTGGATGATTAGGCCGTGTCCACAACTCGGCTACTTGAAAGATATGATAAGCAATAACATCTCTGCAATTAAACGCCTCCAGCGCTGCGACGGTCTGTTGAACAACTCAGCTACTTGAAAGGTGTGTTAAGCAATTAAATGCCTCCAGGCCCGCGACAGCCTTCACTGCATCTCCTGGATAACGCACAATTGGAGCAGTCATCCAACCGTTACCATGTTGATTTGTATCTTTCTGCTCCAGTGTGCTACAGACCATGTCACGACTGGATTTCGTGATAAAAGATGTGCAGTCGTGTAAAACTAACAACGAGTGGCATATTTGACGTGAAATATGACGCAGCAGTGTCCCTGTTGAACACCTCGGCTATTTGAAACGTGCATTAAACAAGGAATCGTAAAATAAATGAGACTGAATCCGGGTCTATATGGTTTAAAGGAAATGGAAAATGGGCAAAAATTACACCTGATCTAACATTTTATTATAGAAACTGAAATAAAGTACCTGTCCTTCCCTTATCTTCCGTCTGCTTAAAAAAAATTAAAAAAATAAAAATGCTGCATATTGATCTTGCCAAAAGTTGAGAAGCGATTCTCTTAACCATTGGTACGTCGTATTTCATTTCAAATATGCCCTTTGTCATATTTAAAACTAACTGCAAGTCATCTTAAAGTAAGTAGCAGTGTCACACACTGCCCAGAACTCAAGAGCTCTAAAATAATCAGGCGAGACTTACTATTAACATTAGTGCTAAGTAATGAACTGTTAGATAATTTTTAAGTACTGTAAGGGCAACACCAGTGGTCTATTAGTAGTGTGGTTCGCTTTGTCAAATAAGTTAAAAGATAGTTATATTACAGACAGCTCAACTTAAAGCGGTGTTCTTTGCCGCTCATAGACTTTCGAAAACCTATTTACACAAGCGCTTTGTTTGCTTGCGACCCAGGTACCGGTTTTGGTAACCATGTTCCAAGATGCGCTGTGGCGCTTTAGACGCCGTGCTGGTCTGTTTGAAAGTCGCGAATACTAACTGTTTCCATTCCTTCTGTGGATTTAAAGTATTGTGTGTAATTGTTATTGTGGTGTTAAAGTCTTAAGTTTCCTTGTTGTTAGCGGTTTCGACCTCTGTTAATTACTGCAATGGCTACCATGTTTCCCAAGACGCTTCCTCTTTTAAGATTTGAATTTGAAAAGGCAACTCGTAGTTTCCAGCCAAGTTCACTGGAAATTCATGACTAGATCGTTGATATTTTTGGCATTACTTCGGATCAGACGTGCACTGCTTATTACGACTTGGAGCAATACTACTTTTTTTATGTAGCTGTTTTCCTCTTTGGTAATAGAAAGAACTACACAGAAACTTTGAGGGAAAACTGTATTCAAACATCACGACAATTCCGGGAGCAGGGTTATCATTTCAAATGCTGACGATTATAAACAGGTCAGATTATTTAATTTACCTCCTGAAGTATAAAAATCGCTCTGGGCGCTATGGGACTTAACTTCTGAGGTCATCAGTCCCTAGAACTTAGAACTACTTAAACCAAACTAACCTCAGGACATCACAGACATCCATGCCCGAGGCAGGATTCGAACATGCGATCGTAGCGCCTGAAGTATAAAATTGCTACTTGAAAGACATATTATCTAAGTATGGCGATATAAAGCAGATTTGTGATGAACGATGGTCAAACCAACATATATTGCAACTCTTTTCTGGTGTTCGGTCTGTCGATATGCATGTTAAATAAAATATCCCAACCCACGCTTTGGTCTGTGCTTACAAGCCGCAGGTGATGTACAATGGGCAAATTTTGACTTGTCACATATGTAACGAAAGAGGACACCTCCAGAAAAACTGACCAAAAAAGTGTTTGTATTGCAGAACAATTTATAACACCGTAAAGGAATAACAATGGCTGATCTTGTGATCGAAAAGCAGATAACGGGCGGTGAAGGTTCCAGCAATAACGGAAATATGACGAGAGGCTACAAAACACTCTTAAAGTATTTTCATCTGTATTTAGGGAAAACATTGTAGGTAATCCGGTTGCCAAAAATTGTCTAGTCAGTAACAAGAGACGTCGAACTTGTGATGCCAGTAGTACATATCAAGAGGAAACTAACCTGTCGCTGAATGTTGTAGACGCCATTCAGTAAACAATATGGGAAATTATAATTTCAGACAATGTTGGTAACACAGATTCAAACTCAGAGTGAAATATATCAGTACTCCAGATAAACTGAGTGCGTCACCGGCAACCGAGCAGGTCGAGATGACGTCACAGTCCCATTCTGTAGACCAGCGCTAGGGCCAGACAGTAGTAGCTGGCAACGTGTGGACCCAACTGAAGCCAATACCCGCAAGGTATGCAGTACAGGCATGAAAATCAATGCAAGTTGCGCGGGTTAGCCGCGCCTTGTCACGTCCCCGTCGGAGGTTCGAGTCCTCCCTCGGGCATAGGTGTGTCTGTTGTCCATAGCGTAAGTTAGTTTAAGTTAGATTAAGTAGTGTGTAGACTTAGGGACCGATGACCTTACTACACTACTGGCCATTAAAATTGCTACACCACGAAGATGACGTGCTACAGACGCGAAATTTAACCGACAGGAAGTAGATGCTGTGATATGCAAATTATTAGCTTTTCGGAGCATTCACACAAGGTTGGCGCCGGTGGCCAACACCTACAACGTGCTGACATGAGGAAAGTTTCCAACCGATTTCTCATACACAAACAGCAGTTGACTGGAGTTGCCTGGTGAAACGTTGTTCTGATGCCTCGTGTAAGGAGGAGAAATGCGTACCATCACGTTTCCGACTTTGATAAAGGTCGGATTGTAGCCATCGCGATTGCGGTTTATCCTATCGCGACATTTCTGCTCGCGTTGGTCAAGATCCAATGACTGTTAACAGAATATGGGATCGGTAATACGGAACGCCGTGCTGGATCCCAACGGCCACGTATCACTAGCAGTCGAGATGATAGGCGTCTCATCCGCAAGACTGTAACAGATCGTGCAGCCACGTCTCGATCCCTGAGTCGACAGATGGGGACATTTGCAAGACAACAACCATCTCCACGAACACTTCGACGACGTTTGCAGCAGCATGGACTATCAGCTCGGAGACCATGGCTGCGGTTACCGTTGACGCTGCATCACAGACAGGACCGCCTGCGATGGTCTACTCAACGACGAACCTGGGTGCACGAATGTCAAAACGTCATTTTTTCGGATGGATCCAGGTTCTGTTTACAGCATCACGATGGTCGCATCCGTGTTTGGTGACATCGCCTTGAACGCACATGGGAAGAGTGTATTCGTCATCGCCATACTGGCGTGATGGTATGGGGTGCCATTGGCTGCACGTCTCGATCACCTCTTGTTCGCATTGACGGCACTTTGAACAGTGGACGTTACATTTCACATGTGTTACGACCCGTGGCTCTACCTTTCGTTCGATCCGTGCGAAACCCTAGATTTCAGCAGGATAATGCACGACCGCATGTTGCAGGTCCTGTACGGGCCTTTCTGGATACAGAAGATGTTCGACTGCTGCCCTGCTCAGCAAAATTCTCCAGATCTCTCACCAACGGAAAACGTCTGGTCAATGGTGGCCGAGCAACTGCCTCGTCACAATACGCCAGTCACTGCTCTTGATGAGCTGTGGTATCGTGTTGAAGCTGCATGGGCAGCTGTACCTGTACACGCCATCCAAGCTCTGTTTGACTCAATGCCCAGGCGTATCAAGGCCGTTATTAAGGCCAGAGGTGATTGTTGTGGGTACTGATTTCTCAGGATCTATACGCCCAAATTGGGTGAAAATGTAATAAGATGTCAATTCTAGTGTAATATATTTGTCCAGTGAATACCCGTTCATCATCTGCATTTCTTGTTGGTGTAGCAATTTAAATGGCCAGTAGTGTAGTTTGATCCCATAAGTTCTTACCATAAATTTCCACATTTTCAATCAATGCAAACAGACTCGCCAGCGGCTGTCAGCTGAAAGCAAACATAACGAGATAGCGAGTGAATGTCAGCAACTGGTGGCGTCACTGGTTCAGTCTCACAACGAACAAGCAGAGTTCTACAGCTATAAGAAACAAACAGCAAACGACAGTGATCGGACATCGGGAGAATGTTTGAAAACTGCGTATGCGCCGCGCCCGGCAGACGAGATGCAGGAACACGACAGCCTCTCAGGTTCACCGACATCACCATCCGCGGAAACTTTGTCAGGGAGTGGGCGGAGCAGACTTTCTGTGAAAGTGAGTGTAAACGCAAGACGTTAGGCGAATGAAAAGAAAGATTCAGATGTAAACCGGGACAGAAATCTCCCATCTGATTTTCAGGAAGGATCCGGCATGGAATGGCATGAAATTATGGACTACAAATGTAATGTCACTCTTGAACGTTACAGTCATATACCATTACCACGTTAAACATTAAGAAGTTACAGTTGGATATAGAAATAGCTGCTCTATAAGAGTCAGGGACGGACATTTCTCTCGTACAGGAAGTGGTGTCCCCACAACTAAGTATTTCCGGTTATGTTGATTTTTTGCAATATACCCATTGAAACGAGTGTTGGCACTGCAGTTGTTGCTGGAGAAGGCATTCTCGTATACAACGTTGATAAAGCAGAGTCTGGGCGACATACTGGCACAAACGTACCAATAGTTGTCAATCTATGTGTGCCGTCTGGCAGTACTTACAGAACTGCAAGTTCCACGTTCTTTAAAGAAAGTGTTATGTATTTACTGAGGAAAACCCCCTGCAGCTCTTACTTGGGGGAAATTTTCATGGTGTATTGAGTCCTAAGGATCAAATTCCCAACTTTAACTAATCAACTTACGTAAGAGACCTTGCTGAGCTGAAACTAAAGATGCGTAGGATATAAAATACTCAACATTGGTGAACTTCACCCATATTGTTGCGAATTCCTGTAGTAGGACTGAAAGAATTTACGTATCGGAAAACTTAGCAGACAAAGTGTTAAAAGCAGAAACTGTTCCTGTTTAGTTTTTCCGTTCGCAGTGCTTTGTTAACCTACGTAAAACTAGCACCACAACCTACCCGGAAAGTAAGAAGCCGGCGGACTCTGAATGTATCTTTATTATCAGAAAAATGTTTAAAACATGAGCTAACCAAAGCTTGGGAAATGTGTCTCCGTTCACTGATTAGCTTTCCAATTGTGCTAGAATGGTAGACCCGACAGGCGAAACCGAAGCTAAGGAAGGTTTCAATATCTTTTTGTATTAAGGTCAGAGAAAGGAGACAGACAGTAGAAATTTGCTACAATGTGCTAAGGGATCTCTATGATCAGATAAATGCAGTGCCTACAAGATTAAAAGACATCTGGAAGGACTTAAGACAGAATGTAAAGCGAAGTCAGTCATTTAAGATAAGGCTGCTGCATTCAACCATCTAGTCAGACATATCAAGGGCAGAAGAAGAATTTTCATGCATGACTTCAGCTCGATGATGATACTATAATCACCACCCAAAATTGTATAATTAAATAAATCTGAACGTATTATGAATGCATTTATGTATCGAATGAAATAACTGAAAGAATATGATGACCTCTTTGACACACATCTTCCACGAATATTGCGAGATGACATTGAAACATTTCTTCAGACATCACCAAGGAAGATGTATTGAAAATCATCCGCAGCTCTCCCGCTAGGAAATCTCCAGGACCTGACGAATTGCCCATTGATTTTGGATCCTAACTGAGACAAGTTCATCGAAGTTATTAATGAAGTCTTTCGATGAAAACCAGTGTCTGCAGAGTTCAAACAAGACAAAATTGTGTTGATCCCGAAGAACAAAGAAAGTAAAAAAAAAAAAAAGCATGCTACGCCCGATCTCGCTTTTAAATTCATATTATAAAACTGTACCTCGAGTAATTAATAAAAGTGCCTTATGCCATACACCGCTGAAATCATAGGCCAACAGCAGACCTGCGCTTTCTAGGAGAACGATTTTACAAACTGTGGCTTTGTCCTGTGATGTCACTGCGCTACCACAGCCAAGTAGCATAAATTATGAACTGCTTCTCGTAGACTTCCATAAGGCCTTTGATCAAATTAATCACCAATACCTGACAGTAACAATGCGACGAATGGGCTTCCTAACAAAAAACTTCCGACACCATCAAGAAGATTGGAGTGCGTGTTACTGCACAAATATTCGTTAATTGTCAACTGAAAAACAAACACGTTCAGATGAAAAGTGCCGTCATTCAAGGAATCTCCGTATGAACGCCGCTTTTCATTATATCCCTGGAACCCTTTCTGAGAGAGCTGCAGCATAGACTGACAGACATTACCGTTCAAGGATCAAAGACAGTGGCACATGTCTAAGTGAACGATATAGTCAGAATCATCAGAGATGACCCAGATGTGTTACAACTAGAGGTGGTAATTACAAAACATTGTTCCGCATCAGGTGCAAGGGTAAATGCAAACAAAGATAAATATCTGATTATAAAGGGGCTTCCTAACCAGCGCATTGAACAGGAGAACTATGTTAGTTAACACAAGGCTCTTGAAATTGCATTTACAACTACGCTTTTAAAAATGATACTAATAATTTAACGCAAGATAGCAAGGAAAATCAGTGGTGCATTGACTGAAAATTATCAGCATAGGATATACCAGCTCTAGAGAATACAGTTTATTAAGAAGTATGTTTTATCCAAGGCCTATCACATAGGACATGATCGCCCCTTCCCAACATTGGTGGCAGAGACGATCACGTCAAGTTTGGTAAATTTCTTATGGAAAGGGGAATTGTTACGAGTGTTGAGAGGACTGCAACACTGAATCCAAGCAATGGTGGAATCATAGTCACTAACATGAATTCTAAAGCGATGGCACTGTATGTCAAACAAATATCGAGCAAATGTGTAACAACCCAGGATGCATTACAGCAAAACTATACGACCTAGTGAGGACAAAACCACCGCTCAATATATAAAAAATAAGCTTTAAACTAAAACATATTAGGGAATTTAATCTTGAGAGAAGCTACCTCTCGGAAAAAGATATCGAAACCCAGAGACGTGAAAGCAAAGGCGATTTTAGAAGAATGAAGGGAACTTGAAAAATAATGAAAAATGGAGAAAACTGCTCAAATAACAAAAACCTCCGTAGACAAAGTACCGACTAACGTTTTCTGCACGCCAGGAGGAAGTTATTACACTCAGGCGAAAAACGAGGGAGTGATCTGGTCAATGGGCAAATATACAGGCTACATTTTTAACAATATTGAAAGTGAAGAACATCATAAATACCAAATCTGTATGGAAGCTGAATTAAAAAAATGATAAAAGGAACACTGAAGTACCTGGCCACAATAATAAATATAGTAATACGCTCCGAATTGTCTTCAACAGAATGAGTTATGGCATATGGCTTCCTCGTGGAAAGGGATGAGTTGGGCCACGAAGCCCTAACAGTGTCGCAGAGAGGCCCCACTACTTCTCCAGCGCGTTCCCGACCCTTCTGTTCCCACAAGTAAGACATGAAAGTAAATAAGTAATGCAGTAGAGAAAAGAATATGGCGGCCAATATATGGTGCCTGACTGATACAGAGGAAGGTCTTGAACTCCCTAAGGATGACGTTAGAAGTCTGAAACCGACAAGAATGACAAGGCAGTGAGGGATTTTAAGATGCTGCTCTTCGGGACTGCTCTTCTGTCCCCATAATTTATTCTGGAGGAGACCAAGAGGCATCCAGCAAGGATTTACTAAATGGTTGTGTTGGGTTGGTTTGAGGGAAGAGACCAAACTGAGAGGTCATCTGTCTCATCGGTTAGGGGAGGATGGGGAAGGAAGTCGGCGTTGCCCTTTCGAAGGAATTGAATTGCAGGCATTTGCCTGAAGCGATTTAGGGAAATCATGGAAAACCTAAATCAGGATGGCCGGATGCGTGACTGAACCGTCGTCCTCTCGAATGCGACTCCAGTGTGCTAACCACTGCGCCACCTCGCTCGGTGATTATGTTGGGTCTGGGCGTTCATGAAGAGGAACTGTAGGCTGCAGAAGAAGAAAATATGGATGCAGAATTGCCACCAATTGAAGGTGACAGTGGAGATGCCTCTCGAATGGAAGACGTTGTTAAATTTCTTTCCATGTTCTATTGTTAAACACTGAATATCATTCGTCATTTACGAATGCCGAAAAGAAATGTGGGGGCGGCGTCTTAGACTAATAATCAAAACGTTATCGTTCCTGGCTTAGAAACCTGTAACAGCTTAAATTTTTGGTGGAAAAACATCAGCAATGGCAGCTGAAGATTTATGGCATAGTAAGTCACCCTTATTCTGCCAAAGTCTTTTTCAAATAGGCCGGAGGAGAGGAGTGCACTTTCTTGCCTGTAGGGTGGGTAACTGCCCCTAAAAGGCGGAAGAATCAGTAGTGATCAACGGTGTGCAGAAGAGGAAGGCAATGCAAACCACTGCATTAACGACATAATGTGTATACACAGGCATGTGGCCCGGTAATAGAAGGAGTGTCATGATGATATCTCCATTGGTAAAAGATTCCGGACTAGCCAGTTGTTTGAAGTTGCCACGGGAGCTAGCAAATTTGAAAAGGGAAATAATAAGGCTCGATCAAGGTATAATGGGGGTGAGTGAAGTGAACTGGGAAGAATACAAGCCTGTATGGCCAGACGAGTATATGGAAGTATCAACAGCAGCTCAAAACGCTACAATGGGAGTGCATTCGTTATGAATGGGAGGGTATGGCACAACGCGACTTTGTGAATAGTTCATTGATAGGGTGCCTCTCATCACTGTGGTAGAACAAATCAACAACAGCGACAGTAGGAAGCTACACAAACCAACGATATAAGCAGAAAATGAAGACATAGAGAAAGCATGCGAGAACATTGGATGGGTAATTCAGTACGTAAAGAGACATAATCATATTAAATTCGTAAGAGACGGGACTGTGGTTATAAGGGAAGAGGTGGAAGAAAGACTTACTGGAGAATATGGGCTTGGTAGTACGAATGAGAGAGGAGGAAGACGAAATCAGTTCTGCAACAATATATCAGCTAGTAATAGCGAATATTGTGACAAGAAGCACAAGACGAGGAGGTGTACTTGGCAAAGATTGGGAGATACGGAAAGATTTCACTTAGATTACATCATGATCAGGCAGAAATTTCCAAATCGTATATTGGATTGTAAGGGATACCCAAGAGTAGATATAGGCTCAGATCACAACTGGATAATGAGGGCTAGTCAGAAAGAAACAATATTGAAACACGTAGGACACGGAATTACTAATTCAACATCTCTGAAACTGTAAATACTGTGATAATTAATAGTTCAGTATGTATCTCAATAGGTAGATCATTTGAAGAGGAATGAACATGTTTAAAAAGGCCAATCACAGAAGCTGCAAGAAAAACATGAGCTCAAGGAAGGCAACTGCGAAGATCGATGGGTAACAGAAGAAATACTTCAGTTGATCGGCGATAGAATGAAGTTCAAAAATGTCCAGGGAGATTCAGGAATACAAAATACAAGTCACTCTCTAATGAAATATAGAAGTCGTGCAGGGAAGCTAAGGCGAAATGGTTAAATAGGAAGTGTGAAGGAATCGAAAAAGAGACAGCCTTCGCGGAAATTAAAAGCAGGGACAGTAACATTAAAAGTGCAGTGGAAAGTCCACTGTTAATTGCAGAGAACAAAGCGGGTAGGTGGAGGGAGTACACTGAGGGCCTCTGTGAGAGGAGAACTTGTCTGATGGCAGGACAGAAGAAGAAAAAGGAGTCTGTAGGAAAGAGACAGGGTGTCCACTACTAAAAACTGGTTATAAAAGAGCTCTGGAAGACTTAAGATCAAATAAGACAGAAGGGATAGATAATGTTTTATCATAATTTTTAAAATAATTGGGGAAAGTGGCAATAGAACGATATTCATATTGTTGAGCAGAATGAATGAGACTTGCGATATACAATCTGACTTTCGGAAATAAACATCGTTCACACAATCCCGAAGATTGCAAGAGCCAACAAGTGCGAGAATTACCGCACAGTCAGCTTAACAGCTCATGAATCCAAGTTACTGACAAGAGTAATATACAGATGAACGGAAAAGAAAATTGAGGATCTGTTAAGCGATGATCAATTTAGCGTTAGAAAAAAACGATAAAGGCACCAGACAGGCAGTTATGATGTTGCGATTGATAATGAACGCAAGACTCAAGAAAAATCAAGACACATTCATGCGATTTGTCAACCTGGAAAAAGCTTTAGACAGTGTAAAATGGTGCAAGATGTTCTAAACTCTGAGAAAAACAGGTGTAACCTATAGGTGATGACGGGTAATATACAATATATACAAAAACAAAGAGAGAAGCATAAGAATGGGGGGCGATGATCGATGTGCAAAGATTAGCAAGAGTGTAAGACAGGGATGTAGTTTTTCACCCCTAATGTTCAATCTATACATCGAAGAAGCAATGACGAATATGAAAGAAAGGTTCAAGAGTAGGATTAAAATTCAAGGTGAAAGAATATCACAAAGAAAATTAGCTAATGACTTTGCTATACTCAGTGAATGACAAGAAGAATTACAGGATGTTTTGAATGTAATGAACAGTCTAATAAGTACAGATTATTGATTCAGCGAAGATCGTAGAAAGACGAAGGTAATGAGAAGTAGCAGAAACGTGAATACCGAAAACGTATTTTCAGAATTGTTGATCACGAAGTAGATAAGATTACGGAACTGTGCAACCTGGGCTCCAAAATAACCCATGACGAACGGAGAAAGGACGATATCAAAAGCAGACTAGCACAGTGGGGCTACAGGAGAACGTTGAAAGTTACTTGGACTGATAAAGTAAGGGAAGAGGAGGTTCTCCGCAGAACCAGCGAGGAAAGAACATAAGGGGAACACTGGCTAGAAGAAGGGACAGCATGATAGGACATACGTTGATATATCAGGGAATAACTTCCATGTTACTAGAGGGAGATGTAGAGCTAGAAACTATAGAGGAAGCTCCTGGAATACACCTAGGAAACAACTGAGGACACACGTTGCAAGTGCTACTCTGAGATTTTGGCACTGGGGCGGATCGCATCAAACCAGACAGAAGATTGATGACTTAAAAAAAATCCACCACATATCGCTCCCTAAGTTTTACACTCATGATCATAAATTAAGGGTAATGCTGATACATGGTGAACCAATGCTCTGGTGGGCGGTTTGCGAGTTTAAATCACCTCGGGGTATGACCTTGCGATGCAGTCCACATACGCAGAGGTGTGTTGGTGCATGTCAGAGTACGGTGTAGCGAGTAAGTGTGCAGACGTTTTCAGAGTGCTAATGGTGACTGTGTGTTCAAAATGGCTCAAAGGACATATATTGACGACGTTGTGAGGGGTAGAATATTAGGGCGAATGGAGGCTGGTCAAACACAGCAGGTCGTAGCACGGGCCCTCTGTGTGCCACAGAGTGTGGTCCGAAGATTATGGCAGCGTTTCCACCAGACAGAAAACGTGTCCAGGCGCTACAGTACGGGACGTCCACAGCGTACAACACCACAAGAAGACCGATATCTCACCATCAGTGACCGTAGAATGGCCACGGAATACTGCAGGTAGCCTCGTTCGGGACCTTACCGCAGCCACTGCAGCAGTTGTCTCCAGACACACAGTCTGCAGACGACTGAACAGACGTGGTTTATTCGCCTGGAGAACTGTAACGCGCATTCCACTGACCCCTGGTCACAGCAGAGCCCGTAAAGCCTATCGTCAAGAACACAGTACATGGTCATTGGAACAGTGGTCCCAGGTTATGTTCACGGACAATCCAGGTATAGTCTGAACAGTGATTCTCACCGGGTTTTCATCTGGCGTGAGCCAGGAACAAGATAGTAACCCCTTAATTTCCTTGAAAGGGAGCTGTATGGAGGTCGTGGTTTGATGGTGTGTGATTATGACTGGTGCACGTACACCCCTGCATGTCTTTGACAGAGGAACTGTAAGAGGTCAGGTGTATCGAGACGTCATTTTGCACCAGCATGTCCGCCTTTCCAGGGGTGCAGTGGATCGTCATCCAGTTATTTGTGAAAATAATGTTTGGGCCGGAAACCACTCATTGTTGAAATCAACCAGCTTCTGCAGATTTTCTGACGACTTATTGTAACAGCAAGCAGGGTACTAATCAAGTATCACGATATGGGAAAGACATCCGATAATGAACTGTGTCATCGTTTCTGGTCCCAACTCATTCACATGTTGATATCATGGCCTTAGATTTCGAGTCCTACTGGTGACTGATTTTGATACTTCTGGTTAGTTTGAGTGATCTTCACTGTCTGGGGTTATCATTATTCCCCTCGTTTTGATCGAATAGGAGAGGACACTGGGAATATTAGGAAGTCAACAATGGAGAGTTTAAATGACAAATTTCTCATACGCTGTTCAGTCCAACCGCCAAGAGAGGACTCGTTACGTTTCATTCTTACTGTGTTAGCCAATGCACAAATACCTCAGTACGTGGATCGCACAACTGAGATCGACACTCATATGAAATGCTTTGAAAGCGTTGAGTTATCTGTGGGAAAGGAAAGTCATCCTGAACTCATGTCTCTAGAGAGCGTCCCCGAGCGAGTCATTTCTCGAGCAACTTTCGTTCCCCTCGCATATTAATGACAGCTCGTTGGTTCAGTCTTTCTGTAAATACCGTTCCTCTAACGTTGCTCTGCTCAAGACCAAACTAACCAGTGCAAAATCTACACATGTGAACAGCACCATCGTGCAGATAGAATACCATTTAAATTCTGCGTCCACATGAACCTAAACTAAATGCTGAATAGTCCTGAGTAATTTTAGTTAGTTTTCAATTTCGGGAAACGTTACTGCGTATTCTTCTTGATGATATGTCATTTTCATAGCAAAAATTTGTTTATCACGTAAGCTGTGAATAAATATTGTCTCCACGCGCACGAAGACTTCCCCTTCGCTGTATGCCCACGAATAGTTTTGGAACACATATCAGCAAAAAACTAGCCCTCCACTACTGCGATGTAATCTGACACGTCTCTAGCAGTGGTAACTCTAACACTCCAGAGGCCCAGTGACATGTAAGGGAAGGGCAAGGTCAAAAATGGTTCAAATGGCTCTGAGCACTATGCGACTTAACTTCTGAGGCCATCAGTCCCTTAGAACTTAGAACTACTTAAACCTAACTAACCTAAGGACATCACACACATCTAGGGAGGGCAACGTCGCACAGCGGAAATCAACACCTTAGTTTCGCTCAGTTGTACTCAAGAAGCACAACACAAGAATCTGCCATGTTAGCCCTATCATGGAACTTCGTCACTCGGCGTCACTGGTAAGACTATGCTTAAGGTAAACAGTGCGCATAAACTTCTCTATTGGAAAAACCGTCTGTCCCGATGACCACTTAGAGTTTTACTTGGATGTTGAAATTCCCTCTATACGGCCCACGCTACATACCACGAAGACGATGTTGTCCTTACATAACTGACGGGCTAATGGTAGCTACCGAAATATAATAATGATGATGTTAATAACGCAACTATCAAAAGATCTACAAGGTTCCTTCAAATAATTACCAACAAAGACGATCTCAGCTTCAATGAAAAATGCTATGCATTACAATATAAGTTGGACAGAAAATCAGATACTTAATCTCACCACTCACAGCCATATATTGAGTCTTCCAGTGTGTAAGTATACGACAGGACAACGCACCTCGCTAAGCAATGGTGTAACAGAAATATTCCACCCTTTTTTAAAAAAAATGCTGACCGTCTTGCTCGATAATACCGTATAAATATCTATCCAATTCAAAACCACAACCAAACTGTGGAGAACCAGCCAACTGGAGTGTGTTTGTCTGCATTTTTAAATAATATTTATTTTACGTCGCACGTTCAGAGGTATAATTAACTCTCTTGTTTTACTGACAGTATTAATCACAGGCAACTGCTGTACGCAACAACCAAGGTACAACAATATCGTTGTACGACTTGAATACCGACGTATTAAACCGTCTTATAATTCACACTCTCTCGTCAATAAATAAATTATCTTTCTTTCATGAATTAATCACGTTTCCATTTAAACATAATCCCGGAGACAATCTCTCCTTTTTAACTTAAGAAATATGAAATAATAGTGTACAAAAAATGGAATGGGATGTAAGTGCCACAAACTAAAATTTTCAATATTCAAATAAAATAATAAATGTGTCTTAAATATTGAATATTAAATTTATGAAAAAATATGTGTGTATCAAAATACATCTACAAAACATGAAAACAGTTTTTTATGAGTATGCATAAAGGGAACAAACCATGGAAAAAGAAGTAAGTGCCATCCTTTCGTTTTCTGGAAGTGCCTTACTAAGTTAGTGAAAAGGATGTAAGTCTAGGGTTTATGTTAATAAAATATGCTAAGTCCATTGTAGTTCTGAGAACGTTTAATAACTTTACATATAAGTTTACTCTTTCAATGTCAGGCTAATACAAAAGAAGTATAAAAATAAAATTTTGGATCGGTTTTTGGCGCAAAGTTGTTTGTCTTCAGTGTTTATTCCGCTTCATCTTTCATCGGTAAGTATAAGCCACCTGAAAACCAAAAACTGAATCAGATATCTATATTTATTTTTTGTGTCTCAGTTATATACATAACATTTTGACGTTTTAATCACTTTCGAACTTCGTTCTGATACAGTTCATCTTTTCTGACTAAATCAATTTTATTTTAAAAACATGTGTGTATACGAGAAATCAAATTCAAAGTTATCTGCATTTAGTAATCGAAATAAACTTACAGCGCTGTACTTCTTTCCTCTAAGCAATCCTGTTCCTCATCTTCTTCCTATACCTCCGTGTTGTAGGCTTCTTCATCTTTGTTCTCCACATTCCTTGTCTTTTTCTTTCTCTACGTAATCTATCATTCCCAAAAGATCATTCTTCTTTTCTTGTGAGACTTTGGATATAAAGTGTATTTTTGGCAAGTCATGAATATCCAGTACATTGTCAAGATTAGCATCTTTCTTTAAAACATCAACTTTTTTCCAAGTTACCATAACATCAGCTTCAAGACCCAAAACTGATGCCACTTTCACTGTGCTAGGATTCCTGTGGGAAATGCGGAAGTGGGAAATTTTACTTATACCCAGATCTTTTGTATTTAGGTTGTCTTTAGCAAGGCCTTTAAAATCTGTGAACTCATCAGTATTCATAGATACTACAGTAAGAGTTGTTGTCAAGTTTGCACTTGAAACTAACGCTTCAAGATTTTAGGTGTTATCGCTTTTACAGCTTTTCGTTTTTCCTCAGTCACCCCAAAATCACAGTCACAGCTCATTTAGCTGTGTCCACTTCCAAGATATTTCACATCAATTGAACGATAAATTCCGTTGTGGACTAACTAAATAATAGTCATTAACACAATCTGGTTTTTGTTTTGTGCTCCGCAATAATGGCACCATAACACAAGCCTTTTACGAGGAAAATGGCCTCCAGTAGAAGCAACTTTGGACAAACAAGAACCTATTTCGTTAGCGCCCCAGCCTCCAATCCATTCATGTCACATACACATGTATGCAGAGCCATTGTCTCCAACATGTATTCCTAGACTGTAGCAAGATAGCAGTCTACAATAAAACATAGTGCTATGTGTAAGCATTGGAACAAAAATAACTTTTTGTAGGTCCATCCGTAAGGTTCTATAAGAACGTTGAAAACTGGGAAGATGTAATATCTTGTTTCATACACTTATGAGCCTTTTCCCATTTTAGTTGATGGAACTTTTGCTGGGCTTTTACTTCCTGTTTTGCCTTCACATTGGTCGTAGATTTCAACTTTGCCTTCAAAACGTCACACTTTTTACAGGTATGAACTGCAAGAGCATTAAATTTTAGATTTGGAAAGTCTTGTTTTAACACTTTTGCGTAAATCTGTATGTATAGACACCTGCAGGATTTCGATTTTTAAAAGCCACGTACATTCGGTGTTTATTTAGATCAGGTGAGAAAAACTCATTACTTGATTTTTTTTCGGCTGTAGTGACTTTCGCATCTGGGGAATGAGTTTATATGTTATCTTACAAGATTTCAATGATCTTTAAATTTAAAGTTATGTGCATTTAACGCAGGTGTTTTTCTTCTTTTGTCCACAAAAACCAAGAAACCTGATTTCCTTGTTTGTAAAACAATCAACTTCCTTGCAGATATAGAAAAAATTTATTTGAAGGTATTTTTGCACACTTGTACATTTTTCCCTGTACCATCGGGGACATTATAAGCAAAAGTACAAGTCCGCCCACTCTCTGCTGCACTTTTGTACGTCCTATTACGTCTGCGATCAATAGGTAACATTTGAATAAGATTCAACAAATATGTTCCTTGGCTTCCTTCATTAACTTAATAAAACTCCAAAAACAATAGCTGTTTTTGTTCGCTGCTAATGTTTTTACACTTGTACAGACAGGAGCAGCTTGCCTGTTCTGCTGGCGGTTGTTTTGCAGGTATCTCTTTCCCACGACTGTTAATGTACTTCTGGCCCTTTTCATTTGCTTCGCGTCTCTTGCGAACAACCATCTTCTCTAACAGGCTTTTCCATTTTCTGGTTGGTACACTAGACACACAACCGAAGAACACTCTAAAACACACACGTGAAACGACCGAAATCACTGCCGTGTGAACGTACCGTCATCAACTAAAGTAGCTGTGTAGCTGAGGCACATACATGATGGCGGTGACACATCCCTTCTCATCTCAGCCCCGCTATCTCTTGCACAGTTCTGTTATCTTCGAACTGCTCTTGAAACTAGTAGGAATTTTTCTGGCACTGCAACCTTTGTCGTTTCATTACGCTTGGCTTATACAACCCTTTCCACTACAAAAGTCATTTTTTATAATTTTCGGCACTTACATCCTTTTCCATTTTTTGTACTCAATTTCTCTCTTTGAAAATTAACATATCTGAACTAATATTCCTATTTTTTGGGAATTAATATCTTTGCATTGTATAACGTTGCAACTTTTCTTTATCTACTCTTTGACTTTCTTTTACCACTTTATGATATTTGCAGATTATTCATTTGCAATGAAATTAAATTTTACTTTCAAAATATCGTTGAATACGAGGGTTGGAACTTAAATAGTGGCAACAATTTATTCACAACCGATACAGAAGAGTTACATGTTTGCACCTGTTACTGTCCTTCAAAGTAGTTATCAGCGTTGTGTAGAACTCGTTGCCAGCGATGTGGAAGGCGTAGTATACCGTTAACAGAGCCTGTTCTGTTGATGGTGCGAATGGAGCGGTCTATACCTGTCGAATCTCTGGAACAGTTCTGAAGCGAAAGCCACGAAGTGGTTCCTTCATATTCGGAATCAAATCAATGTCACAAGGACTTAAGTCTGAGGGTTATGGTGGATGGTACAGCACTTCTCAGTCCCATGGACCGAACAGAGCAGCCACAGCTTGCGCTGTACGCGCCGGCGATTTAAAGTGGATTGCGCAGAAAGTGTCGCCGCTTCTTTCGCAAAGCTGGTCGCAGGTGATGCTCCAAAAACGAACAGTAATACTGTGCATTGATGGTCTGCCGTGGAGGAACGTAAGGAGTTAGGATAACACCATCATAGTCATACACGAGAATCACCATAACTTTCACCATACTGGGGCTCTAACGCACTTTCAACTTTCGCGGCGACTCATAATGACGTTATTCGTTGGATTGGCGTTTCAGTTTTGGCTCGTACGATGTGGCCCATGTCTCATCCAGCGCTACGATACGGCGTAAGAAAGCCTCTCCTTCGCGCTCATAGCGCTCCAAGTGCGTCTGGGAAGCGTCGTAACGCATCCATTTCTGCATTCCCGTCAAGGCCGGTTCCCACTAAAGTGCGGCGTGCGGCAAGCGTTTTCCGCTTAGACGTGGCGGCTCGCGGAATTGGCGTTCCCATCTGGAAGCGGCAGTCTCTAGCGGTAGCCAATGACGGGCAGCCAATGAGGTACGGGGCGGGAAACGCCCGATGCGTTTGATTAACTATATCTTACACCTACATGAAGGAAAGACGAAGCTGGGTGAAGACATACCAATTTTTCATTTCCTGTACAATGCACTCTTTCACATGTTTCATTATTCAGGTTTTCTGATTTCGCCATACACAGATTTCATGACTACCGTCCATGATTGTTCACTATCTCCTAACACACTGAAACAATGTGTGAGTAGGCTGTTTAGGTTTTCTTATTGGTAACGCCACGTAGCGCTCTGTATGAATATCACTGGCTGTACTGTGTGCAGTCTGTGGCTACTTTGCATTGTTGTCTGCCATTGTAATGTTGGGCAGCTGGATGCTAACAGCGCGTAGCGTTGCGCAGTTGAAGGTGAGCCGTCAACAGTGGTGGATGTGGGGAGTGAGATGGCGGAGTTTTCATAGCGGATGATCTGGACAGAGACAGTAAATTTGTAAGACTGGATGTCATGAACTAATATATATAATATGACTTTTGAACAATATTAAGGTAAATACATTGTTTGTTCTCTATCAAAATCTTTCTTTTGCTAACTGTGCGTATCAGTAGTTAGTGCCTTCAGTAGTTTGAATCTTTTATTTAGCTGGCAGTAGTGGCGCTCGCTGTATTGCAATAGTTCGAGTAACGGAGATTTTTGTGAGGTAAGTGATTTGTGAAAGGTATAGGTTATTGTTAGTCAGGGCCATTCTTTTGTAGGGATTATTAAAAGTCAGATTGCGTTGCGCTAAAAAATATTGTGTGTCAGTTTAAGCACAGTCTTGTACAATTTTTCAAAGGGGACGTTTCAAATGTACGATAAAAGAGATTATTCAGATAGTTAAGCGAGACACAAATTTAAAATGTGATACGGTAGCAGGTACACGAAAACAGTAAGAACACAAAGGCTAGGGGAAAGGGAGGAAAGTGGAAGCCATCTGATACAGTTTCCCTACAGAGCATAACGTAATCATCGCCGGCACCTTGCTTAAGAATCGCGAAAGAATAATATATGCTTGGAACAGAGTTTTCCAAACCAGATTTTAAATTATAAGACATTTCCCGGTGCAGACGCAAACCTACAATAATTTTTATTTTCGAGCTGCAGTTTACAACTAAAGAGACAGTAAACAGTAGCAAATTAAGGAGATGGAACTTGAATAAGGTACGACCCACAGTTTTTCGATAATCTTAAAGTTACCGTAATGCAACGACTGACTGAAACAGAGGATGGAATCCGCTAGAATACGAATCGATATCTTTGAGAGAAGAAGTGGTGAAAGCAGCAGAGTACGTAAACGGGGAAATGGTACGGTAGAAATCGTTATATAAAATGTGATATATTAAATTTGACAAGAAGGAAAAATATAAAAATGCAGCAAATAAAGTAGGTCATGGGAAACAGAAATGTCTAAACATGACGTTGACAGAAAGTCCAAAATCTAACGCGATTTTGCACTTGGAAAACATAGGAGAATGGAAATGAGGAAGTAGAATGTAAACTTTGCTGAAAGGAGAAGAAACTGTCAAGAACTCATTTGGCAAGCCAGAACTAAGAGAAGAAATAAGAGAAGGCTAAAAAGTGGAAGGAATATGTAGAGAGGAGATCGCGAGGGGTTGTAGAAACTAATATAAGCACAATGTTATATTCCTGTGAAATGTCTGAATACACAAGGCAATACTGATCCTACCCCTTAGCTAAGTAGACAGACTGAATAACTGGGAAACTGTGTTTATATCATTTGCATGTTTAGAGAAAGGTTTTGATAATCTTAATTAAAACATTCTTTGAAGCTCTGGAGATGTCATCAATAAAACATGGGGACACAAGATTCTCTACAACTTGTACAGAAAACAAACTGCATTTCTAAGACTTCAATGGCTTGAAAGGGAAGCAGTAACTGAGAAGGCAGAAGTAGAGACGATATAAAATGAAGACTGTCAATAGCCGGAAAAGCATTCTGAAAAAGAAAATTTGTTCACATCGGATATAAATTCTAATGGTTGGGTACTATTTTACAAAGGTATTTGTGTGGAGTGCAGCCTTGTATGCAAGTGAAACGTGGACGATGAACATTTCCGCCAAGAGGACAATGGACATTTCAAAACGTGGTGATCAATAAGAATGCTGAAGATTAGATACGAGGATCGTGTAGCTAAAGAAGAGGTACGGAATTAATAAGAGGAGGAAGAGGAAATTACGGCATAACTTTGAATGCAAGAGGGGTTCGTTGAAAGGACATATTATGAGGCGTCAAAGAGTGAGGACAAGTAGGGTGGTTGATAGTATTCTGATAATAATCATCTGCTGAAATGCTATTCTACTATTTTGTCTATTAATGTAAGCAGTGAATTTACTCTTCCATGCACTCCTCCACAAAACATGTAAACCAAAACTGAAATCAGCTGAACACCAAACATTTCAACCACTGTCTGACAACTACTGCACTCACTTCCAACTTTCTATAACTGTCACTGGCTAGCCACACATACATACAGATGTAAGGAGAACAGAAATAATCCTTTAGGTTGGAAACGTGCATAAACAAACCAAACAGGAAGGGACATCAGGTGAATACACTGTAGTTACGACTTCAAATCAGAGTTTCGGTAAAATGTCTACAGCTAGTGACAGAAGAAAAAAGAGCGAACATGAAAATGTGCTTATGTTCCATAATCTAAATTTTAGTTCAACCTCCGGCATGTGACCAGGTGAGGGGAAACGCAGATGTCCGCCAAAAACTCGATTCACTATAAGTAATCAGTTATTCACGCAAAGAAAGATGTGAACTGTTTTATAATCTGCAAGTATCACATATCAAAACAAAACTGAATCATTCTAGATTCCACCAAAGATGCCTTAAAGTTTAAGGCGAAACGCGTCATGAACCAAGAAATTACACTGGATCAAGAAAAAAGCGTTTGTTACTTACGAAAGGAAGTGATCAATAGCTGAGATACTTAGCAAATTACAAAAAAAAAAAAAAATGGTTCAAAGGGCTCTGAGCACTATGGGACTTAACATCTATGGTCATCAGTCCCCTAGAATTTAGAACTACTTAAACCTAACTAACCTAAGGACATCACACAACACCCAGTCATCACGAGGCAGAGAAAATCCCTGACCTCGCCGGGAATCGAACCTAGCAAATTACATCTTATGAAATACCAGCAAATTAGTTTCGGTTTAACATATCATTCCAAATGTTATTAAATTCCGTTTAAAAAATTTCATCTATCCTTTCTGAAACACTGTAGTTACTTTTATATTTTGGTAGATAAATAGATTTAGGATATTTATCATGCGACGAAATACATGACTTCTTACAGGTTATTGTTTGCAAAAAACACGTTTCGATTCCTTGAACTGTTTACTAAATTTGCGGTTGATACAACCACATCATTACGACGAGCAGGACAAAGTATCGGTCGGTTCGCGAGCGACCCGCGCGTGGTCACTGCATAGCGTGTCCGCCAACATATCATTCAGTATCTTGAGAACGGTGATAGCTATCGTTCTGCTCTCAGCTGTAAAAACAATTTCGATATGTTGGCTAAATTCCATATGCAATAATGTATTACCTAAAATGAACTGCATGCGCCGGCCGAGGTGGCCGAGCGGTTCTAGGCGCTACAGTCTGGAACCGCGCGACCGCTATGGTCGCAGGTTCGAATCCTGCATCGGGCATGGATGTGTGTGATGTCCTTAGGTTAGCTAGGTTTAATTAGTTATAAGTTCTAGGGGACTGATGACCTTAGAAGTTAAGTCCCATAGTGCTCAGAGCCATTTGAACCATTTTCTTTTCTTTTTTTTTTGAACTGTGCGCAAAGTCCATGCAATGCGTTAGTACCTCTGCACACTCATTAAAATTTCGTGTAAAGGTTTATGTAAATGCGATACAGCAAGTAACCATGACGAATAACGAAAGGAAATTCGGTCCCTTATCGAGAGAAGATATCAGGCTGTAACATGCACAAGAATCAAATTTTTCTACCGAATAGTTTCCTTGGAATCGAATGATAAGTATTTCATTGCTGTCGCCGCGTCCACGCCAGCGGTTCGGCGAAAGTTCTGTGGCCTGGGGTTCCGTACCTGACGTCACGCTCAGCGCGTTCTGCGATTGGCTGCGCGGACCTGGAGCGCGGCACGCGGCAGCGGCAGTGGTTCGACATGGGCAAACCGCGACGCAGACTCCGCCGCGCCACGCCGCGCGATTTTGATGCGCGGCAGCCCTAGTGGGAACCGGCCTTCAAGTCATGCGGAACCCATCATGATGCAATTTTTCGCATGCCCAGGCGTTTCTTCAGGATGGGAAGCACAGTCGTATGCGCTAATCCGGTTTCGTGGGCGAGCTCACGAATCGTATGCCGTCGATCACTGTCCACTAACGTAGCAACAGCATGCACTTCTTCTTCAGAGATGCTAGGACGACCTGCCCGATGCATGTCTGCCACAGTTTTCTGACCTTCATGGAAGGCTTTTACCCAATGTACCACTGTTCTGTACAGCAATGCCGATTCCCCACATGCCTCTTGAACACCTTGATGACACTGTCGTGCTGCACGACCGCTGGCACATTGAATGTTGATCCAACTCCGTTATTCCTGTTTCGAAAACATAGTGACACCGTTACATTAGACCGCTCGCTCACAAGTGACTGTTTTCCCCTTGATTATGTGTACGCTGGTGGCGTGAACGGGCGAGTCCATTTGCTCGGAGGTAAGGTAAGTATGTTGACGATGTGTGCTCTCAGTGACAATAGTCGATACCATTGCATAGTTTCTCCACAGCAGTGTTGCCACTATTTAAGTTCCAACTTACGTATTAAATATGGGGAATTGAAACTGGGGACACAATTTTTATTTTTTTAATACAAACAGTTTTGTCTTTATTGCCTGTTTTCTTTCATGTACACGTACAAGTTAGCTTTGATTCTACGAGTGCTAACCAACCAATCAAACCCCTCCAAGCGAAAAAGTAAAAAAAAATTAAACAAAAAACCTGGCTGTCACCGCCACTTTTAACTCTTTGATCTTTAAGGCAGACAAAAAACTAAACCCACTTCAGGCGTTAACTTTCCGTGGGTCCATTACTATTGAAATTATTTAAAACACAGCACTCACACGATCAGAGTGACAATTTGCGTGTCCTTAATAACAATGGTTCTTGCTTTGTCGTTTAGGGTTTTATAAGAAAAGCTACTAAATTCGAGCCCACATTTGCAAATCTCCTACTAAGTTAGACTGGTTCTCGATATACCACATACAACCAGAGGATGTCCGCTCTCTTAATTACAAAGCTAACACAGTTCGTGTATCTATACAGAGATTTCCAAACATTAACTAAAATACATCGCCGCTCACGCTGAAGCCCCAAAATAATTCCAGATTCAGTATCTCGAAGGCACTATTTACTAAGTGCTTGTTTTCACCTTCAAATCCACTAATTGAACAACGCAGAGGCTCTGTTTCCTTAGTGCGTGCTTTCTCCACCTTAAAATTCAAATAAAAATTTCACTTAGTAACGTCACCTATCTCCCACAACAAAATGAAAATCTCCAGTCTAATCGAGATACGGATCGCCTAAAAACGAGTGGCTTTCAAGTTACACTTTGTTCAGTTACTGTTTTGGCATAGAATCACCAGCCACGAGAAACCAAACCTAAGCTAAAATATAACGTATCTCCTACTGCTACATCAGACAAAATTCTAGTTTCCCACAGAAATCAATCACTCAACGCATTTCTCACCACAATATGAGATCAAAATTATCACAGATGGGAGTAAATATCTTTCAAACAAGCCGACAACACTCTCACGGAATTCTCCTATACGACTGTAGCGTTTGACTCAAACACTCCCGAATCCAACAAAAAATGACTAACTGAATTTCTAGTGGGACAAACCAAGAACCATTTATGATGAACAAACGTAGCACACTAATTCCTCCTTTTAGCAATGGTTCGTTTTTATTTGCGACTATCGTTGGAATCTTGCGGTGGACAGCTGCGCCGTAGATGTCATTTCTGCCGCGATCCATAGCTCTGCAGTCATCCGTGCGTAGTAAACTCACAGACTTTGCTAGGATTCTGCTGCACGGATATTTTCAGGCAACAACCTCTACAACATTTTGCAAAACTATATATAACAGCACTTTGATAATAAGACGAGGCCTTACTAGTAATGCCGATTTAACGTAACACAAATTTTGGCGCGTTACAGCAGGACTGCCTTGGTGTGTTATATGTGATACATCAGTCTATCTGTTAATAAAGAAAATAAATTTGCTTTGTCAATCCGCGATCACTGTGCATATTTCATAAATAAAGCGATGTAGATTGGTAAGTAAATTTATAATACGCCGTTACAACCAGTTCCGTTATCAGATATAAAAACACCAAGAACTTGCTGAACCAGGTCTAATGCATTTTCTTTCCTACTGAGACCTGCAAGTTGATATCTATTGATTTCAGTAGCCGCATTGGCGTAGCAAAGAAGTTCATTGAGAAATCGAGAGGGATTAATTCGCAAAATATTCGTCTATTTGGCCACATCAGTATCTGGTACACCCTGTTAGAGTGATTGCGGCCAGACAAGTCACATGACCACCAACGCTATTCTACTTCTTGGCCTCTTCAAACCTGTGCCAGCCCCTGAAAGAAAAACTTGTGCAAGATTGTTACAATTAGCTGTTGTCAGGCTCTGGAACAAGCTACTTTGCGAACAATTGAACACCCTGTTGCATTTAAGAAAAAGCTGATACAAATATCAACATATCTGGCAAGTTCGCTCTGTTGAACAGGAAAGAAAACACCCCCATCTGCTTCCAGCTTCACCTCTATCTGTTTTGGTTTCTCAGTTAGTCCCGCCATCTTCCTCCCTCGCCTTAGCACATGTATTCCATCACGTTTTCTCTACTTCCTTCTCGCACCGGTTCTATTACGTGAGTTGTTACTACTCCCCACAGGTTAAATATATATGTCTGTAATTTATCTTTGTACTCGTTCATGGAAGGTAGAACAAAGCACAGAGTTATTTTCGTCGTTTTTTTCTGTTTCTCGTCGTTCCTTAGTCGCTTCAAAATTCGTGGAGGTATGTTTCGTCTGTGGAGCTAACTGAAGGCAGTGTTTATTTTCATACGCGTTAAGCTTCTTTTAGTTGTGAAGCATCTTCAGTGACAATTTCCAGCGCTGTTAGCCCATGTGTGTGGTTCTGGAGATATGTTCATTAGTCTCCATGTTCCAGTTGGCCGATTTCCGGCATTCTTTCACCAGCATTTGATTCAACACATCACCTTCTTTTTTTTTCTTTTTTTTTACAATCTTATTGACCAACTAGGCTCACGTTAACAACTTCAGTCCCTCTTCTTCCTTTGTTGTTGTTTCCTATTTTTCCAATATTCCCTCATTTCCTCCCCATGAAGTCTCTTCCTTTCTTCTGTCCATGTTGTTCCCGATTTTTTATTTCTTCTGCTTTGAAAGCCTTCCAAATTTAGTATTTTGTTTTTAAAAACGGTTTCTTTCTGCTATTTCTGATTCTTTGGTGTTGTTTCTTTTAAGATCTTTTCTTACTTCTGTAATCCATGCTATTGTCGATTTCTACTTCCAGAAATATAGGAGTCTTTGTTTTGTTAGTCTATTTCCATCCATTTGGTAGAGATGTCCAAAAATGGTTAATCTTCGTTTGGCCATTACTTCAGATATTTTCTCTATATTTTTGCAGATCTCCTCATTACTTCTTATTTTCCAACCATCTGCAGTTTTTTTCCAACCATTCCTTCTATAGCATGTTAGAAACATTGCCTCCAATTTTCAGAGTTTATTTCGGCTACAAATCTTGTGAAAGCCATTAAGTTTCAACCAATGCCCAGTGCCACGCTCCCTTTTCTAAATGAATCAGTCCTTGTTTGCGATATTTCATTTCATTATTTCGTGCCATAAGAGAACACATCTGCAGAATATGGAAAGCTGTGATCCCGTTTACGATGCGATTACTTACTTTTTACTAAAGAAATGCACATGGTGGAACACAAAACTCAAATGAAAGCTTTAATAATCTCATTCAGAAGAGACTTCCAGAGTAAACATTTTGTTCGTCTACTGTTGTTAAAATTTTCTCATATGGTGCTTGTCTCGTGTACAGTTATGGTAACAATGGAAGAATCGGAACCCTTATGAAGCTAGGATTTGATGCAGGTTGCTTCGCTGAAAACTTTTTCAAGAAGACTGATGATATGCGTATTGCTAGTTCTGAAATGTCAGTGAAGGTTATAGTCAAAAGGGCACGTCTGAAGGATCAGAGTGGAAGAAAAGGGCTACGTGAAAACCAAAGAGATCATATGCATGCCTATGGTCAGGAGCAAGGTATATATATGTGGCACAGATGGTTATAAAATCTTGTTTCTGTATTTCCCGCAACTTTCATTTGTAAGTATTATAACGAATATTTTCTGCTGAACCATTGCATATAAGAAGGTGAAATCTGGACTTTGTAGATACAACAACACCATTTCCTGTGGTACAACGTTTTTCAAAGCAAATTACTGTCAAATGTTTTTAAATCTTTTGAAATAAAAAAAAAACAGCTTCGTATCATAAACCCAAATTTACACAATTGTTGCGAGAGTTCTAAAACTGATATTAAAAAATTGTTACACGGATTTGTTTATCTAATTACTGAGAACAATCTACCATATTTTGAAAGTGACAAATGAACTAAGATTTGAGAGAATCTTCCTCATGTGATAGTATGTGTTCTAAAACTACTCATAAGCACGCTGATCAAATTATTTTTAAAAAATTGAAAAAAAAGTCAGATTATATCCAGTAACATAATGACAGCAGGTGCAAAATATGGTTAATTACCTGTTAATTTCTCACTTACTTTGAATTTAATACAAGAGTAATATGCGTCATAATTCAAATTGTACCAGACTACGCAAAAGTCGAGTTAGCAGTCAATAGGGCGAAAATTTTCGCCAGTTCTCTGTTGCATCTACTAACGTTTTGTCATTTTTCCAAAACTGTCCATCTGTAACAACATATGTCCTGCAATACAGCCTGTGAATGGAGTGCCTCCAAACGTTACAGATAACTTTTTTTCTTCTGTCGACATCTGTTATCCATATGCGGTTTCACTGCGACATTGCCTGTGGCCAGTACTGTCAAATGCCGCTCGCTTACGTAACGGAGAGACCCAGTTACGGCGAACAGAGGTTTTATTGGCGCAAACTGATAGTCTTTGTTGTTATACGCTCGGTTTATGTGTCACAATAGCCGTTTGACGTAAACGTGCACACACGCAGCAGTAAAGTTCTGCCTTTCGTTAACTGTATTTTTCCTCTTTTTTCTCATTTGATTAGTTTCCGATGTGGGGGGAGGGGGGGGGGGGCGCAGGGTTATTGAACTATCAGCCCTTTTACTCGAAATGCAGAGATCTGGTAATTGAGAAACGGAAACTCGATTGGGAAAGTTTGAGCATCAGTTTCCAGTTCCACATGTTGCCTAACGACCAAGTGACATTTTCGAGAATCTCCATTGGTGCTGCGTGTTTCGACATTATTTTATTTTATTGTATGGATAAACTCATCTCACTCTATAGAGTGGGTAAGTAATGTGTATTCATATGCGTTTAAGGAAATTAAAACTCCAGGTTAGATATATGTTGCTGGTAGAAGTTTTATACTCTGTGCAAGGTGTATCAATAAGATCCGATAACAGCTAGTGCGGGAAGGCAAACTGGTCATTTTCTAAGAGAAAACTCAGTTCCCGAAAACAGATAGTTAGAGCTCTTTCGAGCGGTGAAATTTGAAAACAGTAGCTTCAAAAGTGTTTTTGAATGGCATCTGTCGCCTCATTTAGTTTATAATACATATTATCAATCAGCGTAACAGATTCTCGGACTGCGCCTAATCACATATAAAATTCTTCCCATATCTCCTTGTTCTCGTCGCAGTGGGGTAAATTTGTTTTCCACCAGAGCAAGTATGCTTTTACCATTATTACGACATGCACTAGTACTTATCACACACAACATTACAAATATACAGCTTCCCGACAGTATAGCTAATGGCAACGGCTATTGTATGCTGAAAATGTTTCCCGGCAGAAACAGTTTATATTAACAGACATTTTCAACGACTGATGGAGAACTACGAAAGGCGGAAAGTGCCAAATAGGTACCGATTTCTTTGGCAGAAGTATTTCCAAAATTCTTGTATGCACAGGGGACAACCTAAAATTTCGACACCTCGTAATTCGTGAAATGTTCAAATTACCGAAAGATTTGATTCGGTGAATGATAGTAGCCAGGAGGACCATAATTTTGCTGTTTGGGTAATGTTGCCAGCACTTGTTTCAATCTAAATATTTCTGCAGGTTATTTTCCTTTAAGAAATGCTATACTTTTAATGGCATTCCAAAAGACTGGGATATAATCTCTTCAATACTGGACTTCAAAATTTCCACAAAATCATCCGGCAAATGTATTACAAATAAATGATTTCTTTGCTCTACACCAGAGCGTGCCTTGATAGGAAACATCGTGGCAGATTAAAACTGTGTGCCGGACCGAGACTCGAACTAGGGACCTTCGTTTTTTAAGGAAGCGTCAGTGGGGATTCGCGAGGAAGAACTGACGGGTGTCGAACTCGAGGCGTGGCCGCAGTGTTGTGTAGAGGAAAATAGGAGGGACAGGAAGCTTTATCACTCACAAACCCTATAATCTCCTAAGAACCTTGTAACTGTCCTGCAAGGACCCCTGTTGCTGTCTGACCACTCAGCAGGAAAATAACAACATGGTGGGGTCACCTCCAGCAGCTTTCAACAATTCGAAAACGTAACTAAAAAATTAAAAAGACCTTATACTGCTAGCCGCGCATCTGTTCTGTGTTCCCGCGTCGTTTACCCACGCTGTTTTCCTTATCTGATCCACAAACGATACGGCCGGTGCTCAGCTTTGAGCACCCGATACACCCCAGTTATCTAGCAGATCCACAGAAACCGTTCCTGAGAAATCTGCGAACCAATCCTTGTACTTGCGTAACCATAACAGTTTTGTATGTCCGTCCTGCAAGTATTACCAGTACGTTTGTGCTGTATCTTTATAGCGCTATATGAAATGGACCGTCATACCCGTGACCAAAGCCACCGTGTTCGTCTTATGACGCGGAAAGTACAGTTCCTACGAAAAACACGTTTTTGTATGTATAGTGCGCCCCATGAGCACTATGATATTCCTTATCCGAGACCTGACCTCGAACGCCGCGCCGAAGATCAACCGGTGATCGTCCGTATCAAGCAAGCCGCATTGTTGACGCCTTGGCAAATTCACCAAATGAATAGCAAACTTCTTGTCATTCAAAGGTGTATCCGCTCATGACAATGTACCACGTCGACCTGACTGTACAGGTAGGTGGGGGGTAGTGAACTTGCGTCACACTACTCTTCAATGAACGGCAAGTTGCTTCCACTCCACCTTGTTCCGGGCGATCTTCCCAACAAGGGAACCTCCCCATCGCAACCCCCTCAGATTTAGTTATAAGTTGGCACAGTGGATAGGCCTCGAAAAACTGAACGCAGATCAATCGAGAAAACAGGAACAAGTTGTGTGGAACTATGAAAAAAATAAGCAAAATATACAAACTGAGTAGTCCTTGTGCAAGACATGCAGCATCAAGGAGCGTGTGAGCTCAGGAGCATCGTGGTCTCGTGGTTAGCGTGTGCGGCTGCGGAACAAAAGGTTCTTGATTCAAGTCTTCCCTCGAGTGAAAAGTTTACTTTCTTTATTTTTCCTAAGTTATGATCTGTCCTTTCGTTCATTGACGTCTCTGTTCACTGTAATAAGTTTAGTGTCTGTGTTCTGCGACAGCGCCGCAAAACCGTGCGATTAGTAGACGAAAGGACGTTCCTCTCCAATGGGAACCGAAAACATTTGATCGCAAGGTCATAGGTCAACCGATTCCTCCATAGGAAAACACGTCTAATATATTCTATACGACACTGGTGAGATCATGTGCGTCATATGACAGGAATATGTTGTCGACGCACCTAACTTGTACACTTGGTGAATGGTTAAAAAGATTCTTCCACCTTGCCCATTTAGGTTTTCTTGTGGATGTGATAATCAGTTCCAAAAAAGTGATGAAAACATAAAAGTTTGTCACATAAACTGCAACAAATTAATGCAACAGTTTCACAGTCGCACAGTTTTCCCTTTGCCCTGTCAAAATATATGTTTTTAAAGATTTCAAACTTTTCCGTCTGTAGATGGTCAAATCCTGCATATGTCCAAGCAAATCTGAACGTGTCCTGGAATTTTGGAGAGCGAAATTGATTATGTGAGAGTGCCTGGACTTTGCTAATTGTCTGAAAATAAAAAATTAAACTTTTCACTCGAGGGAAGATTTGAACCAAGGACTTCTCGTTCTGCAGCTGTACAAGCTAACCACGGGACCACGGCGCTCGTGAGCTTAGCCTTTCCTTGATGTTGCCTATCTTGCACATGGACTACTCAGTTTGTATATTTTGCTTATTTTTTTCATAGTTCCACACAACTTCTTCCTGTTTTCTCGAGTGATCTGTGTTCAGTTTTTCAAGGCATATCCACTGTGCCAACTTATAAATAAATCTGACGGGGGTGCGATGGGGAGGTTCCCTTGTAAGAAGCAGATTGTATACATCCTTCGAAGTCGGCGTTCGGGACGTTATAACGCGGAAAAAACTTATACATTACTATTACATTAGAGTATGACTTAGTAACTCACATCTGTACAAGGACGCTACTTTTAACACGACGATTGTACACTCCTGACAATTCCGTTATGTGAAAAAAGTGTTTGTTGTTTCGTTAAAGAATAGTTTTGTCCAGCAAGGTTCACAAATGGTTCAAATGGCTCTGAGGACTACGGAACTTAACATCTGAGGTCATCAGTCCCCTAGAACTTAGAACTACTTAAACCTAACTAACCTAAGGACATCACACACCTCCATGCCCGAGGCAGGATTCGAACCTGCGACCGGAGCAGTCGCGCGGTTCCGGACTGAAACGCCTAGAACCGCTCGGCCACAGCGGCTGCCTGTCCAGCAGGGTCAAGCTATCAAAAGAGGGGAACTACCTGCAATATTTTCTGCCTGTTTGAGTTGATTTGTTGCATGTTACGTGGCTGCTTGATGTCGGACAAAAAGTATGTATTGCTAGCACTTAATGAACATTTTAAGATAATCGTGTCGAGTGATAAAGGCAAATTCTCCGTGGGCGAAATAATTTGGCATTTCAAATTTGGTGAAACAAAAATTTACGAAACTTTATGAAATAAGGATAAAATACGAAATGAATGGATGAAAGGAAACGTGCAAATGAAAAGAGAGGCGAAGAAGACAAGATTTGGAAAAACTTACTTGATAATGTGGGAAGGGTTCGTAAGTGCACCGGCAAGACACTTAACCTTTGTCTGGATCCAAGTTGCAATGTGAGAATCTGCAAATCGTTAAAGAGTTTCTGGCATACACGCGATGGCTGGACAGTTCCACAGTTAGAAACATCGTTTGGAATGAAGTGTGTGTGGGCAAGCTAAGGACGTGCAGCAAAGTGGTGTAACAGAATGGAAGGACGGACAACCTGATTGTGAATTATTACCCGTAAGACGTTTTCAGTGCCAATGAAACGGAACTGTTTTATCACGCACTCCCTTCAAAATCTGTATCAATTTGAGGTGAAAGGTACATCGGCGGAAAAATGTCCATGTGAAGATTCATTACACTGCTGTGTTGAAAAGTTTTAACTGAAATGTGGAATCGACTGGTGATTGGAAAGGCAGCAAAACACGTGGTTTCAAAACTAGACACGTCAATATGCTTCCAGTCTATTGGCGAAGCAATAAAATGTCGTGGGTGGTGAGGGGTCTGAAGGAAAAGTGGCTGGGCTCTTTTAATGCCAAGAGGAGAGATAATCCAGCCTACCTCACGAAAGTCAAGTTTGTGGTCCATTGTCCTATTCCCTTGCAGTCTGTCATTTCTGCACTTCACAAGAAATGCATGGAGTTGTTGGAGGAAGAATAGCCGGCGCTGACGGCCAATAAACTGCAGTTGGTGAAGTCAACAACTCGGCCGTGGCGTTCCTCCTGCCGGCTGCTCAGGCGGGAAGCGGTGGCCCTCACACGTCTTCGGATCGGGCACTGTCCTCTCACACATAGATTTTTATTACGGCGGGAGAATCCTCCGTTTTGTGATGCTTGTGGTGTGCACATCTCTGTCCGCCACATTTTAACAGACAGCATTTTATACCGTGATGCAAGGGCAGAAGCACAAGTTGATGGGGATCCTCCTTGGGTTTTAGCGAACGATGAGACGTGTGTGTCTAGGATTTTAAAGTTTTGTGATGTGTCTGGACTCTGGCCTAAACTTTTAGGCTGGAGGTTTTACTGTATTGCAGAGTGGCTGGCTCCTCCCTTTCTTCCTTGCGGTTAGCCAGCCACTCCCATCTGCTACATTCTTTTAGCTCCCTCTACCACTTTCTTCCTGTGTTGTCCATGTTTTACTGCTGACGACATGCTTCGTCCCACGCTTCGGTGTGGGTAGGCAGATATTTTTCAAAGCTTGTTACCTGTGTTTTACGTTCTGTTTTATCTTAGTGTTCTGAGTCTTTTATTGACACCCGTCTCACTATGTTCCGACCTTGCTGTCGTGCACCCACAAAACTCTCTACTACTACTACTACTACTACTACTACTACTACAAAGTCAAGTTATCAAAAGAAAAATTAGGTTGGTTCAAGGTTCAACCAGCCTCACACAGCCCACCGTCCCATTATAGGTGATTATTGATTCAAATGGTTCAAATGGTTCTGACCACTATGGGACTTAACATCTGTGGTCATCAGTCCCCTAGAACTTAGAACTACTTAAACCTAACTAACCTAAGGACATCACACACATCCATGCCCGAGGCAGGATTCGAACCTGTGACCGTAGTAGTCGCGCGGTTCCGGACTGAGCGCCTGAACCGCTAGACCACCGCGGCCGGCAGGTGATTATTGATGCATTCTCCATCTCTTACTGTTGAAGAACCCGGAAGAGCATTTTCTCTTGCACTGCCAGTTTCTGTACTGGATATAGTAAGTTGGACTGGTTTGGCAGTAAGGGAAATAAGGCCATAATCTGCAAAAAAAAAAAATAAATAAATAAATAAATAAATAAATAAATAAATAAATAAAAAATAAAAAAAATGGTTCAAATGGCTCTGAGCTCTATGGGACTTAACATCGGAGGTCATCAGTCCACTAGACTTAGAACTACTTAAACCTAACTTAACCTAAGGACATCAAACACATCCATGTCCGAGGCAGCATTCGAACCTGCGACGTAGCAGCAGTGTGGTTCCGGACTGAAGCGCTTAGAACCGCTCGGGTATAGCGGCCGGCCAGAATCTGTTACAAAGTGCTTCAACAAAGCGAGGTTGGAGGGTGATGAAGAAGACACGTCCCTGCTCATCGAAAGTCAAGAAAATGCAGCAGCAGTTGTCGAAATAATTCAACTGCAAAGCACTTCATGTAGTCTAGATGACTATATTTGAAGTCATAACTTCCAGTGAACTCACTCAACTTTTACTTCGGCAACATATCAACAGAAATCCGCAACGTAGATTTGATGGTGAGGAAACAAAGGAAGAAGAAGAGGAGCATAATGATGTCGCTAGAAAAATTAATTTCGCTGAAGAAGCATTGCATGCATTAATATAGTTAGGTAATCTGCAGCACACAGAAATTCTCCCAAGCTGTTGGAGCTACTGTACAGCGCAAAAAATTACGTAGAATGACAATTTTGAAGAGGAAATTCAAACCAGTTTCCTATCTTGATATGCTGTGAAAAAAGTTATATATACAGCAAATAAACTTCGGAATAATATGTATGTACAACATCACGTGAATTTAAAGTTGCAGTAAAACTACAGACATGCTGTATTATATGTCAGTTGGTGTAATAGGCAACTTTTGTACAATATACAGTCAACGAGCAACTACAGTAGAGGAGTACAGGTATGTAAATACGCGCATAATTACAAATTTATGCTTTTGGACATGGTACTTGCCAAACTGTATGTAGTCTAGTGTGTTTTGTATAATCCGTGAACTTGTCCAGTGTGGAAAATTATTTAGTCCCTTGCGATTCCGTTTCGAGTAGGTCTTACTGTATAACGTCAACTGCGGTTAATAAGGATTGTATGGAAAAGATTCTGTGGTATCTTCAGGAGAGAGCGATGGAGAAAAGGATCATTCAGGCTCTCGCCGGGTGTTGATGGCGATCTCGATTCGGTGCAGAAACCCATACTCAGTTGACAGGACTGTTCGAAACATTTGCCTACTTTCGACCTCTTTGCTCAACTTTAACCGGTAAACAGACACAGGGCAGCTGCTCTCATCAGTAAATTACACTGAAATGCGGCAACTGTTTTGCATGTCATCTTAATCAAAAACTGGAATATATTTATCATTCTGAGCCTGACAACAGAAAAATTGGCATGATATTGATATTATCAACCACGGTGACTGGCAGTATCACATCTCTTTATTAACTCAGTGACGGTTTTTATCGATTATGGTTTCCAAGCAGGTCCGTGACCGGTGGACGGGACAACGGCCTGGGTGGCTTAAGATTCTAAGAATTCGGGTTGCCCTTGGAGCCACGGAGAGCGGCAATCTTTTTCCAATGAAAATTTTTCTGACTCTTTTTGAAGATACGCATCTGCTGCCTGAAGGAAGTGAGTGTCACAGGAAATCTTGCCTCACAGTGATCTTCTCTGAATTTCCTGAACCCTCTTGCGAGGGTATGGACATTGATGGGAGAACGTGCGGGTGACGTCAAAATGTTTAACGTCAGACCGTAGCGCTGAATTGAATGCTTTTTGATAGTAGAGGAGAGTTTATATAGTCATTGGAGGCTGAAAAAGACGCGCTATTTTTGGCAGGATTATCCGTTGGCAGAGTTACTCGTGACTAGACGACAGTGATTTTTGATTTTGTCATTGGTCACTGGCACCTTACAAGGAATACGTAGCGCGAAAGTGCGTGACGCAGTTCACCCGTGGTGTAGGGAAATCGTCTTTTATTAGTAATCAAAACGTCCTAGGTCCCGGATTCGAATCCCGTCAACACTCAAATTTTGAATAATCATCATCACTGGTGGCCGAAGACTTCCACCTTAAAATGTCACCTTCATTAAGGCAACGGGCATGTCAGGGGCGGAGGAACGGACAGAGGATCAGGACATTCTTGCCCTTGGGGCGTTCAAAATGGTTCAAATGGCTCTGAGCACTATGGGACTTAACATCTGCTTGCAGGGTTGGTCGAGCGGTTCTAGGCGCTACAGTCTGGAACCGCGCGACCGCTACGGTCGCAGGTTCAAATCCTGCCTCGGGCATGGATGTGTGTGATGTCCTTAGTTTAGTTAGGTTTAAGTGGTTCTAAGTTCTAGGGGACTAATGACCTCAGAAGTTAAGTCCCATAGTGCTCAGAGCCTTTTTTTGAACTTAACATCTGAGGTCACCAGTCCCCTAGAACTTAGAACTACTGAAACCTAACTAACCTAAGGACATCACACACATCAGTGCCCGAGGCAGGATTCGAACCTGCGACCGTAGCAGTCGCGCGGTTCCAGACTGAAGTGCCTAGAACCGCTCGGCCACACCGGACGGCTCCTTGGGGTGTGAAACTGCCCCTAAGGCGGAAGAATCGCCAATGATCAACGGCATTAGGAGGCAGAAGGCAGTGGAAATCACTGCATTAAGGACAAATAATGTTTGTCCACTGGACATGTGGCCTGTAGTCAAAAAAATGTCGTGATGAATTTTTCATTGACAAAAGACTCCGGATTTGTCCCCCATTCAGATCTGGAGCGCACTACCGAGGGGGTGGCGATCATGAGAAAAAGACTAAATAACCAACGAAGGGGTATCATTCTACGAGGCACGCCATAGGATGTCAAAAGTTTGAACTTGATAGGGAAACTAGAAAACCTGAAACGGGAATGCTAAGGCTCACTCCAGATATAGTAGGAGTCAATGAGGCGTAATGAAAAGAAGACAAGAATTTCTGGTCAGATGAGTATAGGATAATATCAACAGTAGTAGAAAAGGTATAACGGGAGTAGAATTTATTATGAATAGGAAGGTGGGACAGTAACTGTGAACAGTTCAGTGGTACTGCTGTTCTCATCAGAATCGAGAGCAGTCGAACACCGACAACGATAGTGTAGGTATTATGTTGACGTCGGAAGCTGAAGATGAAGAGATCGGAAAAGTATATGAAGACAGTGACCAGGTAATTCAGTACGTAAACGGAGACAAAAATCTAATAGTCATGGAGGACTCGAATGAGGTTGTAGGGGAAGGAGCAAAAGGAGTTTTGCGGGGGATTATGGGCTTGGTACTAGGAATGAGAAAGGAGAGACACTAATTGAGTTCTGCAACAAATTTCAGCTAGCAATAGCGAATATTCCGTCCAAGAAGCACAAAATGAGGAGATGTACTTTGGAAAAGATCGGGAGATACTGGAAGATTTCAGTTAGGTTACCTGATAGTCAGGCAGGGATTCCTAAATCAGATACTGGACTGTATGGCTTTCCCTGGAGCACATATTGATTCAGATCAAAACGTAGTGGTGATGAAGAGTAGGGTGACGTGTAAGAGACTAGTCAAGAAAAATCAATATGCAATGAGGTGGTATACAGAAGGACTAAGGAATGAAGAGGTACGCTGAGGCTATAGATAATGTGGCAACGAATAGCTCAGTAGGCGATTCAGTGGAAGAGGAATGGACATTTCTAATAAGGGCAATCACAAAAATTTGAAAGAAAACAACATAGGTACAAAGAAACTAACTGCAAAGAAACCACGGGTACCAAGGGAAATAGTTCTATTGATCGCTGGAAAAAAGGAAGTAAAAAATTTTCAGGGAAATTCAGGCACGCATAAATACAAGTCGCTGAGGAATGAAATTAATAGGAATTGCAGGGAAGATAAGGCGAAATGGCTACATGAAAAATGTGAAGAAATAGAAAAAGTAATGATTGTAGAAAGGTCTGAACAGCACATAAAAACGTGAAAACCACCTTCGGTAAAATTTAAAGCAGGCACTGAAACATCAAGAATGCAGTGGGTATCCCACTGTTAAATGCAGAGGAGAGAGCTGGTAGGAGGATGGAGTTCATTGAAATCCTCTATGTCGGGAATGACTTTTCCGATGATGTAATAGAAGAAGAAACATGAAACGGTATAGAGAACTCAGTATTACAATCAGAAATTAAAAGAGTTTTGGAGGCCCTAGGATGAAATTAAGCAGAAAGGATGGATAACATTACATAGAAATTTCTAAAATCACTGTGGGAAGTGGCAGGAATACGAACATTAAAGTTTGTCTATAGAATGTATGAGTCTGTGATATGCCATCTGAGTTTCGTTTAAACATCAGCCACACAACTCCAAAGATTGCAAGAGCTGGCAATTGCGAGAATCATCGCACAATCAGCTTCGCGTGTCATTCATCCAAGTTGATGACAACAATAATGTGCAGAAGAAAGGAAAAGAAAAAAGATTCGTTTAGGTGACAATCACATTGGCTTTAGGAATGGTAAAGTCATCAGAGAGGCTATTCTGGCGTTTCGGTTCATGATGGAAACAAGACTGACGGAAAATCAAGACATGTTCATGGGATACATCGACTTGGAAAAAGTGTTGGACAGTGTAAAATAGAGCACAGGTTCGAAATTCTGAGATAAAAAGAGGTAAGCTATAGGGAATGACGAGCAGTATACATTACGTACAAGAAATAAGTGGTCACAATAAGAATGGGAGACCAAGATCGTTGCACTCAGATTCAATAGAGTATAAGACACATAGTTTTTCGGTTCTACATTTCAATCTATGCCTTGAAGAAGCGACGACGGAAATAAAGGAAGGGTTCCAGAGTGGAACCAAAATGGAAGTCGTAATATACCAATTATACGATTCGGGGATGACTTTGCAGTTCTCAGTGAAAGTGAAGAAGTATTGTAGGATGTTTTAAATGGAATGAACAATCTAATGAGTGAAGAATATGGATTGAGAGCAAATTATAGAAAGACAAAAGTAATGAGAAGTAGAAGAACCGACAAAAGTAGGGGACTTAATTTCAGGACAGATGATTACGAAGCAGATGAAATTAAGGAATTCTACTACCTAGGCAGCAAAATAACCCGTGACGGAAGGAGTAAGGAGGACATCAAAATCATATTAATACTGGCAAGCAGGGCAATTCTGCCGAAGAGAAGATTCCTAGCATGAAACATAAGCCATAATTTGAGAAATAAATTTGTGATAATGTACATTTGGAGCACAGCATTGTATGGTAGTGAAACATGGGCTGTCGTAAAACCAGAACAGAAGGGAATCGAAGTATTTCAGATGTGGTGGTACAAAAGAATGTTGAAAATCAGGTGGACCGAAAAGGTAAACAATGGGGAGGTTCTCTGCAGTATAGGCGAGGAAAGGAATGCATGGAAAACACAAGGTAGAAGAAGAGAGGATGACAGAGCATCTCTTAAGACATCAGGGTATAGCTTCAGTGGTATTAGAGGGAGCTGTAGATGGTAAATTCAGAGTAAGACAAAGATTGGGTTGTATCAGTGAAATAATTGACTACGTAAGCTGTAAGTTTCTGAGGTGATTAGGTTGGAACTGGAGAGGAATTTATGGCCGGTCGCATCAAATCAGTCGGAAGACTGATGACAAAAAAATAAATAAAAGAAAAAGAAAAAAAAGAGTTCTGCGAAAGAAGCAGATCGGGGTAGGGTGCGAAAATGTCGGTATCGATTTCGGGTTAGGCTCGCCGAAATGTGCTGATCGACTTGGCGTAGGAGCGTGGTAGAGACTGCCACATCTTGGAGTCCCGCAAACACATTCATGACCCAGTCTTCGTGATGGGGCTAGCATGTCTGCAGTGCACAGTTCTGCGTGGTGCAGTTCTACATGCAGTGAGCATGAACTGCAGCACCGGAAGAGAAGTTCTGTTTGATTTAACCCTTGTGGAATCCAAGACTATCGCAAGTCTCATCTCCTTTTGCACTGGTAAAGAATTTGTGAACGTACGGGTTTCAGTAACCAACTTCCAATCACTGTTCCGATAGAGAATTACACGAGTAAATACTAGTCAGTTATTGTTTAACTTCGGGAGAAAGTAAATTCTTAAGAGGGAAAGAAGTAATTTATGCGATAGTGGAGTGACATTGTTTTCCTTTTTGTCTTCATGCAGACTTGGAGAGATCTAATTGTGACAGGTTTTTTGATATGCAGTTTATATGTTTGTGCCGTAAATGTGTTTATGAATAAATGTGAGTATTGAGTTTTATCTTTGCTTGTGTTCGACTTCAATTGCTTTAAGTTGCAGGCTTTTAATCTGCGTCCAAGAAGATGTTAGGAACCAGCAAAAAATTATAACCAAGACACTAGAGTCCGCAGCTCGTGGTCGTGCGGGAGCGTTCTCGCTTCCCGCGCCCGGGTTCCCGGGTTCGATTCCCGGCGGGGTCAGTGATTTTCTCTGCCTCGTGATGACTGGGTGTTGTGTGGTGTCCTTAGGTTAGTTAGGTTTAAGTAGTTCTAAGTTCTAGGGGACTGATGACCATAGCTGTTAGGTCCCATAGTGCTCAGAGCCATTTGAACCATTTGAGACACTAGTCCAGTTAGATACCATTAGAGTTAAATTTTGTGCAAATTCCGCACTGTGAGAGCTATGCTTAGGGCCGTAATTTTTGCGTTTTCCATTTAACCTGGGGCACAAGGATTTGAAAGGTAGTTCTTAAAGAGGTGACCAGCCCGCAGTCGGTTTTGATGGATTAAGAGAAACTTTACACAGCGGGTTTTTGAAAAAAATAGTTGCTATTTAGATATCCAGTGAGATGGTTGAGAATCAGTGTTTAACGAAGTGTTATTCTAAAATGCACCTAATATTCTCCAACTTATGTTGTAGTTAATTTCCCAGTTTTCACAGCACAGTGACTCTTTCACTTCTCGGAGGAAGGAACAAAATAATGAGACTATATTCTAATCTTGTATGCGTTAGAAATGTTTCGGTCACAGGTTAGAATCCTGCCTCGGGCATGGATGTGTGTTATGTCCTTAGGTTAGTTAGGCTTAAGTAGTTCTAAGTTCGAGGGGACTGATGACCTTAGAAGTTAAGTCCCATAGTGCTCAGAGCCATTTGAACCATTTCGTTAGAAATGTTGACATTACGTAAATATGTTATTAACAGGTTTAACACTTTGGATCCCCTGGCAATTATTTTATAATCTGCAGCGTATGTAGACGAGGTCAAAGGTGCGCACTGGAGACGATATTATGCCATTTGGTCTCACAGCATTTTAAATATCAAATGGTGTAAATGTGGGGATAACTAGAGAACACACAACGGCCTTACAACACTGAATCACTTCCGATGGACAACACCTCAGTTTTCTTCGGTGAATAGCCAAATATGGTTCACTCTTAGAACGTTTCTATATAAACTGGTGGGAAACCGAAGAGCTTTTTGCTACCCATATTGAATGTTCTTCCAACATGTAATTTGTTTAATCTCCTGTAGTGCGTATTGCAGAGAGAAACACTGTGAATGGCACGGGAGTTGCGGCGACAGTAAATACTGAACAGGACGATACCAACAGTTTCGCATACGTAATGGACACTGCTGCGTCCTAAAAGTTGAGCGGATAAATTGCTTTCCGCATACATCGCCTGATGGTATCCTCAAAAGTGATAATCCGTAGTAACTGCTGGTTCACCGGTACATTAATCTATCCTAACTAGTGACTACGCCTTTGACAAGAAATATAGCCAACATAATTGCGTCCGTGAACTATACAGAGGCCAACTGTGACGTACAGTGATAGAAGACTTGATATCCTTAGACTGTGAATAGAGAGAGGTGAGATTAGGTTTTTGCTTGTCTTCGACGATGAGGTTACAAGAACCGGAGTAGAACTTTGAATAGGCAAAGAATAGGAAGGAAATCAATAATGTTCCTGTCGAAGGTAATCTCGACATTTACCTGAAACGATGTACCCAAACAGGGACGACTGGACGGAGAATTTTGAACCTCTGTCCACCAGAACGCAAGTACAGTGTTATGACCACTGCGCTCGATAACGGTGAATCAAGGTGAATCAGATATTGTGTTTGTTTTCTTCGTAATACGATGGTAAAATGCGAATTCTAACACTGGCAGGTAAATACAAAATAAGGTAAATGTTGAGCATTTACTTTCTTCTGTAAATTTTGCATTTCGGCCATAGAAAAAGCCAGTGTTCCATATCTGTGGATTCCATTTCTGGTGAGAACTACTGAGTAAGCGTTTCAGTGAACTCACATCGTACTTTTGATGTCCTGTAATGTGTGAAGTTGCTCGAACGGTTTCCACTTTTCTAGATTCTTTTCTCTCTCTGTCCTGCCTACAGATCTCATACACTCAGCCAAGTGTATAACTGATCTCGTGGATCGCCGCCAACGGAAATCTGGCGTCCATGACGGTGAATTATTCATGAGCCCAGTGAAAGTCAATGCGGTCAGCCTTCCCGGTCGGTCATGACTTCGCAAGCAGCCTTGCTTCCGGTTTAATTCCATCTCTAGACTTTCAGGAAACGATAAACAATAAATAAATAAATATATGGATTCGAAACATTCATTGGCGTGACATGTATGTATTCGATGTCCTGACTTCGGAGGCTTATGCACTTTTGCAATTGTGAAATATTTTCGATATCCATCGTTGTTGAGGTCTTCTTGTTCTACACTGCATGAATTAAGCATTAAGCGTGCTCCGTTTTCATAAATGGTCTCCCAACTCTTCTTTGGTCTAACAAGCAGTTTATATGCTAAGGCTAGTTTGAAAAGTGTTTCACCGTCTATCTTTTGATCAAGTTCGTATCAGGTTTCGCGGTATTTGGTTATTATGCTTTCAGTTGGATCTACTTTTAGTTCTTGTCGCACTGTCTCGTTTTTATGTGGCCTGTTCATGATTAACCTTTTGTGCTTCTTAGATACTTCGCTGCTGCACATTGTACTGGTATTTTACCTAATATTCTTTCTGTAGGTACCCAGCATTTACTCCCATGAAGGAGTACTAGAACAGCAACAGATTTATAAAATTTTTTTATTATTCTTCGTGTGGTCTTACATTTAAATGCATTATGAACGGCGGCATATATATTTCGAAATCTAGCCAGTTTTTCATTTAGATTTACGCCATTTTGATACCCCAGTTAAGTGAAGGATGACACTTGTTCTAAAGAAGATTACACTTAATGATATTAGATCGGACCAGTTCTTTGTCCCAGAAAGCCATCACTTTCTTCTTTGCTTTATAAAGCTCGACATCGTATGTTAAAAAAGATGATTCGGATGGTACAGGCACATTATATATCATAATATTTTCTTGAAATATCCGGACATCGTCTGCATGAAGTAAAACATTTAACATTGTGTCTTGTGATATTTTAATACTTTCTTCTACATCTTGTCTCCTGTTTAGGATAATACTTTAATATGGATATTAAAAACAGTTGGTGATATTGGGCATGCGTTTCGTACTTCAGCATACGCCTGTCGATTGAATGAAACGGTTTGTGTCGCTCGCCAAAAGTGTGATATTCCACTTCCGACTTCAGTTCCATTTTTTCTTTCCATTAACACTTTTTTCTTCTGCATGCTTGTATCTACTTTTCTTCGTCCAATATTCATTATTTTCTTTTTATATACAGGAAAAAATTATGTGTCTTATTAATAGATTACTCTTTTGTGTGTCATATTTTCTGTTACATCATACTTCTGTTAAATATTATTTTATTCTGGGTAGCTCCTGGTTGCCCACTATTCCAGATAGTAAATTTAAAAATTTCATTATTCTACAGAATTAGGTGTTCGAGCGGGAAGTGGAAAAGGTAGATTTAAATTATTATATTACTATTACTGTGCTGAATCGATCTTCGTAATCAATTAAACCGTGTAACAACTTCAAAAAATGTTGGGAACAGGCCATATTATGTAAATAGAGAGATAGGCCTGAAGGAATCAAAAAATAAAATAAATAAATTCAGTCTCTTTCAGAAATTCAGATGTAGCCTTTCTGCGACTTCCCTGAACTGGTGTAGGTAGGCCTATGTACTCATACGTCTCCCGGGCAAAGAATGCGACCCATTTTCTTCTCTATTCATTAACCAGTGAGTGTTAGTGGTTTTTCCCTGACAATAGTGCCGTTGGCTCAAGTCTTACTTCCCTCTCCACTTCGTTCCGTTATTCACCTACAAGGATACCCATAAAGTTTTAATTGTCACGTCGAAAACATAGCCGGCCGGAGTGGCCAAGCGGTTCTAGGCGCTAGAGTCTGTAACTACACGACCGCTACGGTCGCAGGTTCGAATCGCTCTCAGCCCCGAGATGGTCGCTCGCCGGCTGAGTTGTTTCACGGTCGCCCTCATCACCCCCTGTATGTCTTTGCTACATCCGCCGCATCAGGTTCCTGTGCAGCGGCAGACACCTGCTTTTGCCCCAGGCGACGTTGTCTACTACAGCCACTATCGAGGTCCACGGCGTTGGCTCGAAGGGCGCATTCTTCGCTGCCTCGGCCGCGCTATGTATCTGGTTTTGGGGGCCTCGGGTGAGGTGCGTCGGCATCTCAATCAGCTGCGCCTCTGTCGTCGCACGGGATCTGCCGCTCCCCGTCTGCTTTCAGCGACGGTGCCGTTCGGTCAGCGCCCTGGAGACCCAACAACTGGATCGCCTCGGCCCCAGGTGTTACCGACGCTGCCTTCCATTTTGCCCCATGGCGACGCGCCGCCGCCACCGCCACCGCCGCCTATTCTCCCGCCAGCGACGCCCGCAGTGGATGCGTCGCTGAAACCGCCGGGCGCCTCCCTGGGTTACGCGCCGCCGATCGCTTCCCGTGACCAGTTGTCCTCCGACATGGAACTCTTGCCCGCTCCGGACCAAATGTCGTCTTTTCCCGTCGGGTGCTCCGGCCCGATGGAGGTCGACCCTTCGGCCCCTCCTGTCTCTCTGCGGGCGCATACACGGCATGTTGGCGTGCACCCTGGAGCAGGTTTTCAGGCATTTCCTAGCTCCCCGCGGTCCGAATGGCAGGGTGCGGGTGGCACAGCCTCGCCTGTTGTTAGGCTCCCCACCTCGTCGCATACGTCAACATGGGGTCCTACCCACGGTGGGCGGAAGCCTTATGCCACAACCGTACGCGGATTTGCGGGGGAGGAATGTGGTGTCACCGCCAGACACCACACTTGCTAGGTGGTAGCCTTTAAATCGGCCGCGGTCCGTTAGTATACGTCGGACTCGCGTGTCGCCACTATCAGTGATTGCAGACCGAGCGTCGCCACACGGCAGGTCTAGAGAGACTTCCTAGCACTCGCCCCAGTTGTACAACCGACTTTGCTAGCGATGGTTCACTGACAAAATACGCTCTCATTTGCCGAGACGATAGTTAGCATAGCCTTCAGCTACGTCATTTGCTACGAACTAGCAAGGCGCCATGTTCAGTTACTATTGATATTGTGAATAATGTACAGTCAAGAGCGACGTTCACCATTTATGGATTAAAGTTAAATGTTTCACCAGCTACGTCCGTTTTTCTAAATTCTAATTTCCTTGTCCTGTTCCAGACCTCACGCCAGTCTGCGTGAGCTAAAACGCGTGCCTTTCGGCTTCCTCTAATAACACGGTGTTGGCTCTCCTACCAACCCACAACACTTCCCATCTAGTGAAGTTATCAGAAGATCAAAAACAATAGCAAAATGATTTAGACAAGTTATGTGTATGGTGCCAAAAGTGACAACTCAGTCTTTGTAATGAAAAATTTATGATCATCCGCATAAGTACTAAAAGAAATACATATAATTATGGTTATTAGATAAAGAACGGAAATCTAAAGGCTATAATTTCAGCTAAATACCTGAACAGCTCAAATTGGATTGCGTTTATCGTAGGGGCGAGATCTTTCCACGAAGTTTTATTCGACAAACTCTTTATTTGAATCCAAAAATATTTTGTTGATGCATGCGTATATAGGGGGAAATGATCATTTAATATAAGAGAAATGAGAGGTCGTACGAAAAAATTTAATTATTCGTTTTTCCCAAGCGCTTTTCGAGTGTAAAACTGTAGAGAAATGGTCTGAAGGTAGCTCGATGAACCCTCTGCCAGGCGCCTGTTGTAAACGAGAGAGTAGTTACGTAGATGTAGATTTAGAATAAATGTAGATGTAGGCGAACGGTTAATGAACAAAAATACAGGAAATTTAGCCTGGAAAATAGGATTTGACGTTTCATCCGAGAATCCATAGTCATTTTTTGGCGTCAAGTGTACCTTCTCCTAAAAGTTACACAATCATCTCATTTTTCCGGTAGGTGATACATTATTTTAGCTAACGTGTATTTTGGAGAACAGTAATACATCGACTTTCGATATGGAAATATTTAACTTTTTGCTCCATTGTGCCCTGCACCAAGTGATGGTATAAAAATTGAAGTTTTCTCATTGTCCATTTCACCTTAGCCTGTGAGTTAGACCAGTATACTTACGTGCGTTTTGACAGACATATTAGATGTGGAAATACCGTACGTTACACAAGTACTTTCGTTGTCTTTACCTATTTTGAGAGACTTTAGAACTGCAAAAATCACTGTCATTAACATTGCGTAGGCGTCTTTGTGTGCGTGTTTCTGATTACGCTTATGTCATTTGACAACTAATACAGATCTTTGAGACACGGAAATACTGTAAGTTCCATCAGAATTTTCAATATTTTTGCATGTCTTCGAGTGGTATCTTAGACATGGAAATAAGATTGTGACGTATGACATAAGCAGTTGCGTGTTGTGTATTTTTCAAAAACAATAAATACAATTTAGTTGTGGAAGTGCTCTACCTTACACAAGTATTCTCAACATCTTTAAATATTTTTATCACATTTTAGATATGGAAGTAACATTGCGATACTTGATATTAACATTTTGTGTAATGAAGCTTCTGTATTTTTATCAATAATACAAACATTTTAAATGAGATAATACTGTGACACCGTTATTATCAATATCTTTACGATTTTGATAAATAATGTAGACAATTTTTGGTTTCCTTAAGATGTGATACAGTGATCGAACTGCAATAATTTCCAAATGCAACTTATTCTGTAAGAGAGTGTAGTAGTGCCAGAATGAAAATAGTGTGTATTTTTAGTGTTATAAAAAATTAATTACAACAATAATGTGATGTGTATTTATACCATTGTATAACAAACTTTTACATGTTTTGATAAAGTATAGAAATATTTTTATTTTGGTACAAAGGCTGAATTTTCGAGAGATCAAGTTTCCTCTGTGTGAAACGTTCTTCATGATTGTCTTTGAGTGAACAGGGTTTACAGAACGTATTTGGTGCATTTTGAAGCTATACTTGCATATCATGACAACATTGCGTTTAAGTAATGCGACTCATTTAAGATCTCACAAAATTCATTATTCTGTATACGGTTTATTGCGCTGAAGTGTAGAAAAATATAACATAGATGAATAAATATCTTGGAGTTATGTTTTGGTTGACTTTGGAGATATATCTGTAAACGACATTTTCGATACCCTTCTACTATGTTTCTGATCCGTAAATATCGCAGCTTTCATTGAAAGTTAGTTCTTATACACATGTGGTACGTAACGACAGCTAGGTCCAAAACGAGAAGTAATATAAACCACATTAGCTTGTCAATAACGTTAATTATACAGAATGAGATTTTCACTCTGCAGCGGAGTGTGCGCTGATATGAAACTTCCTGGCAGATTAAAACTGTGTGCCCGACCGAGACTCGAACTCGGGACCTTTGCCTTTCGCGGGCAAGTACTCTACCAACTGAGCTACCGAAGCACGACTCACGGCCGGTACTCACAGCTTTACTTCTGCCAGTACCTCGTCTCCTACCTCCCAAACTTTACAGAAGCTCTCCTGCGAAGCTTGCAGAACTAACACTCCTGATTGAAAGGATATTGCGGAGACATGGCTTAGCCACAGCCTGGGGGATGTTTCCAGAATGAGATTTTCACTCTGCAGCGGAGTGTGCGCTGATATGAAACTTCCCGCAGATTAAAACTGTGTGCAAGTTCTGCAAGCTTCGCAGGAGAGCTTCTGTAAAGTTTGGAAGGTAGGAGACGAGGTACTGGCAGAAGTAAAGCTGTGAGTACCGGCCGTGAGTCGTGCTTCGGTAGCTCCGTTGGTAGAGCACTTGCCCGCGAAAGGCAAAGGTCCCGAGTTCGAGTCTCGGTCGGGCACACGGTTTTAATCTGCCAGGATGTTTCAACGTTAATTATATTTTTCTTAATCTGTTACCTTCTTCCCCCCTAAATGGTGACTGGTCTACTCGTTTGTGTTTCGCCAGCAACATAGCTGTATTGGATCTCTTACTGCATTGCCTGTGTAGAATGTTTTTAGCTATGTGTGGCTTTTACATTTACAGAACAGGAATAAACAAAATTTAGACGTGTCAGTACTGTTGTGATAATTAATTTAAGAACCCATAAACCTGTTAAGTTACACATTAATTGCATCCTCTCAGTAACAGACATATTATTATACCTCATGTGTGCTTTGTAGTACAAAAATACAAACAATTAAGGTGGGAAAACTTTTATTTTGGATCTTCATTGTGTTTTGCACAAGCTGTGGTACCACGACGGAAAGATAGTCACTGTCTAGTAGAACTTCATCTCTAAGTTAGATCAGCAATGTCACATGTATTTTGACAGATGTATTAGATGTGGAATTAATGTAAGTTACATGAGTATTGTTAGCACCTATACATATTTTTGTTACGTTTAAGGGTAGGAAATAGCATCGTGACATTTGATACTAACACTGTATTTGACAAAGTATATGCGTGTTGGATAAGTAGCTCAGACATTTTGCATGTGAAAATTCTGCAAGCTACATCACCATCGGTAATATCTTTACGATTTTGAAAAAATACTACAGACATTTATTTTCTATATATAAACTGTGGCACAGTAATAGAAGATTGCTCAATGCTACGTGCAGCTTCGCTTGTAATTTAGATGTGTAGTTCCATGTGTGCTTTATGTAAAGACAAATGTTTGAGGACTTTGACAAATAACAATATAGTCCACTTGCGGTTTTTCTTAAGTGCAGCGCAATGATCAAACTTTGATTACTGCCATATGGGAGATAACAGAAAACGATGGCGATTGGTGGTTGCATTTTAAAGCGAAGTAGATGTCTGAGATGTCATTGGCTTTTTATTTCAGTGAGTATTAAAATATCTACTGGTACGTTATTGGGACAGCTGGTGCAGTCGCTAGCGTTTTGGGTTGGCATACAGAAGGTGGAGGGCTCGATCCTGGGTAGAAGTGAATTTAATTTTTTCATTTTTGTTTTATTTATTTATTTATTTATTTTTTGTTAATTATATTATTTCATTTCATACTGTAATATACACCGTTTCTTAGGTCATATGTATCCTAAATTTACATCATTTTGTAATGCTAAATATAAGAAATACGTGGTTAGATAAATAAGAAATAGTTGTAACAAATGACCTGCCATCGAACAGAATAACTACAGAACCAATATCAGTTTCGAGATGCTAAAGATAATTGGACAGTACAGTAACACAACATCTACTTGTCACTTACACTACACGTAAGACGAGCGCTCAGACGTCGCACGTTAGCACGTAGTGACAATAATAAGGTCCGTATTAATGACCGCATGACCTTCACAACAGAATACGTCTTCCTCAGAACAACAGACGCTCAAAGCGACCTCCTTGCACGTCCAAACATTGCGCAACCTGCCGGAACATACAACTCTGGACCCTTCGCAGCAAAGCTGCGTGCACAGTTACAAGAGCAGCATGAACAATCGCTACGTATTCTTCCACATTCGTCATCGGAGTAGAGTACATGTGCTCCTTCAGGTGTCCCCACAGGAATAAATCCAGGGGATTTCGGTCAGGTGAACGCGGAGGCCATACAACTCGACGTCCACGTCCGAGCCAGTTCTCTGGAAATGTTGTGTCCAAATACTGTCAAGCATTAATTCCAAAGTGTGTAGGTGCATCACCATATTGGAACAATATCGTCTGCCGAACATGTAGTGGAACATCTTCCAGAGGATCAGGCAGATAGTTTGAGAGGAATGCATGATACCTTCTTGCAGTCAGCTGATCAGGCAACTTGTAGGGGCCCAAACAGCTATCGCCCAATATTCCGGCCCAGAATTTGATACCACAGCGAACTTCATATCCATGGTTGCGGTGATATGCTGGTTATCCACACACCAATGGTGAGCATTGTGCATATTGAAGCCACCCTCACGAGTGAGTGCTGCTTCATCCGACCATATTATGGTGTTAACGAAGTAATCGTTGGCTTCCTGTTGTTGTTGGAACCATTCACAGAACTGAATCTGCTGATGGCGATCTGCAGGATGCAGGTGTTGCGTGAAAGCATAATGATAGGGGTGCAGCCCATGCTCATGCAGCACGTTAACGACCGTGCGATGTGAGACACGCAGCTGGCTTGCTAAGCTACGTGTATTTCGCTAATGTGTATGACCTCCAGAATAGCTTCCACAGTAGCTGGAGTACCGTGGACGACCTCTGTCACGTGATGGTGGAAGGAGAGAGCCTGACTCCCAAAGGCACAGCTCCAGACGACGAAACACGTATTTATCTGGATGGCGTCGACGAGGATATTCACGAGTAGCAACACCAGCCCGGTTATCAGATGTACCAAGGACCAGAAGCATACCCACGTATTCATCGTTTGTGTATGCCATACGTCTGCTACACTGGTTTACAGGCTTACAATGAGAAAATTCGATACGTGTACGCAAGTACATTGGGGTCTGTCACGGCCGCGTTACTCAGCTCGCAACTAGTCCCTGTCTGGCGGACACCGCATACTGTATAAACACGCCGTTAGTCCTGTGCGTTGTTCCACCTAACGAGAATTACCCCTCTGACAGATATTGTTCTGCTTGATTTATCCCGACACCTCTAACTGTGAAATGTTTGGTTTTGAATTACAATGGTTCCCTAACGGTAACAGACGTGATGTTTCCACAAACCCTTCGATATAATAATAGTAATAATAATAATAATAATAATAATAATAATAATCAAGCAGACACAGCAAACCCAGCTAAATATCGCCCCATAACATGCCTACCAACAATATACAAAATATTAACTTCAGTCATCACACAGAAATTAATGACACATACAACACAGAACAAAATTATAAATGAAGAACAAAAAGGCTGCTGCAAAGGAGCACGAGGATGTAAAGAGCAACTGATAATAGATACAGAGGTGACATATCAAGCTAAAACTAAACAAAGGTCCCTACACTATGCATACATTGATTACCAAAAAGCCTTTGATAGTGTACCCCACTCATGGTTACTACAGATATTGGAAATATACAAAGTAGATCCCAAATTGATACAGTTTCTAAACATAGTAATGAAAAACTGGAAAACCACACTTAATATCCAAACAAATTCAGATAACATCACATCACAGCCAATACAGATTAAGCGTGGAATATACCAAGGAGACTCATTAAGTCCCTTCTGGTTCTGTCTTGCTCTGAACCCACTATCCAACATGCTAAATAATACAAATTATGGATACAATATTACTGGAACATACCCACACAAAATCACACATTTGCTATACATGGATGATCTAAAACTACTGGCAGCAACAAATCAACAACTCAACCAATTACTAAACATAACAGAAGTATTCAGCAATGATATAAATATGGCTTTTGGAACAGACAAATGTAAGGAAAATAGCATAGTCAAGGGAAAACACACTAAACAAGAAGATTACATATTGGATAACCACAGCGACTGCATAGAAGCGATGGAAAAAACAGATGCCTATAAATATCTAGGATACAGACAAAAAATAGGAATAGATAATACAAATGTTAAAGAAGAACTAAAAGAAAAATATAGACAAAGACTAACAAAAATACTGAAAACAGAATTGACAGCAAGAAACAAGACAAAAGCTATAAATACTTATGCTATACCAGTATTGACCTACTCATTCGGAGTAGTGAAATGGAGTGACACAGACCTAGAGGCACTCAATACACTTACACGATCACAATGCCACAAATATAGAATACATCACATACATTCAGCAACAGAAAGATTCACATTAAGCAGAAAGGAAGGTGGAAGGGGATTTATAGATATAAAAAACCTACATTATGGACAGGTAGACAATTTAAGAAAATTTTTTCTAGAATGAGCAGAAACTAGCAAAATACACAAAGCAATCACTCATATAAATACATCAGCTACACCATTGCAATTTCATAACCACTTCTACAACCCTTTAGATCACATAACATCAACAGATTCAAAGAAAGTAAATTGGAAAAAGAAAACACTACATGGCAAGCACCCGTATCATCTAACACAGCCACACATAGATCAAGACGCATCCAACACATGGCTAAGAAAAGGCAATATATACAGTGAGATGGAAGGATTCATGATTGCAATACAGGATCAAACAATAAACACCAGATATTACAGCAAGCATATTATTAAAGATCCCAACACCTCAACAGATAAATGCAGACTTTGCAAACAACAAATAGAAACAGTAGATCACATCACAAGCGAATGTACAATACTAGCAAATACAGAATACCCCAGAAGACATGACAATGTAGCAAAAATAATACATCAACAACTTGCCATAAAACATAAACTAATAAAACAACACGTTCCCACATACAAGTACACACCACAAAATGTACTGGAGAATGATGAATACAAATTATACTGGAACAGAACCATTATAACAGATAAAACAACACCACATAACAAACCTGACATCATACTCACCAATAAAAAGAAGAAATTAACACAACTAATTGAAATATCCATACCCAATACAACAAATATACAGAAGAAAACAGGAGAAAAAATTGAAAAATACATCCAACTGGCTGAGGAAGTCAAGGACATGTGGCATCAGGATAAAGTTGACATTATACCAATTATACTATCAACTACATGAGTCATACCTCACAATATCCACCAGTACATCAATGCAATACAGCTACATCCAAACATATATATACAACTACAAAAATCTGTAATTATTGATACATGTTCAATTACCCGAAAGTTCCTAAATGCAATATAACATATACCATACAGTTACAAGGAAGTCACGCTTGATCAAGGTCCGCGTCACGTTCCATTTTTAACCAGACTTAACAGTCTGAGAAAAAAATGATGATAATAATAATAATAATAAATCACGTGGAGGCCTGGGAAAAGAATAGGCCTCCGGCATGTTCTGCCAGTCGTAAAAGGCGACGAAAAGAATAAACCACTAATAGGGCTAACCCCCCTTTTAGTGTGATTAGTTGGTTCAGGATAGAACTAATGAAGCCTCGGACAAGCGCTGTCATGGTCGGGGACGACGCTTGAACCCTATGCCCGTCCACGATGGTTACGACACTGCTGGCCACACGGAAAATGATTTAAATCCAAACAGAGGTGTTTTGCAGGATATGCTTGCTGCAACCACTCTAGAAGGAAAACAAAGACAGAGGATGAGACGGTCTGATGAAGTTCACCGACACCTCATGTCCTTTATTACCAAGCAACAAACTTAGGAACCAACACAACTGGATACAGATCACAAGTATACACAACATTTATTACCAGATACCCAGAATTAAAAATTTTAACAGAACAACGACTAGCTGATCAGATCCGTGTAATAATCAAAAATAACAGGATACCCCAGACAGAATTAGAAAACATCAAACAACAAGCACAACAAATACTGGAACAAAATAATGTGAGATCAGAAGAAGAAGAAAATACAGTAATGGACTCAAACATCACAGAGCAAACAATCAAAGAACAACACTCATCAATTAAACAATCAGAGGAAATCGAAATCTTAAGACAGCCACCAGAACAAGCATAAATAGAACACGAAGTGACACACATGTTAGATATAGAAGAAAAATTTCAGCTGACATATATAGAATACAAAGACACAAATACAGACATTAGGCCATTCTTGCATAGACCACAAGTCGAAACTACAATAACAACTATCAACACAATCATACACAACAAAATAAATGAAAATACACTTATGGAAGAGTTACAACTACTGGTTTATATTGGAGCACTCACTACACTAAATATACACACTAGGCAGAGATCAGATCCAACCAACACACAGAAGAAACCCACAAAACCAGCATGGCAAAACAGGCTACAGATCAGAATAGAAAAACTGGGAAAAGACATCAGGCAGCTAACACAATTTATAACAAATGAAATATTAGACAAAAAAAGATAAAGGTTAGGTAAAAATCTCACATCAAGAGCCGATAGAGCAATTAGATGAAAAGAAGCAGAAATTACATGTATTGGCCAAACGAATTAGAAGATACAAAAAAAGTTAAAATAGTAGGAAACAAAACCAAACATTCAACACAAACCAAAAAAATTTTACCAGACAATAGATAACACACACATTAAAATAGACAATCCACGAAACGTAACAGACATGGAACACTTCTGGAGCAACATATGGTGAAACCCAGTACAACATAACAGACATGCACAGTGAATACAAGCAGAAACAGACACATACAAGATGATACCCCAATGCCTGAAGTGATAATTTTGCAACATGAAGTCACCCGAGCAATTAATTCTACACACAACTGGAAAGCCGCTGTAAAAGATAAAATAGCAAATTTTTGGCTAAAGAAGTTCACCTCAACACATTCACATGTAACTAAATTATTTAACGGTTACATTGCAGACCCATACACAGTCCCTGATACACTTACACAAGGAATAACTTATCTGAAACCTAAAGATCAAGCAGACACAGTAACCCAGCAAAATATCGCCCCATAACATGCATACCAACAATATACAAAATATTAACTTCAGTCATTACACAGAAATTAATGACACACACAACACAGAACAAAATTATATATGGAGAACAAAAAGGCTGCTGCAAAGGAGCACAATGATGTAAAGAGCAACTGATGCAGAGGTGACATATCAAGCTAAAACTAAACAAAGGTCGCCTCACTACGCATACATTGATTACCAAAAAGCTTTTGATAGTGTACCCCACTCATGGTTACTACAAATATTGGACATATTCAAAGTAGATCCTAAATTGATACAGTTTCTAAACATAGTAATGAAAAATTAGAAAACCACACTTAACATCCAAACAAATCCAAATACTATCACATCACAGCCAATACAGATTAAGCGTGGAATATACCAAGGAGACTCATTTGGTCCTTTCTGGTTCTGCCTTGCTCTGAACCCACTAGCCAAAATGCTAAATAACACAAATTATGGATATAATAATACTGGAAAATACCAACAAAAAATCACACATTTGCTATACATGGATGATCTAAAACTACTGGCAGCAACAACTCAACCAATTACTAAAGATAACAGAAGTATTCAGTAGTGATACAAATATGGCTTTCGAGAAATGCAAATGTAAGAAAAATAGCATAGTCAAGGGAAAACACACTAAACAAGAAGATTACTTATTGGATAACCACAGTGACTGCATAGAAGCGATGGAAAAAACAGATGCCTATAAATATCTAGGCTACAGACAACAAATAGGAATAGATAATACAAATATTAAAGAAGAACCATGGACCTTGCCATTGGTGGGGAGGCTTGCGTGCCTCAGCGATACAGATGGCCGTACCATAGATGCAACCACAACGGAGGGGTATCTGTTGAGAGGCCAGACAAACGTGTGGTTCCTGAAGAGGGGCAGCAGCCTCTTCAGTAGTTGCAGGGGCAACAGTCTGCATGATTGACTGACCTGGCCTTGCAACATTAACCAAAACGGTCTTCTTGTGCTGGTACTGCGAACGGCTGAAAGCAATGGGAAACTACGGCCGTAATTTTTCCCGAGGGCATGCAGCTTTACCGTACAGATACATGATGATGGCGTCCTCTTAGATAAAATATTCCGGATGTAAAATAGTCCCCCATTCGGATCTCCGGGCGGGGACTACTCAGGAGGACGTCGTTATCAGGAAAAAGAAAAATGGCGTTCTACAGATCGGAGCGTGGAATGTCAGATCCCTTAACCGGGCAAGTAGATTAGAAAATTTAAAAAGGGAAATGGATAGCTTAAAGTTAGATATAGTGGGAATTAGTGAAGTTCGGTTTCAGGAGGAACAAGACTTTTGGTCAGGTGAATACAGGGTTATAAACACAATATCAAATGGGGGTAATGCAGGAGAAGGTTTAATTATGAATAAAAAAATAGGAGTGCGGGTAAGCAACTACAAACAACATAAGGACGCATTATTGTGGCCAAGATAGACACGAAGCCCACGCCTAGTACAGTAGTTCATGCCTATATGCCAACGAGCTCTGCAGATAATGAAGAAATGTGTGATGAGATAAAAGAAATTAGACAGGTAGTGAAGGGAGACGAACATTTAATAGTCGTGGGTGACTGGAATTCGGGAGTAGGAAAACGGAGAAAAGGAAACATAGTAGGTGAATATGGATTGGGGATAAGAAATGAAAGAGGAAGCCGCGTGGTAGAATTTTGCACAGAGCATAGCTTAATCATTGCTAACACTTGGTTCAAGAAAAGTGAAAGAAGGTTGTATACATGGAAGAATCCTGAAGGTACTAGAAAGTATCAGATAGATTATATAATGGTAGGACAGAGATTTAATAACCAGGTTTTAAATTGTAAGACATTTCCAGGGGCAGATGTGGACTCCGACCACAATCTATTGGTTATGAACTGTAGATTAAAACTGAAGAAACTGCAAAAAGGTGGGAATTTAAGGAGATGAGTCCTGGATAAACTGAAAGAACCAGAGGTTGTACAGAGTTTCAGGGAGAGGATAAGGGACCAATTGACAGGAATGGGGGAAAGAAGTACAGTAGAAGAAGAATGGGTAGCTATGAGAGATGAAGTAGTGAAGGCAGCAGAGGATCAAGTAGGTAAAAAGACGAGGGCTGGTAGAACTCCTTGGGTAACAGAAGAAATATTGAAGTTAACTGATGAAAGGAGGAAATATAAAAATGCAGTAAATGAAGCAGGCAAAAAGTAATACAGACATCTAAAAAATGAGATCGACAGGATGTGCAAAATGGCTAAGCAGGAATAGCTAGAGGACAAATGTAAGGATGTAGAGGCTTATCTCACTCGGGGAAAGATAGATACTGCCTACAGGAAAATTAAAGAGACCTTTGGAGAAAAGAGAACCACTTGCATGAATATCAAGAGCTCAGATGGAAACCCGGTTCTAAGCAAAGAAGGGAAAGCAGAAAGGTGGAAGGAGTATATAGAGGGTCTATACAAGGGCGATGTACTTGAGGACAATACTATGGAAATGGAGGTGGATGTAGATGAAGATGAAATGGGAGATACGATACTGCGTGAAGAGTTTGACAGAGCACTGAAAGGCCTGAGTCAAAACAAGGCCCCGAGAGTAGACAACATTCCGTTAGAACTACTGACGGCCTTAGGAGAGACAGTCCTGACAAAACTCTACCATCTGGTGAGAAAGATATATGAGACAGGCGAAATACCCTCAGACTTCAAGAAGAATGTAATAATTCCAATCCCAAAAAAAAGCAGGTGTTTGCAGAAGTGAAAATTACCGAACTATCAGCTTAATAAGTCACAGCTGCAAAATACTAACGCGAATTCTTCACAGACGAATGGAAAAACTGGTAGAAGCCGACTTCGGGGAAGATCAGTTTGGATTCCGTAGAAATGTTGGAACACGTGAGGCAATACAGACCTTACGACTTATCTTAGATGAAAGATTAAGGAAAGGCAAACCTACATTTTCAGCATTTCTAGACTTAGTGAAAACTTTTGACAACGTTGACTGGAATACTCTCTTTCAAATACTAAAGGTGGCAGGGGTAAAATACAGGGAGCGAAAGGCTATTTACAATTTGTACAGAAACCAGATGGCAGTTATAAGAGTCGAGGGGCATGAAAGGGAAGCAGTGGTTGGGAAGGGAGTGAGACAGGGTTGTAGCCTCTCCCTAATGTTATTCAATCTGTATATTGAGCAAGCAGTAAAGGAAACAAAAGAAAAATTCGGAGTAGGTATTAAAATCCATGGAGAAGAAATAAAAGCTTTGAGGTTCGCCGATGACATTGTAATTCTATCAGAGACAGCAAAGGACTTGGAAGAGCAGTTGAACGGAATGGACAGTGTCTTGAAACGAGGATATAAGATGAACATCAACAAAAGCAAAACGAGGATAGTGGAGTGTGGTCGAATGAAATCGGGTGATGCTGAGGGAATTAGATTACTTAAAGTAGTAAAGGAGTTTTGCTATTTGCGGAGCAAAATAACTGATGATGGTCGAAGTGGAGAAGATATTAAATGTAGACTGGCAATGGCAAGGAAAGCGTTTCTGAAGAAGAGAAATTTGTTAACATCGAGTATAGATTTAAGTGTCAGGAAGTCATTCCTGAAAGTATTTGTATGGAATGTAGCCATGTATGGAAGTGAAACATGGACGATAAATAGTTTGGACAAGAGGAGAATAGAAGCTTTCGAAATGTGGTGCTACAGAAGAATGCTGAAGATTAGATGGGTAGATCACATAACTAATGATGAAGTATTGAATGGAATTGGCTAGAAGAGCAGTATGTGGCACTACTTGATAAATAGAATGGACCGGTTAGTAGTGAAATGGAGTAACACAGACCTAGAAGCACTCAATACACTTACGCTATCACAATGCCACAAATATGGAATACATCGCATACATTGAGCAACATACAGATTCACATTAATCAGGAAATAAGAGGAAGGGGATTTATCGACATAAAAAGCCTACATTATGGACAGGTAGACAATTTAAGAAAATTCTTTAGATAATGAGCAGAAACTAGCAAAACACACAAAGCAATCACTCATGTAAATACATCGGCTACACCATTGCAATTTCATAACCACTTCTACAACCCTTTAGATCACATAACATCAACAGATACGAAGAAACTAAATTGGAAAAAGAAAGCACTACATTGCTAGCGCCTGTATCATCTAACACAGCCACACATCGGTCAAGACGCATCCAACATATGGCTAAGAAAAGGCAATATATACAGAGAGACGGAAGGATTCATGATTGCAAGACAGGATCAAACAATAAACACCAGATATTACAGTAAGCATATTATTAAAGATCCCAATACCACAACAGATAAATGCAGACTTTGCCAACAACAAATAGATCTACTGAGATCACAGCACAAGCGGATGTACAATACTAGCAAATACAGAATACACCAGAATACATGACAATGTAGCAAAAACAATACATCAACAACTTGCCATACAGCATAAACTAACAAAACAACACGTTCCCACATACAAGTATGCACCACAAAATGTACTGGAGAATGATGAATACAAATTATACTGAAACAGAACTATTATAACAGATAAAACAACACCACATAACAATCTGACATCATACTCACCAATAAAAAGAAGAAATTAACACAACTAATCGAAATATCCATACCCAATACAACAAATATACAGAAGATAACAGGAGAAAAAATTGAAAAATACATCCAGCTGGCTGAGGAAGTCAAGGACATGTGGCATCAGGATAAAGTTGACATTGTACCAATTATACTATCAACAACAGGAGTCATACCACACAATATCCACGAGTACATCAACGCAATACAGCTATATTCAAATGTATATATACAACTACATAAATCTGTAATTATTGTTACATGTTCAATTACGCGGAAGTTCTTAAATGCAATGTACAGTTAAACGGAAGTCACGCTTCATCAAGGTCCGCATCACTTTCCATTTTTAACCAGCCATAACGTCTAAGAAAGGGAAGATATAATAATAATAATAATAATAATGCATTGAGATACATACTAAACAGCTAGCGATTACCAGACTTAATGTTGAAAGGCATAATTAGTGGAACCATGCATATGCAAATACTAACCGACTTTGGACATTATTCACAAAGCACGTTGCTAGTACTACTGGTAACGCAAGGCCTTAAAGAAATGTAATGGACCTGAACGAGGCAAGAATAATAGTTGGTACTAATTTGTGGGACCAGTGGAGGAGGGTACAAAGAAAATAGGTTTCGCATCTAGTAGAGGAAGTGGGGCGACGTGGAAAGGAAAGGGCTTCTTTCAAAGCTGACCAATCTTCCATTTCTACGACTGGAATATGTAAGTGCAAATGTTTTGCAGAGGACCCCCTGGAATCGCTGTTGACGTTTATGATGCCAGATACCTTACCACCTGAACTACATCTAGCAAATAAAATAAAATGCCTCAACCCAGGATCGAACCACCGACCTCCTGGATGCTAATCCAAAACTCTATCCAATCCACCAACTGTACAGCACGACTTAAACATGCTGACAGAGTTAGTTTCAAAACATACGGTTACAGCGTTGCCAGACAGCCACTCTTTGATGCCCTTTTTCTGCCGTATGTACTCACGAGACGAAATTTTCTGATACACATTTATTTATCGCTGGCATTTGAGGAGCCGCGCTGCGAAGCCCGAGTGCAGTGCTCTCTCTTGCATTCTTTCGACCATTTCTTTTTTTTTCTGTTCTTTTCTCGTTGTGTTTTTGTTTAAGTTTATGGTTCTTTGATGTTCCTGAAGTGTTCTCTTTTGTTTATATTGTCTTGTGTGATTCCCAGTGCGGTAATGTCTCCTTCTGTTTCAGTGATCCACTTTGTCTTGTTCTTGCTAGTGTTTTCTATGTCAAAGATTTTGTTTGTGAGCCTGTTGTTCTTCTTCTTGCTGATATGTCCATAAAATTGCATCCTTCTCTTTCTGAAGGGGTCTGTTATTGTTTCTATGTCTTCGTAGATCTCTGTTGTTGGCCTGATATCCAAATTCATTCACGAAACACTCGTGAAATATTTTTTTCAGAATTTTTCTTTCTTGCTTATCAATTTCTATGATTTTGTTTTGATCATGAATCACTTTAGTTTCTGCAGCGTAGAGTGCTTCTGGTACAACCACTGTGATACAATACCTTAGTTTTGCATTGACAGAAATAGATTTTTATTGTAGTTATTCCGAATGACCTTATATGTTTTCTGTAATTTGGGGATTCTTTCTTGATTGGCTATGGAGTTCAGTCCTGATGGTTGGATTATCTCTCCCAGGTATTTGAAGTGTGCAATTCGTACCACTTTCACGTACTGAGTTGTAACGGGGAGATTATCTTCAGGCTTGCTTTCCATGTATTGTGTCCTCCTGTAGGAAATTTTTAGGCCAGTATTCTCTGAGATTTCGAGAAGCTTCTCCAGTGTAAGTTTTGCTTCTTCTCTATTGTTGGTTAGAATGGCAAGATCGCCAGCGAAAGCTAGATACTTCACATTGATTCTCTGCTTCTTTTCAATCCCGAGTTCAGTTTCCTTTATTTTCTTTCCCCACGTACTCACATTTTCTTCCCAGAACCATGTTAAATAGAAGGGGGAGAGATCTTCTCCATGGCAAACACCAGTATGGATATGAAGTGCCTCTGACGTTTGTGCCATGAATTTAACTTTGGAGGTTGTGGCTGTTAATGTCTGTTGGAAAACTGATCTTGTTTTTCTGTCAGTATTAAATTCCTCTAAAATTTGGAATAATGTTTGCTTACCTATTGAATCATAAGCATTTGCCCGCTTGACGAAAGTTGCCACAGTATTTCTACACCTTCTTCTTTGCAGAACTGTCTTTCGGTTCCATATCTGTTCAACGCAAAATCGACCTTTGCGAAACCCTGCCCCATACTTGCCTATTAATTGGTCCGCCTTTTCTTCTAGTGGACTTAACAGTGCTTTGACAGAATTTTGTATCCTACAGGGACCAGTGATATTCTCCGTAATTGTTTGGATCGGTTTTCGTTCCTTTTTTTTGGAAAATATGAATTGCACATTTGCACTCTGCAAGTGTTTGTTCAGTTTCCCAAATGTTTACATAATTTGGTGAGTTGCTTGTGAAAGATTATTGTTATGTAACTTCCCTGTTTCTACTACGACTCGGTATGGCCTGGGATACTTGTTGTTCTTAAAAAAATGGTTCAAAAATGGCTCTGAGCACTATGCGACTTAACTTCTGAGGTCATCAGTCGCCTAGAAATTAGAACTAATGAAACCTAACTAACCTAAGGACATCATACACATCCATGCCCGAGGCAGGATTCGAACCTGCGACCGTAGCGGTCGCTCGGTTCCAGACCGTAGCGCCTAGAACCGCACGGCCACTCCGGCCGGCTCTTCAAAGAATTGATTATTTCCTTTACTTCTTTAAGAGATGGTGGCTTCGAATCAAACTTAGATGGGGGATTTTCAGAATCAAGTTGTTCTATCGGAGGCTCACAGTTGAGAAGTAAGTGAAAATACTTAGCTAAAATCTGACAGTTACATCTTATGTTGGTTTTACATCTTGTGTTGGTTTCCACCGTTCTGTAAGGTCGGCGAAAGCCTATCATGTTTTCTCTGAAAAATTTTGTAGAAATTTCTGGTGTTGTTCGTGATAAACTCTTGCTTCTTTATATCACATCAGAATGTTTCTTTTCGTATTGTCTATGATGAACTTTTCTCCATTCTCGAAAATTTTTGCCATTTTTCTGGAATTTTGTTGCTGCTGAAGGCTTTGCATGCTTGTATTCTCAATTCAATTGCTTGATCACATGCACTGTTCCACCACCAGCGTTTTCTCTTTCTTGGTTAATCTCATGCTGTTTTCCAATACTTCTCCAAGTCCCTTCCCATTCATTGTGTTCAATTGCCTGATTTTTCCTGAACAGTTTCCCTCTTGTTGAGTTTCAGGTAATCTGTATCAAATCAGAATGCTTTATTCATATGTTTTCTTCTGTTAGGTTGAAATCAAATCTTTATTTGCAGCAAATGGTGGTCTGACAAAAAAAATCTTTTTCTTGTTCGTACGTTAAGTATTTCTTTGGTATTCTTGTTGGATATACCGACATGGCCAATCTGAGATTCCCCAAAAGTCGAGTTTGCCGATTCTCATTTTGTAAGTTTGTTTGCAGGTTTAAGGAATTGTATGGACTTGATTTTAAGATCAAAGTTTTCGCAGAAGTTGATCAGTCTCCCACCATTTTTATTTGTTCTCTTGTGAACCGCGTGAATTCTTATTGTTTTCCTTATTTTTTTTCTTTTTATCGGGTAGGGATTTTGTTTAAGATTTCCTCCAGTAGTTCCTAGAAGTCATCTATTACCTATGGATCTCTTCTATTGTATTCATTTGTGGTAGCATTTGCATTTAGCAGTGTACATGCCTAGTATCCAGATTTAATTGAGATTGTTAAGGCTTTCGTGGCCACTTGTTGACAAACTGCCTATTGGCTTCTGTCTCGGGTTCTTCTGTCGACGTTCATTTTACTGACGTTTCGCCAGCACGAGTGGCTGGCATTGTCAAAGCTTCACCTTCCATTGCCGGTGGTGAATTGTTCGATTGTAGAGATTCTTTCTGATGTTGGGAGGAAATTTATTCCTAAATGTATACCTGATTTCTGCCCAACAAAAGTGGAATTTCCCTAAATCAAAACGATTTTCACCTGTAAGTCGTGCTTTTTCAATCGCAAGGACTTTTTGTGGAATTTTTCCATCGTGTTAGTGAGCTGTTTTAGTTTACCTACTTGGGAGAGAGTATTTGTGTTGAGGGGGCCTATGAAGTTTTTCTGTTTTGGTTTTAAAAAGTTTGAGAAGCTCCGACTCTTCTGCGCATTACGTTCCTGATCCCCTAGAATCGGATGACCAGGGAAATTCAGTCTAGAGACTCAGGTCTGGGGTAGTGGAGTTTTTTCCTTTTGTTCCATCATGCCTATTCAAATTGAAACTTGTTCTGTGGTGATCTTCTGTCTTTCTGAGATCAACAAGGACACTTATTAACCGCGCAACTAGGTGAATAGAAGCTGACCACTAACAACTGGATTTCAGAAGAGACCCTAGTGGATTTGGGCTGTCTGTTCTGGCAGTTCCGCTATACCGATGATCTTCATCTCCATATCCACTGCCGTTGAAGTCTTCGTCGCTATCCTGGGAAGCGGCCCTCATGAGGTACTGTCAACCGACTTGTGTTTATATATATATATATATATATATATATATACTCCTGGAAATGGAAAAAAGAACACATTGACACCGGTGTGTCAGACCCACCATACTTGCTCCGGACACTGCGAGAGCAATGATCACACGCACGGCACAGCGGACACACCAGGAACCGCGGTGTTGGCCGTCGAATGGCGCTAGCTGCGCAGCATTTGTGCACCGCCGCCGTCAGTGTCAGCCAGTTTGCCGTGGCATACGGAGCTCCATCGCAGTCTTTAACACTAGTAGCATGCCGCGACAGCGTGGACGTGAACCGTATGTGCAGTTGACGGACTTTGAGCGAGGGCGTATAGTGGGCATGCGGGAGGCCGGGTGGACGTACCGCCGAATTGCTCAACACGTGGGGCGTGAGGTCTCCACAGTACATCGATGTTGTCGCCAGTGGTCGGCGGAAGGTGCACGTGCCCGTCGACCTGGGACCGGACCGCAGCGACGCACGGATGCACGCCAAGACCGTAGGATCCTACGCAGTGCTGTAGGGGACCGCACCGCCACTTCCCAGCAAATTAGGGACACTGTTGCTCCTGGGGTATCGGCGAGGACCATTCGCAACCGTCTCCATGAAGCTGGGCTACGGTCCCGCACACCGTTAGGCCGTCTTCCGCTCACGCCCCAACATCGTGCAGCCCGCCTCCAGTGGTGTCGCGACAGGCGTGAATGGAGGGACGTATGGAGACGTGTCGTCTTCAGCGATGAGAGTCGCTTCTGCCTTGGTGCCAATGATGGTCGTATGCGTGTTTGGCGCTGTGCAGGTGAGCGCCACAATCAGGACTGCATACGACCAAGGCACACAGGGCCAACACCCGGCATCATGGTGTGGGGAGCGATCTCCTACACTGGCCGTACACCACTGGTGATCGTCGAGGGAACACTGAATAGTGCACTGTACATCCAAACCGTCATCGAACCCATCGTTCTACCATTCCTAGACCAGCAAGGGAACTTGCTGTTCCAACAGGACAATGCACGTCCGCATGTATCCCGTGCCACCCAACGTGCTCTAGAAGGTGTAAGTCAACTACTCTTGCCAGCAAGATCTCCGGATCTGTCCCCCATTGAGCATGTTTGGGACTGGATGAAGCGTCGTCTCACGCGGTCTGCACGTCCAGCACGAACGCTGGTCCAACTGAGGCGCCAGGTGGAAATGGCATGGCAAGCCGTTCCACAGGACTACATCCAGCCTGTGTCTATGTGCCTGTGGTTCTGTCAGTGTGATCATGTGGTGTATCTGACCCCAGGAATGTGTCAATAATGTTTCCCCTTCAGGGACAATGAATTCACGGTGTTCTTATTTCAATTTCCAGGAGTGTAGATACATGAGCTTTCGTCAGAATTATCTTCCACTGTTTTCGGCTCATTTAATGATGCACAGTGAGAAACATTGCTCTTACACAGACTCCACCTCTGCTGCTCACCGCCAAACCAATGACACATTTATCCCATTGCCATGAGGAAAAATTGTAAGACATCGTGGTCTCCTGACCTTCATTGCTTACATATTCCGCCCTCACAATCATATTCTGCACATCAAGACGCTTCATTCGAACCCAAACTCGATAAGATAAAGTCATGTTGTATGAATTCATGTAAATGATATGCAGTTAACAAGTAAGCGCACCATGGTTGATATACTCGAGGCTGGCATACACACATACATTCCAGACAAGACGGTCACAGAAGCTTTTAGTTCGGGAGAGAAACCGCACAACAGGACGCTGGTCCCTTCAGGGGACAACCCAGCCTATGTCGGCCAGTAACCGCCCATGTAGCGGACAGCGTGGGCCCGAGTGGAAGGGGGAACAACCCCGTACTCGGCTTAAAAGCAAATTCCGCTACATTGTGTGCGAATGGCCAGCCTACGCATTCTTTACACATAGCACGCAGTTTCAGAGATTTTCACAGGGAGACAGCATATGCCAAACTCCAATGCTACAGGTTTCCGGATTGGTCGCCTCAAACGAGACGTCATTCTCCCATTTTAGAAGAGCAATGCTGATTGTCAGACAATATTTCTGACGCCTTGAGCTAAAGGAATAATGGAAGAGACCTAAAGATATACCCATTCACGCCTGGCATGGAGAGGCGGCGTTCTGTTGTCACTCTTGGAAAGAGTAACAAGTCTCTCTTCAGTACTTCACTGGGAGAGCAGCTCTGTCGAGAGCGAATCGAAGTGCTACTCTATATTGAGTCCTTGCGATTAAGCGTTGTTCACTGTGTTAGCCAACACACTTATTGTGCGGTGTGAATGGACAGAGTTATAGTTAAACGCCTGCGAGCGAATTCTGAGTGACATCGCAGTGGACTGGTTAAATGACAGGTGTAAGCGAGCGGCGCAGACAGCAGTCATCGCAGCTTACGGTATTGTGCACTACACCTATTGCGAGCCCTATATTTCCTCCACAACAGTACACTTCACTGCATTTCACATGCGACAGCCTCGACCGTACCTAGTAATATTCTGAAGGATAATTATTCAAGTTGAGTCGGCGCGCCTCTCAGTCATTCTGCCAAGTCAACAACCATCTTAAACTTTGTATAGAAATTTCATTAGCGAATCCTATCCTTGAGAGGTAACTTCACATTCCGAAAAGAATCAGGATTAACTTTTTCAATTCATAACTAAAAGTGCCATTGCGATTTTTCAGAATTTTTGCAAAATAAATAATAACTTTCGTTAGTTTCATGTTTTTCTTCCACTAACTAGCACTACTCCAGTACCCAAGTATCCCACTTGTTACGTAAGAAATTTTGTGAATTTTTGTGTCATTTCCTTACAGCGGACGACTCCAGAAGATATTTATTGCTGAAAGTTTTTCAGGCATTTCTCTTTAGAACTTTAGGAGCGTCTGTCTGACTTCTGTAGTAGTGTGGGGGTGGACATTGCATCTTGCAGGAGCCACAGGGTAAAGGGTACATCTCAGATTAATTCGTTGCGCAGAATAACAGAATAACAGATCAACCCCACACCTCAGAAAATATTTCCGTTTCCTGTGAATACAGCTGGTACATGGTATAGCATCTTCGTTGAAGGAAAATTAACCCTGAAGACGAAGCAAACGTTTTTCTTCCATTGTGTCGATGATTTTCTTGTCCTACGGTATCGCGGCATACACTGCTGGACTAACACCTGTTTGACTGCGTGTTGGGTCCTCCTTTGGAACGCAGTGCAACACCTAACCTGTGTGGCAAGCATTCTACAAAACTTTGGAGGTTTGCAGGTATATGGCACCAACTATGTACACACAGATAACACAATTCCCATACCTGTAAACTCCGGGCTGCGGTTTTTGGACACGTAGCTGGTATCCAGTAGCGTCCCATATGGGTTCCATCGGGTTCTGTCAGTTGACAGACGAGACGTCAACCTGAGTTTACTGTAATGCCGCTGAAGCCACTGTAGCATGCTTTTGCCCTTGTGGAACGGACAGTTATCGTGCTGTAAGATGCTACCACTTTCAGGGAAAACAGCAAACACGAAGGGTTGCATTTGTTCGCAATATTGTTCAGACTGGTGTACAACAGCGAAAGCGAGCACGTGTAGTGTCCTATAACGTAGCATTAGTTGTAAAGGCGACTATTACTATATGCTGTAAGCTTTCTGGTTTAATTCTGACGCTTGCACGTTATATGTTCGCTTCCATATCGGATATATCGCAGTATTATAACTGTATAATTGTACAACTCATCAACACCAACAGCACTTGAAAATGGCCTGTAAGGTCGAAGCTGGCCAATCGTGCAAGACATAGCTGGATACTTGTGAAAAACAACCGAGGTGGAAAACTTTAAAGTGTCCTTTGATGTTCGAAACAGCCGAGGTGGAAAACTTCAAAATGGCCTTTACTGTTCAAGGAATCAACAGTTCTCTATTGCCTTCGATAACTATTACCATAGATAACTCCGAAGCCAAAGTGAATGTCTAGCATAGCATAATACTGCCTCACCTACGTGTGTTCACGGCACGATAGATATCTCGAGGAGTCGTTCGCCTTGTGACGGCGTATCTGAACACGAACGTTGTCCTTGTGTAACAAGAAACGTGATTCGTCCGAGGAGGCGACCCATATACATTCAACCGCGGTCTAATCTCCATGATTTCTTGTCCACTGTCACCAATACTGACGTTGTCGTTGGGTCAAGATGTTGAACAATGTACGGTCAACGATGTGCCTTACACTAGCGCTGTCCTAGATGTGCCTTACATAGCCACCTATTCTGATTCACATTGGGTGTAAGACTCTCACTTCCACGTTCTGCGACGAGGCATTGACGTTTAACACCGCATCGTCTACTCCTGGTGAACCTTCCTTGAACTAGTTTCGTTAAATATTCACGACAACAGCACGCGATCAGCCAATCAGCCAATCTGCCCTTTGTCAATGTCACGTATGTAAAAGAAATTCCTCAATTGCACACGGAATCATCGATGGAACAATACACCATTCGTCTCTGCTCCGCTTATATAGCTTTCCTTGCCGCATCATGTGGCCGAAACGCCACTAGGAGGCATTCAGCGGCGACATAAGTAGTGGCCGTAATGTTTTCGTTCACGACTGTGTGTAGGTCACAAGCAGAGAGAGGCAAACGAAATGCCTTCTTTCATCTTCCTGAATCGTCTCGATCACAACACATACACTATGTGATGGAAAGTATCCAGACACTTGTCTGAAAGTGACCTACAAGTTCGTAGCGCCCTCCATCGGTAATATTGGAATTCAGTATGGTGTTGGACCACCATTAGCCTTGATGGCAGCTTCCACTCTCGCAGGCATACGTCCAGTAAAGTACTGGAAGGCTTCTTGAGGAATGGCAGCCCATTCCTTAGGGAGTGCTGCACTGGGGAGAGATATCGATGCCGTTCGGTGAGGCCAGACACGAAGTCGGCGTTGCAAAACATCCCACAGGTGTTCTGTAGGATTCAGGTCAGGACTCTGTGCAGGACGTTCCATCTCAGGGATGTAACTGTCGTGTAACCACTCCGCCACACGCCGTGCATTATGAGCAGGTGCTCGATCGTGTTGAAAGATGAAATCGCCGTCCTCGAATTGTTCTTGAACAATGGGAAATAAGAAGGTGCTTCAAACATCAGTGTAGGCCTGTGCTGTTATAGTGGCACGCAAACCAACAAGGGGTGCAAGCCCCCTCCTTGAAACACGACCACACATAACACCACCGCCTCCGAATTTTAACGGTGGCACTACACATGATGGCAGATGACGTTGACCGGGCATTCGCCAGAACCACACCCTGCCATCGGATCACCACATTGTGTACCGTGATACGTCACTCCACACAACATTTTTCCACTGTTAAGTCGTCAATGTTTACGCTCCTTACACCAAGCGAGGCGTCGTTTGGCAGTTACCGCCGTGATTTATGGCTTATGAGTAGCCGCCCGACCATGAAATCCAAGTTTTCTCACCTCAAGCCTAACTGTCATAGTACTTGCAGTGGATCCTGATGCAGTTTGGAATTCCTGTGTGATGATCTGGATAGATGACTGCCTATTAAAATCGCTCAAAAGAGGAAAGGCCTCTGGACCTGATGGGATACCAGTTCAATTTTACACAGAGTACGCGAATGAACTTGCCCCCCTTCTTGCAGCGGTGTACCGTAGGTCTCTAGAAGAGCGTAGCGTTCCAAAGGATTGGAAAAGGGCACAGGTCATCCCAGTTTTCAAGAAGGGACGTCGAACAGATGTGCAGAACTATAGACCTATATCTCCAACGTCGATCAGTTGTAGAATTTTGGAACACGTATTGTGTTCGAGTATAATGACTTTTCTGGAGACTAGAAATCTACTCTGTAGGAATCAGCATGGGTTTCGAAAAAGACGGTCATGTGAAACCCAGCTCGCGCTATTCGTCCACGAGACTCAGAGGGCCATAGACACGGGTTCCCAGGTAGATGCCGTGTTTCTTGACTTCCGCAAGGCGTTCGATACAGTTCCCCACAGTCGTTTAATGAACAAAGTAAGAGCATATGGTCTATCAGACCAATTGTGTGATTGGATTGAGAAGTTCCTAGATAACAGGACGCAGCATGTCATCCTCAATGGAGAGAAGTCTTCCGAAGTAAGAGTGATTTCAGGTGGGCTGCAGGGGAGTGTCATAGGACCGTTGCTATTCACAATATACATAAATGACCTGGTGGATGACATCGGAAGTTCACTGAGGCTTTTTGCAGATGATGCTGTGATGTATCGAGAGGTTGTAACAATGGAAAATTGTACTGAAATGCAGGAGGATCTGCATCGAATTGACACATGGTGCAGGGAATGGCAATTGAATCTCAATGTAGACAAGTGTAATGTGCTGCGAATATACACAAAGATAGATCCTTTATCATTTAGCTACAAAATAGCAGGTCAGCAACTGGAAGCAGTTAATACCATAAATTATCTGGGAGTACGCTTTAGGAGTGATTTAAAATGGGAATGATCATATAATGTTGATCGTCGGTAAAGCAGATGCCAGACTGAGATGCATTGGAAGAATCCTAAGGAAATGCAATCCGAAAACAAAGGAAGTAGGTTACAGTACGCTTGTTCGCCCACTGCTTGAATACTGCTCAGCAGTGTGGGATCTGTACCAGATAGGGTTGATAGAAGATATAGAGAAGATCCAACGGAGAGCAGCGCGCTTCGTTACAGGATCATTTAGTAATCGCGAAAGCGTTACGGAGATGATAGATAAACTCCAGTGGAAGACTCTGCAGGAGAGACGCTCAGTAGCTCGGTACGGGCTTTTGTCAAAGTTTCGAGAACATACCTTCACCGAAGAGTCAAGCAGTATATTGGTCCCTCTTACGTATATCTCGCGAAGAGACCATGAGGATAAAATCAGAGAGATTAGAGCCCACACAGAGGCATACCGACAATCCTTCTTTCCACGAACAATACGAGACTGGAATAGAAGGGAGAACCGATAGAGGTACTGAAGGTACCCTGCGCCACACACCGTCAGGTGGTTTGCGGAGTATGGATGTAGATGTAGATGTTGATGTAGATATTACACACTACGACCCTCTCCAGCTGTCGGCGATCTCTGTCACTCATTAGACGACGTCGGCCTGTACGCTTTTGTGCTGTACGTGTCCCTTCACGTTTCCACTTCCCTATCACATCGGAATCAGTGGGCCTATGGATGTTTAGGAGCGTGAAAATCTCGTGAGCTCCGCAGAGCGCCCCATTCTTCTCTCTCACGACGTCTAATGACTACTGAGGTCGCTGATATGGAGTATCTGGCAGTAGGTGGCAGCACAATGCACCTAATGTCAAAAACGTATGTTTCTGTGGGTTTCCGGATACCTTTGATCACATAGTGTATCTGCGACTATACGTCAGACAGTTGTGCTTAAACGTACTGGTCTGACGTAAAATCAGATAAGCGATAATTACGTTGTCGGACAGCGAAAGAAGTGTAATAAAGTCACAGTGAGGAAACCAATGTCGGTTTGAGTGCTCCTGGATGTAATGTAACGAATGAAAAAGAGCCAATAGTAATTTTTTTTTTCGATTTCGAATGCTGGGAGACTTTCTGTAGGGTGAAAGGAGAACGCCTCCAGTGACCGTAGGTGATATACGCGACCTAGAGAGAGACCAGTTCTAGGAGCGAATAGAGTCGCCGCGGAAGGTCGCCCGCTGTGGCGGTGACCACCGCCCAGAGAAACAGCGGATATAAAAGACGGCTCCCTTCACACTGCGGCTAGAGTCAGCTGCGACAGTAGCAATTTTCTCCACAGCAACATGAAGTTCTTGGTAAGTAGCTGCCGTTCTCAGTAGGAGAAGCAAACTATTACCATTAGACTTGAATCACTTAGGGACTTGAGTTGCCGGCCGTTGTGACCGAGCGGTTCTAGGCGCTTCAGTCCGGGACCGCTCTGCTGCTACGGTCTCAGGTTCGAATCCTGCCTCGGGAATAGATGTCCTTAGGTTAGTTAGGTTTAAGTAGTTCTGAGTTCTAGGGGACTGATGACCTCCGATGTCCCATAGCGCTCAGAGCCATTGGGAGTTGAGTTACCCTACAACGAGGTTTGAGAAAACCAATGATGATGAAAGATTTCTTTTAAGGGATAAATGTCTTGTTTAGATAAGGGCGGTATTACATTCCCAGCCTCCTCCATCTACAGCTGTACTCCGTAACCGAGCATAAGGCACATAATTCACTGTAGTCTGATTTAAATTAGTTGGCATCTGACGTTTAAGATCCGAAGTTGCGACTCTGTCATGATTGGAGACAACCACCACAGCCCTACGTTTTTCGTGTCGATAGAAAATATGTGTTCGTACTCTTTTCCCTACCAAAAATATCTAAAAATCCGAAATTAAACTATGTTTTTGGATTTATACATTGTCCCTCAAATGGTTATAATTTGTTCATAATTTTTAATATACCTAGAATTTTGTTCATGGTTTTGGAACGGATGAATTTTTTCTGTACGGCTAAAGCCTTATGCTTATCAAGGCATAGATGTATTAACACATTACCAAAAAAATCTTGTACTCCAACGGATGTTTAAAAAGTTGGGTACCGCATGACGTTTCCTTTTCGCAAAGTTCTTGTTCTTTAACAAGTATCAAATATGAAGTTTAAATTCTCTGTCTACTAAAAAGTCACATAAAAGTCTGAAATCCACTTATGGTGTAGAACGGAATGCACACCTCTGTAGTCGAGGTTGTTAATGGACGCTTATGCAGTGGTGCTCGAATCCTAGTGGTGTAAAATTTTCACTGCTAGTATTTGGCAACCAGGGGGAAGGGAGATGACGTCGTATTTGCGTCAATGTCCTGGATTAAATTACAACCTCACCGCAGTTTCTCATGAAGTGAGGGCATCTGACATAGTCGATGGAGTTCTGTCCCTCTAATGATGCGTTAAGCTAGGCGGTGAGCGTGACCGTAGCGATCGCGCGGTTCCAGACTGAAGCGCCTAGAACCGCTCGGCCACACCGGCCGGCGAAAATTTTATGAAGATGACTATTTTAGACCTCATTATAGCACCTGCTGTACAATTGCAAATAATGGATTCCTGATGCAATTTTTACTAATGCAACTGGCTTTTCACATTCGCCATTGCCGTCTTCTTGCAAGATTATGGTTTGCAAACTGACTTTCTCACTATAAGTTTGCAACTACATAATATTATAGTTTTATTGGTCCATAATACGAATGTATGTAAGTGCACGATTACAGCTAACGATGATAGTTTTTACTGCATGTTCACCGCATTTTTGCCGTTTGGGCGATTTGAAGATGGTTGTAGAAATCAACCGAAACTAGTTATCGTGTTTAATTGTATAAGGAAAGGAAAAAAGTGTGGTTCAGGCATTAAATGTGTTTTTTCAAATTAAAAAACTTATTTCAGCTGTTTCACGTCTCCTTTCACGATACATGAATGCAAAGTATTTGCTTGCTGAAACGCTGAACAATACCCCTAATAACACTGCACTGGAAACATATTTGCTCATACTAGTATCAAAAACGTGATTATGTTAAAGACTGGCGATCAGTTAACAGCACGGATGTAAACATAATCGTAATATGCGTGATATAAATAAGAAATAGCTGAATTCGGCAGAAAATTCTAGATTTACGAAAAGATTAGCAAGCAGATAGTAAGAATCTATTGAGTTCATTGTTATCAATACAGTAATAGTTGTACGGTGAAGAATGACACAGCGATAAAAGTGTATGTTTTCTCTCTAAAGCGGGAAAAAATTAATTTCACCCAAACAAATGAAACAGGAAACACTACTTTCGTATAAATTACAACATTAGAGCGCTCATTCTACTTTGAAATATATTTATAGTAACTCCTTCGAAAATTTCGGTGCAGCACTCATGTCACATTTTAAACAGAATTCACGAGAGTAGAGAATGTCTAATTCAAATGCATTCTGGACCAAAGACACAGAAAAAAATTCAGTGGAGTGATGGACTGTATGGCATGCTATCTGTTGAAATATTTTGAATTCTGTTGTAATTAAAATAAAAGTTGTTATTACTTACATTTTTGTTCTAATCAGCTGTGGAAATGGTGTTTACATTGGAACAATAAGTCTGACAAACATAGCGTAGGGAGTATAAACGATCGAGAGCTGGGCTGTTTCAATCGTCTTCATTGAAAAAGTGGTTAAGTTCCTACAGACCGTAATATCGTCGCAGTGACGAAATTTTATTTAGGTATTTTCCAGTTTTTCGTTGCCTAGTCTCTTTTACACATCCCGTGAAGCCTGTGGTAATTCTAAGCACATTGAGATAAAACTCAATCTCTATCAGTTTTGTGTATCTGGGTGTCTTCCAGCATCTGATGGTTGGTTGGTTGGTTGGTTTGTGGGACTGCAGGGACCAGACTGCTAGGGCCATCTGTCCCTTTTTCCAAAAACTTCAAACACCCACAAAGAATAAAAACGAACAACGGAGATGACAAGAGACGACACAGGACAAGAAAGACTCAGACAGAGACCAGACAAAATGAATTAAAATGACACAGAGTGTGGCAGTGGTTGGCCGACGACAGAGACAAAAAAGGAAAAGCCAGCCACCTAGAAACACACTAAAAAAGACAGTCTAAAATCATAGGCCAAAGGCCAGACTCAGCTCAAAAAACACGACAAACACTTAGGCCAAATGATAAAAGCCCCCTGTCCGAATGAAACGCAAAACTAAGCATGCCATGACAGTGTCATCTGTTAAAAGGGCAGGGAGCGTATCAGGCAGCGCAAACGTCTGCTTGAGCACAGTTAAAAGTGGACAGGCCAACAAAATGTGGACCACATAGAGGCGCAGTAAATAGCTGTGCGTCATCCGGGTGCGGCCAATGCGGAACCGATAAAGGACAACTGATTCCATGCGAGTGGCTCACATGCATGACCGCCACACTTTCGTCGTCTCCTTGATAGCAGGGAGTTCGTTTGGTGTGGTCAGGTTGCGCCATTCAGTGTTCCAAATCGCGAAAACTTTGCGGCGGAAGACTGCTCGCAAATCGGTCTCCGGGAGGCCAATGTCCAGAGATGGTTTACTGGTGGCCAGTTTAGCCAGCCGACCAACATGTTCATTACCCGGAATCCCAACATGGCCTGGGGTCCAAATGAAGGTCCCTGAGCGTCCACTCCTGTAGAGGGCATAAAGAGACTCCTGGATTAACAATACCAAAGGATGCCTGGGGAAGGACTGGTCCAGAATTTGATAAACCCAAGAGGGTACGTAACGTGCTTAACTTAGCTTGCAAGATAATCGAATGAACACAAAGCTGGGGCTATAGATAGCCAGTATCGTTTAATACCCCTTCTACCTACACACAGAAAGAACCGAGATTTGTACCAGAAATTGTTGGTTTTGCGCCAGTAGCTAACGGAAGCCAATATTTCATGTAGGGGCTGAGATAAAGAAAGGGCAAAAGTGAATGAGCGTGCTGATTGAAAATGGTTATACTGCTGCCGTGCCATTTTGCTGTAGTGTGCTACAATTTTCAATAGCCACATTTGTGGTTATGTAGGTGGCCATTACATAAAATAAAAAAAAACGAATTAGGTTTCTGTAGTTACCACATTTCGTCAGTGAAATATGAAGACGCCTTTAAAAGAAAAAAAAATAAATAAAAAAAGAGGATTCGGTTTCAGTTCTACTGGTCAATTTTAGCATTTCAGTTTCTCCATATTTCTGCTTGTAATGTGGAACGAAATTTCACTCGATAAGATGTTAAAACGAAACAAGCCCTGCCTCTATTGTTCTGGTACCCTAGACCAGTTAGAGATTTTGTTATGCCTCTATTCTCATGGCATGACACATGGGCTCCAGATGAAATGTTCCCGCTACCTTGGGAAGCATTCCAATTACTATCGATGTTAAAGATTTCATCGAATAGTAATGTCGGCACTTACCGAGTTAAGTACACGGTTCTCTGTTGCTGGTTAGGGAATACTTAATTTGCTTTGGATGTAGGTTTCTTCGCTAGGAAAGAAAATCCTTGGTCTTACTGCAGCTGGTCTTCCTGTATGTGTATGTTGCAATAATAAACTGCAGAATTGTTGACACATCGATGTTTATTCACGAAAAATACAAAACTTTTTCATTGTCCAATCGTTCCATCCACACCCGCCACGTGCATTCAACTGCCGTTCCAACTTCCCTCCAAAACGCATCTCCCCCAAGGAACAAACAATTTATAAAACATTAACATCTTTGGAGATGGAAGATTAATGATTTAACCTCTAAAATTTATATCAGTAAATCCACTAAAATTAATATCAATAATTCTGTCACACTAGAAAACGCATAATTAAGATTTGATTAACAATTGGCATAAATCCGAAAGTAGACACTAAGATCTGCACATAGTAATGGGAAGAATAGAAATGGGAAGGTAGTTCCATTTCACAGAGACCAGTGGGAGGACCCAAATGGTTGTTAACCCAATTAATGTGTTGCATTATTCGGCACGTACATCATCCGTCATTGCGGACCTTTGTTGAGGCCACTAGAGAAGCTGCGATGTTGTGGTGTCAGCGAGTGACAGCCGCGTCGTGTCGCCTTTTGCAGGTGGTCGTGCTGGTGGCGTGTGTGGCGGTAGTGTCCTGCCAGCAGGAGCTGCATCGTGAGAAGCGTGGATACCTCGGCCTGGGGGCCGGACTGCTGGCCGCCCCCGCCGTCGCCGCCCCCGCTGTGGTCGCCGCCCCCGCAGTCGCCGCCGTCGCTGCCCCCGCAGTTGTCGCCGGACCCGCCATCGGCTACGGATATGGCTACCTCGGCGGTGTTCACGGAAAGCTGATCCACGGCTGATGCGCCTTCCTCTCTAACCAGCTTGTATTGTGTGTCTTCGTTGCTGTGGCCTCATTAAAGCTCCTTTTTGTAATATAACATACTGAGTTTTTTTGTCATTTTCTCTCTTAAAACGCCATTGTAGAATGTCATAATATCGTGCTTTCCTATGACTAAGGGCTACAATAATGAAGGAGTGCTCTTCTCGAGTAAACCAGAAGTTAACATGTACATGTCAAGTCCTCCTATGCTTTTAATAGTCGATAAAACGCCGCAGTTAAGAGTGCTGTCTAACTGCAACTATAGCTCATAAGATGAATCTACACTGGAGATCTTTATTTAAACTGAAGGTAAATAGTCAAGTTTGGAGAGAGTCTAATTGCGACTGTGCAACAGAAAAGTCCGAAGACTACCCTGTCAAACTGTGTTACCCTTCTTTACTGTTCTTATATCGACGTGGAGGGTCTTAGACTTTGGCGTATATTATTGGGAGTGCAAACACTATGTCAAAAATGTCGTATACGAGGTGTGTTTTTTCAAGTAAGAACCGTTTTGAAATTTAAAAAAGACGTGCTAAGATATCTCAATAATTTTATTTTTACATGAAAGTCTGTACCTTAATCCACGCACTGACGCCATTACAGTCTGATTCTTCTTTTTTTTACGCTGTGTACTGAGCCTCCTATAATCATGAGTCCCGCCGACTGAGAAGTACGGGCTGTTGTAAGATTTCTTAGTGCTAAAGGCCTAAAAGCGATCGATATTCATTGTGAGGTCTGTGCAGTTTAAGGAGAAAAGATTATGAGTGATGGAATGGTAAGAAAATGGGCGAGAGCATTTAAAGATGGCCGCACAAATGTGCATGATGAACAACGGATTGGGCTTCCTTCGGTCGTTAATGAAAGTTTAGTGCAGGAAGTGGACAAGAGAAAACAGACGCTTTACGATTTACTCCTTGAGGGATGACTTTCCCACTGTTTCGCGTAGTGTTTGAATGGCATTGTGGCCGAGCACTTTAATTACCAAAAATTGTGCGCACGTTGGGTACCGAAAATGTTGACGGATGTGCATAAAACCAAATGTTTAGACAGTGCATTGGCTTTACTTGAGCGGTATCACAACGACGGTGATGATTTCTTAAGCCAAATTCTTTCGGGAGATGAAACATGGGTGGCCTACGTCACACCAGAATCAAAGCAACAGTCCATGGAAGTAGAGCAAGGGCATCGTTTTGCTGCAAGACAATGCCCGTTCACATGTGGCAAATCAGACCAAAGATCTCATCACATCTTTTCGATGGGAAACTCTACATCATCCACCGTACAGCCCCGATCTTGCGCCCAGTGACTGCCATCTGTTCCTGCACTTGAAGAAACACCTGGGCGGTCAGCGTCTTCAAGACGATGACGAAGTCAAAACAGTAGTGATCCAGTGGTTAACAAGTCAGGCAGGAGACTTCTATGAGGAGGGTATTCAAAAACTGGTACAACGTTATGACAAGTGCCTCAATATTGACGAAAATTATGTAGAAAAATAGAATAAGGTACAGGCTTTCATGTAAAAATAAAATGAGATATCTTAGCACATCTCTTTTTAATTTCAAAATGGTACTTACTTAAAAAACACGGCTCGTAAAATAGGGCCGAAATCTAGAATATGTCTTTAGATGAGGTACCTGGGGGGTGAAAGCCCTCGCTCTGAATCAGAAAATGTGCACTCTGCGGATTAAACGATTTTTTATGTCGTAAAAACATTAAAATTAAGAGCTCCTCTGTCCAAAAGCACATAACGTATTTTAGAATCAGAAATACTGCATTGATTGGGTACAGATCTCTGTGATGTAATGGATGACTCTGTGATGTAATGGATACAAATCTGCTAGTCGTATCGTCCTATAAAATACTCTCACTTAGTGAGAACGTGGGTCCACTGCGATTAAGAAAAAGTGTTAGGTAACATGGATTAAGCACCTAGAAAAAGTGAATGATTGATCAAAGAACTAAATTGAGGCGTCAGTCGAAGTCATTATTATCGACACAACATCTAACGAATTATACAAACAATTTGTTTTCTCTACAGTTAAAACTTGCAGAATGAGATTTTCACTCTGTAGCGGAGTGTGCGCTGATATGAAACTTCCTGGCAGATTAAAACTGTGTGCCCGACCGAGACTCGAACTCGGGACCTTTACCTTTCGCGGGCAAGTGCTCTACCATCTGAGCTACCGAAGCACGACTCACGCCCGGTACTCACAGCTTGACTTCTGACAGTATCTCGTCTCCTACCTTCCAAACTTTACAGAAGCTCTCCTGCGAGCCTTGCAGAACCAGTACAAGCCATGTCTCCGCAATATCCTTTCTTTCTGGAGTGCTAGTTCTGCTAAGGCAAAGGTCCCGAGTTCGAGTCTCGGTCGGGCACACAGTTTTAATCTGCCAGGAAGTTTCAATTAAAACTTGTTCTGTAATGGGTGTACGCTGATCTGAAACTTCCTGGCCGAGTAAGACCGTGCCCCAGACCCAGACATGAACCTGGAAGCTTCGACTTAGTTGCCCAAGCAGTGCCCACGCCCCCTCAAAGACCCACTGCTGCCAGTACATTCTTGTCTGCTCAAACAAGAATACAGGTTAACAACTTTAACTCTGTGGGTGAACTATGTACCATATAGGCTGATAGGCCACACATTACGACCACCTATCTAACAGTTCGCTGCTCCACGTTCACAACGCAATACAGCAGCGATAGTGCGTCGAACTGATACGGTAAATCGTTCGCAGGTCCGCGGAGGTCATGTAACACCAGCCGTCTACGTACATCTCACGTAAATCACGTATACTACGGACCACTGATTCGTTTGCACCAGCTCCAGGCGCTCTTCTGTTTTATCCGGTTCAGACTAGGTGAATTTGGTGATGAAGTTAACAACTTGTGCTTACCATCACGACCCTGAAGCCTGTTAACAAGGTTCTGCCTTGTGAGACAAAGTTATCCTGCTGCAAGACGCCATCAAGAAGAGGTATGGGATGCAGGTCTTCGTGATGACTTGGTTACAACCACGGGCCCCGTCGTAGTCCATTTGAATGGCCACCATAGCAAGTAAAGGCACCACAGAGGCATTTCGGACGTTGCAGTTGATAATAGTAGCAAGACTAAAGAAAATTCAAACACTTTCATAGTGTTTGTTGACCTGAATAGAGTATTCGACAGTGTAAAATACTACAAGATGCTCGAAGTTCTGAGGAAAATAGAGGTAAACTATAGGGAGAGACACATAATACATGAGGGAATAATAAAAGTGGAATATCAAGAACGATCTGCTCGGGGTAAAAAGAGTGTAAGACAGGCATGTAGTCGTTCGCCCCTAGTGTTCAATCTGTACACCGATGAATTAATGATGGAAATAAAACAAAATTTCAAGAGTGGACATAAACTCAAGGTGAAAAGTTACCAATGATAAAATTTTCTGATGACATTGCTATCCTCAGTGAAAGTGAAGAAGAATTCAAAAATCTACTGCATGGAAGGAACAGTTTACTCAATATAGAATATGGATTGAGAGTAAATCGGAGAAAGACGAAAGGAATAAGAAGTATCAGAAATGGGGAAATCGAGAAACTTAACCAATTATTGGTCAATTAATTACTTCACGTAGTCGAACCTCCATGATTCTTTATGATTTTAACCAACATGTTCGGCAGTGTCAGCGATTTTACTTGTAATGATTACCTGTAAAGAAATAAATAATCAATGATCCTTTGTTTATATATTATGTTAATGCATTTTACGTTGTTTACATGTGAGATTTGAAATTGGATCTCCGTGCTATTCACTCTAAACATTGTCATGTAGATTTATTGCAAACTTAATCTAAACAGTAAGTTAAATAAACAGATCAACTATCTCCTTTCTTAACCTATCGCAGAGTAGATAATGCAGATTGAGATGTGTGTCTGATGATCTTTGACGATCGTTTCATTTGCTCACGTCAGTTGATGTTTAGTTACAGTGTAATTAATCTTGTACCTGTGTTTTGGACGTCCAAGATACACCACAGATTTACTACATTTGCTAGATATGCAAATTTCCAGCCATTTTCTGTATCGCAGATACGTTCTAACACTTATCTACGAAGCAATTGGCTTACATAACAAGATTCTTGCCTACGATGACTAGTGTGACATTCTTGGAAGTGTAAGCAATGTAACTCATACGGTAATTTTTATTTCATTTAATTTTTTAGTGCACTTTGTTATTGCACTTTTTACTGTTTAATCAGCCCAGGATGATAATTGAAACTGGCCTAATGCCGAAATCTAGATCTTAATTAAAATAAATCCTGACCTATTCAGTCAAATGGCAATAATATATAGTTCAGAAAATTCTAAGTGACTGTGGGGGCGCAGAAAAAAACATGAACAGTTCACTTAGTACTCTAGTCACGTCAGTAAGTATGTGTGATACGTACTTACGGAAAAAAGCGATATCAGTCGCTACATAGCCTGTTTCAGGCTCTAGAGGAGCCACACTGAAAAAGCAGTGTTGTAAATAAAGCTGAATGTGGATTTGTAAAGTGGATAATTGGAAATACAAAAAAATTAATAAACAGAACGCTTTATTTGTGATTTTACAGGAGAGTGTTGATGTACTGATGGACTGATCGAATAACGACTGATGTCCTGCAACAAATCAATGACCAAAAATGCTTAAGAAAGACCATAACGAAACAGGCAGAAAATCTGGGTCCGTAATACTACGTGCGCCGTTTAAGGAAGCTGTAGAAGAAGGAATGGTGAAATGAAAGAATCGCAGTCGCTGGCGTCAACAACAGAAAAATACTAGAATTTAACAACTGACAATGTTGATGTCAACAACCTTGCAATGAAAAACGGCACTTCATTTGTAAAACAAATTAAGGCCAGGTCCTCATTCAAAATGGTCGAGAAATCGATTTTTTTTACATTTTTTGAAAGGTATATGTGTCTAGAATGTTGAGACGAAAAGAGATTTTAACCTCTGTGTTACAAAAGCTTCTAGAGTCCATTGTTCGAAGCAGTGTCACGGCCGCGGTGGGACGCTCTCAACCGGCAGCGACCGGCAAAGGTATAAAACTTGTCGTGAGCTGACGCATGTTCACACAATGGTTTATATCGCAGTATGCACGCATCGTTTTCGACGAAAAATGTGAGAATAATGTGCGCAGGCTGCCGAACGCAGCATATGCAGCTCAGCCAGATCGGCTTTTCTCGCCAAGAAGAGCGAGGGAATTGCTCTCCAGGAATAATTCGAGGTAGAGGAAGCGTTAATATGCGGTCCTAGAACTGCAGACTAAATGAAAGTAACGAAAATACATTTTTGGTTAAATTTCGGTCATAAGTAGTCAAAACATAATTTATGGTCCGCCATATTGGATTGGCCATTTTGAATTTTGTAGAAATAAGTTTAAATTTATGTCCAGCGACATCAAAAATACATAGCAGCATGTAGTTGTTACGGAAATTGAACTAATAACACATACACCAGTGAGTCGCCCTGCTAAACACACGGGACAGGACAAGTAGTTTAAGTTGTGGAAAGGGGCCAAAATAAGCGGCTGTCAGTTAAAATCGAACACAGAGCCTTTAATTTGATCAAACATTATGAGAGTCAAGAAAAAAAAAACACAGCTTTAGTTTTGGAACTGAACGCGCCTTACAATCTCATGCCTTAAGGGCAAGACCACTTCAATTTAAAAACGCCTGAAAGCCAATAATTTATAGCTCAATCAAAATCAGAAATTTTTAAAACGTAAAGCCTTATCTTAAAACAGTTCCTTAATTAGGCTGAAGGCCCAAAGAATCTGACACTTTAACAGCAAACAACTTAAATTTAAAATCGGCTGAATGCCCAACACTTAAGACTCAATAACATTAATTTTAAAAATTCCAGAGGCTTTACGTAAAACAGTTCTTAAACTAGGCTGAAGGCCCAAACCATTTTATACCTTAAGGGCAAAACAACCTTAATATAAAAATCGGCTAAAAGCCATACAAGTACAAAAAAACAGGAACAAACAAGAAAAGGCAGTACACTCAAGGGCGCTCAGAAGTTCCGAGGGTTGGCCTGTAATTCAAACACTAACGTTCGCTTAGGTGAGACAGGCAGTCGGCCCAACCCCTTTCGATCCGACGACAACCCAACCGACAGACAGTCAACGGACCCACCGACAAGATAACCTCTGCTTCACCCGACCAGCACACAACACGGAGTTCAATGAAACAACATAGAAGGTATTGGCGCCCACAACCAACTATACATTGAGCTGCACAGCGACAACACAATGGGGAAAATACACTGCCTGAATTTACGTCAAACGGCCAGCGCAGGTAACCGGAACGTTAACGGCCACAAGGCAGAAGATTCCGCTGGTGCACTTCAATTCGAGTAACCGAGTACAGTTTAACGGAGGGTGGCTAAAATTTGCCAACTTCAAAATTCATGTTGTTGATCGCGGGAATATCCCAACAGCTGAGCCGGCCGCAGTGGCCGTGCGGTTAAAGGCGCTGCAGTCTGGAACCGCAAGACCGCTACGGTCGCAGGTTCGAATCCTGCCTCGGGCATGGATGTTTGTGACGTCCTTAGGTTAGTTAGGTTTAACTAGTTCTAAGTTCTAGGGGACTAGTGACCTCAGCAGTTGAGTCCCATAGTGCTCAGAGCATTTGAGCCAACCCAACAGCTGACAACGAACTCCAAATGACACAATGTGAACAGTCGTGACTTGCTGGTAGATCAAGTCAAAACTCAACTTTCATGTCCAGGATCGGTGAGCCACGCACCTCATAGCAATGGGAACAGCACCACACACTCCGACACCGCATAGAGGTCTCCAGCAGGCCCGGCCAAACCGTGGAGATTTCCTCGCTGCTCCACGCCAAGCGACCAACTTCCCAGGCCCGGAAACGGTGAAAGGACCAAATATACGTCGGCCGATGAGACGACCAACCGAACGACCAACCAGTGGTCGTCCCGCTCCAGTCTCCCTCTGGCGGACAGTTCGTGTGTGTCGCCAGCGGTCGGCGAGCACTGGCTGTCGGCGCCTCACCGGCGCTCCGTCCCCGACTTCACAGATGCTGCTTCCCAACTACACTGCTGGTCCATCCCGAACTGACTGCCAGACACACGACGACCTGGAGATACTATCAGTCGCTCCAGAGATGGTACGACAGTGCACTTATCGATACGCTCTGCTGCTGCCGCTCAAGGGCAAGTAAGGCAGGAAGTTAGTGACGCCAATAAGTGGAATAAGAAAACGAGGCGGCAGTACCGTAATACAACATGACAAACAATAAATGGGATAAACGCGAGCTGTGCACAGCTCAACAAGTTTTCCCTAAACTTTAAACAGGTTTTTCTCGAGAAACCATTTTTGAAAACTGCTTGCAGCAAAAATTAAAAACGGTTCAAACTATTAACTTCTACCTTTAACCCCAGAACGTAAACATTTTTCTTGTGAGCTTATACCTAGTATATATAAAATTTTTTAATATTAACTATTTTTTGTAAAGCCATAAATAGCGAAAAAAAAAACAAAAATTGAACTCAAAGTTCGAGTTGGCACCATATCGTTAAATTTAGGTTTATTTCGTTGTGATTAGGTATAATCTCCCATAAATTTAATTTAGTATCGAGTGATGTTATCCATTTTTGATTTCAGATAACTGCGGTAGGGCTACACTACACGCAGTCTGTGTACTTCAGACTCGTAGACACTTGATGAAACATAATTATGGGCACCATTTTGTTGTTGTTTCTTTCTTTTTAATCTGAAATAAGGTTCAAAGTATGATCAGTTACAGTCCCCAAACAGATCTTTTATATGTCTTGTCATTGTCTCAAAGAAAATTTCCAGTCTTTGGCCATTTTTTGCTCATTTGTATGAGAATCTGTCCTTAATGTTGTAACGCTGGAGTTTAAACACTCTATATATGTGCCAAACGCCATCTCATTTATTTATTAATACTATTTTTCACAATTTTAATTCTAAATAATGAGAACCACAAAAATTCACAATCAACAACTTAAATAATAGACGTAAACTATCTTAAGAAGGCCTTCCTATAAATGTTCAAGAAGCATCTTTAAATGATGATTCTGGGAATGTACTAAACCCCCAACTTATCGTTCGCATAAGAATCGTCAGGGAAAGGTTAGATTAATTACAGCGCACACAGAGGCATTTAAACTATCAGGCGCCCAGTAAAAGAATGGAACGGGAAGAAACCGTAATACCGGGTACAATAGGACTTATTCTCAGTCATGCTCTTCACAGTGGTTTGCAGAATACAGACTTAGATACAGATTCAGATGTTTGTTTTAGTGCTCCTTTAATCTAACGGTACCAGTTAACAACAGTTAGTAGTATTTCGTTTTTTTAATCTCGTGTGTTGGAATACTGCCCTCTGCAGGGTAAAAGGAGAATGCCTCCAGCAACTGCAATTTATACAGGAGGCCAGTAGACAAACCTGTTCTATAGGAGAAACGCAACTGTTTACATCCTCTGGCGTCGCTGGATTGCTTATACAGCAGGAATGTGGTGGTTCCGTATTGCCAAGCTGCCGCGAGGCAACAGCCTGGGACATTGACCAACATTCTGTGGTTCGAACAAATACAGTGAGGCAACAGCCGGACCTCAGTAATCATTTGTAGCACTGAAACATGTTTATGTCGTACTCTCATCTCAACAAAGCATTTCTAGAGACAATGCTCTCGTCTTCGGGTTCGAAAAGATAGTTCATGTAACACTAAAAAAAGCTACCAGCACTAGAGTATACGGCATTCATAAAATAAAATGGAATAAAACGCATTGGACTGTGGATCCTCGTTTTTCATTTAAATCTTCGACATCTGTATTAGGCCGTTCACTCTCTCAATGCACACTCTACCAGGCCGTGACATACTGACCTGCTTGGGTGTAGTATACGGTATATGATGCGACGGCCATTGACAGGTGTCGACGACTTAAATATAGGACTAGGACCCCCAGATCAGTGTGCTTTTATTCTGTTTTGCGAGGGTAATCCAAAAGTAAGGTCTCCTATTTTTTATAAGTACATAGACCTGTTAATTTCTACAATGGTTTACATCAGTTTACAGCATGAACATTCAGCTATTTTTCGACATAACCACCATTTCTGTAGATGCATTTTTGTATGTCCATGTCATACCAGCTCGCCATCATGCTTTTCAGGAAGTTATGAACCTCTTCTTTCACCTCGTCGTGTCGGAACTGAATCGCTTTCCGGCCAAATGTTCTTTTAACCTAGGGAACAGGTGATGGGGTGGGTGGGTTATTATGTTCCACTGAAACTGTTGCAGGAGAGCAACGGTTTGCCGAGCGATGTGTGGGCGAGAATGGAGAATGTGTACGCCCTTGCTCAACATTCCTCTTCTCCGATTCTGAATTGCCCGTTTGAGTTTTTCAGAGTCTCAAAGTACCTGTCAGCGTTAATTGTGGTCCCATCCATTGAGCTCCGACGACGAGGTGAAAGAAGAGGTACATAGCTTTCTGAACAGCATGGCAGCGAGATGGTGTGACGTGGGCATACGAAACTGCCACGGTGAATACAAAAATGCATCGACAGAAATGATGGTCGTGTCGAAAAATAGCTAAATGTTCAAGCTGTAAACGGATCTAAACCACTGTAGAAACAAACAGTTCTATGTACTTATAAAATACAGGAGACCTTACTTTTGGGATTACCATCGTATCTTAAGAATGCTGAAATTATTATTGTTGGTAGCCGTTTTTTAGAGTATTAGTTTCATGAGCTAAGTTTTAAAGCCTGATGATGAGAAAACTGTTTCTTTAAACGAGTAATTGAGCTGTGCGTAGGACAGAAATGCGGTTGAATACTCCCAATTACTACCGTAAAAACTTGTCGATCATTACCTCACGACTTTAAAGGATAATATTAAACTGAGCCCTGGTCATTGTACCCTGCTCGTGATATTTCCACCTGACACACAACAGTGGCATCTTGCACGCAGTCAGTCCTAGACAGCAATTTGAAACCCCCCAGGCTGCCTCTTACTGCTGCGTCCCTGCAGCCACATCCGCCTTCTGTAGAGAATTAGCCGGTCGCTGTGACTGAGCGGTTCTAAGAGCTTCAGTCCGGAACCGCGCTGCTGCTACGGTCGCAGGATCGAATCCTGCCTCGGGCTTGGATGTGTGTGTGATGTCCTTAGGTTAGTTAGGATTAAGTAGTTCTACGTCTAGGGGACTGATGACCTCAGATGTCAAGCCCCATACTGCTTAGAGCCATTTGAACCATTTTCTAGAGAATTACTGCCCTCACCAAGCCACCCTAGAACCTCCGTTGTATTTGGTGCCAGAAGGCTCTGGGTAGTTGCCGGCACATTTTTCATTACAGATAGCACTCGAAAATACTCTTCATGACCGGACAGCACTGTCGCTAACGTTGTCAAACGATGTTCCACTTTAATTTATGCAACCCACTCCTTAGGTCCATAGTTGTATAATAATGACACTGTCCTACATTAACCTCTCTGTTATAAGAGGCACAGTGTAATGATTTTAGGGCTCCTGGTACAGGGATCGGGAGGTACGCGTAATGGTTTGAAGTTAACATTTCATTTTTTACTTAAAATAATCTCAGAACGAGCCCTTTGGGAGGAGGAGCCACCTCCAGATTAACCTGGTAATTAATTAATAATTAAGAAATTACCAAGTCAGAATCATAAAAATGGTATCCAATAATTCTCTTAAGAGTTTGAAAACGAGGTATAGATGTTTAAAGAACTGTCTAACAATAAACAAAATAATTTTATACCAATAAATCATATTAAAAATAGATAATCCTTAGCCAGGACGGGGCCTACAGAAGATTAATTGCCCACAGCCAAACAAGAACTGAACTCAGGAAACAACGAGCGACAGCAAGGGACAATATTCCAAAACCTCAAGGGATACTTAAAAAAAAAAAGAATAAAGCTTTCTTAAACCAAGCACTAGATATCAGCCACTAGCACCGCCTCTACCAGTTGGATTACAAAATACGCGAACTTCACTTGCTCATAAATCAGAAAACCTGGAAAGCAATACTGTGAGCACAAAGCTCGTAAGTTAGAACATTACAGTGAAACTGTTTCGAAGCCATACAAGAAGAACTTCCTCTCGATACACAGTGTAGTAGCTCCTCAATAACAAGTGCCCTTTGCACCCAATACACGGTCCCACTTGCCATCGCAACCTGACCGATTGCAAGGTGTGGCCGCATCATCGTCTTCTTTTGAGCGATGTCGCGAAACTGGTCCATCCACTGGAAAAATTCTTTTGCCGCCACTAGCGCAGCGCTGCGCGTCCAGTTCGGGAAGCGACCTCCCAGCATTTGGGACCGCCATGTGCATTACTCCAGCGGCGTGTGCGATGGACTCGCCCAGCGGGAATTCAAATCAGCGGGTACTGGGGACGAAAATGAACCGTCACATCCTCCCTTCCCTTAGATCAAAACTTACGGGAGGGAGGGAAGGAACAGTGAAACACTCACAAGGTATATTAGTCTTCGGGTTACAGCACTGTATCATCCTATGAAGGTTATCACAACGCACCTCTAAATGCAATCCTTTTTACTCATTCCTGTGCTTAGAACAGCATCAGATTCGGATTATATGGCTAGTGACAAGATTCAAAGCACTTAGGGGACTAGCTCGCTAATCTATACTCAAAGCACTTCGTAAGTAACCACTTACTCAAAAGATTTAAACAATTTATTTTCACTGACGGTATCCTGCTCCTGAATGGCATAACTTATGAAATGCGTACCCGAAATATTCTCTTGGTCTTCCGATTCCTATGAGCAGGGTGACCAGCGTCAGAAAACGCAATACATGAAACAGGCCCACAAATCTGAGCAAGAGTTTCCCCTTTACCTTATCCTGCCCCTGGCTTACTGCTGTAAGCACTGTCGCCTGACTTCAATAATATCGGCTTCCTCCCAGCATTATCGCGGCGCTCGATTTCTCATGAGCGAGTTTAAGGTTGCTCCGCACGCAGTTCTAGCTATCCCGAGTTTGCATGACATCAACTTTCTTGGAAAGCAAATCATTCAACATCCATAAATTGGACACCAGATAATTAGTTATAAAGGCAAATATTAGCTTGGCCAGAGTTGGTCTGTGGGTCTCATGCATGACGGTGTCAAAAGCATATCCCAACCAGGGCAGGGAACTGGCCCAATGCGTTTGATCCTCACTATGGGAGGCAATGAGCGCCGCACTATGATTGTTGTTAACCCTTTCAGCAAAAGATAGACTAGGATAAACCATCATAGTCGTGGTATTGCTAATGCCGAAAGCGAAATCGAAGTTCCAGAAGTACGCCGAGGTGGTGTTCAGGGCATTGTCCACAACCAAGACCCTACAGGCCAAATGTGATAAAAACTGACTCATGATAACAATGAAGTAGTGACTCGCATAGGAGTTAACCAACAAACCGCTTAAATGCGTCCACACAGACAAGCGTGTACCAGTTCCCCTCTCATGAATGTGGACAAGGACCCACTTTATTAACATACACTCTTTCCAAAGGCTGAGTACTTCAGATGACAAAAAGCCCTGCCGAGTATCAATCACTGGGACAGACAGTGTTATTATTAAGGAAGCAGCTGAGATTAAACTAGCGAGCAATGTTGTAAACAGGGATGGAGGTTTTTGTTTAAACTCTGTTTGGAATCCTGTTCTCTCCCTTGTCTAGAAACAGAGAGACAGAGTCAATGTTACCTCACCTGCTAGTTCATAGTCTCACTATCGACCTCTGTCTTTGGTCATCTTTGGTGGCGCTAGTGTTCCGTGTGTGTTATCTTTCCTGCATCAGTCTGAAAACCGAGGTTCTCAATTTGCCTGCACATCGCTTGTTCGTTGCAGTTTGCCTTGACAATGGTGGGGTGTACTCCCGCCGAAATATCGGCGGTCGCTGAAATTATTACCTGGCTGAGTGCCCGTAAGTTGTTTGAAGACTTGGTAAAGTTGTTTATCACTCAAGCCAAACAACTGCCTCTGATTATGTAATTTCGCCAGATAATAAAGTGAACGTCCGGTCTCCTCACAACATGCCACTGACGTCCCTCAGCAAACTTTCTAATGGATTATGCAATTTACTAAATAGCCCGGAAAACCACGCGACTGATTCTTTAATAGCACCCACAGAACGCACCGGTCTCATTGACAAGGTTCCTTCCCTACGCTCTCAAGTCATCGGAAGAGCTGATTATCTGCATTCTCGCAACTGATCCCTTATCTGATCTGATCCCTTATCTGATTCCTGTAAATGTTTACAGTGCTAATCCCGAACTCAGTTAGCACAATGCGCCATACGTGCTTTGACTCTACTAAACTGTGACCACAAAGACACTGTCGCTCCAAAGAAACATACTAACGAATCTGTCTCTCGTAGCAACCGGACAGTGTAAAGAAATACTTTAGTTGCCTCAGCCATTGGCAGTTAGAGGAGGGCTACAGATTGATCGACTGCTTCCCTCAACCAGCGTGTGACTTCGGCCATGCTTCCAGAAATGTCAAACCCTCTATTAATCAGTTCGCAAATGATCTCTTTGCGTAACTCCGTGACACGAGCACCGCCACCACCACCACTAGCACCACCACTAGAGACGTACTTCCTCTTAACTGCAAACAACAACAAGCAGTTTCCACAAGACGAAGCAAAATCATCGAGAATTACTTTTTCCACCAAAATGTATAAAATACAATTACCAGTCCCCACTATCTTGTTGTTGTGTATACCCCTCTCCACACCCAGTACTACGCTCTCGCTACCAAATCACAACGATTTTAGGGGATTTGGTACTGGGGTTGCGAGGCGCACGTAGCTGTTTGGACATAATTTAACATTTTTTTTATTTCATTGAAACAATCTTAAAAACAAGTTATCACCAAGAGGAGCAACCTCCAAGTTAACCTTTCAATTTCTTAATAATTTAGAAACCAACAAGCCAGAATGATAAAAATTGATGAAAGAACAGTCTTAAAAGCTGGCCAAATGTGACAAAGATATTTAAAGAAATTCCTAATAACAAACAAAATAGTTTTACACCAATAAGTTTCATTAAAGATAAATAAACCTTAGCGAGGGGTGGACCTGGATAATATTAATTGAACTGAGCGGAACAAGAATTAAAGTGGAAACAATGTGCGATAGCAAGTTATGATATTCGAAAACAGAAAGAGAAGCTTTGAAGAACAAATAAGGTTATCTTAAATTAAGCACTACACATCGGCCACTAACCCCGACTTCAACAGTTGGATTACAATATTTTCTAACTTCATTTGGTCATACATCACAAAATGTGAAGTAAAACGTTAACCATAATGCCCGTAAGTTTGAATATTACAGTGAAACTGCTTCCAAGCCATACAAGAACAGCTGTCCATTGACACATTATTTAGTAGCTTCCCGGTAACAAGTGCCCTGCCCACTCAATACACGGGGCCACTCGCCATTGGAGGCATACCTGGGTGTGGCTGCACCGTCTTCCTCGTTCGATCGATATAGCAAAGTTGGTTGGTCCACACGAAAAATTCTTCTCTCTCCGAGAGTGCAGTGCTCAGTGCTGCTCCAACAGTCCCCCAAGCCACCTCGCAGCACCTGCGGCCACCGTTTGCATTACCCCAGATGCGAGTTCAAATGGTTCAAATGGCTCTGAGCACTGTGGGACTTAACATCTGAGGTCATCAGTCCCCTAGAACTTAGAACTACTTAAACCTAACTAACCTAAAGACATCACACACATCCATGCCCGAGGCAGGGTTCGAACATGCAACCTTAGCGGTCGCGCGTTTCCAGATTGAAGTGCCTAGAACCGCTCGGCCACACTAGCCGGCCCAGATGCGAATGAGCCGCACTGGACTCGCTGAGCGGGAATTCATATCCGTAAGTACTGGTGATGAAAGTGAACCGTCACACATAGGGTAGGCATCTGTAATTTTCTTTCGTTTTAAATAACAATAGTCACAACAAAATCTATACGTTTTACTGACATCTGATGAATTTTTTGAACAATGACAATCAGTGCTGCCCATGGGGTATTATTCTCTTCTCTGGTTCCGTCGCCAAGCTTTTCATCTACTGTAGTGGGTCCCGGGTTAGTGGCACTACATATTGAGCCTCAGTTACAGAGGGGGCAAAGGTCATTATTTTGTAATGGATGGTGGAAGGGAAAACGACACTTTGTGGGCGTCGGAGTGGGCTCTTTCCTTGGCTCAGAGTGTGAGGTGTGAGTGAAACGTTGCCGATATGACTAACAGTATTTATTGAGACAAAAGACCCTTTAAACAAAGACAATAATACAATGTGTCTTAACTTGCTCGTTTCCTCGTGGCGTGCAGATTCCAGTGACAGCTGATGCGGTGACCGTTCGTGTTGCAGCGGCACGCCGGCGGCGTATTCATTCATTCAGAGCCGTACCTGTGTCTCACTGAGACTGCAGCCCGGTCTTCTCCTCGTGAATCCGATCGTTGCGTTATTAACAGGCGGCAACGGCGAGGCGCTGAGTGCTCCGTCCCGGAATCAAACCAGCGACTCTCGGGTTCGGCGTCTTCTGGCGGAGTTCATCAACCTCTAGGTTCACAGGTGACCCATTTCGTGAGGCCGCAGTCCCTTCGTCCTCACCAGCCACCTGGGTAAGAACCACAAGAACTTCCTTCTGGTAACATCTGGAGTGGCATCTTCTGCGTTGACCTACTGGCGCGGTACCGACTTCTTCTGTGAGCAACGTAGCGGCTAAGTCCTTGTAGCGAAGTATGACGTCCGCTGACTAACCATCGGTCCGTCCGTCCAGGCGATGTTTCTTCGTGTCTTCTTTGTCCCCTCAAAGGACCTCCTCGAAGGACCACTTAACGCCATTTGTCGGAGGTATTTATTCGGTGTTTTGCCAACGTCGCTGTTTCAAGGGCGGCGACTGACTTCGGTCGTTCATCTACAGGGTAAAAAATATTTAAACCGACAAACTCTGGGAGTTTGTAGAGGACATCAAAACAAATAATTTTCCCTAATGTCATTTTTTCCTATGAGGATTATTTAAACCGGTGGAGGCCGTATTACGCTCTTCAGTTCTTAGAGGCCGTATTACGATCTTCAGTTTTAGGGAGCTGCTGTCCACCAGTGTAGTAGTGCATCGTCTCTGTTTAAAATGGAGCGATACACCTGGAGTGAGTACACTGATATGGTTGGTGCGTACTACGTAGTGCACCACAACGGACGAGCTGCACAGCGGGTTTATCAGCAACAATATCCGAATCGCCGTATCCCGCATCATACGACCTTTGCTGCTGTGTACCAACGTCTGCCTGAGACCGGGTCATTTAACAGATTACCTGGAGAGGAACGCAGTCGCACTGTAAGAACGCTGCAATTTGAGGAAGCTGTCTTGCAGCAAGTGGAGCGGGATCCTTCAATCAGCACTCGTGCAATTGCACGTAACATGGGGACGAATCAGACGAATGTAAGAACAGTCCTTCGAGAGCAACTGTTACGTCCATTTCACTCACAGCGTGTCCACAACCTGGAACCAGTTGATTATCAACCCATAGCACAGTTTTCGCAGTGGTTCCTGGAACAGTGTGAAATGTATCCTACACTTCCATCCTCTGTGTTGTTTACCGATAAACCAACGTTCGGGCGTGATGGAGTCTTCAACATGCACAATTCGCATGTTTGGAGTGAGGATAACCCACATGCCACAGTTACTAGCGCTTATCAGGTGCGGTTATTCGTTAATGTGTGGGTCGGTGTTGTTGGGGACTGTTTAATTGGGCCATATCTGTTAGCTAGGCCATTAAATGGCAGGCACCGTTACAATTTTCTCGCCAGAGCATTGCGAGAATTGCTGGAAGACGTCCCGCTCCCTACAAGACAACGCATGTGGTTCCCATATGACGGGGCGCCGGCACATTTCAGTCGTCGTGTGCGTCGATTCCTGGACCGACGGTTCCCAGAAACGTGGATTGGCAGAGGTGATCCTGTACCATAGCCTGCTCGGTCCCTAGATATGTCCCCTCTGGATTTTTTGGGTGGAGAGAGATGCGCAACTTTGTTTACGCAACTCCTGTTGCATCAGAAGAGGATCTGGTTGCGCGGATAATAGCAACAGCAGGAACAGTTCAGGATACTCCTGTGGTTTTTGCCCGTGTCAGGCAGAACATGATCCAACGGTGTAATCTTTGTTTACGTGTCAATGGAGGCATTTTGGAAAATCTACTGTAATTGAAATTCGGTTATATTAATGAGTTATCTCTTGGTCATAAAAAATAGAAGTAAAAAGTCTTTGTTGGTTTAATTAATTTGCTGCCAGAGAAATCTTCCTCTACCGGTTTAAATACTCCTCATAGGAAAAAATGACATTGGGGAAAAAGTATTTGTTTTGATGTCCCCTACAACCTCCCAGAGATTGTCGGTTTAAATACTTTTCACCCTGTATACTTCTGATGTTGGGCAGAAACGTGACCAATGTCGTCACACTTGTCGGCTTTCCATAGTTTTTCCTCTAAGCTGGCGTGGACGGGCATTACCCTTTCGCCATTCTCCGCGTAGCCGGATACGTCACGCACGTAAATTCAAATGTCAAATGTGTGTGAATTCGTAAGGGATCAAACTGCTGAGGTCATCGGTCCTAGACCTACACACTACTTAAACTAACTCATTCTAAGAACAACACACAGATCCAAGCCCGAGGGATCACTCGAACCTCCGGCGGGAGGGGCCCCACAATCCGTGACATGGTGCCTCAAACCACGCGGCCACTCAGGGCAGCACGCACGTAAGTTCAGTATGCTGACAGTTCCTGGAGCATTGACAACTGATGTGCGAACAGCGCTGGTCGTTGTTTTCCTTGGAGGCATTGCCCGTCTGTTCGGTCGTTGATCTGTCGAAGTGCTGACCGCTGCGGCGCAAATTCCGTTGGTCAGCCTTCTCACGTTGGGCAGAAACGTGAGCAATGTAGACACACATGCCGGCATTCCTTGTTCGACTGCTGCCGATTCCGACGTGTCAAGGTCCCTAAAATGTTCACTTAGCCTATAATAAGTATTTATGTATTTTTCTGCTTAGAACAATTGCCGAATTGCAACGGCGTACCTCAAAGAAAGACTAATTTTGCATGGGGATAGGTGCTTCTATTTATTACAGACTATCGATGTCTGACGTCACTGTTGTAAAACTTTTAATTGGCCCTCTAACATGACATCAAGTTTTTCTTGACTAACGTACCTATTGAGGAGACTATGCGCATTCTACAGGATCGGATCCCACCAGATATCAGTGATCTGGTGCGCTTATACCTGTAATCTACGTACTTCACCTGGCGGGGAAAACATTACGAACAGTTAGATGGAGTGGCAATGGGTTCCCCGCTCTCCCTTGTATCTGCGGACATCATGGAAGCCTTTGAGCAAATCGCCCTAGGTTCTGCTCCGTTACGTCCCAGTTGTTGGCTACGATATGTGGACGACACATCTGTTATCTGGACTCACGGTGAAGCGGAATTGGCAAACTTCCTCCAGCACATAAACAGCCTGCACAAAAAATATAAAGTTCACACATGAGACTGAAAACAATGGTATCTTGCCATTTCTGGATGTGGAAGTATACAGAGCTGCCGAAGGTAAACCGGGACACAAAGTGTACCGGAAACCAACGCACACTAATCGGTTCCTGCACGCGGAGAGCCACCACCACCCAGCTCAAAAGTATTCTGTTCTGCATACATTAACTGCCCGAGCCTACCGGATGAGCGATAAAAATAACATCAAAGAAGAATTAAAGGAGCTACAACACACGTTTCGTGCCAACTGCTATGGTGACAACATCATAAGAAAGGTAGCTAAAACCAAAGGGAGCAGAACACGAGAAGAAGGCAAAGAAGAGAAGCTTCCACTGGTACACTTACCATATGCAAAAGGAGTCAGTGAACGGATAAGCAACGTCCTCCGACGACGACGTTTCAAACCGATTTTTCGAAGCAGTCACAGGATCCACGAAATGTTACGTTCCACCAAGGATGTAGTCAACAATCTTAACACAGCAGGTGTTTACGAACTACGGTGTGAGTGCGGAGCTGCCTACAGAAGAGAAACAGGGAGACCTGCCAGCTTACAAGTAGCAGAACACGAACGCTATGTACGATTACAACAACATAATAAATCGGCGATAGCGGAACACCACCGTGACTGTGGACAACCTATCAGGTTCCAGGAAGCCCGAGTACTGGCGAAAGAATAGTGGATGCGAGAACGCAAAATACGCGAGGCGATCGAAATTGTTAAGCAGCCTGACAACATCAACAGAGAAGACGGCTACAAACTCCCGGCGTCCTGGCTGCCGGCCATCCCAGTCCAACGGGCCGCGAGCGGCCGCGGGGCAGAAGCTACACGGGACACGGGCGTATCCGCACAAACAGCTGTAGAGCAACTGTCAGTCCACTTCCGCGCACACCAGGAGGAAAACTTGCCGACCAGAAGCCGAACGCTGATTGGCGGACAGCTACCAATCGTTGACGACATGGACATCCACGAATAGCCTCTTTACTTCCATCTTCCCTTACGTCATGAATAGCCAATCATATTAGAGAGCCAATTATAATCTTACAACAGTGACGTCAGCCATCGATAGTCTGTAGTAAATAGAAGCACCTATCCCTATGCAAAACCAGTCGTGCCCAGCGGAAGGCCGTTGCAATTCGGCCGAAACCTCGGTTTTAGTTTATTATTGTTGTTAGTTTTTAGCAATGACGCAGCATAATACCCAGAAGAATTTTAATCACTATGACACCGGCCTCGGAAGCCTACGTTCTAAATAACACATTGTTATTATACTAACCATAAATAACATATATTATTATCCATAATTGTTATACACTCTACATTATGAAATCTTCTATAGCACTCTGCAAATTCTGTGGAACTCCATACAGTTTATTGCAGTTAGGCAGTTCAGCCCCAGTGGAAATAGGATATTCCATTAATGGCGTGATAGGCAGTCTTCCTGGAGGCTCAAATAATTCTGCATATACGTCCTGCAGTGTCTCCATGTCGTCTTTATTCCATCCCTTTAAATTTGATACTTTCCTCTTCCGTGTGATTACACTGACGGACTGTCCCGGCACTGCATAGACGTGAGAAATCCCTGTCTAATTCAACCTCGTCCGATGCTTCTAAGCTGGTTGTGAGGGTACCTCGTGATAGCTTCACTTCTTCAGAACTAAGTTGATCAATCTCTTGAAAGACGTCATGTTTACGCCAGTGTTAAAAGTATTGTTTCCACTATTGCAATTTCTGCCTTAAGCCATTATTAAGTGCAGATGTTTTGGCTTTAAGCCATGTCTACTTTATAAAAGCTGACACATTTATATGTCGTTGTCATTTGCTGTTATATACATATAAATGTGTCAGCTCGTATAAAGTAGACATGGCTTAAAGCCATACATCTATACTTGATAAAGGGCCTAAGGCCGAAATTGCAATAGTGGAGACCGCGCGGGATTAGCCGCGGCAGTCATGGATTGTGCGGCTGGTCCCGGCGGAGGTTTGAGGCCTCCCTCGGGCATGGGTGTGTGTGTTTGTCCTTAGGATAAATTAGAAAAGCTGATTACCTTAGTAGTTCAGTCCCATAAGATTTCACACACATTTGAACATTTTTTATTTTTTATTTTTTTATTTTATTTTATTTTATTTTATTTTATTTTATTTATTTTTTTTTTTTTTTTTTTGCAAATAGTGGAAATAAGATGTTTAACAGACACTGACATAAACATGACGTCTTTCAAGAAATTTCACACGGCTGTGAATTCTAGTTATGAAAAGTAAATAAGCTGATCAACACTGATAAGCACAACTCGGCTATCGTCAATTTCCGGTACGTAGGATCGACTACGTCATGTAAAACATTGTGCTTTATCTAACTTTTCATCCTCAGCCACAAGTTCAATCATTCACAAAGAATTAAGAAGCAGATCAGCTCCTACGTGGTCTCAGATTAATTATCCTGTAACTTGCGATATGACACACTGCAAGTTCACTTTGAGCGACCTTGTATACAGTTTTGGTGGCTGCCCCTGGCGTAACGATGATATGTAACTGTGGTCCATCAACTTCTTCTGTGTGCCGTTCTAACTTTCCTATCAAGCAACCAGGAGATCTAACCCACGTGTAACTTCGTAACTGCTGCCCACCGTGGGAAAAATCTACACTATCCCGGAAGTTATTTCCCGCCACTCGAAATCCCAGTTTTGCCGAACTGAGTGAATTAACATAACTCCCACCTATGATGCTTAAGCTCCTGCGCTGCAGATTCAGTTTTATTTCACCAAGAATACTCTTACTTGCTACCGAAACTTGAGGTCCAGTATCTAATAAAAATTTGCACAATTTTCTTTCGATGTAGCCAGTCAGAAAAAGCCTGTCATTGATTCCACACAGAGATGACTCCTGCTAGCCTTCACTCGGAGCATTATACAGTGGACAAACCACCTCTCAGCAGAAAATTATAGCTATGATTAGACACGCTGAATGGCAGTGGGATCTTCACTTTCATGTGTAGCAGATGATATATTCATGGAAGCATTCGAAGAATCAGCGCTAAATCCCGGTCCACTGTGTCCGGTCGCTGCGTAGCATGAGGAAACGACACTATCGTCACATAGCCGAATCAGATTTTGTAAGCACCTCAACAGCTTGCATATGAACATACAATTCACACTAGAAACAGAAAATAACGGAGTGATTACTTTTCCAACTGTAGAGGTGTATAGAACATCTAGCGGCAAATTAGGACTTAGGGTACAGGAAACCGATGCACATCCACGGCTACCTGCATCTCTCAACATCAACAACTGCATAACCCACTATGGGCTGCTCGTGCCTGTATAACGACAGGCTGCAAGTTGTGGCTGTGCAGGTACGAGCAGCCCATAGTGGCTCGCTTTCACACTTTCTTTTCATATATTTTGTGACTAAAGCCCTTATGGCTCGTTAATTATTTTATATGTGACATATAAGTACTGCCTTTGCCTTTTATTGTTAGTCAGTACTTACACTTTTTATATAAAAAATGTCTTTTCCTATAAATTTGTAACTATGTTATAGATCATTTTAATTGTTTAATTCTGATGAAGGCACTCTTAGAAGTGTTGAAACCTGGTCAATAAGACTTAAAATAACTGTGACCGAGGGCTCATTTATTCCAATTTTAATTTAGAAAAGGTCACTGAACCAAGCAGCCATGTTTAAATAAACCTTTGCGATTTGAATGTATGGTAGAGAAGATAAAATCAAAGCTTTGAGTATGAAAACATCTACTTCCTTTTATCCTCTCTTAATGGTTACGTGCACACATGAGTTTTTAGTTTCTGCACATCTATGGCAAAGTATCTCAAGAACTGTGTATGTTTCATCTGTCTTCTTGTATAATTAATATCAAAAATCGGTACTTCAATTTTCGTGTTGGCTTATTAATTTTATGATTTGCTTATTAGCTGATAGTTACTAATGGCCGCTGCCTTAATTCTGTGTTATTTGCTTTAAATGTGAAATATGCTGTTTAATTGGTTAGTCACAACCGCCTACTTAATGCGATGAGGTTCTCTACGAATGTCAAATTAATTGTTTTACTGGACAGTCCCGGCCGCTTTGGATACAGAATTCTACCAAAATAATTCGTAAAGTTACGTGGAGCTATACTTGAGCCGGCTGTTTGGAATTAGTGGACCTGAATTCTTTTGTGAAAAGAGTAACTGTCTAGAAACTTACTGGAGTCAAGGAACTTAGTACAAACCTTTTAATTCAAGTTGTTTTTTCTGACGAAAGAAGTCTAATTGTACTGTTCTTTGGAATTAGCTATCCTGATGCTTTGTGTTATTGGAATGAAATTTTTTTAATCCTTAAGTTGTGTGGTACTTATATTTTTGTTAGATGAGGTCTATCAGACCACACTGCTTCATTTTTCCTCAGATTTTTAGAAATCCCAATCTGGTATCTTGATTCTACAGAAAAGTATTTGGCGACTAACAGCAACTAATAAAATACGTATGCTGACAAAACTCTATGTATGTGCGCTTTATTCAACTAAAAAACTCAAGGGATATTACTCATATTGATTCTAATTTTGTGCTATGTGTATTAGTAAAAATGTGAAGTTATTGATTGCTCGTTTAGAGTTGAATGGGTGCAAGTGAACCATTAAAAACTTGATCTATGATAATGTATACCTTTTTTTACATTTTTAATACGTAGGAACTATCCGTTTACCGATGACGAATAACAGCAATGTTTTGTAAAGAAGAAAAAAACACTTGTGTATAATATTCACAGCTATCATACAAACATGAAAGTTCGTTTGTCAATACATACAGCAGAGAACTGAAAGAAAAAATACTATTGTTTTGTAATCAAAAGAATACATATTTTTGCAACGACGGAAAACACTTGCACCTGAAAATTGTTCTGCACATTGTATGTAAAGTTCCTTTGTGCATTTAAGACACACTAGATTTTTGCACAGAAAACAAATATAAGATATCTTCCCCTTCTCAAGTGGTTCGCACATGGAGCAGGTATTCCTCTCTTCAAGCTTTCCTTCCCGAGCACGGGGTCCCGGGTTCGATTCCCGGCGGGGTCAGGGATTTTCACCTGCCTCGAGATGACTGGGTGTTTGTGTTGTCCTCATCATTTCATCATCATCCAGGAAAGTGGCGAAATTGGACTGAGCAAAGATTGGGTAATTGTATGGGCGCTGATAACCACGCAGTTGAGCGCCCCACAAACCAAACATCATCATCACATTCAAGCTTTCCTGCTACTGTGTGAGCGACCATCTCTTCTGATACCCTCGGGACTCTTCGAAAACACGCCCGGAATTGACGATTTATTTCCATGTCACTCAGTCTTCTTTCTGGTTGAGGTTAGACGAGTGCTTTGGCCAGATTCTTCGTGTAATCAAGTCTGTTTGCCTTTCTGTTACGTCTGAAGGAGGTGTATGACATACATGATTTGCCGTTACTAATGTCGAGAATCTGGTAAAATATTTCTGTTGACTACTATTTTTTACTTCGGCCACTTCGGCATATCTCGCACAGAGAATCTATTCCTCCTTTGCTGCACTTATTAAATTTTATCATCTCCGGTTTCTGAGTTTGGTGTCAAAAGGTACCTCTTGATACATTGATGATAATCACCGCTTATTTCTTTTCTTGCACATACCAAACTACAGCAGCATTGTCTTTTGTAATTAAAAATAGCACTGTGGATTTACAAGGGAAGAATTTCCACCGGCCGTTGTGGCCGAGAGGTTCTAGGGGCTTCAGTCCGGAACCGCACTGCTGCTACGGTCGCAGGTTCTAATCGTGCCTCAGGCATGAAGGTGTGTGAAGTCCTTAGGTTAGTTAGGTTTAAGTAGTTCTAAGTCTAGGCGAATGATGACCTCAGATGTTAAGTCCCATAGTGCCCAAAACCTTTTTTTTATGAAGTTCCTTCGTATCTTTTTTATTTTGCCTCGTTGCCTTACACAGGTCAGTCCCTTTGTCTCTATTATAGCTGTTGGATCCGCCAGAGGTCGGTGCCACGGAATAGGTGGGTGCTTGGACCGAAAGCAAAAAATATTAGAATCATACGTAATCTGAATAGCACTGTATAATTGCGTAGGCTTCCGCGGCCAGAGTCAGTCGACATAAAAGTTTTCTGGGTTTGGTACCGCGTCATAATGTAAAAACTACTGCTGCTATAGAAAAGCCAACGTTTCGGCCACGATTGCAGCGGCCTTCTTCTGGGTCTAATGGTGCGTTCTAGCTATGCAGTGTCCTTTATATTTTGTTGTTAGTGTTCACTGCGCATGCCATTACGTCATAATTTTAAAAAGGTAGTTGGTTTATTGGTCACTTAAGGAAGAAGGAGAGGGAACTTTATTTTAATAGGTTATTGCGGTGGAGGGAGAACATGACCTCTGTTGTCCATTGGCTCATGTGTTATGTGCCATGATTGGTGGCCACCGTCGAATGAGAAGTTTGCTGTGTGTTTACCAGCTGCCGCACTGTCAACACGAGGCACAAGCACTACCGGCGAGTAACTGCCGCCGCGCGGCCGACGTCCAGCAGCTGGTAAACACACAGCAAACTTCTCATTCGACGGTGGCCACCAATCATGGCACATAACACATGAGCCAATGGACAACAGAGGTCATGTTTTCCCTCCACCGCAATAACCTATTAAAATAAAGTTCCCTCTCCTTCTTCCTTAAGTGACCAATAAACCAACTACCTTTTTAAAATTATGACGTAATGGCATTCGCAGTGAACACTAACAACAAAATATAAAGGACACTGCATAGCTAGAACGCACCATTAGACCCAGAAGAAGGCCGCTGCAATCGTGGCCGAAACGTTGGCTTTTCCATAGCAGCAGTAGTTTTTTACATTATGACGCGGTACCAAACCCAGAAAACTTTTATGTCGACTGAATAGCACTGTCTTTACTCGACTTGGTACAGCGAGCCCCACAGAGTCCTTTATCAAAGCCTAATCGTCATAAATAATCACAATACCGAAACGCTACTATAGAACAACTGAGGCTTTGGCTGACTTCGCAAGCAGGCTGGTTGTAAACTGTTCTGCTCTCATGGCGGCGTCTTCTTATGCTGGCTCGTTGGTGGAGCTTCGTGTGCATGTAGCAGGAGGTATGGCGCCAAGCACGCGGCGGATTGGTAATATTGTATCAGGGTTTACTGGCAACTCACGCTGCAATCTGCTTTGTGTTGTATCGAAGCTGTAAGACTTGGCTTTTAGCACTATGGGACTTAAACATCTATGCTCATCAGTCCCCTAGAACTTAGAACTACTCAAACCTAACTAATCTAAGGACATCACACAACACCCAGTCATCACGAGGCAGAGAAAATCCCTGACCCCGCCGGGAACCGAACCCGGGAACCTGGGCGCGGGAAGCGAGAACGCTACCGCACGACCACGAGCTGCGGACGAAGCTGTAAGACACGACAATAAACACAAACTCTACAGAAAAAAACTGATTGCCCCTTCTGGCTTTCCTATTTGTTCACTGTGTGAGCTTCGATAGTCCTGTTGCATTTTATGTCGGTTTTGAGAACTTTCGTTCTTCTTCTGAAAGTGTATCTTCATCAGAATATCTACCAGTATAGATATATCCGTTCAGAAAATATCCATTTCTAGCATCTGAAAGACACATCAGTCTTACCCCGAATTTGGGAGGTTTCTTTTGAGGGTACGAGGGGAGTTCAATAAATAATGCAACACATTCTCAGTTAAAGTATGTAAAGAGAATGCGGATTTTGCTTTGGGACATCGTGGAATCCTCATTAGAGAACGTGTATGTTGGAGGATGTGTTGAGTTGGAGAGTATAATCGGTTCCGCATTAAATCACTAGCTGATCTGTAGGTGAACGTGTCCGTAGGATTTTTATGTAAAGAGAAGGCAGTTGTCGTGAAACTTAATGCTCAGAACCATAAAACAAAAATAGCAGTATTTGAAGTTTTCTCTCAACAACTGCAACGCTGCATAGAATCTGCTACTCCAAATGCTGAAGAATATGGTTATGATGGTTGCAAATGACTGTATTTGCTCCCTCTTGTTTAATGAACATCATTATGTTGCATATTTGTGATCAAGTAACTGGCGCGTGTTAGTCTAATTGCGCAATATAAATGAGAAATAACTGAATTCCACAGAGAACCCCAGATTCGTGAAAAGAATAGCAAGCAGGTGCTTTGTGTTAATTCTCACCAATATAAAAATTTCAATACTGTGAACAATCACATAGCGATTATATTCTCTCCCACTTCTGCAATGTGGAAAAATAATTGCTATCACCCAAAAAAATCAGACAGGACCAGGTACTTTTCTTATAAACCATAGCAATAGGAGACTGACCCTAGTTTCTATGTCTTCTTTGTAGTAATATGTTCGAAAATTCCGGTGCAGCACTCATTCTGTGATCAGAGTTCACGAGAGAAGAAATATCGGATCAAACGCATTGCAGACCAAAGGCACAGGAAAAATTCACGTAGAGGAATGGTCTGTGTGCATTGCTGACTGTTGAAGTATTTGAAATTTTGTTGCAAACAAAGTGAAAACTGTTAAGAGTATAAGCGATCAATCGTTATAACCCTCTTCATTGAACAAGATGTTATGTTTCTGTAGGCTAAGCAAGAATTTTTTACTTAGGTATTTTCCGTTGCCTTATCTTCTTCATTCATTGACGTTAGACCCTCTAGTAACTCTAAGCAGATTGGTGTAAAACTCCGATTCGGTATGAATTATATATCTGGGTGTTTTCCAGCACCCGATACATCACGGAAGTCAATGAAGTTTTTCTTCTGCTGATTCTTCTTCTTCTTCGTAGCGTTAATTCCGGCTAGTGCGGGGTCTGCTGAACGCAGAATTCTACAAATTTACTTCCATTTAACTTTGCGGCCACATGACCTTCCTCTCTCCGTAGTCGTCAATTATCTGAGGAAGGAAACTCGCGAGTGCTACCTGCTGTGTGAGTTTTGAAGTCTTCGTTCTGTATGCGATAGTGTTTTAACCGGTCGTGTGTCGTATTTTCTCAGGCTAAAAAGGTGACCAGACCATCATTAACCCAAAGGGTGTAGAAAACGGTCTAAAAACCGCACTCAGTCTGGCCAGTGCACCAGCGACGGCCATTAACCCACCAAGTGGGTTCTACCCGCATCTGGCTTACCTTCCTGTTTCATAAGGTAGTTCGTCTTCCTGTTTCGTAAAGTAGTTTGCTGGGCGTTACGCTAAGCCATCAGGTTGCAGAAACTATGTACAACTTTGCTTATAACACAGTCGAATAAACGCAAAGCAGGAGCTGTAGGTAACTAAAGGTTATTTGGCTTAGTGTGTATCTTCTATGTGTACAGAAACGACTAAGATTTTCACCTGAAAATGGTAGTTTCGTGTCAGTAGCTAACGACGAAAAAATGTTAAATGAGATTTAAGTAGAGAAGTATCAAATCATTGCCCTGGTAATCAGGACAAGTTTCAGATTTTATGACCACTCTATTCTGCTGTTATGACAGATTGGCTCCAGAGAAACCAAGGAACGACAAAGGATTTTTCATTCATTTAATCTGTAACATTTTTCTGCAGTAAGGTTGCCTGTCATGTGGATGTGTTTCAGTGGCTGCCAGAGTAGATCAGATGTTATGAGGCACATCAGAGCCCAGCGTTCCGTTTGTGAGGTGTAACGACTCTCCAATAACTAGAAGACACATTTTCACTTACTGTGTGCATTTTAGGCTAAAATTTCTTGTATGTTTGTTTATCTACTAGATTCATAATTAGTGTGTAGTCTATAGATACGCTGTCTTAAATGAGGATACGGGCTGTTATTGCTGCATTCAGATGCGAGCTGAGTTGGTGATTCTACACTCACGGCTCCAGGCTGTGCTGTCTTTGGTAATGCAACTTGAGGCTATTGCCAAATGGGGGGGGGGGCCTTACTTCTGGATGCAGGATACATCCAGCACGTCCTTCATGTCCCACTATAGGTCCATTAGTGTCATTGCCTCGATTGTAGGGCCGCAATGAAGATGACCCATCATCTGCAGTCGAATGGAAGGTTGTTTCAGGTATGGCAGGCAGCGAAAAACTTACTGCGGGGCTGGCTGAAGGGCCTCACCATTCGGATGACGGATATGCTTCGGTTGCTATCTGAGACTGACAAAGATCGTGAGCCAGATGCAGTCACTCATCCTGTTCCAGAGCACACCTGCCGCACTGCGAGATCAGATCATTGACTTAGAGTGGGATTACTGGTAGTTGGGAGTTGCAATGACAGGTGCATAATGAGGTCCCTTAGAGAAATGACTGCCAAGGTGGGGAAGAAATCCAGTGAATACTCAGTGTGAATACCAGGAGGAGTCATGCTACATGTGTAACGAGTGTCATGAGAACCACAGGGTGCTGATAACTTCAGGTATTGGCTCGTGTCGGTACTACTGATGTGTGAGACTCGCTCTGGTTTCGGGCAGCTGGTTGAAGCGGTAAAGACAGCTACATTTGCTCATAAGATAAGGCAGAACATCGTTAACAGGATCGATTGAGGATCGTTGGTACAGACCGAGAGGAGGGTCTGAATCAAAGGTTCAGTTGGTACTGCTATCGTGTAGCTGCAGATACCGTGATATGCACCATAGGGTGGTGAGGTTTTAGGTTCTGGTTAATAGTTCAGAGGTCCACTACACACAGAAGACAGTTACATAAGCAGCGGGGTTGTGTGAAATACAGTTGGCGGTTTTTTAGGTTAGAGAGACTCGCGAAACAGCACAAAGGGCTTCAGTCTCAAAAAGTGCAGGACGAACACAGGAAAATGATTAGCAAAGCAATAATCAGTATTGCACCTGTAAATGTTCGTAGTTGTGCAGAGAGAAAGAACGAGACCTCCATGCGCTATTAAAAAGCACTGAACCTCATACATCGTTTTAGCAATTAAAAGCCGGTTAAATCCGGAGATTAGTTCAGTTGAAATTTTTATGAAGTACCTAACAGTGTTAAGAAAGAATAGATTAAGTAAACTTGGTGGCTGTGCTGAATACCCTCTCTGCATTACTAGTCTGCTTTTAATGTCTTCCTTGCTCCGTCCGTCGTTGGTTATTTGGGTGCCTAGGCAGCAGAATTTCTTTGCTTCATCTACTTCGTGACTATCACTCCTGATGCTAGGTTTCTCGCTGTTCTAATTTATGCTACTTCTCATTACTTTCTTCTTCGATTTACACTAAGTCCATTATCTGTTCTCCTTAGACTGTTCATTCCATTCAACAGACGGGGATAGCAATGTCGTCAGTGAATCGTGTCACTGATATCCATTCACCATGAATTTTAATTCCACTCCTGAACCTTTCTTTTATTTCCATCATTGTTTCTTTAATGTGTAGCCTTAAGAGTAAGGGCGAAAGACTACATGCCTGGCCTGCATCCTTTTTAATCCGAGTACTTCTGTCGTGATCTTCCTCTCTAATTATTCCCTTGGCTCTTGCAAGTATTGTATATAACGCGCCTCTCCATATAGCTTGTCCTTACTTTTCTCAGAATTTCGAACATTTTGCACCGTTTGACATTGTCGAACGCTTTTTCCAGTTCGACAAATCCTAAAAAAAGTGTCTTGATTATCGTTAGCCTTGCGTCCATTATCAAACGCAACGTCAGAATTGCCTCTCTGGTACCTTTACAATTCCTAAAGCCAAAGAGATCATCATAAAACACAACCTCAATTTCCTTCCCCATTCTTCTGTATAATATTCTTGTTAGCAACTTCGATGTATGATCTGTTGAGCTGATTATGCGATAATTCTCACTCTTGTCAGCTTTTTCAGCCTTCAGAATTGCGTGGATGTTGTTTTCCCGAAAGTCAGGTGGTATGTCGCCAGAATCATACATTCTACACAACAGTGTGAATAGTCGTTTTGTTACCACTTCCCCCAACGATTTTAGAAATTCTGATGGAATATTATCTATCACTTCTGCCTTCTTTGATCTTATATCTTCCAAAGGTCATTTAAATTCTGATTCTAATACAGGGTACCTCATCTCTTCTTAATCGACTCCTATTTCTTCTTCTATCACATTAAACTAATCTTCCCTAATCACATTAAACTAATCTCCCCTCTCACAGAGGCCTTTAATGTACTTCAATACTTTTAACCCATCTGCTCTCTCCTCTACATTTAAAAACGATAGCCCGCATCTCGTGGTCGTGCGGTAGCGTTCTCGCTTCCCACGCCCGGGTTCCCGGGTTCGATTCCCGGCGGGGTCAGGGATTTTCTCTGCCTCGTGATGGCTGGGTGTTGTGTGCTGTCCTTAGGTTAGTTAGGTTTAAGTAGTTCTAAGTTCTAGGGGACTGATGACCATAGATGTTAAGTCGCATAGTGCTCAGAGCCATTTGAACCATTTAAAAACGATATTACCATTGCACTCTTAATGTTACCATCCTTACTTTTAATTTCACCGAAGGTTGTTTTGACTTTCCTAATTGCTGAGTCAGTCCTTCCGAGAATCATTTCTTCATCAATTTCTTCACATTTCTCTCGCAGCCGTTTCGTCTACGCTTTCCTGCACTTCTTATTTATTTCATCCTTCAGCGATTTGTTTTTCTGAATTCCTAAATGTCAAAATAAAATGGTTCAATTGGCTCTGGGTACTATGGGACTTAACATCTGAGGTCATCAGTCCCCTAATTAACCTAAAGGACATCACAGACATCCAAGCCCGAGGCAGAATTCGAACCTGTGACCGTAGCAGCAACCCGGTTCCGTAACGAAGTGCCTAGAACCACTCGGTCACATGGGACGGCTCCTGAATTTCATTTCACATTTTTGTACTTCCTTCTTTCATCGATCAATTGATGTATTTCTTCTGTCACCCATGGTTTCTTCGCAGTTACCTTTTTTGTACCTATGTTTTTCTTTCCATCTTCTGTGAAAGCTCTTTTAGAGACGTCCATTCCTCTTCAACTATTCTGCCCTACTGAGCTATTCCTTATTGTAGTATCTATAGCCTTACAGAACTTCAAGCGTATTTCTTCATTCCTTAGTGCTTCCGTATGCCACTACTTACACATTGATTCTTCCTGACTGGTCTACATCTACATCTACATTTACACTCCGCAAGCCACCCAACGGTGTGTGGCGGAGGGCACTTTACGTGCCACTGTCATTACCTCCCTTTCCTGTTCCAGTCGCGTATGGTTCGCGGGAAGAACGACTGTCTGAAAGCCTCCGTGCGCGCTCTAATCTCTCTAATTTTACATTCGTGATCTCCTCGGGAGGTATAAGTAGGGGGAAGCAATATATTCGATACCTCATCCAGAAACGCACCCTCTCGAAACCTGGCGAGCAAGCTACACCGCGATGTACAGTGCCTCTCTTGCAGAGTCTCCCACTTGAGTTTGCTAAACATCTCCGTAACGCTATCACGGTTACCAAATAACCATGTGACGAAACGCGCCGCTCTTCTTTGGATCTTCTCTATCTCCTCCGTCAACCCGATCTGGTACGGATCTCACACTGATGAGCAATACTCAAGTATCGGTCGAACGAGTGTTTTGTAAGCCACCTCCTTTGCTGATGGACTACATTTTCTAAGGACTCTCCCAATGGATCTCAACCTGGTACCCGCCTTACCAACAATTAATTTTTATATGATCATTCCACTTCAAATCGTTCCGCACGCATACTCCCAGATATTTTACAGAAGTAACTGCTACCAGTGTTTGTTCCGCTATCATATAATCATACAATAAAGGATCCTTCTTTCTATGTATTCGCAATACATTACATTTGTCTATGTTAAGGGTCAGTTGCCACTCCCTGCACCAAGTGCCTATCCGCTGCAGATCTTCCTGCATTTCGATGCAATTTTATGATGCTGCGACTTCTCTGTATACTACTGCATCATCCGCGAAAAACCGCATGGAACTTCCGACACTATCTACTAGGTCATTTATACATATATATTGTGAAAAGCAATGGTCCCATAACACCCCCCTGTGGCACGCCGGAGGTTACTTTAACGTCTGTAGACGTCTCTCCATTGATAACAACATGCTGTGTTCTGTTTGCTAAAAACTTTTCAATCCAGCCACACAGCTAGTCTGATACTCCGTAGGCTCTTACTTTGTTTATCAGGCGACAGTGCGGAACTGTATCAAACGCCTTCCGGAAGTCAAGAAAAATAGCTTCTTCCTGGGAGCCTGTATCTAATATTTTCTGGGTCTCATGAACAAATAAAGCGAGTTGGGTCCCAGACGATCGCTGTTTCCGGAATCCATGTTGATTCCTACATAGTAGATTCTGGGTTTCCAAAAACGACATGATACTCGAGCAAAAAACATGTTCTAAAATTCTACGACAGATCGACGTCAGAGATATAGGTCTATAGTTTTGCGCATCTGCTCGACGACCCTTCTTGAAGACTGGGACTACCTGTGCTCTTTTCCAATCATTTGGAACCTTCCGTTCCTCTAGAGACTTGCGCTACACGGCTGTTAGAAGGGCGGCAAGTTCTTTCGCGTACTCTGTGTAGAATCGAATTGGTATCCCGTCAGGTCCAGTGGACTTTCCTCTGTTGAGTGATTCCAGTTGCTTTTCTATTCCTTGTACACTTATTTCGATGTCAGCCATTTTTTCGTTTGTGCGACGATTTAGAGAAGGAACTGCAGTGCGGTCTTCCTCTGTGAAACAGCTTTGGAAAAAGGTGTTTAGTATTTCAGCTTTACGCGTGTCATCCTCTGTTTCAATGCCTTCATCATCCCGGAGTGTCTGGACATGCTGATTCGAGCCACTTACTGATTTAACGTAAGACCAGAACTTCATAGGATTTTCTGTCAAGTTGGTACATAGAATTTTACTTTCGAATTCACTGAACGCTTCACGCATAGCCCTCCTTACGCTAACGTTGACATCGTTTAGCTTCTGCTTGTCTGAGAGGTTTTGGCTGCGTTTTAACGTGGAGTGAAGCTCTCTTTGCTTTCGCAGTAGTTTCCTAACTTTGTTGTTGTACCACGGTGGGTTTTTCCCGTCCCTCACAGTTTTACTCGGCACGTACCTGTCTAAAACGCATTTTACGATTGCCTTGAACTTTTTCCATAAACACTCAACATTGTCAGTGTTGGAACAGAAATTTTCGTTGTTATCTGTTAGGTAGTCTGAAATCTGCGTTCTATTACTCTTGCTAAACAGATAAACCTTCCTCCCTTTTTTTATATTCCTATTTATGGATGCTGCAACGGCCTTATGATCACTGATTCCCTGTTCTGCACTTACAGAGTCGAAAAGTTCGGGTCTGTTTGTTATCAGTAGGTCCAAGATGTTATATCCACGAGTCGGTTCTCTGTTTAATTGCTCGAGGTAATTTTCGGATAGTGCACTCAGTATAATGTCACTCGATGCTCTGTCCCTACTACCCGTCCTAAACATCTGAGTGTCCCAGTCTATATCTGGTAAATTGAAATCTCCACCTAAGACTATAACATGCTGAGAAAATTTATGTGAAATGTATTCCAAATTTTCTCTCAGTTGTTCTGCCACTAATGCTGCTGGGTCGGGAGGTCGGTAAAAGGAGCCAATTATTAACCTAGCTCGGTTGTTGAGTGTAACCTCCACCCATAATAATTCACAGGAACTATCCAGTTCTACTTCACCACAGGATAAACTACTACTAACAGCGACGAATACTCCACCACCGGTTGCATGCAATCTATCCTTTCTAAACACCGTCTGTACCTTTGTAAAAATTTCGGCAAAATTTATCTCTGGCTTCAGCCAGTTTTCTGTACCTTTAACGATTTCAGATTCGGTGCTTTCTATCAGCGCTTGAAGTTCCGGTACTTTACCAACGCAGCTCCGACAGTTTAGAATTACAATACCGATTGCTGCTTGGTCCCCGCATGTCCTGACTTTGCCCCGCACCCGTTGAGGCTGTTGCCCTTTCTGTACTTGCCCAAGACCATCTAACCTAAAAAACCGCCCAGCCCAAGCCACACAACCCCTGCTACCCGTGTAGCCGCTTGTTGCGTGTAGTCGACTCCTGACCTATCCAGCGGAACCCGAAACCCCACCACCCTATGGCGCAAGTCGAGGAATCTGCAGCCCACACGGTCGCAGAACCGTCTCAGCCTCTGATTCTGACCCTCCACTCGGCTCTGTACCAAAGGTCCGCAGTCAGTCCTGTCGACGATGCTGCAGACGGTGAGCTCTGCTTTCATCGCGCTAGCGAGACTGGCAGTCTTCACCAAATCAGATAGCCGCCGGAAGCCAGAGAGGACTTCCTCAGATCCATAGCGACACACATCACTGGTGCCGACATGAGCGACGACCTGCAGATGGGTGCACCCAGTACCCTTCATGTCATCCGGAAGGACCCTTTTCACATCTGGAATGACTGCCCCCGGTATGCACACGGAGTGCACATTGGTTTTCTTCCCCTCTCTTGCTACCATATCCCTAAGGGGCCCCATTACGCGCCTGACGTTGGAGCTCCCAACTACCAGTAAGCCGACCGTCTGCGACTACCCGGATATTGCAGACTGAGGGGCAACCTCTGGAACAGGACAAACATCCATGTCAGGCCGAAGATCAGTATCAGCCTGAGACAGAGCCTGAAACTGGTTCGTCAGACAAAGTGGAGAGGCCTTCCGTTCAGCCCTCCGGAATGTCTTCCCCCCCCCCCCCCCCCCTGCCACACCTTGAGACGACCTCCCACTCTACCACATCAGCCTGCTGTTCATGACTACTAAATTGTAATTTGAGTTTATATATGCTTCCGAGTATGCCTAACAATCTAGTATCTTATTTCGGAATCTCTGTCTGGTCATGACGTAATATAACTGAAATCTGCTTGTATTTTCCGGGCTTTTCCAAGCATACCTCGTCTTCCTGTGATTTTTAAACAGAGTATTCGCTATTACGAGTTGTAATTTATTACAGAACTCAAGTAGTCTTTCTTCTCTCTCATTCCAAGTAACCATTTTCTCCGGCAACCCTTTATTCTATCTTTTCCCTACAACCGCATTCCAGTATGAGAATGAAGTCTTTCGCGTCGGCACATATGTAAAACATTCTCGGTTTTCTTGCGGCGTCAATTAGGGATAAAATCTCGACCTTTCGACAGTAGCCTCCATTGTGGTCGTCAGGAGCAACTTACTCACTTCATTGCTGCTTTGGTGGCCTTATATAGTCGTGGACGGCTTCTGATTGGTCTCCTAGTGATTGGTCGGCAATTACGTACTGCTGTCGCAGACGAAGTCTGCGCTGGTGGCGCCTCCGCTTTCGTGGGAACGTAAACACTGAATCACATGACTTCCGAAACACAACTACCTCCTTATACTCATGAAGTAAAGAGTGCTATCGACAGGGGAAGGTAAATTGATTCCAGTTTTTAGATTTCCATATGGCTTTCGACACCGTTCCTCACAAGCGTCTTCTAACCAAACTGCGTGCCTAAGCAATATCGCCTCAGTTGTGCGACTCGATTCATGATTTCCTGTCAGAAAGGTCACAGTTCTTAGTAATAGAAGGAAAGTCATCGAGTAAAACAGAATTAATATCTGGCATTGCCCAAGGATGTGTTTTAGGCCCTGTGTTGTTCCTGATCTATATTAACGACATGGGAGCCAACTGAGTAGCCGTCTTATATTTTCTGCGGGTGATGCTATCATTTACCGTGTTGTAAAGTCATCAGATGATCAAAATGACTTGTAAAATGATTTAGATAAGATATCTGTATAGTGCGAAAAATGGCAATTGACCCTGAACAAAGAAAAGTGTGAATTTATTGACATGAGTACTAAAAGAAATCCTCTACATTTCTATAACGCGATAACTCACACAAATTTGAAAGCTGTAAATTCAACTAAATACTTAGGGATTGCAATCACAAATAACCTAAATTGGAACGATCACATAGACAATGTTGTTGGTAGAGCAAACCAAAGACCGCGATTCATTGGCAAAACAATTAGAAGGTGCAACAGGTCTCCTAAAGGGACTGCTTACACTACGCTTGTCTACCCTGTTCTGGGGTATTTTTATTTTCTTTTTAAAAAAATCTTTATTGATACAATACAATATACAATATAATGATACAACAAAACCCACCACCTTATCTAATTATTGGGTCTATATGTGATACAACATGAAAACAAAGCAGCATTGTTACAAGAAACTTTCAAGTACTGGCATAATTATGGACAAGGTTAATCTAATTTATTAATCTACTCTAATTCTAATCTACTCTGCAGCGTTACAGTTGTGCCAGTTCATATATAAACCTACTTTTGTGGCCTGCTCACCGAGCTAACCACAGTGAGCGTGACCCTGGCAATGGGCTGACCAAGTTAGTTTGAGTCACTGCAGTCCCTGCTTGGTTAGTGTTTTTAGTATCTAATTCTACCTAATACTACCATCAATACCTAGTACTTAAACTGAGAGTGGAAACTATTTGTTGTCTGTGATATGATGCAACCGCCGGCCTAATCCTGTAGCATGGCAGATTCCAGTCGTAAGAGAGACTGGCCAATTCCGCTCCCGGCGGTTTGGGCGGGTACACCTCAGTTTTTATCGGTTTTGCAATTAACCATTTTGGTTACTAATAAAGTCCCTCATGATCTTTTGTGATACCCCGTTAGCCAGATTGGTGAGGACATTGAAGGCATCGGCTCGTCGTATTAAGGCGTCAGTGTCAGTTTTTGGTAGTAGAGTCCTTAAAACATGCGCCACATCATCATATAAAGGACAGTCATAGATGATGTGCTCAGGTGTACTGTATTGAGCACCAGTCACACGCCGGTGTCGTCCTTTTATCAAATCGATACAGATATGTCGGATATGGCACATGTCCCGTGAGAAAGGGTAGCATTCCCCTACGTCTTTCCTTGATATTGGGCAACAGTTGGAAGACCCTTCTCCCTGTATCTTCATTTTCCCAGGATTGTTGCCACAACTCCTCCCCCTTTCTTCTGACAGCAAACTTGTCCTCTACCTGTACCCCCAAGATGTCTCTGTTCCTGTCTATTTTTGCTTTGGTAACGCAATACCGTGCTGCCTGCTCTCGTATCTTTATGTCTAGTGGACGTAACCCCATTAACACTAGTATAGCCCCCCCCCCCCCTCCAGGAGTTGTTCTATATGCTCCAACAGATCGTAATATCATGTTTCGCTGCATCCTTCTCACGGTCATGGCAGGCATCACCCTCGTGAGCCTGTGTGCTCAGAACCCACACGCATATCCTGCTATTGACATTAAAATGCTGTTGTGATAGAGCTTGATTAATGCAGTTGGCAGATGAAATCTCTTGTGTCCTATGTTGATTAGACTATTTTAGACTTCTAGGGATCGTTGCGTTGTTATTTCCATGTAAGATGTATAACTCCATTTTTCATCAATACGACTCCTAGATATCTTGCCTCGCGTCGCCAATGAACTGGTGTTCCTTCTATTCTGACTGTAGGATTTCTGTTAAGACTGCCTTTCAGTAACAGGTATGTAGAATTATGCGGTGCAGCCTTCATCTTGGCTTCTTGGCACCACTCAGTGAGTAGCATTTTTCTACTTTCTGTTCGAGGTCTTTTGGGCTACGGCCGCCCACCTACAGGAGGAGGTCGTTAGCGTAGGCTATCACGTCTAACAATTCCTCGCTGAGTAGTAACTTCTCCAGTAACGGTTCTATGTTAACGTCCCAAAAGAGTGGCCCCAGAACGGATCCCTGGGGACACCCCTTCGTGAGGGTTTTAAATATTTTCTCGCAAGGCGATGATAGCCAAACCTCCCTGTCCATACAATAGCTACTCAGACAGCCATAAAGGTGCCCTGGACACTCCTTCTCAGGCAAGTGGGAGAAGAACGAGGGCCTCCACAGGTTGTCAAAGGCGCCACTGATGTCCACCATGATGCCACTTACTAATGCGGGGCTGAGCTGCAGACCTCAGCTGCCAGGGCAAATTCATCAGGCGCTGATCGCCCTGGATGGAAGCCGAACTCCCTGTCGCTCATCCAGCGCAGTATCCTGTGTGCCGTCAGTCTGTCAGCTAATAGCTTCTCCAACAATTGCCTCAAGATGTCCAGGAGACATATTGACTTTGGCTCTTTGTCGTTGCCCCTTTTTGTGATTGTCCTCGTCGTCTGGCAGCAGAGCCCGCAGGAGGACCTCAGCAGTCTCTCACCAGGACTCAGTTGTTCGGCCGCCATCTCTGACTGAACCACAGGAGACTTTAACTTTTCCCTGACCAGCTTGTAGAGGACTCCACAAGGGTCAGTTGCTAGTTGCTTCAGTACACATCTTTCCCAGCTTTTGATTCTTACCTCCTTTAGTTCTTTTTGAAAGATGTCTTTTGCTTCCCTGTATTGCTGCAACCAGTACTGTTTTTCTTGCCAGACGGCACTTCGCTGGTAGTACTTCCTCGCCCATCGCACAGACTGGCACAAACGTTCGAGGTCGGCAGTCCATGGTGATGGGGAGGCTACAACGGCTCCTGTTCGGCACAGCAGCTTTCACCGCCCTAAGTAATGACCCTACCAGTTCTTCGGTGTATCTATCCACGTCTAGGTCACCCTCAGGCAACGGAGGAACGTCACACTCTCAAGCTAGGCGCTCCCAATCTGTTTTGTTGAAATTATGTTGGACTTTCCACCCCAGGTCCCAGCGGCACTCCTCGTCACTGAGACAAAAAACAATCAAGTTATGATCACTTGTAGTGACTTGATCTTCAACTTCCCAATTTTTAATGTTGCTGGTTGCACTAGGTGTGGTCAGGGTAACATCTATGTTGGTCCCTAATCCACCTCTATAGGTGGGGGAATTCCCCAGTTTATTAGTCACAACAAGCTGAGAGGCCATAATTAGCTTCTCAGCCCTCTCGCTATTTAGATCTCTAGTGCCGCTGTACCTCAGGGGGGATTTTGCATTCGTATCGGCCGTAATAACGCCCATTCACCCGCTCAATGCCCTGGTAACTCGTGCAAGGTGCTCCAGGAAATCCTCGAAGTTTCCTCCATATTAAAAATACAGATTTATGACGTAAACAGTTCCCAGTGGAGTCCGTAACTCAACGACTTTGCAATGGCTGTTGGATACCTTAGATTAGATTAGATTAGTTTTTCGTTCCATAGATCCATGCTGAGGAGATCCTCGTGGATGTGGAAAATGTCAACTTTTTTTCTTTTTAGCTGGAATAACAATACTAATAGTATGAATATATGCAATACATCATTTGTTTCTATTAAAAAATTCGTCAATGGAGTAGAAGGAGTTGGCCACAAGTAAGTCTTTCAGGCTCCTTTTAAATTGATCTTTATTTGTAACTAAATTTTTTATGTTTGCTGGCAAATTATTGAAGATGCATTATTATTGTGGTCCTTAACCCCTTGTTAGCTATAATTAGGACTGCCTTGGGTTCTTCTCCCACGGAGGTTACCTGCCACGTGACAGACATGAAAGGAATTTGCCCAGCCCGAGAATATGGCTCCTGCAGGCAGATTACGTTCAGTCTCCACTCCTCCACTACCCTTCGCAGCTCCTGCATGACTAGTCGACTATTGTGAGCTTTAATCTGACCTATCATAATTCCAGTTGTCATTATGGGAAATAAGTATGGAAGTTGCAGTCAAGTCAGGTCTTGTTCCAATCTGACCCAATTCGTCCATTAGCTAGGACGGATTTTATATAGATCTCCTCCATATCAAATTTCTCTCCTCTTCTTTCAAAGGCCTTCCTGAGCAGGTCACGCAGGGCTCTGAATTCGATGGGGAGGTTCATTGACTTTAATTGTATTCTGTCAAAAGCCTCCATTGTTGAGAACGTGACCTTTCTTCTTTATTTATGCCCAACACGTACGATGTGCCTAAGTGCTGTTGTGAGGACAGCCGGTTGCTCCAGACGCGACAGCTGCATGGCGAATTCCAGGTTTGGATGTATCCTTCTTGGATCCACTCCTGTAGGTCTATTGGCTGCCCCCAATTGCATTGTACTTGTGACAGTGCTGTCTTGTACAACTAGTTTCGAAAGTCCTACCTGCACAGGGATGATGCTGTTTGTTTCGGCAGCATGCGGGTTGTTTTCTGACATCTGGGCGCCTTTAACTGTGATTGGTCGGCCCATTGTTGCTGGTCGCGCGACAAAACTATCAGCTTTCGGGTTGAGCGTTGAAGAGGCACTCAGGGGAGCCTAAGCCACAGGTTCAGTCTGGATACATATGTCTACCCTAGATATTATCTGTTTATCTGGCTCTCTTTCAGGCTCAGTCCGTATACATATGTCTACCATGATTATTTTTTGCTGTTTTATTTCTTGTAGTGACTTTAAAAATTCTTTAAATTTGCATGCCCTTTCAGCACCTCTCCTCTTTTTGCTGGGAGACTTTCTTTTCTTAGCTATCTTGACTTTATTTGCAGCATCATCCATAATCTATTCTGGATATCGGGCACTGTTCCAGCATTTTGTATGTTGGGCAGTTCCTTCCAGTCGTACCACAGGACTTTTCTCCCCTACGTATGCACGGTTTTACAGACATTTGGTTTGCTGCAGTTTTTCCTGAGATGGTCTTCAGAACCGCACCTGGAGCAAGCCGGCTTCCTATTGCAGTATTTATGTATATGGTCAATGTTCCCACAATTGTGGCAACGAGGTACCACTAAAAAGTCTTTTACATTGATCGCGTGGAACCCAATGTACAGCTTGCCCATTGCTGTTAACCTTTTCCACAGGGCCACCAAGACCTCAGCCACATGATGGACTACGTCTGGGTTCCTGATTTTGTTGATACAAGGTTTCGCAAAGGTCTTCGTTTGTTAATGTTACTGGTACGTCGTATAGGATAACAAGTGGGTTCCGTTTAGAGGGTGGCTCACACCAAACTGATTTACACAGATGCTGGTTGGCTAGTAACTTGTTCTTATCACCTTCTGTGACAATATCGACTACAACTACGTTCATTGTTGCCTTGACTCTGTTAATTTTAATTTTCTCTCTGGCCGGGTTAACATAAGTTGCAAAAACCTCTTGAACCTTCTTAATATCTTGGCCTGGGAGCGCTCTTAAAAAGACCACAGTATCAGGCCGTTTAGAAACTTTTGCTATGATTTTCCTGGTTGATTGGGCTTTTGTTGCTGCTTGCGCAGCTACGCCTGCCCATGTCTTAACAGGTTGTTTTCTTAATCTCTCGTTTTCTTTCTCAAGTTCCTCAAGTCTACCATCGAGCTTAGCGTTGGCAATTGCCCATGCCGCCAACTCATTATTGATTGTCTGTACAGCTGCCTGACTTATTTTCCCATTTTTTACGTTCTGGTCAAGGAAATGGGTTAGCCTCTCCATGGTATTTCTTCCGTCGCTTGACCCAGGCCATGTTATGGCAAGGGATCAGCTAGTATAGATGCCCTTGTGAACGCACTCGAATAGCTTGTCTCATCGGTAGCCATCATTATATGTTAAACAAGCGAGAGATTGGGAGCCACGTCTCTTACTCCGGACTGGCTCCTCTGGCATGGGGGGGGGGGAGACTGAAATGGAGCTCGTGCACTGGCCTTGCCCCTAGACCAAGGACCCCTCAGAGCTATGGGGTTCAGCGCGCCATTACTAGCGCACTGGTCCCCTTCAGTACCTGGTCACCGCCGATTTCACTCGTCCCGCATCGGCAAATATGCCCCGCGTTCCGGAGAGGCGGATGCACCTCTCGCCCTTCGCCCCCTACTAGCCCAAGCTTCCACCTGACGGCCAAGGTCCCCTTCCTACTTAGGTGGTGGGACGGTCACCCAGTCGTTCGGGAGTCTGGACCCATCCAACCTAACCCAGGCTGTGTTACCACCTCCTGGGCTTGGCGGAACACGCCTCAGAAGTCGAGAGGCGCTGCGAAGCAAACTTTCCGACTTCGGACGAGTTCCCACAACGGCAAAACCAGGCCACTGGTAGCAGAGACACAGATGGTGGCGTGTCCCTGCGTTCTGGGGAGTAGCAGCGCCAGGCAGGCACAACACGTCGCAGCCAAGGCCAGCAACACGCCGCCCCCACCCTACACTGCCTCTCAACGTAGAACCTTGAAGAGACAGATGTAGAGTCCCTGTTGCGCAAACCCCCTGCGCCACGCACCCTTCGCTTTTGCCTCGGGTTGGGGGCGTTTAATGTCCTGCCTTGATGGGAGTTTAACATCCTTCCTTGACACACGACAACCATCACCGTTCCACAGCCCACAGATGTTATTACATTGTGTTGATATTGTGATTTGGGATGTTGTGTACTAGGTCATATGTCGTGGAGTTTGACGTCATCGAGACGGTGCGGCACTCAAACCGAGCTATGTTCCTCGGAGGGCTCATGGCTCATGGCCCACCATGTCTCACCCACCGCTTTTGATAATTCACGGTGGACCAGTGCGGTCTAGTGATGATTGCACCCAGTTAAGGGCTAACCTTTTAACGTCATGCATGGACGGCCCTTCCCGTGTTAGCTTCACCCTATTTAAGGGGGCTACTGAGCGCTAGGGCCACGTCAAGGCCACGGGATAGGACATTACGGTCCCCGCCACACTCAGGTTCCTCTGAGCTACAAGAGCACTTCAGAACAAGTCTGAAGATTTCCGGGAATCAGAGGGTCTCCTGGTGGTTTTAACCCAGTTACGGAAGGCAACACACCTCCCCCTGGTGGCACCACGCAGACCGCTTTCCCAGCGTATACTGAAGTATTGCTGTGAGGTGTAGGATCCACATCAGGTGGGACTGATTATCGGGAAATAGGGGAGATACTGCTACAGGCATGATAAGTTAATTGGAGATGCCTCTCCAATTAATCAGTAAAACAAAGGCTTTTTCTTTGCGACGGGATCTTCTCATGAACTTTCAATAATCAGTTTTCTCCTCCGATTGGGAAACATTCTGTTGGCACCCACCTACACAGGGGGAAACGATCATCACGATAAAATAAGAGAAATCAGGCTCGCCCAGAAAAATTTAATTGCTCGTTTTTCCCGTTCGAGAGTGGAACGCTAGAGAGACAGCTCGAAGGTGGTTCGTTGAACTCTCTGCCAAACACTTTATTGTGAATAGCAGAGTAATCACGTAGATGCAGATGTAGACTACTACATTTTCATCTCCCTTTACGTATTGCAATACCCGTTCAATATCCTCAAATATTTTCTCTATCTCTTCATTTTCAACTTCCGATGTCGGCATGTATACCTGAATTATTGTTGTCGGTATTCGTATACTTTCGATTCAGATGAGAACAACCCTATTAGTGAACTGTTCACAGTAGCTCACTCTCTGCCTTACTTTCTTACTCACAACGAATCCTACTGAACCTTTTAGCAACAAATAATCCTATGCAGGCAGGGAGCATCAATACAGATACAGGGGTTAGTGACCACAAGATCGTTGTCGCGAGAGTAACAACCGTGACATCCAAATCCAGGAAAAGTAAATGCAAAAAAAAAAAATCTTTTTAAGAAAGCAGCTAAAAGTTTGCTTGACGCCTTCCTAAGAGATAATCTCCACTCCTTCGGAGCTTACTTCGTTAGTGTAGACGAGATGTGGCTTAAATTTAGAGAAATGCTATCTGCCGCAGCTGATAGTTTTATACCAAATGAAGTAATAAAAGATAATACTGATCTCCCACGTAGACAAAACAGGGCATAAAACTATAGCAGAAGCAACGAAAAAAGCTTGCCAGATGTAGGACACAAAGTTTCCAATGGCGATTCCTTGCCAATGGTTATATTACTGATGGCAGCGCCACTAAAGAGGAGTCATTAAACACAGTTTTACGAAATTGCTTCACCAAAGGTGACGAAGAATATTTTCCAGGATACGAATCAAGAAGAACAGACAACACAATTAATTTTTAATTACATCTCTTCGGTAAATCGAAAGAACCTGAAGCACATACTAAAGTGAAGTCTTCTGGTCCAGATGTCGTACGAATTCCAGAGTATATCGATACATAGCCCCATATTTAGGAATCATATAGCAATCGTCGCTAGTCGAAAGATCCCCACCAAAAGACTGGAAACTCAAGAAAGGAAGTAGGAGAAATTCAATGAATACAGACCCATATTACTGACGCCGATCTGCAGTAGGATTTTGGAACATACACTGTGTTCGAATGTTATGAATTGCCTCGAAGGTAGCGGTTTATTGACACAAAGTCAGCACGGATTAAGAAAATATCTTTATTGTAAAACATAACCAGCTCTTTATTCGCAAGAGTGCCAGATAATGAGAACTATCGACAGGATATCTCGAATAGTTTCCACCTTCCTATATATTTCCAGAAGGATTTCGACACCGTTCCTCGAAAGGTAATTGTAATCAAATTTTATGCCTATAGAGTTTCGCTTCAGTTTTGCGACTGAATCGTCGATTAAAACAGAAGTTACATTCGGCGTTACACAAGGAAGTGTTATAGACCATTTTCTGATCCTAATTTGTATAAACGATTTAGAAGATAATCTGAGCAGACCTCTTACATTATCTTCCTCTGTTGCTGCCATTTACCGTCCAATTAAGTCATCATAAGATCAAAAGTAATTACAAAATGACTTAGACACGGTATCTGCACGGTGCGAAAAGTAGCAATTGTCTCTGAATAAGTTAATGTGTAAGGTTGTCAATATAGGTAAGAAAAGAAATCCGTTAAGTTTCAATTATACAGAAAATTAAACAAATTTAAAGGTCGTCAATTCATCTGAGTGCCAGAAACAACATAAATTGGAACGATTACATAGATAATGTTGTGGTAAAATAAACTAAGGACTTTGTTTTATTGGCAGAGCACTTAGGAAATGCAACAAGTGTACTAAAGAGACTGCGTACAGTACGCTTGTTTGTCCTCTACTACAGTAGTGCTGTGCGGTATAGATACCTTCCCATAAGTGGTGACGGAGTTCAAAAAAATGTTCAAATGTGTATGAAATCTTATGGGAGTTAACTGCTAAGGTCATCAGTCCCTAAGCTTACACACTACTTAACCGAAAGTATCCTAAGGACAAACACACACACCCATGCCCGACGGAGGATTCGAACCTCCGCCGGAACCAGCCGCACAGTCCATGACTGCAGCGCCTGAGACCGCTCGGCTAATCCCACGCGGCGGTGACGGAGTACACTGAAAAAATCGAAAGAAGGGGAGCAAGTGGGGAATGTGTCACGGTTATAATAAACAAATTCGGGTGGCAATCGTCAGAAAAAAAAGAAAAGGAGTTACAACGACCCAGAGTTACAACACTCAGAGCTCATCGCCCTATGTGCCACTTTGTGCGATAAACAAACCTATAATATTGCTATATTACCACACTTAACATTAATAGGATTAAAGTGCGGTGAAACTCCGTTCGATGATTTCTTGTATGGTACCACCGTTGACATAGTGACAATCTTAGAAGTGCCCGGGTTATGTACTTATTGATAACATCAACGACGGTATACCTTTTACGGACGTGCAACGGCTGCCTAGTGGTCGTGGCATCTCTTTTCGAGTGAATAGTGTGCAGATTGTTAACGTGTACGCCACCTCACGTACCAGTCATAAGAGAAACGTTCAAGTTTCTAAAAAAACGAGGTTCCCATGCTCCTTAGCGCTTATCGTGCACATCTCATTCTTGGTGGTGACTTCAATTGTGTGCGAAACGACAGAGACCAAACTCCTAACTCGAATAGATGTGTAGAACTCGAACATTTAATTCAAGGCATGAGTCTTCACGATACGTGGGAAAAACTGCGCGATGAACGGGTAGCATACACCTTCGTAACCAGTCATTCTGCCAGTCGGCTGGATAGGATCTATGTGTCCGATGTCCTCCAGCGACACACTGTGAACTGTGACATAGCTCGTGTCAGCATCTCCGACTGCCCTTAACGTACAACGTCAGCAAATCTACCGCGGCAAAGGCTACTGGATATTGAATGTCAGCCCTCTGCAGGATGCACAACTTGAAGAGGAAGTGAACATAATGTGGCAACAGCTCCAGAGGCACCGACGTCGTTACGCTAGCGTTCTACGGTGGTGGATTCAGTGTGACAACCCCAAATTACGCCTCACCATCATGACATACGCCCGACAAAAAAGCTTTTGGTAGAAGCAGACTATGGAATTTTATTATCGCTGTTTGAGAGAACTGTACAGTCACACTCCCAATTCTTCTCAAAAGATTTAAAGGGAAAATCACGGCAATCCAACGCAAACGAATGGAAGGAATCATCGTGCGAGCCCACCCAAAAGATGTTGCCACCGAAGAACGGGCCTCTCTGTACCACATTCGGTGAACGACCAAACGATGTAAAGCCATGTTGATTGAAGCCGTCGTTGATAACTCCGAGAATGCCACCACGAAGCACGTCTACGATTATTATACTCAACATTACAAGAAGCAAATAGTTGATGAACACTCGTGCGACAATTTTCGTAACACCTTGAGATGCCGCTTATCACGCAAGGATGATGCAAATCTAGAATCTGTTTTTACAGATGACGAAATCCAAGTACCGGTCCACAGTGCAAAGAAAGGGAGATCACCAGGACCCAACGGTCTCAGCGCTGAGTTTTACCAGCGCTATTGGAACGTCCTCCGCCCGACAGTCCTCGAGATCGCGAATGAAATATGGCACCTGGAAGTAATACCCAAGGCATTCAAGGAAGGTATCAGCTTGCCCTTACCGAAAAAAGGTAACAGCAGGGAGGTAGAAAACATGCGTTTCCTGAACGCCGATTTCAAAATCATTACCAGATCGATTACGCTACGGGTGCAAACCGTTAAGCACAAGGTTTTAGGCAATTACCTATATAGTGCAGTGCAAGGCCGAAGCGCAGTCTCATATGCTTGTGATATGAGGGACATGATCTGAAACCAAAGGAAATGGCGCTCTGAAATTTCTAAATTCCTCTTTAAAAGCATGGCGAAACTAGGTATTGGACCTCATCTCATAGAATTAATTCGTAAACTTACTACAAACATCTCTTCCCGGATTCTCACTAATGGCCATTTTACAAAAGAAGTTTCCGTTGGGTGATCCATCCTCTGTCAATAATTTTGTACGCCATTGCAGTAGAGCCGCTACTGAACAACTTAGTGCCCTGTGGGATCGGGCTTAGCATCGATTCTGTTACTATCCCATGCATTGCGTATGCTGACGATATATGTGTAGCTGTTTCATCGTCACAACATCTTATGTCTCCAGAAACTCTTTTACAAGCATTCACGTTTCTTTCAGGAGCAATATTAAATAGAAATAAAACCACAGTTTTACCCGCTGGAGTCGGTATCAGGGACATATCCCACGTTACCTGGTGCAATGTAAAGGATTGTCACAAATCTCTCGGTGTTACCTTTGAGGCCATCCCATACAAATTCCTGACGAAGAACTGTTCACAAATGCTTAATAAATTAGGGGCTGCTTTGATACTCCACTACGACCGTGATTTGAACATACCACAGAAAGGTAAGACGACAGAGATCGCTATTATAAGCAAGATGAATTATTTGGCGCAAATTCTTCCTATATACGACCATTTAGGAAAGAGTATACAACAAGCGCTGTGCTGGTTTCTTTTTAGAGGACACAGATTGAAAGTTCATTATGATACATTAACTACACCTACGTCCAAAAGTGGCCTTAACCTCATTAAGGTACACATAAAATGTGTCACCCTGCTCCTAAATCGCATCAGGAAGGAAGTTCGTATTCGGAGGACCAGTGTCATCACAAACCTCATCCAGCGGCGGAGGCCTCATAGCCTTGACCCACCCGTTGATATCACCGGCACTCCGCTTTATTACCGACCTGTGTGACAGTACTACATGGAACTGAGCTACATCCGATACAACATCGTCGATACCGGATGTCTGACCAACAGGAAACTTTATAACCTTCTCATGACAACAAATCCCAGAAATCGTCTCGAAGAGAAATATCCACATACAACATTGAGTATTATTGACTGCACATATAGTGTGGGGGAACGTGCACAGAGACACGTCCCGTCACGTTTCATAGTCGACTGGTATCTAACAGTCAATGATAAAGTAGCTACGAATGACAAGCTACATAAGATAGACCTTCATCCGACGCCCAACTGTGACGCATGCGGGTGAGTAGATACAATAATTTATAGGCTCACATGCAAACATGCAGAAGAAATTACAACATTTCTTCTTCAAAGATTGTCGGTGATAGACCTTTTAGAGCTCATTCAACCACAAAAACTTAGGTATCCACGAGGAAAAAATAGCACTGCAACGTGGATCATGAGCCACACAGCGTGGTTTATTACGCAGAATAGGCATGCTACTTTCCTACTCTTACATCGAAATTTAACACCTTAAAATAACCCAACATCGTGCCTACAGGAGGTTATTTGGAAATATGCTGCACATCATAATCAACGGTTAAATACTTCAAATCCAGTATTTTGGATAGTAGAAGTTGACACTGATCTGTAAATAAGAATCCTAGTTGCTTCCTGAGACTCTAGTTATTGTCGAAATTTTAAGATATTATTCCAGGCGTTTACCATTGCAGAAGTCAGTTGTATTTCCCATTTGTGTTCTTTCGTTTCCTTTCTCTCGCAGAACAAGAAAGCAAATTTCCTTCAACAATGAAGTGATAGTCATTTGTGTGATATAATTTTTTCGGTTTACTACTTTTGAAAGAAGAAATATCAAGAAGAAATTTCATTTCATATATTGCGCAACGGAGGACTGCAAATAATACATACTTTTGTTTATTCTACTCATATTACAAATTGGAGAAAAAGTTTATTTTCCTTCCTCATAAATGGAATCCCATCCTTTTCCTCTTTTTTTCCAATATAGAATGTAACGATTTATTTGCAAATACAGTTTAGAAGGTGGCCGATGAAGGCAACACATGTGAAAAAAAGAAAAACATTGGCAGAGGACTTAGAAGGTGCAACAGGTCTGCTGAAGAGACTTCTTATACCACGCTAAAAAAAATTATGGCTCAGTGGTATAGAGCGTTCTGCCATGTAAGTAGGAGGTCTCGGGTTCGAGTCCCAGACGAGGCACACATTTTCAACTGTCCCCTTGAAATTTATTAACGGCTGTAAGCAGATACAAAGGTCTGGATTTCATTGAAATTTCATTCTTCGAGAAGTGCAAGTTCACCAATGGTGTCTGTTTCAGATATCATATTCATATAGATGAGGCTTACGGGCCAATGATGATCTGCAATGCGGATGCACTCACATTGCTCAAACTCTTACAGGATTCGGTACATTGACTGCCGCGAGTAATGAGTATAGTGGGCAGGGGCACTACAAATGTAGTGTGTGGACAATAAGTAAGGAAAGAGGTTAAGAGGACCGCTATCGTAAAGTGGGAAACTTCATAATCACTGATGAGCCAAAAGAAAAATGTGTAAGTGGAGCAGAGTTGAGTGGGGAGTCATTCTAGCAAAGATACGGTACGCAAATGGAGAAATCCACTGACGTACTGACTTTGACCAAGATGAGACTATTACACTCCAGCCCTCGCCAACGAGAATCTCGGTAACGGCAAAGCTGGATGCCTCTGGCGTGTTACCGCTAAGAGAACCCATGGAAAGCTGAATAATTGTCCGCCTCACAAGAGTATAATCATCCTAAACGAGCCTGGAGTTCATGCGGAATGAGCCAATATGCTATTGTGCGTAATGTTAAGGTCCCTCAGTGACTATACTGTACAACATACAGTAAAGAAAGGTGAGACAGTAAAGAAAGGTGAGCTTATACTCGTGTTTTAGCAGAGCAGACAACGAAGAACAGCCGGAAGGGAGGTACAGGGGTGGGGGGTGGGGGGCGGGGGGTAGGGTGATGTGTGTCTTGCTTTGACAGCCCAGTATGTCGATCATTTGCCCGTGTTACAAAAAGATCATAGGTTCAAGTCCCGTTACCGCACAAGGTTTTAAACTGCCAGGAAGTGTCATATCAGCGCACATTCCGCTGCAAAGTAAAAATTCATTCAGGAGACAACAATGTAATAATGTAAATAGCTAGCGACTGTAGCAAAAGCAATGTCTTTGACTGGTGCCTCAGCTATGTTATCTAGACAAATAATTAGTTTGTCTGGACGACATACCGGTGGACCCAATTTCTCACTGAGAGCTTTTTATGGGATGCCGTGGCGAGCAGGCGTATATGAATTGTACCACAGAGCTATGTTAAACTTTTACCCAGTCTAGGCAATATTTGCAGCTGTTCACTTAAAAGATGTATAGTACGAAAAAGCCAGTTTTTCTTTCATCCTCAGAGTATATACACTCTAAGACCATAACAACCGACCCAGCACCAACGATGTATCTGAATGGGACAAATCAGCGCACCTTGTTATTCACAGACAGACTGATTGCTGAGTGCCAGCATCCTCAGTTCTACTCGCATAGTCAATAAACTCTGTGTCGTATATGTGATCGTTTCCTTTCCGTTTACAGTATACCCATTATTTACAACTATTTTATGTTTCGAATTCTTGTTGTGAGATACCAAGCAACAGTCGGAAGCATCATGGCGCCCTAAGTTCATATCTTGCACTGTGACGAGAACTATCTTCAAATATACTTTTTTTCAATATGGGGCACGTTTGAATAAGGATGAAGTAAAATAAATTCATATTATGTGATTTCCGAACTTTTTCTCAATGTCATCGGACATGTAGGATCCATATTCACAATTGCACCATCGGCTGTGTAATAGAATGACGACAGTGAAAATTTGTATTGGACTGGGGCTCTAAACTGGATTTTACGCTTTACTCGAGCGGTCGCCTTAACCTTTTGCTATCCAGCATGAATCATGACAAGAGACAAATTTCCATACGTCGTCGTCCACGTGTCACTATCTGGATTTATATGTTACTTGTATTCTCGTACAGGATATATTTATTGAAAATCGAGAGCTTGATACTGGAGAATAAATACGAAACAGCAGTACCTTTGTTAATACGAATTATATGTTGACATCCATCTATCACTATCTGGATTTATACGTTACTTTTATTCCTGTACAGGTAGGATATATTTATTGAGAGTCGAGGGCCTGATATTGACGAATAAATGCGAAACAGCAGTGCCTTTGTTAATACGAAGTACGATGAAATGTTCCTTCGAACATGCAAGCATGTGCAAAGGAACATGCACTCCAACGACTGCAGCCGTCAACAAATACAGCAAATGTATTCTCAAATGCGAATATGAAACACCATCGGCTGGAATTGTAAGTAGCCTGTGTAGGTTTTTATGTTGGTAACGCCATGTAGCGCTCTATATGAAAATCACTGACTGTGCTGTGTGAAGGCTGTGGCTGGCTCGCATTGTTGGAATTTACCATTGTAGCGTTGGGCAGTTGGCTGTTAACAGCGCGTAGCGTTGCGCAGTTGGAGGTGAGCCGCCAGCAGTGGTGAATGTGGGGAGAGAGATGGCGGAGTTTTGAGAGCGGATGATCTGGACGTGTGTCCATCAGAGATAGTAAATTTGTAAGACTGGATGTCATGAACTGATATATATATATATATATATATATATATATATATATATATATATCAGTTCAAAAGTCATAAAATTTATATATATATATATATATATATATATATATATATATATATATATATATATATATATATATATATATATATATATATTATGACTTTTGAACACTATTAAGGTAAATACATTGTTTGTTCTCTATCAAAATCTTTCATTTGCTAACTATGCCTATCAGTAATTTGTGACTTCAGTAGTTAGAATCTATTATCTACCTGGCAGTATTGGCGCTCGCTGTATTGCAGTAGTGCGAGTAATGAAGATTCTTGTGAGGTAAGTGATTCATGAAAGGTATAGGTTTTTATTAGTCAGGGCCATTCTTTTGTATGGATTATTAAAAGCCAGATTGCGTTGCGCTAAAAATATTGTGTGTCAGTTTACTGTTGATCAGAATAAGTAAAGAGAGAAATGTCTGAGTACATTCAGTTTTGCTCAGCTGTTTTAAAATCAAATAACGTAAGGGGTTTACCAGCACAGTAATGCATAAATTTTTCTAAGGGGATGTTTCAGAATGACGACAGCGAAATTTTGTGCTGGAGGAGGACTCGAACAGTGGCGGAGGCAATTTCTAAAAATTTCACCTTTAATGAATCAATCAGGTTTATCCACATTTCATGTTAGGCAGTAATTCACATGTCATCTGAAATGACGATAACATTCGAGACATTAAAAGCTGAAAACTGCAGTAATATTAATCAGTTTAGAGTACACATCAACATACGAGGTACGTTTGATAAGTAATGCAATGCATTTTCTCTGAAAGCAGATTGTATTATTCTGGATCTCAATATACCACATTATCCCGTACTCTTTCGGGTATAGAAGCCTATTTTTCAACATGATGTACTTTCAATATGGCGGCCTTGTGGCATCTTACTGGAAGGCTTTGTATACCCGCATGTTACCACTCTTCTGGTCGACGTAGGAGCCAAAGTCTTGCAGCAGCATCAATAATCTCCGCATCATCCACGTACTGCTTCCCGCGGAGTGCCAAACAGACTGAAATCGGAAGGTGCCAGATCCGGGCCGGGGGTGGATGAGGAAGAACAGTCAAATGAAGTTTTGCGGGCTCCTCTCGGAGGATTCACTTGTGTGACGCCTTGCGTTTTCATGTATAAGAAGCAGGTCGTTTGAAATTTTGTGGCGACGAGCACTCCGAAGTCATTTTTTTTTTTTCCTTTTGGTTTCCCGAGGCTGCGTACGGCCAGCCGGCATGCTGGAGATCGGAGATCGGAATGCTTACAAGGAAACCTCCCCATCGCACCCCCCTCAGATTTAGTTATAAGTTGGCACAGTGGATAGGCCTTGAAAAACTGAACACAGATCGATCGAGAAAACAGGAAGAAGTTGTGTGGAACTATGAAAAAAATAAGCAAACTATACAAACTGGGTCGTCCATGTGTAAGATAGGCAATATTAAGAGCAATGTGACGGGGGGAACTCCGTGGTCCCGTGGTTAGCGTGAACAGCTGCGGAACGATAGGTCCTTGGTTCAAACCTTCCCTTGACCGAATATTTTAACTTTTTATTTTCAGTTTGTGTGAAAAACTCTTATGTTTTCATCACTTTTTTTGGAGTGATTATTACATCCACAAGAAAACCTAAATCGGGCAAGGTAGAAGAAACTTTTCACCCATTCGCCAAGTGTACTAGTTAGGTGGGTCGACAACATATTCCTGTCATGTGACGCACATGCTGTCACCAGTGTCGTATACAAAATATCAGACGTGTTTTCCTGTGGAGGAATCGGTTGACCTATGACCTTGCGATCAAATGTTTTCGGTTCCCATTGGAGAGGCACGTCCTTTCGTTAACTAATCACACGGTTTTGCGGTGCGGTCGCAAAACACAGACACTAAACTTATTACAGTGAACAGAGACGTCAATGAACGAACGGACAGATCATAACTTTGCGAAAATAAAGAAAGCAAAATTTTCAGTGGAGGGCAGATTTGAACCAAGGACCTCTCGTTCCGCAGCTGTTCACGCTAACCACGCACGGTAGCTCAGCGTGTTCGGTCAGAGGGTTAGCTGCCCTCTGTAATAAAAAAACTGTGTTCACCGATCAACAACGAACGAAAACGGGTGTCTTACGACGTCCGCCCCGAGCAGATACAACGAACGAAAGAGAGCAAAATGAGATTAAAAACCACGGGACCACGGCGCTCCTCGCCTCACATGGCCCATAATATTGCCTATCTTACGCATGGACGACCCAGTTTTTATATTTTGCTTATTTTTTCATAGTTCCACACAACTTCTTCCTGTTTTCTCGATTGATCTGTGTTCAGTTTTTCAAGGCCTATCCATTGTGCCAACTTATAACTAAATCTGAGGGGGGTGCGATGGGGATGTTCCCTTGTTAGCGCGATCTCTTTGTTGTGATGACAGACGCCTCATGCAACGACTCATCGTGCTTTTGTTCTCTGCCAGGTCTGCGTAGACATTCTGCAAGTGCCTATTACAGGTTTCGGCTGGGAATGTACCTCCTTTAAAGACGCCATTTTGAAGGCTACGTATAGTGCCGCCACCTATGGGAACTCCATGCAAGTATAGGGGCTCAAGTAGGAATATTCCACGATGGCACACACCAAATACTACATTTTCTCAACCGAAAATGGCCGAGAGAAAAATAGTTGCATTACTTACTGAACGATGCTCGCGTTTACCTGCTTCTTCTCAATAGAGTCAGCCACAGTTACAATGACATAGAAAGCGCAAAAGAATACTACATGCAGACATACCATAGTGTACACATAATGTGGTTTCACAGATTTGTAGGATAACTGACAGTTTCTGATAACTGACAAATGTAACTTATATAAAAAAATTAACTTTAACAGCGATAATTGATATCTGAAAATCTCCACTTGGCACATGTCGGAGGCAACAACCTCTGTTTTTACGACGAAAAACTATGCTGGCTGCACGTTTCCGCTAAAAACACCAACGGTCTCCAGTTTCAGTGGCAATGAAGATAATGAACAGGCTTACCCCACGGTGATGTATAGGCCTGTCAGCCTAAGCCTTCAGACTTCGTATCTCGGGAGAAACGAAATATTTCTACACGCGTAAGAGTCTTACTAGCTTTTCTTAAGTGAGCTTTACGGTGGCGTTTTCATGAGAAAAATGTGTATAAATATAAGAAAAATATCATTTCTTTGTTTGTGATACAAATAAAATGACATCCATGTTAAGGTAAAACAAAGAGTGTAAAAAATATGTGTCTACAATTCTGAGAAGTGGAAGTATTGATCAAAGAAAGAAAACATGTGCGCTAAACGTAAGTTCGAGAACGCTCCCTTTCTGATATACACTCCTGGAAATTGAAATAAGAACACCGTGAATTCATTGTCCCAGGAAGGGGAAACGTTATTGACACATTCCTGGGGTCAGATACATCACATGATCACACTGACAGAACCACAGGCACATAGACACAGGCAACAGAGCATGCACAATGTCGGCACTTGTACAGTGTATATCCACCTTTCGTAGCAATGCAGGCTGCTATTCTCCCATGGAGACGATCGTAGAGATGCTGGATGTAGTCCTGTGGAACGGCTTGCCATCCCATTTCCACCTGGCGCCTCAGTTGGACCAGCGTTCGTGCTGGACGTGCAGACCGCGTGAGACGACGCTTCATCCAGTCCCAAACATGCTCAATGGGGGACAGATCCGGAGATCTTGCTGGCCAGGGTAGTTGACTTGCACCTTCTAGAGCACGTTGGGTGGCACGGGATACATGCGGACGTGCATTGTCCTGTTGGAACAGCAAGTTCCCTTGCCGGTCTAGGAATGGTAGAACGATGGGTTCGATGACGGTTTGGATGTACCGTGCACTATTCAGTGTCCCCTCGACGATCACCAGTGGTGTACGGCCAGTGTAGGAGATCGCTCCCCACACCATGATGCCAGGTGTTGGCCCTGTGTGCCTCGGTCGTATGCAGTCCTGATTGTGGCGCTCACCTGCACGGCGCCAAACACGCATACGACCATCATTGGCACCAAGGCAGAAGCGACTCTCATCGCTGAAGACGACACATCTCCATTCGTCCCTCCATTCACGCCTGTCGCGACACCACTGGAGGCGGGCTGCACGATGTTGGGGCGTGAGCGGAAGACGGCCTAACGGTGTGTGGGACCGTAGCCCAGCTTCATGGAGACGGTTGCGAATGGTCCTCGTCGATACCCCAGGAGCAACAGTGTCCCTAATTTGCTGGGAAGTGGCGGTGCGGTCCCCTACGGCACTGCGTAGGATCCTACGGTCTTGGCGTGCATCCGTGCGTCGCTGCGGTCCGGTCCCAGGTCGACGGGCACGTGCACCTTCCGCCGACCACTGGCGACAACATCGATGTACTGTGGAGACCTCACGCCCCACGTGTTGAGCAATTCGGCGGTACGTCCACCCGGCCTCCCGCATGCCCACTATACGCCCTCGCTCAAAGTCCGTCAACTGCACATACGGTTCACGTCCACGCTGTCGCGGCATGCTACCAGTGTTAAAGACTGCGATGGAGCTCCGTATGCCACGGCAAACAGGCTGACACTGACGGCGGCGGTGCACAAATGCTGCGCAGCTAGCGCCATTCGACGGCCAACACCGCGGTTCCTGGTGTGTCCGCTGTGCCGTGCGTGTGATCATTGCTTGTACAGCCCTCTCGCAGTGTCCGGAGCAAGTATGGTGGGTCTGACACACCGGTGTCAATGTGTTCTTTTTTCCATTTCCAGGAGTGTATAAGCATTTACTCACAGAAGGTATTGACATTTCGTTGCGGAAATTAGCACAGTAGTTGTGTTGTCGCTCTGTCGACTGGATTGGGAATATGTTTTAATGTATTCCAATATCTCAATACCCTGTGTACACATTAGTCAGGGCATTATGAAATCTATAGTAAGTTTCGTGGTTCGAGTTCTGTGACACTGTAATTTTCCAACAACCTTAAGAGGTGTTCTAGGGGTGCTCACTGAGAGGACTCCAATTGTTTGCTTTTCTGGAGCGAGGAAGCCTGTGCTCCTAGGACCCTGAACAAATCTGCAGCAAAGCTTAACACATGGTTTTCTGCGTAGTGGACATTTTTCTACGTAGAGAGCCGTCATTGTACCTTACTTCTATTTGCCGAATCGAAGTAGAAATCATTTTCGAAAAATCTGTTGTTGAGTAAAATGCCGCCATCACTACAAAAGTAGTACAAAACAGAAAAGAAAACATAGTGAACAATACGTGCTTAATACAGCACAGTAACAGTAAACACAAGAGCGAAGTCACTGGAATAAAAACTAGTACACTGTAATACATAGCTAAAGGTGCCATCAGTTTATCAGACAGCAGTAATCACTAACAAGTCTGGTACTACATAATAACTCGAATCACATATCTGAAAGGAAACCATCTAGAACGCTACTATACAGGAAAAAAAAATCTCACTGCCTTTTCGGTGACACGTTCACTGGATATGTTTCCCTCGCTTCAGTGCGGATGACCAACTCTCGAAACATTCGACACTTCTTTTGAACACTGTGTATAAGACATTTTTAATAAATTAATTACACAAAGTTGATAAAAGGTTTTGACTGTTGTGAAGACCTATTTATACCAGCTCATGTGAGCATTAAAGGTCACAAATTCACTAGAACTTATAAAAATATTAAAAGTTTTGTCATAAGATGAACACTACGTCGAAACTACATTGCAGAGCAACTTAACAACAAATTAATAGCTTAGTTTCGTCATTTTACAAGGTTCAAATGGCTCTGAGCACTATGGGACTTAACATCTGAGGTCATCAGCCCCTAGACTTAGAACTACTTAAACCTAACTAACCCAAGGACATCACACACATCCATGCCCGAGGCAGGATTCGAGCCTGCGACCATAGCAGCACCGCGTTTCCAGACTCAAGCGCATAGAACCGCTCGGTCACAGCGGCCGGCCATTTTACGAGAACATGTTTCTTAAGCAAGCTGTACATCTCAATTTTAACGAGACAGTCTATATGTTCTGGGCAAGTTTTATTGGCTCGATATTTTGACGTGCAATAATATCCATTTGAATTTTGTAAAAACTTATTAAAATCTGCATATTACCTTACAGGTTACTTTTATCTCACTCTATGAAGTGTCTTTCTTTTAACACGGTCATTACTAATTGCGTAGTATATTTCTCTTGTGGAAAAGTTATTTTATCTATGATCGATATAGTCGGACGTGATTTGTCTTGACAGCACCTGTTCCCTTTATTAATCAGGAGATATCGCATCTTTTGCAAGCTTCATCAAACCTGTCTTCGGTGACAAGGTTACAACGGTACCAAACTTTAGCACAGGAACAAGCCTTTCTCCTGAGTGAAAGAACCACGCCTCCGACTGCCACTGGCTGACACAGGCGACCTAGAAGTAGACCAGTTCTAGTAGTGGACAGTAGCGCAGCGGAAGGCCGCCCACGTTGGCACTGACCGCCGCCCACGTTGTAGTACGATATAAAAGACAGCCGCCTGCGGTCTGCAGGTACAGTCTGCTCCCACAGCAACAACCTTATCCAGACAGCAACATGAAGTTCTTGGTAAGTTCAAATGGTTCAAATGGCTCTGAGTACTATGCGGCTTAACTTCTTAGGTCATCAGGTGCCTAGAACTTAGAATTACATAAACCTAACTAACCTAAGGACATCACACACATCCATGACCGAGACAGAATTCGAACCTGCGACCGTAGCGGTCGTTCGGTTCCAGACTGTAGCGCCTAGAACCGCACGGCCACTCCGGCCGGCGCTCTTGGTAAGTGGCTGTGTTCTTCTGGAGAGTCACATATAATCAGCACATTGACTTAAATGTGCACTGTCAATAGGTCCAAAGCACTTGAGAACTTGAGTACTGTATTACAAGGGGTACCAACAAAAGCTATGTTGAATGAATTGTTACGAGGACCTTACCACTGCGAATGGATCGTATATGAGTGGCCTTGCCTTTTTCATCCACATCTGTAGTCCGCAACCAGATGTGCGATGTTTGTCTTCCTGTTACGATTCCTTGGCGGATATTTAGCATTAGCTACTGAGCGAACCTTAATCACTCTAATTACACTTCGTGGTCACTATACAATATGGGTGCTGCAGCAGCTAATATGTCCCTAAACTGACCTATAAGTTGGGCCACCAAAATAGTGATAGCAAATGTTACTGTGGTGCAGTACTAATTTTCAAACCTTCCGACTTTAGAAGCTGATCATTTAAAGCAGACTTCCACGCTGTGTAAACAATCCCCAAATGAGCGGCGCATCATTTCTTTGTGTATTCTCTTTATTTCGTTTAAAAATGACCCACCAACAGATAAGGTAGCATTTTTCGAGGGCACTTACAACATTATAGGTTCAGAATGGCTCTGAGCACTATGGGGCTTAACATCTGAGGTCATCAGTCCCCTAGAACTTAGAACCACTTAAACCTAACTAATCTAAGGACATCACACGTATCCATGCACGAGGCAGGATTCGAACCTGCGACCGTAGCGGTCGCGCGGTTCCAGATTGAAGCGCCTAAAACGGCTCGTCCACAAAGGCCGGCCTACAACTTTCTAGTTCTCCCTGGTAGCTAAATACCGAGACTTGATTATATGAGATAACCTATGTAGTGATTAGCTATGAGACAAGTGTATCATGGCCGAGATAGTGTCTATTTACTCTACCGTCGTTAAGTGATGTAGCTCAGGTAGTATTTCGTTGTTATCTATACATAATGTGAAGAAAGTGCACAGAACCCTGGCCACACATCTGTACCTGCCCCAGTATTTTTTTGTTATAAGCTAATAATGACGTTCGAGCCATTGCTAAACGTGTAAGATATTCTATCTGATATTGTTAGTCTTCAGACTAGGCGGAATTACGTATTTCAAACTAATGAGAAGTTTTTTATAGCAGAAATAAATGTCATTTATTATTTTCTGTATTTCATCTGATACACCAACAATACTACGCTGGTTTAAGGTAGTAGCATGGCAAATAGTCAGTAGGAAGTAATTTTGGCTACAATTACGCTGCTACATAAATCATAGCTGATTTTGTTCCCACACACTCCCCTCTCCAGAACAATGAATTTCAGCAGATTTCCTACGAGAATTACTTTTTGCCTCCCTGTTTACGACAAGTTCGTTAGAAGCCTTGTGCAGCTTCTGTACGTGTGACACAACATGAACGTTGAGTGTACGATCGATTTCGTGATGCATGACTTGAAAATTCCTGTTCAGATTCATAGTCTTTTGGTGAACGTGCCCACGGCTTGGTTATCTCAATACGAGTTGTACTGTAGTGAAATCTGATGGTCACAGTCTTAACAAAAAGTAATTGAAAAATGGTCAGCGTTTCGCCTCACTATATAAGGCTGCACAAAATGTCTAAATACGCGATTTACTGTTGTGAAATCTCATGATGACAGTCCTAACAAAAAATAATTGAAAAATGGTCAGCGTTTTGCCTCACCATATAAGACTGCACCAAATATGGATGTTGAAGTACTCCAGAACATAGTTATGAAATTGTCAACAATAGAATATGCTTCCTCCAGTTTCAAAAATCCGTACGTTCCCGAGATTTTTGGTCAGGCAATGGCGCCTGAGTTACTTTATGCGACAGAAGAAAGGAGTAAATTGCATAAAAAGTTTACAAATGGGTAGCAACCACGTAGCTGAAACCATTACAGTCAATTTTGATCGAGCACAGTGATAGCGAAGAAGACAGTGGCGCCTGAGTTACCTTGTGCAACAGAAGAAAGAAGTAAATTGCATAACAAATTTACAAATGCGTAGTAATCACGTAGTAGAAACCATTACAGTTAATTTTGATCCTGCGCTGCGATAGCGGAGAGCTTACGAGTGATCACTGAAATACTTAACTAAATCAAGAATGAATTGTTATGTTCCCTGTAAAATACAGCATTTAATTGTTAGTGTCCCTGTACAGGAATCCATTCGAAAGCCCTGGTGTAGAACTCATCTCATACTCTGAATGGAATCCACAAATGTGTCAGTGCGACTAAAAATATACAAATCTACTTTAGAACAGCAGGATGTATCTAGTGCAAATGCACTATAGAATATGGACACTTCAGAAACTGTTATATGGGAATGGATTGTGTACCCATATCTGTTACGTATTTAATACATAGCCTGCCGCGGTAGCCGAGCGATTCTAGGCGCTTCAGTCCGGAACCGCGCGACTGCTCCGGTCACAGATTCGAATCCTGCCTCGGGCATCGATGTGTGTGATGTCCTTAGGTTGGTTAGGATTAAGTAGCTCAATGTTCTAGGGGACTGATGACCTCAGATGTTAACTTCCATAGTGCTCAGAGCCATTTGAACCATTTAAAACTTAGTTGCGTGCAACATAATGTCTATGCGTCACTTTAGGATTCCCTTCTCACAATGAACTGTAAAAATGTTGCTAATTGACGCCCATAACGTAGACAGACTAGGGCAATAGACTAGACTGAATGAGATGCAGTTCCTCAGTGTACCTGTGGCTAAAATAACCGGGACTGTCACACAGTACTTTGTTTTGGTATTTTCCGTTGTCTCTGTTAGTTTCATCCTTAATCGGTGTTATATCGTCCTTGTAACAGAGTGATGGCAGGAACGTTATCAGAACTCGACACCTTACATCTCTGGAAGCCTCCTAGAACCTAGTGAAACATTGGAGGATCCATAAAATATTTTAGATCATCTTACATATAAGACCTAAATGGAACATTTGGAGCAGGAAACTGCTAAGAGAACGTCTAGTTATTTCCGTCCATGTGTGGTGGATCCAATTTCACATCTTGCATGTTACTTCACTACTACATACTCTAGCAGCCAGAAGCCATCTCAGATTCGTTTACAGAAAGGACTAGTACTGGAATTTTTTTAATTTATGAAAAAACGAATGAACTGTTATATTTTAAACTTAATGTTTAGAAAAAACACAAATTTTGTAGTTATTTACCTCAATTTTTACCACAGTTTTTAATAGATTTGGAAAAATCTAGAGTTTCATACACCTTAAGTATGGTTTGTATGCTGTGCAAAATTCATCGAAGAATCTCTCTTACTTATGAAGAAATGTGTACCTAGAGCAACAAATGCTGCCATTAGTAAGTGAAAAAAATGATGAAATTTCACACGTAAAAAATTACTTCGTTATGTTTTAGAACTTCCACTGCTATGGGTGTAAATTCTGAATCCTTCCTGGTCATGCTGACAAAGTTAAATGAATTTATTTGTAAAAGTATAGACAGTGGAAATTGATATGTCCTGCTCCAAGTCGGCCCGTTTGACGTCCTACCCGCCTTAATTGAATTGCAGACAAGAATCGTACTGTGCCGCAAACTCTGGAGTACGTTTCCAATTACAACGCCATTTGACTCACACATTGTCATGCACCAGAACCTATGGCAGGAGAGATGTATGAGTTGGAAACCCAGAACAAGTGTTCTTTTCTCACAGTGCGATCCTCTTGCTCCTCAATAGTTTTAGGTTCGGACTACATCTGTAACTTACTGTTGTGCTGTGCATTCGCTACCTTTATCCTTTCTATGTTAATGACGAATGGGCGAAGAAGGCCAAAGGATCTGTTGCCGAAAGAATCTGGACAGGCAAGCAAAAGATTCCTAGACACAAAGTCAGTTAAATAAATTTATTACACTCAACTTACTCTGAGAAGCTGCTACACTACTGTCACTTGCTACAGACGTAGCTAGCTACAAGCAGAGGGCTAACCCAGGCGGGCGTCTATACACACTGAATATTTGCCAGTAGGGCTATGAACAATTTGGAGTAATGATCGGCACCAACCAGCAACACGAATTCCCACTAGAAGCACGGAACTAAAGTAGAAGCAGAGAACTGGTCTGCCGGCCGGGGCGGCCGAGCGGTTCTAGGCGCTTCAGTCCGGAACCGCGCTGCTGCTACGGTCGCAGGTTCGAATCCTGCCTCGGGAATAGATGTGTGTGATGTCCTTAGTTAGGTTTAAGTAGTTCTAAGTTCTAGGGGGCTGATGACCTCAGATATTAAGTCACATTGTGCTCAGAGCCATTTTTTAGAGGTCTTAAGGTGGCCGCAGCTTATAACATCGTCCTGTCGGTTCTGGAGTTTCTTCAACGGCAGCGATGTTCAAGGCACCGCTAGTTGCACGATTAAGAATCTTCGTAGTGTCGGGTCGGGCAGCATCGTTAAGTTGCGACACTACACATGCTTTGTGAAGTCCCCTCGTAGATACATGATATCTTTTAACGCTCTATGGCCTATTTACACCCCCATCCTTTCTATCATATGCTGATAATTCAGTTTCGCCCGGCTATTGCTAATACCCTATGGGCAACAACGTCAAGTGAATCCTAGCGTATGTTATTCCTTCATGATCTTGGAGTCGCTGTCCAAACTGTGTCATGAGGCACTTATGAGTGCTCCTTAGCATCAGACATTAGCAGATGGAACCCTCTCTCCCCCACTCGAATTGTGCGTGATGCTACCTGGGAAATTTTATATCTTTTCGTGGAACTGCTGAGGCCGCATAGATTGAGTACGTTGTTGGTGGTGTCAGCGAGTGACAGCCGCGTCGTGTCGCCTTTCGCAGGTGGTCGTGCTGGTGGCGTGTGTGGCGGTGGCGTCCTGCCAGCAGGAGCTGCAGCGCGAGAAGCGTGGATACCTCGGCTTGGGTGCCGGACTTCTGGCCGCCCCCGCCGTCGCCGCCCCCGCTGTGGTCGCCGCCCCCGCAGTCGCCGCCGTCGCTGCCCCCGCAGTCGTCGCCGGACCCGCCGTCGGCTACGGTTATGGCTACCTCGGCGGTGTCCACGGTGTGCATGGTTGAAGCGCCTTCCTCTCTAATGTCCGTGTGCTGTATTTCTTTGTTGCTGTGGCCTCATTAAATCTCCTTTTTGTAATTTAACATATTGTGTTTCTTCTTTATTTTCTCTCTTCATGTACCAGAGTACCTAATTACATCTTAGTATCATGATTTGACATCACCAATGGTGTCAACAAAGAAAGAGAGTGCCATCGACATGATACCGTTAATGGTCACACAGTGTGTCCCAGTTCCATTAAGACTGCGGCTATGAAAAATAAAACACATGGATGTTCACAAAATCACTGAAATAATTCAAAATAGTCTTTCCCCGAATCAAAACACAGCTGAAATAGTTTTAAACGTGTTTTCTAAAAGTCACTCTAGTCCTTTATTGGTGTTGCATTTAGTACTGCAGTGTAATTTTCTTGCGTTCCTTAACCGCGTCGTTTTATTGCCATATTCAGTTTCGGGAATAACCAGACGTTGGGCCGGCCGCGGTGGTCTCGCGGTTCTAGGCGCTGAGTCCGGAACCGGACGACTGCTACGGTCGCAGGATCGAATACTGCCTCGGGCATGGATGAGTGTGATGTCCTTAGGTTATTTAGGTTTTAAGTAGTTCTAAGTTCTAGGGGACTGCTGACCTCAGAAGTTAAGTCCCACAGTGCTCAGAGCCATTTGAACCATTTTGAACCAGACGTTGGTTGGTGCCAAATGCGGACATATAGGGTATGTGATCCATTTACCGGCCAAAACCTAGTGCTCATACTGTGCTTTGTGAGCTGGGGTGTCCTCACTGAAGTGCAACCAGGAACTTGCCTTTCGGTACTCGGGTCGAATTCGCCGAATTCTCGGGCACAAACACTGGAGGACTAAAAAAACTCGATGTTACCTCAGTGTTCAACTGCCATTTTCTGACGAGTGTCAGACACGTAGTGTTGAATTCCCAGGTAGGATGGCAGCTGCAGAAACGCTTTGACTTTCTACATAGCTGTTCTTGAAGCTTCAAGAATAGTAACGTCGCTGCTCGCTTCGAGATAACACTTCAGTTTGGAATTTCACATAACAAACAGTGCTAACGGAACTGGGACGCAGATGCTGTGTATATTAAGATTCTGTGCCAATATGCAAAATGTTTTGTAGAGAAATGCACGTGAAGTAGATTAAATTAAAGAAACAAGCAGCTATAAGACATCTGTTAAATTGCAACGTGACAACTAATCGCGCAGACATGTTCTGAACTGCTCTTTTAGGTGTGGGTGGTACGACTGGGCCTGTTAGGAGGACAGTTGTCGTTGCTTTTCTCTCTTACGGCTCCTGTACGCTACCGTCTGTAGTAAATGGATTCTCAAGTTCGTGTGGCCCACGAAATTACTGGCCCCTTAAATTTATTGCCGGGTATTAATAATTTCTAGTGGAAGGTTTTGACCAACCAGTAAAAATTAGCACGCACCGGATAACGCAATATTTCTTTTATGAACGACTACAGAACATACTTACACAGGGCTTACTAGGCAACATACAGGGTGTTTCAAAAATGACCGGTAATTTGAAACGGCAACAAAAACTAAACGAGCAGCGATAGAAATACACCGTTTGTTGCAATATGCTTGGGACAACAGTACATTTTCAGGCAGACAAACTTTCGAAATTACAGTAGTTACAATTTTCAACAACAGATGGCGCTGCAAGTGATGTGAAAGATATAGGAGACAACGCAGTCTGTGGGTGCGCCATTCTGTACGTCGTCTTTCTGCTGTAAGCGTGTGCTGTTCACAACGTGCAAGTGTGCTGTGGACAACATGGTTTATTCCTTAGAACAGAGGATTTTTCTGGTGTTGGAATTCCACCGCCTATGACACAGTTTTGTTGCAACAAGACGAAGTTTTCAACGGAGGTTTAATGTAACCAAAGGACCGAAAAGCGATACAATAAAGGATCTGTTTGAAAAATTTCAACGGACTGGGAACGTGACGGATGAATGTGCTGGAAAGGTAGGGCGACCGCGTACGGCAACCACAGAGGGCAACGCGCGGCTAGTGCAGCAGGTGATCCAACAGCGGCCTTGGGTTTCCGTTCGCCGTGTTGCAGCTGCGGTCCAAATGGCGCCAACGTCCACGTATAGTCTCATGCGCCAGAGTTTACACCTCTATCCGTACAAAATTCAAACGCGGCAACCCCTCAGCGCCGCTGCCATTGCTGCACGAGAGACATTCGCTAACGATATAGTGCACAGGATTGATGACGGCGATATGCATGTGGGCAGCATGTGGTTTAGTGACGAAGCTTATTTTTACCTGGACGGCTTCGTCAATAAACAGAACTGGCGCATATGGGGAACCGAAAAGCCCCATGTTGCAGTCCCATCGTCCATGCACCCTCAAAAAGTACTGGTCTGGGCCGCCATTTCTTCCAAAGAAATCATTGGCCCATTTTTCAGATCCGAAACGATTACTGCATCACGCTATCTGGACATTCTTCGTGAACTTGTGGCGGTACAAACTGCCTTAGACGACACTGCGAACACCTCGTGGTTTATGCAAGATAGTGCCCGGCCACATCGCACGGCCGACGTCTTTAATTTCCTGAATGAATATTTCGATGATCGTGTGATTGCTTTGGGCTATCCGAAACATACAGGAGGCGGCGTGGAGTGGCCTCCCTATTCGCCAGACATGAACCCCTGTGACTTCTTTCTGTGGGGACACTTGAAAGACCAGGTGTACCGCCAGAATCCAGAAACAATTGAACAGCTGAAGCAGTACATCTCATCTGCAAGTGAAGCCATTCCGCCAGACACGTTGTCAAATGTTTCGGGTAATTTCATTCAGAGACTACGCCATATTATTGCTACGCATGGTGGATATGTGGAAAATATCGTAGTATAGAGTTTCCCATACCGCAGCGCCATCTGTTGTTGAAAATTGTAACTACTGTAATTTCGAAAGTTTGTCTGCCTGAAAATGTACTGTTGTCCCAAGCATATTGCAACAAACGGTGTATTTCTATCGCTGCTCGTTTAGTTTTTATTGCCGTTTCAAATATACCGGTCATTTTTGAAACACCCTGTATATAGCTTTCGTTTTCTTAATTCGTGACCCAGGATTTAACTGAGGTACTGATTTTGAGCTATTCTCTGTGATGAGGGAGCAAATAACTAGCAAAAGATATGGCTTAAAAGATATTTCTTCAGCATCAATGACGTTTAAGCTACTGGACTTATTTCTGTTGCAATGAACATGATCACAATTGGTCTCGCTAGTTAACATCGTTCAGTTCGGCCACGTAATTATGGAATCGCAGACTGGAGCGCAGACCTGGCTTCAACGTAATTTTCTACAAATACACAATTACACCGAAACCCATGCTTATTGTATTAAGTTGCTATTGGGCATGCAAAACAAGTTGAACAAAGACGCTACAGGTTAACTTGGTCAGGGTGGAAGAGAATTTCAGAAATCTTTGTCAAGACAAATGGCATTAAAATCAGATCTTTTGCTAAATTCATGAGCTTAAGCCGTGTATATTCCGTAATGCACAACAGTGCCAATAAATCATATAGTTACGGGGGAGCACACGAAACATTATTACTTCACACGTGGCCAAGTTTCAGCGGGCAACAAAAATCCAGAAAAATACGGAAACACAAGATTATTCTTTCAGTATTTACACTCGCACAGTATCGTATGGTTATCCATCGTTTACAATACATTTTAAGTTCGAAACTGGACAGAGTCAATGTGGCGGTTGCTCCGACCTACCACGTGGCGCGAAAACAAGTCCACAAAGTAACATATAGAAAATAAATAAAAGTCCTCCAAAATAATACTGAAAATGTAAGAGCAGATTAAAACACATTTAATAAGTGGATTTCCGGTTAGCGGAGAGCAATAATAATGACCGTGAGCTTAAGGCCCATGGTGCTGACGTGACCAAAGTCCAAACGTAAAGTTCTACTGAAATGTGAATAAACTGTGAAAATAAACTCCGTTATGGGTATTTACTGATCATCTTGCATCTGATTTGAACAACTGGACTTCATTACTGAACTGATTTCACACAATCTAATACCTCTGTTTCTTTACCAAATCGAGAGCTGCGTCTCCACGTCTGTTCAGTGCCGGGTCCCAGGAGCAAGAGACGACCGCACACCTCGCCTAACCGAACTTCGTTCAAAAGGTGTTGGGGGGAAGATTCGCCAGCCTAACAGAGCCGAACCGCGAGATTTCGCGAGCTTTTTGACCTGCCTTGCCCACCATCTCTGCTAAACTTACGTTTAGCGGGATTGGTACTATCCTACCACAGAACAAAGCTACGCATGCACAGCTACGACCTTTGACTACGCTTTCTGCTACATCATTAACTATTTCAATCACACAAACCAGATCGCATAAAGGAATGGCAACTAGGAAATGTGGCACACATAAAATGAATGAATGACTGAATAAGTAAATAAATAAACACTTGGTCCATTCTCTTCTGTACGTTACCCTAGTAATTACTTCCGCTGAATAAACAGCACTCGCAATAGTTCTCATGTGCCAGGATTTATTCAAGAAAATATGGAACGGGACAACAAGTTCCGTTTCAAAATTTATACTGGAAATCTCAGTTGAAACTTTAACGATACCGTGAAGATTTCCTGTATTGGAGCTCTCAGTAGATATTAATGTAAAAGCGATGGAAAAATCATATGGTAGAGTATTCAGGAGGCATTCGATGACTGTAGAACGGTTTCTGACCACATAATTGGTTCCGTAAGATACATGTTGTAGTTCACAATTTTCAGCTTTCTTGTAGTCGCATTTGATGGTGTGTAGAGGGAGCAGTTTGCACGACAGATTACTTTTAATTCAAGAGCGCCAGTTTTCTGTATAGGTCTGAAACCTAAATTTAGCCCAATTTTTGGAAATGTTACATATTACACCATGAGACACACATTATACGAAATACAGCCAGCCTTTGGGACAACAGTAATTAAAAATTACCGAAAAATAGTTAAGTGTCATTGTAATAAAATGTAACACAGAAACGTTCCACGCTGTAGGCCATTAAGGACCATGAAGGAAGCAAGCATCAAATGTCAACATGGCGTTAAGTATACCATATACTAGGTTATGCAAATGATTCGCATTTCAACACAACTACACGAAACAGTAAGGTGTTACGGCATTTAGATTCTCTATATGAGGAACGAATTTTCATTTAGAATTTCTATACGAATGCTCAGAAACATTTACTGCGACAGTTCAGAACTCAACAGCGGCAGGATTGTGTTTTATCCATACTCGTTTCGGTTACCACTCATTCTTACACATACGCCATCATATTTCAAAGACACTCGTGGGAACACATATGGCTCCCCTTCGACTTCGCCACATTCATCGACCACATTCTCCTGTATCGCGTGCACGTTTCAACTGATGTGCAAGCTCCTAATGCCCCTAATGTCCCCATTGCCAGTAATTTGAGGCATTATATTCAGGTAAGCGTGGAGTTCATGCTACTGGACTTCTTCTATCATTATCCGTTCGTATTAAGTTCGCGCTAGTGTCGTATGAAGGATGAAAAGCGGAAAGGCACTCCATCGTGCATAACCAACATCGGTTGTCTTAAACGCGGCCATATTTCCGCGCAGTACGCGTTAATTTTTCCTGAAATATTTCCCGTCACTCACAATTCCTGCCCATACAATGATACTAAAGCGAAACTGCTGCCTCGCTTCGACAATCACCGAGGATTTGTTGCATCGGCATCTGCGAATTCAGGACATTCAGCACTCCATCTTAGACCACATCGGCCGATCGGTAATCTAGCATGCTGATTTTGCTACCTGATAGCTTGCATATCTTATAAATGATGTAGGTAATGTAACGTGATTCGTGCATCGATAGCCAAAGCGGTTAAGACGATCGCTCGAGTAAAGCGGAAACCCCGGTTTCGAGTCCCAGTCCTATACAAATTTTCATTGTCGTCATTCCATTACACAGTGGATGGTGCAGTTGCGAATATAGATCCTGCATGTCAGATGATGCAGAGAAAAGATTCAGAAATCACATTATATGAAATTATTTTACTGCATCTTTATTCATACATGTCCCATATTGGAAAAAAGCCTGAAAAAATTGTAGGATTTTGCTGATAGTTTTCGTCACAGTGCAAGATGTGAACATAGCGCTGCATGAAGAATCTGACTGTTGGAGGTTTGTTATCTCACATCAAGAATTAGAAACATAAAACATTTTGCTGCTACGGCCGCAGGTTCGAATCCTGCCTCGGGCATGGATGTGTGTGATGTCCTTAGGTTAGTTAGGTTTAAGTAGTTCTAAGTCTAGGGACTGATGACCTCAGATGTTAAGTCCCATAGTGCTTAGAGCCATTTCAACCATAAAACATTTGTCAACAATGCGTGTACCTCAAAGGTAAAGAAAGGAAACGATGACATACACAATACATAATTATTTGACTATGCGACTAGGACTGAGGATGCAGGTAAACAGCTAACAGTGTGTCTGCGAAAAGGAAAGTGATATGAGTTGTCACACTGTGTTAATACTCCACTCACTCTTTTCAAAGCTTCAGACCTTCCATGAGTTTAACAAATCTGCAAGTAAAACTTCGACATCTCTTTCGTACTTTTCTATTTCCCTTATCTATTCCTTGTGTAACTGTCAGACAGTGGCCTTCCGCATGTTCTGATATTGGAACATAAGGTTGTGGTAATCCTTGTTGGCTCCTAGAGGATTTTGAACAATATATTGTAAGAGGTCCATGATTAAGGAATTTGTTGCTAGTGCACTCGAGCAGATGTAATTTCGATGGATTGCTCACGCGTTGCCTGCGTTGTGTAAGCTATAAGAGAATCTCAGGCTAGAGAGCTGTGTTGTCAGCAGTAGGAACTGTGTAGCAGTTATAGTAGTAGTAGCGAGCAGTCGTGTGTGTGGAGTTGGCTGGGCAGGTCGTGTGGAGCGATGGCGGTGCCTGAGCATTGTAGTATAAGGTAAAAGCAGCCTCGCAAATGTGTACTATTGTTATATCAAGTCTCATGTAAATGGTTTTAAAAAAATCTCTTAATAATAATCTTCCTTATAAAAATTAACTTTTGACAATTATTCATTTCAGTTTAAAGAATTTACTATTTTCTCCAATCCATGGTCATCCCGATTATTGTAAAGAAAAATCAGTTGCTTCTTTTTATGCATGACAAATCTATCGGCCAGCATTGCACTGGGCTGTGTCAGAAACATTTCTTATAGGAGCAGATATATATGCGTTATCCGGCGACTTAATTGAGGTAAGAATTTTCATTTTTTATTCAGAATGATCTTTCAGGGCCATGACGCAGCATTGCTGACGTCCAAATTCACAAGTTTAGATTCACAGTCAGTCAATTATTGAAAGGTTGTATATAAGTCAGATTTTTTATTATGAGGTTAGTCACAATGTATTATTGGTAGGTTACGGAATTTATTTATTGGGAGGTTACACTGAATGAGAATGATATAAATAATTATATTTTTTACTGTTGGGGGGTTTCGGAAATTATCTGTTGGGATGTTACAATATTCTACGGGAAATTTACAGTTCGTGTAGCTGTAAAGAAGCTGCTAGTCTGATCAAGACGGAAGTGATAAATGTCTCCAACCGATGGTCGCATTTTCAGGACACGTTCATCCACAACATATTTTTCGACTACAAGCCATATACAACTGTAATTGCACTAGGAATACGTCATCTAAAGAGATACTGCACTAAACAGGGCGGAGCCTGTGGCCGTCGCTGACCACACGGAGTCAGGCTTATTGAGCCTACTGGCACACATCTTGTTACGTATCTTCTTTCCATATCACTATCAGCTTCGCTAATAAAGGACTGCTCTCCATAAGTAAAAACCAGTGCACTGTACTGTCTATAAAATGCCGTTGGTAAGAGTGAAGTATTCCTGTAGCTTTAGCCCACCTGTTCAAGATATACTGGAGATTTTGTGCTATGTGTATTAGTAAAAATGTGAAGTTATTGATTGCACGTTTAGAGTTGAATGGGTGCAAGTGAACCATTAAAAACTTGATCTATGATAATGAATACTTTTTTTACATTTTTAATACGTAGGAACTATCCGTTTACCGATGACGAATAACAGCAATGTTTTGTAAAGAAGAAAAAAACACTTGTGTATAATATTCACAGCTATCATACAAACATGAAAGTTCGTTTGTCAATACATACAGCAGAGAACTGAAAGAAAAAATACTATTGTTTTATAATCAAAAGAATACATATTTTTGCAACGACGGAAAACACTTGCACCTGAAAATTGTTCTGCACATTGTATGTAAAGTTCCTTTGTGCATTTAAGACACACTAGATTTTTGCACAGAAAACAAATATAAGGTATCTTCCCCTTCTCAAGTGGTTCGCACATGGAGCAGGTATTCCTCTCTTCAAGCTCTCGTGCTACTGTGTGAGCGACCATCTCTTCTGATACCCTCGGGACTCTTCGAAAACACGCCCGGAATTGACGATTTGTTTCCATGTCACTCAGTCTTCTTTCTGGTTGAGGTTAGACGAGTGCTTTGGCCAGATTCTTCGTGTAATCAAGTCTGTTTGGCTTTCTGTTACGTCTGAAGGAGGTGTATGACATACATGATTTGCCGTCACTAATGTCGAGAATCTGGTAAAATATTTCTATTGACTACTATTTTTTACTTCGGCCACTTCGGCATATCTCGCACAGAGAATCTATTCCTCCTTTGCTGCGCTTATTAAATTTTATCATCTCCGGTTTCTGAGTTTGATGTCAAAAGGTACCTCTTGATACATTGATGATAATCACCGCTTATTTCTTTTCTTGCACGTACCAAACTACAGCAGCCTTGTCTTTTGTAATTAAAAATAGCAAGGAACCTACTTCTGTGGATTTACAAGGGAAGAATTTCCACCGGCCGCTGTGACCGAGAGGTTCTAGGGGCTTCAGTCCGGAACTGCGCTGCTGCTACGGTCGCAGGTTCTAATCGTGCCTCAGGCATGAATGTGTGTTATGTCCTTAGGTTAGTTAGGTTTAAGTAGTTCTAAGTGTAGGCGACTGATGACCTCAGATGTTAAGTCCCATAGTGCCCAAAACCTTTTTTTTATGAATTTCCTTCGTATCTTTTTTATTTTGCCTCGTTGCTTTACACAGGTCAGTCCCTTTGTCTCTATTACAGCTGTTGGATCCGCCAGAGGTCGGTGCCGCGGAATAGGTGGGTGCTTGGACCGAAAGCAAAAAATATTAGAAGCATACGTAATCTGAATAGCACTGTCTTTACTCGACTTGGTACAGCGAGCCCCACAGAGTCCTTTATCAAAGCCTAATCGTCATAAATAATCACAATACCGAAACGCTACTATAGAACAACTGAGGCTTTGGCTGACTTCGCAAGCAGGCTGGTTGTAAACTGTTCTGCTCTCATGGCGGCGTCTTCTTATGCTGGCTCGTTGGTGGAGCTTCGTGTGCATGTAGCAGGAGGTATGGCGCCAAGCACGCCGCGGATTGGTAAGATTGTATCAGGGTTTACTGGCAACTCACGCTGCAATCTGCCTTGTGTTGTATCGAAGCTGTAAGACACGACAATAAACACAAACTCTACAGAAAAAAAACTGATTGCCCCTTCTGGCTTTGCTATTTGTTCACTGTGTGAGCTTCGATAGTCCTGTTGCATTTTATGTCGGTTTTGAGAACTTTCGTTCTTCTTCTGAAAGTGTATCTTCATCAGAATATCTACCAGTATAGATATCTCCGTTCAGAAAATATCCATTTCTAGCATCTGAAAGACACATCAGTCTTGCCCCGAATTTGGGAGGTTTCTTTTGCGTGTACGAGGGGAGTTCAATAAATAATGCAACACATTCTCAGTTAAAGTATGTAAAGAGAATGCGGATTTTGCTGTGGGACATCGTGGAATCCTCATTAGAGAACGTGTATGTTGGAGGATGTGTTGAGTTGGAGAGTATAATCGGTTCCGCATTAAATCACTTAAAAGGGCATTATTCACTACCTGATCTGTAGGTGAACGTGTCCGTAGGATTTTTATGTAAAGAGAAGGCAGTTGTCGTGAAACTTAATGCTCAGAACCATAAAACAAAAATAGCAGTTAGTATTTGAAGTTTTCTCTCAACAACTGCAACGCTGCATAGAATCTGCTACTCCAAAAGCTGAAGAATATGGTTATGATGGTTGCAAATGACTGTATTTGCTCCCTCTTGTTTAATGAGCATGATTATGTTGCATATTTGTGATCAAGTAACTGGCTCGTGTTAGCCTAATTGCGCAATATAAATGAGAAATAACTGAATTCCACAGAGAATCCCAGATTCGCGAAAAGAATAGCAAGCATGTGCTTTGTGTGAATTCTCACCAATATAAAAATTTCAGTACTGTGAACAATCACATAGCGATTATATTCTCTCTCACTTCTGCAATGTGGAAAAATAATTGCTATCACCCAAAAAAATCAGACAGGATCAGGTACTTTTCTTATAAACCACAGCAATAGGAGACTGACACTAGTTTCTATGTCTTCTTTGTAGTAATATGTTCGAAAATTCCGGTGCAGCACTCATTCTGTGATCAGAGTTCACGAGAGAAGAAATATCGGATCAAACGCATTGCAGACCAAAGGCACAGGAAAAATTCACGTAGAGGAATGGTATGTGTGCATTGCTGACTGTTGAAGTATTTGAAATTTTGTTGCAAACAAAGTGAAAACTGTTAAGAGTATAAGCGATCAATCGTTATAACTCTCTTCATTGAACAAGATGTTATGTTTCTGTAGGCTAAGCAAGAATTTTTTACTTGGGTATTTTCCGTTGCCTTATCTTCTTCATTTATTGACGTTAGACCCTCGAGTAACTCTAAGCAGACTGGTGTAAAACCCCGATTCGATATGAATTATATATCTGGGTGTTTTTCAGCACCCGATACATCACGGAAGTCAATGAAGTTTTTCTTCTGCTGATTCTTCTTCTTCTTCGTTGCGTTAATTCCGGCTAGTGCGGGGTCTGCTGAACGTAGAATTCTACAAATTTACTTCCATTTAACTTTGCGGCAACATGACCTTCCTCTCTCCGTAGTCGTCAATTATCTAAGGAAGGAAACTCGCGAGTGCTACCTGCTGTGTGAGTTTTGAAGTCTTCGTTCTGTATGCGATCGTGTTTTAACCGGTCGTGTGTCGTATTTTCTCAGACTAAAAAAGTGACCAGACCATCATTAACCCAAAGGGTGTAGAAAACGGTCTAAAAACCGCACTCAGTCTGGCCAGTGCACCAGCAACGGCCATTAACCCACCAAGTGGGTTCTACCCGCATCTGGCTTACCTTCCTGTTTCGTAAGGTAGTTCGTCTTCCTGTTTCGTAAAATATACTCCTGGAAATTGAAATAAGAACACCGTGAATTCATTGTCCCAGGAAGGCGAAACTTTATTGACACATTCCTGGGGTCAGATACATCACATGATCACACTGACAGAACCACAGGCACATAGACACAGGCAGCAGAGCATGCACAATGTCGGCACTAGTACAGTGTATATCCACTTTTCACAGCAATGCAGGCTGCTATTCTCCCATGGAGACGATCGTACAGATGCTGGATGTAGTCCTGTGGAACGGCTTGCCATGCCATTTCCACCTGGCGCCTCAGTTGGACCAGCGTTCTTGCTGGACGTGCAGACCGCGTGAGACGACGCTTCATCCAGTCCCAAACATGCTCAATGGGGAACAGATCCGGAGATCTTGCTGGCCAGGGTAGTTGACTTACACCTTCTAGAGCACGTTGGGTGGCACGGGATACATGCGGACGTGCATTGTCCTGTTGGAACAGCAAGTTCCCTTGCCGGTCTAGGAATGGTAGAACGATGGGTTCGATGACGGTTTGGATGTACCGTGCACTATTCAGTGTCCCCTCGACGATCACCAGTGGTGTACGGCCAGTGTAGGAGATCGCTCCCCACACCATGATGCCGGGTGTTGGCCCTGTGTGCCTCGGTCGTATGCAGTCCTGATTGTGGCGCTCACCTGCACGGCGCCAAACACGCATACGACCATCATTGGCACCAAGGCAGAAGCGACTCTCATCGCTGAAGACGACACGTCTCCATTCGTCCCTCCATTCACGCCTGTCGCGACACCACTGGAGGCGGGCTGCACGATGTTGGGGCGTGGGCGGAAGACGGCCTAACGGTGTGCGGGACCGTAGCCCAGCTTCATGGAGACGGTTGCGAATGGTCCTCGCCGATACCCCAGGAGCAACAGTGTCCCTAATTTGCTGGGAAGTGGCGGTGCGGTCCCCTACGGCACTGCGTAGGATCCTACGGTCTTGGCTGCATCCGTGCGTCGCTTCGGTCCGGTCCCAGGTCGACGGGCACGTGCACCTTCCGCCGACCACTGGCGACAACATCGATGTACTGTGGAGACCTCACGCCCCACGTGTTGAGCAATTCGGCGGTACGTCCACCCGGCCTCCCGCATGCCCACTATACGCCCTCGCTCAAAGTCCGTCAACTGCACATACGGTTCACGTCCACGCTGTCGCGGCATGCTACCAGTGTTAAAGACTGCGATGGAGCTCCGTACGCCACGGCAAACTGGCTGACACTGACGGCGGCGGTGTACAAATGCTGCGCAGCTAGCGCCATTCGACGGCCAACACCGCGGTTCCTGGTGTGTCCGCTGTGCCATGCGTGTGATCATTGCTTGTACAGCCCTCTCGCAGTGTCCGGAGCAAGTATGGTGGGTCTGACACACCGGTGTCAATGTGTTCTTTTTTCCATTTCCAGGAGTGTAGTTTGTTGGGCGTTACGCTAAGCCATCAGGTTGCAGAAACTATGTATAGCTTTGCTTGTAACACAGTCGAATAAACGCAAAGCAGGAGCTGTAGGTAACTAAAGGTTATTTGGCTTAGTGTGTACCTTTTATGTGCACAGAAACGACTAAGATTTTCACCTGAAAATGTTAGTTTCGTGTCAGTAGCTAACGACGAAAAAATGTTAAATGAGATTTAAGTAGAGAAGTATCAAATCATTGCCCTGGTAATCAGGACAAGTTTCAGATTTTATGACCACTCTATTCTGCTGTTATGACAGATTGGCTCCAGAGAAACCAAGGAACGACAAAGGATTTTTCATTCATTTAATTTGTAACATTTTTCTGCAGTAAGGTTGCCTGTCATGTGGATGCGTTTCTGTGGCTGCCAGAGTAGCTCAGATGTTATGAGGCACATCAGAGCCCAGCGTTCCGTTTGTGAGGTGTAACGACTCTCCAATAACTAGAAGACACATTTTCACTTACTGTGTGCATTTTAGGCTAAAATTTCTTGTATGTTTGTTTATCTACTAGGTTCCTAATTAGTGTGTAGTCTATAGATACGCTGTCTTAAATGAGGATACGGGCTGTTATTGCTGCATTCAGATGCGAGCTGAGTTGGTGATTCTACACTCACGGCTCCAGGCTGTGCTGACTTTGGTAATGCAACTTGAGGCTATTGCCAAAGGCATCTATATGGGGGGGGGGGGCTTACTTCTGGATGCAGGATACATCCAGCACGTCCTTCATGTCCCACTATAGGTCCATTAGTGTCATTGCCTCGATTGTAGGCCGCAATGAAGATGACCCATCATCTGCAGTCGAATGGAAGCTTGTTTCAGGTGTGGCAGGTAGCGAAAAACTACCTGCGGGGCTGGCTGAAGGGCCTCACCATTCGGATGACGGATATGCTTCGGTTGCTATCTGAGACTGACAAAGATCGTGAGCCAGATGCAGTCACTCATCCTGTTCCAGAGCACACCTGCCGCACTGCGAGATCAGATCATTGACTTAGAGTGGGATTACTGGTAGTTGGGAGTTGCAATGACAGGTGCATAATGAGGTCCCTTAGAGAAATGACTGCCAAGGTGGGGAAGAAATCCAGTGAATACTCAGTGTGAATACCAGGAGGAGTCATGCTACATGTGTAACGAGTGTCATGAGAACCACAGGGTGCTGATAACTTCAGGTATTGGCTCGTGTCGGTACTACTGATGTGTGAGACTCGCTCTGGTTTCGGGCAGCTGGTTGAAGCGGTAAAGACAGCTACATTTGCTCATAAGATAAGGCAGAACATCGTTAACAGGATCGATTGAGGATCGTTGGTACAGACCGAGAGGAGGGTCTGAATCAAAGGTTCAGTTGGTACTGCTATCGTGTAGCTGCAGATACCGTGATATGCACCATAGGGTGGTGAGGTTTTAGGTTCTGGTTAATAGTTCAGAGGTCCACTACACACAGAAGACAGTTACATAAGCAGCGGGGTTGTGTGAAATACAGTTGGCGGTTTTTTAGGTTAGAGAGACTCGCGAAACAGCACAAAGGGCTTCAGTCTCAAAAAGTGCAGGACGAACACAGGAAAATGATTAGCAAAGCAATAATCAGTATTGCACCTGTAAATGTTCGTAGTTGTGCAGAGAGAAAGAACGAGACCTCCATGCGCTATTAAAAAGCACTGAACCTCATACATCGTTTTAGCAATTAAAAGCCGGTTAAATCCGGAGATTAGTTCAGTTGAAATTTTTATGAAGTACCTAACAGTGTTAAGAAAGAATAGATAAAGTAAACTTGGTGGCTGTGCATTTGTTGCTGTTAGTTTATTTTGTAATAAAACTGAAGTAAATAATTCCTACGAGTTAGTATTTGTAGAGGTTATACTTGACAACTGGAATAAATTAATAATTTGTTCCTTCTACAAACCCCTCCTTCCGCTTCCCCCCTCCCCGACTAAGATGATTTAGTTGCAGAACTGTTGCACTCATACAATTTGTCTGTAGCACCAAATCTCAAATGCTTCGATTCTCTTCTGTGGCTGTTGTCCCACAGTCCATATCTCGCTACCATATAATGCTGTGCTCCAAACGTACATTCTCAAAATCTCCTTTCTCATTTAAAGGCTATGGTTGATACTAGCAACTTCTCTTGGCAAAGAATACCCTCTCTGCATTACTAGTCTGCTTTTGATGTCCTCATTGCTCCGTCCGTCGTTGGTTATTTGGGTGCCTAGGCAGCAGAATTTCTTAGCTTCATCTACTTCGTGACTATCACTCCTGATGCTAGGTTTCTCGCTGTTCTAATTTATGCTACTTCTCATTACTTTCTTCTTCGATTTACACTGAGTCCATTATCTGTTCTCCTTAGACTGTTCATTCCATTCAACAGACGGGGATAGCAATGTCGTCAGTGAATCGTGTCACTGATATCCTTTCACCATGAATTTTAATTCCACTCCTGAACCTTTCTTTTATTTTCATCATTGTTTCTTTAATGTGTAGCCTTAACAGTAAGGGCGAAAGACTACATGCCTGGCCTGCATCCTTTTTAATCCGAGTACTTCTGTCGTGATCTTCCTCTCTAATTATTCCCTTGGCTCTTGCAAGTATTGTATATAACGCGCCTCTCCATATAGCTTATCCTTACTTTTCTCAGAATTTCGAACATTTTGCACCGTTTGACATTGTCGAACGCTTTTTCCAGTTCGAGAAATCCTAAAAAAAGTGTCTTGATTGTCGTTAGTCTTGCGTCCGTTATCAAACGCAACGTCATAATTGCCTCTCTGGTACCTTTACAATTCCTAAAGCCAAAGAGATCATCATAAAACACAACCTCAATTTTCTTCCCCATTCTTCTGTATATTATTCTTGTTAGCAACTTCAATGTATGATCTGTTGAGCTGATTATGCGATAATTCTCACTCTTGTCAGCTTTTTCAGCCTTCAGAATTGCGTGGATGATGTTTTCCCGAAAGTCAGGTGGTATGTCGCCAGCATCATACATTCTACACAACAGTGTGAATAGTCGTTTTGTTACCACTTCCCCCAACGATTTTAGAAATTCTGATTGAATATTATCTATCACTTCTGCCTTCTTTGATCTTATATCTTCCAAAGGTCTTTTAAATTCTGATTCTAATACAGGGTACCTGATCTCTTCTAAATCGACTCCTATTTCTTCTTCTATCACATTAAACTAATCTTCCCTAATCACATTAAACTAATCTCCCCTCTCATAGAGGCCTTTAATGTACTTCAATACTTTTAACGCATCTGCTCTCTCCTCTACATTTAAAAATGATAGCCCGCATCTCGTGGTAGTGCGGTAGCGTTCTCGCTTCCCACGCCCGGGTTCCCGGGTTCGATTCCCGGCGGGGTCAGGGATTTTCTCTGCATCGTAATGGCTGGGTGTTGTGTGCTGTCCTTAGGTTAGTTAGGTTTAAGTAGTTCTAAGTTCTAGGGGACTGATGACCATAGATGTTAAGTCCCATAGTGCTCAGAGCCATTTGAACCATTTAAAAACGATATTACCATTGCACTCTTAATGTTACCATCCTTACTTTTAATTTCACCGAAGGTTGTTTTGACTTTCCTGTTTGCTGAGTCAGTCCTTCCGAGAATCATTTCTTCTTCAATTTCTTCACATTTCTCTTGCAGCCGTTTCGTCTAGGCTTTCCTGCACTTCTTATTTATTACATCCTTCAGCGATTTGTTTTTCTGAATTCCTAAATGTCAAAATAAAATGGTTCAATTGGCTCTGGGTACTATGGGACTTAACATCTGAGGTCATCAGTCCCCTGACTTAAAGCTACTTAAACCTAACTAACCTAAAGGACATCGCACACATCTAAGCCCGAGGCAGAATTCGAACCTGCGACCGTAGCAGCAACCCGGTTCAGTAACGAAGTGCCTAGAACCACTCGGTCACAGAGGCAGGCTCCTGAATTTCATTTCACATTTTTGTACTTCCTTCTTTCATCGATCAATTGATGTATTTCTTCTGTCACCCATGGTTTCTTCGCAGTTACCTTCTTTGTACCTATGTTTTTCTTTCCATCTTCTGTGAAAGCTCTTTTAGAGACGTCCATTCCTCTTCAACTATTCTGCCCTACTGAGCTATTCCTTATTGCAGTATCTATAGCCTTACAGAACTTCAAGCGTATTTCTTCATTCCTTAGTGCTTCCATATGCCACTACTTACGCATTGATTCTTCCTGACTGGTCTACATCTACATCTACATTTACACTCCGCAAGTCACCCAACGGTGTGAGGCGGAGGGCACTTTACGTGCCACTGTCATTACCTCCCTTTCCTGTTCCAGTCGCGTATGGTTCGCGGGAAGAACGACTGTCTGAAAGCCTCCGTGCGCGCTCTAATCTCTCTAATTTTACATTCGTGATCTCCTCGGGAGGTATAAGTAGGGGGAAGCAATATATTCGATACCTCATCCAGAAACGCACCCTCTCGAAACCTGGCGAGCAAGCTACACCGCGATGCAGAGCGCCTCTCTTGCAGAGTCTGCCACTTGAGTTTGTTAAACATCTCCGTAACGCTATCACGGTTACCAAATAACCATGTGACGAAACGCGCCGCTCTTCTTTGGATCTTCTCTATCTCCTCCGTCAACCCGATCTGGTACGGATCCCACACTGATGAGCAATACTCCAGTATAGGTCGAACGAGTGTTTTGTAAGCCACCTCCTTTGTTGATGGACTACATTTTCTAAGGACTCTCCCAATGAATCTCAACCTGGTACCCGCCTTACCAACAATTAATTTTATATGATCATTCCACTTCAAATCGTTCCGCACGCATACTCCCAGATATTTTACAGAAGTAACTGCTACCAGTGTTTGTTCCGCTATCATATAATCATACAATAAAGGATCCTTCTTTCTATGTATTCGCAATACATTAGATTTGTCTATGTTAACGGTCAGTTGCCACTCCCTGCACCAAGTGCCTATCCGCTGCAGATCTTCCTGCATTTCGATGATTTTCTAATGCTGCGACTTCTCTGTATACTACTGCATCATCCGCGAAAAGCCGCATGGAACTTCCGACACTATCTACTAGGTCATTTATACATATATATTGTGAAAAGCAATGGTCCCATAACACTCCCCTGTGGCACGCATGAGGTTACTTTAACGTCTGTAGACGTCTCTCCATTGATAACAACATGCTGTGTTCTGTTTGCTAAAAACTCTTCAATCCAGCCACACAGCTGGTCTGATATTCCGTAGGCTCTTACTTTGTTTATCAGGCGACAGTGCGGAACTGTATCAAACGCCTTCCGGAAGTCAAGAAAAATAGCTTCTACCTGGGAGCCTGTATCTAATATTTTCTGGGTCTCATGAACAATTAAAGCGAGTTGGGTTTCACACGATCGCTGTTTCCGGAATCCATGTTGATTCCGACATAGTAGATTCTGGGTTTCCAAAAACGACATGATACTCGAGCAAAAAAACATGTTCTAAAATTCTACAACAGATCGACGTCAGAGATATAGGTCTATAGTTTTGCGCATCTGCTCGACGACCCTTCTTGAAGACTGGGACTACCTGTGCTCTTTTCCAATCATTTGGAACCTTCCGTTCCTCTAGAGACTTGCGCTACACGGCTGTTAGAAGGGGGGCAAGTTCTTTCGCGTACTCTGTGTAGAATCGAATTGGTATCTCGTCAGGTCCAGTGGACTTTCCTCTGTTGAGTGATTCCAGTTGCTTTTCTATTCCTTGGACACTTATTTCGATGTCAGCCATTTTTTCGTTTTTGCGAGGATTTAGAAAAGGAACTGCAGTGCGGTCTTCCTCTGTGAAACAGCTTTGGAAAAAGGTGTTTAGTATTTCAGCTTTACGCGTGTCATCCTCTGTTTCAATGCCATCATCATCCCGGAGTGTCTGGACATGCTGATTCGAGCCACTTACTGATTTAACGTAAGACCAGAACTTCATAGAATTTTCTGTCAAGTCGGTACATAGAATTTTACTTTCGAATTCACTGAACGCTTCACGCATAGCCCTCCTTACGCTAACTTTGACATCGTTTAGCTTCTGTTTGTCTGAGAGGTTTTGGCTGCGTTTAAACTTGGAGTGAAGCTCTCTTTGCTTTCGCAGTAGTTTCCTAACTTTGTTGTTGTACCACGGTGGGTTTTTCCCGTCCCTTACAGTTTTACTCGGCACGTACCTGTCTAAAACGCATTTTACGATTGCCTTGAACTTTTTCCATAAACACTCAACATTGTCAGTATCGGAACAGAAATTTTCGTTGTGATCTGTTAGGTAGTCTGAAATCTGCCTTCTATTACTCTTGCTAAACAGATAAACCTTCCTCCCTTTTTTTATATTCCTATTCAGGGATGCTGCAACGGCCTTATGATCACTGATTCCCTGTTCTGCACATACAGAGTCGAAAAGTTCGGGTCTGTTTGTTATCAGTAGGTCCAAGATGTTATCTCCACGAGTCGGTTCCCTGTTTAATTGCTCGAGGTAATTTTCGGATAGTGCACTCAGTATAATGTCACTCGATGCTCTGTCCCTACCACCCGTCCTAAACATCTGAGTGTCCCAGTCTATATCTGGTAAATTGAAATCTCCACGTAAGACTATAACATGCTGAGAAAATTTACGTGAAATGTATTCCAAATTTTCTCTCAGTTGTTCTGCCACTAATGCTGCTGAGTCGGGAGGTCGGTAAAAGAAGCCAATTATTAACCTAGCTCGGTTGTTGAGTGTAACCTCCACCCATAATAATTCACAGGAACTATCCAGTTCTACTTCACTACAGGATAAACTACTACTAACAGCGACGAATACTCCACCACCGGTTGCATGCAATCTATCCTTTCTAAACACCGTCTGTACCTTTGTAAAAATTTCGGCAGAATTTATCTCTGGCTTCAGCCAGCTTTCTGTACCTATAACGATTTCAGATTCGGTGTTTTCTATCAGCGCTTGAAGTTCCGGTACTTTACCAACGCAGCTTCGACAGTTTAGAATTACAATACCGATTGCTGCTTGGTCCCCGCATGTCCTGACCTTGCCCCGCAACCGTTGAGGCTGTTGCCCTTTCTGTACTTGCCCAAGGCCATCTAACCTAAAAAACCGCCCAGCCCACTCCACACAACCCCTGCTACCCGTGTAGCCGCTTGTTGCGTGTAGTGGACTCCTGACCTATCCAGCGGAATCCGAAACCCCACCACCCTATGGCGCAAGTCGAGGAATCTGCAGCCCACACGGTCGCAGAACCGTCTCAGCTTCTGATTCAGACCCTCCACTCGGCTCTGTATCAAAGGTCCGCAGTCAGTCTTGTCGACGATGCTGCAGATGGTGAGCTCTGCTTTCATCCCGATAGCGAGACTGGCAGTCTTTACCAAATCAGATAGCCGCCGGAAGCCAGAGAGGATTTCCTCCGATCCATAGCGACACACATCATTGGTGCCGACATGAGCGACGACCTGCAGACGGGTGCACCCTGTACCCTTCATGGCATCCGGAAGGACCCTTTCCACATCTGGAATGACTGCCCCCGGTATGCACACGGAGTGCACATTGGTTTTCTTCCCCTCTCTTCTCCCTAAGGGGCCCCATTACGCGCCTGACGTTGGAGCTCCTAACTATCAGTAAGCCCACCGTCTGCGACTGCCCGGGTCTTGCAGACTGAGGGCAACCTCTGGAACAGGACAAGCATCCATGTCAGGCCGAAGATCAGTATCAACCTGAGACAGAGCCTGAAACCGGTTCGTCAGACAAACTGGAGAGGCCTTCCGTTCAGCCCTCCGGAATGTCTTTCGCCCCCTGCCACACCTTGAGACGACCTCCCACTTCAGCCTGCTGTTCATGACTACTAAATTGTAATTTGAGTCTATATATGCTTCCGAGTATGCCTAACAATCTAGTATCTTATTTCGGAATCTCTGTCTGGTCATGATGTAATATAATTGAAATCTGCTTGTATTTTCCGGGCTTTTCCAAGCATACCTCGTCTTCCTATGATTTTTAAACAGAGTATTCGCCATTACGAGTTGTAATTTATTACAGAACTCAAGTAGTCTTTCTTCTCTCTCATTCCAAGTAACCATTTTCTCCGGCAACCCTTTACTCTATCTTTTCCCTACAACCGCATTCCAGTATGAGAATGAAGTCTTTCGCGTCGGCACATATGTAAAACATTCTCGGTTTTCTTGCAGCGTCAATTAGGGATAAAATCTCGACCTTTCGACAGTAGCCTCCATTGTGGTCGTCAGGAGCAATTTACTCACTTCATTGCTTCTTTGGTGGCCTTATATAGCCGTGGACGCCTTCTGATTGGTCTCCTAGTGATAGGTCGGCAATTACGTACTGCTGTCGCAGACGAAGTCTGCGCTGGTGGCGCCTCCGCTTTCGTGGGAACGTAAACACTGAATCACATGACTTCCGAAACACAACTACCTCCTTATACTCATGGAGTAAAGAGTGCTATCGACAGGGGAAGGCAAATTGATTCCAGTTTTTAGATTTCCAGATGGCTTTCGACACCGTTCCTCACAAGCGTCTTGTAACCAAACTGCGTGCCTAAGCAATATCGCCTCAGTTGTGCGACTGGATTCATGATTTCCTGTCAGAAAGGTCACAGTTCTTAGTAATAGAAGGAAAGTCATCGAGTAAAACAGAATTAATATCTGGCATTGCCCAAGGATGTGTTTTAGGCCCTCTGTTGTTCCTGATCTATATTAACGACATGGGAGGCAACTGAGTAGCCGTCTTATATTTCCTGCGGGTGATGCTATCATTTACCGTGTTGTAAAGTCATCAGATGATCAAAATGACTTGTAAAATGATTTAGATAAGATATCTGTACGGTGCGAAAAATGGCAATTGACCCTGAATAAAGAAAAGTGTGAATTTATTCACATGAGTACTAAAAGAAATCCTCTACATTTCTATAACGCGATAACTCACACAAATCTGAAAGCTATAAATTCAACTAAATACTTAGGGATTGCAATTACAAATAACCTAAATTGGAATGATCACATAGACAATGTTGTTGGTGGAGCAAACCAAAGACTGCGATTCATTGGCAAAACAATTAGAAGGTGCAACAGGTCTCCTAAAGGGACTGCTTACACTACGCTTGTCCACCCTGTTCTGGGGTATTTTTATTTTCTTTTAAAAAAATCTTTATTGATGCAATATAATATACAATATAATGATACAACAAAACCCACCACCTTATCTAATTATTGGGTCTATATGTGATACAACATGAAAACAAAGCAGCATTGTTACAAGAAACTTTCAAGTATTGGCATAATTATGGACAAGGTTAATCTAATTTATTAATCTACTCTAATTCTAATCTACTCTGCAGCGTTACAGTTGTGCTAGTTCATATATAAACCTACTTTTGTGGCCTGCTCACCGAGCTAACCACAGTGAGCGTGACCCTGGCAATGGGCTGACCAAGTTAGTTTGAGTCACTGCAGTCCCTGCTTGGTTAGTGTTTTTAGTATCTAATTCTACCTAATACTACCATCAATACCTAGTACTTAAACTGAGAGTGGAAACTATTTGTTGTCTGTGATATGATGCAACCGCCGGCCTAATCCTGTAGCATGGCAGATTCCAGTCGTAAGAGAGACTGGCCAATTCCGCTCCCGGCGGTTTGGGCGGGTACACCTCAGTCTTTATCGGTTTTGCAATTAAACATTTTGGTTACTAATAAAGTCCCTCATGATCTTTTGTGATACCCCGTTAGCCAGATTGTTGAGGACATTGAAGGCATCGGCTCGTCGTATTAAGGCGTCAGTGTCATTTTTTGGTAGTAGAGTCCTTAAAACATGCGCCACATCATCATATAAAGGACAGTCATAGATGATGTGCTTAGGTGTACTGTATTGAGCACCAGTCACACGCCGGTGTCGTCCTTTTATCAAATCGATACAGATATGGCGGATATGGCACATGTCCCGTGAGAAAGAGTAGCATTCCCCTACGTCTTTCCTTGATATTGGGCAACAGTTGGAAGACCCTTCTCCCTGTATCTTCATTTTCCCAGGATTGTTGCCACAACTCCTCCCCCCCTTCTTCTGACAGCAAACTTGTCCTCTACCTGTACCCCCAAGATGTCTCTGTTCCTGTCTATTTTTCCTTTGGTAACCCAATACCGTGCTGCCTGCTCTCGTATCTTTATGTCTAGTGGACGTAACCCCATTAACACTAGTATAGCCCCCCCCCTCCTCCAGGAGTTGTTCTATATGCTCCAACAGATTGTAATATCATGTTTCGCTGCACCCTTCTCACGGTCATAGCAGGCATCAGCCTCGTGAGCTTGTGTGCTCAGATCCCACACGCATATCCTGCTATTGACATTAAAATGCTGTTGTGATAGAGCTTGATTAATGCAGTTGGCAGATGAAATCTCTTGTGTCCTATTTTGATTAGACTATTTAAGACTCCTAGGGATCGTTGCGTTGTTATTTCCATGTGAGATGTGTAACTCCATTTTTCATCAATACGACTCCTAGATATCTTGCCTCGCGTCGCCAATGAACTGGTGTTCCTTCTTTCTGACTGCAGGATTTCTGTTAAGACTGCCTTTCAGTAGCAGGTATGTAGAATTATGCGGTGCAGCCTTCATCTTGGCTTCTTGGCACCACTCAGTGAGTAGCGTTATTGCTCGTTCTACTTTCTGTTCGAGGTCTTTTGGGCTACGGCCGCCCACCTACAGGAGGAGGTCGTTAGCATAGGCTATCACGTCTAGCAATTCCTCGCTGAGTAGTAACTTCTCCAGGAACGGTTCTATGTTAACGTCCCAAAAGAGTGGCCCAGAACGGATTCCTGGTGACACCCCTTCGTGAGGATTTTAAATACACTCCCGGAAATGGAAAAAAGAATACATTGACACCGGTGTGTCAGACCCACCATACTTGCTCCGGACACTGCGAGAGGGCTGTACAAGCAATGATCACACGCACGGCACAGCGGACACACCAGGAACCGCGGTGTTGGCCGTCGAATGGCGCTAGCTGCGCAGCATTTGTGCACCGCCGCCGTCAGTGTCAGCCAGTTTGCCGTGGCATGCGGAGCTCCATCGCAGTCCTTAACACTGGTAGCATGCCGCGACAGCGTGGACGTGAACCGTATGTGCAGTTGACGGACTTTGAGCGAGGGCGTATAGTGGGCATGCGGGAGGCCGGGTGGACGTACCGCCGAATTGCTCAACACGTGGGGCGTGAGGTCTCCACAGTACATCGATGTTGTCGCCAGTGGTCGGCGGAAGGTGCACGTGCCCGTTGACCTGGGACCGGACCGCAGCGACGCACGGATGCACGCCAAGACCGTAGGATCCTACGCAGTGCCGTAGGGGACCGCACCGCCACTTCCCAGCAAATTAGGGACACTGTTGCTCCTGGGGTATCGGCGGGGACCATTCGCAACCGTCTCCATGAAGCTGGGCTACGGTCCCGCACACCGTTAGGCCGTCTTCCGCTCACGCCCCAACATCGTGCAGCCCGCCTCCAGTGGTGTCGCGACAGGCGTGAATGGAGGGACGAATGGAGACGTGTCGTCTTCAGCGATGAGAGTCGCTTCTGCCTTGGTGCCAATGATGGTCGTATGCGTGTTTGGCGCCGTGCAGGTGAGCGCCACAATCAGGACTGCATACGACCGAGGCACACAGGGCCAACACCCGGCATCATGGTGTGGGGAGCGATCTCCTACACTGGCCGTACACCACTGGTGATCGTCGAGGGGACACTGAATAGTGCACGGTACATCCAAACCGTCATCGAACCCATCGTTCTACCATTCCTAGACCGGCAAGGGAACTTGCTGTTCCAACAGGACAATGCACGTCCGCATGTATCCCGTGCCACCCAACGTGCTCTAGAAGGTGTAAGTCAACTACCCTGGCCAGCAAGATCTCCGGATCTGTCCCCCATTCAGCATGTTTGGGACTGGATGAAGCGTCGTCTCACACGGTCTGCACGTCCAGCACGAACGCTGGTCCAACGGAGGCGCCAGGTGGAAATGGCATGGCAAGCTGTTCCACAGTACTACATCCAGCACCTCTACGATCGTCTCCATGGGAGAATAGCAGCCTGCATTGCTGCGAAAGGTGGATATACACTGTACTAGTGCCGACATTGTGCATGCTCTGTTGCCTGTGTCTATGTGCCTGTGGTTCTGTCAGTGTGATCATGTGATGTATCTGACCCCAGGAATGTGTCAATAAAGTTTCCCCTTCCTGGGACAATGAATTCACGGTGTTCTTATTTCAATTTCCAGGAGTGTATTTTCTCGCAAGGCGATGATAGCCAAACCTCCCTGTCCATACAATAGCTCCTCAGACAGCCATAGAGGTGCCCTGGACACTCCTTCTCAGGCACGTGGGAGAAGAACGAGGGCCGAGGGCCTCCACAGGTTGTCAAAGGCGCCACTGATGTCCACCATGATGCCACTTACTAATGCGGGGCTGAGCTGCAGACCTCAGCTGCCAGGTCAATTTCATCAGGCGCTTATCGCCCCGGATGGAAGCCGAACTCCCTGTCGCTCATCCTGCGCAGTATCCGGTGTGCCGTCAGTCTGTCAGCTAATAGCTTCTCCAACAATTGCCTCAAGATGTCCAGGAGGCAAATTGACTTTGGCTCTTTGTCCTTGCCCCTTTTTGTGATTGTCCTTGTCGTCTGGCAGCAGAGCCCGCAGGAGGACCTGAGCAGTCTCTCACCAGGACTCAGTTGTTCGGCCGCCATCTCTGACTGAACCACAGGAGACTTTATCTTTTCCCTGTCCAACTTGTAGAGGACTCCACAAGGGTCAGTTGCTAGCTGCTTCAGTACATATCTTTCCCAGCTTTTGATTCTTACCTCCTTTAGTTATTTTTGATCTTTTGGTTCCCTGTATTACTGCAACCAGTACTGTTTTTCTTGCCAGACGGCACTTCGCTGGTAGTACTTACTCGCCCATTGCACAGACTGGCACAAACGTTCGAGGTCGGCAGTCCATGGTGATGGGGAGGCCGCAACGGCTCCTAGTCGGCACAGCAGCTTTCACCGCCCTAAGTAATGACCCTACCAGTTCTTCGGTGTATCTATCCACGTCTAGGTCTCCCTCAGGCAATGGAGGAACGTCACACTCTCGAGCTAGGCACTCCCATTCTGTTTTGTTGAAATTATGTTGGACTTCTCACCCCAGGTCTCAGCGGCACTCGTCGTCACCGAGACAAAAAACAATCAAGTTATGATCACTTGTGGTGACTTGATCTTTAACTTCCCAATTTCTAGTGTTGCTGATTGCACTAGGTGTGGTCAGGGTAACATCTATGTTGGTCCCTAATCCACCTCTATAGGTGGGGGAATTCCCCGGTTTATTAGCCACAACAAGCTGAGAGGCCATAATTAGTTTCTCATCCTTCTCCCCATTTAGGTCTCTAGTGCCGCTGTACCTCAGGGGGGATGTTTCATTCGTATCGGCCGTAATAATGACCTTTCGCCCACGCAATGCCCTGGTAACTCGTGCAAGGTGGTCCAGGAAATCCTCGAAGTTTCCTCCATATTAAAAATACAGATTTATGACGTATACCGTTCACAGTGGAGTCTGTAACTCAACGACTTTGCAATGGCTGTTGGATATCTTAGATTAGATTAAATTAGTTTTTCGTTCCATAGATCGATGCTAAGGAGATCCTCGTGGATGTGGAACATGTCAACTTTTTTTTCTTTTTTTTTAGCTGGAATAACAATACTAATAGTATGAATGTATGCAATACATCATTTGTTTCTATTAACCCCTTGTTAGCTATAATTAGGACTGCCTTGGGTTCTTCTCCAACGGAGATTAACTGCCACGTGGCAGACATGAAGGGAATTTGCCCAGCCCGAGAATATGGCTCCTGCAGGCAGATTACGTTCAGTCTCCGCTCCTCCACTACCCTTCGCAGCTCCTGTATGACTAGTTGACTATTGTGAGCGTTAATCTGACCTATCATAATTATAGTTGTCATTATGGGAAATAAGTATGAAAGTTGCAGTCAAGTCAGGTCTTGTTCCAATCTGACGCAATTCGTCCATTAGCTAGGACGGACTTTGTATAGATCTCCTCCATATCAAATTTCTCTCCTCTTCTTTCAAAGGTCTTCCTGAGCAGGTCACGTAGGACTCTGAATTCGATGAATTCGATGGGGAGGTTCATTGACTTTAAATATATTTTTCAAAAGCCTCCATTGTTGAGAACGTGACCTTTCTTCTTTATTTATGCCCAACACGTACGATGTGCCTAAGTGCTGTTGTGAGGACGGCCGGTTGCTCCAGACGCGACAGCTGCATAGCGAATTCCCAGTTTGGATGTATCCTTCTTGGATCCACTCCTGTAGGTCTATTGGCTGCCTCCAGTTGCATTGTACTTGTGACAGTGCTGTCTTGTACAACCAGTTTCGAAAGTCCTTCCTGCACAGGGATGATGCTGTTTGTTTCGGCAGCATGCGGGTTGTTTTCTGACATCTGGGCGCCTTTAACTGTGATTGGTCGGCCCATTGTTGCTGGTCGCGCGACAAAACTTTCAGCTTTCGGGTTGAGCGTTGAAGAGGCACTCAGAGGAGCCTAAGCCACAGGTTCAGTCTGGATACATATGTCTACCCTAGATATTATCTGTTTATCTGGCTCTCTTTCTGGCTCAGTCCGTATACATATGTCTACCATGATTATTATTTGCTGTTTTATTTCTTGTAGTGACTTTAAAAATTCTTTAAATTTGCATGCCCTTTCAGCACCTCTCCTCTTTTTGCTGGGAGACTTTCTTTTCTTAGCTATCTTGACTTTATTTGCAGCATCATCCATAACCTATTCTGGGTATCGGGCGCTGTTCCAGCATTTTGTATGTTGGGCAGTTCCTTCCAGTCGTACCGCAGGACTTTTCTCCCCTACGTATGCACGGTTTTACAGACATTTGGTTTGCTGCAATTTTTCCTGAGATGGTCTTCAGAACCGCACCTGGAGCAAGCCGGCTTCCTATTGCAGTATTTATATATATATTGTCAACGTCCCCACAATTGTGGCAACGAGGTACCACTAAAAAGTCTTTTACATTGATCGCGTGGAACCCAATGTACAGCTTGCCCATTGCTGTTAACCTTTTCCACAGGGCCCCCAAGACCTCAGTCCTGTTCGGTATCTTAATTTGAAGTCTTTCATAAAACCCTCCATGTCCATATTATCACGATTTTGTTGATATAAGGTTTCGCAAAGGTCTTCGTTTGTTAATGTTACTGGTACGTCGTGTAGGATAACAAGTGGGTTCCGTTTAGAGGGTGGCTCACACCAAACTGATTTACACAGATGTTGGTTGGCTAGTAACTTGTTCTTATCACCTTCTGTGACAATATCGACTACAACTACGTTCATTGTTACCTTGAATCTGTTAATTTTAATTTTCTCTCTGGCCGGGTTAACATAAGTTGCAAAAACCTCTTGAACCTTCTTAATATCTTGGCCTGGGAGTGGTCTTAAAAAGACCGCAGTATCAGGCCGTTTAGAAACTTTTGCTATGGTTTTCCTGGTTGATTGGGCTTTTGTTGCTGCTTGCGCAGCTACGCCCGCCCATGTCTTTTCGCGTCAGTTTCACTTTTCGTAAAAACTCTTTTCTCTTATTTTGATTTGTTTTATTATTATTATTTGCGTAACAACGCATATACGAAAAGAGCCGCGAAATACCTTTTAGTAATGCTGTTCCTTGAATTCCTTTATAATCATTAATTTTCAACAAAACAGAATATATTGGGTTCTTATTGTTCTGTATCTGGCTTTCTATTAAAGGAACATTTCTCGTTACTGTAACTCACTATAAAAGTCAACATATCTTCCCTACTTTATCGTTATTGAAAATGAAAATTACTTTGTTATGAAATGCTGACGTTACAGTTCGCAAAGATTGTTCAACATCAAAATTTTGCAGTGGATTTTTGTTAAGAGTAAAACACCAACAATTACCACGACTTGCACAAGAACATGAGACTATTGTCGGAGAAAAATACGTTTTTACTATAAGGTTTGCCAGACCAGAACTAAGCACAGCAAAATTCCTATTATGTTACGAAGGTAAATTATCTCTTTTGTACTGTTAGCAATATATTATCAGCAGCCCGCGTCAACCTGCAAAACACATCATAAAATCTGCTGCGCTGCTCTGCAAGTCCGGAAGCTGAAAAAGATGATTTTATTTCACTATTACCTTCCCGCTTCTTTGCGGTATGATCGATTTCTTTTAATGCAGTTTGAATGCGCCGCGGCAGCGGCTCGTTCGTTCGTAGCGCAGCTCTGCACCACGGATAATATTTAAATAACTGAAAATTTCTTAAAAGGATGGGATAATATTCCGAGCAAGCTACCACAAATAATAATGCAAGATTTCGTTAAATAACTCTATTCAAAACATTCACATATTTTAACTAATACACACCTTTTACAATGAGTACGTAATGGCGTACATCCGTTGACCATGACAAAAGAAGACTACTTTAGCATTTACGGCAACGTCACAGGCTATCTTACTCGTACAACTCCAAGAAGAAGACAGAGAAATTAATGTTCGTTCTGTATTATTTATACTAGTGGTATTTTTTCATCTTTGTATGATATTTATCGTCTGTGCGGTTTCAGTACTCGCCGACACAGATATTATCTAAAATAAATAATAATAAAAAAAATACATAAATTCATACAATAACAGAATATGGTGCACAATGTTCTCTCTTTACTACAAAATATGTCCTTTGCTAATAGACGTTACAGTCTTAACAGGTTGTTTTCTTAATCTCTCGTTTTCTTTCTCAAGTTCCTCAAGTCTACCATCGAGCTTAGCGTTGGCAATTGCCCATGCCGCCAGCTCATTATTGATTGTCTGTACAGCTGCCTGACTTATTTTCCCATTTTTTACATTCTGGTCAAGGAAATAGGTTAGCCTCATGTATCTGTCCATGGTATTTCTTCCGTCGCTTGACCCAGGCCATGTTGTGGCGAGGGATCAGCTAGTATAGATGCCCTTGTGAACACACTCGAATAGCTTGTCTCATCAGTAGCCATCATTATATGTTAAACATGCGAGAGATTGGGAGCCACGTCTCTTACTCCGGACTGGCTCCTCTGGCATGGGGAGGGGGGGGGGGGAGGAGAGACTGAAATGCAGCTCGTGCACTGGCCTTGCCCCTAGACCAAGGACCCCTCAGAGCTATGGGGTTCATCGCGCCATTACTAGCGCACTGGTCCCCTTCAGTACCTGGTCACCGCCGATTTCACTCGTCCCGCATCGGCAAATATGCCCCGCATTCCGGAGAGGGGGATGCACCTCTCGCCCTTCGCCCCCTACTAGCCCAAGCTTCCACCTGACGGCCAAGGTCCCCTTCCTAATTAGGTGGTGGGACGGTCACCCAGTCGTTCGGGGGTCGGGACCCATCCAACCTAACCCAGGCTGTGTTACCACCTCCTGGGCTTGGCGGAACACGCCTCAGAAGTCGAGAGGCGCTGCGAAGCAAACTTTCCGACTTCGGACGAGTTCCCACAACGGCAAAATCAGGCCACTGGTAGCAGAGACACAGATGATGGCGTGTCCCTGCGTTCTGGGGAGTAGCAGCACCAGGGAGGCGCAACACGTCGCAGCCAAGGCCAGCAACACGCCGCCCCCACCCTACACTGCCTCTCAACGTAGAACGTTGAAGAGACAGATGTAGAGTCCCTGTTGGGCAAACCCCCTGCGCCACGCACCCTTCGCTTTCGCTTCGAGTTGGGGGCGTTTAATGTCCTGCCTTGATGGGAGTTTAATATCCTTCCTTGGCACACGACAACAGCCCACAGATGTTATTACATTGTCTTGATATTGTGATTTGGAATGTTGTGTACCAGGTCATATGTCGTGGAGTTTGACGTCATCGAGACGGTGCGGCACTCAAACCGAGCTATGTTCCCCGGAGGGCTCATGGCTCATGGCCCACCATGTCTCACCCACCGCTTTTGATAATTCACGGTGGACCAGTGCGGTCTAGTGATGATTGCACCCAGTTAAGGGCTAACCTTTTAACGTCATGCATGGACGGCCCTTCCCGTGTTAGCTTCACCCTATTTAAGGGGGCTACTGAGCGCTAGGGCCACGTCAAGGCCACGGGATAGGACATTACGGTCCCCGCCACACTCAGGTTCCTCTGAGCTACAAGAGCACTTCAGAACAAGTCTGAAGATTTCTGGCAATCAGAGGGTCTCCTGGTGGTTTTAACCCAGTTACGGAAGGCAACACACCTCCCCCTGGTGGCACCACGCAGACCACTTTCCCGGCGTATACTGGAGTATTGCTGTGAGGTGTAGGATCCACATCAGGTGGGACTGATTATCGGGAAATAGGGGAGTTAGTGCTACAGACATGATAAGTTAATTGGAGAGGCAATCAGTAAAACAAAGGCTTTTTCTTTGCGACGGGATTTTCTCATGAACTTTCAATAATCAGTTTTCTCCTCCGATTGCGAAAACATTCTGTTGGCAGCCACCTACACAGGGAGAAATGATCATCACGATAAAATAAGAGAAATCAGGCTCGCTCAGAAAAATTTAATTGCTCGTTTTTCCCGTTCGAGAGTGGAACGGTAGAGAGACAGCTCGAAGGTGGTTCGTTGAACTCTCTGCCAAACACTTTATTGTGAATAGCAGAGTAATCACGTAGATGTAGATGTAGATGTAGACTACTACATTTTCATCTCCCTTTACGTATTGCAATACCCGTTCAATATCCTCAAATATTTTCTCTATTTCTTCATTTTCAACTTCCGATGTCGGCATGTATACCTGAATTATTATTGTCGGTATTCGTGTACTTTCGATTCAGATGAGAACAACCCTATTAGTGAACTGTTCACAGTAGCTCACTCTCTGCCTTACTTTCTTACTCACAACGAATCCTACTGAACCTTTTAGCAACAAATAATCCTATGCAGGCAGGGAGCATCAATACAGATACAGGGGTTAGTGACCACAAGATCGTTGTAGCGAGAGTAACAACCGTGACATCCAAATCCAGGAAAAGTAAATGCAAAAAAAAAAAAATCTCTTTAAGAAAGCAGCTAAAAGTTTCCTCAATAAAATTCTTCAGGGTATCAGACCGCATCGTCATAATTTAAAATGCGCCAACGTTTCGGCCAGCGTTGCAGCTAGCCTTCATCAGGGCCTTACGTTAACTGCTAAATGAAACACACTTGGTTCCTTAAATAGCTGCACGAGAAAACCGTGTCGTTACTTGATTGGCTGTCAAAGGAGGAGGAGGAGGGGTGAAAGGTATGCTTTATTGGTGTTTCCTTTATTATCTGTCATTGGCTGGAATAGCTGTTTTCTATTGGTCTTTATATTAATCCACCCCATTGGAGGAGACGGACGAATAGCGAACAGGTGATGGCTGTGACGTCACACTGTTTCCATGCTGTCCAGAAGCCGGCTGCGGCGTGCCATTGCTTTGTGTGCTCGCGACCACTACTGCGGCTCTCCGCGTGTCTGCATCGGCCGCCACGGCTCTGCCGCCGCTCCGTAGCCCTGCTATTGCAGGCAGCCAAGACCTCGGAAGCTTGTACCCGTCCTCTCTATTCATGTTGGCGGGTCTTATGGCTATTTCTATCGCCTCTCTAATCTTTCTTTTGAAAGTGAGAGGCTGTTTCGCCAGGACGCGGGCTTCTTGAAAAAATATTGGTTTCCCGCACTCGTCTTGGTGTTCCGCCAGTGCTGACTTAGTGTGTTGTTTCAGGCGGATATACCTTTCATGTTCCGAGAGCCTTGTGCTAATCGGACGTCCCGTCTCACCTATGTAGACTAATCCACACGCACAACCAATTTCATACACGCCAGCTGTGTGTAGTTTGTCAACTGCATCCTTGGTAGAACCGAGCATGTCTGATATTTTGTTTCTGCTTCGGAAAATTGGTTTGATGTCGGCTTTTCGTAGAATTTTGCCAATACGTTCGGTGACCCCTTGTACATATGGTAACACAGCAATAAAGGAAACACCAATAAAGCATACCTTTCACCCCTCCTCCTCCACCTTTGACAGCCAATCAAGTAACGACACGGTTTTCTCGTGCAGCTATTTAAGGAACCAAGTGTGTTTCATTTAGCAGTTTAACGTAAGGCCCTGATGAAGGCTAGCTGCAACGCTGGCCGAAACGTTGGCGCATTTTAAATTATGACGATGCGGTCTGATACCCTGAAGAATTTTATTGAAGAAGACAACGGCCGCGGAAGCCTACGCTTACAGCTAAAAGTTTGCTTGACGCCTTCCTAAGAGACAATCTCCACTCCTTCGGAGCTTACTTCGTTAGTGTAGACGAGATGTGGCTTAAATTTAGAGAAATGCTATCTGCCGCAGCTGATAGTTTTATACCAAATGAAGTAATAAAAGATAATACTGATCTCCCACGTAGACAAAACAGGGCATAAAACTATAGCAGAAGCAACGAAAAAAGCTTGCCAGATGTAGGACACAAAGTTTCCAATGGCGGTTCCTTGCCAATGGTTATATTGCTGATGGCAGCGCCACTAAAGAGGAGTCATTAAACACAGTTTTACGAAATTGCTTCACCAAAGGTGACGAAGAATATTATCCAGGATACGAATCAAGAAGAACAGACAACACAATTAATTTTTAATTACATCTCTTCGGTAAATCGAAAGAACCTGAAGCACATACTAAAGTGAAGTCTTCTGGTCGAGATGTCGTACGAATTCCAGAGTATATCGATACATAGCCCCGTATTTAGGAATCATATAGCAATCCTCGCTAGTCGAAAGATCCCCACCAAAAGACTGGAAACTCAAGAAAGGAAATAGGAGAAATTCAATGAATACAGACCCATATTACTGACGCCGATCTGCAGTAGGATTTTGGAACATACACTGTGTTCGAAAGTTATGAATTGCCTCGAAGGTAGCGGTTTATTGATACAAAGTCGGCACGGATTAAGAAAATATCTTTATTGTAAAACATAACCAGCTCTTTATTCGCAAGAGTGCCAGATAATGAGAACTATCGACAGGATATCTCGAATAGTTTCCACCTTCCTATATATTTCCAGAAGGATTTCGACACCGTTCCTCGAGAGGGAATTGTAATCAAATTTTGTGCCTATAGAGTTTCGCTTCAGTTTTGCGACTGAATCGTCGATTAAAACAGAAGTTACATTCGGCGTTACACAAGGAAGTGTTATAGACCATTTTCTGATCCTCATTTGTATAAACGATTTAGGAGATAATCTAAGCAGACCTCTTACATTATCTTCCTCTGTTGCTGCCATTTACCGACCAATTAAGTCATCAGAAGATCAAAATTAATTACAAAATGACTTAGACACGGTATCTGCATGGTGCGAAAAGTAGCAATTGTCTCTGAATAAGTTAACGTGTGAGGTTGTCAATATAAGTAAGAAAAGAAATCCGTTAAGTTTCTATTATACAGAAAATTAAACAAATTTAAAGGTCGTCAATTCATCTGAGTGCCAGAAACAACATAAATTGGAACGATTACATAGATAATGTTGTGGTAAAATAAACTAAGGACTTTGTTTTATTGGCAGAGCACTTAGAAAATGCAACAAGTGTACTAAATAGACTGCGTACAGTACGCTTGTTTGTCCTCTACTACAGTAGTGCTGTGCGGTATAGATACCTTACCATAAAAGGTGACGGAGTTCAAAAAAATGTTCAAATGTGTGTGAAATCTTATGGGACTTAACTGCTAAGGTCATCAGTCCCTAAGCTTACACACTGCTTAACCGAAATTATCCTAAGGACAAACACACACACCCATGCCCGACGGAGGATTCGAACCTCCGCCGGAACCAGCCGCACAGTCCATGACTGCAGCGCCTGAGACCGCTCGGCTAATCCCACGCGGCGGTGACGGAGTACATTGAATAAATCGAAAGAAGGGGAGCAAGTGGGGAATGTGTCACGGTTATAATAAACAAGTTCGGGTGGCAATCGTCAGAAAAAAAAGAAAAGGAGTTACAACGACCCAGAGTTACAACACTCAGAGCTCATCGCCCTATGTGCCACTTTGTGCGATAAACAAACCTATAATATTGCTATATTTCCACACTTAACATTAATAGGATTAAAGTGCGGTGAAACTCCGTTCGCTGATTTCTTGTATGGTACCACCGTTGACATAGTGACAATCTTAGAAGTGCCCGGGTTATGTACTTATTGATAACATCAACGACGGTATACCCTTTACGGACGTGCAACGGCTGCCTAGTGGTCGTGGCATCTCTTTTCGAGTGAATAGTGTGCAGATTGGTAACGTGTACGCTACCTCACGTACCAGTCATAAGAGAAACGTTCAAGTTTCTAAAAAAACGAGGTTCCCATGCTCCTTATCGCTTATCGTGCACATCTTAATCTTGCTGGTGACTTCAATTGTGTGCTTAACGACAGAGACCAAACTCCTAACTCGAATAGATGTGTAGAACTCTAACATTTAATTCAAGGCATGAGTCTTCACGATACGTGGAAAAAACTGCGCGATGAACGGGTAGCATACACCTTCGTAACCAGTCATTCTGCCAGTCGGCTGGATAGGATCTATGTGTCCGATGTCCTCCAGCGACACACTGTGAACTGTGACATAGCTCGTGTCAGCATCTCCGACTGACCTTAACGTACAACGTCAGCAAATCTACCGCGGCAAAGGCTACTGGATATTGAATGTCAGCCCTCTGCATGATGCACAACTTGAAGAGGAAGTGAACATAATGTGGCAACAGGTCCAGAGGCACCGACGTCGTTACGCTAGCGTTCTACGGTGGTGGATTCAGTGTGACAACCCCAAATTACGCCTCACCATCATGACATACGCCCGACAAAAAAGCTTTTCGTAGAAGCAGACTATGGAATTTTATTATCGCTGTTTGACAGAACTGTACAGTCACACTCCCAACCCTTCTCAAAAGATGTAAAGGGAAAATCACGGCAATCCAACGCAAACGAATGGAAGGAATCATCGTGCGTGCCCACCCAAAAGATGTTGCCACCGAAGAACGGGCCTCTCTGTACCACATTCGGTGAACGACCAAACGATGTAAAGCCATGTTGATTGAAGCCGTCGTTGATAACACCGAGAATGCCACCACGAAGCACGTCTACGATTATTATACTCAACATTAGAAGAAACAACCAGTTGATGAACACTCGTGCGACAATTTTCTTAGTACCTTGAGATGCCGCTTATCACGCAAGGATGATGCAAATCTAGAATCTGTTTTTACAGATGACGAAATCCAAGTACCGCTCCACAGTGCACAGAAAGGGAGATCACCAGGACCCAACGGTCTCAGCGCTGAGTTTTACCAGCGCTATTGGAACGTCCTCCGCCCGACAGTCCTCGAGATCGCGAATGAAATCTGGCACCTGGAAGTAATACCCAAGGCATTCAAGGAAGGTATCAGCTTGCCCTTACCGAAAAAAGGTAACAGCAGGGAGGTAGAAAACGTGCGTTTCCTGAACGCCGATTTCACAATCATTACCAGATCGATTACGCTACGGGTGCAAACCGTTAAGCACAAGGTTTTAGGCAATTACCTATATAGTGCAGTGCAAGGCCGAAGCGCAGTCTCATATGCTTGTGATTTGAGGGACATGATCTGAAACCAAAGGAAATGGCGCTCTGAAATTTCTAAATTCCTCTTTAAAAGCATGGCGAAACTAGGTATTGGACCTCATCTCATAGAATTAATTCGTAAACTTACTACAAACGTCTCTTCCCGTATTCTCATTAATGGCCATTTTACAAAAGAAGTTTCCGTCGGGTGATCCATCCTCTGTCAATAATTTTGTACGCCATTGCAGTAGAGCCGCTACTGAACAACTTAGTGCCCTGTGGGATCGGGCTTAGCATCGATTCTGTTACTATCCCATGCATTGCGTATGCTGACGATATATGTGTAGCTGTTTCATCGTCACAATATCTTATGTCTCCAGAAACTCTTTTACAAGCATTCACGTTTCTTTCAAGAGCAATATTAAATAGAAATAAAACCACAGCTTTACCCGTTGGAGTCGGTATCAGGGACATATCCCACATTACCTGGTGCAATGTAAAGGATTGTCACAAATCTCTCGGTGTTACCATTGAGGCCATCCCATACAAATTCCTGACGAAGAACTGTTCACAAATGCTTAATAAATTAGGGGCTGCTTTGATACTCCACTACGACCGTGATTTGAACATACCACAGAAAGGTAAGACGACAGAGATCGCTATTATAAGCAATATGAATTATTTGGCGCAAATTCTTCCTATATATGACCATTTAGCAAAGAGTATACAACAAGCGCGGTGCTGGTTTCTTTTTAGAGGACACAGATTGAAAGTTCATTATGATACATTAACTTCACCAACGTCAAAAAGTGGCCTTAACCTCATTAAGGTACACATAAAATGTGTCACCCTGCTCCTAAATCGCATCAGGAAGGAAGTTCGTATTCGGAGGACCAGTGTCATCACAAACCTCATCCAGCGGCGGAGGCCTCATAGCCTTGACCCACCCGTTGATATCACCGGCACTCCGCTTTATTAGCGACCTGTGTGACAGTTCTACATGGAACTGAGCTACATCCGATACAACATCGTCGATATCGGATGTCTGACGAACAGGAAACTTTATAACCTTCTCATGACAACAAATCACAGAAATCGTCTCGAAGAGAAATATCCACATACAACATTGAGTATTATTGACTGCACATATAGTGTGGGGGAACGTGCACAGAGACACGTTCCGTCACGCGTCATAGTCGACTGGTATCTAACAGTCAATGATAAAGTAGCTACGAATGACAAGCTACATAAGATAGACCTTCATCCGACGCCCAACCTGTGACGCATGCGGGTGAGTAGATACAATAATTCATAGACTCACATGCAAACATGCAGAAGAAATTACAACATTTCTTCTTCAAGGATTGTCTGTGATAGACCTTTTAGAGCTCATTCAACCACAGAAACTTAGGTATCCACGAGGAAAAAATAACACTGCAACGTGGATCATGAGCCACACCGCGTGGTTTATTACGCAGAATAGGCATGCTACTTTCCTAGATTATTACTCTTACATCGAAATTTAACACCTTAAAATAACCCAACATAGTGCCTACAGGAGGTTATTTGGAAATATGCTGCACATCATAATCAACGGTTAAATACTTCAAATCCAGTATTTTGGATAGTAGAAGTTGATACTGATCTGTAAATAAGAATCCTAGTTGCTTCCTGAGACTCTAGTTATTGTCGAAATTTTAAGATATTATTCCAGGCGTTTACCATTGCAGAAGTCAGTTGTATTTCCTATTTGTGTTCTTTCGTTTCCTTTCTCTCGCAGAACAAGAAAGCAAATTTCCTTCAACAATGAAGTGATAGTCATTTGTGTGATATAAGTTTTTCTGTTTACTACTTTGGAAAGAAGAAATATCAAGAAGAAATTTCATTTCATATATTGCGCAATGGAGGACTGCAAATAATACATACTTTTGTTTATTCTACTCATATTACAAATTGGAGAAAAAGTTTATTTTCCTTCCTCATAAATGGAATCCCATCCTTTTCCTCTTTTTTTCCAATATCGAATGTAATGATTTATTTGCAAATACAGTTTAGAAGTTGGCCGATGAAGGCAACACATGTGAAAAAAAGAAAAAAATTGGCAGAGGGCTTAGAAGGTGCAACAGGTCTGCTAAAGAGACTTCTTATACCACGCTAAAAAAAAGGTCTAGGGGAAAAAAATTATGACTCAGTGGTATAGAGCGTTCTGCCATGTAAGTAGGAGGTCTCGGGTTCGAGTCCCAGACGAGGCACACATTTTCAACTGTCCCCTTGAAATTTATTAACGCCTGTAAGCAGATACAAAGGTCTGGATTTCATTGAAATTTCATTCTTCAAGAAGTGCAAGTTCACCAACGGTGTCTGTTTCAGATATCATATTCATATAGATGAGGCTTACGGGCCAATGATTATCTGCAGTGCGGATGCACTCACATTGCTCAAACTCTTACAGGATTCGGTAGATTGACTGCCGCGAGTAATGAGTATAGTGGGCAGGGGCACTACAAATGTAGTGTGTGGACAATAAGTAAGGAAAGAGGTTACGAGGACCGCTATCGTAAAGTGGGAAATCCGGGTTCGAGTCCTCCTCCAGCACAAAATTTCGCTGTCGTCATTCTGAAACATCCCCTTAGAAAAATTTATGAATTACTGTGCTGGTAAACCCCTTACGTTATTTGATTTTAAATTAGCTGAGCAAAACTGAATGTACCCGGACATTTCTCTCTTTACTTATTCTGATCAACAGTAAACTGACACACAATATTTTTAGCGCAACGCAATCTGGCTTTTAATAATCCATACAAAAGAATGGCCCTGACTAATAAAAACCTATACCTTTCATGAATGACTTACCTCACAAAAATCTTCATTACTCGAACTATTGCAATACAGCGAGCGCCAATACTGCCAGCTAGATAAAAGATTCTAACTACTGAAGTCACTAATTACTGATAGGCATAGTTAGCAAATGAAAGATTTTGATAGAAAAAAAACAATGTATTTACCTTAATAGTGTTCAAAAGTCATAATATATATATATATATATATATATATATATATATATATATATATATATATATATATATCAGTTCATGACATCCAGTCTTACAAATTTACTGTCTCTGATGGACACACGTCCAGATCATCCGCTCTCAAAACTCCGCCATCTCTCTCCACACATTCACCACTGCTGGCGGCTCACCTCCAACTGCGCAACGATACGCGCTGGTAACAGCCAACTGCCCAATGCTACAATGGTAAATTCCAACAATGCAAACCAGCCACAGCCTTCACACAGCACAGTCAGTGATTTTCATATAGAGCGCTACATGGCGTTACCAACATAAAAACCTACACAGGCTACTTACAATTCCAACACACAGCCGATGGTGTTTCATATTCGCATTTGAGAATACATTTGCTGTATTTGTTGACGGCTGCAGTCGTTGGAGTGCATGTTCCTTTGCACATGCATGCATGTTCGAAGGAACATTTCATCGTACTACGTATTAACAAAGGCACTGCTGTTTCGCATTTATTCGTCAATATCAGGCCCTCGACTCTCAATAAATATATCCTACCTGTACAGGAATAAAAGTAACGTATAAATCCAGATAGTGACAGATGGATGTCGACATATAATTCGTATTAACAAAGGTACTGCTGTTTCGTATTTATTCTCCAGTATCAAGCTCTCGATTTTCAATAAATATATCCTCCCTCTACGGGAATACAAGTAACATATAAATCCAGATAGTGACACGTGGACGACGACGTATGGAAATTTGTCTCTTGTCATGATCCGTGCTGGATAGCAATAGGTTAAGGCGACCGCTCGAGTAAAGCATAAAATCCAATTTAGAGTCCCAGTCCAATACAAATTTTCACTGTCGTCATTCTATTACACAGCCGATGGTGCAATTGTGAATATGGATCCTACATGTCCGATGACATTGAGAAAAAGTTCGGAAATCACATAATATGAATTTATTTTACTTCATCCTTATTCAAACGTGCCCCATATTGAAAAAAAGTATGTTTGAAGATAGTTCTCGTCACAGTGCAAGATATGAACTTAGTGCGCCATGACGCTTCCGACTGTTGCTTGGTATCTCACAACAAGAATTCGAAACATAAAATCTTTTTGTAACACGGGCAAATGATCGACATACTGGGCTGTCAAAGCAAGACACACATCACCCTACCCCCCCCCCCCCCACCCCACCCCAATACCTCCCTTGCGGCTGTTCTTCGTTGTCTGCTCTGCTAAAACACGAGTATAGGCTCACCTTTTTTTACTGTCGGGATGTATGTTGTACATGTTGTACTGTATAGTCACTGATGGACCTTAACATTACGCCCAATAGCATATTGGCTCATTCTGCATGAACTCCAGGCTCGTTTAGGATGATTATACTCTTGTGAGGCGGACAATTATTCAGCTTTCCATGGGTTCTCTTAGCGGTAACACGCCAGAGGCATCCAGCTTTGCCGTTACCGAGATTCTCGTTGGCGAGGGCTGGAGTATAATAGTCTCATCTTGGTCAAAGTCAGTACGTCAGTGGATTTCTCCATTTGCGTGCCGTATCTTTGCTAGAATGACTCCCCACTCAACTCTGCTCCACTTACACATTTTTCTTTCGGCTCATCAGTGATTATGAAGTTTTCAAAATTGGGGTCAATGCTGCGGAGGAATAGCTACAGTTTGTATGTCATAGGTGGAGCAAATTGCATTGAAATGCTTTTCAGTAAGCAATAGATATCCGATAGTGAATAATAATAGGAACAATACCAAAAAGACTTTCAAATTTTAGTTCTTACGTCACACAGAATTTGTGTTGCGGGACTGGACATTAGATGCCCATGTCCCGCTGTGGTGTGGGAGACAGGGACTAGGTAGGATACACGGAGAAGGAAGGATGAAGCAATCAGTACCATTTGTTTCATGGAGATGGAATAGGAATGAAGGCCACAAGATTAAATTCAGATGATTTAAAACAACCCAGAAAGTAATTTGATGACAAAGTCTTACATACATACATAGTGGAACGTATAAACTCATTATAGCTGCTGCACTGACTTTCCTGCCATGTAAATCATAACAAACTAAATTTTATCAAATATTTGCAGCATTCATAGTAACTGGTTTCATGCCTAGGCAGTTAGTTTAAAAAGGCTAAAAAACCAAGCTATAAGTTCGCAACAGCATCTCATTCAGTGTCATATTATCTGGCTGCGTAAGCAACAACACGTACACAGTAGCGTATCCATGCAAATAACCTGTTACTGCTGTGGAATAAAAATACTTGATTGTAGTATTGTTGTCTCTTTGAGTGTAACATTCCTCCACAGAGGAAGAACGATAGAAGGAACGAAGACGAATTTTAAAGTCACTACGAGGAAGCGGTTATTAAAGATGGATGGAGATTACAACACTAGAATGTCAACCCACTCTAAATTTCCATTTACATTAATTTAACGTATAAAGTCACAGAGAAGTACTATTGAATATACTGGGACTACTGGAGTAATTATAAAAGATACTGCCCCATAACTTGCTAGCAATCAATGTACGCCCCACTATTAAGCCAAAATTTTTTAATAATAGCATGTCATCGTCATGCACAAAAACTGATTATTGCTTGCTGCTGATCTGTTGCATCTGAAACCAGTCGTATAAATAAAGTGACTTATCTTAGCAGCCATTATTTATCAGTGCAACTATTGTAGCTAATTTATAATCCTACAGCAACGATCAAATTCGCAAGTTTGACGTTTCTGATTTCTGCTATAGAAGCTGTTCCTGCCAACATAAAAAAAATGAGGATCAGCCACACATTGATTTATTTCATATTGGTAAATAAGGAATTCGACATCTTGTTGTTATGGAATGCCAATCGTAAACTTCTTAATAACCTGATTAAATCTACACTCCTGGAAATGGAAAAAAGAACACATTGACACCGGTGTGTCAGACCCACCATACTTGCTCCGGACACTGCGAGAGGGCTGTACAAGCAATGATCACACGCACGGCACAGCGGACACACCAGGAACCGCGGTGTTGGCCGTCGAATGGCGCTAGCTGCGCAGCATTTGTGCACCACCGCCGTCAGTGTCAGCCAGTTTGCCGTGGCATACGGAGCTCCATCGCAGTCTTTAACACTGGTAGCATGCCGCGACAGCGTGGACGTGAACCGTATGTGCAGTTGACGGACTTTGAGCGAGGGCGTATAGTGGGCAGGCGGGAGGCCGGGTGGACGTACCGCCGAATTGCTCAACACGTGGGGCGTGAGGTCTCCACAGTACATCGATGTTGTCGCCAGTGGTCGGCGGAAGGGGCAAGTGCCCGTCGACCTGGGACCGGACCGCAGCGACGCACGGATGCACGCCAAGACCGTAGGATCCTACGCAGTGCCGTAGGGGACCGCACCGCCACTTCCCAGCAAATTAGGGACACTGTTGCTCCTGGGGTATCGGCGAGGACCATTCGCAACCGTCTCCATGAAGCTGGGCTACGGTCCCGCACACCGTTAGGCCGTCTTCCGCTCACGCCCCAACATCGTGCAGCCCGCCTCCAGTGGTGTCGCGACAGGCGTGAATGGAGGGACGAATGGAGACGTGTCGTCTTCAGCGATGAGAGTCGCTTCTGCCTTGGTGCCAATGATGGTCGTATGCGTGTTTGGCGCCGTGCAGGTGAGCGCCACAATCAGGACTGCATACGACCGAGGCACACAGGGCCAACACCCGGCATGGCATCATGGTGTGGGGAGCGATCTCCTACACTGGCCGTACACCACTGGTGATCGTCGAGGGGACACTGAATAGTGCACGGTACATCCAAACCGTCATCGAACCCATCGCTCTACCATTCCTAGACCGGCAAGGGAACTTGCTGTTCCAACAGGACAATGCACGTCCGCATGTATCCCGTGCCACCCAACGTGCTCTTGAAGGTGTAAGTCAACTACCCTGGCCTGCAAGATCTCCGGATCTGTCCCCCTTTGAGCATGTTTGGGACTGGATGAAGCGTTGTCTCACGCGGTCTGCACGTCCAGCACGAACGCTGGTCCAACTGAGGCGCCAGGTGGAAATGGCATGGCAAGCCGTTCCACAGGACTACATCCAGCATCTCTACGATCGTCTCCATGGGAGAATAGCAGCCTGCATTGCTGCGAGAGGTGGATATACACTGTACTAGTGCCGAGATTGGGCATGCTCTGTTGCCTGTGTCTATGTGCCTGTGGTTCTGTCAGTGTGATCATGTGATGAATCTGACCCAAGGAATGTGTCAATAAAGTTTCCTCTTCCTGGGACAATGAATTCACGGTGTTCTTATTTCAGTTTCCAGGAGTGTATATTTAACCCTTTTAAGTCACTGTTGTCACTGAACAGTGGCGGAGGCAATTTCTAAAAAATTCACCTCTAATGAATCAATCAGGTTTATCCACATTTCATGTTAGGCAGTAATTCACATGTCATCTGAAATGACGATAACATTCGAGACATTAAAAGCTGAAAACTGCTGTAATATTAATCAGTTTAGAGTACACATCAACATACGAGATACGTTTGATAAGTAATGCAATGCATTTTCTCTGAAAGCAGATTGGTATTATTCTGGATCCCAATATACCATATTATCCCGTACTCTTTCGGGTACAGCAGCCTATTTTTAAACATGATGTCCTTTCAATATGACGGCCTCATGGCGTCTTACTGGAAGGCTTTGTATACCCGCATGTTACCACTCTTCTGGTCGACGTAGGAGCCAAAGTCTTGCAGCAGCATCAATAATCTCCGCATCATCCACGCACTGCTTCCCGCGGAGTGCATTATTCATTGGGCCAAACAGACTGAAATCGGAAGGTGCCATATGTAGGCCGGGGGTGGATGAGGAAGAACAGTCAAATGAAGTTTTGCGGGCTCCTCTCGGAGGACTCACTTGTGTGAGGCCTTGCGTTTTCATGTATAAGAAGCAGGTCGTTTGAAATTTTCTGGCGATGGACACTCCGAAGTCAATTTTTTTTTTCCTTTTGGTTTCCCGAGGCTCCGTACGGCCGGCCGGCATGCTGGAGATCGGAGATCGGAATGCTTAGCGCGACCTCTTTGTTATGATGACAGACGCCTCATGCAACGACTCATCGTGCTTTTGTTCTCTGCCAGGTCTGCGTAGACATTCTGCCTATTACAGGTTTCGGCTGGGAACGTACCTCCTTTAAAGACGCCATTTTGAAGGCTACGTATAGTGCCGCCACCTATGGGAACTCCATGCAAGTATAGGGGCTCAAGTAGGAATATTCCACGATGGCACACACCAAATACTACATTTTCTCAACCGAAAATGGTCGAGAGAAAAATAGTTGCATTACTTACTGAACGATGCTCGCGTTTACCTGCTTCTTCTCAATAGAGTCAGCCACAGTTACAATGACATAGAAAGCGCAAAAGAATACTACATGCAGACATACCATAGTGTAAACATTATGTGGTTTCACAGATTTGTAGGATAACTGACAGTTTCTGATAACTGACAAATGTAACTTATATTAAAAAAATTAACTTTAACAGCGATAATTGATATCTGAAAATCACCACTTGGCACATGTCGGAGGCAACAACCTCTGTTTTTACGACGAAAAACTATGCTGGCTGCACGTTTCCGCTAAAAACACCAACGGTATCCAGTTTCAGTGGCAATGAAGATAATAAATAGGCTTTCCCCACGGCGATGTATAGGCCTGTCAGCCTAGGCCTTCAGACTTCGTATCTCGGGAGAAACGAAATATTTCTACACGCGTAAGAGTCTTACTAGCTTTTCTTAAGTGAGCTTTACTGTGGCGTTTTCATGAGAAAAATGTGTATAAATATAAGAAAAATATCTTTTCTTTGTTTGTGATGCAAATAAAATGACATCCACGTTAAGCTAAAATAAAGACTGTAAAAAATATGTGTCGACAATTCTGAGAAGTGGAACTATTGATCAAAGAAATAAAACAGGTCCGCTAGACGTAAGTTCGAGAACGCTCCCTTTCTGATATATAAGCATTTGCTCGCAGGAGGCATTGACATTTCGTTGAGGAAATTAGCACGGTAGTTGTGTTGACGCTCTGTCGACAGGATTGGGAATATGTTTTAATGTATTCCAATATCTCAATACCCTGTGTACACATTAGTCAGGGCATTATGAAATCTATAGTAAGTTTCGTGGTTCGAGTTCTGTGACACTGTAATTTTCCAACAACCTTAGGAGGCGTTCTAGAGGTGCTCACTGAGAGGACTCCAATTGTTTGCCTTTCTGGAGCGAGGAAACCTGTGCTCCTAGGACCCTGAACAAATCTGCAGCAAAGCTTAACACATGGTTTTCTGCGAAGTGGACATTTTTCTGCGTAGTGGGGCCGGCATTGTAACTTACTTCTATTTGCCGAATCAAGGTAGAAATCATTTTCGAAAAATCTGATGTTGAGTAAAATGCCGCCATCACTACAAAAGTAGTACAAAACAGAAAAGAAAACATAGTGAACAACACGTGCTTAATACAGCACAGTAACAGTAAACACAAGAGCGAAGTCACTGGAATAAAAACTAGTACACTGTAATACATAGCTAAAGGTGCCATCAGTTTATCAGACAGCAGTAATCACTAACAAGTCTGGTACTACATAATAACTCGAATCACATATCTCAAAGGAAACCATCTAGAACGCTACTATACAGGAAAAAAAAAATCTCACAGCCTTTTCGGTGCCACGTTCACTGGATATGTTTCCCTCGCTTCAGTGCGGATGACCAACTCTCGAAACATTCGACAATTCTTTTGAACACTGTGTATAAGACATTTTTAATAAATTAATTACACCAAGTTGATAAAAGGCTTTGACTGTTGTGAAGACCTATTTATACCAGCTCATGCGAGCATTAAAGGCCACAAATTCATTAGAACTCATAAAAATATTAAAAGTTTTGTCATAAGATGAACACTACGTCGAAACTACATTGCAGAGCAACTTAACAACAAATTAATAGCTTAGTTTCGTCATTTTACATTTCTGAGCACTATGGGACTTAACATCTGAGGTCATCAGCCCCTAGACTTAGAACTACTTAAACCTAACTAACCCAAGGACATCACACACATCCATGCCCGAGGCAGGATTCGAGCCTGCGACCATAGCAGCACCGCGTTTCCAGACTCAAGCGCATAGAACCGCTCGGTCACAGCGGCCGGCCATTTTACGAGAACATGTTTCTTAAGCAAGCTGTACATCTCAATTTTAACAAGACAGTCTATATGTTCTGGGCAAGTTTTATTGGCTCGATATTTTGACGTGCAATAATATCCATTTGAATTTTGTAAAAACTTATTAAAATCTGCATATTACCTTACAGGTTATTTTTATCTCACTGTATGAAGTGTCTTTCTTTTAACACGGTCATTACTAATTGCGTAGTATATTTCTCTTGTGGAAAAGTTATTTTATCTATGATCGATATAGTCGGACGTGATTTGTCTTGACAGCACCTGTTCCCTTTATTAATCAGGAGATATCGCATCTTTTGCAAGCTTCATCAAACCTGTCTTCGGTGACAAGGTTACAACGGTACCAAACTTTAGTACAGGAACAAACCTTTTTCCTGAGTGAAAGAACCACGCCTCCGACTGCCACTGGCTGACACAGGCGACCTAGAAGTAGACCAGTTCTAGTAGTGGACAGTAGCGCAGCGGAAGGCCGCCCACGTTGGCACTGACCGCCGCCCACGTTGCAGTACGATATAAAAGACAGCCGCCTGCGGTCTGCAGGTACAGTCTGCTCCCACAGCAACAACCTTATCCAGACAGCAACATGAAGTTCTTGGTAAGTTCAAATGGTTCAAATGGCTCTGAGTACTATGCGACTTAACTTCTTAGGTCATCAGGTGCCTAGAACTTAGAATTACATAAACCTAACTAACCTAAGGACATCACACACATCCATGACCGAGACAGGATTCGAACCTGCGACCGTAGCGGTCGCTCGGTTCCAGACTGTAGCGCCTAGAACCGCACGGCCACTCCTGCCGGCGCTCTTGGTAAGTGGCTGTGTTCTTCTGGAGAGTCACATATAATCAGCACATTGACTTAAATGTGCACTGTCAATAGATCCAAAGCACTTGAGAACTTGAGTACTGTATTACAAGGGGTACCAGCTATGTTGAATGAATTGTTACGAGGACCTTACCACTGCGAATGGATCGTATATGAGTGGCCTTGCCTTTTTCATCCACATCTGTAGTCCGCAAACAGATGTGCGATGTTTGTCTTCCTGTTGCAATTCCTTGGCGGATATTTAGCATTAGCTACTGAGCGAACCTTAATCACTCTAATTACACTTCGTGGTCACTATACAATATGGGTGCAGCAGCAGCTAATATGTCCCTAAACTGACCTATAAGTTGGGCCACCAAAATAGTGATAGCAAATGTTACTGTGGTGCAGTACTAATTTTCAAACCTTCCAACTTTAGAAGCTGATCATTTAAAGCAGACTTCCACGCTGTGTAAACAATCCCTAGATGAGCGGCGCATCATTTCTTTGTGTATTCTCTTTATTTCGTTTAAAAATGACCCACCAACAGATAAGGTAGCATTTTTCGAGGGCACATACAACATTATAGGTTCAGAATGGCTCTGAGCACTATGGGGCATAACATCTGAGGTCATCAGTCCCCTAGAACTTAGAACCACTTAAACCTAACTAATCTAAGGACATTACACGTATCCATGCACGAGGCAGGATTCGAACCTGCGACCGCAGCGGTCGCGCGGTTCCAGATTGAAGCGCCTAAAACGGCTCGTCCACAAAGGCCGGCCTACAACTTTCTAGTTCTCCCTGGTAGCTAAATACCGAGACTTGATTATTTGAGGTAACCTATGTAGTGATTAGCTATGAGACAACTGTATCATGGCCGAGATAGTATCTATTTACTCTACCGTCGTTAAGCGCTGTAGCTCAGATAGTATTTCGTTGTTATCTATACATAATGTGAAGAAAGTGCACAGAATCCTGACCACACATCTGTACCTGCCCCAGTATTTTTTTGTTATAAGCTAATAATGACGTTCGAGCCATTGCTAAACGTGTAAGATATTCTATCTGATATTGTTAGTCTTCAGACTAGGCGGAATTACGTATTTCAAACTAATGAGAAGTTTTTTATAGCAGAAATAAGTGTCATTTATTATTTTCTGTATTTCATCTGATACACCAACAATACTACGCTGGTTTAAGGCAGTAGCATGGCAAATAGTCAGTAGGAAGTAATTTTGGCTACAATTACGCTGCTACATAAATCATACCTGATTTTATTCCCACACACTCCCCTCTCCAGAACAATGAATTTCAGCAGATTTCCTACGAGAATTACTTTTTGCCTCCCTGTTCACGACAAGTTCGTCAGAAGCTTTGTGCAGCTTCTGTACGTGTGACACAACATGAACGTTGAGTGTACGATCGATTTCGTGATGCATGACTTGAAAATTCCTGTTCAGATTCATAGTCTTTTGGTGAACGTGCCCACGGCTTGGTATCTCAATATGAGTTGTACTGTGGTGAAATCTGATGGTCACAGTCCTAACAAAAAGTAATTGAAAAATGCTCAGCGTTTCGCCTCACTATATAAGGCTGCACAAAATATCTAAATACGCGATGTACTGTTGTGAAATCTCATGATGACAGTCCTAACAAAAAATAATTGAAAAATGGTCAGCGTTTCGCCTCACCATATAAGGCTGCACAAAATATGGATGTTGAAGTACTCCAGAACATTGTTATGAAATTGTCAACAATAGAATATGCTTCCTCCAGTTTAAAAAATCCGTACGTTCCCGAGATTTTTGGTCAGGCAGTGGCGCCTGAGTTACCTTATGCGACAGAAGAAAGGAGTAAATTGCATAAAAAATTTACAAATGGGTAGCAACCACGTAGTTGAAACCATTACAGTCAATTTTGATCCAGCACGGTGATAGCGAAGAAGACAGTGGCGCCTGAGTTACCTTGTGCAACAGAAGAAAGAAGTAAATTGCATAACAAATTTACAAATGCGTAGTAATCACGTAGTAGAAACCATTACAGTTAATTTTGATCCTGCGCTGCGATAGCGAAGAGCTTACGAGTGATCACTGAAATACTTAACTAAATCAAGAATGAATTGTTATGTTCCCTGCAAATTACAGCATTTCATTGTTAGTGTCCCTGTACAGGAATCCATTCGAAAGCCCTGGTGTAGAACTCATCTCATACTCTGAATGGAATCCACAAATGTATCAGTGCGACTAAAAATATACAAGTCTACTTTAGAACAGCAGGATGTATCTAGTGTAAATGCACTATAGAATATGGACACTTCAGAAACTGTTTTATGGGAATGGATTGTGTACCCATATCTGTTACGTATTTAATACATAGCCTGCCGCGGTAGCCGAGCGGTACTAGGCGCTTCAGTCCGGAACCGCGCGACTGCTCTGGTCACAGATTCGAATCCTGCCTCGGGCATGGATGTGTGTGATGTCCTTAGGTTGGTTAGGATTAAGTAGCTCAATGTTCTAGGGGACTGATGACCTCAGATGTTAACTCCCATAGTGCTCAGAGCCATTTGAACCATTTAAAACTTAGTTGCGTGCAACATAATGTCTATGCGTCACTTTAGGATTCCCTTCTCACAATGAACTGTAAAAATGTTGCTAATTGACGCCCTTAACGTAGACAGACTAGGGCAATAGACTAGATTGAATGAGATGCAGTTCCTCAGTGTACCTGTGGCTAAAATAACCGGGACTGTCACACAGTACTTTGTTTTGGTATTTTCCGTTGTCTCTGTTAGTTTCTTCCTTAATCGGTGTTATATCGTCCTTGTAACAGAGTGATGGCAGGAACATTATCAGAACTCGACACCTTACATCTCTGGAAGCCTCCTAGAACCTAGTGAAACATTGGAGGATCCATAAAATATTTTAGATCATCTTACATATAAGACCTAAATGGAACATTTGGAGCAGGAAACTGATAAGAGAACGTCTAGTTATTTCCGTCCATGTGTGGTGGATCCAATTTCACATCTTGCATGTTACTTCACTACTACATACTCTAGCAGCTAGAAGCCATCTCAGATTCGTTTACAGAAAGGACTTGTACTGGAATTTTTTTAATTTATGAAAAAACGAATGAACTGTTATATTTTAAACTTAATGTTTAGAAAAAACACAAATTTTGTAGTTATTTACCTCAATTTTTACCACAGTTTTTAATAGATTTGGAAAAATCTAGAGTTTCATACACCTTTAAGTATGGTTTGTATGCTGTGCAAAATTCATCGAAGAATCTCTCTTACTTATGAAGAAATGTGTACCTAGAGCAACAAATGCTGCCATTAGTAAGTGAAAAAAATGATGAAATTTCACACGTAAAAAATTACTTCGTTATGTTTTCGAACTTCCACTGCTATGGGTGTAAATTCTGAATCCTTCCTGGTCATGCTGACAAAGTTTTATGAATTTACTTGTAAAAGTATAGACAGTGGAAATTGAAATGTCCTGTGGTGCCCCTCCTGCTCCAAGTCGGCCCGTTTGACGTCCTACCCGCCTTAATTGAATTGCAGACAAGAATCGTACTGTGCCCCAAACTCTGGAGTACGTTTCCAGTTACAACGCCATTTGACTCGCACATTGTCTTGCACCAGAACCTATGGCAGGAGAGATGTATCAGTTGGAAACCCAGAACAAGTGCTCTCTTCTCACAGTGCGATCCTCTTGTTCCTCAATAGTTTTAGGTTCGGACTACATCTGTAACTTACTGTCGTGCTGTGCATTCGCTACCTTTATCCTTTCTATGTTAATGACGAATGGGCGAAGATGGCCAAAGGATCTGTTGCCGAAAGAATCTGGACAGGCAAGCAAAAGATTACTAGACACAAAGTCAGTTAAATAAATTTATTACACTCAACTTACACTGAGAAGCTGCTACACTACTGTCACTTGTTACAGCCGTAGCTAGCTACAAGCAGAGGGCTAACCCAGGCGGGCGTCTATACACACTGAATATTTGCCAGTAGGGCTATGAACAATTTGGAGTAATGATCGGCACCAACCAGCAACACGAATTCCCACTAGAAGCACGGAACTAAAGTAGAAGCAGAGAACTAGTCTGCCAGCCGGGGCGGCCGAGCGGTTCTAGGCGCTTCAGTCCGGAACCGCGCTGCTGCTACGGTCGCAGGTTCGAATCCTGCCTAGGGAATAGATGTGTGTGATGTCCTTAGTTAGGTTTAAGTAGTTCTAAGTTCTAGGGGGCTGATGACCTCAGATATTAAGTCACATTGTGCTCAGAGCCATTTTGTAGAGGTCTTAAGGTAGCCGCAGCTTATAACATCGTCCTGTCGGTTCTGGAGTTTCTTCAACGGCAGCGAAGTTCAAAGAAAGCACCGCTAGTTGCACGATTAAGAATCTTCGAAGTGTCGGGTCGGGCAGTATCGTTAAGACACTACACATGCTTAGTGAAGTCCCCTCGTAGATACACGATGCCTTTGACGCTCTATGGCCTATTTACGCCCCCATCCTTTCTATCAAATGCTGATAATTCAGTTTCGCCCGGCTATTGCTAATACTCTATGGGCAACAACGTCGAGTGAATCCTGTTGTTGTTGTGGTCTACAGTCCTGAGACTGGTTTGATGCAGCTCTCCATGCTACTCTATCCTGTGCAAGCTTCTTCATCTCCCAGTATCTACTGCAACCTACATCCTTCTGAATCTGCTTAGTGTATTCATCTCTTGGTCTCCCTCTACGATTTTTACCCTCCACACTGCCCTCCAATGCTAAATTTGTGATCCCTCGATGCCTCAAAACATGTCCTACCAACCGATCCCTTCTTCTAGTCAAGTTGTGCCACAAACTTCTCTTCTCCCCAATCCTATTCAATACCTCCTCATTAGTTAGGTGATCTACCCACCTTATCTTCAGCATTCTTCTGTAGCACCACATTTCGAAAGCTTCTATTCTCTTCTTGTCCAAACTAGTTATCGTCCATGTTTCACTTCCATACATGGCTACACTCCATACAAATACTTTCAGAAACGACTTCCTAACACTTAAATCTATACTCGATGTTAACAAATTCTTCTTCTTGAGAAACGCTTTCCTTGCCATTGCCAGTCTACATTTTATATCCTCTCTACTTCAACCATCATCAGTTATTTTGCTCCCCAAACAGCAAAACTCCTTTACTACTTTAAGTGTCTCATTTCCTAATCTAATTCCCTCAGCATCACCCGACTTAATTTGACTACATTCCATTATCCTCGTTTTCCTTTTGTTGATGTTCATCTTATATCCTCCTTTCAAGACACTGTCCATTCCGTTCAACTGCTCTTCCAAGTCCTTTGCTGTCTCTGACAGAATTACAATGTCATCGGCGAACCTCAAAGTTTTTACTTCTTCTCCATGAATTTTAATACCTACTCCGAATTTTTCCTTTGTTTCCTTTACTGCTTGCTCAATATACAGATTGAATAACATCGGGGAGAGACTACAACCCTGTCTTACTCCTTTCCCAACCACTGCTTCCCTTTCATGCCCCTCGACTCTTATAACTGCCATCTGGTTTCTGTACAAACTGTAAATAGCCTTTCGCTCCCTGTATTTTACCCCTGCCACCTTCAGAATTTGAAAGAGAGTATTCCAGTTAACATTGTCAAAAGCTTTCTCCAAGTCTACAAATGCTAGAAACGTAAGTTTGCCTTTCCTTAATCTTTCTTAAACTAATAGTTCGGTAATTTTCACATCTGTCAATACCTGCTTTCTTTGGGATTGGGATTATTATATTCTTGTTGACGTCTTAGGTTATTTCGCCTGTCTCATACATCTTCCTCACCAGATGGTAGAGTTTTGTCAGGACTGGCTCTCCCAACGTTGTCAGTAGTTCTAATGGAATGTTGTCTAATCCGGGGGCCTTGTTTCGCCTCAGGTCTTTCAGTGCTCTGTAAAACTCTTCACGCAATATCGTATCTCCCATTTCATCTTCATCTACATCCTCTTCCATTTCCATAATATTGTCCTCAAGTACATCGCCCTTGTATAAACCCTCTATATACTCCTTCCACCTTTCTGCCTTCCCTTCTTTGCTTAGAACTGGGTTGCCATCTGAGCTCTTGATATTCATACAAGTGGTTCTCTTCTCTCCAAAGGTCTCTTTAATTTTCCTGTAGGCAGTATCTATCTTACCCCTAGTGAGACAAGCCTCTACATCCTTACATTTGTCCTCTAGCCATCGCTGCTTAGCCATTTTGCACTTCCTGTCGATTTCATTTTTGAGACGTTTGTATTCCTTTTTGCCTGCTTCATTTACTGCATTTTTATATTTTCTCCTTTCATCAATTAAATTCAATATTTCTTCTGTTACCCAAGGATTTCTATTAGCCCTCGTCTTTTTACCTACTTGATCCTCTGCTGCCTTCACTACTTCATCCCTCAGAGCTACCCATTCTTCTTCTACTGTATTTCTTTCCCCCATTCCTGTCAATTTTTCCCTTATGCTCTCCCTGAAACTCTCTACAACCTCTGGTTCTTTCAGTTTATCCAGGTCCCATCTCCTTAAATTCCCACCTTTTTGCAGTTTCTTCAGTTTCAATCTGCAGTTCATAACCAATAGATTGTGGTCAGAATCCACATCTGCCCCAGGAAATGTCTTACAATTTAAAACCTGGTTCCTAAATCTCTGTCTTACCATTATATAATCTATCTGATACCTTTTAGTATCTCCAGGATTCTTCCAGGTATACAACCTTCTTTTATGATTCTTGAACCAAGTGTTGGCTATGATTAAGTTATGCTCTGTGCAAAATTCTACAAGGCGGCTTCCTCTTTCATTCCTTCCCCCCAATCCATATTCACCTACTATGTTTCCTTCTCTCCCTTTTCCTACTGACGAATTCCAGTCACACATGACTATTAAATTTTCGTCTCCCTTCAGTACCTGAATAATTTCTTTTATCTCGTCATACATTTCATCTATTTCTTCATCATCTGCAGAGGTAGTTGGCATATAAACTTGTACTACTGTAGTAGGCATGGGCTTTGTGTCTATCTTGGCCACAATAATGCGTTCACTATGCTGTTTGTAGTAGCTAATCCGGACTCCTATTTTTTTATTCATTATTAAACCTACTCCTGCATTACCCCTATTTGATTGTGTATTTAAAACCCTGTAATCACCTGACCAAAAGTCTTGTTCCTCCTGCCACCGAACTTCACTAATTCCCACAATATCTAACTTTAACCTATCCATTTCCCTTTTTAAATTTTCTAACCTACCTGCCCGATTAAGGGATCTGACATTCCAAGCTCCGATCCGTAGGACGCCAGTTTTCTTTCTCCTGATAACGACGTCCTCCTGAGTAGTCCCCGCCCGGAGATCCGAATGGGGGACTATTTTACCTCCGGAATATTTTACCCAAGAGGACGCCATCATCATTTAATCATACAGTAGAGCTGCGTGTCCTCGGGAATGTTATTCCTTCATGATCTTGGAGTCGCTGTCCAAACTGTGTCATGAGGCACTTATGAGTGCTCCTTAGCATCACACATTAACAGATGGAACCCTCTCCCCCCCACTCGAATAGTGCGTGATGCTACCTGGGAAATTTTATATCTTTTCGTGGAACTGCTGAGGCCGCATAGATTGAGTACGTTGTTGGTGGTGTCAGCGAGTGACATCCACGTCGTGTCGCCTTTCGCAGGTGGTCGTGCTGGTGGCGTGTGTGGCGATGGCGTCCTGCCAGCAGGAGCTGCAGCGTGAGAAGCGTGGATACCTCGGCTTGGGTGCCGGACTTCTGGCCGCCCCCGCCGTCGCCGCCCCCGCTGTGGTCGCCGCCCCCGCAGTCGCCGCCGTCGCTGCCCCCGCAGTCGTCGCCGGACCCGCCGTCGGCTACGGTTATGGCTACCTCGGCGGTGTCCACGGTGTGCATGGTTGAAGCGCCTTCCTCTCTAATATCCGTGTGCTGTATTTCTTTGTTGCTGTGGCCTCATTAAATCTCCTTCTTGTAATTTAACATATTGTGTTTCTTCTTTATTTTCTCTCTTCATGTACCAAAGTACCTAATTACATCTTAGTATCATGATTTGACATCACCAATGGTGTCAACAAAGAAAGGGAGTGCCATCGACATGATACCGCTAATGGTCACACAGTGTGTCCCAGTTCCATTAAGACTGCGGCTATGAAAAATAAAACACATGGATGTTCACAAAATCACTGAAATAATTCAAAATAGTCTTTCCCCGAATCAAAACACAGCTGAAATAGTTTTAAACGTGTTTTCTAAAAGTCACTCTAGTCCTTTATTGGTGTTGCATTTAGTACTGCAGTGTAATTTTCTTGCGTTCCTTAATCGCGTCGTTTCATTGCCATATTCAGTTTCGGGAATAACCAGACGTTGGGCCGGCCGCGGTGGTCTCGCGGTTCTAGGCGCTGAGTCCGGAACCGGACGACTGCTACGGTCGCAGGATCGAATCCTGCCTCGGGCATGGATGAGTGTGATGTCCTTAGGTTAGTTAGGTTTTAAGTAGTTCTAAGTTCTAGGGGACTGATGACCTCAGAAGTTAAGTCCCACAGTGCTCAGAGCCATTTGAACCATTTTGAACCAGACGTTGGTTGGGGCCAAATGCGGACAAATAGGGTATGTGATCCATTTACCGGCCAAAACCTGGTGCTCATACTGTGCTTTGTGAGCTGGGGTGTCCTCACTGAAGTGCAACCAGGAACTTGCCTTTCGGTACTCGGGTCGAATTCGCCGAATTCTCGGGCACTAACACTGGAGGACTATAAAAACTCGATGTTACCTCAGTGTTCCACTGCCATTTTCTGACGAGTGTCAGACACGTAGTGTTGAATTCCCAGGTAGGATGGCAGCTGCAGAAACGCTTTGACTTTCTACATAGCTGTTCTTGAAGCTTCAAGAATAGTAACGTCGCTGCTCGCTTCGAGATAACACTTCAGTTTGGAATTTCACATAACAAACAGTGCTAACGGAACTGGGACGCAGATGCTGTGTATATTAAGATTCTGTGCCAATATGCAAAATGTTTTGTAGAGAAATGCACGTGAAGTAGATTAAATTAAAGAAACAAGCAGCTATAAGTCATCTGTTAAATTGCAACGTGACAACTAATCGCGCAGACATATTGTGAAATGCTCTTTTAGGTGTGGGTGGTACGACTGGGCCTGTTAGGAGGACAGTTGTCGTTGCTTTTCTCTCTTACGGCTCCTGTAAGCCACCGTCTGTAGTAAATGGATTCTCAAGTTCGTGTGGCCCACGAAATTACTGGCCCCTTAAAGTTATTGCCGGGTATTAATAATTTCTAGTGGAAGGTTTTGACCAACCAGTAAAAATTAGCACGCAACGGATAACGCAATATTTCTTTTTTGAACGACTACAGAACGTACCTATACAGGGCTTACTAGGCAACATATATAGCTTTCATTTTCTTAATTTCGTGACCCAGGATTTGACTGAGGTACTGATTTTGAGCTATTCTCTGTGATGAGGGAGCAAATAACTAGCAAAAGATATGGCTTAAAAGATATTTTTTCAGCATCAATGACGTTCAAGCTACTGGACTTATTTCTGTTGCAATGAACATGATCACAATTGGTCTCGCTAGTTAACATCGTTCAGTTCGGCCACGTAATTATGGAATCGGAGACTGGATCGCAGACCTGGCTTCAACGTAATTTTCTACAAACACGCAATTACACCGAAACCCATGCTTATTGTATTAAGTTGCTATTGGGCACGCAAAACAAGTTGAACAAAGACGCTACAGGTTAACTAGGTCAGGGTGGAAGAGAATTTCAGAAATCTTTGTCAAGACAAATGGCATTAAAATCAGATCCTTTGCTAAATTCATGAGCTTAAGCCGTGTATATTCCGTAATGCACAACAGTGCCAATAAATCATTTAGTTACGGGGGAGCACACGAAACATTATTACTTCACACGTGGCCAAGTTTCAGCGGGCAACAAAAATCCAGAAAAATACGGAAACACAAGATTATTCTTTCACTATTTACACTCGCACAGTATCGTATGGTTATCCATCGTTTACAATACATTTTAAGTTCGAAACTAGACAGAGTCAATGTGGCGGTTGCTCCGACCTACCACGTGGCGCGAAAACAAGTCCACAAAGTAACATACAGAAAATAAATAAAAGTCCTCCAAAATAATACTGAAAATGTAAGAGCAGATTAAAACACATTTAATAAGTGGATTTCCGTTAAGCGGAGAGCAATAATAATGACCGTGAGCTTAAGGCCCATGGTGCTGACGTGACCAAAGTCCAAACGTAAAGTTCTACTGAAATGTGAATAAACTGTGAAAATAAACTCCGTTATGGGTGTTTACTGATTATCTTGCATCTGATTTGAACAACTGGACTTCATTACTGAACTGATTTCACACAATCTAACACCTCTGTTACTTTACCAAATCGAGAGCTGCGTCTCCACGTCTGTTCAGTGCCGGGTCCCAGGAGCAAGAGACGACCGGACACCTCGCCTAACCGAACTTCGTTCAAAAGGTGGTGGAGGGAAGGTTCGCCAGCCTAACAGAGCCGAACCGCGAGATTTCGCGAGCTTTTTGACCTGCCTTGCCCACCATCTCTGCTAAACTTACGTTTAGCGGGATTGCTACTATCCTACCACAGAACAAAGCTACGCATGCACAGCTACGACCTTTGACTACGCTTTCTGCTACATCATTAACTATTTCAATCACACAAACCAGATCGCATAAAGGAATGGCAACTAGGAAATGTGGCACACATAAAATGAATGAATGACTGAATAAGTAAATAAATAAACACTTGGTCCATTCTCTTCTGTACGTTACCCTAGTAATTACTTCCGCTGAATAAACAGCACTCGCAATAGTTCTCATGTGCCAGGATTTATTCAAGAAAATATGGAACGGGACAACAAGTACCGTTTCCAAATTTATACTGGAAATCTCAGTTGAAACTTTAACGATACCGTGAAGATTTCCTGTATTGGAGCTCTCAATGGATATTAATGTAAAAGCGATGGAAAAATCATATGGTAGAGTATTCAGGAGGCATTCGATGACTGTAGAACGGTTTCTGACCACATAATTGGTTCCGTAAGATACATGTTGTAGTTCACAATTTTCAGCTTTCTTGTAGACGCATTTGATGGTGTGTAGAGGGAGCAGTTTGCACGACAGATTACTTTTAATTCAAGAGCGCCAGTTTTCTGTATAGGTCTGAAACCTAAATTTAGCCCAATTTTTGGAAATGTTACATATTACACCATGGGACACACATTATACGAAATACAGCCAGCCTTTGGGACAACAGTAATTAAAAATTACCGAAAAATAGTTAGGTGTCATTGTAATAAAATGTAACACAGAAACGTTCCACACTGTTGACCATTAAGGACCATGAAGGAAGCAAGCATCAAATGTCAACATGGCGTTAAGTATACCATATACTAGGTTATGCAAATGATTAGCATTTCAACACAACTACACGAAACAGTAAGGTGTTACGGCATTTAGATTCTCTATATGAGGAATGAATTTTCATTTAGAATTTCTATACGAATGCAGCTTGCTCAGAAACATTTACTGCGACAGTTCAGAACTCAACAGCGGCAGGATTGTGTTTTATCCATACTCGTTTTGGTTACCACTCGTTCTTACACATACGCCATCATATTTCAAAGACACTCGTGTGAACACGTGGCTCCCCTTCGACTTCGCCACATTCATCGACCACATTCTCCTGTATCGCGCGCATGTTTCAACTGATGTGCAAGCTCCTAATGCCCCTAATGTCCCCATTGCCAGTAATTTGAGGCATTATATTCAGGTAAGCGTGGAGTTCATGCTACTGAACTTCTTGTATCATTATCCGTTCGTATTAAGTTCGCGCTAGTGTCGTATGAAGGATGGAAAGTGGAAAGGCACTCCATCGTGCATAACCAACATCGGTTGTCTTAAACGCGGCCAGATTTCGGCGCAGTACGTGTTAATTTTTCACTCACAATTCCTGCCCATACAATGATACTAAAGCGAAACTGCTGCCTCGCTTCGACATTCACCGAGGATTTGTTGCATCGGCATCTGCGAATTCAGGACATTCAGCACTCCGTCTTAGACCACATCGGCAGATCGGTAATCTAGCATGCTGATTTTGCTACCTGATAGCTTGCATATGTTAGAAATGATGTAGGTAACGTAACGTGATTCGTCCATCGATAGCCAAAGCGGTTAAGACAATCGCTCGAGGAAAGCGGAAACCCCGGATTCGAGTCCCAGTCCTATACAAATTTTCATTGTCGTCATTCCATTACACAGTCGATTGTGCAGTTGCGAATATAGATCCCGCATGTCAGATGATGCAGATAAAAGATTCAGAAATCACATTATATGAAATTATTTTACTGCATCTTTATTCATATATGTTCCATATTGGGAAAAAACCCTGAAAAGATGTAGGAGTTTGCTGATAGTTTTCGTCACAGTGCAAGATGTGAACATAGCGCTCCATGAAGAATCTGACTGTTGGAGGTTTGTTATCTCACATCAAGAATTAGAAACATAAAACATTTTGCTGCTACGGCCGCAGGTTCGAATCCTGCCACAGGCATGGATGTGTGTGATGTCCTTAGGTTAGTTAGGTTTAAGTAGTTCTAAGTCTAGGGGACTGATGACCTCAGATGTTAAGTCCCATAGTGCTTAGAGCCATTTCAACCATAAAACATTTGTCAACAATGGGTATACCTCAAAGGTAAAGAAAGGAAACGATGTCATACACAATACATAATTATTTGACTATGCGACTAGGACTGAGGATGCAGGTAAACAGCTAACAGTGTGTCGACGAAAAGGAAAGTGATATGAGTTGTCACACTGTGTTAATACTTCACTCACTCTTTTCAAAGCATCAGATCTTCCATGAGTTTAACAAATCTGCAAGTAAAACTTCGACATCTCTTTCGTACTTTTCTATTTCCCCTATCTATTCCTTGTGTAACTGTCAGACAGTGGCCTTCCGCATATTCTGATATTGGAACATAAGATTGTGGTAATCCTTGTTGGCTCCTAGAGTATTTTGAACAATATATTGTAAGAGGTCCGTGATTAAGGAATTTGTTGCTAGTGCACTCGAGCAGATGTAATTTCGATGGATTGCTCACGCGCTGCCTGCGATATGTAAGCTATAAGAGAATCTCAGGCCAGAGAGCTGTGTTGTCAGCAGTAGGAACTGTGTAGCAGTTATAGTAGTAGTAGCGAGCAGTCGTGTGTGTGGAGTTGGCTGGGCCGGTCGTGTGGAGCGATGGCGGTTCCTGAGCATTGTAGTATAAGGTAAAAGCAGCCTCGCGCATGTGTACTATTGTTATATCAAGTCCCATGTAAATGGTTTTAAAAAAAGTCTCTTAATAATAATCTTCCTTATAAAAATTAACTTTTGACAATTATTCATTACGGTTTAAAGAATTTACTAATTTCTCCAATCCATGGTCATCCCGATTATTGTAAAGAAAAATCAGTTGCTTCAATTTTTATGCATGAAAAAATTTATCGGCCAGCACTGCTCTGGGCTGTGTCAGAAAAATTTCTTATAGGAGCAGATATATATGCTTTATCCGGCGACTTAATTGAGGTAAGAATTTTCATTTTTTTATTCAGAATGATCTTTCAGGGCCATGACGCAGCATTGCTGACGTCCAAATTCACCAGTTTAGATTCACAGTCAGTCAATTATTGAAAGGTTGTATATGAGTCAGATTTTTTATTATGAGGTTAGTCACATTGTATTATTGGTAGGCTACACTGAGTGAGAATGATATAAATAATTATATTTTTTACTGTTGTGGGGTTTCGGAAATTATCTGTTGGGAGGTTACAATATTCTACGGGAAATTTACAGTTCGTGGAGCTGTAAAGAAGCTGCTAGTCAGATCAAGACGGAAGTGATAAATGTCTCCAACCGATGGTCGCATTTTCAGGACACGTTCATCCACAACATATTTTTCGACTACAAGCCACATACAACTGTAATTGCACTAGGAATACGTCATCTAAAGAGATACTGCACTAAACAGGGCGGAGCTTGTGGCCGTCGCTGACCACACGGAGTCAGGCTTATTCGGCCTACTGGCAGACATCTTGTTACGTATCTCCTTTCCATATCACTATCAGCTTCGCAAATAAAGGACTGCTCTCCATAAGTAAAAAGCAGTGCACTGTACTGTCCATAAAATGCCGTTGGTAAGAGTGAAGTATTCCTGTAGCTTTAGCCCACCTGTTCAAGATATTCTGGAGATTTTGGTTTAAAATGAAAGGGAGCCATCTAGCTCGGAGGGAGTCTAATTGCGAGTGAAAGTCTGTATAACGAGAAGAAAGTGAACTTACTTGCGAACTGAAAAAAATGGCTCTGAGCACTATGGGATTTAACATCTGAGGTCATCAGTCCCCTAGAACTTAGAACTACTTGAACGTAACTAACCTAAGGACATCACACACATCCATGCTCGAGCTAGGATTCGGACCTGCGACCGTAGCCGTCGCGCGGTTCCAGACTGAAGAAGTGCCTAGAACCGCTCGGCCACATCGGCCGCCTTTGCGAACTGATCTCGTGCTTCTCCATCGCTCAAATATCTACAGTCTCGGTGCTACTCTGAGACATATATCACCGGACCCACAGACACTACATGAAAAAAGTGGAAAAATATGGCTAAAACTGTTGGATAAATAATAGTGGAGGGAAGATGATGTACGCCCTTCTGAATCAGAATCTGTGGTACTCTGAAATAATGATTTTTGTCTCATGCGAACACTGTAAATTAAGAACGAAAGAGCATTATCTATTTCACTATCAGAGACTGGCAACAAATTCCCTGATAGTCACAATAAGGATTGGAAGGCTCACAGTAGCCAGGTGCGTAAAGCACGACCCTTCAGTTTGTGTGAAAAATCCAGACATTACTTCGGATTTTGTTGTCTCCTGGATGAATTTTTACTCTGCGGCGGAATGTGCGCTGACACGAAACTTCTTGGCGGTTTAAAACTGTGTGCAGTAACGGGACTTGAACTGGGACCTTTCTGTAACGCAGGCAAGTGGTTCACCTACTCTGCTGTCAAAATTCTACCATGCGTCGCTCCCTCCTCCAAACACACAAAATCTCCCTTCCGACTGTGTTTCGTAGTCTGCTCTGTTTAAACACAATTATAGGTTCACAATTTTTACTGTCAGGATGAATGGTGTACTGTATACCCTCTGATGGAACTTAACATTACGCCCATCTTTTTAATAGTGAGTTGGTTCATTCGGCATGAACCCCAGTCACATTTAGGACGATTATACACTTCAGAGGCGGACATTTTTTCAACTGCAAGATGCCTTCTCATGCTACCTCTATCGGGGAAGATCATACTTGAGTATGAATGGGTGGAGATTGTCAGTAACGATGTCTCCGTATAGTCTGCTGCCGTCATATCGCCTTCTCTTCGTGATAGGTTCTGTGGAAGCCCAAGTGAATGCTTCCCATACGAAAATACTGTCTCCACCAGCTTGCTTCGGCGGCACGGTGCACGTTTTGTAAAGTCGTTCGCCTGGATCCCTTGTCTACTGCAATCTTAATCGACGACGTTTTTGGGCCAACACGCCATCATGTAAGAGTTGTATGCTACGGAGCCGAATGATCTAAAATGTGAGCTGAACACTGTGCTACGAAACACTTGAGCCTGCACCAACAGTGGCGTCAGATCTGCCAGAGATCTTCAATTACCCTGCCTTATTCAGAGGGCAATATTTCCACCTCGGGTTTCTGTGAAGAGGTGTGGACGTCCAACACCTTATTGCCTACTCCGTGTTTCACCATTCTTCAAACACTTTTCGTATATGCTCGCGACAATAAGACACGGGAGATTTCCAGCGTTACCGTTAGCGAAATGCTTTTTCGTGAGGACTGGACCATAACATTCTCACCGTGGTAAAAGTCAGTACATCAGTGGCTTTCTGCATTGCGTCCCGTATCTTCGCTAGAATGATTTCCCATTCGACTCTGCTCCAGTTATATACTTTCAATTCGGCTCTTTAGTAATTTCACAGCTTTCAAAATAATGGACAAACGCTGCAGAGAAATATCTGCATTTTGTATGTGACAGAGGGACAGTAGGCAGTAGATTTCCGGTAGTGAATAATAATAGAAACAGTACCAACAGTATTTTAAATTTTTTGCATTTATGCCACACAGAATTTGTGTCTGGGGGATCTGAGGTCACAAACCTATGTTCTGTTGTGGTGTGAGAGAGAAGGAGTAGATAGGGCATACGGAGAAGGAATAATGAAACAATCACTTTTCTTTCGCCGGCCGCTGAGGCCGAGCGGTTCTAGGCGCTTCAGTCTGGAACCTCGCTGGTGCTACGGTCACAGGTTCGAATCCTGCCTAGGGCATGATGTGTGTGATGTCCTTGGGTTTCTTAGGTGTAAGTAGTTCTAAGTCTAGCAGACTGACGATCTCAAATGTTAAGTCCCATAGTGCTTGGAGCCATTTGAAGTACTCTTTCAATCCTGGAGATGGAATAGGAATGAACACCGCAAGATTAATTTCAGATAATTGATAACAACCCAGACAGTAATTCTATCACAAAGTATTATATGTAATAATGCTATACGTTTGCAAGTGTGTCTCATTCACATCGTATTATCTGGCTGCGGATACATCGTAGAGCATTCGTCTGAATAACCTGTTATTGCTGTGGGAAAACAAATTCACTATTATAGTATTGTTGTCTTTGTGAGTGTGACATTTCTCCGCAGGAAGATAAGGAGTAAAGGAACGAAAATTAATTTTAATGTCACTACGAGGACATGGTTATTAAATGTGAATAGAAATTACAACTCTAGAATGTGCAGCCCAGCCTTAAACCCCATTTACATGTTCAGAACATGTAAAATCACAAAGAAAAAGACTGAATATACTGGGACTGGGAGAGTACTTATAAAAGATACTGCCCCATAGCTTGTAAATATTCAATGAGAGGAAGAGTGAACCACCCGCAGTTGCTATGATGAACCCCATTATTAACGCAAAAAATGTCATCGTCATGCACAAAAGTTGACTATTGTTGCTGATAGTCTGTAACGATTGAAACTAGTCGCATAAATAAAGTGATTCATCCTAGCAGCCATTGCTGATCAGTGCAACAATTGCAGCGAATTTTTAGTTGTACAGGAACAATCAAATTCCGAAGTTTGTCATTTCTGATTTCAGTTACACAAGGTGTTCCTGCCAAAATGAACAAACTGAGAATTAGCAATACATTGATTTATTTCATGTTGATAAACAAGGACTTCGTTAAATATTACTGGACAACGTCCTGTTGTTACTGAATATCAGTCGTTAACTTCATAATAACGATTACAACCTACAGGGTGTTTCAAAAATGACCGGTACATTTGAAACGGCAATAAAAACTAAACGAGCAGCGATAGAAATACACCGTTTGTTGCAATATGCTTGGGACAACAGTACATTTTCAGGCGGACAAACTTTCGAAATTACAATAGTTACAATTTTCAACAACAGATGGCGCTGCAAGTGATGTGAAAGATATAGAAGACAACGCAGTCTGTGGGTGCGCCATTCTGTACGTCGTCTTTCTGCTGTAAGCGTGTGCTGTTCTCAACGTGCAAGTGTCCTGTAGACAACATGGTTTATTCCTTAGAACAGAGGATTTTTCTGGTGTTGGAATTCCACCGCCTAGAACACAGTGTTGTTGCAACAAGACGAAGTTTTCAACGGAGGTTTAATGTAACCAAAGGACCGAAAAGCGATACAATAAAGGATCTGTTTGAAAAATTTCAACGGACTGGGAACGTGACAGATGAACGTGCTGGAAAGGTAGGGCGACCGCGTACGGCAACCACAGAGGGCAACACGCAGCTAGTGCAACAGGTGATCCAACAGCGGCCTCGGGTTTCTGTTCGCCGTGTTGCAGCTGCGGTCCAAATGACGCCAACGTCCACGTATCGTCTCATGCGCCAGAGTTTACACCTCTATCCATACAAAATTCTAACGCGGCAACCCCTCAGCGCCGCTACCATTGCTGCACGAGAGACATTCGCTAACGATATAGTGCACAGGATTGATGACGGCGATATGCATGTGAGCAGCATTTGGTTTACTGACGAAGCTTATTTTTACCTGGACGGCTTCGTCAATAAACAGAACTGGCGCATATGGGGAACCGAAAAGCCCCATATTGCAGTCCCATCGTCCCTGCATCCTCAAAAAGTACTGGTCTGGGCCGCCATTTCTTCCAAAGGAATCATTGGCCCATTTTTCAGATCCGAAACGATTACTGCATCACGCTATCTGGACATTCTTCGTGAATTTGTGGCGGTACAAACTGCCTTAGACGACACTGCGAACACCTCGTGGTTTATGCAAGATGGTGCCCGGCCACATCTCACGGCTGACGTCTTTAATTTCCTGAATGAATATTTCGATGATCGTGTGATTGCTTTGGGCTATCCGAAACATACAGGAGGCGGCGTGGATTGGCCTCCCCATTCGCCAGACATGAAACCCTGTGACTTCTTTCTGTGGGGACACTTGAAAGACCAGGTGTACCGCCAGAATCCAGAAACAATTGAACAGCTGAAGCAGTACATCTCATCTGCATGTGAAGCCATTCCGCCAGACACGTTGTCAAAGGTTTCGGGTAATTTCATTCAGAGACTACGCCATATTATTGCTACGCATGGTGGATATGTGGAAAATACCGTACTATAGAGTTTCCCAGACCGCAGCGCCATCTGTTGTTGACAATTGTAACTACTGTAATTTCGAAAGTTTGTCTGCCTGAAAATGTACTGTTGTCCCACGCATATTGCAACAAACGGTGTATTTCTATCGCTGCTCGTTTAGTTTTTATTGCCGTTTCAAATATACCGGTCATTTTTGAAACACCCTGTATATTTCAACTTCAGTGCATCCTTCATTGAGCCAGACAGACCGAAGTCGGAAAGTGTGAGATCTGGGCTGTAGAGTGGATGAGGAATAACAGTCAAATGAAGTTTTCTGAGCTCCTCTCGAGGGTTGACTTGTGTGGAGATTTGCGCTTTCACGTAGAAGGAGAAGTTAGTTTGCTTTTTTGACGACGAACGCCCTGAAGTCGGTTGTTCTCTTTTCTTTTCAGTTTTATGAGGCTGCGTGCGGCCGGCTGGCACGCGGGAGATCGGCCAGGTTTGCGCCACCTCGTTACGATGCTGACAGACGCCTCACCCAACGACTCACCGTGCTTTTGTTCACTGACAGGTCAATGTAGACATCTTGCAAGCGATTATGTATATTACAGAAGCTCTGATTCTCCGCCGAAAGAAACACAGTCACAGGACTCTACTTGGCACGCACCTCCATACAGACGTCATTTTGAAGGTTACGTACAGCGCCGCTATATAGGGAACTTCGTTGCATTGTATTTTCAACCGAAAATGGCCGAGAGAAGAAAGTGTTGCATTACTTAACGAATGCCCCCCGTGTATCCTAGCTATTTCTTAATAGTTTGAATATTAATTAGAATGATATACAAAGCAGAAAAGAATACTATATGCAGACAAACCTTGTTGTTGTTGTTGTTGTGGTCTTCAGTTCTGAGACTGGTTTGATGCAGCTCTCCATGCTACTCTATCCTGTGCAAGCTTCTTCATCTCCCAGTACCTACTGCAACCTACATCTTTCTGAATCTGCTTAGTGTATTCATCTCTTGGTCTCCCCCTACGATTTTTACCCTCCACGCTGCCCTCCAATACTAAATTGGTGATCCCTTGATGCCTCAGAACATGTCCTACCAACCGATCCCTTCTTCTGGTCAAGTTGTGCCACAAACTTCTCTTCTCCCCAATCCTATTCAATACTTCCTCATTAGTTATGTGATCTACCCATCTAATCTTCAGCATTCTTCTGTAGCACCACATTTCGAAAGCTTCTATTCTCTTCTTGTCCAAACTATTTACCGTCCATGTTTCGCTTCGATACATGGCTACACTCCATACAAATACTTTCAGAAATGACTTCCTGACACTTAAGTCTATACTCGATGTTAACAAATTTCTCTTCTTCAGAAACGCTTTCCTTGCCATTGCCAGTCTACATTTTATATCCTCTCTACTTCGACCATCATCAGTTATTTTGCTCCCCAAATAGCAAAACTCCTTTACTACTTTAAGTGTCTCATTTCCTAATCTAATACCCTCAACATCACCCGACTTAATTCGACTACATTCCATTATCCTCGTTTTGCTTTTGTTGATGTTCATCTTATATCCTCCCTTCAAGACACTATCCATTCCGTTCAACTGCTCTTCCAAGTCCTTTGCCGTCTCTGACAGAATTACAATGTCATCGGCGAACCTCAACGTTTTTATTTCTTCTCCATGGATTTTAATACCTACTCCGAATTTTTCTTTTGTTTCCTTTACTGCTTGCTCAATATACAGATTGAATAGCATCGGGGAGAGGCTACAACCCTGTCTCACTCCCTTCCCAACCACTGCTTCCCTTTCATGCCCCTCGACTCTTATAACTGCCATCTGGTTTCTATATAAATTGTAAATAGCCTTTCGCTCCCTGTATTTTACCCCTGCCACCTTTAGAATTTGAAAGAGAGTATTCCAGTCAACATTGTCAAAAGCTTTCTCTAAGTCTACAAATGCTAGGAACGTAGGTTTGCCTTTCCTTAATCTTTCTTCTAAGATAAGTCTTAAGGTCAGTATTGCCTCACGTGTTCCAGTATTTCTAAGGAATCCAAACTGATCTTCCCCGAGGTCGGCTTCTACTAGTTTTTCCATTCGTCTGTAAAGAATTCGTGTTAATATTTTGCAGCTGTGGCTTATTAAACTGATTGTTCGGTAATTTTCACATCTGTCCACACCTGATTTCTTTGGGATTGGAATTATTATATTCTTCTTGAAGTCTGAGGGTATTTCGCCTGTTTCATACATCTTGCTCACCAGATGGTAGAGTTTTGTCAGGACTGGCTCTCCCAAGGCCGTCAGTAGTTCCAATGGAATGTTGTCTACTCCGGGGCCTTGTTTCGACTCAGGTCTTTCAGTGCTCTGTCAAACTCTTCACGCAGTATCGTATCTCCCATTTCATCTTCATCTACATCCTCTTCCATTTCCATAATATTGTCCTCAAGTGCATCGCCCTTGTATAGACCCTCTACATACTCCTTCCACCTTTCTGCTTTCCCTTCTTTGCTTAGAACTGGGTTTTCATATGAGCTCTTGATGTTCATACAAGTGGTTCTCTTATCTCCAAAGGTCTCTTTAATGTTCCTGTAGGCAGTATCTATCTTACCCCTAGTGAGATAAGCCTCCACATCCTTACATTTGTCCTCTAGCCATGCCTGCTTAGCCATTTTGCACTTCCTGTCGATATCATTTTTGAGACGTTTGTATTTCTTTTTGCCTGCTTCACTTACTGCATTTTTATATTTTCTCCTTTCATCAATTAAATTCAATATTTCTTCTGTTACCCAAGGATTTCTACTAGCCCTCTTCTTTTTACCTACTTGATCCTCTGCTACCTTCACTACTTCATCCCTCAAAGCTACCCATTCTTCTTCTACTGAATTTCTTTCCCCCATTCCTGTCAATTGTTCCCTTATGCTCTCCCTGAAACTCTCTACAACCTCTGGATCTTTCAGTTTATCCAGGTCCCATCTCCTTAAATTCCCACCTTTTTGCAGTTTCTTCAGTTTTAATCTACAGGTCATAACCAATAAATTGTGGTCAGAGTCCACATCTGCTCCTGGAAATGTCTTACAATTTAAAACCTGGTTCCTAAATCTCTGTCTTACCATTATATAATCTATCTGATACCTTTTAGTATCTCCAGGGTTCTTCCATGTATACAACCTTCTATCATGATTCTTAAACCAAGTGTTAGCTATGATTAAGTAGTGCTCTGTGCAAAATTCTACCAGGCGGCTTCCTCTTTCATTTCTTAGCCCCACTCCATACTCACCTACTACGTTTCCTTCTCTCCCTTTTCCTACACTCGAATTCCAGTCACCCATGACTATTAAATTTTCGTCTCCCTTCACTATCTGAATAATTTCTTTTATTTCATCATACATTTCATCAATTTCTTCGTCTTCTGCAGAGCTAGTTGGCATATAAACTTGTACTACTGTAGTAGGTGTGGGCTTCGTATCTATCTTGGCCACAATAATGCGTTCACTATGCTGTTTGTAGTAGCTTACCCGCATTCCTATTTTCCTATTCATTATTAAACCTACTCCTGCATTACCCCTATTTGACTTTGTGTTTATAACCCTGTAGTCACCTGACCAGAAGTCTTGTTCCTCCTGCCACCGAACTTCACTAATTCCCACTATATCTAACTTTAACCTATCCATTTCCCTTTTTAAATTTTCTAACCTACCTCCCCGATTAAGGGATCTGACAATCCACGCTCCGATCCGTAGAACGCCAGTTTTCTTTCTCCTGATAACGACATCCTCTTGAGTAGTCCCCGCCCGGAGATCCGAATGGGGGACTATTTTACCTCCGGAATATTTTACCCAAGAGGACGCCATCATCATTTAATCATACAGTAAAGCTGCATGCCCTCGGGAAAAATTACGGCCTTAGTTTCCCCTTGCTTGGTCATTGTTACAAGGCCAGATCAGTCAATCATCCAGACTGTTGCCCTTGCAACTACTGAAAAGGCTGCTGCCCCTCTTCAGGAACCACACGTTTGTCTGGCCTCTCAACAGATACCCCTCCGTTGTGGTTGTACCTACGGTACGGCTATCTGTATCGCTGAGGCACACAAGCCTCCCCACCAACGGCAAGGTCCATGGTTCATGGGGGGGGGGAGACAAACCTTATCGTAAATATAATGTAGTTTTAAAGACTTGTACGATAACTGACAGTTACTGATAACCGACAAATGTAACTCAAATAATAATTAACTTTAACAGCGAAGGCTGATATCTGAAAATCAACACTTGGCACATGTCTGCGGCAACAACCTATGATTTCGAGGACAAAATCTGTAGTGGTTATACCGTTCTTGCTAACAACACCATCACTCCCCAATTTCAGTGCTAATGAAGACAGTTAATAGGCTTACTTCACAATCGTACTATCAGCCGAACTGTACAGCCTAAACATTCCAGTTTTGTGTCTGGCGAGGAACGGCATATTTCTAAACACGAAAGAGCCTTACGAGTCTTCTTCAGTGATCTTTACTGCGACGTTCTCGTGAGAAAAATAAGTATAAAAATAAGAGAAGCTTAAGTTCTTTGACTTTGATGCGAATTAAAAAATATTCACTGTTAAAGTAATATACAGAATATAAAAAAAAGTGTCAATAAATTTGAGAAGTGGCAGTACTGATCAAAGAAACAAAACCAAGTCCAGTGAACATAAGATAAGCATTCACTCACAGCAGATGGCGACATTTGGTTGGGTTGCAGAATTTAACACAGTCGTTGTTTTGGCATCAGTTGACAGAGTTGGGAATATGTTTTGATGTATTTCAATATCTCTGAACCCTGTGTACACATTAGTCCTGCCATTACGAAGTCTGCAGTAAGCTGCGTGGTTCGAGTTGTGTCACACTGCAATTTTTCGACAACCTTATGAGGTGTTTCATAGGTGCTGACTGAGAGGACTTCCATCGTTTACCTCTTGAGGAGCCAGAAAACCTGTGCCCCTACTGTTGTGGACTGGCAAGACAGCCAATCCATTATGACAGGAAGCCGAAAGGCACGCGTTTAAGCTCACGCCGGCTGGCGTGAGGTCTGGAACAGGACACGGAATGAGACTAGTAGAAAAACGTACGTAGCTTCTGGAATACTTAACTTTAATCCATAATTGGTGAACGTCACTCTTGACGGTACATGTTTTACAGCATCAATAGTAACTGGTAATGGCGCCTTGCTAGGTCGTAGCAAATGACGTAGCTGAAGGCTATGCTAACTATCGTCTCGGCAAATGAAAGCGTAATTTGTCAGTGAACCATCGCTAGCAAAGTCGGCTGTACAACTGTGCGAGTGCTAGGAAGACTCTCTAGACCTGCCGTGTGGCGGCGCTCGGTCTGCAATCACTGATAGTGGCGACACGCGGGTCCGGCGTATACTAACGGACCGCGGCCGATTTAAAGGCTACCACCTAGCAAGTGTGGTGTCTGGCGGTGACACCACACCTACAACCTGAACAAATCTGCCGCAGAACTTAACTCATGGTTTTCTACGAAGTGGACATTTTTTAACGTAGAGGGCCGAGAATGTACCTCACTTCTATTTGCCAAATCAAAGTAGAAATAATTTTCGGAAAATCACTTATTGAGTATCATGTCACCATCACTAAAAAGTCGTACAAAACAGGAAAGAAAACATACTGAACAATTCGTACTTAATATAGTGCAGTAAGAGTAAACACAAGAGTGAAGCCACTGGAGAAGCTAGAAGTGCGCTGTAATACATACCTACAGTTGCAATTAGTTTATCAGACAGGAGCAATCAATAAAAAGTCTGGTACTATATAATAACTCGAATCACATATCATAAAAGAAACCATCAAGAGTACTGCTACACAGGAAAACATAAAAGCACACTGCCTTTCCGGTGCCACGTTTACTGGACAAGTTTTCCTTGCTTCAGTGTAAATAACGAACTCTCAAAACATTCGACACTTCTTGTCAACACTGTGTATATGGCATTTTCCGTAAAATAATTACACCAAATTGGTAAAAGCTTTTGATTGTTGTGAACACAATGTTATTTATACTAACCCATATCAGCATAAAGGCCACACATTCACTAGAAATTATAACAATGTTGAAAATTTTCTCAGGAGATGAACGTTAAGTCGAAATTACGTTGCAGAGTAACGTAACAAAAAGTTAATAGCTCAGTTTGGTCGCTCATTGTATAAGAAAATTTTTTTACGCAAGCAATTTTAAGATGACTGTGTATACGTTCTGGGTACGTTGTACAGACATCTGTCCTATATTTTGGATTGCAATAATATCAACTGGCATTTTACAAAGAGCTATTAAAATGTACATGTGTCCCTACAGACTATTGTCATCTCAGTGTATGAAGTATACTTCTTTTAACATGGTTATTACTAATTACGTAATATATTTGTCTTTTGGAAAAGTTATTTTATCTGTGAGATATATAGTCAGACATGATTTGCCTTGACAACACATGTTCGCTTTATTGGTGGGTAAAATCACTTCTTTTGCAAGCTGCATCAAACCTGTCTATGGTGACAAGGTTACGACGGCAACAAACTCGACTACAGGAACACACCTTTCTCCTGAGTGAAAGAACCACGCCTCCGACTGACACCGGCTGACGTAGGCGACCTAGAAGTAGACCAGTTCTAGGAGTGGACAGTACCGCAGTGGAAGGCCGCCCACTGTGGCACTGACCCTCGCCCATGTTGCAGTACGGTATAAAAGACAGCTGCCTGCGGTCTGCAGGTACAGTCTGCTCCCACAGCAACAACCTTATCCACACAGCAACATGAAATTCTTGGTAAGTGCCTGTGTTCTTCTGGAGAGTGACATATATTCAGCTCACTGATATAAATGTGTTCTGCCAATAGATCCAAATCACGTAAGAACTTGATTACTGTACTACAAGGGGTGCCAACACCAACTATGTTGACTGAGCTCTTACGAGGACCTTACCACAGCGAATGGATCGTATATGAGAATCCCTGGGTTTTTCATCTACATCTGTAGTCCGCAACTCGACGTGCTATGTTTTTCTTCCTGCTACAATTCCTTGGCGGATGTTTAGCAATAGATATCGTCACTGCATGTCTGCACAAGCCTGAATCATTCTAATTGAACTTTTGTTGTCACTATCCGATATGTGAGGAGCAGCAACTAATATGTTCTTCAACTGATCCTACAAGTTGGGCCCTCAAAATAGTCATAGCAAACGTTTTGGAATGCATTACGAATTTTTAAACCTTTCATCTGGAGAAGTGGATCATTAAAAGGAAACTTCCACGCTGATTAAACAAACCCCAGATGAGCCTCTCATCATTTTCTCTTAATCTTTTCTCCTTATCTCCGTTTAATGCAACGCAGGAGAGGTCCCACCAACAGAGAAGGAACAGTATTCGAAGACGCTTACAATACTCTAATTGTCTCTTCTAGCAAAATATTAGTTAACTTACGTAGTGATTGGTTATGAGAGAACTATATCATGGCCGACATAGCGTCTATTTACTCTGCCGTTGTTAGGCAACATACTTGTAGTTCAGGTAGAATTTCGTTGTTATCTACATATATTATGAAGAATTTATACAGAATCTTGATCAGACATCTGTACCTGCCACAGTCATTTCTTGTTGTAAGCTAATAATGACGTTAGATGTATTTCAGAGCCATATTTAAACGTGTAAGATACGCAATCTTGTACTGTTAATTTTCATACTAGGCTGAATAACGTTTTTTAAATTAATGAGAAGTCATTTTCCTGCAGAAATAAGTGTCATTTACTATTTTGTGTATTTCATCTGATGCACCAACAATACTTCGCTGACTTTAACGCAGTAGCATGGCAGAACTTAATGTTGGCAAAATTCCGCAGCTACACAAACTGATTTTGACGCCACACCCTCCTCTCTAGAATAAGGGGTTTCAACAGATTCCCTAGGAGAACTACTTTTTGTCGTTCTGTTCATGACAAGTTTGTTAGATCTGTTTTCAGCTTCTGTATACGTGACACAGTATGAAGTTGGAGTGTATAATCGATTCCGTGTTACATCACTTGAATAACTCCTATTCAGATATATGTTCTGTAAGCGAATGTGGCCATGGCATGCTTATCTAAATACGATATGCACTGTTGTGAAATCTTATGGTCTCAATCCTAAGAAAAAATAATTGAAGAGTGTTCAATATTTCGCCTCATGATATGAAGCTACAGAGCATGTACATGATGGAGTACTGAGGAGTGTTCGTTCGAAGTTGTCACTAATCGAATCCGCTTCCGCCAGTTTAAAGAATCCGAACTTTATCGAGTTTCTTGATCAAACAGTGGCGTCTGAGTTACCTTGTGCAACAGAAGGAAGGAGTAAATTTCCTACTTTGCGAACGAGTAGAAACTACGTAGTTGAAACCATTACAGTCAATTTTGATCCTGCACGGTGATAGCGAAGAACTTCAAAATCCATTCAAAAGCGCTTGTGTAGAATTCATCTCTTACTTCGATCAGAATCCTAAATACAGGGCTATTACAAATGATCGAAGCGATTTCATAAATTCACTGTAGCTCCATTCATTGACATATGGTCACGACACACTACAGATACGTAGAAAAACTCATATAGTTTTGTTCGCACTTCAGGTTTCTGCCGCCAGAGCGCTCGAGAGCGCAGTGAGACAAAATGGCGACAGGAGCCGAGAAAGCGTATGTCGTGCGTGAAATGTACTCACATCATTCAGTCATAACAGTGCAACGACACTTAAGGATGAAGTTCAACAAAGATCCGCCAACTGCTAACTCCATTCGGCGATGGTATGCACAGTTTAAAGCTTCTGGATGCCTCTGTAAGGGGAAATCAACGGGTCGGCTTGCAGTGAGAGAAGAAACGGTTGAACGCGTGCGGGCAAGTTTCACGCGTAGCCCGCGGAAGTCGACGAATAAAGCAAGCAGGGAGCTAACGTACCACAGCCGACGGTTTGAAAAATCTTACAGAAAAGGCTAAAGCAGAAGCCTTACCGTTTACAATTGCTACAAGCCCTGACACCCGATGACAAAGTCAAACGCTTTGAATTTTCGGCGCGGTTGCAACAACTCATGGAAGAGGATGCGTTCAGTGCGAAACTTGTTTTCAGTGATGAAGCAACATTTTTTCTTAATGGTGAAGTGAACAGACACAATGTGCGAATCTGGGCGGTAGAGAATCCTCACGCATTCGTGCAGCAAATTCGCAATTCACCAAAAGTTAACGTGTTTTGTGCAATCTCACAGTTTAAAGTTTACGGCCCCTTTTTCTTCTGCGAAAAAAACGTTACAGGACACGTGTATCTGGACATGCTGGAAAATTGGCTCATGCCACAACTGGAGACCGACAGCGCCGACTTCATCTTTCAACACGATGGTGCTCCACCGCACTTCCATCATGATGTTCGGCATTTCTTAAACAGGAGACTGGAAAACCGATGGATCGGTCGTGGTGGAGATCATGATCAGCAATTCATGTCATGGCCTCCACGCTCTCCCGACTTAACCCCGTTCGATTTCTTTCTGTGGGGTTATGTGAAAGATTCAGTGTTTAAACCTCCTCTACCAAGAATCGTGCCAGAACTGCGAGCTCGCATCAACGATGCTTTCGAACTCATTGATGGGGACATGCTGGGATTGTGGGAGGAACTTGATTATCGGATTGATGTCTGCCGCATCACTAAAGGGGCACATATCGAACATTTGTGAATACCTAAAAAAACTTTTTGAGTTTTTGAATGTGTGTGCAAAGCATTGTGAAAATATCTCAAATAATAAAGTTATTGTAAAGCTGTGAAATCGCTTCAATCATTTGTAATAACCCTGTATATCAGAGCAATTGAAAACAAACAGGTGTACTTTAAAACAGCAAGATGTGTCTAATTCAAATTCACTACTGAATATAGGCACTTAAAAAATAGGTGTATCGGAGTGGACAGTGTCCCCAGGTTTGTTAAGTATTTAAAATATAGTTGCGTACAACATAATGACTATGAGTCACTTTAGTATTACTTTCTCACAATGAGCTGTGAAAATAGTCGCTCATCGACGTCCGTCCCTCAGACAGACGAAGGCATCAGATTAGATTGAGCAGTGGCTGTCGCTAAAATACCCGGGACGATCACACAGTCTTTTGTTTCACTATTTTCCGTTGCCTCTGTTAGTTCATTCCTTAAACGATGTGATATCGTCCTTGTATCTCAGAGATCACCGGAACATTACCAGGCCTCGACACTGTTTACATATCTGAAAGCTTCCTAGAGCCTATAAAACGTTGGAGGACCGATAAAATATTACATGTCACAACTGAATGGAATACTTGGAGCAGGAAACTAATAGCAAAATATCAAGTTCTTTCCATCCAATTGTGTTCGATCCAGTTTCATGGCTTGCATGTTATTTCACTACTTCAGACTCAAGCAGCCAGACTCCATCTCAGGTCCGTTTACAGAAAGGACTCATACTGGGAATAGAGCTATATCTGTCAGTAGCTAGCGACAGTAACCAATCGTTTGCAGGATCCTGCGGTAGAAATGACTAGTGAGTTTCATTACTTGCTTCTCTACAAGAAGCCTGATTGGCACCTGTTTCATGTTTTCCTGTTCAGACTTAACCATACGCATCGTCTGGAGTAGACGATTTCAAGTTCAGCTATAATTAGGTTTCTACGTTTCCCTAACTGTCCTCAACTGAATACGAGGCGACTTCTGGCAATCCATGTAACTTGTATTAACGTAACTGAATGTCGTGTGTTCAGTCGAACTAGTCCGATAGAACAGATAGCACTGATTTGCATTAACATAATGGAGCGCGATTTCTCTACCACATATGTTTCGGTGCGGATGCACAAATATCGTTCGAACCTCTACGGGAATCAAGACTTTGCAAGTAGGAGGTGTGATGGACGAGTGACACTGGAATGCAGCGAGCGATAAGACGGGAATTTGGGTCGGAGGGGGGTCATGTCCGGGAAGCCGAGACGGTTAAAGAAATTTTCCTAGAGAAGCGGAAAGTTGGGGTTCTAGTCCCGGTCCTGTAAATATTTCAAACTTTCACCACTGCAATATCGCAATGTCATTTGCAGCTGGTAGTAATGATTTGCCGCCCATTCCCTTGCTCTTTCTTCCTCCTTCCTCTGTTTCAGAAAATCAAGTCGTCAATTCGTTGGCAATAAAACCTGTTCACTGGTCTAGAAGCCATTCCACGACCGCTTTGTGGAGGTTCCCTTCGTTGGAAAATTTGCGAATGCTGCCAATCAGAACGTTTATTGCCTTTTCATGGTAGCATGTGCTTGATCTCGAACGCCTGTTTTCATGATTACAGCAAATTACTTCTGTGAGGTCTTGGCCGGCCGGAGTGGCCATGCGGTTCTAGGCCCTGCAGTTTGTAACCGCGCGACCGCTACGGTCGCAGATTCGAATCCTGCCTCGGGCATGGATGTGTGTGATGTACTTAGGTTAGTTAGGTTTAATTAGTTCTAAGTTCTAGGGGACTGATGACCTAAGATGTTAAGTCCCATAGTGCTCAGAGTCATTTTTTTGAGGTCTTGGTCAAATTGTGGGCACCATTCCATAATGACTTGGCTCGATATTACTTCTGGTCCATATATCACTAGAATTTCATTGTAAATGTGTGTACTATTTAAATGAATTGCAGACAAGAATCGTACTGTGCTACAAACTCTGGAGTACGATTCCAGTTACAAAGCCATTTGACTCGCACACTGTCATGCACCTGGTCGTATTCCAGGAGAGGTGTGTCGATTGGAAACGCAGAACAAATGCTCTCTTCTAACAGTGAGATCCTCTTGTTCCTCAATAGTTTTACCTTCGTATATCCATAACTGAAATTGACGATTTTGGACGTCAGCTACTATAATATATGTTAAAAAATGACGAAATTCCTCCAGCTGTATTAAGGTGTTGGTTTTATTGGCGACTAGTTTCGATTTTGTTACACCATCTTCAGGCCCATACTTGTTGGCAGCAACTGTATGTGTTTAACACTAGTAGTCAGTGGTGAGATAGGCGTGTTTTAGGTTCGAACTACATCTGTAACTTACTGTCGTGTTGCGAGTTAGCAAACCGTTATGCCCCGTTTGTTAACGACAGATGGGTGGAAGGTGGCCAAAAGATCTATCGCCGTAGCAATCTGGACAGCCAAGCAAAACATTACTAGACACAAATTCAGTTTAACTAAATCTATTGTGCTCAACTTTTTCTGGAGAGTTGCTACACTTGTTACAGCAGTAGCTAACTGCAAGCAGAGGCTTGATACGACCGTGCATCTATATGCACTGAATGTTTGCCGGTAGAGCTATCAATAACTTGGAATAATGGTCGGCACAAAATAGCAATACTCACTAGAAGCACGGAAGTATAAGTAATAACAGACAACTGGTCTTAAGGTGGCCGCAGCTTATAACATCGTCCTGTTGGTCCTGGAGTTTCTTCAGCGGCAGCGATGTCCAAGGCGCCGGTCGTGGTACGATCAAGAATCTTCGAAGCGCCGGCTCTGGCAGTATCGTTAAGCTACGACACTACACATGCTTTTTGAAATCCTCTCGTAGATTCATGATCCGTTTGAACACAATACGGAATATTTTCCGCCCCCAAACCTTCTATCAAATTCTGATATTTAAGTCTCGTCCAGCCATTCCTAAGTCTCTACGTGCAACAACAGCAAGTAAACCTTAGCGTATGTTACTCCTTCATGGCAAAAAAATGGTTCATATGGCTCTGAGCGCTATGGGACTTAACTTCTGAGGTCATCAGTCCCCTAGAACTTAGAACTACTTAAACATAACTAACCTAAGAACATCACACACATCCATGCCCGAGACTGGATTCGAACCTGCGACCGTAGCGGTCGCGCGGTTCCAGACTGTAGCGCCTAGAACCACTCGGCCACCTCGGCCGGCTATTCCTTCATGATCTTGGTGTCGCAGTCCAAACTGTGCCATGAGGCTCCTGGCACTTATGAGTGCTTCAGACATTAACAGATGGGATCCTCTCTCTCCCACTAGAATATTGCGGTGTGCTACCTGGGAAATTTTAGATCTTTTCGTGGAATTGCTGAGGCCGCGAAGATTGAGTATGTTGTTGGTGGTGTCAGCGAGTGACAGCCGCGTCGTGTCGCCTTTTGCAGGTGGTCGTGCTGGTGGCGTGTGTGGCGGTAGTGTCCTGCCAGCAGGAGCTGCAGCGCGAGAAGCGTGGATACCTCGGCCTGGGGGCCGGACTGCTGGCCGCCCCCGCTGTCGCCGCCCCCGCTGTGGTCGCCGCCCCCGCAGTCGCCGCCGTCGCTGCCCCCGCAGTTGTCGCCGGACCCGCCATCGGCTACGGATATGGCTACCTCGGCGGTGTCCACGGAAGGCTGGTGCACGGCTGAAGATCCTTCCTCTCTAGCCTCCGTGCGCTGTGTATCTTTGTTGCTGTGGCCTCATTAAAGCTCATTTTGTAGTTTAACATATTGAGTTTCTTCTCTCTGAAACACCAGAGTACCTAACTACATCTTAGTATCACGATGTGACATCAGCATTGGAGTCAAAAGAGAAAGGGAATGCCATCGACACGATAACCATTACTAACTACACAGTATGTCACAGTTATGTTAGGACTGTGGCTATGAACAACAAAGCCATGTATGCTCTCAAAATCACTGTATTTATTCAAAACAGTCTTCCCCTGAATCAGAACACAGCTGACATTGTTTTAAAGGTGTTCTCTAACAGTCGCTGTAGTCCTTTTTTTGGAGTCGCATTTAGTGCTGCAGTACAATTTTCTTGGGTGTCCTTAATCATGTCGTTTCTTTGCCATGTTCAATTTGGGGAATAATCAGAGGTTGACTCGGACCAATGCCGGACTAATAGGGTGTGTAATCGATGACTGTGCCGGCCAAAAACTCGTGCACAGGCTTCGCTATGCGGGTTAGGGTGTCCTCATGGAGGGGCAATCAGGAACCTGCCTCTCGGTATTCGGATCGAATTGGAAAAATTCTCGCCCAAAAACGCTGGAGGACTCAAAAAAACATTATGGTCTCACTGTTGCATTGCCATTTTCCGACGCGTGTCAGACACGTAAGGTCACATTCCCGGGTAGGATGCCTGTCCCAGCAAAGCTTTGACTTTCTACACAGCTGTTTTTTTTTGTTTTTTTTTTTACCTTCAAAGTTAGTAATGACGCAAAACGCTATGAGATAACATAGCAGTTTGGAATTTCACGCAAGCAATCCTAACGGAACTGGGATGCAGGTGCTATGTGTGTGGAGAATGTGTGCCAATATGCAATCTATTTCAGAGACAACTCGACGTGAAGTAGATTAAATTAATGAAACTAGCGGCTATAGCTCACCTGTCAAATTTATAGTAGAGTTCTCATTTGAAACTTCTACGAAACCATGAAGATTCCCCATTATTGGAGCTCTCAGCGGAACGGCAACGTAATTAAAAAACAATGGAAAAATCATGCTCAGAGCGCATATGGTACAGATATCACGAAGCATTAGATTACGGTGGAATGGTTTCTGATCACATAATTGGTTTTTTAAGATACTTGGTGTAGTTCACAATTGCAACTCCTTTTAGACGCGGGTAATAGTGTGTAGAGGAAGATGACAAAATACTTTTAATTTATGAGTATTAGTTTCCCGCATAGGTCTGAAACCGAAATTTAGCCCAGTTTTGAAAATGAGTTATACATTACACCATGATATACACATTATACAAATGAAATACAGGTATCTTTTGGGACACTAGTAACTAAATTTTCCGAAAAGTAGTTAGGTGTCATCGTCATAAATTTAACACACACGCATTGCACACAGTTTTACACTAAATTGTACTACCATGAAGGAAGGAAGCATCAAATGTCTACAAGTCATTAACTACATCACGTGCTAGGTTTATATTATTTATTTATTTACGCGTCAAGTTCCATAGGACTAGATTGAGGAGCAAATCCCCAATGTTATGGAACGTGTCAGTATATGAAATTACAACATAAATGTAATGGCAGATAAAAATAAAATTTTCATGAAACCAAATAACGTCAAGCCATAAGTTTAAGTATACGCAATCAACAATACAACATAAGAATCAGCTTAATTTTTCAAGAAGTTCCTCAACGGAATAGAATGAGTGACCTATGAGGAAACACTTCAGTTTCGATTTGAAAACGCGTAGATTACTGCTAAGATTTTTGAATTGTTGTGGTAGATTATTGAAAATGGATCCACCAGTATACTGCACACCTTTCTGCACAAGAGTTAAGGAAGTTCGATACAAATGCAAGTTGGATTTCTGCCGAGTATTAACAGAGTGAATGCTACTTTTTCTTGGGAATAATAAGCTGATATTGTTAACAATAAACGACAATAAAGAATATATATATATATATATATATATATATATATATATATATATATATATATATATATATATATTGAGAGGCCAACGTTAAAATACCTGGACTTGTGAATAGGGGTCGACAAGATGCTCGCGAACTTACACCACTTATTGCCCGACCCGCCCGTTTCTGAGCAAAAATATCCCTTGAGAATGGGAAGAGTTACCCCAGAATTTAATACCATACGACATAAGCGAATGAAAATAAGCAAAGTAGACTAATTTTCGTGGCGAACAATCACTTACTTCAGATACCGTTCGATAGTAAAAATGGCAGCATTAAGTCTTTGAACAAGATCCTGAACGTAGGTTTTCCACGACAGTTTGCTATCTATCTGAACAACTAGACATTTGAACTGTTCAGTTTCGCTAATCATATGCTCATTCTCTGAAGTGAAAGAATCTGGTTTTGTTGAATTTTGTGCCAGAAACTGTAAAAACTAAGTCTTCCTGTGATTTAGCGTTAGTTTATTTCCCAAGATCCATGGACTTATGTTATGTACGACACTATTTTAAACCGAGGCAATGGTTTCAACAATTCTATGAGTGCCTTCATCAGAAATTAAATATTTAAAGTGGCCTGTAAAATAAGTACAAATTTGTGGGAAAAATTTATATAAAATTGTAAGTACTGACTAGCATTACAAGAAAGAGACAGTACTTACATGTCACGTATAAAATAAATATCAAGCCAGAAAGGCTTTAGTCACAAAAATTCTAAAAAGAATACATGAAAGGCGAGCAACTATGGGCTGCTTGTAGTTATAAAGCCACAGGTAGCAACAGACAGGCGCCCGGGTTACCAAGTGTGGGCAGGTGAACATTACACCATGAGTGCATTCTAGTAGCCGCAAGTACAACCTGGCTACTTAACATTCAAATAAAGACAGAAGAATATTATGATGAACATTATTCGGTACGTGACATATAAGGAAATATTTTGTTTAACAGTGGTATATGAAGTAACGTTTTATCTACATCAGACCTTAGACGTACAGTTTAAAGCATGAAAACATTATTATAGAAAATACAAAAAAGGCTGAATGACACAGGCTGTAGAAAACGATATAACATGAAATACAGCAAATAAACCATTTAATAAACGAAAAATTAAGAGTTGACTCAGATGGAAAAAAACCTTTCCGTAACTGCTCAAGGAAACCCGAAATTAAATGTCAACGAAGAAATTTTTATTACGCAACTGCAGCTGCTCATTGAGAATAATGCTGTCATTTCGAGAGAGGTGTTTAAAAAAGTGCAATTCTTCAAGAATATCTAATATATGCCCTTTCTTGTCGGTGTGCGAAAATGCTGGTATCGCGAATAGCTTTAGGCGCGTGACCTGTATTCAGAAGGAGGTCGGCAAAAGACGAATCTTGGGCGCTAGTGCCATTTTTTCTTAATAGATGTTCTTTATATCTGGTTGTAAAGGCACGTCCTGTTTGTCCTACGTAGTAAGAAGAAAAGTAGTGGCAGAAAATATTAAAGACGCCAGAACTTTCTAAAGGGGAACGAGACGATTTCGATTATGAATGAAGTAGGTAGAAAAGGAAACGTTGCAGTTGTATTTATTAAGAAGAAGGCGTTTGATCCAATAGGAAATTGACCCCAAGAAAGGAACAGAAAAATATTTTTTGGGGTTAGATTCAGTGATAGAGGTGCCGAGCGTAGTAACTCTTTTAACTGCTATCGTTTTGAGTAAATTTATTTCGTCATTGAAATTTTCTTTCGAGAGTGGAATAGAAGTAACTCGGTGAATAGCAGAGTGAAAGAAAGCGTTTTTATGAGACTGTGGATGCATGGAAGACGCAGGTACGATCTGATCAGTGTATGTTTCTTTACGAAAAATATTGAATGAGATTTTATATTCTTCTGCTGTAAGCGTCAAGTCAAGAAAGTTTAATTGGCGGGCCTCGTTTTCGATTTCGATGGTAAAAGATATTTTCTCATGAGATTGAAAATACGGCCTATGCCATCAGCAGGTCTCTTGTAGATGACTAAAATATCATCAACGTATCTGAAACAGGAGAGAATGCCTAGTGCTGCAACTGAAAAACAGTTGAAAAACTTTTCTTCTAGAGAGCTGATGAAAATATCAGCAAGAATACCAGCTAAGGGATTTCCCATACCGAGGCCGCCGGATTGCAGGTACAGTTGTTCTTTAAATTCGAATTAGCTGTATTTCACTACGCCTATGATGAGATTCATGAAGTCAGTGATTTGTTCATCTGAAAGATCTGTTTTGAAATTACGTAAATTTTTTTCTAAGATTGTAAGCATTTCTTGTACAGGAACATTAGTATAAAGGTTTTTGATGTCTGAACCAAGCAGCCATGTTCAAAACTCTGACAATCAAACACCTTAGTTAAATCAAAAAATATGCCTAGCGTTCGAAACCTTTTGTTTAACCCATCCAATACCTCACAGAGAAAAGAGAATATAGCATTTTCAGTTGTTAAAAGACTTCCGAAGCCGCAATGTACATTGATAGCAAATTATGTGATATAAAATGATCAATTATCCTTAAAAACACAGCCTTTTCAGTAACTTTAGCAAACACTTACGGTATAAAAATAGGCCTAAAATTGTCTACGTTATCCCTCTCTCCCTTTTTATAAAGCAGCTTTACTACTGAGTACTTTAATCGTTCAGGAAACTGATCATTCCTAAAGGAAAAATTACAAGTATGACTAAGTACAAGGCTAACATTTGCACCGTAGTAGCTACTTTAATATTCCACTAGCCACTCCATCATATCTATAACAGTTGTTAGTCTTCAGTGATTTAGCATGTTACGCAGATGATTATCAGTTCAACACAACTACACGTAACAGGTAGGTCTTACGTCGTTTCGATTCTCTACACAAGGAAAGAATTCTCACTCAGAAATTCTACATAAATGTAGTTTGTTTAGAAAGATTTACTGCTACGAGTCAGAACTGACAGGATCAGATTCGTATTTTATCGATACTCATTGTGATTATCACTCAATTTTCAAAGACTAGCACATTCGTGTGAACACATATGACTCCTTTCGACATCGCCACATTCACGGACCAGATGCTTCTGTAGCGTGTGTACATTCCGATTGATGTGCAAAATCCTAGTGCCCCTAAATGTCTACACTGCCAGTAATTTGATTTGTTGGATTCAGGTGAGCGTGGAGTTGAGTCCACTGGACATCTTGGATCACTAACCTCTCGTTGAAAGTTCGTGTCAGTGTCGCATGTTGGATGGAAAGTGTCAAGGCTCTCCATAGTTCATAACCAACATCGGTTGTCTTTCTGGCTCAGTAAATTTCTCCAAAACCGTGACCGGATTTTGGCGCAGCACATGTTAATTTCTTGTGCATTATTTCCGTCACTCACAAGTCCTGCACATACAATGATACTAAAGTGAACCTTCTGCCTTGCTTCGACAATCACCCAGGATTTATTTCATCTGCATCTGCGAATTGACTACATTCAGCACTCCGCCTTAGACCACATAGGAAGAACGGTAATATCGCGTGCTGATCTTGTTGCCTGATAGTTTGCATATCCTGGAAACGATGAAGGTAAGGTAGCGGCACGTACAGAACTGACTGCGTTGTACTTTTTTCCCTGCCTTCAGAAGCTACAGTTTTTCCCTCATTCGTTTCACGATCATCTCCTACTGCACAACAGCCTAGTGATAAGAACTGGACTCTCATTTGGAAGGACGGTTAGTTCATCCCCCTTGCTACCATCCAGAATTAGATTTTCTGTGGTTTCCATAAAGAGTCTGAAGAAAATACCGAGAAGGTTCCTTCGAAAAGGACTTTACTACCCCTTGTTTCCATAACACGAGCTTATTCTTCATCTCTAATGAAGTTCTCGCCTACAGGAGGTTGAACCACACTCTTCATTTCATCCTCTCAATACTCACCCAATTATTCCCACCACTCGAACTGTGAAAGCACTACAGCGATCCCCTGTCCTTCATGCGGATGATGCAATCTGTGCGAGTCGCTGAAAGAACCTGCTGACCACTTTTTCAGATAAAATGCAGCTTGAAGATGTTGTCGAGCATACACAATACGCTAATCAGCCTTAACATTATGACCACTGAACTACTGACTGTATAAACGCGTCAAGGCAACAACAGCGTCACCTAGCGAGGAATAACTTATAGTCAGACACGCACACGGTGCAAATGTTCAAATGTGTGTGAATTCCTAAGGAACCAAACTGCTCAGGTCATCGGTCCCTAGACTTACACACTACTTAAACTAACTTACGCTAAGAACAACGCACACACCCACGCCCAAGGGAGGACTCGAACTTCCGGAGGGAGGGACCACGCAGTCCGCGACACTGTGCCGCTAACAGCGCGGCCACTCCGCTCGGCTCACATGGTGCATGTAGTATCAGTGAGAGTGCTGTTCGTGTTTAGAATGGGGAAGGCCCGAATTCTACCTGAGTTTGACCTAGGGGAGACTGTGAAGGCCTGGAGGCACGGCACGAGATTTTCGGAAGCTGTACGACTTCTCAGGTGTTCGATGGGTGCAGTGGTGAGTGTCTTCAACAAGTGGCGAAACTAACGTCAAACCACGTTCAAATCTACATCTACATCAACATCTACATCCATACCCCACAAGCCAACTGACGGTGTGTGGCGGATGGTACCTTGAGTACTTTTATTCGTTCTCCATTCTCTTCCAGTCTCGTATATTTCGTGGATAGAAAGATTGTCGGTATGCATCTGTGTGGGCTCTAATCTCTCTGATTTTACCCTCATGGTCTCGAGATATACGTAGGAGGGAGCAATATACTGCTTGACTCCTCGGTGAAGGTATGTTCTCGAAACTTCAACAAAAGCCCGTACTGTGCTACTGAGCGTCTCTCCTGCAGAGTCTTCCATTGGAGTTTATCTGTCATCTCCGCAACACTTACGCGATTACTAAATGATCCTGTAACGATGAGCGCTGCTCTCCGTTGGATTTTCTCTATCTCTTCTATCAACCCTGTCTGGTACAGATCCCACACTGGTGAGCAGTATTCAAGCAGTGTGCGAACAAGTGTGCAGTAACCTACTTCCTTTGTTTTCGGATTCCTTAGGATTCTTCCAATGAATCTCAGTCAGGAATCTGCTTTACCGACGATTAACTTTATATGGTCATTCCGTTTTAAATCACTCCTAATGCCTACTCTCAGACAATTTATGGAATTAACTGCTTCCAGTTGCTGACCTGCAGTATTGTAGCTAAATAATAAAGGATCTTTCTTTCTATGTATTCGCAGCACATTACACTTGTCTATATTGAGTTTCAATTGCCATTCCCTGCACCATGCGTCAATTCGCTGCAGATCCTCCTGCATTTCAGTACAATTTTCAATTGTTACAACCTCACGATGTACCACAGCATCATCCGCAAAAAGCCTCAGTCAGCTTCGAATGTTATCCCAAGGTCATTTATATATATTGTGCATAGCAACGGTCCTACGACATTCCCCTGCGGTACACCTGAAATCACCCTTACTTCGGAAGACTTCTCTCCATTGAGAATGACATGCTGCGTTCTGTTATCTAGGAACTCTTCAATCCAATCACAGAATTGGTCTAATAGTCCACATGCTCTTATTTTGTTCATTAAACGACTGTTGGGAACTGTATCAAACGCCTTGCGGAAGTCAAGAAACACTACCTGGCAACCCGTGTCTATGGCCCTCTGAGTCTCGTGGACGAATAGCGCGTGCTGGGTTTCACACGATCGTCTTTTTCGAAACCCATGCTTATTCCTACGGAGTAGATTTCTAGTCTCCAGAAAAGTCATTATACTCGAACATAGTACGTGTTCCAAAATTCTACAACTGGTCGTCGTTAGAGATATAGTTCTATAGTATTGCACATCTGTTCGACGACCTTTCTTGAAAACGGGGATGACCTGTGCCCTTTTCCAATCTTTTGGAACGCTACACTCTTCTAGAGACCTACGGTACACCGCAGCAAGAAGGGGAGCAAGTTGCTTCGCGTACTCTGTGTAAAATCGAACTGGTATCCCATCAGGTCCTGCGGCCTCTCCTCTTTTGAGGTATTTTAATTGTTTTTCTATCCCTCTGTCATCTATTTCGATACCTTCCGTTTTGCCATCTGCGCGACAATTTAGAGAAGGAACTACAGTGCAGTCTTCCTCTGTGAAACAGCTTTGGAAAAAGACATTTAGTATTTCGGCTTTTAGTCTGTCATCCTCTGTTTCAGTACTGGCTTGGCAGAAAATCCTAACAAATTTTGGTCTTATGTAAAGCGGAAGGTGGATCAAAACAAAATGTCCAGACACTCATGCCTAATGCGTTAAAACAAGCGTTCAGTGCATAGTGCTGTGGAATGTGGAAAAAACCGCAAATTGGCGTTCATAAGAAGAGGAACAACACCAAAAATGCAACAGGAGCGTAATATGTAAGAAATTGTCCACGCAGCCTGCCACTGATGATTCCTTGCAGAAAAGGAAGGCTAAACGCGTGTTGTTGTTGTGGTCTTCAGTCCTGAGACTGGTTTGATGCAGCTCTCCATGCTACTCTATCCTGTGCAAGCTTCTTCATCTCCCAGTACCTACTGCAACCTACATCCTTCTGAATCTGCTTAGTGTATTGATCTCTTGGTCTCCCTCTACGATTTTTATCCTCCACGCTGCCCTCCAATGCTAAATTTGTGATCCCTCGATGCCTCAGAACATGTCCTACCAACCGATCCCTTCTTCTAGTCAAGTTGTGCCACAAACTTCTCTTCTCCCCAATCCTATTCAATACCTCCTCATTAGTTACGTGATCTACCCACCTTATCTTCAGCATTCTTCTGTAGCACCACATTTCGAAAGCTTCTATTCTCTTCTTGTCCAAACTAGTTATCGTCCATGTCTCACTTCCATACATGGCTACACTCCATACAAATACTTTCAGAAACGACTTTCTGACACCTAAATCTGTATTCGATGTTAACAAATTTCTCTTCTTGAGAAACGCTTTCCTTGCCATTGCCAGCCTACATTTTATATCCTCTCTACTTCGACCATCATCGGTTATTTTACTCCCTAAATAGCAAAACTCCTTTACTGCTTTAAGTGTCTCATTTCCTAATCTAATTCCCTCAGCATCACCTGACTTAATTTGACTACATTCCATTATCCTCGTTTTGCTTTTGTTGATGTTCATCTTATATCCTCCTTTCAAGACACTGTCCATTCCGTTCAACTGCTCTTCCAAGTCCTTTGCTGTCTCTGACAGAATTACAATGTCATCGGCGAACCTCAAAGTTTTTACTTCTTCTCCATGAATTTTAATACCTACTCCGAATTTTTCTTTTGTTTCCTTTACTGCTTGCTCAATATACAGATTGAATAACATCGGGGAGAGGCTACAACCCTGTCTCACTCCTTTCCCAACCACTGCTTCCCTTTCATGCCCCTCGACTCTTATAACTGCCATCTGGTTTCTGTACAAATTGTAAATAGCCTTTCGCTCCCTGTATTTTACCCCTGCCACCTTCAGAATTTGAAAGAGAGTATTCCAGTCAACATTGTCAAAAGCTTTCTCTAAGTCTACAAATGCTAGAAATGTAGGTTTGCCTTTTCTTAATCTTTCTTCCAAGATAAGTCGTAAGGTCAGTATTGCCTCACGGGTTCCAACATTTCTGCGGAATCCAAACTGATCTTCCCCGAGGTCCGCTTCTACCAGTTTTTCCATTCGTCTGTAAAGAATTCGCGTTAGTATTTTGCAGCTGTGGCTTATTAAACTGATAGTTCGGTAACTTTCACATCTGTCAACACCTGCTTTCTTTGGGATTGGAATTATTATATTCTTCTTAAAGTCTGAGGGTATTTCGCCTGTCTCATTCATCGTGCTCACCAGATGGTAGAGTTTTGTCATGACTGACTCTCCCAAGGCCATCAGTAGTTCTAATGGAATGTTGTCTACTCCCGGGGCCTTATTTTGACTCAGGTCTTTCAGTGCTCTGTCAAACTCTTCACGCAGTATCTTATCTCCCATTTCATCTTCATCTACATCCTCTTCCATTTCCATAATATTGTCCTCAAGTACATCGCCCTTGTATAAACCCTCTATATACTCCTTCCACCTTTCTGCTTTCCCTTCTTTGCTTAGAACTGGGTTGCCATCTGAGCTCTTGATATTCATACAAGTGGTTCTCTTCTCTCCAAAGGTCTCTTTAATTTTCCTGTAGGCAGTATCTATCTTACCCCTAGTGAGACAAGCCTCTACATCCTTACATTTGTCCTCTAGCCATCCCTGCTTAGCCATTTTGCACTTCCTGTCGATTTCATTTTTGAGACGTTTGTATTCCTTTTTGCCTGCTTCATTTACTGCATTTTTATATTTTCTCCTTTCATCAATTAAATTCAATATTTCTTCTGTTACCCAAGGATTTCTATTAGCCCGCGTCTTTTTACCTACTTGATCGTCTGCTGCCTTCACCACTTCATCCCTCAGAGCTACCCATTCTTCTTCTACTGTATTTCTTTCCCCCATTCCTGTCAATTGTTCCCTAATGCTCTCCCTGAAACTCTCTACAACCTCTGGTTCTTTCAGTTTATCCAGGTCCCATCTCCTTAAATTCCCACCTTTTTGCAGTTTCTTCAGTTTCAATCCGCAGTTCATAACCAATAGATTGTGGTCAGAATCTACATCTGCCCCAGGAAATGCCTTACAATTTAAAACCTGGTTCCTAAATCTCTGTCTTACCATTATATAATCTATCTGAAACCTGTCAGTATCTCCAGGCTTCTTCCATGTATACAGCCTCCTTTCATGATTCTTGAACCAAGTGTTAGCTATGATTAAGTTATGCTCTGTGCAAAATTCTACAAGGCGGCTTCCTCTTTCATTCCTTCCCCCCAATCCATATTCACCTACTATGTTTCCTTCTCTCCCTTTTCCTACTGACGAATTCCAGTCACCCATGACTATTAAATTTTCGTCTCCCTTCACTACCTGAATAATTTCTTTTATCTCGTCATACATTTCATCTATTTCTTCATCATCTGCAGAGGTAGTTGGCATATAAACTTGTACTACTGTAGTAGGCATGGGCTTTGTGTCTATCTTGGCCACAATAATGCGTTCACTATGCTGTTTGTAGTAGCTAACCCGCACTCCTATTTTTTTATTCATTATTAAATCTACTCCTGCATTACCCCTATTTGATTTTGTATTTATAACCCTGTAATCACCTGACCAAAATTCTTGTTCCTCCTGCCACCGAACTTCACTAATTCCCACTATATCTAACTTTAACCTATCCATCTCCCTTTTTAAATTTTCTAACCTACCTGCCCGAGTAAGTGATCTGACATTCCACGCTCCGATCCGTAGAACGCCAGTTTTCTTTCTCCTGATAACGACGTTCTCTTGAGTAGTCCCGGCCCGGAGATCCGAATGGGGGACTATTTTACCTCCGGAATATTTTACCCAAGAGTACGCCATCATCATTTCATCATACAGTAGAGCTGCATTTCCTCGGGAAAAATTACGGCTGTAGTTTCCCCTTGCTTTCAGCCGTTCGCAGTACCAGCACAGCAAGGCCGTTTTGGTTAATGTTACAAGGCCAGATCAGTCAATCATCCAGACTGTTGCCCCTGCAACTACTGAAAAGGCTGCTGCCCCTCTTCAGGAACCACATGTTTGTCTGGCCTCTCAACAGATACCCCTCCGTTGTGGTTGCACCTACGGTACGGCCATCTGTATCGCTGAGGCACGCAAGCCTCCCCACCAACGGCAAGGTCCATGGTTCATGGGGGGGGGGGGGGGGGGGCTAAACGCGTATGGCACTAAAATTTTATTCAGTTGCTGTAAGAAGATTATTCTCACCGGAATAGACAACAAACCAACGTCGATAACAATAGTTAATGTATACACGCCGTCATCGCAAGCAGAATTTGAAGAGGCAGAAAATGTAAATGAGGATATTAAAGGTGAGATATAGAATGTAAATGGAGATATTACCGTAATCATGTGGTATTGGAACACGGCTGTAGGGGAAGGAGTGGAACACACGGTTACGAGAAAATATGGGACTGTGTGGGACTAAAGTAGAAATGAGAGCTGAGAAACACTAACTGAGTGTAACGCAGTAACAGCTCATACTTTTTTCAAGAATCAAAATAACCCGTGACCGATGAAGCGAGGACAACATAGAAGCTGACTAGCACAGACAAACAGGGCATTCCTGGTCACAATTTATCAGTATGAGATATAGGCCTCAATTTGAGGAAGACATTTCGAGGGAGGTATGATAGGTATACTGCATTGTATGATAGTGAATCATGGTGGGAAAACCCGAACGGAAGAGTACAGAAGCATTTGTCATGTGGTGCTACAGAAGAATGTTGAACATTAGATATACTCATAACGTAAGGAATGAAGAGGTTCTTCGAAGAATCGGCGAAAGAATGAACGTATGTGGAATATTGCCAAAAAGAAGGGGCACATGTTAACATACCAGCGAAAAACTTCCATCGTGCAAGAGGGAGCTGTAATGGGTAAAAAATGTACAGCAAGTCAGAGATTGGAATATATCCAGAAAATAATTGAGAACTTTGGGTACAAGTGCTACTCTGAGATAAAGAGGTTAGTATAGGAGAGGAACTCGTGGCGGACCGCTACAAAGCAGTCAGAAGACTGATGTCTCAAATAATAATAATAATGCATACACCTGCATTACCTGCGCTCCACCTGTCTTTACGACATACGCCGCAGTCGGTCTTTCGTATTTGGTTATCGACAACTAGTTTTAGTTAACATTTTCGTAACAGCACTACGCGGACTTTTTAACTGTTTAAGTCAAATTGTGGCCTGTAATTTAAAAAGTGTCAGAAGTTTGAACGTGGTAGTGAAGCTAGAAAAAGTGAAAAGCAAAATGCTAACGCTCAAGATATGTATCGTAGATGTCACTGAATTGTAATCGAAAGAAAACTATGATTTCTAGTAGAGTGAATATAGGGTAATATCAACAGCGGCAAAATTGTTATAATGGGAATAGGAGTCGATATAAATAGGAAGGCAGGTCAGAGAGTGAGCTACCTTGAACAGTTCAGTGGTAGAGTTTTTCTCATCAGAATCGATAGCAGACCGACACCAACAACGATAGCTCAGGTATACATGTCGCTGTCGAAAGCGGAAGTTGAAGACATAGAGTATATTTATGAGGGTATTGAAAGTACAGATAGGGATATGAAAATCTGCTAATTACAAGGAACTGAAATGCAGTCGTAGGGGCAGCAGTAGATGAAAGTGTTACGAGACGATATGGAATTGGTGCTAGGAATGAGAGAGGAGAAAGACTTATTGTGTTCTGCAATAAATTTTAGTTAGTAGTAGCGAATACTCCGTTCAATAATCACAAGGAAAGAGGCAACACTGAAATGACTGGGCAGAGATTCCGAAATCACATACTGAATTTTAAGGCGTACTCATGGGTAGCTGTAGACTCAGATTACAAATTAGCAGTGATGAAGAATAGGCTGAAGCTTAAGAGACTAGACTGGGAGAATCAATGCGCAAAGAAATGGGGTACGGACGCACTAAGGAAGAAAGAGTTACGTTTGACGTTCTATGAGACTATAGATACTACGATAGTAAATATCTCACTAGACAGTTCATTTCGAGAGAGGAACAGACATCTCTAGAAAGGGCAGTCACAAGTGTTGGGAAGAAAATCGTGGGTACAAGCAAGGCAACTGCGAAGAAACTACAGACAAAAGATGAAATACCTCAGCTGATCGACGGAAGAAAGAAGTACAAAAATGTTTAGGAAATTCAGGAGTACAGAAATAGATGACATTTAAGAATGAAATGAACTGGAATTCCAGGGAAGCTAAAACGAAATGGTTACAAGAGAAATGAGAAAAAATCGAAAAATAAGTGATTGTGTGAGCGACTGATTCAGCATATAGAAAAGACAAAACAATATTCGGTGAAATTGAATGCAAGAGTGGTAACAATAAGTCTGCAATGGGGAGTTCACTGGTCGTCGTGTGACTAGGGCCTCCTGTCGGGTATACGGTTCGCTGGGTGCAAGTCTTTCGATCTGAAGCCACTTCAGTGACTTGCACGTCCATTGGGATGAAATGATGATGATTAGGACAACACAACACCCAGTCCCTGAGCGGAGAAAATCTCCGACCCAGCCGGGAAGCGAACCCGGGCCCTTAGGATTGACGTTCTGTCACGTTGACCAGTCAGCTACCTGAGGCGTACGACTCCACTGGTGAAAGCAAAGGAAAGAGTAGATAGGTGGAGAGTGTGCACTGAAGGCCTCTATGAGAGAGAAGATTGGTCAAATGAAATAGAAGAAAAAATTGGAGTCGAGATAGAAGAGAAGGGAGATCTAGTATAAGAGTCAGAATTTATAAGAACATTGAAATACTCAAAATCAAGTAAAGCAGAGCGAATAGTGAGCCATGGTAAAAAATTGCTGTTTTGAAGAGCGCGCCGCACGGCGTAGTGTGAAGCAGTCGCCCTCCGTTTCTGGCGGTGGCGCCGCTGTGGCAATCGCAGCTTTGGTGTCTCCCTCTGGTGGGAAAGGGGAAAGGTTGCCTGTTCACGTGCATTTAAGGGGGCTAGGAGCTCGCCAGAGGCGGTTAGTCAGCCAAGTCAGTCTGCCAGTGTTAGGAGGCTGGTCAGTTGGTCAGCTGGGTCAGTGTGGAGCAGTCAGTGTCTGTCAGTCGTCCGGAGTGCTAGTATGTGTTGGGCCGCCAATCTGCTCGAGTTTGTTCAAGCAATGGGCGCTGGCGGTTGGATCGATCGGTTGGTCGGTCGAGCACTGGGAAATAAGGTGACTTGTCCGTCTTGAGCGTCGGCGCATGTGAGGTCGCCACGTGAGTCCAGTGGGCCGCGCCGTATACCGAGGGGTAGTGGCTTCACGGCCGACACGAGAGCAACAGGAATAAACCCACGACATCGGTCTGGCCGGTGCGAGCTGCGACGCCATGAGACGGGAGATCGGCGCGCCTTCCTGCGTCCGTTGAAGCGGCTGGCAGCGGACGGTTCGGGAGAGCGTTTTGGGGGTGCTGCGCCAGGTCCTCCCCAGACATCGCCGTTTATTAGAAGTTAAGTGATTGCTGATATGTTGTTTCATTTACTTCTTAAATTCTACTTGTTTTCCTGGTCAGTCTCTCGTCCCCAGCTTGCTCGCCGGTCTTTCGGCCGTATTCGTTAGGCAGTTAGTGTCTGTCTGTCTGTCTGTCGGTCTGCCGTACGTTAATAGCTGCCTCTGTCATGTTTGTCGGGTTTGGTGTTAACGAATTTATTGCTTAAGGTGTAAAGGCCGAATTCCTGAAATATGTTTTTATCTTGCCTATCGTCTTGAGAGGCGGTGTATGTGTAATGTAGAGCATGTTTGTACATTTTATGTAAAACTGCATTTCATGGATTTTGTTGAAATGGTCTTTTTAGTATATAAAGTTGCCACCCTTCCACCGTAAGAGTTCTTTAAAAACAAGTTGCACTTTCAGTGGCAAATAATTTTTAATGTGTTTGGTACCATTTCCATCCCTCTTACGGGGTGCATAGCTTATGTGTTTGTGTGACTTGTTAAAATTTTTAGTTTAAAGCAATCTGGTGTGTTGCAGATTTGCACCAGTGTAGTCTTTCAGAGGTTGTTGTGAGCGGTCGTGACTACGGCCATGTTAAAATGGAGCGGTTAGGTTCTCAGCCCGAAAGCTCATACTATCAAAAAAAAAAAAGGTTATTTCTGCTTCTGAATAAATTGTAACTTGATAATTGCAGGGTGCTTTCTGATTATAATTTTAAATCTCTTTTTTCTTGAAAAAAGAAAGGGTTTTAGGAATAAAATTTCCATTTGTTGAAATTTATGTTGTTTCCATCAGTTACTCCCTGGCAACTACTTCCACGCTCACATAGTGTGATTAAATGTGTTAATGATCATGGCGAATCGCTAGTAAATAAAGTAAATTCTTTAAAAGAAGGTCTTGAAAGTAAATTCATGGTTCAAATAGATTACGTTCCATTAGAATTTCTAAAATCAGTGGACGACGTGCAAACAGAACGACTACTCACGTTGGTATGTACTACACGGTGTTGGCGATATACCATCTGACATTTACGAAGACTAAAAGAGCTGATAAGAGCGAGAGTTATCACACAATCTACTTAACAGCACGTAGTTACAAGTTTTGACAAGAATAATACACAGAAGAATGGAAAAGGAAGTGGGTTAGTTGACGATCAGTTTGGATTTAGGAAAGCTTAAGATACGAGAGAGGCAGTTCTGACGTTGCGGGCGGTAATGCAAGCAAGACTAAAGAAAAATCAAGACACGTTCACAGGATATGTCGACCTGGGAAATAGTTCTACAATGTTAAATAGTACAAGATGTTCGAAATTCTGTGGAAACCGCGACTTACCCACAGAGAATGAGAGACGGGTAGTATACGATATGCAAAAGAACCAAGAGGGAACAAAAAGACTGGAAGATGAAGAACGACTTAATCGGATTAAGAATTAAAAGCTATGTAAGACAAAGATGTAGTCCTTCGCCCCTACTGTTCAATCTGCACATCAAACAAGCAATGACGGAAATAAAAGAATGGTTCAACAGTGGGATTAAAATTCAAGGTGTAAGGATGTCAATGATGAGATTGCTACCCTCAATGAAAGTGAAAGAATTTGTCGAATGGAATTAACAGAGTAGTGTGCACAGAATATAGTCCAACAGTAAGTCCGAAAAAGCCGAAAATATCGAAAAGTAAGTGAACTGCGAAAAGCGAGAAAATATCATAAAAAATCCTTCAAATGGCTTTAAGCACTATAGGACTAAACATCAGAGGCCATCAGTTACCTAGACTTAGAACTACTTAAACCTAAATAACCTGAGGACATCACACACATCCATGCCCGAGGCAGGATTCGAACCTGCGATCTTAGCAGCAGCTCGGTTCCGGACTGAAACGCCTAGAACCGCTCCGCCAGAGAGGCTCAAAAATGGCTCTGAGCACTATGCTACTTAACTTCTGAGGTCATCAGTCGCCTAGAACTTAGAACTACTTAAACCTAACTAACCTATGGACATCACACACATCCATGCCCGAGGCAGGATTCGAACCCGCGACCGTAGCGGTCGCTCGGTTCCAGACTGTAGCACCTACAACCGCACGGCCACTCCGGCCAGCGCCAGAGAGGCCAGCAATATCAGAAATGGTGATCACGAAATAGATGATGTTAAGGAATTCTGCTATCTAGGCAGTAAAATGACCTACGACGAACGGATCAAGAAGGATTAGCATTGGCAAAAGAGCATCCCTTGCTAGGAGAAGTCTACAAGTACCAAACATAGGTGTTAATTTGAGAAGAAATTTCTGAGAATGTACGTTTGGAGCACAGGAACTGTGAGAAAACCGTAACAGAAGAGAATCGAAGCATTTGAGATGTGGGGCTACAGAAGAATGTTGTAAATTAGGTGTACTGATAAGATATGTAATGAGGAGGGTTTGTGCAGAATCGGCGAGGAAAGGAAAGTATGGAAAACACTGACAAGAAGAAGGGACAGAATGGTAGGGCATGTGTTAAGATATCACGGAATAGTTTCCATGGTACTAGATGGAGCTGTAGAGGATAAAAACTGTCGAGGGAGACAGAGATTGGAATACGTCCAACAGATAACTGAAGACATAGGTTGCAAGTGCTACTCTGAGATTAAGAGGTTGGCACGCTCTGGGACCTTTCCAGAACCAGTCATTCCATTAACAGTTGCACTGCTACTGTTAATGCACATTTTATGTCAGGCAGTGTAGATACCATCGTCGGGTACTGAAACGGTTATGTTTGCAGTTCGTTGTGAAGGCTGGAATTACCGCCAGAGTGTGTTCTCAAGTGTTATTACCCGGCCTGGTATAGTATCTAGTCGGTGTCAGCAGTTTCGTGTGTTGAATGATCGCCGTGGACGACACGAAGATGCTGCATTCGCAGGTGAGATAACGTTATCAGGACATGACAGAGTTAGAAAGCAGCTCCATTGTGAGTCTCCATTGGCTGGCTGGTCGAACTGTGCAATATCCAGTTTGTGGGGCATTCGAACGTGAGTGTGTCCTGACACTGGGAGCGTGAAGGCAGACATACTCGCCATCAAGCTACCAAAACAAAGCATTGCCGTATTCTAAAAATGGTTCAAATGACTCTGAGCACTATGGGACTTAACTGCTGTGGTCATCAATCCCCTAGAACCTTAGAACTACTTAAGCTAACTAACCTAAGGACATCACACACATCCATGCCCGAGGCAGGATTCGAATCTGCGACCGTAGCGGTCGCACGATTCCAGACTGTAGCGCCTAGAACCAGTCGGCCACTACTGCCGGCATTGCCGTATTCTGTATGAAGCACATCAGCATCAGACATTAAGTAACAAGTAATGGATACCATGCGACGGCCTGTGTCATCACGCATTGTTTGTTGGAGACTGGTAGTACTCGAACCAGGGAATTACTGTCTCATGTTTTTGCTGATGGTAAAATCACAACAAAAATGGCTGTGTGTGAAGTGGTGCGATGACTCGGAAGTATGGAAAGCTGATGACTGTCCGCGCATCGTGTTCAGCGACGAGTCGCAGTTTTGTGCTGCCCTGTGAGATCATCGTCTGTGACAATGGCAGGCAACCTGGGTAGAGACCCATTCTTCCAATTTTTGGGAAAGGCGCAACGGTAGCGGCTGAAGGACCTGTGACGAGAAAGCGGTACGTGACTGACATTCTGCATGCTCATAAGTTACCTCTTGTTCGTTGGTCAGCAGAATTATGTTTCATATTAACAGAATCTTCCGTCGGTTCTTGGTAGAACAACATTATAATAATAAATGCAAAGCAATAGTTTGCTTTTGTTCTACAATATTATTTTTATTGCTAACTGGTTTTCGGCTTACAAGGCCATCTTCAGACATCTACTGAGTATTATCACCAAAGAAGTTAAATGTTAGCAGACAACATTGGAAGAGAAGTAACACATCTAGAGTGAAGTAGAAACATACAGTGAGTAACATCTTTGCAATGAAATAGTAAAAACTGAACAGTACATAAATAACAATGGAGTTTACAGGAAAACCTTTAGCACAAAATAAGAATAGCATGCCTACATAATAGTTTCTATTGATAAACAAAACTATTGAAATAAGATAAAATTAGTACTAGACAAGGCTGCATCAAGAGGTATGAAATATGGAGAGTGATACACAACCAATTAAAAAAGAAGAGACAGTTGTCAATGTAAATACAGAATACACAAGGAACTTAAGCCATATCAATACGATAAACAGAAATTAGTAAATGCGGGAAAATTGAGGTGTTTGAGGGAACCTACAGTTTGAGAGTGTTGTGGTACTGCATTTTAACATTAACATTATAATCAAAGCAGTGGATGTATACCAGTTTACATTAAGTAAATGAGCAAAGTAAAATGTGAACAGTATTTGATGAGACAACTACAAGGGGAGTTAAACATGGACAGTAATACAAGTACAAGTTAAAAGCAAACCCTTAACTATTGAAACTACAGCATATGTGGAATACAAAGACAACTGCAACAAATAAAACAACTTAATGACTACAGGAAAATGGGAATATGTAGGAAGAGAGACTGTGGGAAGTAATGAACAACAAAAATGATCATATGAAGTTTAGGAGAGGGGAAGTGTTGAGTTGTGTCTGGTCATTTAGGATGAGATCTGGACTGTGAGCAAGATGTTTGTTAATTTTCAGGGCTTCCAGCAGGTTGAGTTTATGGCCTTTGTTTGCTAAGTGAAGTACATGGGACACTGGCTGGTAGTTGTGACCCTCACTCAGTACATGCTCAGCAAATGCAGAGTCTGAATTCTGCAACCTCCAGCTGCGTTCATGTTCAGCCAGCCCAGTTGATATGTCTCTGCCTGACTGACCAATGTAAAATTTGTCACAATCAGAACAGGTGATTTTGTATACCCCACTGTTGGCTAATAACTGGATCTTATCTTTGCTATTAAAAACACACTGGGCTGTAGTGTTCCTGACATAGTAGGAAACCCTATACTTGCAGGATTTCAGTGCTTTGGCTACAGTCTGTGATACCTGACCTAGAAATGGTAGAGTACACCTTTTGTTGCAGATAGTGGATGGGGAAGCAGGTGGGGCATAGAGGAGGGGTATAATTTTCTGTTTTTGTTTACTGTGCAAGATGTAGTCAATAAGACTTGGATTGTAGCCATTGGCTGAGACAATAAATTTTATTGTATCTAACTCTGCTTTAAAATCATCTCTGGACATGGGGATGGATATGAGACGGTGTACCATTGAGTGGAAAGCTGCATGTTTGTGTGCTATGGGGAGTTGTGAGCAAGATGGTATTTAAATATGCTCCTACCCACCCTCCATCAGAAAAACAACTGGATGTTATGAAAGTTTATATTGAATATGCCTTAACGAAAGACACCACTGCAAAATATATAGTTGCCAGTGCACTAAAGAACGAAACCAAATTCGTGTGTAACATCCCACGGTCTATTGACTTTCACACCCTCAAGTCCTTAAAACAGAAATTACAACACCAAGGTATCGTTGCCACAAAATCTGATAAAGGCAACAGTATTGTGCTTTTGAACAAATGTGATTATGTGGATAAAGTTAATGATTTTCTGAATACCACAGGCTTCCAAGTCCTTCTTAACACGTTCGCTGCGGCTGACGCTTATAAGCGTTTCCGCGATCAACACGCCAGAGCGGCTGACGCTCATAAGCGTTGCCGCGATCAGCAAGCCAGTGCGGGTAACACTTATAAGCGGTGCGCTCGCTAGCTGAGTTCTCACTAGGGGAGGTCGCCAACTGGGACACGCCGATTTCGTCCGAATTGTTTCTAGAAAGAGGTGGGACTCCACATAACGTGCCCGAAATATTTCGCCTGAGTTGGCCATAGGAAAGGAGAACATGCTCTCGAAAGTTGTTCCGATAGCACTATAGGAGGCTATACCCTATTTAGCGCTCTGTTCGTCGTTATTGGCGTAGAGTCATGGTCAAGCGCATTGCTCACGAAACAGGCGCCTTGGGATCAATCCCAGGTCCGTCCTGATTTTGTTTTCTCATTTCTATTTTACTCCGTATCTTCAGAGTGTTCGGTTATTTACGGTAGATGTATATTTCTATCGTCAAGTCAAAAATCTAATTAAAAGATTACAAAGTGCCCCTGGATAACTCCAACAACAGCGAGAGGTATCATCAAGAGAAGATGCAATTAAAATACATTCGACCGTGCTGCATCAATTCAGTGCTCTTGTGGACACCCCTATGATCTAGTACGCTTGGTTTGCATCCAAACTATTAGAGGAAACACCTTAGTTTTAAAACTTGAATTAAGTGTGCTTTCCAATGAAGCATGTTGCAGAGAAATGTAACTGCTCAAACAATGCCTTCATAAAATGTGCCTAGAGTGAAACATATATGTTTCACATGTTTCTATGATATGTCACCATAAAAATGGCAAAACGTCTACTGTCGTAATGAATAAAAAGTAGCGCACGTAATCACAAGAATCGTTAAAATCTTTATTTTCATTAAACCTTTCGCCTAGTTATATAAATATACTACTTGAATGTATTTAAATTCTACGGTAAATAGTTGAACAATCTGACGAAACCAAGGAAAATAAGAATGACAACAATTGCAAAAAATTAGGAAGCACCTGGGATTGATTCCAGGTCGACTGTTTCGTGAGCAATGCGCTTGACCATAACGCTACGCCGTCAACATGTTCGCTGCGGCTGACGCATATAAGCGGCGCGTTCACTAGCAGAGTTCTCAGTTTAGTTTGTTCGGCTGTGCACTCGTGTTAGTTCAAGTAACCAACGACATATCACGTAACGTGTTCCTGTCTGCAGTTGTGTGTTTTCGTTTTTTGTCGTCTGTGTTGTGCATTGTTTGCAATGGCGGCGACTGAACCGACACCGGGGCCTTCGAACGCGAAAAAGTGTAGGAAGAGTGACCAATATACTGCCCATGAGTTACTACGTGTGTTAGAAGATAGTGATGTAGAGTTCAGAGAGGACGAACCAGATGAGGGTGATTGGCATTTGGAGACTGCAGAAACAGACCACAGTGATGACAGTGTGGAAGCAGAACTGTCCCGTATGTTTCGTGACAGTTCGGAATCGGACGATACGGGCGACGATGATGAGGAAATCGCCGACGATAAAGAACCAGCGCTCGCAGAGGTAAGCAAACCAGGTGTTACGTGGCATGAAGAACCACATGGGATGCAGTATCACCCGTTTACGAAAGCAGAATGTTTGCTGATGAAGCCTGCTGGCAATACGCCAATGGATTTCTTTAGGCTACTGGTTACAGATGACATACTGCAGCTCATAGTTGACGAAACAAATGATAACGCACGGAATATATTTGCGAGCGCAAATACACAAGAGGGCTCTAGAATTAGTAATTGGAAACCCGTAAGTATAGAAGAAATACGTGTCTTCCTGGGGATTTCATTACATATGGGTAATGTCAAATGTTCCCGACTACAAGACTACTGGAAGAGGGATCCGCTGTTCGAAAATAAAGGAATAACGATGAGTATGAGCAGAGACAGATATTTGCTGATCTTACGCGCATTGCATTTTGCAAAAAATCCAGAGTCAGGAGAACCGAAACCAAATGATCGACTGTATAAGATACGCCCTATATTGAATTATTTCAACAACAAAATGTGTAATGTGTATTATCCAGGTAGGGATCTCTCTTTAGATGAATCAATGATTCTTTGGAGGGGACGATTGTCATTTAGACAATACATAAAAAACAAACGAAATAAGTATGGCATCAAATTGTACATGCTAAATAACCCAGACGGCTTCATCAATAAATGCGCTGTGTACACGGGGATGCGTGGTGATATGGGGGGAAAAGGGCATGCTGAAAAGATAGTATTGCATTTGTTAGAAGAGAAGGTGAATGTTGGCCATCACATTTACATGGACAATTTTTACAACAGCTTTGCCTTAGCTAAAACCCTGTTGAATGCAAAAACACATTGCACCGGGACACTAAGGGTAAATAGGAAAAATACCCCTAAAGACGTGGTATGCGCCAAGCTGGGGAAAGGGGACACCATAGCACGATATTCGGACGGGGTAATGATCGGCAAATGGAAGGATAGACGAGAGGTCTCCTATATTTCCACAGAATACCCCAATACAATGGAACGTGTGCAGAATGCACGCCAGCAAATAGTCGCGAAACCACTGCCAATTATCAGATATAATAGTTGTATGTCTGGGACCGATAGGCAGGACCAGATGTTGTCTTATTATTTATGTGAACGAAAGACAATCCGCTGGCCAAAGAAACTATTCTTCCATGTAGTTGACATGCTAATGTTCAATGCACATTACCTATATAATAAATACTCAGGGCATAATATGACTTTGTATGATTATAGAATACAAATAATAAAGGGACTACTTCCACCAATGGACGTTACAAAAGGTGTGCGTAACAAATGTAAAGACACACATGTTGTGCAAAAGCGGGACGCAACGGAAGGGACGAAGCAAGTTATGCGGAAGCGATGTAAAACGTGCGCGGCACGGGGCAAGCGTACGGATACACCATACGTGTGTATAACGTGTCCAAACCAACCTGGATTCTGTTTGAACTGCTGCACAATTACACATCCATAATGTAATGGGACGTCGTATCTACAGAGGAAGATCTGTTTGTGTTTGATTTGTAAAGTGTTTGTTTTATTTGATAGCCATGTAAATATAGTTACATTGGTTGCTCAGAATATGATGTTTCTGTACAGTACCGTATGTGGACGTATTTGTGGTTTGCTATACAAACATCACCTCTACACCTTGAAAACGTATTTGTTACTAGCTGCAGTGCCCGGCGTTGCCCGGGTGTGTATTCATTCCTGTCTTATTTTAGTCCATCTGCTTCTTCTCTCTCTGTCCATCGCCTCCTGTTCTATCGCTATCTATTTTCCATTCATCTCAGTTCCGTTTTCACACAGGTCAATCTTCATGACATAATATTTCCTGTACTATGTGTCCCACAAGAATATAATTTTCCATGTTCCCCGGGAAGAATATTAGGAAACTGCAAAATGCGTTGCGAATGGAGTTGGTATTACAGACGTAATACATTACAACCACATGCATAGTGGGACGGATTTTTGTGCGTTTCATAGTTTTGACGTCATATCTCCTGTACTACGTGTCATACTATGATATAATTTCAAAGCTACATTTAGTGGTATATATGCATATCCTCTGCAAAATTCTTCGCGAATAGCTTTAGTAGTAATGACATAATAAATAGAAATCACAAACCTGATGTTGCGGTTATTCACGAACAGAATTGTTTATGACGTCATATCTCCTGAACTATATATCGTAAGTAGGTTTTGCTACCATAGCAAATGATTCATTACCTTAGAGAAGATTTGTTCCAAATTTGATTGCAATCGGTGTACTAGTTTAGGAGCAGATGTGGAATATCGTCACATGATGCGGCCGTTTTTGACGAATTACATTGTTCATGACGTCATATCTCCTGACGTATGTGTCGTATGTGGTTCTTACCCCTACAGTGATAGTTTTCCGATAATAGGAATATGTGTACCAAGTTTCGTTGAAATCGGTCCAGTAGGAGGAGATGTGGAACATACATACATACACATACAGTCATTTCTAAAATATGTATATATTTGTGATTGGGTTTCCATAGCACCACATTGCAGACGAGTCCTGTTTCTTTTTCTTCGTTTTATACATCTTTTGGTGTTTTCCGACTAATTCTTTTTCAATGGAGTGTATTTGTCACTTGTGTGAATTGCATTTTCTGTCCAGTTAGCAATACAATAAATAAATAAGGGGCTTTGTTAGAATTGTTTGCAATAAATGCATGTAACGCTTATAAGCGACAGACAGCAGGCAGCATTTATCACATGATCGGCATGCAGCTAAAGTGTACTTGTATTTCTATATCTAGCACCTCTTCCGCAGACGTTATATTCGTTGCCAATATTACGTTCGTGCACAACATGAATTTGTCGCAAAACTAGACATTAGTCTTGCGATCAAAATTTAGGCGTGTTCATAATTTGTATTCAGCCAGGTATGGATTACGAAATATAAATTCCAGCAGTATCTCATTATAACTTGCAACTGCTGACTTCCCTTGCAGAACAAAGTTTTATTCATCCATAAGAATTATGAAACGATACAGTGGCGAGCTAAGTCGGTAACTATGTAAAGTTATTTCCTCGAAATAAAAATCATAGAAGGCCGTGCGGCTGCAAAGAGAAGTGATTGCAGCGCTCCTGGCAGCTGGCCCCGAACTGTTTTGACTGAGTGGAACGCTGCGCCTCTGGTAGCCAGCGTACGAACTCCAAACGAATCAGCTGGCGGCATCTAGTTTATTCGCCACAAACTTACAGGTTTCGCAGGGCTATGATTTCAGCTCTCAGCGCACGTGCGCTTACAAGCGTCCGCCTCGCGCGTTAGCGGCTCGCACTGGCGACCGCAGCGAACGTGTTAAAGACCCTACTAAAGTGTTCAAAGAGGATGTTAAATATGCAATCATTTCATACAAAAGCATATTCTTTGAATCTGAAGTAAAACTGTTAACTAATATGAACCCAGTGCCTCCTAGACTTTACAGCCTTCCTAAACTGCATAAACAAGATGTTCCTATTCGTCCAGTTGTATCATCATTCACTGCTCCATCTTACAAACTAGCCAGTAAACTTGATGTCCTAATTAAGAGCAAGACTAAATTCAAACCAAAGCATGGTATTTCAAACTCTGTGGACCTAGTAAACAAGTTAAAAGGTATATCTGTCTCACACAGTGATAAATTAGTATCCTTTGATGTCAGCGGTTTGTTTTCTAACATACCAGTAATAGAATGTATTGACATTCTGACAGAGCTGTTGACAAGTCTAATGTCAATCCTGTGGAATTGAATGACTTGATACTGGCCACACAGCCCTGCCTTGCACAGAACTATTTCCAGTTCCAAGGCACTATTTATAAACAGTTAGATGGCTTAGCTATGGGTCCCCTCTTAGTCCACTATTGGCTGAAATATTTATGGACCATTTTGAACAAAATTTTCTAAAAACAGAACCTTTGAGTGCAAACATCAAACACTGGTTTAGATATGTAGATGATGTCCTGTGTATGTGGACTGGTACTACAAGACAACTCAACACATTCTTGAAAAACCTAAACAGTCAACATAAAAATATCTAGTTCACTATGGAAATTAGCAACAAATCCATAAACTTCTTAGATCTCACCATTGACATCAGTACACACACAGATTGTTTCAAAATTTACAGAAAAACAACAACTACAGACACAGTAATACCTTCTTGCTCACAACACCCCATAGCACACAAACATGCAGCTTTCCACTCAATGGTACACCGTCTCATATCCATCCCCATGTCCAGAGATGATTTTAAAGCAGAGTCAGATACAATAAAATTTATTGCCTCAGCCAATGGCTACAATCCAGTTCTTATTGACCACATCTTGCACAGGAAACAAAAACAGAAAATTATACCCCTCCTCTATGCCCCACCTGCTTCCCCATCCACTATCTGCAACAAATGGTGTACTCTACCATTTCTAGGTCAGGTATCACAGACTGTAGCCAAAGCACTGAAATCCTGCAAGTATAGGGTTTCCTACTATGTCAGGAACACTACAGCCCAGTGTGTTTTTAATAGCAAAGATAAGATCCAGTTATTAGCCAACAGTGGGGTATACAAAATCACCTGTTCTGATTGTGACAAATTTTACATTGGTCAGTCAGGCAAAGACATATCAACTGGGCTGGCTGAACATGAACACAGCTGGAGGTTGCAGAATTCAGACTCTGCATTTGCTGAGCATGTACTGAGTGAGGGTCACAACTACCAGCCAGTGTCCCAAGTACTTCACTTAGCAAACAAAGGCCATAAACTCAACCTGCTGGAAGCCCTGGAAATTAACAAACATCTTGCTCACAGTCCAGATCTCATCCTAAATGACCAGACACAACTCAACACTTCCCCTCTCCTAAACTTCATATAATCATCTTTGTTGTTCATTACTTCCCACAGTCTCTCTTCCTACATATTCCCATTTTCCTGTAGTCATTAAGTTGTTTGATTTGTTGCAGTTGTCTTTGTATTCCACATATGCTGTAGTTTCAATAGTTAAGGGTTTGCTTTTAACTTGTATTTGTATTACTGTCCATGTTTAACTCCCCTTGTAGTTGTCTCATCAAATACTGTTCACATTTTACTTTGCTCATTTATTTAATGTAAACTGGTATACATCCACTGCTTTGATTATAATGTTAATGTTAAAATGCAGTACCACAACACTCTCAAACTGTAGGTTCCCTCAAACACCTCAATTTTCCCGCATTTACTAATTTCTGTTTATTGTATTGATGTGGCTTAAGTTCCTTGTGTATTCTGTATTTACATTGACAACTGTCTCTTCTTTTTTAATTGGTTGTGTATCACTCTCCATATTTCATACCTCTTGATGCAGCCTTGTCTAGTACTAATTTTATCTTATTTCAATAGTTTTGTGTATCAATAGAAACTATTATGTAGGCATGCTATTCTTATTTTGTGCTAAAGGTTTTCCTGTAAACTCCATTGTTATTTATGTGCTGTTCAGTTTTTACTATTTCATTGCAAAGATGTTACTCACTGTATGTTTCTACTTCACTCTAGATGTGTTATTTCTCTTCCAATGTTGTCTGCTAACATTTAACTTCTTTGGTGATAATACTCATAGATGTCTGAAGATGGCCTTGTAAGCCGAAAACCGGTTAGCAATAAAAATAATATTGTAGAACAAATGCAAACTGGTGCTTTTCATTTATTATTAGAATTATGTTTGTCTACACATTGCACATGTCACTATTGTACTGTCTCAAATTTGACGTACATTAAAACATGTTGTTCCTCAGTACAAGGCACGTGTAATGAAGTATTTTTTTAGGTTTGGTGCAGAAGCTGCCACTGCAGAGTTATTGCTGTGGGCGGGATGTTGAGTAGACTGAAGGAGTTTAGAGGCATTGCCGACCTCCAATGGTGTCCACATCTTCTGTCGAGCCCACACCACTTCCGAGGCGAGGCCTCCACTTCAACAGAGCCAACTGTTCAGCCAAGGCAACGCCAAGCACGAGACCACGTGAGCACCGACGCGATACTTCAGCCGTATCACCACTGCTGGAGGAGGCTGCTGAATATAAAATATAAGTACCTAATATTTTATTGAATTGTTTACCTGAGTTGTTGTAGTGTTATGGCAGTGTACAGTAGATATAGTGACTGGTTTGTAATAAAGAGAACGTACTTCGAGCGTACATTACGGAAATTGATTGTGGATATCTATTTAGATTTTCTGTGTTATAGTGAACTTTACAAAATGGATGAGAATATGAAAGCATATTTTTCGAATTTATTAGAGTAAGGAGAAGGCGAAGCTACAGCTAATACAGAACAAGCAGTAAGGGACAGCGTTAAAAGGAGGTAAGAAGAAGCTACGAAGGCAGAGAAAAGTTTAATAAAGCAGTGAAGGAGTTCCATTAGAGGTAGATGTTTTTAACTAATGAGGTATCAGAGTTAACACAAAGGTATCAAGACCTACCATCTCTTCATAATGACCTGAATAAGTTCAAACAGGAACACGATCAGTCAAAGATGTTTCCGAACAAATGATGGAAAGTCACAAGCTAAACGGAAAGAAGTTAAAGACAATTTGGAAACGTTAAAAAATTCCATAGATTTTAAACTACAGAAAACGCAAACGTGGACTGCAGGGACTGCATTATCAGATGAGAGTTACTCGGGGAACACCTAGTTCAATCTGTGGGACAAATGGGAAGCAAACCCACTTAACAGATTCCTCTGTGAGTAACCAAAGAATTTGAAGTTATCTTGTCGAAATATTAATGATGAGGCCATTCATGAGTCAGTCAGCTCACATGTTGACGCCTAGGATGAAAATCTAATGGTAGTGATATAACAGAGACTATACGGTTAGGTTTTAAGAATGGAAGTACTCACTTCCCTAAAGTTAAACCTAGAGGTTTGATGCATCCTGTAATCTTTCTAAAATCGCTCCAATGTGCTTTACTATATTCATGGGATACATAAAGAAGTATCAGATTGATCATTAGTCACCTAGAGGAAGATACATCTTAATGGACTACGCTTAATTTGCATAGGTTTCATACTGTAGGACGTTTCACACATGCAATTAAAGATAAATATTTCTCAGAGAATACTCAACGTAAGCTAAGATCAGAATTGTTTGGACCACAACGTTATAACAATAGTTATAGTAATTTTGTAGAATATCATTGGAACCAGACTGGATGAACCTGATAGAGATTTTAATTTCAAAACACCCAGATAAAGTAAGAGAACGGTTAGATGGTGAGCCGGCCGTGGGGCCGAGAGGTTCTCTGAAAATTATCCTGAACATATAGTTCGGAACCCTACTCACGATGGTAATATATTGTATCTAATGGCAGCAAATAGACATGACCTCTCTGCGGATGTGTACATCGAAACTGGTACCAGTTGCCATGACGCCGTTGTGCCAACATTGATTACCAAAGTACAAAGAACAGCTAAAACCATTAGAAAGGTATATATGTTCAGTAAACTAGAAAAAAAATCAGTAGTGTCATATCTCAATGAGGATCTTGAAACGTCCAGCACAGTTCAGGAGCATGCAGAGTGAATCTGGCTCAATTTTAAAAGAATAGTTCAGCACGCACTCGATACCTATGTACGCAGCAGAACAGTTCATAAAGGTAGATAACATCCATGGTATACAGTCACTGTACAGAAACAGAGATTACTGCATAACAGGTGAAAAATAAAGCATAGGGATATAGATAGAAAGATGGTGAATGAAACGCATTTGGCTGTCAGGAGAGCAATGTGTTTTGGTTCTTGCTTGTGTGATTCTGTGTTTTAAGAAATAAAGTTTATATGTTGAGTGCAACTGACAGTGACTTATTTTGGCCGCTTTTCACAAATATAACCTCATCCGCTCTGTCATGCTAGCCCAGGGATTTCAATTTTACCGGCTTCCGAATGCCAGCAGTTTAGTAGAGAACGGTAGCTGCTTGCTTACCAGGCACGTAGGGAATTACAGCGCGAGTCATTGAAATCAGGAGCAGTTCAACGTAGTCCCCAGCAGCGGCGTTTGCTGGTGACTCTATGCAGATGACTTACAAGGTAGCCTACCCGAGGGATACATTTCGAATTTGATCTGAATATGTTCTAACGTAGAGCAAAATATGAGACACGTAGTTGTTTATATGTGCCAATATGACCACCCCCGTTGAAAAAAAAATCAGTATTTTTGAATGAATACCGTTGAAAGAGTAACAGATATTACAAAAAAAAACTTCAAATAAAAATTTTACTGTTTTTCATATATGATATAACAATGCACCATGACTGGTTGAAAAAGCCTTTTTTTCCAAATCACTATTATTTTGTTATTCATGTCCACATACGGCTAACAACAAAAGTTAAAGTATCGTTAATACCAAATTAAGTCATATCTGATGATTTGGTACTCCGAACACGCAATCGACAGGAATAAGCTAGAAATATCCATACATTGTTGTCTGCGTGTGTCCGATAAATGTACGCTTCAATGTCAGTTGTCTTTTGCAGATAAATATATTCTAGAAGTATATTCTAATTTTATTGTTCTATATACTGCATATATTTTCTTTTCCTGTTATGAAATGTAAAATGTTATGTGCGTTTTTTCTTTGCATTTTTTTCAAGTTGTAACCTTGTAAGTAGGCTGTTTAGGTTCTTATATTGGTAACGCCGCCGCCTCGTAGCGCTCTCTGTATGAAAATCACTGGCTGTGCTGTGAGCAGTCTGTGGCTGGTTTGCATTGTTGTCTGCCATTGTAGTGTTGGGCAGCTGGACGTGAACAGCGCGTAGCGTTGCGCAGTTGGAGGTGAGCCGCCAGCAGTGGTGGATGTGAGGAGAGAAATGGCGGAGTTTTGAAATTTGTAAGACTGGATGGCATATATATTATGATTATTAAGGTAAATACATTGTTTGTTCTCTATTAAAATCTTTCATTTGCTAACTATGCCTATCAGTAGTTAGTGCCTTCAGTAGTTTGAATCTTTTATTTAGCTGGCAGTAGTGGCGCTCGCTGTATTGCAGTAGTTCGAGTAACGAAGATTTTTGGTGAGGTAAGTGATTTGTGAAAGGTATAGGTTAATGTTAGTCAGGGCCATTCTTTTGTAGGGATTTCTGAAAGTCAGATTGCGTTGCGCTAAAAATATTGTGTGTCAGTTTAAGGACAGTCATGTACAATTGTTCTAAGGGGACGTTTCAACCTTTTCAGATTTAATTTTCTTACAAATAATATTTTTACATTATTGTTGCAACTTTAAATATAAACCATAATGAGAAAAAGATGCTGAATGACTGAATTTTCGAGCGGGTGTCTCACTACCTTAACGTCAGTATGGGCACGTATAAAAATATGGCTCAAATATACGTCTCTTACTTTCTTCTACACTACAAGATATTCAAAGCCGATCAAAATCGTAGTATAACCCTTAGGAAGGTTTACTTGTTACTGCCACTGCACCGCTGCGTATTCATCAGGATGACTACCTCCTGATGGCAACCAGCTCTCCTGCGGGACGCCTGGGAACGGCATGATGTGACACTATGCATCATTTCCTGGAGATTATAGTGACGCTGATCGTTGCGCATATCACGCACACGTCTTTGATGTCGATCATGGTTGGGCTACTGTTTGAGTAACATCCTACCCTCTACTGTATTTCCTGGTGGGCCAGCAGCCTGGACGGGGCTGTCATGGATTGGCCGCGGTGTGCGGTCTCTGTCAGCTACGACCGTCCGTCCATGTGACTCCAGCGGGTGACGCTGCTTACGCACGCCGCTGTCGGGGCATGCCTGCAGTTGAGGGCTCGCCAAGCTCTAATGCTCATACGTAACCCCAGAGCCGACAGCCTCTTCTCTAATGGCGACGACATCTCTCTGTATAACACGGGAAATAGTCTGATTCATATGTTGATGTCTTACCAACAATCCGCCGCTCGCTTCAAATCACCACCACCACTTTCTCATGCCACGTCCCGGCAAAGGGGCGGCACTATACCCTGACTTTCGCATAGCCGTTTCCTCCACATCAGCAGATGCCACACAACCAACCTCTACAGCTCTACGTTCAAGTGGCAGATGTCATGGCACAGCAATAAGCACATATACAGATTGCGGCCGTCCGCAGTGGCCGAGCGGTTCTAGGCGCTTCAGTCTGGAACCGTGTGACAGCTACGGTCGCAGGTTCGAATCCTGCCTCGGGCATGGATGTGTTTGATGTCCTTAGGTTAGCTAGGTTTAAGTAGTTCTAAGCTCTAGGGGACTGATGACCTCAGATGTTAAGTCCCATAGTGTTCAGACCCCTAATTTTGAACAGATTGCGGCAGTATCGCGTGCAGAAGGTGTAAAAAGGCAGTGCATTAGCGGATCTGTCATTTGAACTCATTTGGAAAGGCTTCCGATGTGATTTAGGTCACATCACGGTATTTAACAAACTTCGAATGGATAATGGTAGCTGGAAGTAGATGCACGAGATATTCCATTTCGGAAATCGGTAGGCAATTCAATATTCCGAGATCCACACAGTCAAGAGTGTGTCGCGGATACCAAATTTCAGACATTTCCTCTCGCAACGGACAACGCTGTGTCCAACGGCCTTCTCTTAAAGACCGGGAGCAGCGCAGTTTGCGTTGAGTTGTCAGCGCTAACAGACAAGCGATGACACGTCCCCTTTGAAAAATTATACAAGACTGTGCTTAAACTGACACACAATATTTTTAGCGCAACGCAATCTGACTTTCAAAATTCCCTACAAAAGAATGGCCCTGACTAACATTAATCTATACCTTTCACAAATCACTTACCTCACAAAAATCTTCGTTACTCGAACTACTGCAATACAGCGAGCGCCACTACTGACAGCTAAATAAAAGATTCAAACTACGGAAGGCACTAACTACTGATAGGCATAGTTAGCAAATGAAAGATTTTAATAGAGAACAAACAATGTATTTACCTTAATAGTGTTGAAAAACCATAATATACATGTTCATGACATCCAGTATAACAAATTTCAAAACTCCGCCATCTCTCTCCCCACATCCACCACTGCCGGCGGCTCACCTCCAACTGTGCAACGCTACGCGCTGTTCACATCCAGCTGCCGCTGCCCAACACTACAATGGCAGACAACAATGCAAACTAGCCACAGACTGCACACAGCACAGCCAGTGATTTTCATACCGAGCGCTACGTAACGTTGCCGATAAGAAAACATAAACAGCCTACTTACATAAAGAAAACATAAACAGCCTACTTACAGCGACAATGCGTCAGTAACCGCAAAAATCAAGATGGTCAATGGTGGCCGAGCAACTGGTTCGTCACAATACGCCAGTCACTACTCTTGACGAACTGTGGTATCGTGTTGACATATGGAAGTTTAGGTCTTGCCGTATTCGTGCACGGATAGCCAAAGCGTTTAAGGCGACTGCTGGTGTACAGAGTAAAACTCGGATTCTATTCCCGCTCCAGCACCAATTTTTACTGTCGTCTTTCAATATACTGCCGATGTTGTGTCATCTTCGCATTTGAGAATACATTCGCTGTATTTCTTGAAGGCTGGAGTTGTTGGAGTGCCTGATGCTTTGCTCATGCGTGGATGTCCGAAACAACATTGCATCGTACTTAGTCTTCAGAGAGGCGCAGCTATTCCGTATTTATTCGCTAAACTGGACCCTCGACTTTCAATAAATATGTCCTTCCTGTACGGGAATATAAGGAACATATAATTCCAGATTGTGACACATGGACGATGACATATAGAAGTTTGGGTTAGGCCGTGATTCTATCATCGATAACCAACGCGGTTAAGGCGACCGTTCGTGTAATGTGTAAAATCGGGTTTAAAGTCATATCATTATTCAATCGATTGTGCAATTGTGAATACAGGCCCTACATGTCCGATGATGTCGACAAAAAATTAGGAAATTACATAATATGAATTTATTTTATTTCATCCTTATTCATACATGTCCCATATTGAAAAAAATCCTGAAAAGATGTAGGATGTTTGCAGGTAGTTCTCGTCACAGTACAAGGGGTGAACTTCGCGCGCCATGACGATTCCGACTGTTGCAGATTTATTATCTCATAATCAGAATTAGAAACATAAAATAGTTGTAAACAGTTGGTAAACTGTAAACGAAAAGAAAGGAAACGATCACATATACAATACATAATTTATTGACTATGCGAGTAGAACTGAGGATGCTGGTACTCAGCAATCAGTGTGTCTGTGAATAACAAGGTGGGTCGAGTTGTCACACAGACTAACATCTTCATTCAGTCTTTTCAAAGTTTTAGACTTTCGATGAGTTACATAAACTTTCGAGCAACATAAATTTTCGAGCAACACTTTGATATCTCTTTCGCACTTTTCTATTTCCGTTATCTTTTCCTTGTGTGAATGCCACCCAATGGCCCTTTGTATATGCTGATATTGGAACGTGAGATTGTGGTAATTCTCGTTGGCCCCTAGAGAACGTTGAACAATATATTGTACACAACTTCCTGTACGCCATGGTCAACTAAATAAAGATATAAAAATTAATGCATAGTACTGCTAGAGATTTACAGCATGTGCAACTGTAAAGAAGCCCCAGGTGTGATCAAGATAAAAGTGATGAACGTCTCCAACCCAAGATCTCATTTACAGGGCGTGTTCACCCACAACATACTCGTATTATCCGGCAATAGTCCGCATGTCACTGTGATTCTACTAGAAACAGATCATCCGAAGACATACTGCACTAAACAGGGGGCAGCTTGTGGCCGTCGCTGACCACAAGAACTCAGGCGTGATTCGTATTCGACCTTCTCGCAGCCAACGTGTTACGTGTCTTGTTTCCACATCACTAACAGTTTCACTATTGAAGGCTACTCTCCATTAGTAAACTACAAATGACCATGTAAAAATCAAATCTACAAAAGCACTGTACTGTCGATAAATTGCCGTTGCAAAAAGTGATGTATTCCTGTAGCTATAGGTCACATGGTGAATATACAGGGTTATTACAAATGATTGAAGCGATTTCACAGCTCTACAATAACTTCATTATTTGAGATATTTTCTCAATGCTTTGCACACACATACAAAAACTCAAAAAGTTTTTTTAGGCATTCACAATTGTTCGATATGTGCCCCTTTAGTGATTCGGCAGACATCAAGCCGATAACCAAGTTCCTCCCACACTCAGCGCAGCATGTCCCCATCAATGAAAGCACTGTTGATGTGAGCTCGCAGTTTTGGCACGTTTCTTGGTAGAGGAGGTTTAAACACTGAATCTTTCACATAACCCCACAGAAAGAAATCGCATGGGGTTAAGTCGGGAGAGCGTGGAGGCCATGACATGAATTGCTGATCATGATCTCCATCGGTTTTCCAATCTCCTGCTTAAGAAATGCCGAACATCATGATGGAAGTGCGGTGGAGCACCATCGTGTTGAAAGATGAAGTCGGCGCTGTCGGTCTCCAGTTGTGGCATGAGGCAATTTTCCAGCATGTCCAGATACACGTGTCCTGTAACGTTTTTTTCGCAGAAGAAAGAGGGGCCGTAAACTTTAAACCGTGAGATTGCACAAAACACGTTAACTTTTGGTGAATTGCGAATTTGCTGCACGAATGTGTGAAGATTCTCTACCGCCCAGATTCGCACATTGTGTCTGTTCACTTCACCATTAAGAAAAAATGTTGCTTCATCGCTGAAAACAAGTTTCGCACTGAACGCATCCTCTTCCATGAGCTGTTGCAACCGCGCCGAAAATTCAAAGCGTTTGACTTTGTCATCGGGTGTCAGGGGTTGTAGCAATTGTAAACGGTAAGGCTTCTGCTTTAGCCTTTTCCGTAAGATTTTCCAAACCGTCGGCTGTGGTACGTTTAGCTCCCTGCTTGCTTTATTCGTCGACTTCCGCGGGCTACGCGTGAAACTTGCCCGCACGCGTTCAACCGTTTCTTCGCTCACTGCAGGCCGACCCGTTGATTTCCCCTTACAGAGGCATCCAGAAGCTTTAAACTGCGCATACCATCGCCGAATGGAGTTAGCAGTTGGTGGATCTTTGTTGAACTTCGTCCTGAAGTGTCGTTGCACTGTTATGACTGACTGATGTGAGTGCATTTCAAGCACGACATACGCTTTCTCGGCTCCTGTCGCCATTTTGTCTCACTGCGTTCTCGAGCGCTCTGGCGGCAGAAATCTGAAGTGCGGCTTCAGCCGAACAAAACTTTATGAGTTTTTCTACGTATCTGTAGTGTGTCGTGACCATATGTCAATGAATGGAGCTACAGTGAATAAAATTGCTTCAATCATTTGTATTAGCCCTGTATACTGGAGGTTTTGGTTTAAGCTCAAAAGAGCTCATCTTGCTTGGAGACACTCTAATTGCGACTTAAAGCCTATTCTTTTTAAACTGGAAGAAAGGAAAATTGCATGCTGAGCAATGCGTGGCTCGTTTTCCCGCCATCGTGTATTTTACACTCTGTTTTTAACGTACCTCCACCTCACTACGTTAATTTAAATTACTACCGTCACTGAGTTGCTGCTTTGCCTGACTGTGAGCGGCGTTAGCAGCGGGTATCGATATACCCCCTCTCGTAGCACTTTTGCTCGACTGCTATTACTTCCCGGTTGTTGTCTGTCGTAAGCGAGTTCGGGGCGCGACTTCGGGTCTGCCAGTCAGTTGGAACGCGTCTGGAGCGCAGTCCGGACGTGCCAGTCGGGGAGTTGCAATGCGGAACTAGTGCAGTCGGGTTGGAGCAGCAGTGAGGTCTGCGTCGACATGGCGCCACGCATCACTTAAGCCGGGCCACGGTCTTTGTGGATCGTCGGTCGGTGGTCCTACCGGACGACGTGTTTTAGCCCACCAATCGCTTATAAGTTGTGTGTGTCTGTGTGTGCGTGCGTGTGTGTGTGTGTGTCTGTGTGTGTGTGTGTGCATCGACTCCGGATTTGTCTTCGTGCGTGCTTAGTTACTGTTGCCTGTTGTTCAGATCTGCACGCAAGTGTGTGTCAGGTTGTGTGTGTAGTTGCCATGATTTCCTTTTAAAATGTTGTCGGCATACTGGCTCTGAGAGGTTGGTCGTCTCATCGGGCGACATACAACTGGTTCTCTGAGCGCTTTTGGGCCCCTTCAGTTACCATCTTGTGGAACTTGGGCTGGTCCTTTGCTGGTGCTGGGATGTCTCTTAGCCAGTGGGCTAGTTTCCTCTGCATGGTTGGGTCCGAGCCAGTATTGCAGCCGTCGTGTGTCTGGAAGTGAGTGGGAGACGCACCAGCAGTGCAGTCGCGACGGAGCAGCAGTCGCGGACGGACCATCGGGCAGTCGGTCGTCTGCTGCAGATCAAGGAAGTTATCTCCATGCGGTGCAGTTGGCTGGGTCCGCTGGCGGTCCCTGAACAGTGTCGGAGCGTGCGTGGAGCTGTCCAATTGCTACGAGCTTCGTGGTTCACCGACGCAGGACGTCAAGTTGACTAGTGGTTTCAAGTACCCAAGCCAAGTCCATTCGTGTTGTATGGTTCCTTTCGGTGGTTCGCTGTTGGGGATGTTTTCCTGTGAGTAACACCGAGTGTTTCTATTGCTGAAATTTAGCCACCATGCGGTGGAATTAACTATATTGGTTGACTACAATTCAACTTCACCAGCGGAATTTTCTGCCTTGTCGCCATTAGTGTTCCGGTTACCTGCCCTGGCCACTAACGTAATTTTATGCAGTGTCCTTTCCTCACCTGTTGTCACTGTCCAACACGTTGTGTAGTTTTGACAGCTTTATACATATACATATTGATTGTGGATAATCATGCCCGTAACATTTTGTGTTTGAATTCTCATGTACCGATTGGTGGCAAGCAAGTCGTTTGTCAGTCGGTCTGTGGCTGTCCCTTGGTTGGGTTCCGACGGATTAAGTGTAGTTGGGCTCACCATCTGTCTCACCTAAGTGAACGAGGGCAGACCAACCCCCTGGAGGCTTCTGAGTGCTGTTGTCTTTACTGTCTTTCTTAACGCTGTTTAATTCTCGGTTTATAATCTATCATACCCAATGATTTAAAAATTCTTGTTTTTACTGGACATTATGTATTCTGAATTTTGCAAATCATCTGTGGGCCTTAAGCCACTTAAAACCTTATTCTTGAAATTACCCTTTCAATAAAAACATTGCGGCCTTCTGCCTTAAAAGATTATGGTAATATATTTTAAGATTTTAAAATTTAATTGTGGCCCTCAGCCGCTTGAATTGCACCTTCTATATGTTTGTTCTATCTACTTTTGCCTTCAGGCTTTCCAGCCTAGCTGTGATACCATATATATTTTAACTATTTTATTTGCTATTTTAACTGCATTTTTCTATTTTGTTGACTTTTAAGATTTCTTGTTTGGAGGCCCTTAGCCGTGAAATAATTGAGTTTTTGAATTGCACCTTGTATATGTTTGTTCTATCTACTTTTGCCTTCAGGCTTTCCAGCCTAGCTGTGATACCATATATATTTTAATTATTTTATTTGCTATTTTAACTGCATTTTTTTTATTTTGTTGACTTTTAAGATTTTTTGTTTGGAGGCCCTTAGCCGTGAAATAATTGAGTTTTTGAAACTCGTACTTGTAAAGGTTCAGCTATGTGCCATTTTGGTTTAAAGGTGTTATTGAATTATAATAAATCAAAATATTGAGCGAACCTGACTGACACCTTATTTGGCCCTTTCCACAATCCTAATCACCTGTTCTGCCCTGCGGGTTTAGCAGGCGTCTCACCTTCGAACTGATCTCGTCCTTCACCACTGTTCAATTGCCTGCAGTGACGGTGCTGTTGTGAGAATATATTTCCGGACCCACAGACACTACACGCAAAATGTGGGAAAAAATAGGGCTAAAACCCTATTATGAGTCATGGTGGAGGGAAGTGAAGATGATGTACGTACTTCCGAATTAGAAAGTTTGGTACTCTGAAATAATGGTTTTTGTCCCATGAGAACGTTGAAAAATAAGAATACCTCAGGCCAGAAGGACATTATCTACTTCACAATCAGGAACTGTCACCAAATTCCCTGACAATTACAATAAGGATTCGAAGGCTCACAGTAATAAAATGAGCAATAACCTTTTCAAGAATTATCACATCTCCATAATCAGGACAGAATCGTAGGCATAAATGAATTGAAGGAAACAGTACGATAAATTCTACCATACTATAAGATACGTTTGACTCTTAAGAAGCTACATAAATACAAGAATCACAAAAAAATCACATAACCACACAGAATTAGCACCAATATAAATCAAGAATTTGAATTCTAAGTCGGAAATCGGTAACTGTGTTGTACATGCATCGATCAACAAACGGTTAAAATTTCAGAAAAATTGGACTATTTATTTAAGAGAAAGTGTTTCACAAACTGAGCAAGTCAGTAACGCGTTGGTCCACCTCTGGTAGAAAAAAATTCAAGCAGTTACTCGGATTCGTATCGATTGATAGAGTTGTTGGATACCCTCCAGGGGAATATCGTACCAAACTGTGTGCAACTCGCGCCTTAGACCGTCAGAATCCCTGAAGTTCTCAGCTGGGAAGGCATCCGGCGTCCTTACTGAACGTGGTATGGTTTGCCAAGCACTGCGACAAGCAGCGGAAATACTGGCCATGTGCAGAATGGTATTAGCTTACTGAAATGTACCAATAATAAAATACCATCAGCCATTATTTTGGTCTTATTTGTTAGGCAACCAGTTTCGGCATTGCATTATGCCATCTTCACTCCTGCATGTATCGAGTAACCCCCGTGTTAGACGATGGCATAATGTAATTCTGGCTGCCTAACAAATAAAACCAAAATAACGGCTGTTGTTATTTTATTATTGGAAATAGACCAGCCGAAGTCCCGCATTCCGGACATGGGATAGAGCTACATTTATTGCTGAAATGTCACTCTACGATGGATTGCCAGGAGGCGCAACAAAACGGGGCACACATTATCAACTACGTACGGCTGTGATGAAAGCGCACAGCATATGAAAACCAAAGGTGGTCTGCTGTGCAAATAAATTGCACCACAGATAACCACTCCTGGTTCTCAGGCTGTATAGCGGGTGACAGGTTGGTGTCTCACAGGGGGTCTCCAGATACGTCTTCAGCCTAGAATGCCGTTCACTGGAGTAAAATTGTCTTCAGTGATGAGTCCCACTTCGAACTAAATTAAGATGACCAGCGAAGGCCTGCCTGCAGATACCCCGGACAGTTGTGGGTAACATCAAGGACTATCGCCCAACATACCGCGCGACTACCAGGACAGATGTTCTGGGGAGCCATTTCTTTCCATAGCAAGACAGCTTTGATCGTCATCCACGGGACCGTTACACACAGCGGTACGTCGACGGTATTCGACTCACCGTTTTGCGGCAAGCTATGTTGGGCTCACATTTCAGCGAGATAATACCTGCCTCACACGATGAGGGTTTGCGAAACCCTACTCTGGGCAGCAAGGTCGCTGGATCTCTCCCAATTGTGTGATTGGATTGAAGACTTCCTAGATAACAGAACGCAGCATGTCATTCTCATGGAGAGAAGTCTTCCGAAGTAAGAGTGACTTCGGGTGTGCCGCAGGGGAGTGTCGTAGGACCGTTCCTATTCACAATATATAGTTCACTGAGGCTTTTTGTCGATGATGCTGTAGCATATCGAGAGGTTGTAACAGTGGAAAATTGTACTGAAATGCAGGAGGCTCTGCAACGAATTAACGCATGGTGAAGGGAATGGCAATGAGTCTTAATGTAGACAAGTGTAATGAGCTGCGAATACATAGAAAGAAAGATCCCTTTATCATTTAGCTACAATATAGCAGGTCAGCAACTGGAAGCAGTTAATTCCATAAATTATCTAAGAGTAGGCATTAGGGAGTTTGACAGAGCACTGAAAGACCTGAGTCGAAGCAAGGCCCCCGGAGTAGACAACATTCCATTGGAACTACTGACGGCCTTGGGAGAGCCAGTCCTGACAAAACTCTACCATCTGGTGAGCAAGATGTATGAAACAGGCGAAATACCCTCAGAGTTCAAGAAGAATATAATAATTCCAATCCCAAAGAAAGCAGGTGTTGACAGATGTGAAAATTACCGAACAATCAGTTTAATAAGCCACAGCTGCAAAATACTAACACGAATTCTTTACAGACGAATGGAAAAACTAGTAGAAGCCGACCTCGGGGAAGATCAGTTTGGATTCCGTAGAAATACTGGAACACGTGAGGCAATACTGACCTTACGACTTATCTTAGAAGAAAGATTAAGGAAAGGCAAACCTACGTTTCTAGCATTTGTAGACTTAGAGAAAGCTTTTGACAATGTTGACTGGAATACTCTCTTTCAAATTCTAAAGGTGGCAGGGGTAAAATAGAGGGAACGAAAGGCGATTTACAATTTGTACAGAAACCAGATGGCAGTTATAAGAGCCGAGGGACATGAAAGGGAAGCAGTGGTTGGGAAGGGAGTAAGACAGGGTTGTAGCCTCTCCCCGATGTTATTCAATCTGTATATTGAGCAAGCAGTAAAGGAAACAAAAGAAAAATTTGGAGTAGGAATTAAAATCCATGGAGAAGAAATAAAAACATTGAGGTTCGCCGATGACATTGTAATTCTGTCAGAGACACAAAGGACTTGGAAGAGCAGTTGAACGGAATGGATGGTGTCTTGAAGGGAGGATATAAGATGAACATCAACAAAAGCAAAACGAAGATAATGGAATGTAGTCGAATTAAGTCGGGTGATGTTGAGGGTATTAGATTAGGAAATGAGACACTTAAAGTAGTAAAGGAGTTTTGCTATTTGGGGAGCAAAATAACTGATGATGGTCGAAGTAGAGAGGACATAAAATGTAGACTGGCAATGGCAAGGAAAGCGTTTCTGAAGAAGAGAAATTTGTTTACATCGAGTATAGATATAAGCGTCAGGAAGTCATTTCTGAAAGTATTTGTATGGAGTGTAGCCATGTATGGAAGTGAAACATGGACGGTAAATAGTTTGGACAAGAAGAGAATAGAAGCTTTCGAAATGTGGTGCTACAGAAGAATGCTGAAGATTAGATGGGTAGATCACATAACTAATGAGGAAGTATTGAATAGGATTGGGGAGAAGAGAAGTTTGTGGCACAACTTGACCAGAAGAAGGGATCGGTTGGTAGGACATGTTCTGAGGCATCAAGGGATCACCAATTTAGTATTGGAGGGCAGCGCGGAGGGTAATAATCGTAGGGGGAGACCAAGAGATGAATACACTAAGCAGATTCAGAAGGATGTAGGTTGCAGTAGGTACTGGGAGATGAAGAAGCTTACACAGGATAGAGTAGCATGGAGAGCTGCATCAAACCAGTCTCAGGACTGAAGACCACAACAACAACAACATAGGCATTAGGAGTGATTTAAAATGGAATGACAATATAAAATTAATCGTCGGTAAAGCAGATGCCAGACTGAGATTCATTGGAAGAGTCCTAAGGAAATGCGGTCCGAAAACAAAGGAAGTAGGTTACAGTACACTTGCTCGCACACTGCTTGAATACTGCTCACCGGTGTGGGATCCGTACCAGACAGGGTTGATAGAAGAGATAGAGAAAATCCAACGGAGAGCAGCGCTCATCGTTACAGGATCATTTAGTAATCGCGAAAGTGTTGCGGATATGATAGATAAACTCCAATGGAAGACTCTGCAAGAGAGACGCTCAGTAGCTCGGTACGGGCTTTTGTTGAAGTTTCGACAACATACCTTCACCGATGAGTCAAGCAGTATATTGCTCCCTCCTAAGTATGTCTCGCGAGGAGACCATGAGGATAAAATCAAAGACATTAGAGCCCACGCAGAGGCATTTCGACGATCTTACTTCCCAAGAACAATACAAGACTGAAATAGAAGGGAGAACCGATTGAGGTACTCAAGGTACCCTCCGCCACATACCGTCAGGTAACTTGCGGAGTATGGATGTAGATGTAGAATTGAGAACGTCTGGAGCATTAAGGGCAGGGCCCTCCAACCATCTCGAGACTTTGACTATCGATGGCGCCAGCCGGACATATTCCTGATGAGGACATCAAACAACTCTATCAGTCAATGCCAATCTGAACAACCGCTTGTATAAGGGCCATAAGAGGAACAACATGTTACTGACTTTTTTGAAATTGTAATCATTTGTTTGCTTGCACATGTACATCACATCTATCGATTCTCGTCCCACTCGGATAAATCCTCTATGCTTAGTCGTTTCTTATGGCCTTAGAGTGTATATATCCTGAAAATGGAAAGAAAAATTGACTCTTTCGTAGTATACAGCTATTAAGCATCCAGCTGCAAAATTGCTTAGACTAGGTATAATGCATACATGCCTGCTCACCACAGCATCCCATAAAAGGCTCCCAGTGAGAAAATGAGTCCACTGGGATGTCATGCCGACAAAGTAGTTCTTTATCCAGATCGCATAGCTGAGGCACCAGTCAAAGACATTACTTTTGATATAGTCACTAAGGACTTGCATTATCATATTGTTGGATCCTGAATGAATTTTTTACTCTGAAGCGGAATGTGCGCTGACATGAAACTTCCTGGCAATTTAAAACTCTGTGCAGTAACGGGACTTGAACCTGGAACCTTTTCATAACATGGGCAACTGATCCACGTAATGGGCTTTCAAAGCAATACACAGCCCCCTTCCCACCCCCCACCCCCCCAAACCATCCCTTCCGTCCATACTTCGTTGTCTGCTCTGCTCAAACACGAATATAGGCCCACAGTTTTTAATATCAGGATGTATGGTGTACTGCATAGTCTCTGGTGGACCATAACATTATGCTCTCCGTTTTAATAGTGTATTAGTTCAATCTGCACGAGTCGCAGTCAAGTTTAGGACGATTATGCTCTTGTGAGGCGGACAATTATCGAGCTGCAAGATGCCATCTCACGCCATGTCAATAGGGAAACAAATCAAGCATGAGGGGATGTAGATGGACAGCGGTGATGTCCACACAGTCTGCAATCGTCATATTGCCTTCAGTTTGTGGTAGGTTCTATGGAAACGCAAGTGAATGCTTCCCATAGGAAAATACTGCCCCACCGGCCTGTCTCGTCGTCACGGTGAATGTTTTGTGAAGCCGTTTGCCTGGATCCCTCCTCTACTGCAGTCTTAATCAACGACGTTTTCAGGCCAACACGCAGTCATGAGCCACATCTTCTAAAATGTGAGCTTCGAAACACTTGTGTCTGCACCAACAATGTCGTCAGATGTGCCAGAGATCTTCGATTACCCTGCCTTTCGCAGCGGGCAACTTTTCCACCTCAGCGTTTTGTGAAGAGGGGGGGGGGGGGTGGCGTCCAACACCTTATTGCCTACTCCGTGTTTCGCCATTCTTCAAACACTTTCCATACATGCTCTCGCGACAGTAGCACACGGGAGGTTTCCAGCGAATGCTCGTTGCCGAGGGCTGGATCCTAACAGTCTCACCTTGGTCAAAGTCAGTATGGTAGTAGTTATCTTCATTTTCGTTTAGTACCTTCGCTAAAATGTTTCCCCGTTCGACTCTTCTCTACTTACACATTTTCCTTTGGGCTCACTAGTAATTACAAAGCTCTCATTATGTGGACCAATGCTGGGACGAAATAGCTGCAGTTCGTATATGATAGAGGGATCAAATTGTGTTAGAAAGCTTTTTTGTAAGTAATACATTTCCAGTAGTGAATAATAATAATAGAAACTATACAAAAAATGCTTTAAATTTTTTATATGTCAAACAGAGTTTGTGTCTGGGGGACTGGACATCACAAGCCCATTTTCTGGTGTGGGAGAAATGAGTAGGTATGGCATACGGAAAAGAAAGAAAAAAGCAATCAGTGCTATTTCGTTGCTGGAGATGGAATAGGAACTAACACCACAAGATCAGTTTCAGATAGTTGACAACAACACAGAAATAAGTTTGATTACAAAGTATTACATTTATTAATACCATACGTTTGCAAGAGTATCTACTCGTAATTCAGTGTCATATTATCTGGCTGCGAATATATCAACAAGTACACAGTAGAGTGTTCGTGTAAATAATCTGTTACTGATGTAGAAAACAAATTCTTTAGTCTAGTATTGTTGTCCCTTTGCGTGCAACATTTCTCTACTGAGAGATCAGGAGTAAAGGAAAGAAAATGAATTTTAATATTACTACGAGGATATGATTATTAAAGGAGATTAAAAGACTAGAATGTGCAGCCCACTCTTAATCCCCATTTATGTACTGAACATGTAGAGTCACAGAGAAATAATATTGATTATACTGGGACTATGAAAGTAATTATACAAGCTGCTGGCCCACAGATTGTAAGTACTCAATGAGAGCAGCAGTGAATCAGCTGAAACTGCTGTGATGAATCCCATTATTAACGCAAAAATTTAATAATTGCATATCATCATCATGCACAAAAATTGATTATTTTTTCTGACAATCTGTTACAATTGAAACTAGTGTCATAAATAAAGTGATTCATGTTAGTAGCCATTGTTCATCAGTGCAACTATTGTAGCTAATTTGTAGTTCTACAGAAACAATCACATTCGGAAGTTTGTCATTTCTGGTTTTGGTAATATAAGCAGTTCCGTCAAACATGAAAAAACTGAGGATCAGTCACACATTGATTTTTTTCATATTAGTTAATAAGGACTTCGTTAAACGTTAGAGGACAACATCCTGTTGCCACCGAATACCATTCGCTATCTTCATAATAATTTATATTTCAGCTTTTTAAGTTACTGTTGTCACAGAACAGTGGCGAAGGCACTTCCTCAAAATTTCACTTAATGAATCAACGACGCTTGCCCACATTTCATTTTAATTATTAATACACATATCGTCTGAAATGACAATAAAATTCGGGCCGGCTGTGGTGGCCGAGCGGTCCTAGGAGCTTCAGTCTGGAACCGCGCGACCGCTACGGTCGCAGGTTCGAATCCTGCCTCAGGCATGGATGTGTGTGGTGTCCTTACTTAATTTGTCGTCACACTTCTCTGTTGAATAAATACAATAACACAATAACAGGAAACTTCTGTTAAGATTTCGAAAGGGAAAGGTAACTTTTGCAGCCGGTCAAACTGGAATGCAACGGTTCTGGTGTGATAAGCGGCTGAGCCGAGTAGCAGAACATTTATTGGCGTTCTTAGTCTCACAGGCGTACACAAGTATACAGAAAATTCATATCTGTTTTTTCTTAAAAAATAAAGCAAATAATCCTGAAGTTCTGAACTTCGCAAATTTCCCCCCCTTTTTTTTAAACATCAGAATTAATAACATTTTTTTAAAAAAACTTAAGGTCATTCGAAAAATTTTAAAGTAACTACTGAAATTCTAAATTACCCAAAATTTCCTTTTCCTTAAACTTTCGAACATCTAATCTTTAAAGAAATTAAAATTGTACCAGGTATTTAGCATAAGCACTGGAGCTCTAGACTGCCCAAGTTTTCTATTCTTTAAACATTAAAACTAATAACTTGAAAAATTAAAATCGTTCAAGGTATCCTTTTCAAAACAATTAAGTACACTTTCACATTAGCGCACTATAGCTGGCCATAGGGATACTGACATATGAATAACTTAACGCCAGTTCAACGAATCCGGCTGTCATAAAAGTAGTTCTCAGTTCTATGGGAGTGATGACCTCAGCTGTTAAGTCCCACAGTGTTGAGAGCTATTTGAACCATCTGAACAATAACATTCGAGCATTGAAAACTAAAAATCGCTGTAAATATGGGACTTAACATCAGAGGTCATCAGTCCCCCAGAATTTAGAACTACTTAGACCTAACTTATCTGAGGACATCACACACATCCATGCCCGAGGCAGGATTCGAACCTGCGACCAAAGCGGTCGCGCGGTTCCAGACTGAAGCGCCTAAAACCGCTCGGTCACACCGGCCGGCCATCATTTATTGGGCCAAACAGACGGAATTCGGAGGGTACGAGATCTGGGCTGTAGAGTGGATGAGGGAGAACAGTCAAATGAAGTTTTCTGAGCATCTCTCGATGGGCTGACTTGAGTGTGGTCTTACTTTTTCACGTAGAAGGAGAAGTTAGTTTGCTTCTCCGTGGCGACGAACACTCTGAAGTCGGTTTTTCTTTTTTTTTCCAGTTTCCTGAGGCTGCGTGCTGCCGGCCGACACGCAGGAGATCGGACAGGTCTGCATGACCTCGTTGCGATGATGACAGACACCTCACCCAACGACTCACCGCGTTTTTGTTCACTGACAGGACAATTTAGATATCCTGCAAGCGACTATGTGTATCTTTGAAGCTCTGATTCCCCGCTCAAGGAACTCAGTGACAGGCTTCTACTTGGAACGCACTTCCATAAAGACGTCATTTTGAAGGCTACGTACAGCTCCGCTACCTAAAGGAACTTGTGGGGCGGCAGGTGGAATCAATTGGTTTATTATATTTGTTCCTATTATTTATGCTGTCTTTTGCCGTTCTCAACACTGGCTCTCTAACTACAATATTGGCAACCAGAAAGTGATTAGCAAAACGTGAAGCCTGTAATTAGATTTCCTAGTGCCCACTTCATCCGAGAAATACGCTTGTAGCTATAGCTTATAGCTCTGAGGAATTAGGAGATTGTTTGGGATTCATAATCAAAAACGATCGTGAAAAAAACCGTTCGATATATTCTGAAAGTCACAGATAAAAAAAAAAAAAAGGATCCCCACAATCCAACTACCAGAGCAGTTCAGAGTCTAATGCGCTGATATAACTATAACTGTTCAAATTAAATGTATAAGTGAATGCTCGCCATAATTTGATGATAATGTTCATCAAACGCCACGCTAAATAATGGTAGAATGTCTATCCCGCGACGGCACGTGAAAATACGACATACGCAAACTGAAGACAGATCATTAAAGTCATCCCCGAATTAACACTTCACTCGAAAACGATTTCATGGTTACGCGTATCCCGAGTAGCTTAGTACGGCATCCGAGGCTGTTTATAGCAATGATACCGACGCAACGCGACTCCCGGCACAGATGGTGTGCTAATCTGCGTCTGGAGAGAACTGGGGCCTTCCTCTCTCGCGCAGCGTCCTTATATATAAAGCCGCGGTGCGGACGGCTAAGGGAACGCCTGATCAATTCCGCTCTCCCAACTAGCCGCTGGGCTAGTAATGCACCACTTCAAGTTATTGAATAAATCATCGCTTCCTTTGCTGATGGCCGATGAAGCTCTCGATTTAAATTTTCATTCAGCACAAAGGTAAGTTATCATAATAAAAATCTGACGTGGATAAGTAAAATATTTTGGGCGAGAGAATTAATTTAATTACACTACACGCAGTAGACGAGCTCTGAACTTGCCCTCTGGATATACGCTATCGCTATAGTTTTATAGTTATTCAATTGAAACTTCTCACATCTTTATGATTATAGCGTATCTCCATTCTACTTAAATATAAACATCCTAGCCTTATTTATTAGCCTACTTAATCTATCTTGCTTCCTTAATTTTTAAGACAAAAACCAGAAAATCATGAATTTCAACAACAATTTAAATTTGTGAGATCCAAAGTACTGTTTCTATTAAATTATTATGAAAAAGGAATCTAAATATAAATTTTAAGTCTCTAGCTCTTTTCTGTTGCGCCAATGATTTTTACAGAAAAACGTCCAAATTTTGAAAATGGTTAAAGTTATTGAACTGACACTCAACACATATTGATTTAGTATTACTCCTGACATGCCAGAAACGTTTCAGGTTATTTACTTGATTTTAAAAGTATTGCGCAACATTTATGACGTCAGAGCTAGTTACAGCGGACTAGGCTGGCACACAATGGAAAGACTGATGCGAATTTTATACGGCGTGAGTAAGCTACTTCCCTACAAACTTCATTGCAATATAGGGACTGAAATGGGAATACTCCACGATGTCCAACACCAAATATCGCATTTTTTTTTCATCCGAAAATGGCAGAGAGAAAAAAGTGTTGCATTACTTACTGAAAGCCCCTCGTAAATCCCTGCTATTTCTCAATAGTTGCAGTGTTAAGTACCATAATATACAAAGCAGAAAAGAACACTACATGCAGACATACCTTTCTGTATATATAATGTAGTTTTAAAGATTTGTGCGATACCTGACAGCTACTGATAACTGACAAAAGTAACTTATATAAAAATTAACTTTGACAGTGATTACAGATATCTGAAAATCATCATTTGTCACATGTCTACGACAAAAATCTATGATTTTTAGGATGAAAAACTGTACTGGTTGCACCTTTCCCGCTAGCAACACTAACGACCTCCAATTTCAGTGGTAATCAAGATAATAAATAGGCTTACCTCACGATGGTATCCACCTATTAGCCGAATTGAACAGCCTATTCACTCAAGATTCCTATCTGGAGAGAAACGACATATTTCTAATCGCGAAAGAGCCTTACGAGTTTTGCTTCAGTCAGCTTTAACGCAGCCTTTTGGTGAGAAAAATGAATATAAAAATGGGAAAAATGTAAGTTCTTTGTTTCTGAAGCAAATAAAATGGCATCCACTGTTAAGGTAATATACAGAGGTTAAAAAATGCGTAAACAATTCTGAGAGGTGGTAATACTCATCGTAAAAAGAAAAAAAAGTCCGCTACACGTAAGTTCGGAAGTACTTTCATGCTGATATATAAGCATTCACTCACAGGAGATGCTGACATTTGGTTGCGGAAATAAGTACAGTCGTTGTGAAGGCGCTCAGTTCGCAGGGTTATTAAGATGTTTTGATGTATTTCACTATCTCGTTACCCTGTGTACAAATTAGTCCGGCCATTATAAAGTCTGCAGTAAATTGCGTGGTTCGAGTTTTCTCACACGGTAATTTTCCGACAACCGTCTGAGGAGTTTCAGAGGTGCTCACTGAGAAGACTTCCATTGTTTGCGTCTTGAGGAGCCAGAAAACCTGTGCTCGTAAAACCTTAACAAATATCCCGCAAAACTAAATACATGGTTTATAATTTATATAAAAAACAGCAACCAGCCACATGTATGGTTTAAAAAGGTTTATTATCTTCAGACTATGACCGGTTTCGGATTTTTCTTTACAAATCCTTCTTCAGATGGCAGATTACAAGCATTCTTAGTTGGACCTAGTTTTGTTTATGTTATTCATTTGCTGCACTGGGAAAGAAAAGAAATATTTTTGTTGTCATATCGGTAATGGTATTTTTACGAAAGGTTTACTTCTTTTACAAGATCTAATTGCTCAGAGATGGTTTTTATAAACATTAGTAAACTTGCAGGTTAGTGTACTTACGAGCTGTGTAGTTCTGCCTGACGGAATATTCGTGCGTTTATGTTTTCGAACGCAAGCTTGGTACACTTTTCAATATGCACTATGTGAGTGCTATTCCAGTCAATGGACGTCACTTTCAACCTCATCATCTTAATTACACACGCAGCACACACGAATAACGTTTACAAAACGTGGCCCAGCTTCACATTACAAACGAGAACAATATCTGCAAAGAGCTTACAGTCATAACGATGTTAACTTACAGATGCTGTATAGTCGATATGGGTACAGTAAAATATCACTTTGCTGTTGTATGTAATCAATCTAAAACGGAATAAATAAAATTACATACAAATAAGATTACAAACATTATATGTAGTACAGAGTTACTGTGTGTTACTAATTAGTTGTTACTTTAGTAGGAGGTAAATTGTAATACATGACATAATATGCAATGCACATGTTTTCATTATGCAATTTTTCAATGACATATAAACAGTTTTTGGGGCCTGTATACTGAATGTGTTTGATGGAATATTGGGCTTAAGTTAAAGTTAAGGTCAATAGTCAAACAAAAGCTGCTAAGCTTGCTAAAGTAAAATGTGAAACTATTTGGATAAAAACAGAAATCAATTTACAATATAAGAAGAAAGATAAGCTGAATAAATTTATGTACAAGATGCATTTACAATTAGGAAATAGTCTCACACCTCTACAGTTCATATATGTAACACACCATATTAATCATGCTCTTAGCAGAGAACAACAACAAATCTCCTCTAGGCACAAGAAGAAGTTAAAATCCCTCATTCAACTAAAACTAAAGGAACCACTTAACAATGGTGAACAGCAGAAGCACATATTTTATAACAGACTGGTAAACACAACAGATATTTCTTTCAATCCCAATGAACGTAACCTCTTAGATAAAGGCATCAGGCATAATATTGCCCCAAGATTAACTAATAAGAACATAAAAGACCCAATAGCAGCTACAAAACTGACATGTGACACTGCCAAACTTAAGTCTAATGAGAAAAATGCGTTGGCATATAAAGCCAACAAACTCATCACTAAACACATGCTTTCAAAAAATAATATAATTAATAATGAACAAAAAATTCTTAAAGATATCAATGATAAACTTACTGCTAACAAAGCTCTCATGGTAAAGGCTGATAAAGGAAATTCAGTTGTTGTTTTGTATGAATCAGAATACATTGAAAAAACTCTTGAATTTTTTCAGTCCAATAACTTCACAGAACTAGAATCAGACCCCACAGCAAAATTTCAAGCTAAACTTCGTAAATTACTCAACAGTTTTGAATCCCTTTTAAATAAATATGAAATTTGGGACTGCATTACCATGAATCCAACTGCACCGAAACTTCGGTCACAGCCTAAGATCCACAAAGGAAATTCCCCCATACGCCCTGTTGTGAACTCAAGAAACTGCCCAGCATTCTACATAAGCAGAAAATAGAAGGATCTCCTTACCACTTACTACACGTTTGAACATAGTTATACAGTTAAAAACACAATGGACCTTATAGAACATATCAAAGACATCCACATACCACCAACAGCTAGATTTGCCTCACTAGATATTGTAAACCTATACACTAACATCCCAGTAGATGAAACAATTAATGTAATAAAAAGTAACCTTTTAAAACACAAAAAGATCAATCTACCAGAAGTATATGAGTTAATAGAGATCCTCACACTCATTTTGTCTAATAATTACTTCACCTTCAATAATAAAGTCTATAAACAAAATGATGGCCTTGCAATGGGTAGCAGTCTTGCTGGATTATTAGCCGATATTTACGTTAACCATCTTGAGCAAAAGTACTTCTCATCCAATAACCAAATGAACAGTAAAATAATTTATTACAAGAGATATGTAGATGACACTCATTACTTTTTGATGGTAACAACATCAAATTTACAGTGGAGCATGAAATAAATAATAGCATCAATTTTCTGGATCTCAGAATATCAAACATAAATAACAAACACCATTTTGGTATCTTTCGCAAGCCAACAACCACAGATGTTACCATCAGTAACACATCCTGCCACCCGAACCAACATAAGATGGCTAATTTCCGGTCAATGCTACATTGTATGCATAAAGTCCCCCTCGCCCCCACTGAACAGCACAAAGAAATCAACATAATCAAATCAATTGCCCAAAATAATGGCTATGATGCTTCAATCATAGACACACTCTCTCAAAAAACTAAAGTAAAAATTGCTAGCAATAAGTCTTTGCAACAAGCAACAGCCACAATAACTATGAAAGACAAAAAAATCAGTAAAATATGTAGCCCTACCATATACAGGCCCACTTTCATATAAAATTTCCAACTTATTCAAGAAGAAGAATGTCAAAATTAGTTTCTCTACCAATAACAAACTCCAACAAAGAGTCATACACTCACTCCCTCACAATAGAATATCCCATAAAAGATCTGGAATTTATAAACTAAAGTGTAACAACTGTCCTAAATTCTACATAGGCCAAACAGGTAGAGCTTTTGAAACAAGATTCAAGGAACACCTTGATGCCCTATGTCTGAAAAACCTAAGCAAATCTGCTTTTGCTACCCACCTTGCAGAAAACAATCATACAGTTGAGAATATAGAAAACAACCTGCAGATATTACACCTCAAAGACAAAGGTTTCACATTGAATCTCCTAGAGGAGATTGAGATTCATATACATAAAAACAGGTTCCCTGATCTCATTTTGAATGAACAGACAGAGTCAGTTAACACCTCCTTCTTAAATAACTTTGAAGAAGCTTTTACATTTTTTAAAATAACTTAAGCCCAATATTCCATCAAACACATTCCGTATACAGGCCCCAAAAACTGTTGATATGTCATTGAAAAATTGCATAATGAAAACATGTGCATTGCATATTATGTCATGTATTACAATTTATCTCCTACTAAAGTAACAACTAATTAGTAACACACAGTAACTCTGTACTACATATAATGTTTGTAATCTTATTTGTATGTAATTTTATATATTCCATTTTAGATTAATTACATACAATAGCAAAGTGATATTTTACTGTACCCGTATCGACTATACAGCATCTGTAAGTTAACATCGTTATGAATGTAAGCTCTTTGCAGATATTGTTCTCGTTTGTAATGTGAAGCTGGGCCACGTTTTGTAAACGTTATTCTTGTGTGCTGCGTGTGTAATTAAGATGATGAGGTTGAAAGTTACGTCCATTGACTGGAATAGCACTCACATAGTGCATATTGAAAAGTGTACCAAGCTTGCGTTCGAAAACATAAACGCACGAATATTCCGTCAGGCAGAACTACACAGCTCGTAAGTACACTAACCTGCAAGTTTACTAATGTTTATAAAAACCATCTCTGAGCAATTAGATCTTGTAAAAGAAGTAAACCTTTCGTAAAAATACCATTACCGATATGACAACAAAAATATTTCTTTTCTTTCCCAGTGCAGCAAATGAATAACATAAACAAAACTAGGTCCAACTAAGAATGCTTGTAATCTGCCATCTGAAGATGGATTTGTAAAGAAAAATCCGAAACCGGTCATGGTCTGAAGATAATAAACCTTTTTAAACCATACATTTGGCTGGTAGCTGTTTTTTATATAAATTATAAACCTTAAGTACAACAGCCACGTTTCTTAACATGTCGAATTTCGACAAAATAGCGTTAAATACATAGTTGTCTGTGAAGTGGAAATCTTTCAGTAATGAGGGCCGGGATTGTACATTACTTCTATTTGCCGAATAAAAGTAGAAATCAGTTTCGGAAAATCTCTTGTTGTGTAGAATGCGGCCATCACTAAAAAGTAGTACAAAACAGAAAAGAAAACATATTGAACAACTCGTACTTAATCACTAAAAATTAGTACAAAACAGAAAAGAAAACATACCTAACAACTGGTACTTAATACAGCACAGTAACAGTAAACATAACATTCAAGTCACTGGTGTAAATAGTAGTGCACTATGGTTCAAATGGCTCTGAGCACTATGGGACTTAACATCTGAGGTCATCAGTCCTCTAGAACTTAGAACTACTTAAACCTAACTAACCTAAGGACATCACACATATCCATGCCCGAGGCAGGATTCGAACCTGCGACCGTAGCGGTCGCGCGGTTCCAGACTGAAACGCCTAGAACCGCTCGGCCACTTCGGCCGGCAGTAGTGCACTATAATACACACCTATAGTTGCGAGTAGCTTGCCAGACAACAGCAGTCACTAACAAGTCTCATACTACATAATACCTAGAACCACTCATCTGGAAAGAAACCACACAGGATCCTGCTGTATAGGAAGACATAGAAGCACAGAGCCGACACTGTTGGCGTCATTGCAAATGACTGTTCGTATCCGCAACCAAATATTTTTCACTCCCTCATATGAATAGCTCACATCCCGGAAGTATGCCTTTCCGGTACCACGTTTACTGGACACGTTTTCCTTACGTCACTGTGAATAACCGACACTCAAAACATTCGACTCTTCTTTTTAACACTGTGAATTTGATATTTTTCGTAATATTATTACGCCAAATTGATAAAAGATTTCGATTGTTGTGAACAGAATGTTACTTATACCAGCTCATGTCAGCATTGAAGGCCACACATTCACTATAAATTATACAAATTTAAAAAGTTTTGTGAGAAGGTGAACGTTACGTCGAAACTATATTGCTGGACAAGATAATAAAAAATTAATAGCTAAGCGAGGTTGGTCATTTTACAAGAAAATGTTATCGTAAAGATTTTACACCGCAGTTTTAAGAAGACTACGTATTTGTTCTCGGCAAGCTGTAGAGACATCTGCTCGATGACCTGCAATGATATCGACTGGCATTTTGTAAAAACTTATTAATATGTACATATTCCCTTACAGGTTATTATTATCTCACTGCATGAAGTATTTTTCATTTAACACGGTTATTACTAATTACGTAATTTATTTCTCTTTTGGTAAAGTAATTTTATATATAAGAGATATAGTCTGACATGATTTGCCTTGAAACCACATGTTCGCTTTATTAGTTGGAATAAATCGCTTCTTTTGCAAATTGGATAAAACTTGTCTTCTGTGACAAGGCTACAACGGCTACAAACTTTAGTACAGGAACAAACCTTTCTCCTGAGTGAAAGAACCACGCCTCCGACCGACACTGGCTGACACAGGCGACCTAGAAGTAGACCAGTTCTAGGAGTGGACAGTGCTGCAGCAGAAGGCCGCCCACTGTGACACTGACCGCCGCCCACGTTGCAGTACGATATAAAAGACAGGTGCCCGCGGTCTGCAAGTACAGTCTGCTCCCACAGCAACAACCTTATCCACACAGCAACATGAAGTTCTTGGTAAGTAGCTGTCTTCTTCTTGATATTAAAACATAATCAGCACATCGATCTAAATGTGTATCGTCCACAGATCCAAATCACTTGAGAATTTGAGTAATGTACTACAATGCTTGCCGACACCAATTATGTTGACTGAGTTGTTACGATGACCTTACTGTCGCGGATGGATCGTGTATGAGCGTCCCTGCCTTTCTCATCTACATCTGGAATCCGCAACCAGATGTGTAATATTTCTCTGTATGATACATTACCTGGCGGATATTTAGCAATAGATACCGTCACTACACGTCTGGACGCCGCGCGGAGTGGTAGCGCGGTTTGAGGCGTCATGTCACGGATTTCACGGCCCCTCCCGCCGGAGGTTCGAGTCCTCCCTCGTTCACGGGTGTGTGTAGTATAAGTTAGTTTAAGTAGTGTGTAAGTCTAGGGACCGATGACCTCAGCAGTTTGGTCCCCTAGGAATTCGCACACATTTCAACATCTGAACATGTCTGCACAAGCCTGAATTATTCTAGTTACACTCTCGTCGTCACTATCCGATATGTGTAAAGCAGCAACTAACACGTTCATCAACTGATCGTATAAGATGGGCCATAAAAATAGTGACAGGAAATGTTACTGCGAAGCATTACTAATTCTAAACCTACCATCTTGAGAAGGTGATCATTTATGGTAAAGGAGGTTTCCATGCTGTGTTAACAAAACCCAGATGAGCCGCCTACATTTATTTGTGTATTCTCTGTATGTCCGTTTAATCCAGCAGGGAAGATAACCGACCAACAGAAAAGGAAACATATTTCGTGGACACTTACAAAATTCTAGTTCTCTCCCAGCAAAATAATGTGACTTAATTACGTTGGATAACCGATCTTGCCATTACTTATCAGAAAGCTGTACCATGGCTGACATAGTGTCTATTTGCTCTACCGTTTCTAGGCCTTGTAGCTTAGTTATTATTTCGTCGTTATCTACATACAATATGAAAAAAGTATACACAATCCTGACCAGACGTCTGTACCTGCCCCCGTCATTTTTTCTTAAAGCTAATAATGATGTTAGATATATTTCAGTACTTTAGCTAAACGTATAAGGTACGCTATATGATATTGTTAGTCTCCAGACTAGGACGAGTAACGTATTTTAAATTAATGAGAAGTTACTTTACTGCAAAAAATAAGTGTCATTGACGATCGTCTATGTTTCATCTGATCCACCATCAGTTCTTCGCTGACTTTAATGCAGAAGCATGGCAAATACTCAGCAGCAAGTAACGTTGGCAATAATTACGCTGCTACATAAATCAGACTTGATTTTGTCCCAGACACTCATATCCAGTGCATGGGGTTTCAGCAGATTCCCTAGGAGAATTGCTTTTTCCCTTTCGGTTCATGACAAGTTTGTTAGACGCGTTGTGCAGCTTCTGTATGTGTGACACGATATGAAGTTGGAATTTATAATCGACTCCGTGTTATCTCACTTGATAACCTCTATTCAGATGTATGAATGTGCGCATGGCATGCTTATCCAAGTAGAAGCTACACTCTTGTGAGATCTGATACTCTCTCTGTTCTAACAAAAAATAATTGAAAAACGTATAGCGTTTCGCCTCTTGATATGAGGCTACACAAAACCTGAACGTTGAAATGCTGCAGAACATTCTTATCAAACTGCCAACAATAGAATATGCTCCCACCAGTTTCAAGAATCCGAACATTACCAAGACTCGTGATCAAACAGTGGCGCCTGAGTTAACTTGCCCAACAGAAGAAAGGAGTAAACTGCATAGAAAATTTAAGAACGAGTAGCAACCACGTATTTGAAACCACTAGAGTCAATTTTCATCCTGCACAGTAAACAGTGATAGCGAAGAACTTACGAGTGAATAGTGAAATACTGAACAAATTCAAGACTGGATGGCTATCTTTCCCATAAATTACAGGATTTCACTGTTAATGTCCCTATACAAGAATGCATTCGAAAGCTCTAGCGTAGAATTCATCTCTTACTCGAGTTAGAATCCACAAACGTATCAGTGCAACTAAAAATACACAAGTGTACTTTATAACAGCAAGATGAATCTAGTTTAAATGCACTATAGAATATATGCACTTCGGAAATTGTTATATGGGAATGGACTGTGACTCCGTGTCTGTTACATATTTAAAACTTACATGCGTGCAACATTATGTATCTGAGTCACTTTAGGATTCCATTCTCACAATGATTTGTGAAAATATTGCTAACTGACGCCCTTCACTTAGACAGACTACGGCAGTAGATTGGATTGAACGATTTGCAGTTCCTCATTGTACCTGTGGCTAAAATACCCGGAACGATCACATAGTCCTTCGTTTCGCTATTTTCCGTTGCCTCTGTTAGATTTTTCCTTAATCGATGGAATATCGTCCCTGTAACTCTGTGATGACCGGGACATTCTCAGGACTCGACACTCTTTACACATCTAGAAGTCTCCTAGAACCAAATAAAATATTGGAGGATCCATGAAATATTTTAGATTATCTTACATATAAGACCTAAATGAAACAATGGAAGCATGAAACTCAGAGCAAAATTTCAAGTTACGTCCATGCAAGTGTGGTCGATCCAATCTCAGGGCTTGAATGTTATTTCACTACTCACATACTCAAGCAGCCACATGCCATCTCATATCCGTTTACAGAAAGGACTAATACTGGAAATATATGTGTCAGTAGCTAGTGACAGGAAACAATCGTTTGCAGAGGAACTCTGCAATACAAATGACTAGTGAGTTTTTGTTGCTTGCAGGTGTCTCTACCAGAGGCTTGATTGGCACCTATTCATTGTCTTCCTTTTCAGGCATAAGCATATGCACTGTCAGGAATAGAGGATTTCAAATTAATTTTCAGCAATAATTAGGTTTCTATGTTTCCATAATTGGCTCAACTGAATACGAGTGGCTTCTGGCAGCCCATGTAACATTTATTAATGTAACTGCGTGTCGTCTGTTCAGTCGAACACGTCCGACAAAACAGATAGCACTCGTTTACATTAATATAATGGAGCGCGACTTCTCTTCGACATATGTTTCGGTGGGGATGTACAAGTATCGTTCGAACCCCGCCGGGAATCAAGAATTTGGAAGTGGGAGGTGTAATGGATGGCAGTGCAGCGAGCGCTAAGACGAAAATTTGGGTCGGATGCGTGGTGTGTCGCATCAGCTGAGACAGCTAAAGAAACGTTCTTAGGGTAGCGGAACTTCCGAGTCCTAATCAAGCAAAATGTTCCAACTTTCGCCACTACAATACTGCAATGTCCTTTGCGGCTGGCAGTCATGATTTGCCACCTACCCCCTTTTCTTTCCTCCCCCTCCCTTGTTTCAGAAAATCAAGCAACTTTCATTTAAAGCTGTGATACACTTCAGAGATGCAGAGTCAAATGACATTATACTTCATCGTAGTCACCAAGTCTGTGAACAACGTTCGGAATATACTACCAGTACTTCAATCCCTGGACGACAGAAATCCTCAGTGGTCAACCGCTTTATGGAGGTTATTTCCGTTGGAAAATTTGCGATTGTTAAGAATCAGTCCCTCTGTTTCCTCTACATTGTGAACTGTGCTTGATGTCGATGGCCTGGTTTCCCGATCAGCTTCAACTACGTCTGTGAAGTCTTGGTCAAACTGTTGCCACTGTTTCGCGATGACTTCTGGTCCATATATCGGTAGAATTACGCTGTAAGAGTGATTTCAGGTGTGCCGCAGGGAACTGTCGTAGGACCGTTGCTATTCACAGTATATATAAATGACCTTGAGGATAACATCGGAAGTTCACTGAGGCTTTTTGCGAATGATGCTGTAATATATCGAGAGGTTGTAACTATGGAAAATTGTACTGAAATGCAGGAGGATCTGCAACGAATTGACGCATCGTGCAGCGAATGGCAATTGAATCTCAATGTAGAATACTGTAATGTGCTGTGAATACACAGACAGAAAGATCCTTTATCATTTAGCTACAATATAGCAGTCAGCAACTGGAAGCAGTTAATTCCTTAAATTATCTGGTATTAAGCATTAGGAGTGATTTAAAATGGAATGACCATATAAAATTAATCGTCGGTAAAGCAGAAGCCAGACTGAGATTCATAAGAAGAATCCTAAGGAAATGCTGTCCGAAAACAAAGGAAGTAGGCTACAGTACACTTGTTCGCCCACTACTTGAATACTGCTCACCCGTGTGGGGTCCGTATCAGATAGGGTTGATAGAAGAGATAGAGAAGATCCAGCGGAGAGCAGCGCGCTTCGTTACAGGATCATTTAGTGATTGCGAAAGCGTTACGGAGATGACAGATAAACTCCGGTGTAAGACTCTGCAAGAGAGACGCTCAGTAGCTCGGTACGGGCTTTTGTTCAAGTTTCGAGAACATACCTCCACCTAGGAGTCAAGCAGTATATTGCTCCCCCCTACGTATATCGCGCGAAGAGACCATGAGGATAAAATCAGAGAGGTTAGAGCCCACACAGAGGCATACCGACCATCTTTCTTTCCACGAACAATACGAGACTGTAATAGAAGGGAGAACCGATATAGGTACTCAAGATACCCTCCGCCACACACCGTCAGGTGGCTTCCGGAGTATGGATGTAGATCTAGATGAAATCTGTGTAGAATTTAGATGTATTGCCAACAAGAATGGTACTGCCATTAGTCAAACAGATATCAACTGCGTTTTTTTAAAGTAGGAACCTCCATTTTTATTACATATTGGTGTAGTATGTAAATAAATATGAATGTTTTAGTTGGACCACTTTTTTCGCTTTGTGCCAGATGGTGCTGTAATAGTCACAAAGTACAAGTACGTGGTATCATGTAACATTCCCCCAGTACGGACGCTATTTGCTACGTAATACATTACCCGTGTTAAAATGGACCGTTTACCAATTCCTTTTTGTGGGGAAGATATTTGCTATCGTGATCCACCGACAACGCCCGACAACATGCGTCAGCGCATTGTCAATGCATGTGCTAACATTACGGAAGGCGAACTACTCGCTGTTGACAGGAATGTCGTTACACGTATTGCCAAATGCGTTGAGGTTGACGGACATCATTTTGAGCATTTATTGCATTACTGTGGTATTTACAGGTAATCACGCTGTAACAGAATGCGTTCTCAGAAATGAGACGTTCACAAAGGTGCATGTATCACATTGGAACAACCGAAATAAAATGATCAAACGTACGTACGTTCTGTATTTTAATTTAAAAAACCTACCTGTTACCAACTGTTCGTCTAAAATTGTGAGCCATATGTTTATAACTATTGGAGCACCATCTATCACAAAGCGAAAAAAGTGGTCCAACTAAAACATTAATATTTTTTTATGTACTACACGAATATGTAATAGAAAATGGGGATCTTATTTAAATAAACGCAGTTGATATGCGTTTGACCTACGGCAGCGCCATCTAGCGGACCAACCATAGCGCCATCTGGTTTCCCCCTTCACGCTAGCCGAGTTTCGTTCTTTGTAGTTTTTCGTTTGACGCTTATTTCGTGGGATATTTGGCCCGGTCACAATCAATGGACCACCCTGTATGGACTAAATGTTTGCCGGCAGAGCTATCGACAACTTGGAGTAATTTTCGGCACCAACTATCAACACGAAACTCTCACAAGAAGCACGGAACTACAAGTTGAAGCAGAGAACTGGTCTCCAGGTGGTCACTGCTAATAACGCCGTCATGTCTGTCCTGGAGGTTCTTCACTGGCAGCGATGTTCAAAGCGCCGCACCTGGAGCGAACATGAATTTTGGAGGCACCTGCAGTATTGACAAGCTACGATACTGCACACACTTTTTTAAGTCCCCTCGTAGATGCATGATCCATTTTGCCATCCCTTCTATCAAATTCTGATAATTCAGTCTCGTGCAACTATTGCTAATTCTCTATGTGCAACAACAGCAAGTAAACCCTAGCGTATGTTATTCCTTCGTGATCTTGGAGTCGCTGTCCAAACTGTCATGAGGCTCCTGGCACTCATGAGTGCTGCTTAGCGTCACACATTAACAGATGGAACCCTCTCTAACCCATTCGAATAGTGCGTGATGCCACCTGGAAAATTGATATCTTTTCGTGGAACTGGCACACTGGACTCGCATTCGGGAGGACGACGGTTCAATCCCGTCTCAAGCCATTCCGATTTAGGTTTTCCGTGATTTCCCTAAATCGTTTCAGGCAAATGCCGGGATGATTCCTTTGAAAGGGCACGGCCGATTTCCTTCCCCATCCTTCCCTAACCCGAGCTTGTGCTCCGTCTCTAATGACCTCGTTGTCGACGGGACGTTAAAAAAAAAAACAAACACTAACATCGTGGAACTGCTGAGACCGCAAAGATTGAGTATGTTGTTGGTGGTGTCAACGAGTGACAGCCGCGTCGTGTCGCCTTTTGCAGGTGGTCGTGCTGGTGGCGTGTGTGGCGGTAGTGTCCTGCCAGCAGGAGCTGCAGCGAGAGAAGCGTGGATACCTCGGCCTGGGGGCCGGACTGCTGGCCGCCCCCGCCGTCGCCGCCCCCGCTGTGGTCGCTGCTGCCCCTGCAGTTGTCGCCGCCCCCGCTGCCGTCGGCTACGGATATGGCTACCTTGGCGGTGTCCACGGAAGGCTGGTGCATGGTTGAAGCGCCTTCCTCTCTAACCTCCTTGTGCTGTGTATCTTTGTTGCCTCATTAAAACTCCTTTTTGTGGTTTAACATATTGAGTTTCTTCTTAATTTTCTGCCTTAAAACACCAGGGTACCTAACTACATCTTAGTATCATGATTTTACATCACCTATGGATTCTACAGAGAAAGAGAGTGCCATCAACATTGAAACCTTCCCGTCTCCTCTATATCCTTTTTTTTTTTTTTTTTGTTACGCAACTTTCCCTTCTACAATAGCCTATGAAACCTTTCCTTAGGATTTCTATCTCTTGCTTAATAATAACAAATGAAATCTGCCCTTTGAAATTTATTCTCTTTCTCAATCTTTGCATACAAATTTAATTGCTGCTTCTTAAAAGTGATTTTCTGATTATTTCGACGAAACATAGAAGGTGTCGTCGCCCTGGCCCTCAGTCGTTATCTGAAATAACCCAAAACTGTGCCTTACCTTTTTTACTTTTACTGGATCGCCATGTGACTGCTACATCGAACTGTGACATGAATACACTTACTCTGGTTTACTATACCCTATTAACTGCTGGTGGCCTGTCATAACAAGTGGCTGTACTTATTACCAAAGCTGACGTTATTTTTTAATAGCAAAACTGACGTTATTCTTTAATTAATTTGACTGAAGTACGTAAATCATAGTTACACTTTTTCTTGACAACATTAAAATTTTTGCAAGGTTTTACGTTGATGGCTTTTGGGATGGATTATAATCAGTAATGCAACATTGCTGGCAAAAATTACATATATTCTGAAAACGTTTCTTCAAATGTTTACTGCTGGTCATAAAATGATTTTACAAACGTTCAAATGGGACTTATTTTTTACATCTAGCATTGCGCAAACATACCTTCAGTAGTGTTGAGTTTCGCAAAGAAAATAATTCAATAATATTAGTTCCTCTTATGATAATAGTTAGCTGATGTCTCTGTACATCCGTTTATAATCTCTTGTAAATCATAGCTGGTGGCTGGCAGCAACACTGCTCCTCTCAACCTTTCGCTTCAAAAATGGCTCTGAGCACTACGGGACTTAACGTCGAAGGTCATCAGTCCCCTAGAACTTAGGACTAATTAAACCTAACTAACCTAAGGACATCACACACATCCACACCCGAGGCAGGAGACGAACCTGCAACCGTAGCGCCTCTCGCTTCACACCTGCTACCAACTCGCTTCACTTCTCGCTTACTACTGACTTCCTACGAACGCTAAAGTGCGGTCTCTCCTGCCAACAATGCTTTCTGGTGCAGACAATCCCTACTACCATTACAAAACGTATCAATGCGCGGTCTTTCCCACTCTTTTCTTAAAATGTATCCATACGCGGTCTCTCCCGCCCTTTTTAAAATTATATCAATTTGCGGTCTCTCTTGCCAACAATACTTTGGTGCAAACATTCCCTACTATCACAATTATTTCCATCATTACAAATATTAATTATTCCTACTTAATCCTATTAATAAAATATAAACATCTTTCATAAATTGTGGTTTGACAATAAACAATAGAAATATACTCCTCTTACAACATGAAAACCATTAACGATTACACGGTGTGTCCCAGTTCCGTTAGTACGGTGGCTATGAAAAGTAAGAGCCATATATGTTCACAACATCACTGGATTTATTCAAAATAGTGTTTCCCTGCATCAAAACACAGCTGAAATCGGTTTAAAAGTGAAATTTTACTCAGGCGCTCCTAATGGAACTGGGACACAGTTACTGTGTATATGATCAATATCTCGCAATATCATTCTATTTCACAGAGAAGCACACATGATGTAGATTATCTTAAAGTAACAAGCAGCTATAACTCATTTGTTATACACTCCTGGAAATGGAAAAAAGAACACATTGACACCGGTGTGTCAGACCCACCATACTTGCTCCGGACACTGCGAGAGGGCTGTACAAGCAATGATCACACGCACGGCACAGCGGACACACCAGGAACCGCGGTGTTGGCCGTTGAATGGCGCTAGCTGCGCAGCATTTGTGCACCGCCGCCGTCAGTGTCAGCCAGTTTGCCGTGGCATACGGAGCTCCATCGCAGTCTTTAACACTGGCAGCATGCCGCGACAGCGTGGACGTGAACCGTATGTGCAGTTGACGGACTTTGAGCGAGGGCGTATAGTGGGCATGCGGAAGGCCGGGTGGACGTACCGCCGAATTGCTCAACACGTGGGGCGTGAGGTCTCCACAGTACATCGATGTTGTCGCCAGTGGTCGGCGGAAGGTGCACGTGCCCGTCGACCTGGGACCGGACCGCAGCGACGCACGGATGCACGCCAAGACCGTAGGATCCTACGCAGTGCCGTAGGGGACCGCACCGCCACTTCCCAGCAAATTAGGGACACTGTTGCTCATGGGGTATCGGCGAGGACCATTCGCAACCGTCTCCATGAAGCTGGGCTACGGTCCCGCACACCGTTAGGCCGTCTTCCGCTCACGCCCCAACATCGTGCAACCCGCCTCCAGTGGTGTCGCGACAGGCGTGAATGGAGGGACGAATGGAGACGTGTCGTCTTCAGCGATGAGAGTCGCTTCTGCCTTGGTGCCAATGATGGTCGTATGCGTGTTTGGCGCCGTGCAGGTGAGCGCCACAATCAGGACTGCATACGACCGAGGCACACAGGGCCAACACCCGGCATCATGGTGTGGGGAGCGATCTCCTACACTGGCCGTACACCACTGGTGATCGTCGAGGGGACACTGAATAGTGCACGGTACATCCAAACCGTCATCGAACCCATCGTTCTACCATTCCTAGACCGGCAAGGGAACTTGCTGTTCCAACAGGACAATGCACGTCCGCATGTATCCCGTGCCACCCAACGTGCTCTTGAAGGTGTAAGTCAACTACCCTGGCCAGCAAGATCTCCGGATCTGTCCCCCATTGAGCATGTTTGGGACTGGATGAAGCGTCGTCTCACGCGGTCTGCACGTCCAGCACGAACGCTGGTCCAACTGAGGCGCCAGGTGGAAATGGCATGGCAAGCCGTTCCACAGGACTACATCCAGCATCTCTACGATCGTCTCCATGGGAGAATAGCAGCCTGCATTGCTGCGAAAGGTGGATATACACTGTACTAGTGCCGACATTGTGCATGCTCTGTTGCCTGTGTCTATGTGCCTGTGGTTCTGTCAGTGTGATCATGTGATGTATCTGACCCCAGGAATGTGTCAATAAAGTTTCCCCTTCCTGGGACAATGAATTCACGGTGTTCTTATTTCAATTTCCAGGAGTGTATTTACATTGGAGTTGTCAATTGAAACTTTAGTGATACCGTGAAGATGTTCTGTATTGAGCTCTGAATAGAAACTGATATAAAAACAATGGAAAAATCATATTCATAACATATATCGTGCAGTTTTCAGGAGGGACAAAGGAATGCTTTGTGGTCAGATAATTGTTTTCTTGAGGTACTTGTCGTAGTTCACAATTTCAACCTCCTTTTAGACGCAGTTAATAATGTGTAGACAAAGCAGTTTGTACCATACACCTTTTTCTTCAGTGGTGTCAGTTTTCCGTATTGGCTTGAAACCGAAATTTTGCCCAATTTTTGGAACTGAGTTTCATTTTACACCATGACACACAAATTACACTAAATACAGCTAAACTGTGAGACACCAGTAATTAAAAATTTCCAAAAAATAGTCAGGTATAAGTGTAGTGAAATTTAACACACTACCACTCCACACTATTCACCATTAAATTGCAATACCATGAAGGAGGCAAGCATCAAATGTCAACAGGTCATAAAGTGTACTACATGCTAGGACATACAGATGATTAGCATTTCAACACAACCACACGAAATAGGTAGGTCAGAACTCAAAACTTGCAGGATCGTGTCTTATCGATACACATTGCGGTTATCACTCATTCTTACACATATGTCATCATTATGCATACTTTTGTGAATGCATATGACTACCCTTCGACTTGGTCACATTCATGGACCACAGGCTCCTGTAACGTGTGCCCATTTCGACTGATGTGCAAAATCCTAATGCCCCTAAATGTCCCCACTGCCAGTAATTTGAGGAATCACATTCAAGTGAGCGTAGAGTTCAGGCAGCTGGACTTCTTGGATCATTATAAGTTCCTTAAAAGTTCATATTACTGTCGTACAAGAGATGGAAAGTGGAAAGTCGTGCATAGCTAACAGGGATTGTCTTTTTGCCCCAGTCAATTTATCCAAGAATATGACGAGATTATTGAACACCACATGATAATTACCCCCTTAGTATGTCCATACGATGATACTAAAGGGAACCTGATGCATTGCTTGGACAATCACAGAGGATAGTTGCATCTGCGTTTGGAACTGCGGACCTTCAGCGCTCTGCCTTAGAGGACATCGGCAGAACAGCAACCTCGCATGCTGGTCTTGTTCTCTGATAGCCTGCATATGTTATAAATGATATAGATAACGTAACGATCAGTCGAGAACTAACCACGTTATATTTTGTTCACTTCTTTCAGAAGCTTCAGCTTTTCCTCTTTTCGTTTTGTTTGACGATCATCTTCTTCTCCGCAACCGCCCAGTGAAGTGGCCCTGTGATATATCACTGGACTCACATTTGGGAGGACGGTGATTTCATCCTCCGTGCTACCAACCAGAATCAGATATTCCATGGTTTCCCCAAGCACTTTAACGAAAGTACCGAGAATATTCTTTTGAAAATGGCTTTCCTTCTCTTGTTTCTAAAACCCGAGCTTATTCTCCATCTCTAATGGCCTTCTCGCTGACTGGAGATTAAACCACAGTCTTCATTTCTTCCTCTCAGTACTTGCCCAATCATTCCCTCCGTCCGAACTGTGGAAGCTCTGTAACAGCGATCCACTGTTCTTGATGCAATTTGCGCGACTCGCTAAGAGAAACCGATGATGGCGTTTTTTCTTGAGGTGAAACGCAGCTTCAGGACGTTGTCCAGCCTACATCATACACTGATCAGCCATACCATTATGACCACTGACGCACTATCTATATAAACGCGCCTAGGTGACAGCAGCGACACCTGGCGAGGAATGACTGCTAGTCAGACACATGCACGGTGCATGTAGTATCAGTGATCGTGCTCTCCGTACGTAGAATGGGGAAGGCGTGCAATCTGTCTCAGTTTGATCGAGGGCAGATTGTGACGGCCTGGAGGCTCGGAATGAGCATTTCTGAAGCTGTACGACTTGTCGGGTGTTCGAGAGGTGCTGTATGTTGTATATTAACCGGGGACCTAGAAACGACGGAGAGGCTCCGTCCCCTCCGCAGCCGCAGTGGTCCACAACCCCACGACGACTACCACAGTCCACTTCACCCCGCCGCCGCCCCACACCGAACCCAGGGTTACTGTGCGGTTCGGCCCCCAGTGGACTCCCCAGGGAATGTCTCACACCTGACGAGTGTAGCCGCTATGTTTGCGTGGTAGAGTAATGGTGGTGCACCCGTACGTGGAGAACTTGTTTGCGCAGCAATCGCCGACATAGTGTAACCGGGGCGGAATAAGGGGAACCAGCCCGCATTCGCCGAGGCAGGTGGAAAACCGCCTAAAAACCATACACAGACTGGCCGGTTCGCCGGACCTCGACGCAAACCCGCCGGGCGGATTCGTGCCGGGGACCAGGCGCTCCTTCCCGCCCGGAAAACCGTGCGTCAGACCGCACGGCTAACCGGGCGGGCCTCGAGAGTTGCTGTTGGGGGTGTCTTCAACATGTGGCGAAACCAAGGTAAAACCAAGTCCAGACGTCATGGGGTTGGGTAGCCACCCGTCATTAGAGATGTGGGACGTCGTAGGCCTGGGCAGACTGGTAAAACAAGACAGGCGCAGAATTGTTGTGGAACTAACGTTAGTCCTTAACTCTGGAAAAAGTATAAGTACACCAAGCACTCTTCACGATAGGCCTCCGCAGCCGATGAGCCATGCATATGTCAACGTGAACACCACTATATTGGCAACTACGACTGAACTGGGTACGTAACTATTGGCACTGGACGTTGGCACAGGGGCCGAGTGTTGCTTGGTCTGATGAATCACGATACCTTCTAAATCTTCCAAGGGAACAGCTCTTCGTCACCTGCACTGCAGGACCGGGACAATCTAAGGGCTCTGGATAATATTCATGTGGGTATCGACAGGTCCAGTGGAGCTCACTCAAGACACTATTATGGCCGAGGTGTATCGTACACTGACTGCAGACGATGCACACCACTTCATGACGATCATGTTTTCCGATGACAGTGGCATTTTTCAGCAAGACAATGTTCCATGTCACAATGCGAGGAATGTGATAGAGTTGTTCGAGGAACACAGTGGCGACTTCCAGTAGATCTACTGGCCCACCAACTCGCCAGATCTGCACCCGATCGAACACGTCTGGGATGTGATTGAAGATCATCGCTCCCCTGCCCGGAATTTACGGGAATTAGGTGAGATGTGTACGCAGGCGACTTCGATCATCGACTTATCAATGCTTCATTGCTTCCATGCCGCGATGCGTCGTCGCTGTTATCCCTGCCGAAGGTGGACATAGAGGTAGTGGTTATAGTGTTCCGGCTGATCGGTGTGTATGCCTGTCGTTATAGGGGGACGTGCCGAAAAGTAATGCCTCCCAGTAGTTTATTCTTTTCTTAATATCGCCGGCCGGTGTGGCCGAGCGGTTCATAGACGGTACAGTCTGGAACCGTGCGACCTCTACGCTCGCAGGTTCGAATCCTGCCTCGGACATGGATGTATGTGATGTCCTTAGGTTAGCTAGATTCAAGTAATTCTAAGTTCAGGGGGACTGATGACCTCAGATGTTAAGTCACATACTTCTCAGAGCCATTTGAACCATTTTTTCTTAATATAGATTGAGATATTACATGTCATGAATGTTCCACGGTCGACTTCCTAGTTTTCCTAACGTAACCTTCCGTCGCTGGAGGACTCACACACTATGTGTAACACGGCGGTATGTAATTTAACTATGTCAGTGAGCCAGAAACAGCGTCCTGTAATCGAGTTTGGAATTCGAAGATTTCATTAACGCCTAGAGCACCCCCTCCATGAGCATGACGAGCTCTGCGACATCTGCAACAATCTGACGCTCTGTGTCTGTCATGACGCTACAGCTACGCCGCGCCGACGACCGCGTCAGCTAACGCACTCCGCCAACACCGACTCAAAGGAAGGCCTCGGGGCTTGTTGGTGACATCACGTGAGCTAGGCACGGCGAACGCCAGGTCTGTTGCAGGCAGAAACGCCTGGGCGTGCTTATCATTATAAATCTCTTATTTTGGGACAAACTGTTTGGTATTGTTTTGGACTCAGCAGTTTTATTTAGATGAAAGGTTTTCTTACTGTCATAAAGCTACAAATTAAGATCATAGTTCGGTATTACTGAATCCTGTCGAAACAAAGGTAGATCAATATGAGAAGATGCTTTGCCCCATTGCAAGCTTCGGAAATTTTACATTCAAGAAATTATATTTACTTGATCCATTTTCTTATCAAAACTTACCCCAACCCCCTTACAATGAACTCGTTTGTTTTATTTATTTATTTATTTATTCTTTGACATCGTCACTGGAAATGTGAACTAATTTACATGTGTAAATGTCCAACTGTTGCCAGTCATTAGATTACAGTCGTTTTCAACGAAAGGAATTCTAAACAGGAAACAAAATAGCTTCATACATCGAAAATACTGCTGAGCTTAAACTTTTATAAACATGCACGTCAGAAAAGATAAATATTCCCCTCTTGCAACTGAAAGGAGAAACTTTATAACATAAAAAAATTTTATTTCATAAAACAAGTATCTCTCTTTTGCCTTTTCTTCTATCCCCCACCCCCTCGCCCAACGTGTACAGTCGCAAGATATTTCATTAACATTCAGTGCTCCTCACCCCATAGCGAACCAAGATACCTAAAGAAGAGCACCAATATGTTCACACTTTCTTGTAAAAGCAACCCAGTGCAAACGTAAGTTCCTCAGATTTACAAATAAGGTAAAGAAGCACGAATTATGTTGTTGCTGGACCATCAAGTTGTTTTTGTATGTCAATCCTTAAAACAGGTGGAAATTTAAGTTCAGGAGTACACTATCTGTTAAGAAATGTAATAAATTGCACAATTAATTGAGTGCAGAAATCTCTCAGAACAATGTGTGTTGCTCAACACCGCCAATAGTTTCACATTTTCCTGTGCTAGAGAGGGAGACACCACCATTATGAGTATGACTGCAACAGACCTGTCGTTCGCCATGCCTAGCTGACGTGACGTCACGAACAAGCGCCGAGGCCTTCCTTTGAATCGGTGTTGACTCCGCGCGGCTTTGGCCACACTGCGGCCACTGGGACGAACAGCCAGCAGCCAGCAGCAAAGCCAACAGAGGACTGCAGCTCAGGGCTGCAGAAGATAGATACAGAAGATACAGAAGATTATCAAAGCAAAATCTTGAATCTTTTAACGTCAGGACAATACAAAAAAACTTAAGAAAGATCCTATAGCCAGCGTACTACGGAAAACAAATAATCTGATAAAATCGGCCACTTATATTCAAAAAGAAGAAAAAAGAGCTTTATTGAAGACTGAAGCTATGTGTCCTATACTCTATGGCCTACCCAAGGTACATAAGAGGGACCTTCCTTTGAGACCGATTGTTAGTGCTGTCAATTCTCCTACGTATAAAATAGCAAGATATCTAGCAACTCGTTTACAACCATATATTGGAAAAACTGACTCATATATAAAGGCCTCACGTCATTTTATAGAGAAAATTGAAGGTTTAATTCTGACTCCTGAAGATATTTTAGTAAGTTTTGATGTAGTATCTTTATTTAGTATGATTCGAGTTAACGAAGTTATGGATTTTATAACGGATATTTTTCCAGAAGATCTGACTGCTCTTTTTAGACATTGTCTTACTTCCAGTCAGTTCCAGTGGAATAATGAATTTTATGAACAACTTAATGGCGTAGCAATGGGTAACCCATTGGGTCCTGCAGTAGGTGATTTCTACATGGAGAAATTCGAACAGTCAGCCTTGGAAAAAGCAGATAAGAAACGATCTCGCTGGTATCGGTATGTAGACGATACATTTGTGGTCTGCCCACATGGTAGAGAAGCCTTAGACGAATTTTTTTATTACCTTAATAATATAAATCCAAGAATCCAGTTTACCATGGAGAGAGAAAATGATAACAAAATACCGTTTTTGGATGTTTTAGTTATGAGACAGACAGATGGAAGATTGAAACAACAGATTTTTAGAAAAATAACACACACAGACAGATACTTACATAAAGACTCTAACCACCATCCACAACAAAAGAGAGGTGTGATTAAAAGTCTCGTTGACAGAGCCAGACGGATTTGCACGCCGGAGTATCTAGACGTCGAATTAAAACATCTGAAGCACGCTTTTGAGAAAAATGGCTACTCAAAGAAAGAAGTAAGCAGAATTCTGCACCCAAACAACAAAAATCCTAAGGACAAGCCCGAAAAAACGACGGAAGAATACAGTCTCTCTCCCTTTTATAAAGAAAGTAACGGATCAGATTGGAAAGATTTTAAGTAAACATGATATTAGACCTGTTTTTAGACCAACGAAGAAAATTTGTCATGTTCCCCGGTCTGTAAAAGATAAACGCGCTCCTCTATCAGCCAGTGGTGTATATAAAATTCCGTGCACATGTGGTAAAGTTTGTATTGGAACAACAAAAAGAAGCGTAAATACACGGATAAAATAATACAGAAGTCTTTGCCGATTAGGAAAAACAGATAAATTGGCTGTAGCAGAACACGCTTTTCAGTCAGGAAATCATCAAGTGAAGTTTTCCGAAACAAATTTTTATCTTCGACGACGAACTATTACTCACAGCTTTGTAGAGAAGCAATTGAAATATATAAACATAGCGATAATTTTAATCGGAAAGAAGAGACCATGAAACTTAGTGATATTTGGACAGTAGCACTACAGAATTGCTGGACAGTTTTATCCGTGACGAGATTACGATCGATAGTTGAGTTTTATCTCTGACGAAGATTATCTCTGCATATCACGTGCAACTCTGGTCACGCCAACTTTCTACGATATATTAGTCGCTCTCAGACCCGTCAGTCGGCAAGACTCACCGGAGGAGAAACACCCCTCCGAAGATGTCCAGCGCAGCTCTGGACGAAACGTTAGGAGCTGCAGAGTTTCATGGACCACGATCTTACATCCCGGAAGGTTTACCAGAAGATATTCAAAAGTTTGTTTTCAGAAGATTATTATTATTTTTTTTAGTTAAGTTTAAGTGAAGAAGAAACCTTACGTTGTCTAATTCATTTCTGCGATTCTCCGATGACTTTAAGCCACCTGTCTGTTGTTATAAAGTTACTTTATGTTCATGAGATTTTGCCGGATGTCGGACTTAGACGTACTTGAGTTTCCATGATGATTATCTCCAGTTTACCGGATTCAGCAGTGTTCACTGTCATCAGTTCCTCCATACAGTCTCGACTTGGTTACATGCAGTTTCCATCTGATTCCAAAACTTGAAGGACACCTTCAGTTTCATAGTGATAAAGCGGCGCAGGCAGTGGTGAGGTTGTTCAAATGGTTCAAATGGCCCTCAGCACTATGCGGTCATCAGTCGCCTAGAACTTCGAACTAATTGAACCTAACTAACCTAAGGACATCACACACATCCATGCCCGAGGCAGGATTCGAACCTGCGATCGTAGCGGTCGCGCGGTTCCAGACTGTAGCGCCGAGAACCGCACTGCCACTCCCGCCGGCCGGTGAGGTTGTAACACCGTCAGCAAGCTCAAACATTCAACAGTAACGGTATCAACAAACTGATCTCTTGTTGAATAAAATATGTTCGTCGCACAAGTGAGTATGTCGTGAAATAAATATGTAGACATGAAAAATAGATATTCAGAATCTGTATGTTCAGCATGCTGGGGTTGAAACAGGACTGTAACTTTTATGTGATTACGGTAACTGCTAGAGGAACCACGTTGTGTAGGATGTCATATTTATTTATTGATGACTAGTTTCGGACAGCATGTACATTAATAAATCACCCATCAAATCTTGCATTACAACCAGACGTGTCGATACACAGTGATTTTGATCAGGGTAAGGTACACTGTATATTGCTTTTTCTAAATGCCTTACTTAAAAATTACCTTAGAGCACTCAACAGAGACCTGATGTATGAGAGTAACAGCTTTATCTCCTTGTTTCAAACTGGACCGAACTTTTCCATTTAGCTAAAGTAGAGCAATAAACCAGTGATCACAAGACAATTACACTACCACTGACTACGGGTATCCATTCCCGGTTTAAGCCTCATAGAGTACGAGTGGGTTGCGTTGAGAAGTGTTTGCAGCATGTTCACATGCAAAAACGACCATCCATCAGTTTTCAACAGCGTCGATGGAGGAATGCAATAGCCTACCACAGGAGCACCTTACTAATCGCAGGGCTAGCATGAGAATTTGTTGGAGAGCATGCATTGTCATCTGTGCACATATAGCGACACTATAGGATCAAAAGTATCCGGACAACTTCAAAAACATATGTTTTTCATATTAGGTGCATTGTTATGCCACCTACTGCCAGGCACTCGATATGAGCGACATCAGTAGTCAGATATCGTGAGGAGCAGGAATGATGCGCTCCGCGGAACTCACGGACTTCGTACATGGTCAGGTGACTGGATGTCACTTGTTTCATACGTCTGTATGCGAGATTTCCACACTCCTAAACATCACTAGGTCCACTGTTTCCTATGTGATAGTCAAGTGGAAACGTGAAGGGACAAGTACAGCACAAAAGCGTACAGGCCGACCTCGTCTGTAGACTGACAGAGACCGTCGACAGTTGAAGAAGGTCGCAATGTGTAATAGGCAGACATGTATCCAGACCATGACACAGGAATACCACACTGCTTCACGATCCACTGCAAGTACTATGACAGGCGGCTGCTCATAAGCCACAAATTACGCCCGTAAATTCCAATCGACGCCTCGCTTGGTGTAAGGAGCATCAACACTGGACGGTTGAACAGTGGACAAATGTTGTGTTTTGAGTGGCGAATCATGGTACACAAAGTGGTGTTCGGATTGCAGGGCGTGGGTATGGCGAATGTCCGGTGAACGTCATGTGCCAGTGTGTGTAGTGTCAACACTAAAATTCAGAGGCAGTAGTGTTATGGTGTAGTCTGTTTTTCATGGACGGGGCTTGCACCCCTTGTTGTTTTGCGTGGCACCATCACAACACAGGCCTACGTTGATGTTTTAAGCGCCTTCTTGCTTCCTGCTGTTGAAGAGCAATTCGGAGATAGCGGTTGCATCTTTCAAAACGATCGAGCACCTGTTCATACAATAACACCCCTGAGATGGACTGACCTGCACAGAGTCCTGACCGGAATCCTATATAACACGTTTTGGATGTTTTGGAACGCCGACTTCGAGCCAGGCGTCACCGACCAACATCAATACCTCTCCTCAGGGCAGCACTCCCTCAAAAATGGGCTGCCATTCCCCAAGAAACCTTCCAGTACCTGAGTGAACGTATGCCTGCGAGAGTGGAAGCTAAGGGTGGGCCAACACCATACTGAATTCCAGAGACACCGATGGAGGGCGCCACGAACTTGTAAGTCATTTTCAGCGACGTGTCCGGATACTTTTCCTGACATAGTGTATCTCCTGCAGCTGCCATAAGATTAACGGTATCTTGGAGAGCGAAACATTGGAATGCAGTCCTTTTTTTCACAGCCGGCGCGTTAGCCGAGCGGTTCTAGGCGCTTCAGTCCGGAGCCGCGCGACTGCTACGGTCGCAGGTTCGAATCCTGCCTCGGGAATAGATGTGTGTGATGTCATTCGGTTAGTTAGGTTTAAGTAGTTCTAACTTTTAGAGGACTGATGACCTCCGATGTTAAGTCCCATAGTTCTTAGAGCCATTTGAACCTTATTTCACCCGAGAAGTAGCAAACACTGCTATGGTTTATACGAGGGCGTGCTGAAAAATAATGCATCCGACTATTTTTGTTGCCAACTCTTAAGACTTTTTAAGTGAAGCAAATGTTATTAACATTCTACATCTTTGTTATAATTGTTAGAGGAACCGTTTTAAGTTGTGTCGGAATTTTTCTTCTCCGGATAATGACTGGGTTCGGATGGCTTGTCTGTTATCAAATGGTCCATGTGCTCGTACATAGGTCTAGCGTTATAACCAGAAGTGCATGTAAGTTACTGGCCACAAAATACATCCTATTACAAATATAAAGGTGGAGCATGCTGCGTAAATAAACAAAGCTAAACAACAACACAACTGGGAACTACATGTGAGACGATCTCAAATTATCGCCGTATTTTTATTTTTATTTATTTATTTTTTTTTTTTTATCTTTGAAGCAGGAGACCTATTAAAGATCCAGTTTCTAATATTTGCCCCACCTTCAACAGTTATATTTATCTAATTTAATTTTAATTCCATCGCTGTATCAACCTAACAAGACAGTAACATTTTACCTCCGTTTATACATATCCAACAAACCAAAAAAAGGGAACCCCTTTATGAGACGGAAGGTGGAACGTAAGATGTTTAAATTTGGTAGGTAAACGCGAAAAACTGAAATGGTAAATTCACAATCTTGCTATAGTGAGGGTCAGTGAAGTGAAATGGGAAGAAGACAAGGATCTCTAGTCAGATGAGTATGCGGTAATATCAACAGCAGCATAAAATGGTATAACAGGAGTAGAATTCTTTAAGATTAGAAAGGTAGCACACGAAGTATTTTACTGTGAACAGTTCAGTAACAAGATTATTCTCATCAAATTAGACTGCAAACCAACATCGGCAACAGTAGTTTATATACACACGCCGTCGTCGCAAGCAGAATATGAAGAGGCAGAAAATGTGTATGAGCATATTATACGGATGATACGATACAACATAATCTAATCATGGGGTATTGGAGTGCGGCTGTGGAGGAAGGAGTAGAACAAACGGATACGAGAGAATACGGGGTTGGTAGTAGGAATGGAAGAGGAGAAAGACTAATTGAGTGTCGGTTAGAAATGGTTTATACTTTGTTGGAGGATCACACAGGAGGAGATGCGAATTCTGCAACTGTGGAAGCAAAATAAGGCATGACTGAAAGAAAGAGGAGAACATAAAAACCGACTAGGACAGGCAAAGAGGGCGTCCATGGTCAAAGGAAGTCTTATCAGTATGAAATACAGGCCTTAATTTCAGAAAGACATTTCGGTGAAGGTGTGATGGAAGCATAGCATTGTATTGCAGTGAATCATGATGGTAAAAACGGAACAGAACAGAAGCGAAGCGTTTGTCGTGTTGTGCTACAGAAGAATGTTGAACATTAGATGCACTGATAAGGAATGAGGAGACTGCGGATACACTTCTTGGGTATGCCGCCGGATCACAATGTGTAAATCCCATAGTATTTCATCGCACCAACTGTTCAATATCCTCAGATGGTGGTAGATGCTGCTGTCACTGCTGCAAGACGCGAATGATGATAATCGTGCGGCGGTGCCAGAATTTATCAGGCCAGGAGCAGGCAGTACGTGTGCGTGTGCCGATTGCCGGACATTTGCCACACTTGCCCCTTCGCCAGGTAGCGATCCCTCAGGTAAGGGACGCCCTTCCTACTTCTGTCCGCTTTCAAACCGCCGTCTCCACATCTTACTCGATACAACATCTTGGCCAAATACAGAGCTTCTTTTCTGAAATAGAAGTATTTATGACTTTTGGGAAACGATAACAATACCGACGATTATGTCAGTATGTACTTAGTTCAGCCAAGTATAAATATAGATCCCTCTGCCTGTACGGTAGCTTACTTTCACGCTTACTGATTGCGATAGAAACACTCCATCGCCATGAGAGCAACAAGAAAGGAAGGATGTAAAGAGAATGCGAATGTACGCTAATCATATCATTTTGATCACTGCATTTGTGTGCCCGCATCTCGTGGTCGTGTGGTAGCGTTCTCGCTTCCCACGCCCGGGTTCCCGGGTTCGATTCCCGGCGGGGTCGGGGATTTTCTCTGCCTCGTGATGGCTGGGTGTTGTGTGCTGTCCTTAGGTTAGTTAGGTTTAAGTAGTTCTAAGTTCTAGGGGACTTATGACCACAGCAGTTGAGTCCCATAGTGCTCAGAGCCATTTTTGAACTGCATTTGTGCCTACTTTATTTACTACAGCTGCACGCCCAAAAGACACTAAGGAAAGAAGAAATGGGTATGCGAATGTTTGAAAAGAAGAACTACATACTCCATATTAATTTACTCTCTAAAACGCGATATCCCGTAGTTAATAAAGTGTAGCGGGACAATGTTCAAAACGTGACTGCAAATACGTTCACTAAATCGAGATAAGATCATCTATGATTGACATGTCATCTAAAGTCGACATACAATTTTAAAATGTTAGAAATAAGGAAATGAAGTAATACAGAATGCTATGCTTGTAACGTACGTTGTTGTTCTACATTGTCTAGCTTTGGTAGTTACAGGGTCACAGAGAAAGCATCCTAGGTTTTGGAGGGAAAAGCCCTAATTTTAATGATCTGCTCTACAATAGAAACAAGAAGCACAACTCAAGGAAAAATAATGTAGTGTGTGTTCCATCTCATAACCGACATTGAAGCAGATAGTTCCTGTGACTTAGTATGGGCAGAGGTTATATTCGACAACCGGAATAAATTAATAACTGGCTCCTTTTACCGACCCCCGGTCTCAGATGAAACAGTTGCTGAACGGTTCAAAGAAAACTTGAGTCTCATCACAAATAGGTATCCCACTCACACAATTACAGTTGGCAGTGACTTCAATCTGCCTTCCGTATGTTGACAAAAATACATTTTCGGACTCTATTATACATGGAAAACAACTTCCGTAATTGTTGTAAATGCTTCTTTGAAAATTATTTTGAACAATTCGTTCACAAAGCTATTCAAAATGTAAATAGTTACGAAAACGCACTTGACCTCTTAGCCACAAATAATCCTGAGCATCACGACGGATACAGGGATTAGTGAACACACAGTCGTAGCGAGGCTCAGTTACGTAACAAAGCAATTCACCAAAACTAAACGCGAAATACACACACACACACACATATATATATATATATATATATATATATATATATATATATATATATATATATATATATATATATAAGCAGCTAAAAATTCGGTTGACGTCTTTCTAAGAGACAGTCTCCAATCCCTCCAAACTATGTAAGTGGAGACCATATGTGGCTTAAGTTCAAAGAAATTGTATCAACAGCACTCGAGAGATTCATACGAAAGAAATTAATAAGAGACGGAACTGATAGCCCATGGTACACAAAACACGACAGAAAGCTGCTGTGCCATCACCGAAAAAGGCAAGTATAATTTAGACCAATGAAAAATTCCAAGATAGGCGAAGTTTTACTGAGGCTAGAAAATTTGGTGCGGATTTCAATGCGAGATGCATTTACGAGTAATAGTTTCCACAACGGAACTCTCGCTAGAAATGTGGCGGAAAATCCAAAAAGATTCTGGTTCTATGTTAAGTAAACCAGAGGAATGGCTCAGTAAGTGGTGAGGAGGAGGAGGAGGAGGAGGAGGAGGGGGAGACAAGGGAGCAACCCTTCGGAGCAGGTAAAATCGTGGCAAATGTCCGGTGTGGCAAATGTCCGCACACCCGTGTGACGACGCTCGCAGTAGCAGGAAAGCGACGCTCTAATTGCCCCATGCTGGGAGCGCAGAAAATGCCTTCCGCGCGTGCTTTGTGGGCAGTGATGGTGCTGCTGGACGCTCCTGCGGTTAAAAGCTGAATTAAATCTCAACAGTGCGCTGTGACGAGTCATAAAACGGAATTTCTTGTTTCCGTCTTTTCATTTAACGGCAGCCAGTGCTGGATTCCAGGCGGCGCTCAAATGAACATCTGCATCCCTGTTGATAAGATTGTCGGCCGTACGGTTACGTAATGCCTCCTTAATAACACAGTCCCAGAAAAATGACGCTGCCGATAAAATTTCCGTCTTTTTGTAAGACATGCGGCGCTCCGTGTCCAGCCAACGCTCCACTACCACTGATTTAGCAGGTTGTCCCAGGTCTCTATAACGATGGTGTTCAACGCAACGTCCTTGTAGGATTCGGCGTGTCTACCCAATACAAGATTTTCCACGTTGGCATATGATCCTCCACACACCACGTTTTCTACGGCCAAGGTCGTCTTTCACCGAGCAGTAAATTTCTCACTTATGTTGTTCGCCGAAAAACACACTTGATGCCGAGCCTTTTGAGTATTCTTTCCATTCTTGAGTACATGCCGCCAAAGTTGTTCAAGAACGCCGTTGCAATGGGTGCCTCCGCATCTTTATTTACGTCCCTGCTTTGAATTTGCTTAGAACGGAATGCATGCCGTATCTGTCTATCGGAATAGCCATACTGCCGGAATACCTTTCTTAGATGTTGTAGCTCACCAGGCAGACTGTCGGCACCTGAGACCATATGTGTTCTATACACCAAAGGGCGTAAGACAATACCGCGTTGTGCACGGTGAACACAACTGCAAATAAAGCCCCGTGTGAGCTGGTTTACGATAGACGCTATGTCCCTGTGTACCATCGACTTTTCTTCTGGCCGTGACATCCAGTAATGGTAGAATGGCATCTTTTTCCACTTCAGTTGTGATCTGTATAATCAGGTGGAGCGAGTTCAGATGCCGGAAAAACCCAGGTAATGTCTCTTTTCCGTGGGGCAACACTACAAATATGTCGTCTACATACCGCCATAAGCAGTAGGGTTTTAGTGTTGTCATCTGCAGTGCTTTTTCCTCAAAGTCTTCAATAAAATAGTTGGCCACCATGGAGACAGAGGACTTCCCATGGCGACACCGTCCACTTTTTCAGAATACTGGTTCAAATATGGCTCTGAGCACTATGGGGCTTAACTTCTGAGGTCATCAGTCCCCTAGAACTTAGAACTACTTAAACCTAACTAACCTAAGGACATCACAAACATCCATGCCCGAGGCAGGATTCGAACCTGCGACAGTAGCGGTCGCTCGGCTCCAGACTGTAGCGGCAAGAACCGCTCGGCCACCCCCAGAATACTGGTCACTTAATAAGAAATAAGTTAAGGTAAGCGCATATTTAAGCAATACCACAATGTCTTTCTAAAACTGGCTGCTGACTTGCTCGAACGAGTCCTGCAGAAGTACTTTCGAAAACAAAGATACAACGTCAAAGCTAACCAAAAGATCCGTCGGTTGCAATTTAAGTGCCTTCAGTTGGTCAACCGGATATGGTGGTCACACTTGCCTATCAGAGATCTCAAGAGCATTGTAAGATATTTGGCGAGAAATTAGGGAGGAGTTCCAATGTTTTTCACTATTGGGCGAAGAGAACGCCATTTCTTACGTATCTTCCGTGTGCCATACAGTCTTGGATAACTTCAGCCTGTTGGCATAGGCTCTTAACGACTGTATAAGATATACAGCTCTTCTTGAGAAGGTCTAACGTTATTCTCTGGATTTTGCCAGTTGTATCCTCTCTTTGCTTGCGATAAGCCTGATCGTCGAGTAGCGCCTCCATCTTGTTGGTCTATTCATCTCGCGCGAGAAAGACGGTGACGTTCCCCATGAGTAATTTATTGTGCCTTAGTAAACGTGGCGTGTATAGGATCCAATGCCATGCGAGGAAATCTTATACTGAGCAGACATTCCGAACCGCACAACAACGTTGCGTCGAACACCATCGTTATAGAGTCCTGGGACAACCTGATAAATCAGTGGTAGTGGAGCATTACCTGGACAAGGGACATCTTTGGTTTTACGGAAATACGGAAATTTCAACCCTAGCGTCATCTTTCTCAGCCTGTGTTGTTAAAGAGGCCATAAATATTCGTACGGCGGACAGTCTTATCAAGAGGGATGCAGGTTTCCGATTAGGCGCCGCCTAGAGTCCAGCGCTGGCTGCCGTTAAGCCAAAAATGGAAAACAAAAACTTCCCATTCATGACACAACCCACTGCTGAGATTTAATTCATCTTTTAACCGTAGGAGCATACGGCAGTACAGTCACTGCCCAGAGCGCACAAGCGGAAGGCCTTCATGCGGCTCCCAGCACAGGGCAATAGAAGCGTAGTTTTCTTTCAGCTGTATGCGTTTTCCCACTCACGCGCATTGCCTGCTCCTGGCCTCATAATTCGACGACGATGCGGTATTATCATCAATCGCGTCTTGCAGCAGTGACAGCAGCAACTGCCATCACCTGAAAATGTCTGGCAGCTGCAGCGATGAAATGTAGTGGAATTTACACAATACGATTCGACTTCAAACCCGAGAAGAGTATTTGCAACAGATCTACATCTACATCTACATACATACTCCGCAATCCACCATACGGTGCGTGGAGGAGGGTACCAGCATCTGCTCTCCCTGTTCCACTCCCAAACAGAACGAAGGAAAAATCACTGCCTATATGCCTCTGTACGAGCCGCAATCTCTCTAATCTTATCTTTGTGGTCTTTCCGCGAAATGTAAGCTCGCGGCAGTAAAATTTTACAGCAGTCAGCCTCAAATGCTGGTTCTCTAAATGTCCTCAGTAGCGATTCACGAAAAGGACGCCTCCTTTCCTCTAGAGACTCCCACCCGAGTTCTTGAAGCATTTTCGCATTTTCGTAACACTCGCGTGATGATCAAACCTACCAGTAACAAATCTAGCAGCCTGCCTCTGAGTTGCTTCTATGTCCTCCCTCAATCCGACCTGACAGGGATCCCAAACGCTCGATCAGTACTCAAGAATAGGTCCTATTAGTGTTTTATAAGTGGTGTCCTTTACAGATGAACCACATCTTCCCAAAATTCTACCAATGAACCGAAGACGACTATCCGCCTTCCCCACTACTGCCATTACATGCTTGTCCACTTCATATCGCTCTGCAATGTTACGCCCAAATATTTAATCGACGTGACTGTGTCAAGCGCTACACTACTAATGGAGCATTCAAACATTACAGGTTTCTTTTTCCTATTCATCTGCATTAATTTACATTTATCTATATTTAGAGTTAGCTGCCATTCTTTACACCAATCACAAATCCTGTCCAAGTCATTTTGTATCCTCCAACAGTCACTCAACGACGACACCTTACCGTACACCACAGCATCATCAGCAAACAGCCGCACATTGCTATCCACCCTGTAAGTAGGCTGTTTAGGTTCTTATATTGGTAACGCCGCCGCCACGTAGCGCTCTCTGTATGAAAATCACTGGCTGTGCTGTGTGCAGTCTGTGGCTAGTTTGCATTGTTGTCTGCCATTGTAGTGTTGGGCAGCTGGACGTGAACAGCGCGTAGCGTTGCGCAGTTGGAGGTGAGCCGCCAGCAGTGGTGGATGTGGGGAGAGAAATGGCGGAGTTTTGAAATTTGTAAAAATGGATGTCATGAACTGCTGTATATATTATGACTTTTGATGACTATTAAGGTAAATACATTGTTTGTTCTCTATTAAAATCTTTCATTTGCTAACTATGCCTGCTAGTAGTCAGTGCCTTCCGTAGTTTGAATCTTTTATTTAGCTGGCAGTAGTGGCGCTCGCTGTATTGCAGTAGTTCGAGTAATGAAGATTTTTGTGAGGTAAGTGATTTGTGAAAGGTACAGATTAATGTTAGTCAGGGCCATTCTTTTGTAGGGATTTTTGAAAGTCAGATTGCGTTGCGCTAAAAATATTGTGTGTCAGTTTAAGTACAGTGCTGTATTATTGTTCTAAGGGGACGTTTCAACCCTATCCAAAAGATCATTTCTGTAGATAGAAAACAACAGCGGACCTACCACACTTCCCTGGGGCACTCCAGATGATACCCTCTCTTCCTATGAACACTCACCATCGACGACAACGTACTGGGTTCTATTACTTAAGAAGTCTTGGAGCCATTCGCATACTTGGGAACCAATCCCATATGCTCGTACCTTAGTTAGGAGTCTGCAGTGGGGCACCGAGTCAAACGCTTTCCGGAAGTCAAGGAATATGGCATCCGTCTGATACCCTTCATCCATAGTTCGCAAGATATCATGTGAAAAAAGGGCGAGTTACGTTTCGCAGGAGCGATGCTTTCTAAAGCCGTGCTGGTGCAAGGACAGCAACTTCTCTGTCTCAAGGAAATTCATTATATTAGAACTGAGAATACGTTCGAGAATCCTGCAACAAACCGATGTTAAGGATATTGGTCTGTAATTTTGAGGATCCGTCCTTCTACCCTTCTTATATACAGGCGTCACCTGCGCTTTTTTCCAGTCGCTCGGGACTTTACGTTGGGCAAGAGATTCGCGATAATTGCAAGCTAAGTAAGGAGGCAATGCAGTAGAGTACTCTCTGTAAAACCGAACTGGAATCCCATCAGGACCTGGGGATTTATTTATTTTCAACCCATTCAGATGCTTCACAACCCCAGGGATGTCCATCACTATGTCCTCCATACGGGAATCTGTACGAGACTCAAACGGCGGTATGTTTGTACGATCCTCCGGGAAAGCTTGAAAAGTCACACAATGGGGAGGTTCTTCGAAGAATCGGCGAAGCAATGAACGTATGGGACACATTGACAAAAAGAAGGGACACAAGGATAGAACACGCGATAAGACGTCATGGAAAACTTTCATCACACTAGAGGGAACTGTAAAGGGTAATAGATGTACAGGAAGTCAGACATTGGAATATATCCTGCAAATAATTGAGGACAATGTGTACAAGTGCTATTCTGACATGAAGAGGTTAGTGCAGGGGAGGCACTCCTGGCAGACCACTACTAACAAGTCAGAACACTGATGTCTCAAAATATTAACGACAATAATACTAATAATAAAACTTCTATATACCCCTGCACTACCTGCGCTCCTCATACGTTGCTGTCGGTATTTCAAATTTCATTGGTATCAACTTTTCGTTTCAGTTAACATTCCCTTAACAGCACTACGTGGACTTTTTAACTGTCTAGGTCAGACTGTGGCCTGTAATTGAAAAACTGTCGTGATCTCTCCATTGGCAAAAGGTTCGCCGGCCGCTGTGTCTGAGCGGCTCTAGGCGTTCAGTCCGGAACCGCGTTGCTGCTACGGTCGCAGGTTCGAATCCTGCCTCGGGCATGGATGTGTGTGATGTCCTTAGTCAGTTTTAAGTAGTTCTAAGTCCAGGGGGATTGTTGACCTCAAATATTGAGTCCCATAGTGCTTAGAGCCATTTTTTTGCAAAAGGTTCCGTAATAGCCACCCATTCCGATATCCGGGAAGGGACTGCCAAGGGGGAGATAACCACGAGAAAGCATTTAACAACCAATGAAAGGATATCATTCCACGAGTCGCATCTTGGAATGTCAGCAGTCTAGAAAATCTGAGAAAAGAAATGCTAAGGCTCAATCTAGATATTGTGAGGGTCAGTGAAGTGAAATGGAAAGAAGACAAGGATTTAAAGTCAGATGAGGATAGGGAAATCGGTTCAGTGATAGGATTGTTCTCGTCAGAATCGACAGGAAACCAACACCAACAATTATAGTTCAGGTGTACATGCCGGCGTCTCAAGCGGAAGATGAAGAGACAGATAAAAGATATGTGGATATTGAACGGGCAGTATAGGGGTAGGAAAATCTAATAGTCATGAAGGACTAGAATGCGGGTTTAGGGGCAGGAGTAGAAGAGAGCCGGCCGGTGTGGCCGTGCGGTTAAAGGCGCTTCAGTCTGGAACCGCGTGACCGCTACGGTCGCTGGTTCGAATCCTGCCTTGGGCATGGATGTGTGTGATGTCCTTAGGTTAGTTAGGTTTAAGTAGTTCTAAGTTCTAGGGGACTTATGACCACAGATGTTGAGTCCCATAGTGCTCAGAGCCATTTGAACCATTTAGTAGAAGAGAGAGTTACGGGAACAATATGGATATGATGACAGGAGTGAGAGTGGAGAAATATTTATTGAGTTTTGCAATGAAATTCACTTAATAATAGCGAATACTCTGTCCACGAATCAAAAGAGAAAGTGGCAGACATTGAAAAGGCTGGACGATACAGGAATATTTCAGTTAGATTACCTCATGGTCAGGCAGAGATTCCGAAATCACATACTGGGTTTTAAGGCGTACCCAGTGGCAAATATATAGAGTCAGATCACAATTTAGCAATGATGTAGAGTAAGATGAAGATTAAGAGACTAGTCAGGAAGAATCAATGCGTAACGAAATGCGATAGGGAAGCACTAAAGAAGGAAGAGACATGCTTGACGTTCACTGAGGCCATAGGTGCTGCGATAATAAATAACTCAGTAGGCAGTTCAGTTGCAGAGGAACGGACATCTGTAAAAAGAACGATCACAAATGTTGGAAACAGAATCGTAGGTACAAGGAAGGCAACTGCAAAGAAACCAAAGACGACAGATGAAATAGCCGCACGGGATAGCCGCGCGGTCTAGGCAGCATTTTCACGTTTCGCGCTGCTCCTCCCCGTCGGAGGTTCGAGTCCTCCATCGGGCATGGGTGTGTGTATTGTCCTTGGCGCAAGTTAGTTTAAGTTATATTAAGTGGTGTGTAAATCTAGGGAACCTCAGCAGTTTGATCCCATGGGAACTTACTACCACATGATGAAATACTTCACCTGATCGACGAAAGAAGGAAGTACAAAAATGTTCAGGGAAATCTTGAAATAGAGAAATAGAAGACACTTAAGAATAAAAGAAACTGGAAGTGCAGGGAAGCTGAGGCGAAATGCTTACATGAAAAGTGTGAAAAATCGAAAAATAAATGACTGTCGGCAGGACTGATGCAGAATACAGAAAATTCAAAACAACATTCTGTGGAATTAAAAGCAAGGATGGTGACATTAAGAGTCCAGTGTGAATTCTACTATGAAACGTAGAGGAGAGAGCGGATAAGAGGAAAGAGTACATTGAAGATCTTTATGTGCGAGAAGATTTATCTGATGAAATAGAAGACGAAACATGAGGCGATATGGAAGAGATGGTGTATCTACGCTGAAGAGCCAAAGAAACTGGTACACCTGCCTAAAATCGTTTAGGGCGCCGTGAGCACTCACAAGTGCCGCAACACGACGTGGCATTGATTCGACTAATGTTTGAAGTAGTGCTGGAGTTAATTGACTCCATGAGTCCTGAAGGGATGTCCATAAATCCCTAAAAGTACTGGTGAGTTTTGTAACCAGCGGAAATGTTTAAACTAGAAGAGTGTTCTTGGAGCCACTCTGTAGCAATTCTGGACGTGTGGGGTGTGGCATTGTCCTGCTGGAATTGTCCAAGTCGTATCTAGACGTATCAGGATGCCCATACCACTCCAACTGCACACGCCCCACACCATCTTGAACAGTCCCCTGCTGACAAGAAGGGTCCACAGATTCATGCGGTTTTCTTCATACCTGTACATGTCTATCAGCTCCATACAATTTGAAATGAGACTTGTCCGACCAGGTAACATGTTTCCAGTCATCAACAGTCCAATGTCGGTGCTGACGGGCCCAGGCGACGCGTAAAGCTTTCTGTCGTGCAGTCATCAAGGGTACAGGGGTAGGCCTTCGGTTCTGAAAGCCCATATCGGTGAGGTTTCGTTGAATGGCTCACACGCTGACACCTGTTGGCCGAGCATTGAAACCTGTACCAATATGCGGAAGAGTTGCACTTCTGCCACAACGAACGATTATCTTCAGTCGTCGTTGGTCCTGTTCTTGCAGGATCGTTTTCCGGCCGTATTGATGTCTAAGATTTGATGTTTTACCGGATTCCTGATCTTCACGGTACACTCGTGAAATGGTCGTACGGGAAATTCCCACTTCATCGCTACCTCGGAGATACTGTGTCCCATCGCTCGTGCGCCGACTATAACACCACGTTCAAACTCACTTAAATCTTGATAATCGGGCATTGTCGGTAACAACTGCGCCAGACATGTGTTGTCTTGTACAGGCGTTGCCGACCGCAGCGCCGTATTTCGACATGTTAACGTATCTCTGTATTTTAATACGCTTGCCTACTTCAATTTCTTTGGCGCTTCAGCGTATGAGTCAGGCGACATATCATCTGACTTTCGGAAAGAAACATAATACACGCAATTCTAATGTTTGCAAGAGCTTACAAGTGCGGCAATTATTGTACAATCTGCTTAACAACACATACATCCTGTTCCTAACAAGAATAATGTACAGAAGAATGGAAAAGTGAGCTGAGGATGTGTTAGACGACGATCATTTTAGCTTTAGGGAAGGTAAATGCAACAGAGAGGCAGTTATGACGTTGCAGGTGATAATGGAAGCAAGGCTAACTACAAATAAAGACACGTTCATAGGGTTCTTCGACCTGGAAAAGCGTTCGACAATGTCAAATAGTGCAAGATGTTTGAAATTCTGAGAAAAATGCGACTAACCTACAGAGAAAGACGAGATGGGTAATATTCGATAACGCACAAGAACCAAGAGGGAACAGTAATGATGAAAGACGAAAAAGACATGCTCAGATTAAGAATTAAAAACTATGTAAGGCAGGGATGTAGACTTTCACACCTACTATTCAATCTGTACATCGAAGAAGCAATGAGGGAAATAAATAAAAGATTCAACATCGGGATTGAAATTCAAGATGAAGTGTTGTCAACTACGAGATTCGGTGACGACATTGCTATCTTCAGTGGAAGAGAAGAAGACTTAAAGGATGTGTTAAATGAGATTAACAGCTTGATGAGCACTGGATATGGTCTAAAAGTAAATCGTAGAAATCCGAAAGTACTGAGACATAGGAGAAACTAGGTATGCGGGAAAACATCAGAAGTGGTGATCACGAAGTAGATCAAGTTAAAGACTTCTGCTACATAGGCAGTAAAATAACCAGTGACAGACGGAGCAAGGAGGACTAGCATTGGCAAAAAGACATTCCTGGCTAGGACAAGTCTACCAGTATGAAACATAGGTGTTAATTTGAGGAAGAAATTCCTGAGAATGTACATTTGGAGCACAGGATTGTATGGCAGCGAGACATGAACTGTGGGAAAACTGGAATAAAAGAGAATCGAAACATCTGAGATGTGGTGGTTCAGAAGAATGTTGAAAGTTTGGTGCACTGATAAGGTAAGGAATGAGTAGGTTGTGCGCGAGGAAAGGAATATATGGAAAACACTGACAAGAGAATGGGACAGGATGGTAGGACATGTGTTGAGACACTATGGAATAATTTCCATGGTAGAGGGTAAAAGCGATAGAGGCAGAGAGAGATTGGGTGAATACATTGAACACATCCAGCAAATATTTCAGTACGTAGGTCGCAAGTGCTGAAAGTCTGAGATGAAAAGGCGGCAGAGGAGAGGAATTCGTTGCAGCCAACATCAAAGCTAACAGAAGACTGACAGTGCAAAGAAAAGAAATTTCAAGCTAGCTCTAGGACCTTTCCAGGGGCGCTGCTACTGTTAATGCACATTTTTTGTCAGGCAGTGCATACTGGTTGACATGAAAAGAGCAGCACACAAGGGACACGGTAGAATATCTATGTAACTTACATCCACATACCAATGGCAGGTGCTAAAATGGTTATATTTATCATTTGCTGTGATGGCTGATGTGCGTTATTTAGAGCTGCTACCACGCCTGATATAGTAAATAATTGGAGTCAACAGTATTGTATGTTGAGTGTTCGCCGTGGACGACACGCAGATGCTGCATACTCGGCTGAGACAGCGTTATCAGGACATGACAGAGTTAGAAAGTAGTCCCACTGTGAGTCTCCAGTTGGGCAGCTGGTCGAACTGTAAAATACCCAGATTTGTGGAGCACTCGGACATAGCAGTGGCCTGATACTGGATTGTGTGGAAACGTGAAGCAGACATAGCAGTCATCAAGGTTCCGGCCGATCACATCAAGCTACCAGAAGCAAGTATAGCCATACTCTGTACGAAGCACATCGCAATCACGTCACATCAGCACCAGCCATTCAGTAACGAGTAATGGACACCCTGCAACAGTCTGTGTCATCCCACACCTTTTGTTGGAGATTTGGAACATTCAGGCTAAGAAATTGTTTTTTTTTTCCCTTTATTGTGATTTCATGCCTCAGCTGAGGAGGACCGGCAGCAGCCTACATACGCCGCTCTTCCGACAAAAGACACAACATATGCACATGGAATTCATAGAGAACATAAAAAACATGGTAAACACAAGATGAACAGTGCACAAGAAAGTCAGAAGTCGTTCGACGGAAGACACTGTAATGAAGGGTGGCACCAGTTGAAAACGGATGAAGACGTGCAGGTGGAGACATGAACGTCGTAGAAAACACTGGCGAAGACACTGTACACAAACGGAGAGACACTGACACACGGAAAACCCTGGCGACGATCAGCGGCGATGTACTCACACTGACGAAGAGGGGGCAGCCTGCCTACAGGTCAATGGGTGAGGTAAGAGGGCGGGAAAGGGGGGGGGGCTGGAGCCAGTGGGAGAAAGAAGGGAGAGCAGGGGGGAGGAGAGAGGGTAGGTTGAAAGCCCAGGGAGAGGGGTGGAAGCGGAAGATGTGGGAGAGGGGAGGGGGAAAAGTAAGGTGAGGAGGTAGACAGGGAGCCCTGGGGGAAAAATAGGGGGAACAGAAGGGGAGAGTCAAAGCTGGTAGGCAGGGTAGATGGATGGGACATCATCAGGGAGGGGGAGTTGGCGGAAGCCACCTTGGGAAAGGATATGGAGGGTGTGACGATGGAGAGCAGGTGGGATGCACGAATACGGGCATGGCAGTAGGCGGGGCGTGCTAAGAAATTACTGTCCCTTGTTTTGGCTGCATGTAAAATCACAACGCAGACAGCTGCGTTTGAAGTGCTGCTCTAACAGGGAAGCATGGACAGCTAATAAATGGCCTCCTTGTTTAGCGAAGAATCGCAGTTCTTTACTACCCTGTATGATCGTCAACTGTGACTATGGCAGGCAATCTGACGAGAGATCCATTCTTCCAATGTTGTGAGAGGCGCAGCGCTTTTATTCCTGTGGCGCCATCCTGTGTGGGGCCATCGGTATTATTACTTCAGGCTGTAGCTGGTATCGACTGAGAAAGCTATGACGGGAAAGCTGTTCGTGAAGGACATACTGCGTCCTCATGTCTGGGGCATTCATTTTTCAACAGAATTATTATTGTCATATCGTGGGATCAGGTGTACTGCTGGTGGCCTGCGTCTTTGCAACACAAACATTTCGATGTCGTAACTCGGCGTCTTCATCAGGCGTTTCCTGCGACTGGTTGACAAGCTGACCTTCTCCCATATTTACGACTGGAGGGTGTCTGGCGTTCCCTACGCCGTCCGCGCCCGCTGCGGCCGTTGCTTGAGGTGCTATTTATCTCTAGGCGTTCCGTCTTCGGTCCACGCCCTTTTTCCGCTGTTTTGCCAGTTGGCGGCCGTGCCAAGACGTTTAGTAGTGGATCCGCGCCCACCAGGAGCGTTCTAAGCACTATCGATACGCTGCTAATGTTTCTTATGCTGTGGGCGACCGCTCCGGTTTCCTGTCGTGCCCCTGTCATTCTCCTGGCCTTGTGGGTTCGTTACACCTCCACAACATCCGTTGTCTGTGGAATTAGGTTGCTGTGGGAATCGCATATTCTGTCCGTGCACGAAGCAGCAATCTCTGGTGGCCGCCGTCTGGAGTTCTGTACTGTGTCCGTTCCTAGGTGCCTGAGGTTTCGGGTGGTTGATGTTCCCTCTCTTGACCGTGAACGCTACGGTTGACTCCCGAGAAGGCAGTTGGCGCCTGGTGATCCATAAAAGATTCGATCCCGTCAGTCTCGTCCCTTGTTGTCTGAGGCTCATTACCGAAAAAGTGATCTCTTTTCAATTGCTTCTTTAGTAATTCTAAAGCCGGATTCCATGCCGTCCTGATCTGGTGTCTTGCTTCCCGGTTGATCAGTTTCTCTGTCATCTCGATTTCGGTATATTCAGTAATCACACTATCCCAAGATCTGGGTAGGTGAGCCAGGATACTCGTTTCATCATAATGCATGGCGTGTTCAAATTCCAGACAATTTTCTGCTTCTGCTGACTTAGTAGCCTGTCGTAGTCTGGTACGTCTTTGGTGTGCTTTACACATTATTTCTAATGTTCTGTCGGTTTGATCGATGTAAGACATACCACATTCACATTTTATATGTCGACCAGACGCAGGAGACACCTGATGAAGACGCCGAGTCATGACCTCGAAATATTTTGCTGGAAAGACGCAGACCACCAGCAGTACCTCGTTTTCACGAGATGACACCGAATTTACGGAAAAGACTTGGAAATTACAGGATTATGCTTCTCTACACATTGCAGGTGTCACTATTGTGCTGTGTCAAATTTGGCGTATTTTAAAAAAAACGTTGTTCGTCTCCGTATATGTGCTACGTTACGTGAGTTATAGAGGAGAAATACGAAGAGTTTTAATCTAAACATGGTTTAATTGCTGCCTAACCATTTCTGTATACATTTTGTAGTCATCGACATGGGAAAACGGCTTAAAACTAATCAACTGTGCAGCAAAGCAGAGATTGGCTAGCGGCTACGGCGGAATCCAGAGATACTCCAACATCACAGATAACTTTCGGTTATACGACGGCGTGAGAGCTATTTTCTGCAATGGGAACATTACTCTGAAGTCAAAAAAATTGTTGTATTTTGTCTGTGATATGATTCCTTGAGACTCTGACATTGTCAGACAGTTAGATGAGTCCCAGTTTTGCCATAGAATACAGCAGATTGTCCAAAGGGAGATAATACTGGCAACAGTTTGCTTGGACTGGTCAGTCCAACTTCTGAGAGAGGTCGCAGTTAGGTCGCTCCGACGTTTGTTCGGTGTAGGAAATTTAGTAACTTCCCTAATCGTGGGGTTAGAATGATTAATTAAGCTGTGAATGCAGTTACGCGGTTTAGAGAGATCGCCCTCTCGAGATGGTGCTGCTTCAGTAAGCTGTGGATTTTTTTTAGGCTGGATATTTCCAGTGAAAGTTTGTTTAATTGGACTTTAGGGGTCCCACAATTCCGTGAAAGGGTGCTAGGCGACTCTGACATGACAGGGTTCGTGTTTGTTTGCTGGTTGTTGGTTGCAGGATTATTGTGGTTTGCGAGCGGAGGTCTCGATGTAATTTATATTTTGTTTGGCAGTCGCTGAAGCTTCATAGATGGGAACTGTGTCTTATTTTTCTACTACACGCAGCGTGTTATGTGAAGTTCGCTATCTACCCTAAAGTGTAACGAAAAGAAATTGAAGGTCAGAAAAATTGGAACCACATTACGAGGCACTTTGAAACAATTTTAAGACTACTGAAGAGATCCGTGAGGAGTGACTTTCGTAATTCGTTTGATGTAGTGGGACCGCGTATTGTCGACGCCTGAAGTGGTCGAGCTTTGAATTAGCGCTCAATTACAGTATTTAATGTAGGGGTGACAGTAAGTTTTTTTTTTTGTTTTCTCCGAGGGGACATAGTTTTCTCATTACTCGATCACATGTGATATACGAAGTGTGTAAATGATAATTGAGCATTTGTCTATATATATAGAAAAATAGATAGCCGAGACTAGCAAAATAACTTAAAAACTCTTCTTCTAATTTCATAGTGTGAGTGTGTGAACGTGTGCTGTGAGAAGTAACCAATTTTAGATAGTGGGGATATTTGTCGTGATATTTGGAAAGTTCTTAATCGATTAAATATATAGCAAACAGACCAGATTCCACGAACAGTATCTAGTTATTTGTAAGAGATTTACATATGACAAACTGTTTGCAAGTACGCTTGAGTATAACAGTATTTTGAACCAAAGGTATTAATTATGCTTTGTGTTACGTTAAACGAACTCGCATTAATTAAAAAAATAAAACTTGAAAGTTATTAAAAGGGGCCATACTTACTAGAAGGTACTCCAAAGTGCAGATAAAAGAATGAAGTTAAATGTAATTATCGTTAATATTTTAAAAATAAGAAATCTACATTGCACACACTTTTTACGTAATATTGACATCTGAGTGAGAAAGTTCATTATATCTTTGAGTCAAAGAAAAGAATGTTATATTTTTGCGCTAAATGACAAGACTCGAGAAATAATTACGTAGAAAAGGTAATAAAGCAATGTAATTCGAGTTATTTTAACAAGGGCGTCAGTACATTCTGCAATCAGTAATCGTATATGACAATAAACGGGCGATCTCTTAACATTTCGCTGGATTAATAAAACTGAATTACGTCGTATTACCGTCCTGTGAAAGTACGACCTTGCATTAATTACAGCGGTTTTCTATTGAGAATACTTTGCTGTAGTAATTAAAAGAGTTTTTGAGAGTATTTGCAAATAATAGAATTATAATTAAAGTAGTAGTTTTGATAATATGATGCGTAATTGAAGCTGTTACATACACGTTGTGTGCAGGTTTGAAAGATGATAACGCTGGGCCGGCCACGGTGGCCGAGCGGTTCTAGGCGCTTCAGTCCGGAACCGGGCGCCTGCTATGGTCGCAGGTTCGAATCCTCCCTCGGGCATGGATGTGTGTGATGTCATTAGGTTAGTTAGGTTTAAGTAGTTCTAAGTTCTAGGGGACTGATGACCTCATATGTTAAGTCCCATAGTGCTCAGAGCCATTTGAACCATTTGATAACGCTGGTACCTTGTTTTCACACGTAAATCGTGTGTGTTACGGGATGTTATTGACTGCTCAAGTCAATGTCAATAGCTAGAGTCTAACCGAGTTTAGGAATAATAAAGACATCTCAGGTGAATTAACCTCAGAACGGTTGGTGTTTTGCTACGTACCGGGCACTGTGTAAGCAGTTTGATGCGACTGCGCATCACGTATAAAAATTATTTTAATTTTACTGGGTAGATGTATGTCAAATAACGGCGCGACGAGTGTCGTCCTTGTAATCTGCTGAACAATAACATTACTTACGTAGAGGTACAGCGCTAGGGAAATAACATCTGACACAGGGCAGAGGACATAATATAGGTACCCAGAATGGGATTTTCACTCTGCAGCGGAGTGTGCGCTCATATTAAACTTGCTGGCAGATTAAAACTCTGTGCCGAAGCGATACTCGAACTCGGGATCTTTGCCTTTCACGGGCAAGTGATCTCACAACGGAGAAAAGCTTCTGCGAAGTTTGTAAGGTAGGAGACGAGGTACTGACAGAATTGCGGCTGTGAGGACAGGTCGTGAGTCGTGCTTGGGTAGCTCAAATGGTAGAGCAATTTCCCGCGAAACGCAAAGGTTCCGAGTGCGAGTCTCGGTCCGTACACAGTTTTAGTCTGCCTGGAAGTTTCATATACGTACACAGTTCAACTGTGACAGTGCCCACTATCAACTGCCCGCATGTCGTTGAGGTATTCCTGTCGCCAGCTAGATCATCGGATGTACGTGTATTCCCTATAGAAACTGTGTGTGACAAGCTCGGATGTCAAACTTGTACTTGCCAGTATCCGATATATCTAGATCAGAGTTGTGGGCCAGCTTGCCTCGGGACAGGACACAACAACTTTATGACACGTTTCCCAGCCGATTCAGTCTATGCATCAAGATCACATGTAGTGCAGCGTCATACACTGGTGACCGCCTGTGACAAAGTATCAGACATAATGCAATCGCTGTGAGCAGATATAAACAATGTTTCGAAAATATTCACCATCTTCACAAGGCTTTATCATTTACAAGGTGGGAAACTGAAAATCTGGCAAGGGCCAAACACAACAAAGCACAAGAGAAACGAAAATATTAAAACTTTCTTCCTGACAATTAACATCAACTATCTTCCCTACTTCGTGACAAAACTTATCCGCAGCAATTACTTACACAACTGAACCATGTAATGTTTGAAATTTTGGACCTGAAAGAGTTTTATTTCCCTCCACAACTGAAAACAGCTGCTCACGTCAGCAAGTACTCAAACACGGAAACAATTTTTAAACAAATTTTTCAGTATTTTCAAACCTGTCATACAAGTAGTTATAAAATGCAGGTATGAGCCTTCCAATCAGAAACACACTGAAAAAAATGGTGCAAATGGCTCTGAGCACTATGGGACTTAACATCTATGGTCATCAGTCCCCTAGAACTTAGAACTACTTAAACCTAACTAACCTAAGGACGGCACACAACACCCAGCCATTACGAGGCAGAGAAAATCCCTGACCCCGCCGGGAATCGAACCTGGGAACCCGGGCGTGGGAAGCGAGAACGCTACCGCACGACCACGAGATGCGGGCGAAACACACTGAATCTCAGTTATTGTTTGCAGTACGTTTATTGTATAATCGAAGAGAACAAAGCAAACTAGTTGCCCAAAATTTAACAACTGCAAATCTTGACTGAAACTCACTTATGAGGCTCAACATTATTTCTGCATGATTTATACGTGATTTACTTTCGCATGAACTGAATTTGTTCACACTGCAAGTCGTAAAGCGCGTTAAATCTTCATATTTAAATTACTGTTCTCACTAAACAAGCTCATAATTCAGTGCCTTAACTCCGTTACAAACGTTAGTTATAATCTGAACTTTTCCCTGAAAGTTACAAATTCTAATAATATAAGTGTTTTGTTATACCGACCGTGAAGGATTAATCTTGTATCAATGTTTATTCAAAGAACATTCACGTGCCTTTTTCTCTCCTTGTTAAGAAGTGGTAGTCAACGTATAGCAGTTGGACTAATATTTGAAAACATCGCGAGAAATCTACGCGTGAGCATAAATACGTAAGTTAGCCAAACCTACAGGTATCGCTGCGGTATTTGCAGAAGAAAGGCACCTATGCAATGTCCACAACACGTCTGGAGTGGTGATTAGAACAGAGTTCTGTATATCTGCCAATGCATTGTGTCGGAGCTCAGTGAATTCCAACGTACGCAAATTTTTGATACTATTATTGTGTACTACATACAGGAAAGGAGGGGAAACGTCATGCACTAAATCACAACGCGGGATAAAGTGTATGTTCATGGGTCGATTCAGCCAGTCATTAAAGAGGATTGCGACGAAAACTGAGAGGACGACAGCTGCAAAAGTCACTACATAGTTGAATATTGGACTCATGAAAATTGTCAAAACCAAAACATCACGTGGGGATATGTAAATTTTTTTTTTTAAATTACCTCTACCAGTCTCAAACTTTGTCAACTATTGTATTACTTATTTACTTAGCGACATTTTTCGAGGGTTATACCTCCTCCTCAGGCCAAATGGCATTACAAGAAGAACTTTACAATAAGGTCATGCTGATGTTACATAGTCTTTTCGTAATGTTGTGGTCATCCTGTGGAAGAAGAGAACTGCATTACAGAACTGTTTGTGATCGTGTTTCCAAGTTACTGCTATGTTAGTGACAATTTGTGATCAGTGACCAAGAGAGCCACGGAAATGGAAACACCGCAACGCCTCACAACGAGACTCCACTCCAGAAGAACAAAGTGAGTGACCCTTACAAAAGCCGCGCGGGATTACCCGAGCGGTCTAGGGGCGCTGCAGTCATTGACTGTGCGACTGTTCCCGGCGGAGGTTCGAGTCCTCCGTCGGGCATGGATGTCTGTGTTTGTTCTTAGGATAATTTAGGTTAAGTAGTGTGTAAGCCTAGAGACTGATGACCTTAGCAGTTAAGTCCCATAAGATTTCACATACATTTGAAGATTACAAAACATTTTCGTGCAAACATCAGTCCAGTTTCCAAAGTGACATCGCCTCTTACTAAGTTTTCTCTTCTTCCACGGGATGACCATAGCATTTACGAAAAGACTATGTAATACTAGCATGACGTTATTGTAAAGTTGTTTTTGTAATGCCATTTATCCTGATGAGGAAGTATAACCATCGAAACATGTCGCTAAATAAATAAGTAATACAATAACTGACAAAGTTTGTGACTGGTAGCGGTAATTTAAAAAAAAAACCTTGACACATTTCTTGAGACAGTCACGGTCGAAAAATAGTCAAAATGGCTTCAAACACGAAGGCAGCTCGAAGCTGTGAAATACAGGTCGAGATGGAATTTCAAAACCACTCGCCAACGTTGCAAACGCCAGTAACAGGGACACATCGTGCCGAAGGCAAAAATTTTGATATATGGAACAATGGAAGAAAGTCATTTGGTCGGATTTCACGTGTTTCATGTTGCTTCTAACTTCTGGTCGTGTTTACGTCCCAAGAATGAAACATGACGGGGGTTCGGTGATGAGCTGAACAGCCATATAGCTGTATTCCACAGGCCCTATTGCTACTCTACAAAGTCGCATTACTGATAAGGATAATGTCATCATTTTGGTTGATCATCTGCATCACATGTTACAATGTTTGCTCCGCAACTGTGACGCCGTGCTCCAAGACGACAGGGCCCCCGTCCACATAGCTCTCATTGCTAGGACTGGTTTTGTGAACATGAGAATGATGTGTCGCACCTTCCCTGGCTACCACAGTCAACAGATTTCGATATATTTCTGCCTTAGTTGTCCACTTTGCAGAGATGTGTGTGTGATCCTTGCCCACTTCCAACATAGTTAACGTAATTTGCAGCTACTGTGAAAGAAAAATGGTACGTTTCCCTTGAAAACAACACAGGCCCTGTATTTATACATTCCGAGGCGACTGGAACCTGCTTCAAAAGCTAACGGTTTTTTCTACGGCGTATTAGGCATGGTAATGTGTTGTGTTTTTCGTGTTTCAGTATTTTTGTACATACCCTGTGCCTCGTTACAATGTGAATGATCGGTATTCAGTACACCATTGGACATTAAAATTGCTACACCACGAAGATGACGTGCTACAGACGTGGAATTTAAGCGACAGGATAAAGATGCTGTGATATGCAAATGATTAGGTCGGATAAGGTCGGATTGTAGCCTATGGCGATAGCGGTTTATCGTGTCGCAACATTGCTGCTCGCGTTGGTCGAGATCCAATGACTGTTAGCAGAATATGGAATCGGTGGGTTCAGGAGGGTAATACGGAATGCCGTGCTGGATCCCAACGGGTATCACTAGCAGTCGAGATAACAGGCATCTTATCCGCATCGCTGTAACGGATCGTGCAGCCACGTCTCGATCCCTGAGTCAACACATGGGGACGTTTGCAAGACAACAACCATCTCAACGAACAGTTCGACGACGTTTGCAGCAGCATGGACTATCAGCTCTGAGACCATGGCTGTGGTTACGTTTGACGCTACATAACAGACAGGAGCGCCTGCGATGGTGTACTCAACGACGAACCTGGGTGCACGAATGGCAAAACGTCATTTTTTCAGATGAATCCAGTTTTCAGCATCATGATGGTCGCATCCGTGTTTGGCGACATTGCGGTGAACGCACATTGGAAGCGTGTATTCGTCATCGTCATACTGGCGTATCACCCGGCGAGATGGTATGGGGTGATATTGGTTACGCGTCTCGGTCACCTCTTGTTCGCATTGACGGCACTTGAACAGTGGACGTTACATTTCAGATGTGTTACGACCCGTGGCTCTACCCTTCATTCGATCCCTGCGAAACCCTACATTTCAGCAGGATAATGCACGGCCGCATGTTGCTGGTCCTGTACGGGCCTTTCTCGATACAGAAAGTGTTCGACAGCTGCCCTGGCCAGCACATTCTCCAGATCTCTCACTGCAACTGGCTCGTCACAATACGCCAGTCGCTACTCTTGATGAACTGTGGTATCGTGTTAAAGCTGCATTTGCAGCTGTACCTGTACACGCCAGCCAAGCTCTGTTTGACGAAATACCCATGCGTATCAAGGCTGTTATTATGGCCAGAGGTGGTTGTTCTGGGTACTGATTTCTCAGATTCTGTGCACCCAAATTGCGTCAAAATGTAATGACATGTCAGTTCTAGTATAATATATTTGTCCAATGACCACCCGTTTATCATCTGCATTTCTTCTTGGTGTAGCAATTTTAATGTCCAGTAGTGTAAGGAGTAACTCAGGACTGATGTAATTTTTATGCTATAGATTTTAACAGGCTTTACCATTGGGTGGAATGCTTCGTGACGTATAGCACAACGCGTAATATATATCTTGGATACATCATAAATTTCCCTTCCATTTTTCTGTCGGTCAGACTGCAAAACCATTCTTTTGTTTTCAGTCATCGAAGTAGCTGCAGCAGTAGTAATGCCCCTTTCAGAATTAACTTATGTACCTGTGTAGGAGCTAGTTCTGACTGGGGCGTTCGTGCTTCCTAAAGAGTCCAAAAACACAACTAAATTTATTATTCCTTTTACTAGTGTTCTGCATCGCAACTAGTTCTAATAATTCCTAAAAACTATATAAATCTGTGTCACAAGCAGGAAGTACGGCTCTAATGTCCGTACTCCTATCAAGGGCAATGGATGCAGGGACGAAAGTGTCTATTTTGCTTTGATCACAATAGTTAAATTGTCGTCTGTACCAGTAACTCTTTACGAAAATGTATTTCGAAACAAAAAGTTTACTTGAAAAGCCTGCAAACTTCCTGGACCACCAGTTTATACAGTTTCCGTAAACATTCTCTTATGAAATGACCTTCCGTAAGAGATCTCGAGTGTTTAGCTACCAACTCTAATAAGACGTAACAAGCAAGCACAGCATCTTCACTTTCTTTTATTATTGGTTCAAACATTATCTGTTCTTTCTTCAGATATAACCTAAACTCTCTCAGATTTTTGTCTCAGTAATTCTGCGTAATTATTACATTATGACTTAAGTCTTTCATATTGACATATAATATCATGAACTTTTTTTATATAAATAGCGTCAGTGCCTATCAAGCAGGTTATTTTACTATACTTAGCAGCATAAGAACTCCAGTTCCCATTTTTCCTGGAAATTTGGATGTTCATCTGCTATTCTTAGTTTGTTTTTACCCGCACGTACTTCCTGTAGAGAAGTAAGTGAATAATCATTAATCTTTTTAGACAATATTAAGTTTCAATAAAAATTAATATATTTCTTGAACATGATCTTAAAAGACACTGAATTATTGCTCAGACTGGTAATTGTTTTTCGAAATCGAGAAATTATAGCTTCTTTTCACACACCAAACAGATTGATTCCTACAAGACTAAAGTCGGTTGACGTAGTTGTGTCAGAGAAGGTGGGACAAGGAGGAAGTAAATCTCGGCTGCTAAGGGATATAGGAGGGTGAGAGAGATGATTATTGTTCTTATCCTACATTGTACGTTGTTACCAACTCAGGAACCACGCACCATCGGCGGCAGTACTGGAATTGGTACACGGAAGTGACAATGCTTCTTGACAATGTCTTTTAGGGACGTTCATGGTCAAATGCATTACAAATGTTTACTAATGATTATGAGACAGGAAAAACTTCATCGCTAATTGCTCTATTGAATGATACGGGGCACCAGTCCACCCAGCAGCTACAATGCCATAACCGGTTGAACGCTGCTATTGACATCAATTGAAACCATCATCACGTCATAGTCATGAAGGCTACTGACACGTACCGACATGCGTAGAGCACACCAGGGAGCACAGCGGCACAACAGCTGACAAAGATTATGGTCAAGATTGATCTAACCATATTGTTTGTGCTTGTATGAGCAGCAGTGTATTCTCAGTTTCAAAGCACGGTGCCGACAGTAGAACATTCTGAAAGGAAGAGTCGGCAAATCACCTGATCAGAATCTCCTTTTATGCTTTTTGAGTCTGCCATACTATAAAATTTAAATTTAAAGCAGTCTTGATCGCAATCTTGTCAAAATATTTTTTTATTGGAGTGAGTTACTGCAGTTACACGAGCGTCGAGGGTGGACGGAACTCATCTAGCAGTGTCCATCAACTGCTCCGAAGTCTGAAGATGGCTCTTTCATAGAGTCGAAACCGGACACTCACTCCAATAAAAAATATTTTAACAAGATTGCGATCAAGACTGTTTTAAATTTTAACTTTAACTACTTTTAAGAGCGCTGAATATGTTTTCAAAAATTTCAAGAATCTTATGCTGTACGATAGTCCACTGCCAAAATATATACTACTAGTCGGGTTTTGAGCATCTGGGTGTAGGGAGACACAATATTGGTGGGGTAGGCTGCACGAAAAATATTTAAGGGCCGCATGCTGCCTTTGGGCGACGAATTTGACACCCTTGTTCTTCATGAATGAAGAAAGAAACTTGGAGTGAATTCCAACGTACACGAAGGGCTACAAAGGTTTTATATTCGAAAGAACAAGGGAAGTTCGGAACGCTTTACCTTTTACATGCAAGAAGACTCAACAATGGAGTACTTTCACAAATGTTCGAAGTGAACGTGAGGAAATGTTGACTCTATCCCGGCACGACGAGTAGACGTCTGTCGAGTATGCGCAAAACTGTAAAACCAGTTCTATGTCTTGAACGAACAGGCGGGGGCGCCCTATAGATTTTCTTACCCATACAAAGCCTCTGTCTTGAAACTGCAGGTTCCATCATCGAATGCTTGCCGGCACGGTAGCTCAGCGTGTTCGGTCAGAGGGCCAGCTGCCCTCTGTAATAAAAAAACTGAGTTAATGAATCAACAACGAACTGAAACGGGTGTCTTTCGACGTCCGCCCAGAGCTGATACAGCGAACGAAAACGAAAAGAAATGAGTTTATATTAAAAAAAGTGGTTTGTGACTCAGGTGGAGCAGGTCAATTCTCTTGACGAAAATCACATCACTAAGTTGTAACTCGCTTGCACATGTCCAAGTGGAGAACACAAAGCACCTACTATTACGGTGTTTTGTTGCTCGAAACACGTTGTTTATTGGACAAGTGAGATAGTTTGCCTGACCAGTAAGCCACCTACCGGCAACCACATGGAGCGACTGTTTACAAATGCTGCCAAAATGTATAAAATAAAGTCGTGAAATTACAAAAAGGCGGCTGCGGTCCGAGAGGCTGTGGTGACTATTTTGCCAGCTCGTAGAGGCTGGCCAACAAGGCGAGGAGTGCAGGCTGTAGCGGAGTGCCAGGTGCGGCTTTTCTTCCGAGACCGGAGCGTATGTAGTTTAATGATGGCTGGAGACGATAAAGTTGCAGGTAAGTTAGTAGAAATAACTGCTAAATATTCTATTTTCACTGACTTTACGTTACAGGCAGTACAGACATGATGCAGAATATCCTAGTATATTAGAAAAACTGCGGCGGTAAGCCGAGATAGCGTTTCTAGGAAGAGCATAAAGAAAGCTTTTTGTGCCCAGATCTAGTCTGGTGCATCGAACTGCCTGCCACAAATGCAGAAACGGTATCATAGGAAGATAGGTGCCGTCATAGTGATGTATTCTGAATGCACAGTCTCTTTTTACAAGAAGGTGACGGAATGGAAAGAGCTAACTAGGCCTCTTCAAGGGCTAATTTGAGTTATACTATAGGTCCTTCAGGACCTAAATGAACAGGAAGAACAGAACGAATGAAGTTATCATTATTCCGCTGCGACACCCGGCTGCTACTACCTGTTGTCTCTTCCACGTTGGGGGTGCTGCAGTTGTAGAAGTACTATCCAGCAGTACTTCTGATAAATTACCACACCAAATCAGACTGTCACTCTCAGATGTACACAGTTGTTCTCAGATGCTCATCAACGTTCTCTGCACGTGACCGATCGAGGGTAGCAACCACCACATGCTGACTTCGAGCTGGAGGCTACTGTGGAACCAGACGAAGTATCCGATCTTCTACCTGAGACATTACTGTAGTACTTTATACATCGCGAGTTCTTCGTAAGCTATTATACTAGTAGTGTAACAGTTAAACGCAGATATTTATGTAATTTTATCTTTGATACATAATAGTTAGATTAGATTGAATGAAATGTGTGGGTAAATTTTATAGGTTTGGTAGCATTAGCTATTAATTATGTAATAAAACCGTGTAATATGGCGGCTCGAAAGAAGCATCCATTTTCCAGTTCAAAGTGGCGTATGCTTCAAAAATTATCACCCCCACGCCCTCGCAAAATTTGAGCGCAACTAGTTCTCTAAAGAGACACCAGCCACTGCGGGCACGGTGTGCCACCAAAACGTATTTTTCAACGGCCACATCTGTGCTGGTGTTAGCAATAAGCAGATTTAGGCAGTCTCATGCTTCTTCTCAAGCCCAGCCTATAAAACTCGGGCCATAACTTGCCTCGTCGTCACCTTCAGCTTTCGCCTCGTCTGGATGAAATCGTAGCAGATACGTATTCATTTATATATTTATTTATTTATTGATTTATTTAACCTGGCAAGATTAGGGCCATCAGGCCCTCTCCTACATCTAACCAGGCTTTCTACTTATTTTACATTCATATGTTTTAGTAGGCATGTTAAACTACATCTAGTCGTATCGTCCTGTGTAAGACAGTGGAGACAGAGCGCTAGCCTGACAACGAAATATATTGACATCAATTCTCCGACTGCGCATTTCTTGACATTAGCTGTATTCGGTACCGATCAACTATCAAACAGTGCCATATGAAAATCTGTGCTGGATATGGATACCAACCCGGATTACCTAGCTATCCGTGCACACTCTACAGGTTTAAGTCTCGGTCTGGCACAGATTTTCAAATGTCGCTAATGGGTACATGATCTATGCTTGCTACAGCTGATGCCAAAGAATTTACAGCGAGCAAATTAATTTCAATATATTTCGTACAGCTGTAGAACGTCAACAGTATGTGTTCTTTCAGACTTGACAAGTATTACAGCCCAGGCGCATGACGGTGATAACATTAGTCTCGATTTCTGTTTGTTTCATTCTCCACGTTGAGGGGATCGAAATAATATTGGAACATTAGGTGATGAATTTAGTGGACTGCAACACCAGGTAGTAGAAAGTGTGACGTATGGAAGTTTGGGCCGGTACAGGGAGCGTGCATGGTTAGCCGAAGTGGTTAACGCGAGCGCTCTCGAAAAGCGGGAAATCCTGGTTAGAAAGCCGGTTCGGCGAAGATTTTCATGTGTCACAATTTTTTAGTCGATCCATACCAAATACGTCTAAGGCCAACGAATTCACAGTCAAGGAACTGGTTTCGAAACATAATATTAATATTCGTCATCCACACTGGTAGGTTATTCGTAATCCACCGCCGCCGGTTCTCCAACAACATCGGTTGGCGCTTCTTTCTCTCGACCACTCGCACGAAGAGAGATGAGAACTTGTGTCAGTTGTTCAATTCCATACAATTCCCATCCCCGCAAAGCAATCTTCCTATTTCCTACTATTTGTTTATCCTTGGACTCAGAATATTAATCTCAAATTGCATTAAAAGTGTGTCCATAAAGTCAGTAGAGGCTGCTGTCAGAAATCATGATTAGTGTGCTAGTTACCTTACGTGCGAGAGGGCACTCTCTATGCTGAATGCCTAATAAAGCTTTCTGCAGAAGATTCGCAAGAATCAGTGAGGCAGTATGTGTTTTGCACAGTGGACAGTGCTAATATTCTGTCAGTGATTTACTTTCTACGTAATAGTTATCGCTTTTAAACAACGTAACTATGTTCTTTTTCTACACTCCTGGAAATTGAAATAAGAACACCGTGAATTCATTGTCCCAGGAAGGGGAAACTTTATTGACACATTCCTGGGGTCAGATACATCACATGATCACACTGACAGAACCACAGGCACATAGACACAGGCAACAGAGCATGCATAATGTCGGCACTAGTACAGTGTATATCCACCTTTCGCAGCAACGCAGGCTGCTATTCTCCCATGGAGACGATCGTAGAGATGCTGGATGTAGTCCTGTGGAACGGTTTGCCATGCCATTTCCTCCTGGCGCCTCAGTTGGACCAGCGTTCGTGCTGGACGTGCAGACCGCGTGAGACGACGCTTCATCCAGTCCCAAACATGCTCAATGGGGGACAGATCCGGAGATCTTGCTGGCCAGGGTAGTTGACTTACACCTTCTAGAGCACGTTGGGTGGCACGGGATACATGCGGACGTGCATTGTCCTGTTGGAACAGCAAGTTCCCTTGCCGGTCTAGGAATGGTAGAACGATGGGTTCGATGACGGTTTGGATGTACCGTGCACTATTCAGTGTCCCCTCGACGATCACCAGTGGTGTACGGCCAGTGTAGGAGATCGCTCCCCACACCATGATGCCGGGTGTTGGCCCTGTGTGCCTCGGTCGTATGCAGTCCTGATTGTGGCGCTCACCTGCACGGCGCCAAACACGCATACGACCATCATTGGCACCAAGGCAGAAGCGACTCTCATCGCTGAAGACGACACGTCTCCATTCGTCCCTCCATTCACGCCTGTCGCGACACCACTGGAGGCGGGCTGCACGATGTTGGGGCGTGAGCGGAAGACGGCCTAACGGTGTGCGGGACCGTAGCCCAGCTTCATGGAGACGGTTGCGAATGGTCCTCGCCGATACCCCAGGAGCAACAGTGTCCCTAATTTGCTGGGAAGTGGCGGTGCGGTCCCCTACGCCACTGCGTAGGATCCTACGGTCTTGGCGTGCATCCGTGCGTCGCTGCGGTCCGGTCCCAGGTCGACGGGCACGTGCACCTTCCGCCGACCACTGGCGACAACATCGATGTACTGTGGAGACCTCACGCCCCACGTGTTGAGCAATTCGGCGGTACGTCCACCCGGCCTCCCGCATGCCCACTATACGCCCTCGCTCAAAGTCCGTCAACTGCACATACGGTTCACGTCCACGCTGTCGCGGCATGCTACCAGTGTTAAAGACTGCGATGGAGCTCCGTATGCCACGGCAAACTGGCTGACACTGACGGCGGCGGTGCACAAATGCTGCGCAGCTAGCGCCATTCGACGGCCAACACCGCGGTTCCTGGTGTGTCCGCTGTGCCGTGCGTGTGATCATTGCTTGTACAGCCCTCTCGCAGTGTCCTGTTCAAGTATGGTGGGTCTGATACACCGGTGTCAATGTGTTCTTTTTTCCATTTCCAGGAGTGTATATATCTCCATATTATGTTTGTCGAACCGACTATCCTGATGTTTCCACATTTCCTGTTGTGCAAACTGGAACATAGCAGCATGCCTACAAGTATATTTTACCGACCTCCGAATGCCAGCAGTTTAGCAGAGAACGGTAGCTGCTTGCTTACCAGGCATGTATGGAATTACAGCATCAGTCATTGAAACCAAGGAGTAGTTTAAGATAGTCCCCAGCAGCGGCGTTTGCTGGTGACTCTATGCAGATGAGTTACAAGGAAGCCTACCCGAGGGGTACATTTCGATTTTTATCTGAGTATGTTGTAACGTAGAGCAAAATAAGAGAGAAATAAAATCAATAGGGCTAGTAATGGGCTGAAAGACGCAGCTTGGACAAGAAAAGTTAAATATTTCTGAATGAATACCGTTGCTAGAACTTAGAACTAGTTAAACCTAACTAACCTAAGGACATCACAAACATCCATGCCCGAGGTAGGATTCGAACCTGCGACCGTAGCGGTCCTGCGGTTCCAGACTGCAGCGCCTTTAACCGCACGGCCACTTCGGCCGGCAAACATGGTCCGTACTAGACTATAATGTGATTTTTATTTAATCATGGTATTAGTTAATTTCGACTATGCGCCATTGTCAAGCACATTTGTAACATCTGTACCTCATGTCATTTTCAATTAACTGCTACATGTTAACACCAATGTAGCTGAACATGCAGCAAAGTTCAAAATACGATCTTTAAAGATGTCACTGTATTGCGGATCTTTTCGTAAAATGACGGAATATGCATACTTTTAACTTATAATTAAGAGTAACTTGCAAAGACATAAAGTATAGATGTAACAAATGTGCTTCACACTGAGGCGTAGTCGAAAGTAGCTAACATCACGATTAATTAAAAATCGCATTAAAGCCTACTACGGACCATTTTTACGTTTATTAGTTAATCATATATGATGTAATGGTATTCCAAAGAGCGTAAGTTATAAATAAGCTAGAAATATTTCTACGTAACTGTACGAGCGTCACACAAGTGTACACTTCAATGCCGGTTGCCATGTTGAGTTGTTAAATGAGTCATTTCCAGAGAGATATACTCTAAATGTATGTTCTACACATATTGTTCTATATACTGTATATATTTTCTTTTTATTTTATGATATGTGAGATATTTTGTTTTCTTTGAAATTCTTTTCGTTGTAGCCTTTTCAGATATAATTATGTCATGTATGTCATTTTTGTACATTATTGTTAAAGTTTATTCTAAATATGAACAATAATATGGAAACGCAGAACTCTCCAGGTAGAAAAAATGCTGAATGCAATTTGAGTTGTCAAGGGGTAATATCACTCCCTTAACGACGTTATGGGCACGTATAAAAGTATGACTCAAATGTATGTTTCTTATTTTGCTCTACATTACAAGATATTCAAAGCCGATCAACCACGTAGTGCATTCGTTAGGTAGATGTACTTTATTGATTGGCGACTCCATGTTGTCTTGTGCACTACGACCAGATAACAGGTATACTTGAAAAAAGAGACAGCATTGGTCTTTTTTTTTTTTTTTTTTACTATCGCAAAATCGATAAGCTCAGTGCATCCTAATTTAAGTTATACAATATAGCACTGAAGATGGTCACTCAGTGACAGAAAATCGATTTTGCGATAGTAAAAAATATACGACCAATGCTGTCTCTTTTTTCAAGTAGATGTACTTGTTACTGCCACCGCACCGTTGCGTCTCCATCAGTATGACTACCTCCTAATGGCGACCAGCTCTCTTGTGGGACGCATGTTCGAGCCCTCGCTGAGGACGGCATGGTCTGCCGGCCGGAGTGGCCGAGCGGTTCTAGGCACTTCAGTCTGGAACCGCGCGACCGCTACGGTCGCAGGTTCGAATCCTGCTTCGGACATGGATGTGTGTGATTTCCTTAGGTTAGTGAGGTTTAAGTAGTTCTAGGTTCTAGTGAACTGATGACCTCAGAAGTTAAGTCCCATAGTGGTCAGAGCCTTTTGAACCATTTGAACGGCATGGTCTGACACTATGCACCGGTTGCTGGAGGCTTTCAGCGACGCTGATCGTCGCGCAGACCGGGAACACGCCTTCGACGTCGATCGTGCTTGGGCCACTGTTTGAGTAACGCCCCACCCGCTACTGTATTCCGTGGCGGAACAGGAGCCTGGAAGGGGCTGTCGTAGATCGGCCGCGGTCTCTGTGAGCTACGGCCGTCTGTACCACTCCAGAGGATGACACTATCTGTGCACGTGCTGCCCAGGTGTGCCTGCTGGTCACGGCCCGCTGATCTCTACGGCTCATTACATCAACCCGGAGTCTACAGCCTCTCCTCGAATGGTGGCCACATTTCTGTAACTAACACGAATAAAAGTCTGATTCAACTGTTGATATCTTACTAACAATCCTCCGCTCGCTTCAAGTCACCACCGCCACTACTCTCAAACCTCGTACCAGCAAAGGAGACCTCCTTACATCCTGACATTTGCAGAGAGGTTTCCTCCGTATCAGCAGATGCCACACCTCCAGCCTCTACAGCTCTGCAGTAAAGTGACAAATGTCATGGCGCAGCGACAAGCACATATACGGATTGCGTCAGTATCGCGTGCACAAGGGCAGTTGAAACGTCCCCTTAGAAGAATTGTACATGACTGTGCTTAAACTGACACAAAATATTTTTAGCGCAACGCAATCTGACTATCAAAAATCCCTACAAAAGAATGGCCCAGACAAACATTAAACTATACCTTTCACAAATCACTTACCTCACAAAAATCTTCGTTACTCGAACTACTGCAATACAGCGAGCGCCACTATTGCCAGCTAAATAAAAGATTCAAACTACAGAAGACACTAACTACTGATAGGCATAGTTAGCAAATGAAAGATTTTAATAGAGAACAAACAATGTATTTACCTTAATAGTCATAATATATATAGTAGTTCATAATATCCAGTATTACAAATTATCAAAACTCCGCCATCTCTCTCCCCACATCCACCACTGCTGGCGGCTCACCTCCAACTTCGCAACGCTACGCGCTGTTAACATCCAGCTGCCCCTCTACAATGGCAGACAACAATGCAAACTAGCCACAGACTGCACACAGCACAGCCAGTGATTTTCATACAGAGCGCTACGTGGCATTACCAATATCAAAATCTAAACAGCCTACTTACACAGTGCATTAGCGAATCTGTCTCTAGAACTCAGGTGATTCATGTGAAAAGATTTCCGATGTGACTACGGCCACACAACGAGAATTAACAGACTTTGAACACGGAACAGTAGTTGGAGCTAGATGCAGGGAACATTCTGCTTCGGAAATCGTTAGGGAATCTCTTACTCCGGGATCCACAGTGTCAAGAGCGTGTAGCGAATACCAAATTTCAGGCATAACCCCTCACCACGGACAACGCAGTGACCAACGGTCTTCACTTAACGACCCAGAGTAGCGGAGTTTACGTAGCGTTGTCAGTGCTAACAGACAAGCCACAATGCGTGAACAAGAACAAAAGTCAACGTGGAACGTACGATGAACGTATCCACGAGGACAGCACAGCAAAATCTGGCGATGATGGGCTATGGCAGCAGTCGACCGACGCGAATGCCTTTGATAACGGCACTACATCGCTTACAGCGCATCTCCTGGGCTCGCGACCGTATTGGCTGGACCGTAGACAACTAAGAAACCCTGGCCTGCTCAGATGAGTCCCGAATTCAGTTAATAAGAGCTAATGGTATTGTTCGAGTGTGGCGCAGACCCCATGAAGCCCTGAACCCAATTTGTGAACAAGGCGTTGTGAAAGGTGCAGGTGGCTCCACAATGGTCAAAGCTGTGTTCCGGTCCATGTGAACCTGACATTCGGCTGTTTGGAGACCATTTTCCATGCATGGACTTCATGTTTGCAAACAAATATGGAATTTTTGTGGATGACAATGGGTCATATCACTGGGCCACACTTGTTCGTCATTTGTTTGACGAACGTTCTGTACAATTTGAGCGAATGATTTGGCCACCTAGGTCGCCTGACATGAATCCCATCGAATATTTATGGACATAATCGAGAGGTCCTTTCGTCCACAAGATCCTGCGCCGGTAACCGTTTCGGAATTAGGGCGGCTGTAGAGGAAGCGCGGCCCAGAATTTCTGCAAGGGGCTGCTAACGACCTGTTCAGTCCATGCCACGTCCAGTTGCTGCTCAAAGCCGGGCAGTTACCTCACTGGAATTGTTTCAATTACAGTTGATTATAAAATTACTAACAGCTAAAGCTCTGGAGTGGTATGACAGTACAGGAAGTCGTATTAAAGCTGGCGATGATACTAGAGACCACAGAAACCTATTTTCAAATCATGCATGTTTATGAACAATTACAGAAGAGTTTATTAAAAGCTTAAATGCAAATGTCAAAGTACATAATCCTCATAGTAAGTGGGTCCAAAGATTTACTATTTATATTTATTTATCATTTTGCCCGAAATCTGACATATTGTAAAACCCGATACAGGCATGCTTTGAGGGATTCGTTAATCACTTACACACATCAATAAAAGTTTTGCATCACCTCGGTTCCCAGAGTTCCGGAACCTGTAAAGAAAATTGGAAAAGAGTTCAACACAAACATTATTTCTGCCCTTTTTATTGCTCATGAAAACCACACATTACATGTTGTACCGCCGGCCGATGTGGCTACGGTCTTAGGTTCGAATCCTGACTCGGGCATGGATGTGTGTGACGTCCTAAGGTTAGTTAGGTTTAAGCAGTTCTAAGTTCTAGGGGACTGATGACCTCAGATGTTAAATCCCATGGTGCTCAGAGCCATTTTAATCATCTTGTACCACCATACAGTGAGACCTTTAGAGGTAGCGGTCCAAATTGCTATGCACACCTCTAATACCCAGTAGCACCTCCGCTTGCACTGATGCTTGCCTGTATTCGTCGTGGCCTATTATCAACAAGTTCATCAAAGCACTGTTCGTCCACATTGTCCCACTCATCAACGGCGATTCGGCGTAGTTTCCTCAGAGTTGTTGGTGGATCACGTCGTCCATAAACAGCTCTTTACAAACTATCCCAGGCATGTTCGATAGCGTTCATGTCTGGAGAACATGCTAGCCACTCTAGTCGAGCGATGTCGTTATCCTAAACGACGTCATTCACAAGATCTGCACAATGGGGGCGCGAGTTGTTGACCATGATAACGCATGCCTCGCCAATATGGTGCAGATATGGTTGCACTATCAGTCGGAGGATGGCATTCACCTATCGTACAACCGTTACGGCGCCTTCCATGACCACCAGCGGCGTACGTCGGCCCCACATAGTGACACCCCAATACAGCAGGGACCTCTCTACCACGCTGCACCCACTGGACAGTGTGTCTAAGGCCTGACCGGTTTGCCTCCAAACACGTCTCCGACGATTTTCTGGTTGAAGGCATAAGCAACACTCATCGGTGAAGAGAACGTGATGCCAATCCTGAGCGGTTCATTCGGCTTGTTGATAGGCCCATCTGTAGCGCGCTGCATGGTGTCATTGTTACAAAGGTGCACCTCGCCATCGACGTCGGGAGTGAAGTTGCGCATCATGCAGCCTATTGCGCACAGTTTGAGTGCTAACACGACGTCCTGTGGCTGCACGAAAAGCATTATTCAACATGGTGGCGTTGCTGTGAGGTTTCCTCCAAGCCATAATCCGTAGATAGCGGTCGTCCACTGCAGTAGTAGCCCTCGGGCGGCCTGAGCGAGGCTTGTCATCGACGGTTCCTTTCTCTCCGTATCTCCTCCATGTCCGAACATCATCGTTTTGTTCGCTCTGAGACACCTGGACACTTCCCTTGTTGAGAGACCTTCCTGGCACAAGGTAACAATACGGACGCGATCGAACCGCGGTATTGACCGTCTAGGCATGGTTGAACTACAGACAACACGAACCGTGTACCTCCTTCCTGGTGTAATGACTGGAACTGATCGGCTGCCGGAACCCCTCCGTCTAATAGGCCCTGCACACGCATGGTTGTTTGCATCTTTGGGCGGGTTTAGTGACATCTGTGTACAGTCAAAAGAACTGTGTCTGTGATACACTACCCACAGTCAACGTCTATCTTCAGGAGTTCTGGGAACGGGGGTGATGCAAAACTTTTTTTTTGAGGTGTATATTTAACACTATGTTGACAGTGTTGGTGAGTCGAGTACCTATGCTGCCTAGTAACTGCATGTCTTATGTACTTAAACTTTTTGTAGGCCTTGGAATAGTTTTGTGAGCACAAGTTAGAGATTTAATCTTTTTGCTGGATGTACATTGTTTGACTGTGTCGTTTGTGATTGCTTTTGTGCAATTATACAAATTTTTATTCTGTTTGCAGGAATTGAGGCATTGGTGCTCTGTAATTATTTACTGCAGTGGTTATCTATATTTGGTGCGTTTAGGACAATGTACATTACGTTAGTAAAGGATTTACATGAATTAATGTGCAGGTACATGAACTTTTTCACACGTATTTGTGTATTCGATGCTGTGCTCGCACTGCATAGGTTAAAAATTATTTAATTCTGTTTTCTTTGTAATCTTCGTAAGCTGCAATTTATGTGTGGCCACCATTCTTACATGTGTAAGTAATATTCATTATATATGTACTTGATTTAAAATGCAAAAATTTGGTTTCATATTATTATTCGCTGACTAGTCTATTTACTCAAAACGATTAAGTATTAATTCTGTATTAAGTGTCAGAGCCTTAAAGCGGCCGCGCACGATCGACCAGATAAAAACGAGTCAAGTCAATAAATTAGTTCATGTATTGTCGACAGTGACGGATACATTAGTGTAGAAGATACAGTCTTGTGAAGGCAGATTAATCTTTTTCACACACACTCAGTCCCTTCTCTGTCGCTGATACCAGAGATAGCAAAGGCACTCAAGGTACATGAGAAGAAGAATCCCAGCTACAGCACATTCAGGACAGTGGGGAACACTAAACGAAAGTCAGTAAATAGTGAACGGAAACAGCTCAAAAGATAGCTGGTTCAATTGAAATGAATGGGTGCACACTGAAACTAGATATACATGATCACATTTACGACCTGTTCACTCCCCAACGGAATTCACCCTCCCACTTGTTGAAGTAACTGTTAAAAATGTTTTTCGAAACCGTTGTCTGCTTAGCACCACAGGGTGATTCCATGATGATGTTACAATCAGTCAGGGAAGATGGAGAAGCGTTAATGTATTGATCTGCGGTAAGGGATACTTGTCCGGAAATGATCAAAAACATGTTCAAATGTGTGTGAAATCTTATCGGACTTAACTGCTAAGGTCAGTCCCTAAGCTTACACACTACTTAACTTAGATTATCCTAAGGACAAATACACACACCCATGCCCGAGGGAGGACTCGAAACTCCGCTGGGTCCAGCCGCACAGTCCATGACTGCAGCGGGAAATGATCGAGTCGTAAGTTATAAGTGAAAATAATTCTGGTACCGCAGACAGTGGAATACATGTACCGGTACTACCGTTTCTAATATTGTAGGGTACACAGCGTTCAGAGCTGTAGTATTGACCAAAAGAAGCAAAAAGGATCCAGTAAATATGGTCTCTAAAATACATACCTTTGGAGCTATGAACACTTATTCATTTTCGATAGTGTGGAAAACCTCTCTTCGGCTGGTAACTCTTTGGTTTACATGGATTTGGAGGAGACAGTGTAGACGAAAAGGAGAAAAAAAGTGTCCAGTAAATATGGACTCTAAAATGCATACCTTAAGACGTATGAGCACTTGCTCAGTAAGGAACATGTGTTCATAGCTCTTAATCTGTGCGTTTTAGAGCCCATGTTAACGAGATTTTTTCTTCTTCTTTTGGTCCATACTACCATCTCTGAGACTTACGTACGCTAAAGTCTTGACACAAACCATTCGATACATGTATTCTACTATTAGATGTGTCAGACGGATTTTCGCTTATAACTTTCGACTCGGTCGCGTCAGGATAAGGGTCCTCTACTTCAAATTGATACATTTACCTCTCTCCATCGTACCTGAAAGTTTCTAACACCTTCACGGAATCAGCTTGCGTACTGTTCCTATAATGTGACACTGTTCATGCGCAGCAGCGAGCAGTTTAGTATTTTGCGTTTGAAAGTCGACTGAGAGAACGGTACTGTGTCCAGGGTTAACGCCTTCAGCTGCCACTGGCTGATGGATGACAGCCAGTTACATAAAACCTGGTTCTCCTTGTTACCCTTGACGCTGCGGAATGCCGCACACTAGGCTAATGGCCGCCACACTACAATACAAGTCAGCTCCCTGCAGTCTGCAGGTATAGGGGCTATCTTCTCCACAGCAACATTAGCTTTTGGCAAGTGCTGCTGTATAGTGGTCAGTGGCAAAGCACACGATGACCTCAGCAGTGGTGCTCTAAACATCTATAGGCAATAGAGTCAAATCACTTGGTAACGTGAATTTACTGCTGCTATGACATTTGAAGTTGGCGAAATATTGTTGTGTGGAATAGATGACCCGGGGTAGTACATGGATTTATATCTGCTGAGAATAAATCGTGAGTCATTTATCTCTTGGCTTCGCGAAAAGTACACAAGAAGAATGGTCATTAAGCAAAATGAAACGTATTTCTTTACTTGCCATCCTGTTTCCTCAAATTTCTAGACCGAAATTTCTAAGGATTTTGGTGACACTAGCTCTGGCTGAACGAACCCTGACGGATTGCTCAGATGATCTCTGATCTCTCTCCTAAATTGATATTGGTCATAGCCCTAGCAGACGAACCATATTCGAGCGTCGAGTGATCGAGCTTTTTTATTTCTTTATCTCCTCTACCTTCCAGAAGACTACAGTATGTAACTCTTAAGAAGTATATCCTGAGCGAGAATACCTATAGGCATCAGAAGTTCTGTCTATCCGCCAATTACTACGCCGCATGACTTATCCAATATCCCGTTGTTATACCTCGAGGTCAAAACGCAAGTGACATTTTCTTTAAAATTTCTGTCATTTCTGGAGATCACTCGTTGTTCGCAGAGACAGCAACTTGGACTGCATTTAACATCTGTCATCAAAGAAAGGGGCGAAAAACGCCTTCCCGTTAAGGCCACTGCAGACTAAGGAGAAGTCCTAATTGGGTAAGAACTGGATAGAAAATTAGTCCGATCAGAGGCACCTTATCAGAATTCGCGCTAGGTGATAAGAAAATGATGGTAATTCTAAGTAGGAGCCTAGACGGAGATCAGAAATGGGCTTCTTTCAAAAAAGTGTCTAGGTGCTTCGCTTGATGCCATTTATAATCATTTGCATTTCGAAAATTATTGAGATTGTTGTTGGTGCCCCTCTAGGCATTTACGGGACACATCTTAGTGCAATGATGCAACGTCTACGTTGTGCTTATCTGAGCATAAGTGCCCATGTATCAAAAGATTTCTTCTTTTTCTTGGAAATGTTGAAAATTTAAGAATTTTTTATAGCAAAAGGCAGTCAGATCGACTCAAATGTAATGAAATCTTTCTTTCTCGCTGGTTATCTTTCTACATGTGTGTATTACTGTACGTCAATTCAACAACGTGTTTAGGACCACTTGTTCTGCTACCGTAATTAGCAATGCTGGCAGACTCTCTGTCCTAGTGACAGCCACTCGTCTATTTGTCATATGGATGCCTAGAAATCCACCGGATAGGCTTTCGTGTTTAGCTAATGACCGATAGTTATGGAAAACCACTCTGAGGATCGTGATGCAATCTTGCTTCTATACGTGTTTTCAAATACGAACAATCCTCCGTGTTAAATGTGTAACTGTAATAGCCGGCCGCGGTGGCCGAGCAGATCTAGGCGCTTAGTCCGGAACCGCGCGACTGCTACTGTTTCAGGTTCGAATCCTGCTTCGAGCATGGATGTGCGTGATGCCCTTAGGTTAGTTAGGTTTAAGTAGTTCTAAGTTTTAGGGGCCTGATGACCTCAGATGTTAAGTCCCACAGTGCTCAGAGCCATTTGAACCATTTAGTAACTGTAATCCTTTTTTTCCCGAGAAGAATGGTCAATATTTAGGGATATAGCAGGAATGCTTCTCGAATCAAAGAAGTCTAGTAAACATACGCCATAAAATCCAACATTAAGAGCTCCGAGCAGTTGTTCATCTCTGCTGCTGTGAAACACATCTCTTCTACTTAACAAGTTCTCATAGCTCATAAGGTATGTGTTGGATATTGCCCGCTAGTTGCTTATACCCCCCATGAACCATGGGACCTTGCCGTTGGTGGGGAGGCTTGCGTGCCTCAACGATACAGATGGCCGTACCGTAGGTCCAACCACAACGGAGGGATATCTGTTGAGAGGCCAGACAAACGTGTGGTTCCTGAAGAGGGGCAGCAGTCTTTTCAGTAGTTGCAGGGGCAACAGTCTGGATGATTGACTGCACTGGCCTTGTAACACTAACCAAAATGGCCTTGCTGCTCTGGTACTGCGAACGGCTGAAAGCAAGGGAAAACTACGGCCGTAATTTCTCCCGCGGGCATGCTGCTTTACTGTATGATTAAATGATGATGGCATCCTCTTGGGTAAAATATTCCGGAGGTAAAATAGTCCCCCATTCGAATTTCCGGGCGGGGACTACTCAAGAGGAAGTTGTTATCAGGAGAAAGAAAACTGGCGTTCTACGGATCGGAACGTGGAATGTCAGATCCCTTATTCGGGCAGGTAGGTTAGAAAATTTAAAAAGGAAAATGGATAGGTTAAAGTTAGATATAGTGGGATTTAGTGAAGTTCGGTGGCAGGAGGAACAAGACTTCTGGTCAGCTGAATGCAGGGTTATAAATACAAAATCAAATAGGGGTAATGCAGCAGTAGGTTTAATAATGAATAAAAAAATAGGTGTACGGGTAAGCTACTACAAACAGCATAGTGAACGCATTATTGTGGCCAAGATAGACACGAAGCCCACGACTCCTACAGTAGTACAAGTTTATATGCCAACTAGTTCTGCAGATGACGAAGACATTGATGAAATGTATGATGAGATAAAAGAAATTATTCCGGTAGTGAAGAGACATGAAAATTTAATAGTCATGGGTGACTGGAATTCGGCAGTAGGAAAAGTAAGAGAAGGAAACGTAGTAGGTGAATATGGATTGGGGGTAAGAAATGAAAGAGGAAGCCGCCTGGTAGAATTTTGCACAGAGCATAACTTAATCATAGCTAATACTTGGTTCAAGAATCATGAAAGAAGGTTGTATACATGGAAGAACCCTGGAGATACTAAAAGGTATCAGATAGATTATATGATGGTAAGACAGAGATTTAGGAATCAGGTTTTAAATTGTAAGACGTTTCCAGGGGCAGATGTGGACTCTGACCACGATCTATTGGTTATGAACTGTAGATTAAAACTGAAGAAACTGCAAAAAGGTGGGAATTTAAGGAGATGAGACCTGGATAAACTGAAGGTACCAGAGATTGCACAGAGTTTCAGGGAGAGCATAAGGGAACAATTGACAGGAATGGGGGAAAGAAATACAGTAGAAGAAGGATGGGTAGCTTTGAATAAAGGCAGCAGAGGATCAAATAGGTAAAAAGACGAGGGCTAGTAGAAACCCTTGGGTAACAGAAGAAATATTGAATTTAATTGATGAAAGGAGAAAATATAAAAATGCAGTAAATGGAGCAGGCAAAAAAGGAATACAAACGTATCAAAAATTATATCGACAGGAAGTGCAAAATGGCTAAGCAGGGATGGCTAGATGACATATGTAAGGTTCCAATGGCTCTGAGCACTATGGGACTTAACATCTGTGGTCATCAGTCCCCTAGAACTTAGGACTACTTAAACCTAACCTAAGGACATCACACACATCCATGCCCGAGGCAGAATTCGAACCTGCGACCGTAGCAGTCGCGCGGTTCCGGACTGAGCGCATAGAACCGCTAGACCACCGCGGCCGGCACAAATGTAAGGATGTAGAGGCTTGTCTCACTAGGGGTAAGATAGATACTGCCTACAGGAAAATTAAAGAGACTTTTGGAGAAAGGAGAACCACTTGCATTAATATCAAGAGCTCTGATGGAAACCCAGTTCTAAGCAAAGAAGGGAAAGCAGAAAGGTGGAAGGAGTATATAGAGGGCCTATACAAGGGCGATGTACTTGAGGACAATATTATGGAAATGGAAGAGGATGTAGATGAAGATGAAATGGGAGATATGATACTGCGTGAAGAAATCGACAGAACGCTGAAAGACCTGAGTCGAAACAAGGCCCCCGGAGTAGACAACATTCCATTAGAACTACTGACAACGTTGGGAGAGCCAGTCCTGACAAAACTCTACCATCTGGTGAGGAAGATGTATGAGACAGGCGAAATACCCTCAGACGTCAACAAGAATCCCAATCCCAAAGAAAGCAGGTGTTGACAGATGTGAAAATTACCGATCTATTAGTTTAATAAGTCACAGCTGCAAAATACTAACGCGAATTCCTTACAGACGAATGGAAAAACTAGTAGAAGCCGACCTTGGGGAAGATCAGTTTGGATTCCGTAGAAATGTTGGAACACGTGAGGCAGTACTGACCCTACGACTTATCTCAGAAGAAAGATTAAGGAAAGGCAAACCTACGTTTCTAGCATTTATAGACTTAGAGAAAGCTTTTGACAGTTTTGATTGGAATACTCTCTTTCAATTTCTGAAGGTGGCAGGAGTAAAATACAGAGAGCGAAAGGCTATTTACAATTTGTACAGAAAGCAGATGGCAGTTATAAGAGTCGAGGGGTATGAAACGGAAGCAGTGGTTGGGAAGGGTGTGAGACAGGGTTGTAGCCTATCCCCGATGTTATTCAATCTGTATATTGAGCAAGTAATAAAGGAAATGAAAGAAAAATTCGGAGTAGGTACTAAAATCCACGGAGAAGAAATAAAAATCTTGAGGTTCGCCGATGACATTGTAATTCTGTCAGAGACAGCAAAGGACTTGGAAGAGCAGTTGATCGGAATGGACAGTGTCTTGAAAGGAGGGTATAAGATGAACATCAACAAAAGCAAAACAAGGATAATGGAATGTAGTCGAATTAATTCGGGTGATGCTGAGGGAATTAGATTAGGAAATGAGACACTTAAAGTAGTAAAGGAGTTTTGCTATTTGGGGAGCAAAATAACTGATGATGGTCAAAGTACAGAGGATATAAAATGTAGACTGGCAATGGCAACGAAAGCGATTCTGAAGAAAAAAATTGGTTAACATCGAGTATAGATTTAAATATCAGGAAGTCGTTTCTGAAAGTATTTGTATGGAGTGTAGCCATGTATGGAAGTGAAACGTGGACGATAACTAGCTTAGACAAGAAGAGAATATAAACTTTCGAAATGTGGTGCTACAGAAGAATGCTGAAGATTAGATGGGTTGATCACATAACTAATTAGGAGGTATTGAATAGAATTGGGGAGAAGAGGAGCTTGTGGCACAACTTGACTGGAAGAAGGGATCTGTTGGTAGGACATGTTCTGAGACATCGATGGATCACCAGTTCAGTATTGGAGGGCAGCGTGGCGGGTAAAAACCGTAGAGAGAGACCAAGAGATGAATACATTAAGCAGATTCAGAAGGATGTAGGCTGCAGTAGGTACTGGGAGATGAAGAAGCTTGCAATGGATAGAGTAGCATGGAGAGCTGCATCAAACCAGTCTCAGGACTGAAACCACAACAACTACAACAACAGTTGATTATAGGGTGCGTAACGGATGCAGCGTTCTCAGAATGCTATATAACAGTCCGAACAAATAACATTACTAGTTTTATTTTTATGAAGCAGTTGACAATACTTATCTTTGGAGTTACATCGTTGTCGCAAGTAACATGCAGACAGTAAGATTCTTCGCTATAGCAAAGTCGAGACAAGTAACTGATAAGGATCACAACTAGTTGTTCTTGTAGCATGCTCCGCAAATACGTTCCACTTTTCTCAGTACACAGAGGCGATCTGAGCCGCCTAGGCTGGCAGCAACGGCGCTTATATTCACTTCTTGCAGAGGGCGCTCTTGTCGCGGTTCGGTCCTTGTCAGGGGGCAACTGGCTAATGTTTACTCACTATCTTCTCTGGTTTTCCGGCCTTCATCTTCGTTCCGGCACTTCTGGTTATCCCAGAACAGTATGCATTTTGGATCCCACGTTTACCAGAAAATCTTTCCTTCTTTTGATACCTACTACCTTCTCCCAAAATATGGAAAGCAAAGGGCTTGCAGTAGAGGAGATTTGTTTCACAATATCGGAGGTGAAAACGTGTTGATACAGCCCATGTTTACTTGAATTCTTTGCTTCGAATGATCGTTCCTTCATATTTCTATTCCTGGTACGCCATGCATATTCTCTTGGTTTTAGTAGATTTGCTGGCAATTCCAGAGAAAGAGTGCAAGCTTGAGAGTACAGCTCAACTGTTTGTTTAGTACTAATCATGTGGAAATACAATCACTGGTAAAGAAAACTTCGTAAGCAGTTCTTTATTATAATGACGCTAGGAGATGTATACCAGCATGACGTTAGTGCTCTGTGGCTAAAAAAGTTAAATGAGCGCTAAATCTCATGTGACTCTGATTCAGTCTTACTATTTTTGATTTTACTTGTACAATAATAAATCCGTAACAGCAGAAGCAAGGTCCAAGCCGAAGTTTAACCACGAACGGTGGAACCCACTGAGAGAAGCAATACTTAACCTCGAACCAAAACGTGGTTCCGTTTGCAACCCCACTTCGAGCAGACCACCAAAATATGAACCAAGAAAACGCTACCGAAGCGAAACACATGAGCTCAGGCGAAGTCCACCGCCCGTAAGCCAAACTTGTTATCTAAAGGGAAGCCCTGCGCTTCGGTTGCCCGCCGCCTCAGCTCACTGAAGAACAGACCACACCCGTCAACAGAAGGCAGAGAAACCTTTACTAACCTTAACATTTAAGATTAACCAGTACATTAACTCTATAAAATCAAGGCTAAACAACAACTAATTTCATTAGGAAGTGCTTCCCCTAAGTGAAACAGTACTTGATAAACAAACATGAAGAGTGGGAAATGAACAGGCTCACGAGAACCGGCGCTCACTATAACTTTATGACACACATCTTCAAAGACATCGTCGGCCGAGCGGTTCTAGGCGCTTCAGTCTGGAACCGCGCAACCGCTACGGTCGCAGGTTAGAATCCTGCCTCGGACATGGATGTGTGTGATGTCCTTAGGTTAGTTAGGTTTAAGTAGTTCTTAGTTCTAGGGGACTGATGAACTCAGATGTGAAGTCCCATAGTGCTCAGAGCCATTTTTTTGCAAATACATCAATATTATGCGGAAGCAGAGCACACGCTTAGTAGGAGGCCTCAAATGAAATCGAACAAGCATCACATCACACGTCGTGCAACGTCTTACTGCACGAAGAGCGATCACAATCACTGTTAACTAAGCTCTCTTAGTAATTAGCTTACTTAACTGGGTGTCTTGATACTGGGGCGATTTTGCGAAGATGGCAGACCATCACTTCGCAAGACCATAACAGGTCCCTAATAGGAAGGTCACCTCCAGCTCACGAGGTTGCCGGAGAATGCACAGCGCTGGCCAACTCCCGCCGCCTCCAGCACAACCACGTGACAACCGCCGCCCGGCCTCAGGCACGCCGTCTTCGCTTCTGTCCGCCAGCCAATCGCCGACTCGCGCACCGCCGCGTTCCGTTCTCGAAGCGTTGTGTCCTCCCTTTACTCGTGGTCAGCACTCCCTTACATCTCGAGCCGGCACAAGCCCAAAGACAAATCTCTGCACCAGGAAATCGATCGTACTCATGTCAGAGATACTACTGGCATCGGTCCCGCCACATCTGAAGCTCTCCATCCCCCCCCCTCCCCACCACCACCAGCAGCACAAGACGCGAACATACCGCCTCCCTCCGCCCAGACCGTCTTCTTTGAGGACTGACAAGGAAGGAACCATAAGCCGAGGGAGAAATCAGGCAGCCTTTACTTAGGTGAACCCGAAAAGCTTGCCTGAGGATATCTCTTCAACCTCTAAATTTACCAGACTCAAAACCTTGATTATCTGGCAAGGCCCTTACGCCATCTTACTCAGAATGCCTGTAAGCCACATGGTACCACACTGCTGGTCAACGTCAGAGACAACATCGTACTGCATAAATAATAACCTCCCCATCGTCAACGTACGCGCAGAAAATGCCGCACAGGTGGTCTTTCGGTGCTCTATGTAATCTCCTGTTGAGCGACGCGAAATCCAACGGACATACACGTATTTGAGTACCCCAGCTGGTGGCGAATCTCTCAGCGCTCCTTAAAGAGATATCCAGTTGAGTAGCGAGTTGTTTCACTGTGATCCGTTGATCATCTTGAGTGAGACTGTCCGCACGTCCCACATTGCAGAAGCGACAACTGTGTGCGGCCGCCCGCCACGCGAGAGATTTAACAGGTTTGCACGACCTTGTGATGGTGACAGACGCTTCGACCAATGACTCACCGTGCTTTTGTTTACCGCCAGGTGTACGTAGACATTCTGCGAGCGCCTATGAATATTTGCGAAGCTCTGGTTTCCGCAAAAGAAGCTTAATGACATCTGTCTGATTGGATCTCATCTCGGTTACAGACGCCATGTTGACGGCTAAGTATAGCGCCGCTATCTATCGGAACTTCATGGAACTATAGTGGATGAAGCGGGAATATTCCACGATGTCCCTCAGCAAATTCCTCATTTTTTGAAGCAAAACTGACCGATAAAAAAATGTTATGCATTACTTATTGATCGCCCCTCGTAATAAAGACAGTTTTTCGCTGAAAACTTTTAAAGATCTCAGTAATTACTTCAAAATGAAAAGACTCCTTCTTCTCATCTCTCGTTTAAGGATGGAACAAGAGTGAAAAATCTATTTCTGTTACAGATGGAGGTCTATATAGTAGTTACAAGAAAAGAGACAACATCCCAGTTCCACGATCAGTAGAAGCTGACTTATTTTTAAAAGACTTACCACAAGCCCAAGAAAAAGCAGTTGCTGTTGGGGGAGGGCACAGCAATTGGTACCTCGCTAGTGGGGAAAACCTTTCTCAAATCGACCCCGCACGTATCCTTCCTTGGGGTAGTGCTTGTCCAGGCTCGTACTTCCTCATGACAAGATATTACAGCCATGTCTTTCAGCTCATCAAAACTAATCAACATAAGCTCATAGGGTTTCTAATTTCGGTTGATGTGTAATCAAATCCATCAAATACTACATGCACTCTAAACAAAAAAAAAACGACGCTCTACGTAGAAATTATCCAAATGGGAATGTAGATATAATGTACATCTACAGACAAAAACACGATTACAATTTCTGAAAAGTCTTATGATTTATTCAGAGAAGGGAATTTACAGACTGTGAAAGTTACCACTTCTGTTTTGCTCTTTTCTGCTGATGGGTAAGCCTGCGAGCCGCACGTATAAGTGAAAAATTTTGCATAATGGTTTTTATAACGCTAATTTGTCGCGCCTACACTTATACACGCTGCAGACAGGTAAGCTTATCCTTTGCTCTATATGTGACATGAACTGATCATATGCAAATCTGGTTGGTTTCTAACCATATCCTCAGTATATGCTAGAATGTTCAAATGTGCTGACCTACAAACACTAACTCCACCAGCTGGTTGCAAACATGAAATACACAAATAACGATATAATAAAATGACAAAGGAAAGCACTAGCTATGAAATGATACACTCAGTAGTGTTAAATTCTTTACTCTTCTGCAATTTACTCTATACAAGATTACACAGTACGAGCAACATTTTAGTTCTGCCTATTCACATTTGGTAATCGCTCTGACTGGCACTGTCCTGTGATATATTCGCGGTCGTTAACTCAAGCGCGGAATACTGACATCAGCTATGGCAATTGCAATAATATTTAGAACTACACTCGTGACTAGCAACGTGAAGCCTCAGCATAGAACGAAAAAGACACGTGATCAGCAATTTACTTTACTTCCCTAACCGCCGTTGCGAATGTACGACCACTAAGGTGATCTAACGCTTATCGCTGCAAAGGTTCTCGCCTCAGCGAGACAACATAAATTCTACCTCACCAAAAGCTTCCGTAGGCACCTCCACGGCTGCCGTGGAACACCAAACGATCCTCAGTCTCTTGCTACAAGTACTCTGTCCCAGTAAGAGGTCGCACACCTCGCCAGGACCAACTTCTCTCGTCGACGCTCCAGGAACAAGTGTTTCACAGTTGCTACACTTTATCGTAACTCCTGTTCATTTTTCTTCCACCTTTAAAGTGCATGGCCAATCACGTTGCTGGAAAGCGTTCGTTTCCGAGCGCCGAGCAATCTCAGTTTTGCAACCGACCGAAGCTTCTAGAAGCTTCCAGACTGTTCCAGAAGCTTCCGCTCCGGCCGTTGGGAAAACCACCTACATGCCGCCACGCGTTTTGTGAGCGAGCCCCCGTGTCTTCTCCTTGTCCTCGGCCACGTGGCTCCCGCTAAGCCGCGGTCCACCCGCTTGGGGTTTCCAGGAGCTTACGGGCGCTGTTGTGTTAGCTCTCAGGCCTGCCTGCCACGCTTGTGTCTTTCCCGTTCTCCTGCCAGCCTCCAGTCTCCATCCGCTCCACTATCGCCCAACATGCAGATATTCTGCTACAAATTAAGATCGCTAGCCGATGTCAGTATCGTTTATGGTTTCCTGTCTCGATGTTTGTACTATTAAAGGGTCTTCTTTCCGGAGTGGCAGTTGTAATGAGACTCAAAATGATGCCACCTTACAACTGAACGAGTCGATAAAGCATCGGTCCTCCTATGGCTCCTAAGAAAGGAATTATGAGGCTTGGCATGGCTTGACAGTGTTGTTGGATGTCCTCCTAAGGGATATCGTGGCAAATTCTGTACAACTGGTGGGTTAGACCGTCAGAATCCCGAGATGGCTGGAGGGCTCTGCTCACAATGCTCCAAATCCTCAGTTGGGGAGAGATATGGAGACCTTGCTGGTGAAGCACGAAGTCAAGCAGTACAAAATCTCGCTGTGTGCGTGCAGGTATTAAGTTGCTGAAATATAAGCCCGGGATGGCTTGCAATGAAGAGCAGCGTAACAGGCCGTAGAATATAGTCGATCTACCGCTGTGCTATAAGAATGCCACAGATGATAACCAGAGGGGTCCTACTATGGAAAGAAATGATATTCCAAATCATCACCCTTGGTTGAGAAATTACACGGCGGGCGACAGTGAGGCTGGTATCCCACTGCTGTTCAGGCTGTCTGCAGACACGTCTTCGGCCTAGAATCTCATTGACAGCAGCAGAATTGTCTTCAGTGATAACCCCCACTTCGAACTGAGATCCGATAACGACTGGAAATGTATCTGGAGATTCCCTGGAAAGCGGAGGTATACCAGCCTGACTTTCGCGCACCGTATAGCTCTAGAAACGGAAGTTATGGTCTGGGGTGCCATTTCTTTTCATAGCAGGATCCTTTGGTTGTCTCTGAGGCACCTTTACAGAACAGCGATACCTCGACGACATTCTACGCCCCGTTTTCTTGTCTCTCGTGGCAAGCCATCCTGGGCCTATATTTCAGCACGATAACTCCCACCTGCGCATGGGCGGAGTTTCTACTGCTTACTTTCGTGCTTGCCGAACCCTACGTTGCCCAGCAAGGTCGGTGGCTCTCTCTCCAATTGAGAACGTATTGACTATTGTGGGCAGGGCTCTCCAAATATCTCATGAGCTCGATGACGTAACGCTGTCCAGTTGGCCAGAACTTGGCACGGTACGCCTCAGAAGGACATCCAACAAACCAGTGATGCCAAATAACTGTTTTCATAAGGGCCAAGAGTGGATCAACGCGTTATTGATTTTCTCAGTTCGTGAAGCTATTCCTGATTGATAAATCACCCATTTTTTTCTGAAATTGTAATCATTTGTACATCACATACCGATTTCCGTTCCATTCGGATAATTCCTTCGCAGCGCGCCGTTTTACACTACTGGCAATTAAAATTGCTACACCACGAGGAAATGCAGATGATAAACGCGTATTCATTGGACAAATATATTATATTAGAACTGACATGTGACTACATTTTCAAGCAGTTTGAGTGCATAGATCCTGCGAAATCGGTACCGAGAACAACCACCATTGGCCGTAATAACGGCCTTGATACGCCTGGGCATTGAGTCAGACAGAGCTTGGATGGCGTGTACAGGTGCAGCTGCCCATGCAGCTTCAACATGGTACAACAGTTAATCAAGAGTAGTGACGGGGGTATTGTGACGAGCCAGTTGCTCGGCCACCATTGACCAGAGGTTTTCTATTGGTGAGAGATCTGGAGAATGTGCTGGCCAGGGCAACAGTCGAACATTTTCTGTATCCAGAAAGGCATGCACCGAATGAAGGGTAGAGCCACGGGTCGTAACACATCTGTTCAAAGTGCCGTCAATGCGAACAAGAGGTGACCGAGACGTGTAACCAATGGCACCCCATACCATCACGCCGGGTGATACGCCAGGTTGACGATGACGAATACAGGCTTCCAATGTGCGTTCACCGCGACGTCGCCAAACACGGATGCGACCATCATGATGCTGTAAACAGAACCTGGATCCATCCGAAAAAATGACGTTTTGCCGTTCCTGCACCCAGGTTCCTCGTTGAGTACACCATCGCAGGCGCTCCTTTCTGTGATGCAGCTTCAAGGTAACCGCAGCCATGGTCTCCGAGCTGATAGTCCATGCTGCTGCAAACGTCGTCGAACTGTTCTTGCAGATGGTTTTGGTCTTGCAAACGTCCCCATCTGTTGACTAAGGTATCCAGAAGTGGCTTCACGATCCGTTACAGCCATGCGGATAAGATACCTGTCATCTCGACTGCTAGTGATATGAGGCCGTTGGGATCCAGCACGGCGTTCCCTATTACCCTCCTGAACCCACCGATTCCATAGTCTGCTAACAGTCAATTGACCTCGACCAACGCGAGCAGCAATGTCGCGATACGATAAACCGCAATCGCGATAGGCTACAATCCGACCCTTATCAAAGTCGGAAACGTGATGGTACTCATTTCTCCTCCTTACACGAAGCATCACAACTACGTTTCACCAGGGAACGCCGGTCAACTGCTGTTCGTGTATGAGGAATCGGTTGGAAACTTTCCTCATGTCAGCACGTTGTAACCTCCCCACAGAAAAATTAAATATATAATTTAAATATTATTTGGTTAATGATTCTCCCCACAGAAAAATTAATGAATATAATTAATATGATTCTTATTTAGTGTAACCTCTCTACAGAAACTCTTTTTCATTTAACCTCCACATAAAATTTGTTTCCCATTTAATGTAAGCTCGAAACAGAAAAATTCCTAAACCTCGTAATAAAAAATAAATTCAGTAACCTGGTAAAATTTGGACGACAGCAGTGCTGCGTCACGGCCCTGTAAGATCATTCTGAATAAAAAGCAAAAATTCTCACCTCGATAAAGTCGGCAACTATCTGCTCTTACAATAGCTTTTCCCGGCACAGCTCTGTGCAATGCTGGCCTATACATTTATTATTTATGAAAGGAAGCAAATGATTTTTCTTTTGCAACAATCGGAATGATCATGCATTAAAAAAATATATTAAATTCTTTAAATTGAAATGAATGCTTGTTAGAAATTAGACAAAGATTATTATTAGGACATTTTTAAAAGATTTACATGTGAGTTTACATAAAGTTACTAGATATGCGCGAGGCTGCTTTTTTACCTTATACAATAATGCTCAGGATCCGGCATCGCTGCACCGCGACCGGCCCACCCAACATGATACACCAGACAGGACTGACAAGCGGAGACAGACGACTGCTCGCTAGCAACAACTTACTGCTACTGCTACAGTTCGTACTGCAGTCAACACTGCTCTTTGGTCTCAGATTCTCTTATAGCTTACATATCGCAGGTAGTGCATACCTCTTACAACGTTGTAGGTGTCGCCACCGGCGCCAACCTTGTGTGAATGCTCAGAAAAGCTAATCATTTGCATATCACAGCATCTTCTTCCTATCGGCTAAATTTCGCGTCTGTAGCACGTCATCTTCGTGGTGTAGCAATTTTAATGGCCAGAAGTCTATTTTCTCTTAAAGTCTATTTGTTGAGGAGTTGCTGAGGTCCTAGAACAGGTGAGATGTTGTGGTGTCAGTGAGTGACAGCCGCGCCGTGTCGCCTTTTGCAGGTGGTCGTGCTGGTGGCGTGTGTGCCTGAAGCATCCTGCCAGCAGGAACTGCAGCGCGAGAAGCGTGGATACCTGGGGGCCGGACTGCTGGCCGCACTCGCACTCACCGCCCCCGCTGTGGTCGCCGCCCCCGCAGTCGCGGACGTCGCTGCCCCCGCAGTCGTCGCCGCCCCAGCCGCCATCACCTATGGATACGGCTACGTCGTTGGTGTCCACGGCCGATTGCTGCACTGTTGAAGCTTCCTCATTGTGACGTCCGTTAATTAATGTTTATGTGGCCTCATTAAAGCTAACTTTTGTTATATAACAACTGGAGTTTCTTCTCAAAATTTTCTCCTACTGAATCAAAATACCGGCTGGCACACTGGATGGGGGAGATTTTCATTTGGCTACTATGACATTTAGCGTATATCTGCACCAATATAACTTGTAGACAGCTGTTCTACAGGCATTATCACCAAAAAATTGGTTCAAATGGCTCGGAGCACAATGGGACTTAACATCTGAGATCATCAGTCCCCTAGACTTAGAACTACTTAAACCTAACTAACCGAAGGACATCACACACATCCATGTTCGAGGCAGAATTCGAATCTGCGACCGTAGCAGCAGCGCAGTTCCGGACTAAAGCACCTAGAACCGCTCGGCCACAACGGCGGCGCTTTATCACCTCACTAGTTTATTTATTTGAGATCAAATCGTATAAGTGACTTACATCACTGGGGATGAATTGCTGAAGTCTTTCGCGGGAGCACCTCATTACGTTCTCTATCAGTTTTTCAGGAATAGCATCTTACTTTTTCCGGATTGCGGATTTGAAGTCATTAGTGTTTTGGAGTCTCTGTGAAAAGACTTTGTTTTTATGGTGACCCCACAGAAAAGAGTCAGGGGTTCATTCAAGATATGGTGCTCTAGCTGACCATAGAATATCACCGAACAGTGAGACTAAACGACGAACAAAGAGGCACCTCAGTGTTGTCATAGAATTAAGGTCTTATGGGCTCTAACCCGACCTGCCTGAAACGATATCGCGTTTAGACAGCAATATCCCTACAGCTGTGAAGAAATTGTTTAATAATATCCACATGTTACTCGTAAATCGCCGTCCCAGCGATTCCAATTCACTGCCCAATAGCACACCAGGCACCGACGTTTGGGCTACCCTGGGCCTTCTCATGAATGACACACAGGTTTGTAACCGAATGACATCGAAAATTTTGTTCATTGACAAACCCATTCAGACGAAAGTTCGCTTCATCACACATGACAAAATTACTGTCGAACGCGTCATCCAGGACGATGTTATCCAGCAATGTTCTGCAGAAACTGCGTGTATTTACTTTATCTCCCTGCGCAACATTCGAGAGACTAGCAGCTTATAATAACGTAAGTTTGAAGCCTGTTTTCCAATCCTGCGGAAAGACGTGCGCGTTATTTGTAATGGTCTGTGATGGTGACGGGCCAGTCGCTCTGGGTTTCGTTGTAGAGCTGCACTAACTCGTCTGATATTATTATGTCCATTACACTTCCCATTTCAGAACCAGTCTCACACCATTGTTTTATCCACCTCGATATTGTCCGTCTGTGTGGAACACAGAAATGAGCAACACAGATATCCTACGCTGCATCAGTATGCACGTGCGCTGACCAAAGTTCCATACTCAACTGAATGGCGTACATACTATATGTGATTAGTACGTTAGACTGCATGAAGCACTTCCAAATGTCAGACGGTGGTAAACTGAAAATGTGCTGGTTCCTGTGGGCTATCCTGATTTCTACAAGCTTGGAAGAAGGATAAAAAGAAGCTAAGCAACACGATCCCATTGACTCTTTATTCTTCTAGAGAATCTGAAGTGCAATCCGCAACTGAAACTGGACTGGACTGTTTGGGGGAGGAGACCAGACAGCGAGGTCATCGGTGTCATCTGATTAGGGAAGTACTGGGAAGGTAGTCGGACGTGCCCTTTCAAAGGATCCATCCCGGAATTTGCCTGAAGCGATTTAGGGAAATCACGGAAAACCTAAAACAGGATGGCCGGACGCGGGATTGAACCGTCGTTCTCCCGAATGCGAGTCCAGTGTGCTAGCCACAGCGCCACCTCGCTCGGTCAACTCAAACTACTATCAAATGTTTAGAGACGGTTCCTGTAGAGAGCATTTCTTAAATCACTATATGGAGGAAGGCTCGGATGCCACTCCACAACATAATGTTTATTTCGCCATTCAAGATTCGGAATATTATTAAAGTTCTGGGTTACAGATGTCCAATATACTGTGGTTAGTCACTTGTATACCATAGTCATACTGATGTTTTTGCAAGTGTCTGCAGTGTCTTTAATGGTTTCTGACACTCAGGTGAACAAACCGTAAATCAGAAGATTAAAAACGTTTGGTTTCATGTCGAGCTGTATTGTCAAACGAAGAAAAATAGGTGGTTACAAAGAGGAACTGGAAAATGAAACAGTTAACATCCGTTCTCCTTTATACACGTGGAATAAAGCACATTATAAACACCGCCATTTTAAGATTATTGAAAACAATGAGCAAAAACATTGATGGTAAAAAGACAGACTCACTAATACTCCACAATTAACTATCCCATTACATTTCTTTCGGTAGCGTTATCGCTTCCCGCGCCCGGGTTCCCGGGTTGGATTCCCGGCGGGGTCAGGAATTTTCTCTGCCTCGTGATGACTGGGTGTTGTGTAATGTCCTTAGGTTAGTTAGGTTTAAGTAGTTCTAAGTTCTAGGGGACTGATGACCATAGATATTAAGTCCCATAGTGCTCAGAGCCATTTGAACCATTTGAACATTTCTTTCAGGCCTTGTTCCGTTTAATACAGGGTGGTCCATTGATAGTGAGTGACCGGGCCAAATATCTCACGAATTAATCATCAGACGAAAAAATTACAAAGAACGAAACTCGTCCAGCTGGAAGGTGGAAACCAGATGGCGCTATGGTTGGCACGCTAGGTGGCCCTGCCATACGTCAAATGGATATCAACTGCGATTAGTAAATAGGAACCCTTTTTCCTATTATATATTCGTGTAGTAAGTAAAGAAATATGAATGTTTTAGTTGGACCACTTTTTTCGCTTTGTGATAGATGGCGCTGTAATAGTCACAAACGTATCAGTACGTGGAATCACGTAACATTCCGCCAGTGCGGACGGTATTTGCTTCGTGATACATTACCCGTGTTAAAATGGACCGTTTACCAACTGCGGAAATGATCGATATCGTGTTGGTGTATGGCTATTGTGATCAAAATGGCCAACGGGCGTGTGCTTTGTATGCCGCTCGGTATCCTGGACGAGACCATCCAACTGTCCGGACCGCTGGCCGGATAGTTACGTTATTTAAGGAAACAGGAAGTGTTCAGCAACATGTGAAACGTCAACCACGACCTGCAACAAATGATGATGCTCAAGTAGGTGTTTTAGCTGCTGTCGCGGCTAATCCGCACTTCAGTAGCAGACAAATTGCTCGAGAATCGGGAACCTCATCAACGTCGGTGTTGAGAATGCTACATCAACATCGATTGCACCCGTACCATATTTCTATGCACCAAGAATTGTATGGTGACGACTTTGAACGTCGTGTACAGTTCTGCCACTGGGCAGAAGAGAGTTTACGGGACGATGGCAGATTTTTTGCACGCTTTTTATTTTGCGACGAAGCGTCATTCACCAACAGCGGTAACGTAAACCGGCATAATATGCATTATTTGGCAACGGAAAATCAAGAATGGCTGCGGCAAGTGGAACATCAGCGACCTTGGCGGGTTAATGTATTGTGCGGCGTTATGGGAGGAAGGATAATTAGCCCCCATTTTGTCGATGGCAATCTAAATGGTGCAAAGTATGCTGATTTCCTACGTAATGTTCTAACGATGTTACTACAAGATGTTTCGCTGCATGACAGAATGGCGATGTACTTCCAACATGATAGATGTTCGGCACATAGCTCGCGTGCGGTTGAAGCGGTATTGAATAGCATATTTCATGACAGGTGGATTGGTCGTCGAAGCACCATACCATGGCCCGCACGTTCACCGGACCTGACGTCCCAGGATTTCTTTCTGTGGGGAAAGTTGAAGGATATTTGCTATCGTGATCCACCGACAACGCCTGACAACATGAGTTAGAGCATTGTCAATGCATGTGCGAACATTACGGAAGATGAACTACTCACTGTTGTGAGGAATGTCGTTACACGTATTGCCAAATGCATTGAGGATGACGGACATCATTTTAGGCATTTATTGCATTAATGTGGTATTTACAGGTAATCACGTTGTAACAACATGCGTTCTCAGAAATGATAAGTTCACAAAGATACATTTATCACACTGGATCAACCGAAATAAAATGTTAAAACGTACCTACGTTCTGTATTTTAATTTAAAAAACCTACATGTTACCAACTGTTCGTCTAAAATTGTGAGCCATATGTTTGTGACTATTATAGCGCCATCAGTCATAAAGCGAAAAAAGTGGTCCAACTAAAACATTCATATTTCTATATGTACTACACGAATATATTATAAAGAATGGGTGTTCCTATTTAAAAAAACGCAGTTGTTGTCCAACTAAAACATACATATTTCTTTACGTACTACACGAATATGTTATAAAAAATGAGGGCTCCTGTTTAAAAAAAACGCAGTTCATATCCCTTTGACCTATGGCAGCGCCATCTAGCGGACTAACCATAGCGCCATCTGGTTTTCCCCTTCCAGCTAGACGAGTTTCGTTCTTTGTAGTTTTTTTCGTTTGACGCTTATTTCGTGAGATATTTGGCCCGGTCACGATCAGTGGACCACCCTGTATACTAATTACATGTGAAAACAATGAACTATAGAGATTACCGGGGACCCTCTATTTGCATCCACGTACATGTATAGGTAACTATGCTAATCATATTTACGTAAATTATTTGGAGCGAAGGTTAACTAACAGCCAAGAACGCAGCTTCAAGAAATTTGAATTTCGCAGGAGGTATCTAAAAGATACACTACTCCTAGTAAAGAAAATGTCAAAGACATAGCAGTCATTCTAAATTGCTTCCACGGTCTACACCAGAAAATTAATTTTCAGTGGGAGTGAACGAGACAAAACCACCAATTAACTGGACCTAAATATCACAAAACACACAACAACACGACCACTTCAAAATTTATAGCTAAGATACAGCTACCTACTCAACAATCTCCACCACTTCATGTCACATAAGCATCCAGAAACGAGCAGCAAACAGGACAGCGTGCATAAGACGAATAAAATACCTTTGTTGTCAAAAAATGAGTGACAAGAAACAGATATACCGTAACAGATTGGTGTTGCCAATGAATCTAGTGCTTCTTGGTTGACACAGTACTAGGCAGAGGGAACAAAGATCCAGACGTAAAGATCCAGACACAAATAACACCGCTACGGTCGCAGGTTCGAATCCTACCTCGGGCATGGATGTGTGTGATGTCCTTAGGTTAGTTAGGTTTAATTAGTTCTAAGTTCTAGGCGACTAATGACCTCAGAAGTTGAGTCGCATAGTGCTCAGAGCCATTTGAACAATTTTTTGAACAAATAACGCTACAGAAGAACAAGACAAGGCGTATGTAAATCTAGAATCCCACACATAGTCAATGTTGTAGACCACAGAAGATTGCACCATTCTGCTCTCTCACAATGTCTGATGACTACTGGGGTTACTTATATGCAGTACGTGGCACTAGGTGGCAGCACAGTGCACCTAATATGAAAAATGTATGTTTTTGGGGACTGTCTGGATACTTTTGATCACATAGTGTATATCACACTGAAATCACGAAGGTGTGTGAAAAAGATCTCATCTCTGATGCTTCTTCACTATCGTTGTAAAAGTATTATTTGTTCATGACGTCGTGGCCGAGTTTCTTACCCGGGTGTGGGGAGACAAAGAAGCAGGCTTTGCCCCCCAGAAGCTCAACAGTGGACAGCACGGGGAGAGTGGAAGTGTGTGTGTTCTGCGGGAAGGACAAAAGCTACTGCTTCCTCACGCAGTGCTGGCATGGAACGGCACGGCACGTTAGTCACTTCTTAACCGTTACCGTACTCACAAGTATTGGGTTTTTAAAGTGCCAATGTTGGCAGCAGCTGCCACAAAACACGTGTGGCCGGAAGCCAACCGAATTTTACCTCCTTCACTTGATCCAGGTGTGGGGAGTGTTCGCTGAGGACGTCTTGAGCAAATACTTGTGACAGGATGCTGTGTATGTCACTAAGGCGCTGTTTTGTCTCCTGCTTCTTTTTGTAGACCTTTCTGCAGGAAGAAATATATACAATTTACTCTTCGATGTTAAATCGCATGGCATCAAGTGCGAAAACAATGGATAGACTGAAAATAGCCTGTTCAATATGTGATGGTAACAGAAATGCTTAAAATGTCTCGAATTTTCATCTGCTGTTGGTTAGCGCTAGATTGAAAAATTGTTATTAATTATCAACTTTTTAATTTTTGACAGATAATGGACAATGAAAATGGGCGGCGGGAACTGATAATGACGAAGCAGACTGGCCTTAAGTGAAAAGTGAAAAAGTAAAGCGGAATTAGAAAGGAAGTAATATCGAAGAATAAAATTCATTTGCGTTTTAAAACGTAGTTTCAAGGAAGGACATTTTATTCGATTACATCTGTTATCGCCCTTCTCTAAATGAACCGAATTAACTGGTTTCACCAAGAAATTGGAAAAGTTTTCCAGCTGCGTAGGCTACAAGAAAAATCGGAAATCAAATTAACCCAGATATAAAATTCAAATGAGGTACTTGCGACGGAAACGAAAACTGCTTCCGGGAATACGTCGAAGTCAGCAAGCTGCTTATCGTGACAGATAACTGACATTTTCAACGTAGGTGATTGAAGATGCAGTGAATTTTCTGTTTATTTTCCACTTTAGCCACAGTTTAATTTTAATAATGTTGCACATATGTATTTGACGCAGTTGTACTAGTCAAGGCTTAATAAAACTGTTCCATTTAATTATAAAGGAGTACATGTCGCCCTCACTGCATTATACAGGGTGTTACTAAATGGTACGGAGAAACTTTCAGGAAACATTCCTCACACACAAATAAAGAAAAGATGTTATGTGGACATGTGTCCGGAAACGCTTAATTTCCATGCCACGCTCTCCTGACCTCAACCCTCTTGACTTTCATTTATGGGGGCATTTGAAAGCTCTTGTCTACGCAACCCCGGTACCAAATGTAGAGACTCTTCGTGCTCGTATTGTGGACGGCTGTGATAAAATACGCCATTCTCCAGGGCTGCATCAGCGCGGCAGGGATTCCATGCGACGAAGGGTGGATGCATGTATCCTCGATAACGGAGGACATTTTGAACATTTCCTGTAACAATGTGTTTGAAGTCACGCTGGTACGTTCTGCTGCTGTGTGTTTCCATTCCATGATTAATGTGATTTGAAGAGAAGTAATAAAATGAGCTCTAACATTGAAAGTAAGCCTTTCCGGACACATGTCCACATAACATATTTTCTTTCTTTGTGTGTGAGGAATATTTCCTGAAAGTCTGGCCGTACCTTTTTGTAACACCCTGTATATGAACTGTAGTATATTGAGTATACAGGACAGGCCAAATTATTTAGAAATATATAAAAATACTAAGATAGAAAACATTACTCTTTCTTAACCACTGATATTATTTTGACACTTTTACTACGCAGGTACGTTCCGTGAATTATAAGAAGTCAGATATGATTCCATTCACGTAAGGACGTATGCAATTATTTGACATTAAAACGGTACGTGCATCGCGATATCACACCTCCGGACCGAGCGAGGTGGCGCAGTGGTTAGCACACTGGATCGCATTCGGGAGGACGGCGGTTCAAACCCGAGTCAGGGCATCCTGATTTAGGTTTTGCGTGATTTCCCTAAATTGCTTCAGGCAAATGCCGGGATGGTTCCTTTGAAAGGGCACGGCCGACTTCCTTCCTCATCCTTCCCTAATCCGATGGGACCGATGACCTCCCTGTTTTGTTCCCTCCCTCAAGCCAATCAACCAACACACCTCAGATAGCAACGTGTCCTACATTCGGTATAAACTGTTCTGTCTGGAGCGACAGATGCGCTTTTAGTCACTAGGCCACGAAGATTCGACTGTTGGAGAGATACTTTTTTGTTACATTCAACCGACACCCCCGTGATAACAAGGCCGCCCAGCAGTGTTAGTGACGTCACACTAAGCGGCCCATAGCCGACGCAGCAGTCCACGGACACCTCCGTACAGACGCGCCTGATGCTAACGATCTTCTGTCCGTCATATAGAAAGGAGCGAACTATAATTCGAACCAAAGACCAAATTATATATATTCTTGTAAACAGCATAAAGGTTCATAACGAAATACCGATTACATATACGGGCAGGAATAGGTTCTACAACTCCTCTGAAAAGTGTTTATCTTCAGTACCAGAATGAACATCAAATTGTCAGGTTTTCTAAATAGAAAAGCACTTTGTTAGAAACAGACAGCAATAATGAGACTTGCAGTTGGTGATTTCTACGTGGAAAAGGAAATAAGCTGTAGAGAGATTGAAAATGGTAAGTAAAGAGAGCCTCAGCCTTTTGCTCACATTCTTACACGTAATGCACTTGGTTGTTTTTCGTTTCCTTACCTTTCATAACATTTTTAATATTGTTTCAAGAAGTGTATCTTCAATACCAGAGTGAACTTCAAATTGTCAGGCTTTTCTTAAAGGAAAGAGCAGTCCCTTAGTATCACAGTGCAAGACAGAATCTTGTGTTCAGTAATGTCTATGTTAAAAGGAGAATATTTGATATCTATCTTTTGTTTCCATTCTTTATTACTGGGCATACACTATTCAAAAGAGATGTCATCATGAACATATGAGTAAATTCACAATAGTCATGTGTTTCATGAGATAAAGCGAACTCTTGTTACCTTATTGTAAACGAAAGTTGTGAGGGTTTTGCTATGTATGACAGTGTTTAAGATAATTTACTTTCAGTGTAATAGCTTGAAAATATTAAGTCCTGCTGTCATTTGGCATTTGTCACCACCTGTATGCGAGTTTTAAAGCTAAATAGTGTTCTGACAATTATAAAATAGTGGCAAAGTTCCTCAATCGATTAAACTTATTCCTGCCCGTATATGTAATCGGTATTTCGTTATGAACCTTTATGCCGTTTACAAGAATGTATATAATTTGGTCTTTGGTTCGAATTATAGTTCGCTCCTTTCTGTATGAGGGACAGAAGATCGTTAGCATCAGGCGCGTCTGTACGGAGGTGTCCGTGGACTGCTGCGTCGGCTATGGGCCGCTTAGTGTGACGTCACTAACACTACTGGGCGGCCTTGTTATCCCGGTGGTGTCATTCAACTCATGACAGCCTTTTCTCCAGATAGCATGCTGGAAAGTTGAAACAATCTGTAAACCCAATATTTATGTTGTTATGAGGGACCATTGCAGTAGATTTAGTGAATATTTTATGTTTTCCCACATCTGCCATAATCACAGATATAACGACTGGATTTGTTTTAGTCTAGTCTTCCATTTGTTTGCAGACATTTATAATTATAATGTCCACATCGTGATTTCATCGATTTTGAAGTGCACCAGTCAGTGTAAAATTAAGTTAAATCTCTTTGTAAAATGATAGTGCTTTTTGTTTCACATACGTTTGTCTGAAGTATTCCTTGTAGATGTGGAAAATTTCTGCTGTTCGAAACGCATATTCCTCTTCTGCACTAACGATAATCTGCTTGTTTAGAAGTAGTAATTTTTTGTGTGCTCGGAAATCAGATACAGCTGTTTACTAAGCCTTTCCATGCCGACGGCACCTTGGTGTGGTTGAAACTGTGTACATTCTTCACTGTTACTGCAGTGCACACAGAAGGTGGTACACTGCAGTTTGCACACGTGAATTTCTTTGGTAACACCTGGTCGCAGCACGCATTTGATGTCTGCATGTGTGATAAATGTTGTCTTTAATTCTTTGTTGTTAAACTGAATTTAGTGAACTGTTTCTACACTTTGATAATGATAACAGTGACTGGTCCGAATTGTGAATAAATACCTGATATCACTGCCAAATACTCCCTAATGTGAAAGTAATGTAAACAATGCTCAAACACTGCCATTGAATGTTCGTGGGCAGTAATACTACTATATGCTAGTCACAAAATGTTTTTAATGTAATGTAAATGGTAAATTTCTGTGTTTGCGATAGACAGCTCAAGAGACTCACATGGCTCTCTCGTTTATAGTGTTTCAAGGCATGGAATGGAACCAAATTCATTTCTTTCCTTCGTGTTCTCCTGTGCCTCCTATAACCATCCACACATCACGCCGGTAAATGCCAAACGACGCCTCACTTGGTTTAAGGAGCGTAAACATTGGACTATTGAACAGTGGAAAAACGTTGTGTGGAGTGACGAATCACGGTACACAATGTGGCGATCCGATGGCAGGGTGAGGCTATGGCGAATGCCCGGTGAACGTCATCTGCCAGCGTATGTAGTGCCAACAGTAAAATTCGGAGGTGGTGGTGTTATGGTGTGGTCATGTTTTACATGGAAGGGGTTTGTACCCCTTGTTGTTTTGCGTGGCACTATCACAGTACAGGCCTACATTGATGTTTTAATCACCTTCTTGCTTCCCACTGTTGAAGAGCAATGCGGGGATGGCGATAGCATCTTTCAAAACGATCAAGCACCTTTTTACAATGCACGGCCTGTGGCGGAGTGGTTACACGACAATAACGTCCCTGTAATGGACTGGCCTACACGGAGTCCTGACCTGAATCCTATAGAATATCTTTGGGATGTTCTGGAACGCCGACTTCGTGCGGGGCCTCACCGACCGACATCGATACCTCTCCTCAGTGCAGCACTCCGTGAAGAATGGGCTGCCATTCTCCAAGAAACCTTCCAACTCCAGATTGAACATATGCCTGCGAGGGTGGAAACTGTCATCACGGATAATCCTGGGCCAACACCATACTGAATTCCAGCATTGCCGATAGAGGGCACCCCGAACTTGTATGTCATTTCAGCCAGGTGTCCGGATATTTTTTATCACGTAGTTCAACGTTGTACATTCCTGTAAGAGTATCTCCGTGCACCTGTTTCAGCACTCTGGCGTGGAGCCTCATCAGAATACTACAGCTATTCTTTATTGGTTACTCGTTATTTTAATTCAAGACATTCGCATTTTTGCTTTTTTGGAGGTAAAGAATCGTGAGGGGGTGTAACTTGCACTTTACGAAATCTGGAAGAAAGTGTAACAGAGTTGTTCAGTTTGTACATTGAATCACGACGCTCTCGCTAGAGGAAACAATTGTCTACAAAGTTCACTGTCGCAAATGAAAACCATCCTCCGACATCTAGACCTACAAAGCGATTCCTCAGCAAGACCGTGACAGAAGCTTTTACGGATTATTTAGTTGGAACAATTTTCAGAGATCTTGAGAATATTCTCCATGATCGACATCTTAGCAATTATAAGTTGCTTTCAACCTGGCACTCAGAACTCCCCTGTTATAAGAGATATGTTTTCTTATAGGTGATGTGTTTCAGGAAGTGTGAGAAATGTTAGTACGCGTCTGCCAGAAGCCACATGGACGAAATGTTACCGTGTGAGCCTTCAGATTGAAAGCACTCTGTTTTCAGGCCACAAGTGGCCCATCGGGACCATCCGACCGCCGTGTCATCCTCAGCTGAGGTGCAGATAGGAGGGGCGTGTGGTCAGCACACCGCTCTCCCGGTCGTTATGATGGTTTCCTTTGACCGGAGCCGCTACTATTCGGTCGAATAACTCCTCAATTGTCATTAGGAGGCTGAGTGCAGCCCGAAAAATGGCAACAGAGCTTGGCGGCCCGGATGGTCACACATCCAAGTGCCGGCCACGCCCGACAGCGCTTAACTTCGGTGATATGACGGGAACCAGTGTATCCACTGCGGCAAGGCCGATGCCGAGGCTTCAAATTACAGGAAGGTTATTGAATATGATGACAAATATTTCATCAAAATAGCGCATCTAGGAATGCAGGCTTTGTATACAAGTCAAATATTTTAAATTAATGGATCTGTGAGCCGACCAATAGGCGAAGTGCCAGTAGCCACTTTCTAATTAACACAACATGACTATAAAAATTCGCCCTGAATTGCTCTGGTTGGTAATGGCATCTACGGAACAACAGTAGGAACTGACACAATTGTGTGAGTCACTGTCTACTAGTGTCGTTTAGAAGCAAGACAGCTCTTAAAGGTTTCATCAATTTCCTCATGATGCTGCGTGTATGATTTAACTGAGGGAGATGTGAATATTCCTATTAGTTTTGTAGAATATTTGTGACTTACACCTTAGTTACATAGGCCTACACTGAGGTCACAAAAGTTATGCGATACCTCCTGACACCTTGTCGGATTTCCATTTGCACAGGGCAGTGCAGCAACTCACCGTGCCATAGACTCAACAAGTTGTTGGAAGTCCCTGTAGAAATATTAAGCCATGCTGCCTCTACAGCTGCCCATAATTGGGGAAGAATTGCTGGTACATGATTTTGTGCACGAACTGACATGTCCCGTAAATGTTTTATGGGATTCATATTGGGCGGTCTGGGTGGCCAAATAATTCACCTGACTTGTCCAGAATGTTCTTCAAATCAGTTGTGAACAATTATGGCATGGTAACAGGGCCCATTGCCATCCATAAAAATTGCACCGTTGTTTGGGAACATGAAATCCATGAATGGCTTCAAAAGATCTCCAAGTGGCCGAACATAACAGTAATAGGTTCCTTTGGGCCAGTGGACCCAGTCCATTCCATGTAAGCACAGCCTACACCATTATGGAGCCAAAACCAGCTTGCCCAGTGCCTCGTTGGTTCCATGGCTTCGTGGGTCGGCGCCACACTCGAACCCCACCATCAGCTGTTACCGACCGAAATCCGGACTCATCCGACCAGGTCACGGTTTACAGTCGTCCAGGAACAAACACATTTGATCACGTACCCAGGAGAGGCGTTGCAGGGGATGTCATGCTGTTAGTTAATATATATATATATATATATATATATATATATATATATATATATATATATATATATATATACAAATATGTGTGCACAGAAACAAAATGTTATAGGCATTTGGCCCATAAGCGGGCTACGTCGACAGCATTTGGGGTTGCCAAGATCAGATCCTCTAAAGTGCAGTGTGAAGGACATTCAGGGCAATTACACATGTGCTGGGTCGTCTGCACCTCTCCACAGTCGCAGAGATTAGATGTTGTAGAATATCCCCACTTCAGAAGGTTATCTCTTGACCGTGCAGTGTTGGTGCTTAGCCTGTTTAGTGATCTCCAGACCACCCAGTCCAATTCTTCCTTTGGTTCCATTCAGTGCCCTTCTCCCGACCGCTTCCATCTCTCCACCCTAGATCCAGGTTGGTCGCTAAAATCTTCGGTTGCTCTGAGAAAACTGCGTCTAGATTTCAAGCGTTTGGTGGCTGGCTGAGTTTTGTGGAGGAGGTGGCTCTCTGCCATCTCAGCCCTCGCTCTTTCACTATAGGCTGCGGCTTCTCTTCGCACTGCAGGAGGTGCAATCCCAGCAAGATGGTAGAGCTTGTCTGTTGGCGTCGGTTTCAGACATTCAGTGACGAGCCTGCAGGTCTCGTTCAGAGCAATGTCGACCTGTTTAGCGTGGGTACAGTTGTACCAGACACTGCTTGCATATTCGCCTGCTGGGAAGCAAACTGCTAGTGCTGTGGTCCTCACTACCTCCGGCTTTGCGCCCCAGGAGGAGTTCGTTATTTTCCGAAGAATATTATTTCTGCCGCTCATCTTCATTTTGGTGTTAATACAGTGCTGTTTATACGTCAGAGCCCTGTCTAGGGTTACTCCTAGGTATTTGGGGTTAACGCAGTGTCCGAGGAGTGTGTCCTTCCAGAAGACACGCAGCTTACGGGATGCCTGCTTGTTACGGAGATGGAAGGCGCAAACTTGTGTTTTGCTAGGGTTCGGCTTGAGTTGATTGTCGGCGTAGTACTGACAGAGCATGTCTAGCGCATCCGTGAGCTTTGTCTCAACATCCTCAAAGGAGTCACCCTGTACGGCCATAGACCGGTCATCGGCGTAGATATAGTTTACCGTACCAGCTGGCAGTGGTTGATCGTTGGTGTGTATGTTAAAAAGTAAGGGTGCTAGTACGCTGCCCTGAGGGAGACCATTTTTCTGGGCCCGCCACCTGCTATGCATCCCTTGGAATTCCACAGAGAACCTACGGTTCTCTAACAGACTTCTAACTGTGGATGTGAATTTAAAGTTCCTGGTAATGGCATACAGCTTTTTCATTAGCAGACGTAAGTTGACGGTGTCATATGCGGCTGTCAAGTCTATAAAGGCGACACCGGTTATTTTCCGGTTCTCATAGCCGTCTTCAATCAGCTACGTGAGGTTAATTACCTGAGATGTAGTGCTTTTCCCTGGGCGGAAACCTGCTTGTTGGGGGATTAGGTAGAGCATGTCTATTGTATTAACGTGCCACAGCAATGCCTCGGTGATGTGCTTGGCGACGTCGCTTGCGGCACAGCATTCCTGTGTATCGTGCATTGAAGGCTATTGATATTGACTTGTCGGTGGTTAATCAGCGTCAGGGTCGGCGGGCGGCGCAGGTCCACACACCTCGCCGTCTCGGTACCACCTCCCTCTAACCTCTCATTACTACTATTTCCCGAAGTTGGTTTAAGAAAAAGGTATCTAGCTGTGTTTTCAACTGGGTCTCAATGTTAACCTTAAGCTCCGCCTACAAAAATTTTGTCTATCCTATGAGAAACGTTATACTTTTCGTGGTGCGGCAATGTTTTTAAAGTTTGCTACGTACCAGAGACGCGTATAGTCTCACGCTAAAACTTGCAGCTGGTGTGGCCCTTTTAATGTTATCGTAAGATTTATAAAGTTCTTCTGGAGGGCTCTATCTTTTAACATGGGCTGGGGGCTGCTCTTGGTGATGTGGGTGTCCGTCCCTTATCGTAGGGCCTTCTAGCCTACACGACTCTGCTCTTGGCTTATGTTCTCGTTTCTTCCCTCGGAGCTGCGTGTGTTTCACGGTGGGAAGGTATGACATGCATTTAGGCGTTCTTGTGTTAGTCTGTGGTATTCCATTTTCTCACTCGTTGATCGTGTTACTTTGGTTAATTTAATGTCGGGATTTATTCGGAGCTTTGCAACATACTGCCGGATTTGCTATCTTGTCAGGGTTGTCATGGAAGGTGTTGGATTTGCCTGACACCTTATAAAATGCAGGAGATTTCATATCACTTCATAATAACTGAAACCTAAAAGACACAGTCAGTTTACATGAAATACTATAATCAGCATTGCAAGAACCATGTGATGACTGTTTCATACTAACATAAAGACCTCGTTTACAAAGTATTCAGAGGAAAATGGTAATCTTGAAAAAAGAGACAGCATTGGTCGTATATTTTTTACTATCGCAAAATCGATTTTCTGTCACTGAGTGACCATCTTCAGTGCTATATTGTATAACTTAAATTAGGATGCACTGTTGTCACTAGGCTTACGGCAATCACATAGTCTATGTGATTGCCATAAGCTTAGTGACAACAGTGCATCCTAATTTAAGTTATACAATATAGCACTGAAGATGGTCACTCAGTGACAGAAAATCGATTTTGCGATAGTAAAAAATATACGACCAATGCTGTCTCTTTTTTCAAGTATACCTGTTATCTGGTCGTAGTGCACAAGACAACATGGAGTCGCCAATCAAGAAAATGGTAATGCAAAGAAGTGTTAAGTGAATAAAGAATGTCTTTACTCAGTTCGGTTCTACACAGATATATTGTGTAGAGGGAACGAAATCCTGACCCATATTAACAGAAACTGCAAGTCCCTCATCGTTACCAGTAAAGCCTCATTACAGACAAGATCCCTTGCTTCAATGCGGCTCACCCAGCTCCCACTTGTAGAAGTGTTACCTTATTATCCGGCACTATAGACAGAGAAATACTGTCAGCATTTCTGATTGTAATTTTAGCACACAGACCAAGGCTGCAGTCATCCTGAGACGGTACTTGTTGTCCCGTTCCATATTTTTACAATAAATTCCGGTACAGGAGAACATAGGCAAAGTGTTATGACTCTGCAGAAGTGAATTCCCTGTGTAACAAACAGAAGAGAACGGACCAAGTGGTGTTTATTAATTTATTCATTTTATTTCTTGTGTGCCACGTTTCCTTGTATCCTTTCCCGTGTGCGACCTTTTAATGTATGAATGAGATAGTATCTGATGTAGCAGAAAGCTCTGGTCACAGGTCGTATCAATGCATGTGTAGAGTCGTTCTGTGGTAGGATAGTACCAACCCCTACACGTGAACAAGTTTGGCTCTGTTTGGCTCTGTTAGGTTGGCGAACCACCCCCTCCACCACCTTTTGAACGAAGAACGGTTAGGCGAGGTGTCCGGAGGTCCACTTGTTCCTGGGTCGCTTCGCTGGACAGACGTGGAGGCACAGCTCTCGATTTTGTCGGAAATCTGCTCGGTAATGAAGTCCATATGTTGAAATCAGGTGTGAGATTACCACTAAACCCCCATAAGGGAATTCATTTTCATAAGTTATTCGAATTTCAGTAGAACTTTGCGTTTCTACCTTGGTCAGGCCATGCACCACGGGCCTTAAGCTCACAGTCGCATTATTGCTCTGTGCTTGACAGAAATTCACTCAGTTAATGTATTTTAATCTGCTCTTTCATTTAAAGTAATATTTTTCGGGATTTTTATTTATTTTTCACGTTTCCTTTCAGAACTTGCTTGCGAGCCACGTGGTCGGTTGGATCAACAGCCAGCCACATTCATAAATTGTAGTTTCGGTTTGAAAATGTATTTTATACGATGAATAATCATACGAATAAAATAAGGAACCACTAATCTTGTGTGTCCGTATTTTTCTGGATTTCTGTTGACTACCAAAACGTTGCCACGTGTGTTGAATAGCATTGAGGTGATGTTGTTTCTTGTGTTTTGTTGGCAATGTTGTGCGTTAAGTAAAATACTTGGTTTAGTGCCCATTGATTTGATAAAGACTTGCGAAATACTCTTGCGCCCTGACCTAGTTTGCTTGTAGTGTCTTTGCTGAACTTGTTCTGAGTAACCTACAGCAATTGGATGTAATAGGCATGGGTTTAGTGAAACGTTCCCTTAGAAAAATTTCTGAATTACTGTGCTGATAAACCTCTTACATTATTTGCTTTTCAAACAGCTGAGCAAAACTAAACGTACTCAAACATTCACTGAAGTGACACACAATACTTTTAGCGCAACGCAATCTGACTTTCAAAAATCCCTACAAAAGAATGGCCCTGACTAACATTAACCTATACCTTTCACAAATCACTTACCTCACCAAAAATCTTCGTTACTCGAACTACTGCAATACAGCGAGCGCCACTACTGCCAGCTAAATAAAAGATTCAAACTACGGAAGGCACTAACTACTGATAGGCACAGTTAGCAAATGAAAGATTTTAATAGAGAACAAACAATGTATTTACCTTAATAGTGTTGAAAAATCATAATATACATAGCAGTTCATGACATCCAGTCTTACAAATTTCAAAACTCCGCCATTTCTCTCCCCACATCCACCACTGTTGGCGGCTCACCTCCAACTGCGCAACGCTACGCGCTGTTCACATCCAGCTGCCACTGCCCAACACTACAATGGCAGACAACAATGCAAACTAGCCACAGACTGCACACACCATAGCCAGTGACTTTTCATACAGAGTGCTAAAAAGACCTAAACAGCCTACTTACATTAGGTATAATTGTGTGTTTGTATAAAATTACATTTAAACCAGGTCTGCGCTCCTCTCTCCCGTTCCATGATTACGTGGCGAAACTGAACCATGTTAACTAGAGAGACCAGATGTGATGATATATATTGCAACAGAAACACGGCTAGTTGTTGAAATGCCATTGGTACTGAATGAATATCAATTAATCTCTACCCTCGACTGATTATTTGCTCCCTCCATCATAAACAAATAAAGAATAGGTGAAAGTCAGTACCATAGTCGAATCCTGGGTCATAAAAGTACATAAAATGTATATACTGCCTTTTAAGCCCTGTATAGGTGCCTTTAGTAGTGGTTAAAAAAAATCGTTATCTGTCGCTTTCAAATTTTTACAAGAAACCATTTACTACAGACAGTAACTTGCAGGAGCTGTAGGACATGACAAAGCGACGGTAATCTTCCTGCTTATGTAGTCTTACCACCACTAGTACTGGAAGGTTACGTTGCACGTGGCGTATCTGTCCAGGATTTCGAGTCACAGGTCCTTCTGATCAGTAATTCGGTACTAATGATTCTTTTTCCTTGTACAGATTAGCACAATTATACTTGTGTTGAATACAGCATTGTCTTTATTTGTGTTGTATTCTGTTGTTTTCTGTGTGTTGTGTTCTATTGTAAAATTGAAGGGATTTTTTGAACTTGAACTTAGGTAGTTACAATTTTTCATTCGTGTTTTGTGCATAAATACTGTGTAAGGGGTAGGACACAGTGGCTATTATGGTACAGATAGGTAAGAGTCAGATTATTACGAGGACGCTCACTAAAAGTATATTGGATATGGACACACTTAATATTGGAAACGGTAGTCTGGAGAGCGCGTTGGCATTGCCGGGTGGAGCATAGTCTGAAAGTGTGGCAGTGAACCAATAAGGTCAGCTGACCACGGGGGCGAACAAACAAATAGGCCCGACTCGACCCTAACAGAACCCGAGGTAGGGAGCGTGGGAACGAACTTGGAGACTGCCGACATTGACGAGGGGGCGAGAAACGAAGCTGCGGAAGAACCGCTTCCAACTGTCTTAGCGGGCGCGGGAAGCATGAGCATGGAGAGTACGTTTTTACCAAGCATTCTTCATTTCATGAAGCAGCAAGCCGATGAGCAGAAAGGGCCACTGCATAACTTGACCTTGCCGAATAATGACTCCAATAAAGCATTAAGTGATTAACTGAACGAGTCAAACAAAGCATTGAGTGATAAATTGAAAGATTCAGAGAAAGCATTAAGTGGTAGATTGAACGATTCAGAGAAAGTACTAAGGGAAGCTTTGCCTGACACAAATAATGAGTTGCGAGATGACCTGACAAGGAAATTGGACGATCAAATAAGCGCAATAAATACGTGATTTGACGAACAAGAACGCAAACTAGGGCACCACCGGGAACGCCTAGAAGTGTTACAAACTAAAATCGAAACAGCAGGTGCTGGAAATCAAGCACTAACTGACTCCATGTTAAAGGAGCTACAGTCTGTGCAAGCCGAAGTTAGTGAGGCCACCAGCAGGCTTGAAAATAATGTAATAGTATTAGAAAACGTACTGTCCTCGCAAGAAATAGTCATTCCTTCGGAGTCGCAAATAAGGGAAGTCCTAGTAGACGTCTGCAAGAGACAGCGATCCGCAATTGCGGAATCCGAAGAGGTGCAATCACTGCTGCAGTTTAAAAGGGCGCAAGCAGACATAAAAAAATGCAATCGGGACCTGATAGCAGACTTGCATAACAAGCTGCGGGACAACGAAAGGGCAGAGGGCAGTGCCACTATGAGCAACGCCGTTATAGGAGTGGAAAGCTCCAGCAGTAAGCGTGGGCGTGGAGAAGACGAGGAATACCGTCACTTCGGAGAGACACTCTGTAATCTCAGAGGAAATTCGGCGCCACATGTACAGACGGTGAACAGCGGTACGAATTACGATAGTGACAAGGAAGAATGCAGGAGACACTGTCTCTGAAAAATCTTACTCTCTTTTCCCAGATCCAACTCACGACATAGCACCCTCAATGTGGTTAAACCAGTTTGAGCACTCGTTACCGTGCTCATGGGGAGATGTGCTCAGAATAAAATTTGTGTGCACTCATCTGAGAGGTGAAGCGGTAACCCAAATGCAAATACTGACGACGTACGAGGATGTTAAAACGGCTTTCCTCAACGAGTTCTGGTCTCGGAGCATGCAAGAACGGGTAAAGTTAGGCATCTTTATGCCAGAAAACATGCTGAAAGTTCAGACCAGCACCCCACGGAATTTTACATCTACATCTACATGACTACTCTGCAATTCACATTTAAGTGCTTGGCAGAGGGTTCGTCGAACCACAATCATACTATCTCTCTACCATTCCGCTCCCGAACAGCGCGCGGGAAAAACGAACACCGAAACCTTTCAGTTCGAGCTCTGATTTCTCTTATTTTATTTTGATGATCATTCCTACCTATGTAGGTTGGGCTCAACAAAATATTTTCGCATTCGGAAGAGAAAGTTGGTGACTGAAATTTCGTAAATAGATCTCGCCGCGACGAAAAACGTCTTTGCTTTAATGACTTCCATCCCAATTCGCGTATCATATCTGCCACACTCTCTCCCCTACTACGTGATAATACAAAACGAGCTGCCCTTTTTTGCACCCTTTCGATGTCCACCGTCAATCCCACCTGGTAAGGATCCCACACCGCGCAGCAATATTCTAACAGAGGACGAACGAGTGTAGTGTAAGCTGTCTCTTTAGTGGACTTGTTGCATCTTCTAAGTGTCCTGCCAATGAAACGCAACCTTTGGCTCGCCTTCCCCACAATATTATCTATGTGGTCTTTCGAACTGAAGTTGTTCGTAATTTTAACACCCAGGTACTTAGTAGAATTGACAGCCTTGAGAATAGTACTATTTATCGAGTAATCGAATTCCAACGGATTTCTCTTGGAACTCATATGGATCACCTCACACTTTTCGTTATTTAGCGTCAACTGGCACCTGCCACACCATACAGCAATCTTTTCTAAATCGCTTTGCAACTGATACTGGTCTTCGGATGACCTTACTAGACGGTAAATTACAGCATCATCTGCGAACAACCTAAGAGAACTGCTGAGATTGTCACCCAGGTCATTTATATAGATCAGGAACAGCAGAGGTCCCAGGACGCTTCCCTGGGGAACACCTGATATCACTTCAGTTTTACTCGATGATTTGCCGTCTATTACTACGAACTGCGACCTTCCTGACAGGAAATCACGAATCCAGTCGCACAACTGAGACAATACCCCATAGGCCAGCAGCTTGATTAGAAGTCGCTTGTGAGGAACGGTGTCAAAAGCTTTCCGGAAATATAGAAATACGGAATCAACGTGAGATCCCCTGTCGATAGCGGCTATTACTTCGTGCGAATAAAGAGCTAGCTGCGTTGCACAAGAACGATGTTTTCTGAAACCATGCTGAATACGTATCAATAGATCGTTCCCTTTGAGGTGATTCATAATGTTTGAATACAGTACATGCTCCAAAACCCTACTGCAAACCGACGTCAATGATATAGATCTGTAGTTAGATGGATTACTCCTACTACCCTTCTTAAACACTGGTGCGACCTGCGCATTTTTCCATTCTGTAGGTACAGATCTATCGGTGGGCGAGCGGTTGTATATGAGTGCTAAGTAGGGAGCTATTGTATCAGCGTAATCTGAAAGGAACCTAATCGGTATATAATCTGGACCTGAAAACTTGCCCGTATCAAGCGATTCGAGTTGCTTCGCAACCCCTAAGGTATCTACTTCTAAGAAACACATGCTAGCAGCTATTCGTGTTTCAAATTCTGGAATATTCCATTCATCTTCCCTGGCCAAGGAATTTCGGAAAACAGCGTTCAATAACTCCGCTTTAGCGCCACAGTCGTCGGTAACAGTACCATCGGCACTGCGCAGCGAAGGTAATGACTGCGTCTTGCCGCTTGTGTACTTTACATACGACCAGAATTTCTTCGGATTTTCTACCAAATTACGAGTCAATGTTTCGTTGTGGAACCTATTAAAGGCATCTCGCATTGAAGTCCGTGCCAAATTTCGCGCGTCTGTAAATTTTAGCCAATCTTCGGGATTTCGCGTTCTTCTGAACTTCGCATGCTTTTTCCGTTTCCTCTGCAACAGAGTTCGGACCTGTTTTGTGTACCACGGGGGATCAGTTCCATCTCTTACCAATTTATGAGGTATGACTCTCTCAATTGCTGTTGCTACTATATCTTTGAATTTGAGCCACATCTCGTCTACATTTGAATAGTCAGTTCGGAAGGAATGGAGATTGTCTCTTAGGAAGGCTTCTAGTGACACTTTATCCGCTTTTTTAAATTAAATTATTTTTCGTTTGTTTCTGGTGGATTTGGAAGAAACGGTATTGAGCCTAGCTACAACGACCTTGTGAACACTAATCCCTGTATCAGTCATGATGCTCTCTATCAGTTCTGGATTGTTTGTGGCTAAGAGGTCAAGTGTGTTTTCGCAACCATTTACAATTCGCGTGGGTCCGTGGACTAACTGCTCGAAATAATTTTCGGAGAAAACATTTAGGACAATCTCTGAAGATGTTTTCTGCCTACCACCGGTTTTGAACAAGTATTTTTGCCAACATATCGAGGGAAGGTTGAAGTCCCCACCAACTATAACCGTATGAGTGGGGTATTTATTTGTTACGAGACTCAAATTTTCTCCGAACTGCTCCGCAACTATATCATCGGAGGCTGGGGGCCGGTAGAAGGAGCCAATTATTAACTTAGTTCGGCTGTTAAGTATAACCTCCACCCATACCAATTCGCACGGAGTATCTACTTCGACTTCAATACAAGATAAACCACTACTGACAGACACAAACACTCCACCACCAATTCTGCCTAATCTATCTTTCCTGAACACCGTCTAAGACTTCGAAAAAATTTCTGCACAACTTATGTCAGACTTTAGCCAGCTTTCTGTACCTATAACGATTTCAGCTTCTGTGCTCTCTATTAGCGCTTGAAGCTCAGGGACTTTCCCAGCACAACTACAACAATTTACAACTACAATTCCGACTGTTCCTTGATCCAAGCACGTCCTGTGTTTGCCATGCACCTTTTGAGATTGCAGCCCACCCCGTACTTTCCGGAGGCCTTCTAACCTAGAAAACCGCCCAGTCCACGCCACACAGCCTGCGCTACCCGTGTAGCCGCTTGCTGAGTGTAGTGAACTCCTGACCTATTCAGCGGAACCCGAAACCCCACCACCCTATGGCGCAAGTCAAGGAATCTGCAGCCAACACGGTCGCAAAACCGTCTGAGCCTCTGATTCAGACCCTCCTCCCGGCTCTGCACCAAAGGTTCTGTCAACGATGCTGCAGATAGTGAGCTCTGCCTTCACCTAGAAAGCAAGAGCGGCAGCCTTCACCAAATCAGATAGCCGCTGGAATCCAGAGAGAATTTCCTCAGATCCAAAGCGACACACGTCATTAGTGCTGACATGAGCCACCACGTGCAGCTGGCTGCACCCTGTGCTCTTCATGGCATCCGGAAGGACCCTTTCCACATCAGGAATGACTCCACCTGGAATGCACACGGAGTGCACACTGGATTTCTTCCCCTCCTTAGCCGACGTATCCCTAAGGGGCCCCATTACGCGCCTAACATTGGAGCTCCCAACTACCAATAAGCCCAACCTCTGTGATTGCCCAGACCTTGAAGACTGAGAATCATCCTCTGAAACAGGGCAGGCAGCTGCATCTGGCTCAGCCAGCGACAGTACCTGAAACCTGTTTGTCAGACGCACCGGGGAGGCTTTCTGATCAGCCTCCGGGGACGTCTTTCGCTGCCTGCCACGCCCTGGAACGACCTCCCAATCAACCACAGGCGAGGGCTCAGCCCCACTGCGGGCAGCAACCGGGGCGACCACAGCGGCAGACCGATCTGGGGACAGATGGTACGAGGTTGATATTCCCGTGACACCCAAGTCCGGCTCCCCACAGTGGTGCCCATTGGCAACAGCCACAAGCTGCGCGACCGAAGTCAGCGCCGCTTGCAGCAGTGAGCGAAGGGATGCCAACTCAGCCCTCATCCGAACAAAGCAGTCACAGTCCCTGTCCATTCTAATCGATGTTGAACAACAGTTACTGAAACACGAGTCAGTACCTAGATAACGCAAGGGAAACACACAAAGAATGTATTAACTAACCTGTACAAATGCCTAACGACTGCGCTACAATCTGCCTGAATTTACGATTACAGTGACTAAAACTCGAAATTACACCTCCTATACGAAACTCACAAGCAATTTAAGTAAGAATCTACGAAGTAACACTAAAGCGCGATGCTACAACTCTCAAATACCATAATACGCCCGAAAATTGTGAATTAAACAATGCAAGTACCCAAAAACACGCAAAGAAATTAAGAATTAAACTATGTAACAAATAAGTAAGCTAGGGGTATACGACTTGCTGCTGCAGCTGCTTATCCAACGGCGGCAGGGAGCACACTGGCTGTGACCAACCGACACTGACCGTTCAAAACAAAAACAGAAGACAGACGACTACGCGATTTTACACTATTCAGGTACTAAAGCGCGATGCTACAACTCTCAAATACTATAATACGCCCGAAATTTGTGAATTACACAATGCAAGAACCCAAAAACACGCAAAGAAATTAAGAATTAAACTATGTAACAAATAAGTAAGCTAGGGGTATACGACTTGCTGCTGCAGCTGCTTATCCAACGGCGGCAGGGAGCACACTTGTGAAAAGTAATCAGTTGCTTGATGCACCACATGATCCCATGGAACTTAACAGAATTTCTCTAAGCTTCTGCCGAGATATTACAATATCGGGAAAAGGTATGGATGACGTTAGTGGTTTTCAGAACCTGCTGCAAGGATTAGGCATTGAAACAAATGTAACTGAGCAGCAAAATGTAGTTAGCAGAATGAGATTTTCACTCTGCAGCGGAGTGTGCGCTGATATGAAACTTCCTGGCAGATTAAAACTGTGTGCCGGGCCGAGACTCGAGCTGTGAGGACGGGGCGTGAGTCGTGCTTGGGTAGCTCAGTTGATAGAGCAATTGCCCGCGTAAGGCAAAGGTCCCGAGTTCGAGTCTAGGTCCGGCACACAGTTTTAATTTGCCAGGAAGTTTCAAAATGTAGTTAGGTTCGAAGGTAAGCATGACGGGAATCACTGACGGAGGCGCAACCAGAGTTGGAGGCCTCAGTTTGGTCGCAGTAACAACCATGGTCGTGGTAATGACACACGTGGGCCTGGACCTTGGAGCCCACGGCGCAGTGATAAAGGCTGGAGACGCTTTAGGGGAGATCGACCAGGCCCGATAACGGTAATGTGCTGCAAACCACGAACGGGAGGTCAGTGGAGCCACACGATAATTCCCGAGCCAACAATATTAATGAAAGTAGGGATGCATGACTAACAGTGACATCGACGACGCAGAATGATGAAGCTTACGATGTCAACGCAATGTGCTTGGAACACGAAGACATCCGGGACGTGTTCCTAGAGGAAACAACACTAGTAAACTCAGTCAAGCGCCCCCACAGTCACCATAACAATTAACGAAATTCCTATTCCCTGTCTACTTGACAACGTCAACATGATAGCGGACTACTGCTGTATCATAAAAAGAGATGATCCCAAAGGAGTCCACAGCAGGAAAAGCAATAAAAGAAGCTTCGATAGAAAGCGAAAGCGTTATTATAAGGACTTATGAGATTAAAGAGAAATGGAAGTGTACTGGAAATGTAGTTTAGAACATGATTTATAAATAAAATAAAATTTTAGAACAGAAAAAATGTGATAAATTGCTTAAATTTTATTATTATACTCACAAATACTCCCTTTTTTGTGAGAAAACCTGACGTGATAGAAAAAAATGGATTGCAATTTTGAAATCAGCCTCATATCAAATTTCAAACAACTTTAAAAAAAAATATTTTTTGCAGACCTGTGTGATCATCGCCTGGTAAGATACTAGGTTGATTTTCGGGACGATGGCTGTTTAAATCCCCATCTGGCTATTCGGAATAAGGCTTTCCTTGTTCTCCTTAAATCACTGTGTGCTATTGCCCAGACGGTGCCTTTCAAAGGGCACCATTGATCTCCTTTTCTGTCTTCCCACAGTCTGAGATTGTACTCCATGTCTAACAATCCCATCGTCGATGTGACGCTTAAACCTAATCTTCCTTTCAATACTCACCCCTGTTTTGTGGAATATGGGAAGGAATGATGCATAAGGACTACGGCCCGTCTTGAAATGTATCATGACCTTTGACAGACTATGATGCTCCAACCATATCCTAACTTGTACAGTTGAAAATATTCGACAAACACAATCTGCAATGATACGTGTTTCTTAGTCGTGTTGTCATTCCCACATAACCCTCATTCAAGTCTTTTATACAGATTATTTGGAAGCTATTCCTTAAAAGCAATACGAGGGAACATTATATCAAAACTAATATATTTTAGTCATGGTATCTACGGTCTCTGACAGCAGTTTCTGATGCAAGAGATTTTTTACAATATAGGTGGATTAGCATCCTACACCCGGGCCGCTGAAACATGTCACTTCAAGGTCACTCCCCAAGCGCCGTAGAGTTGGCAGTATAACTAACAAACAAGAGAGGAGCGGAAGTTGCCGCGTCTTTTGAACCAGTAACAGCACCGAACAAAAGCTGGTTCCGGCGTCGACGCTACCACGTTTCTGGCTTCCGTGTAAACATTGTATGTTAGTGCGCGAACGCCTTCTGTTGTGTTACCGCCCCGACTACAGTTTTTGTTTGTTAAACAATTAAGCAGTCTTGCATATGCGGATGACTTAGTTGTGATGGCAAATTCGACTGAGAGTTTGCAAAGTAATATTTCAGAGCTAGATCAGAAATGTAAGGACTATGGTATGAAGATTAGCATCTCCAAAACGAAAGTAATGTCAGTGGGAAAGAAATGTAAACGGATTGAGTGCCAAATAGGAGGAACAAAGTTAGAACAGGTGGACCGTTTCAAGTACTTAGGATGCATATTCTCACAGGATGGCAACATAGTGAAAGAACTGGAAGCAAGGTGTGGCAAAGCTAATGCAGTGAGTGCTCAGCTACGATCTACTCTCTTCTGCAAGAAGGCAGTCAGTACCAAGACTAAGTTGTCTGTGCACCGTTCAATCTTTCGACCAACTTTGTTGTATGGGAGCGAAAGCTGGGTGGATTCAGGTTACCTTATCAACAAGGTTGAGGTTACGGATATGAAAGTAGCTAGGATGATTGCAGGTACTAGTAGATGGAAACAATGGCAGGAGGGTGTCCACAATGAGGAAATCAAAGAAAAACTGGGAATGAACTCTATAGATGTAGCAGTCAGGGCGAACAGGCTTAGATGGTGGGGTCATGTTACACGCATGGGAGAAGCAAGGTTACCCAAGAGACTCATGGATTCAGCAGTAGAGGGTAGGAGGAGTCGGAACAGACCGAGGAGAAGGTACCTGGATTCGGTTAAGAATGATTTTGAAGTAATAGGTTTAACATCAGAAGAGGCACCAATGTTAGCACTGAATAGGGGATCATGGAGGAACTGTATAAGGGGGGCTATGCTCCAGACTGAACGCTGAAAGGCATAATCAGTCTTAAATGATGATGATGATGATGATGATGAAACAATGTCACCAAAAAGATGTCGTTCACCAGGCGACAATCCGTTGCGCCGTGGAGTGCCATTAAATAGTCAGGCTTTGGAATTGCTAGGACGCCTGAGTTTTACGAGCAAGAAAAAGAATTTGTTTCTGTTCATGGGCATGCGTCGATTCCTGCCGATAAAATTTTAGAACGTACTTCGAAAACTCTAGGACTCAGTGAAAGAACAGTTATAAGGAAAGGGGCGCTACTTCAAAAAAGTGTGTTTTTAAGTACTCTGGTCAAGAAATGAAAGCAGCCTCATCCTGTTACGGATATTGATTCTTTCCAATCCGATGCAATTCGTCGGCACATATACGGATACTATAAAAGGAAAGAATTCCCCACAATGGCGAAGTTACTATTTTCTTTAAAAGAAAGTGAACTTTTCTCTGGGGGGAAAACGTCACTTAAGATGATATTAAAAGGTGTGGGCCTTCGTTTTAAAAAGTTAGATGGACGAAAACTGTTACTACAAAAAGCTCATGTCGTTGCAACTCGTACCATTTTCTTACTCAAAATTGTAGGAAAGGACATACACTCAGTCATATGGTTGGATGAAACCTGGATCAACGCTATAGAATCAGTTGAGAAATGCTGGACATATGATACTTCGAACAGCAGCGGTCATCAGCAACAGGAAGAGGATCCCCATTAACTGTGGCCCATGCAGGATCTTCAAACGGCCTTCTGCCTGAAGGACTTCTAGTTTTTTGATTGAAAAAAAAAACCAGTGACTGTCATGAGGAAATGGACCACCCACGGTTTCCACAGTGGTTTAAAAATTTGTTGCTCCAGTTTAGTGATGGTTGCAGGCGAGAGACATTGCTGCGGACATGAGCATGACAGAACTGCTGTTATACTCTCTCCTGAAACAAAATAAGCCTAAATACGTTGTAGATGAAATTACATGCGAACAGGGTCACTTTGTAATTAGGCTACCGCCTTATCACTGCCATTTTAATCCAACTGAATTGTTTTGGAGTGCAGACAAGGCGTTCATTAGAAGTAACAAGACTTTTACTATAACCGAAGTGGAAAGACTGAACGTGAAGGTCTTGCTACTGTAGTCACTACCTCATGTAGGAAAAAAGTAGATCATGTTGCTAAACTGATAAGAGAAGCACAGACTATAGATGGTGTTGTGTTGACAGAAGAGCCAACACCATGTTACAACTGGAGGCCGAAATCCACGCGTTTTAGCTCACGCAGTCTGGCGTGAGGAGGGAAGAACTATACTGACGTGAGGTCTCGAACATGACAAGGAATGAGAGTTCAGAAAGCGGACATAATTAGTTTGATACCTAACTTTAATCCATTAATGAGGAACGTCGCTCTTGACGGTACATGGTTCACAATATTATCTGCTCAGAAGACACTTAGTAACTGAATATGGCGCCTTGCTAGGTCGCAGCAAATGACGTAGCTGAAGGCTATGCTAATCTGTCGCCTCTGCAAATGAGAGCGTATGTAGACACTCAACCATCGCCAGCAAAGTCGGCTGTACAACTGGGGCGAGTGCTAGGGAGTCTCTCTAGATTAGAGCTGCCGTGTGGCGGCGCTCGGTCTGCAATCACTGATAGTGGCGACACGCGGGTCCGACGTATACTAATGGACCGCGGCCGATTTAAAGGCTACCACCTAGCAAGTGTGGTGTCTGGCGGTGACACCACAGATGGCATTATAAATGAAAACGAACAATTAATGATTTCTTTTGATGATTATGACGACGAAGACAACGGTTTTAGCGCCGATGCCGATGATAGAGAAGTAAAACTGGATCAAACTGCGCAACTGACATCGTAAATTGGTGAGTGTAAATGAATACAGAATTAATTCTTTTTCGCTCTGCACCCAGGTAGACTATGCGTGTTTTGCTTTATTTCTTTCCATGAATTTGGATAGCGTGTTATTTGGTATGCTCAGATTTACATTACTATACGACGTTTTACATGTAGTTATTACTGTAACAATATGGAACGACTTTTCATAGATATTGTCATTATCTTCGGGTGTTTTTATTTCCCGGTTTCATATACTATCAAACGCTTAGTATCCGTCGTCGTTCTATCCATTGTTAGGAAAACGTACTTTGTTGCACTTACGTACACTCCTGGAAATGGAAAAAAGAACACATTGACACCGGTGTGTCAGACCCACCATACTTGCTCCGGACACTGCGAGAGGGCTGTACAAGCAATGATCACACGCACGGCACAGCGGACACACCAGGAACCGCGGTGTTGGCCGTCGAATGGCGCTAGCTGCGCAGCATTTGTGCACCGCCACCGTCAGTGTCAGCCAGTTTGCCGTGGCATACGGAGCTCCATCGCAGTCTTTAACACTGGTAGCATGCCGCGACAGCGTGGACGTGAACCGTATGTGCAGTTGACGGACTTTGAGCGAGGGCGTATAGTGGGCATACGGGAGGCTGGGTGGACGTACCGCCGAATTGCTCAACACGTGGAGCGTGAGGTCTCCACAGTACAACGATGTTGTCGCCAGTGGTCGGCGGAAGGTGCACGTGCCCGTCGACCTGGGACCGGACCGCAGCGACGCACGGATGCATGCCAAGACCGTAGGATCCTACGCAGTGCCGTAGGGGACCGCACCGCCACTTCCCAGCAAATTAGGGACACTGTTGCTCCTGGGGTATCGGCGAGGACCATTCGCAACCGTCTCCATGAAGCTGGGCTATGGTCCCGCACACCGTTAGGCCGTCTTCCGCTCACGCCCCAACATCGTGCAGCCCGCCTCCAGTGGTGTCGCGACAGGCGTGAATGGAGGGACGAATGGAGACGTGTCGTCTTCAGCGATGAGAGTCGCTTCTGCCTTGGTGCCAATGATGGTCGTATGCGTGTTTGGCGCCGTGCAGGTGAGCGCCACAATCAGGACTGCATACGACCGAGGCACACAGGGCCAACACCCGGCATCATGGTGTGGGGAGCGATCTCCTACACTGGCCGTACACCACTGGTGATCGTCGAGGGGACACTGAATAGTGCACGGTACATCCAAACCGTCATCGAACCCATAGTTCTACCATTCCTAGACCGGCAAGGGAACTTGCTGTTCCAACAGGACAATGCACGTCCGCATGTATCCCGTGCCACCCAACGTGCTCTAGAAGGTGTAAGTCAACTACCCTGGCCAGCAAGATCTCCGGATCTGTCCCCCATTGAGCATGTTTGGGACTGGATGAAGCGTCGTCTCACGCGGTCTGCACGTCCAGCACGAACGCTGGTCCAACTGAGGCGCCAGGTGGAAATGGCATGGCAAGCCGTTCCACAGGACTACATCCAGCATCTCTACGATCGTCTCCATGGGAGAATAGCAGCCTGCATTGCTGCGAAAGGTGGATATACACTGTACTAGTGCCGACATTGTGCATGCTCTGTTGCCTGTGTCTATGTGCCTGTGGTTCTGTCAGTGTGATCATGTGATGTATCTGACCCCAGGAATGTGTCAATAAAGTTTCCCCTTCCTGGGACAATGAATTCACGGTGTTCTTATTTCAATTTCCAGGAGTGTATAAACGTTGATTGTAGCTTACAAATACAGAACGTACTTCGGAGTTGTGGGCGTGTGCGGTGGCGGCTATTGCAACCTCGCAGTCGCAGTTTAGCCAACCGCACGCGAGCTTCAAGTGACATTTTTCACCGGTCCGGGTACAAATACAGCAGTGGCATTCACAGAAACTGCCTGGACTCGCGACCTCTGTCCTGTATGCACGCGAGTACATCGTCCGACTATTGACTGTCGTCACCGTTCGAAGATTACTGGCATGGCACCGGCAGCGAGACCAATTCTACCGACGAGATATTGTGTTTCTAAAACGGTTTCATACACCGCCTGCTTCACATGCTGACACGAGAAGAAATCCAGATACGTGAGGTCATGTAACCTGGGTGGCCATTTCACAGGGCCATATCGGCCGATCCATTGATTCCCGAAGGTGGCTCTCAGATGATTCCTCACAGCAGTGCCGAAATAGGCTGGTGCCCCACAAGGCTGGACTTACATACTTTGTCCAACAATCAGAGCTGCATCCTCCAGTTGTTCTGGCAATCTGGCAACACACGTTCCATGGAGACGCGACTCATCGGTCCAGTCAACATACCACGAGGAATGCTGGGCCACACAATAACACAGAATCGCTGTTGTTGATCACGAGGTCGGTTACTTCATGGATTCACATGTGCTCAAAGATGCGAATTGTGGATATTCTAATGTCACTATACATTCTCAGTCAGCGACCCTGACATTGCAGTTTACGTCTGTACCTCCAACAACATATTCCCTGACATTGCAAGATGACTTCAGTCCATATGTTCCTCACCGAAACATATTTATTTTGATGTTCTCTACGTCCTATAGTCATCATCATCATCATCATCATCATCATTTAAGACTGATTATGCCTTTCAGCGTTCAGTCTGGAGCATAGCCCCCCTTATACAGTTCCTCCATGATCCCCTATTCCGTGCTAACATTGGTGCCTCTTCTGATGTTAAACCTACTACTTCAAAATCATTCTTAACCGAATCCAGGTACCTTCTCCTCAGTCTGCCCCGACTCCTCCTACCCTCTACTGCTGAATCCATGAGTCTCTTGGGTAACCTTGCTTCTCCCATGCGTGTAACATGACCCCACCATCTAAGCCTGTTCGCCCTGACTGCTACATCTATAGAGTTCATTCCCAGTTTTTCTTTGATTTCCTCATTGTGGACACCCTCCTGCCATTGTTCCCATCTACTAGTACCTGCAATCATCCTAGCTCCTTTCATATCCGTAACCTCAACCTTGTTGATAAGGTAACCTGAATCCACCCAGCTTTCGCTCCCATACAACAAAGTTGGTCGAAAGATTGAACGGTGCAAAGATAACTTAGTCTTGGTACTGACTTCCTTCTTGCAGAAGAGAGTGGATCGTAGCTGAGCGCTCACTACATTAGCTTTGCTACACCTCGCTTCCAGTTCTTTCACTATGTTGCCATCCTGTGAGAATATGCATCCTAAGTACTTGAAACCGTCCACCTGTTCTAACTTTGTTCCTCCTATTTGGCACTCAATTCGTTTATATTTCTTTCCCACTGACATTACTTTCGTTTTGGAGATGCTAATCTTCATACCATAGTCCTTACATTTCTGATCTAGCTCTGAAATATTACTTTGCAAACTTTCAATCGAATCTGCCATTACAACTAAGTCATCCGCATATGCAAGACTGCTTATTTTGTGTTCACATATCTTAATCTCACCCAGCCAGTCTATTGTTTTCAACATATGATCCATTAATAATATGAACAACAGTGGAGACAGGTTGCAGCCTTGTCTTACCCCTGAAACTACTCTGAACCATGAACTCAATTTACCGTCAACTCTAACTGCTGCCTGACTATCCATGTAAAGACATTTAATTGCTTGCAAAAGCTTGCCTCGTATTCCATAATCTTGTAGAACAGACAATAACTTCCTCCTAGGAACCCGGTCATATGCCTTTTCTAGATCTATAAAGCATAGATACAATTCCCTGTTCCACTCATAACACTTCTCCATTATTTGCCGTAAGCTAAAGATCTGGTCCTGACAACCTCTAAGAGGCCTAAACCCACACTGATTTTCATCCGATTGGTCCTCAACTAATACTCGCACTTTCCTTTCAACAATACCTGAGAAGATTTTACCCACAACGCTGATTAAAGAGATACCTCTGTAGTTGTTACAATCTTCTCTGTTTCCATGTTTAAAGATTGGTGTGATTACTGCTTTTGTCCAGTCTGATGGAACCTGTCCCGACTCCAAGGCCATTTCAATTATCCTGTGTAGCCATTTAAGACCTGACATTCCACTGTATTTGATGAGTACCGACTTAATTTCATACACCCCAGCCGCTTTATTGCACTGCAATCTATTGACCATTTTTTCCACTTCCTCAAATGTGATCCTATTTCCATCATCATTCCTATCCCATTCTACCTCGAAATCTGAAACATTACTGATTGCATTTTCACCTACATTGAACAACTCTTCAAAATACTCCCTCCATCTTCCCAAGGCATCCACAGGATTCACCAGCAGTTTTCCTGACCTGTCCAAAATACTTGTCATTTCCTTCTTACCTCCCTTTCGAAGACTGCTAATTACACTCCAGAATGGTTATCCAACAGCTTGACCCATAGTCTCCAACGTGTTTCCAAAGTCTTCCCACGATTTCTTCGTGGATGCTGCAATTATCTGTTTGGCTTTGTTTCTTTCTTCAACATAACTTTCTCTGTCTACCTGGGTTCTGGTATGTATCCATTTCTGATACGCCTTCTTTTTCTTTTTACAGGCTGCCTTGACTGTATCATTCCACCAAGCTGTTTGCTTCTTCCTACTTTTACACACTACTGTTCCAAGACATTCTTTAGCCACTTCTAGTACTGTGTCCCTGTACCTTGTCCATTCCTTTTCCAATGACTGTAATTGGCTACATTCAACTAACTGGTACCTTTCTGAGATCGCTGTTATGTACTTGTGCCTGATTTCCTTATCCTGAAGTTTCTCCACTCTTATCCTCCTACATATGGACCTGACCTCCTGCACTTTCGGCCTTACAATCCCAATTTCACTGCAGATTAGATAATGATCAGTGTCATCAAAGAATCCCCTGAATACACGTGTGTCCCTCACAGCCTTCCTGAATTCCTGATCTGTTATTATATAGTCAATGACAGATCTGGTTCCCCTGCCTTCCCAAGTATACCGGTGAATGTTCTTATGTTTAAAAAGGAGTTTGTGATTACTAAGCCCATACTGGCACAGAAATCCAAGAGTTGTTTCCCATTCCTGTTGGCCTCCATATCCTCTCCAAATTTACCCATAACCTTTTCATACCCTTCTGTTCGATTTCCAATCCTGGCGTTAAAATCACCCATGAGCAGAACACTGTCCTTGTCCTTTACTCTAACAACTACATCACTGAGTGCCTCATAAAAACTATCCGTCTTATCTTGATCTGTCCCTTCACAATGCGAATATACTGACACAATCCTAATTTTCTTGCTAGACACTGTCAAATCTATCCACATCAGTCGTTCGTTTACATACCTTATTGCAACTACGCTGGGTTCCATTTCTTTCCTGATGTAAAGCCCTACACCCCATTGTGCTATTCCTGCTTTGACTCCTGACAGGTAGACCTTTTTATTCTCCCACTTCCTCTTCTTTATCACCCCTTACCCGAATGTCACTAACAGCTAAAACGTCCAGCCCCATCTTACTTGCAGCCTCTGGCAGCTCTACCTTCTTCCCAGAGTAGCACCCATTGATATTAATAGCTCCCCATCTCATTACCATTTGTTTGCCAAGTGGTATCTTAGGAGTCCCTGGTTTGTCAGTTAGAGGTGGGACTCCGTCACCTCCAAAGGTCCGAGGCATTTTGCTCTGATTGTTGCCAGCATCATATTTTAAGTACCAGGGAAGCAGGTTGCTAGCCTTACTTGCCCCGAGTCCCATTGGGTTTTACCCCTAACGGCTGAGGGACTAACCGGTGGATTTGGTAGTCTTTGCTGTATGAGCACAAAGGTGACCACGACTCAGAATATGTCCGAGATGCCCAGCCTTATTCCAAAGTAATTGGTATCCCGACTGTCGGGACCACTTACTTGCCCACTCATACGTTGCCCGTGGTTCATGAACTAGGACATGACTACAGGAACCCACACCATGAACCACGTCCTATAGTAATTTGAAAGAATTGTTTCGGTACACTCGATAACCACACGGCGCGGACATTATGAAATTTAATGCCCAGTGTTCTGTGCGCAAATGTACAGATAAAGCTTCTAGGGTGGTAGTGCTGCAGTCTTGAAAGAAACCATACCTCGATACTTTCGTAGTGGACATTCTGGTTAATACGTTCTTAATAGAACTGTTCATTTGGTATGATGCAAAAGCTTCATAGAGAGGACACGTGTCGGGAGCTAATGAGTTTTTTAAACATTTTTTTTAACTACGGCATGTCAATTTCTTTGGCTGAATGTGCTTGTGCGAGGGTTATCTGCAAACAGTCTCTGAGTCGAAGTACTACTTTCAACTGAAGATCGAGATGGTTTATTGAATAGGCGCTATGTGCTGTTCGACAGACGCAGCCACTCAATGGCTGTAAAATCCGGGCTGCAGTAATTGCTTATCTGTCTGTCATCTCCGGCAATTAGGCTTGCGAGCGGAGCAGAACGGTACCTGCCACTCTCTCAGTTGCGTTTTAGATGGGAACTGTATTAGTTTTATGGTACACTTTGTATGTTACAAGTATTTTGGAAACGTACGACGATTTCATTTGTTCGTAATTATCCCTATTGTTTATCCCCATTCGTTTCTTACCGTATGCCAGTTTAATAGACTGCGTAAAGATCAGTCTTTTAGTTGCCTCCTTTATTAGTATTCGTGCATCATGACCTGACAGAATATTGCTTATTATTCTCGCAATACGCACTGAAACTGGTGAACAAACACTAGAAATTTAATCTGACGGGCCGGCTGGTGTGGCCGTGCGGTTCTAAGCGCGTCCGTTTGGAACCGCGTGACCGCTACGGTCGCAGGTTCGAATCCTGCCTCGGGCATGGATGTGTGTGATGTCCTTAGGTTAGTTAGGTTTAAGTAGTTCTAAGTTCTAGGGGACTGATGACCTCAGTAGTTAAGTCCCATAGTGCTCAGAGCCATTTGAACCATTTTTTTAATCTGACGGAGGACAGTTATCTATTTTTGGAAAATGTGTCAAAGAGTTTTATTTATATGTTTATTTATTCGTTATCTTGGCAAGATAAAGATCATCATTACTTGTACACAAAGAAATAATGAACTGAAATTTTAGAAAGTGGACATACAAATAATTACAGGTGTTACTATCTGAGTGACTGGTATCATGTTACAATAACTCAAATACAAAATGCAAAATAATTGTGTTGTATAAACAAAACGCAACTGAAGACTTTTTATTTCTTGAAAATGGTGATATTTGTAAATTTGCAGATTTTGAGGGACAGTTTCTCCAAATATGAATTCTTGCAAGTAAAGATATAAATGCTGTAATAAGCAGCTGAACTAAACAGCCATTTAATGTATATCAATCAGATACTTTATCGGTCCTCTGTGGACAGGTATTACGAACTTGGTTACTGAGGAGTCGACGAGGAAAGAAGTGAGACAAGTTAAAGCGGATCGGAGGAATACTTAACAGGGACGTTTCCCTGTATGTAGCAGCAACATAATCTTAGAAGAATGTTAGAGCTGAAAATTTCGGAAAATATCTTAGAGTGGTATCTTAGGGGGAAAGTTTATGCCACAAGCTGGATATGCCACTGCTTACAGTAAACCATGTGCGTCACTCGCTGCCATTTAGAGACTTTGCACTGGCCTATTAGCAATCTTTGTCTGAGGACTTAGTCTTCACTGAAGCGAGTCAGTGTTTCCTGCAGGCCTGTGTTTCAACCAATCTACGTCCTATTGACAGTCAGCTAGCGGTTCACAATCTCGGTTATTACCTCACGTATTTTAGTTTAACCCCCGCCCCCCCCCTCCCTTTAATTGCTTCGCTAGACATCGATATTATCTGTCGTCGTGTACCTTCTTTCGTTTCCTTTTTTACCAGTATGCTAATTCTGGGAATGTAAATATTCGATTTATAATAAACTGAGTCTGGAAAGAGCAATATTTCATTTCAGTAACCTGCTCATCATGATCATTTGAATTATAAAAAACCTCTGTGAGCTAATGATACGTAACATGGGTAGGAAGCCTTACAAGTTGACGACGCCTGCCAGGATCTTAATGGTTGAACCTAATGATATGCAGCCAGATAGGTAGAGTTTGCTTTCTAATATTTTGTTTCAGAAAGAGATTGTGAACAAATTAGTCTCGCGATAATGTTAAGGTGCTGGTGCGGTATGTACTATGTGATCAAAAATATCCAGACACCTGACTTACAAGTTCGTGGCGCCCACCATCGGTAATCCTAGAATTCAGTATCGGTTTGGTCCAGCCTTATCCTTGATGACAGTTTCCACCCTCGAAGGCATACGTTCAATCAGGTGCTGCAGGGTTTCGTGGAGAATAACAGCCCATTCTCCATGGAGTGCTGCACTGAGGAGAGATATCGATGTCTTTCGATTAGGCCTGGCACGAAGTCGGCGTTCCAAAACGTCCCAAAGATGTTCTATAGGATTCAGGTCAGGACTCTGTGTAGGCCAGTCCATTACAGGGATGTTATTGTCGTGTAAAAACTCAGCCACAGGCCGTGCATTATGAACAGGTGCTTGATCGTTTTGAAAGATGCAATCGCCATCCCCGAATTGCTCTTGAACAGTGGGAAGGAAGAAGGTGATTAAAACATCAATGTAGGCCTGTGCTGTGATAGTGCCATGCAAAGCCACAATGGGTGCAAGCCCCCTCCATGAAAAACACGACCACACAATAACACCACCACCTCCGAATTTTACCGTTGGCACTACACACGGTGGCAGATGTCGTGTACAGGGCATTCGCCATACCCACACCCTGACATCGGATCGCCACATTGTGTACCGTGATTCTTCCTCCACACAACGTGTTTCCACTGTCGAATCTTCCAGTATTTACGATCCTTACACCAAGCGAGGCGTCGTTTGGCATTTACTGTCATGATATGTGGCTTATGAGCAGCCACTCGACCATGAAATCCAAGTTTTCTCACTTCCCGCCTAAATGTCATAGTACTTGCAGTGGATCCTGATGAAATTCGGAATTCCTGTGCGATGGTCTGGATGGATGTCTACCTATTACACATTATGACCCTCTTCGACTGTCGGCGGTCTCTGTCAGTCAGCAGACGAGGTCGGCTTGTGCGCTTTTGTGCTGTACGTGCCCCTTCACGCTTCCATTTCACTATCACATCGGAAGAAGTGGACCTAGGGATGTTTTGGAGTGTGAAAGTCTCGCGTACAGACTTCTGACAATAGTGGCACCCAATCACCTGACCACGTTCGAAGTCTGTGTCTAATGACTTCTGAGGTCACTAATATGGAGTACGTGGCAGAGTAGGTGGCAGCAAAATTCACGTAATATGAAAAATGTATGTTTCTGGGGGTGTCCATATAATTTTGATCATATAATGTATGTACTATCTTTTCAGATGTTTAATTTATTGAATATTTGTGCTTTATGATTTCTACACCAAGTGTGTTCGTTGATTATTGGAGTTGACAATGATGTTGTGGATTTTTGAAGGTTTAATTTGCTGATCTGTTTATGCGTTTGAATAGCGAAGGTGTTCACTCTAGGTTCGTGTTTTGAGATGCTTGTTTGTATCTGGATGATAACTAGGATCAGGGCGAGAGTCGTTAATGCAAAGCGCGAAGTAGCAGGCTTTCTTAACAGGGAGAACCATCAGAGTATAGATCAGCACGAATCAGGAGACAAATGGCTCTGAGCACTATGGGACTCAACATCTTAGGTCATAAGTCCCCTAGAACTGAGAACTACTTAAACATAACTAACGTAAGGACATCACACACACCCATGCCCGAGGCAGGATTCGAACCTGCGACCGTAGCAGTCCCGCGGTTCCGGACTGCAGCGCCAGAACCGCTAGACCACCGCGGCCGGCGAATCAGGAGAGGAGGTGACTGTTTTCTCTATGGAGCAATCAGATTCAGAGGTAGCTAACAGGCGGGGTTAAGTGTCACGTTTAGAGATCTCTGAAATTGACAGTGAACTAAGCAGGGATGAATATATGAAAGACACATGTCATGTCGATGTAGTAGTTTACCGAAGAAACCCCTCAGTGATTGACGATACAAGGGCGGTCCCAGCTCTGAGAGAAAATAAAGGAAGTAGCAATGTGCTGGACAGTATCCTCGATTTTTTTTTTAGAAAAGAAGCAGAAGAAACGCACAGAGAAGCAGAAGAAAGGCGCAAAGGATCAGAAGAGGCAAAAAGAGTGGTTGCAGAATTTGAAGGCAAGTTAACACTAAGTATCAAGGATGTGTTAGGAGCGTTATTTACGCGCGAGAGACAAGCAGGCGAAGCAGAAGAGGTCGCAATAGAACCAAAAAAGGTCGCTCGTGTTGCTAGAATGGAGACAAGTGATGCACGGAAAGATGCTTTGTTGACCAAAAGTGTCACCTGTCAGACTCGAAAAATTCTTACCGTGATGCAGGAACAGGGACGCGAGATGATTCAGGAAACTGGGGAACAAATTTCACAGCACTCTAAGAAAATTAAGATGCTCGAAGACTAGCAGACGAAATTGTCACAGCTGGAGCAAGACTATGAGTATGTTGCCGAGCGACAAGTTGAGATCGTGAAGGATATTGCAGACACTCGTGGCCGTATAAAAAAGTTGGAAATACAGGACGCTAATAGACACATGTGGGACGAGCAAAATCAAAGACAAACGGAACGGGAGACAAGTAGTATTGGCACTCGCTCTCACGTTACTGAACCAGTAAATATCGTTGAATCTCAGCAGAGATGTACACTCCTGGAAATGGAAAAAAGAACACATTGACACCGGTGTGTCAGACCCACCATACTTGCTCCGGACACTGCGAGAGGGCTGTACAAGCAATGATCACACGCACGGCACAGCGGACACACCAGGAACCGCGGTGTTGGCCGTCGAATGGCGCTAGCTGCGCAGCATTTGTGCACGGCCGCCGTCAGTGTCAGCCAGTTTGCCGTGGCATACGGAGATCCATCGCAGTCTTTAACACTGGTAGCATGCCGCGACAGCGTGGACGTGAACCGTATGTGCAGTTGACGGACTTTGAGCGAGGGCGTATAGTGGGCATGCGGGAGGCCGGGTGGATGTACCGCCGAATTGCTCAACACGTGGGGCGTGAGGTCTCCACAGTACATCGATGTTGTCGCCAGTGGTCGGGGGAAGGTGCACGTGCCCGTCGACCTGGGACCGGACCGCAGCGACGCACGGATGCACGCCAAGACCGTAGGATCCTACGCAGTGCCGTAGGGGACCGCACCGCCACTTCCCAGCAAATTAGGGACGCTGTTGCTCCTGGGGTATCGGCGAGGACCATTCGCAATCGTCTCCATGAAGCTGGACTACGGTCCCGCACACCGTTAGGCCGTCTTCCGCTCACGCCCCAACATCGTGCAGCCCGCCTCCAGTGGTGTCGCGACAGGCGTGAATCGAGGGACGAATGGAGACGTGTCGTCTTCAGCGATGAGAGTCGCTTCTGCCTTGGTGCCAATGATGGTCGTATGCGTGTTTGGCGCCGTGCAGGTGAGCGCCACAATCAGGACTGCATACGACCGAGGCACACAGGGCCAACACCCGGCATCATGGTGTGGGGAGCGATCTCCTACACTGGCCGTACACCACTGGTGATCGTCGAGGGGACACTGAATAGTGCACGGTACATCCAAACCGTCATCGAACCCATCGTTCTACCATTCCTAGACCGGCAAGGGAACTTGCTGTTCCAACAGGACAATGCACGTCCGCATGTATCCCGTGCCACCCAACGTGCTCTAGAAGGTGTAAGTCAACTACCCTGGCCAGCAAGATCTCCGGATCTGTCCCCCATTGAGCATGTTTGGGACTGGATGAAGCGTCGTCTCACGCGGTCTGCACGTCCAGCACGAACGCTGGTCCAACTGAGGCGCCAGGTGGAAATGGCATGGCAAGCCGTTCCACAGGACTACATCCAGCATCTCTACGATCGTCTCCATGGGAGAATAGCAGCCTGCATTGCTGCGAAAGGTGGATATACACTGTACTAGTGCCGACATTGTGCATGCTCTGTTGCCTGTGTCTATGTGCCTGTGGTTCTGTCAGTGTGATCATGTGATGTATCTGACCCCAGGAATGTGTCAATAAAGTTTCCCCTTCCTGGGACAATGAATTCACGGTGTTCTTATTTCAATTTCCAGGAGTGTACTTACGTTTGTCCACCATGAGCGTGCAGAAATCATGCAGCGGGCCTCGCCACAGTAGCCGTGCAGTCACATAATTGCGTGGCCGTTAGAAGGTTCGATAGGCAAATTTATGATGGAAAAAGTGAAGTAAATGGCCTTAATAGTCGACGGGACGATGTTTCACAGAATATCGAACCCGTGAGAGTCACAGAGATGGGAATGAGCGCACACCCAACTGGAGACCAGGGTGACGACCGCAAACGTTTTATATCTGTGCAAATGTTTCAGAATTAAGGGGATTGTGGAAACATACTTAGTCCTAAAGCTTGGATAGATCAATATGACAAATCTTTGCCTCCTGCTTGGCCATTATGCTACAAGCTTCAGTTTATTTGTGGACACGTGGAGGGTTCAGTTGCGGTTACTATGAGAGATATTGCGGTCACCTGTCGATCATATCGGGAACTCAGAGAGGCACTGCTCGGAATATACTGGTCGAAACAGATGCAGGATAAGATCAAGCAGCGATATAATGACGTGCAAGGACCTGGAGTCATAAGGATTCTGAAGCCCAGTGAAACTTTCTGAGTCAATGGTAAAGAAGAATCAGTCTCTAGATTCACCACGGAGCTCAACAGCCATTATACGATTCTCTTATACGAAGCTCCCCTTCCAGTACCAACGAGTTCTAGCAGATAGATATAGAGACGACGTAGAGGCTTTTAAAAGTATTCCCCGAGAGCTGGAGTATGCCTATAAATCCCCGAAAGCAGAAGAACAAAAACACGACATGGAAAATAATAACAATTGGCCGTCTAGGAGACACAGTAATTGGAGAGACAGTCGGAACGGGCCCATCAGGTCAACAGCGTCACTTCGGGCCACCACCCAAAAAGACGAGAAACTGGAACGATTTTAATTGTGGGCGTAATTACAATAACCGACGTGATGATAGGAACTGGCGTGGGCAAATCTGGAGCAACCGACTAACAGAGAAAGTTGAAATTAGGCCCCCAACTACAAGGAAGAAGTATCGAAACGACCACCGAAGCGCAGGTGGCTACATAATGGAGCGGATTGGGCTAGAAATTTACGCGCACAAAACATCGGAGTGAGCCAGGTTGACTTGCAAGGGTACGAAGATGTAGGAAGATTGCTGTTAGAAGAGAAAGAGGAGACTATGCCAAACGATGTACATCACCCAATCGATGTCACATAGGAGGCTATTGCTAAAAGGCATGGTGGACAGCAGAAGCCGTTTTACAGCCATATCGGAATCAGCATTTTAAAGACGCTCTCGTAATCGATAATGGCCGAATCTGCCTCTCGAGAAAACGAGGACTACGGGAGCTTTAGTGGGCAAGCACTGAAGTCACATGGCAATCGCGACTCGAAGGTATATACAGGGCTATTACAAATGATTGAAGCGATTTCATAAATTCACTGTAGCTCCATTTATTGACATATGGTCACGACACACTACAGATACGTAGAAAAACTCATAAAGTTTTGTTCGGCTGAAGCCGCACTTCAGGTTTCTGCCGCCAGAGCGCTCGAGAGCGCAGTGAGACAAAATGGCGACAGGAGCCGAGAAAGCGTGCGTCGTGCTTGAAATACACTCACATCAGTCAGTCATAACAGTGCAACGACACTTCAGGACGAAGTTCAACAAAGATCCACCAACTGCTAACTCCATTCGGCGGTGGTATGCGCAGTTTAAAGCTTCTGGATGCCTCTGTAAGGGGAAATCAACGGGTCGGCCTGCAGTGAGCGAAGAAATGGTTGAACGCGTGCGGGCAAGTTTCACGTGTAGCCCGTGGAAGTCGAAGAATAAAGCAAGCAGGGAGCTAAACGTACCACAGCCTACGGTTTGGAAAATCTTACGGAAAAGGCTAAAGCAGAAGCCTTACCGTTTACAATGCTACAAGTCCTGACACCCGATGACAAAGTCAAACGCTTTGAATTTTCGGCGCGGTTGCAACAGCTCGTGGAAGAGGATGCGTTCAGTGCGAAACTTGTTTTCAGTGATGAAGCAACATTTTTTCTTAATGGTGAAGTGAACAGACACAATGTGCGAATCTGGGCGGTAGAGAATCCTCACGCATTCGTGCAGCAAATTTGCAATTCACCAAAAGTTAACATGTTTTGTGCAATCTCACGGTTTAAAGTTTACGGCCTCTTTTTCTTCTGCGAAAAAAACGTTACAGGACACGTGTATCTGGACATGCTGGAAAATTGGCTCATGCCACAACTGGAGACCGACAGCGCCGACTTCATCTTTCAACAGGATGGTGCTCCACCGCACTTCCATCATGATGTTCGGTATTTCTTAAACAGGAGATTGGAAAACCGATGGATCGGTCGTGGTGGAGATCACGATCAGCAATTCATGTCATGGCCCCCACGCTCTCCCGACGTAACCCCATGCGATTTCTTTCTGTGGGGTTATGTGAAAAATTCAGTGTTTAAACCTCCTCTACCAAGAAACGTGCCAGAACTGCGAGCTCGCATCAACGATGCTTTCGAACTCATTGATGGGGACATGCTGCGCCGAGTGTGGGGGAACTTGATTATCGGCTTGATGTCTGCCGAATCACTAAAGGGGCACATATCGAACATTTGTGAATGCCTAAAAAAACTTTTTGAGTTCTTGTATGTGCGTGCAAAACATTGTGAAAATATCTCAAGTAATAAAGTTATTGTAGAGCTGTGAAATCGCTTCAGTCATTTGTAATAACCCTGTATATCAAGAAGCCACATTTGGAGATCGATCCTGTAATCGTAATGGATTTCCTTAGTGAACAGAAGGCCATGCTAGACACTGGTAGAGGTGAGGCAGTCCTACATAAGGGACCCGAAATTCGATTTCAGTTTGAGGAGCAAGAAATTCAGGTGGAAATTCCAGACAATTGTCTTGAATTTAGTTTTTCCAAAAGAATGGAAGAAGAGGAAACGAGACTGACGCGCCATGATCGGGACTTCCATTTGGCAGGCACAGAATTACCGAGACAAGGAGTTAACGTTGCAATAGGGCAGAAAATTTACTCTGTACAAAACGTTGGAGAGAACGAGAGGGAAGAATTGTGTGATATTTTACTATAGAACGGAGAGGTATGTTTTGGTTGGCAGGAGAGCCAACACCGTGTTACTAGAGGAGGCCGAAAGGCACGCGTTTTAGCTCACGCAGCCTGGCGTGAGGTCTGGAACAGGACAAGGAAATTAGAATTTAGAAAAACGGACGTAGCTGGTGGAATACTTAATTTTAATCCGTTAATGGTGAACGTCGGTCTTGACGGTACATGATTCAATATCAATAGTAACTGATAATGGTGCATTGCTAGGTCGTAGCAAAGGACGTAGCTGAAGGCTATGCTAAGCTATCGTCTCAGCAAATGAGAGCGTATTTTGTCAGTGAACCATCGCTAGCAAAGTCGGTTGTACAACTGGGCCGAGTGCTAGGAAGTCTCTCTAGACCTGTCGTGTGGCGGCGCTCGGTCTGCAATCACTGATAGTGGCGACACGCGGGTCCGACGTATACTAACGGACCGCGGCCGATTTAAAGGCTACCACCTAGCAAGTGTGGCGTCTGGCGGTGACACCACAAGGTATTCATACCAAAACCTGACACAATAAAGGACTTTCTGTGGTGTCACCGCCAGACACCACACTTGCTAGGTGGTAGCAGATCAAAACGAAAATTTCTGTTTCGACACTGACAATGTTGAGTGTTTATGGAAAAAGTTCAAGGCAATCGTAAAATGCGTTTTAGACAGGTACGTGCCGAGTAAAACTGTGAGGGACGGGAAAAACCCACCGTGGTACAACAACAAAGTTAGGAAACTACTGCGAAAGCAAAGAGAGCTTCACTCCAAGTTTAAACGCAGCCAAAACCTCTCAGACAAACATAAGCTAAACGATGTCAAAGTTAGCGTAAGGAGGGCTATGCGTGAAGCGTTCAGTGAATTCGAAAGTAAAATACTAGGTACCGACTTGACAGAAAATCCTAGGAAGTTCTGGTCTTACATTAAATCAGTAAGTGGCTCGAAACATCATGTCCAGACACTCCGGGATGATGATGTCATTGAAACAGAGGATGACAAGCGTAAAGCTGAAATACTAAACACCTTTTTCCAAAGCTGTTTCACAGAGGAAGACCGCACTGCAGTTCCTTCTCTAAATCCTCGCACCAACGAAAAAATGGCAGACATCGAAATAAGTGTCCAAGGAATAGAAAAGCAACTGGAATCACTCAACAGAGGGAAGTCCACTGGACCTGACGGGATACCAATTCGATTCTACACAGAGTACGCGAAAGAACTTGCCCCCCTTCTAACAGCCGTGTACCGCAAGTCTAAATGGAACAGAAGGTTCCAAATGATTGGAAAAGAGCACAGGTAGTCCCAGTCTTCAAGAAGGGTCGTCGAGCAGGTGCGCAAAACTATAGACCTATATCTCTGACGTCGATCTGTTGTAGAATTTTAGAACATGTGTTTTGCTCGACTATCATGTCGTTTTTGGAAACTCAGAATCTATTATGTAGGAATCAACATGGATTCCGGAAACAGCGATCGTGTGAAACCCAACTCGCTTTATTTGTTCATGAGACCCAGAAAATATTAGATACAGGCTCCCAGGTAGATGCTATTTTTCTTGACTTCCGGAAGGCGTCCGATACAGTTCCGCACTGTCGCCTGATAAACAAAGTAAGAGCCTACGGAATATCACACCAGCTGTGTGGCTGGATTGAAGAGTTTTTAGCAAACAGAACACAGCATGTTGTTATCAACGGAGAGACGTCTACAGACATTAAAGTAACCTCTGGCGTGCCACAGGGGAGTGTTATGGGACCATTGATTTTCACAATATATATAAATGACCTAGTAGATAGTGTCGGAAGTTCCATGCGGCTTTTCGCGGATGATGCTGTAGTATACAGAGAAGTTGCAGCATTAGAAAATTGTAGCGAAATGCAGGAAGATCTGCAGCGGATAGGCACTTGGTGCAGGGAGTGGCAACTGACCCTTAAACATAGACAAATGTAATGTATTGCGAATACATAGAAAGAAGGATCCTTTATTGCATGATTATATGATAGCGGAACAAACACTGGTAGCAGTTACTTCTGTAAAATATCTGGGAGTATGCGTGCGGAACGATTTGAAGTGGAATGATCATATAAAATTAATTGTTGGTAAGGCGGGTACCAGGTTGAGATTCATTGGGAGAGTCCTTAGAAAATGTAGTCCATCAACAAAGGAGGTGGCTTACAAAACACTCGTTCGACCTATACTTGAGTATTGCTCATCAGTGTGGGATCCGTGCCAGATCGGGTTGACGGAGGAGATAGAGAAGATCCAAAGAAGAGCGGCGCGTTTCGTCACAGGCTTATTTGGTAACCGTGATAGAGTTACGGAGATGTTTAACAAACTCAAGTGGCAGACTCTGCAAGAGAGGCGCTCTGCATCGCGGTGTAGCTTGCTCGCCAGGTTTCGAGAGGGTGCGTTTCTGGATGAGGTATCGAATATATTGCTTCCCCCTACTTATACCTCCCGAGGAGATCACGAATGTAAAATTAGAGAGATTAGAGCGCGCACAGAGGCTTTCAGACAGTCGTTCTTCCCGCGAACCATACGCGACTGGAACAGGAAAGGGAGGTAATGACAGTGGCACGTAAAGTGCCCTCCGCCAAACACCGTTGGGTGGCTTGCGGAGTATAAATGTAGATGTAGAATCGGCCGCGGTCCGTTAGTATACGTCGGACCCGCGTGTCGCCACTATCAGTGATTGCAGACCGAGCGCCGCCACACGGCAGGTCTAGAGACACTTCCTAGCACTCGCCCCAGTTGTACAGCCGACTTTGCTAGCGATGGTTCACTGACAAATTACGCTCTCATTTGCCGAGACGATATTTAGCATAGCCTTCAGCTATGTCATTTGCTACGACCTAGCAAGGCGCCATTACCAGTAACCATTGATGCTGTAAAACAAGTACCGTCAAGAGCGATGTTCCCCAATTATGGATTAAAGTTAAGTATTCCAGAAGCTACGTACGTTCTTTGCTACTATAAATTACTTGACCTGTTCCAGACCTCACGCCAGCCTGCGTGAGCTTAAATGCGTGCCTTTCGGCTTCGTGTCATAGTGGTTTGGCTGTCTTGCCCAGCCACAACACTGCCAGTACCGATTTCGAGTGAGGGAAAACCGTCGACTTTTCGTGCCTGTGTAAAATGTCCCGCTTGCATGTAGACATCGCGTATTTTTAGAAATTCGGAGAATGTTGGGAAACGAGAGTATGGAGCCTGCAATGTCTACGTACAACAGCAATCTACGTATAGTAAAAAGGAAGGATGGTTCCATTCGACCGGTGCTGGACTACCGTTAGATAAAGATACTTATTGACCCAGAGACAGAAAGGCTTGAGAAATTAGGGGAGTTATTGCCGAATTTCTGTGTGGTGTCAGTTTTCTCAGTACCAGTAGCACCAAAAGAGTTACCCACGACATTCTTGTTGAACTTGAAACATTAAAAACTATAAAATCAATCGGCGTCCACCATGTCAGTCACACAAAATGTTTCATAGAATAAGAAAGAGTGTGAAAGATGGGATTTTTTGCTATTATGGTAAACTGAATAGTCATATGGTACGTTGCAATGTAGATTATCATTGGACGATCTTGTATGGGAACAAAAAGAGTTGAGGTTTCTCCTTAGAGCACCGTGGCTAAGAATGTGTAATTGTGTCATTTGCACTAAATTCAGCATTATAGTTGTGAGTTGTGGCTTACTAGATTGTCCGATGGAGATAGAGAAAAGAAACAGCTAGGTGGCAGAAATCAGAATCTGACTTCACTCTTGTTACTTTTGTGGAGAGATGATTCGGGAATGTGAACCGCACCATTACATTCTGCTTACATTGCGTGTTAAATGAGGGAATTTGTTGCCCTCATCCACATTCCGTGTTCCAAACTGCTTAGCTTCCGTGTCTTCGTCGTCTTTCTGATGAGAGACGGCGTTGTGTTCCTTTTGTGTCGTTGCGTTTGGCCACGTCACTAAGTGTTCTGCTTTAGATTTTAGTGGGCGTCATCGGTGTGTGTGTACCAGAGACGTGCGTATTATTCGGGAGATAAGCAACAAGGGCTAGATTTCGCCGTTTATTGCTGATAGTCAATGCGTTAGGTATTTTGTTTGGTGGCAATGTATTTGGCCACACAATTGATGCGCTGTGCCTCGGTTTTTTCTCTCGTGTGTGTTTTGATGTATCAGCGGTATTGGAAAGCATTATTACTCGAGGCAAGACTAAAGGGCTTGGTCCCCGCAAGGATAGCGGTCCGACTCCATTTTTGCTGTGAGAGATATCTCTGAACGTCCTACGTCTTAGCACGTGTGCAAGGCGGTCGCACTCTCGCTCTCTCTCTCCCTATGACGTCATTTATCGCGCATAGGGTGCAGGGCGCCATTAATTCTGGCCGCATGAGACGGAGGAGGAAAAAAATAGGTCGACCAAGAAGAGGAATATGACGGTTTGGTTCCCATGGAAGGAGCAGCATTTAGTGTAGTGCACAAATGAAGACCGTCATGCTTGTAATGTCTGATCGCTGTATTTTATCTCACTGAATTGGAAATCTGAAGCATTTGTTTAGTATGGCATTGTGACCAGAATGAGATTTTCACTCTGCAGCGGAGTGCGCGCTGATATGAAACTTCCTGGCAAATTAAAACCGTGTGCTGGACCGAGACTCGAACTCGGGACCTTTGCCTTTCGCGGGCAAGTGCTCTACCAGCTGAGCTACCCAAGCACGACTCACGCCGCGTCCTCCCAGCTTTACTTCTGCCAGTACCTCGTCTCCTACCTTCCAAAGTTTACAGAAGCTCTCCAGCTGGTAGAGCAGTTGCCTGCGAATAGCAAAGGTCCCGAGTTCGAGTCTCGGTCTGGCACACAATTTTAATCCTCCAGGAAGTTTCATGGCTTTGTGAGTTTCAGAAACAAAAATCGGGGGGGGGGGGGGGGGGGCATGATGAGCAAATCGTCAGCTTATATGCAAATGGGCCCTTTAATGTCGTTGCCACATTATACATCCACCTTAGTCGGTAACTGTGAACTGAATAATAAGAGGTAGGAGTTGAAGTAGACCAGACCCTTCGAGGGTAATTATAAAATGTAGATTTACGATTTTTTATGTGTGCCTATCTTGTTCACAGACGGACCAAGGCAATCATCTGGTCTTGCCAAAGAAAGACAACGATGAGTTGGTGAAAAGAGGGGAACGTGCGTAATTGGAATCCCATCTAATACTTCTTCTAGAGGATTTTGTGCATGTTGTCATGCTTCATGGTCGGAGGAACTATACTTTTTATTCATGGTGAAGACACTAACGCTTCAATGCGGTGATGCGTAGGATATTGGCTTGTTAGGTTGGGGTCATTTTGACCCATATTGGGCTAGTAGGTAGAGGTACTCTGACACCACGCACAGTTAATCCCACATCACATTTTTATTTTTAGTATTATTCCTTGTTTGATGTAAAACTTTCGCGCAAATCCTAGAAATACCTGTATGTATTTTATTCTACCTTAAGAAATTTATTTGTCAGTATTCGACGTGTAATCATCTATGTAACGTACATGAGTTGTAAGATACCGATCGCTTGTGCGGCATGCAATGAATTTGTCCAGGCAGCGCTCAGAGGCCTGGTGACACGAGATGTCAACACACGAGGGAGAGAGGAATGAGGCAAGTATCTCAAAGGGCGAAGACGAGTTGACACGCAGAGGCCTCTGCAAAAACAGTCCTCCTAGAGGGTGGATGGCCGCGGTTCAACGTGGCCAGCCTGTTGAGGGACTTCCACAGCCACGTGCCGAACCGGCTCACCGGCAGATCCTCATCTGCGACTAAGAAGAGATCGCCTGACGTGCGTGAGGGTGGCGAGACACGCTTCTTCCCTTTCACCACGAGAGAGAACGGTGGGCAGTGACCAGGCAGAGGTGTAATGTAGACCGGTTTCCCTATTAAAGGCCTACTTTAGGAGCGGAGGCTAGGATGATGTGAAGAGAGACACAGCATTACATCCTTACACCGAGCGTGTGTGTAAGCTACCATTCGGTCAGCCTGTAACTGTCTGACCTAGGAACAGAATTCATATAGTATCCAATTTTCTCCTTGGGAGAACTGCGCCATTTATCGGCCATAACGATATTTTTTTTTATCACCAGTATCAACAGACCTATCACATTGTATGGTAGTATCCTGAACCTCAAGAACTATTCCAGCCACCCACTGCCTATCTGCACGTACAGGAGACATTCCTTCTGCATGGGGGCTTAATTATTTAAATATTATGCAAATAATTTTACTGTCTGTCCGGTTACGCAGTCTCGTAACCGGTTGGCCCTGACTGGTATTAGTACGCAATCTGACTGCTTAAAATAACAACAAACAATGAAAGAAAACTTCCGTTAACACAATTAATTAATTAAGTCCCCAGCAACTATAAAAGCTACGAAACAACAAAACACAAGTATAACTGTTCTGTGTGTGGGAGTGTGATTCAACGTACTCATCTGGCACGGTTCTTCCTCAATGAGACAAGATATTTTAAACACCATTTATATTGAAGTAAATAAAAAAAAACAGAAATACTATAATTGCACATAGAAACCAGAAATACAGTCTAATACAAGAACACGAGCCAGATGCTTTGTTGACTGAACCTGTGAGCAAGAGGCATTATTGTTTAAGACATTGAAATAATAAAAAAAGGAATTTTTTACCTTCATATATATTGACGAAAAGCACACTCTGATCATTACAACATCCACTATCCTACAATATCTGGTGTCTAGTCCATCAAAACAATATGACAACATCTGAACAGGCACTCTCCATGGGAACTTCTCAACAACGACACGCTACTGCAACATCTCCACAAGCACTCTCTGCCACCGCTTCTCGACAAGAACTGCGTACCACCGCTTCTGAACAAGCACTGCCTGTGGAGGCGGCTGAATAATACTCTTTGGCGCAATCTCTGGCGCTGTGACTCAGTGTAGCCACCTTTCACTTCCCACTGTCATCTGAAAGTTGAAAGAAATACTAATCTCCCAGACAAGACCGGTTGGTTCAAATGGCTCTGAGCACTATGGGACTTAACATCTGTGGTCATCAGTCCCCTAGAACTTAGAACTAATTAAACCTAACTAACCTAAGGACATCACACTCATCCATGCCCGAGGGAGGATTCGAACCTGCGACCGTAGCAGTCGAGCCGTTCCGGACTGAGCGCCTAGAACCGCTAGACCACCGCGGCCGGCCCAGACAAGACCGATGACATGATAATGAAATAACAAGCCCTCAGTCACAGCATTGTTAAAGAGGCCCTTATACCGAGCCTTCCGTGCTGCCTTGTAAATAGTCGACCTCGCTGCTTGCTGAAGTAACGTGTGGCCCCGCCTTCGCGGAGAGCCCTACGGTCCTGTCAAGCCGATTCCCACGACTGAAGGAAGGATGTCCGGCATTGCTTACGAATGTATCACACTCCGTGGTACATCCACAGATAATCTTGTTTCTACCTGTGAGATATGCACTCTCCCTTCGACACCGCATCCAGACACAACTTCATTCGACTACCGGAAGTAAGTGAGATATAAAAAAAGTTTACTATGTTATGTGAACGAGTGACGAAAACCTCATTCAGAATGAGGTTTTCGCTCCGCAGAGTAGTGTGCGCTGATATGAAACTTCCTGGAAGATTAAAACTGTGTGCCGGACCGAGACTCGAACTCAGGACCTTTGGCTTCCACTGGCAAATGCTCTAGCATCTGAGCTACCCAGGCACGACTCGTGCCTCGTCCTCACAGCTTTACTTCCGCCAGTACCTCGCCACCTACTTACCATACTTTACAGAAGCTCTCCTGGCTCGCAGGAGATCTTCTGTGATGTTTGGAAGGTAGGAGACGATGTACTGGCGGAAGTAAAGCTGTGAGGACGGGGCGTGAGTCGCGCCTGGGTAGTTTAGATGGTAGAGCACTTGCCAGCGGAAGGCAAAGATCCCGAGTAGGAGTCTCGGTCCGGCACACAGTTTTAATCTCCCAGGAAGTTTCGAAAACCTCTTTGTCAGTAACGTTTATCTGCATGCCTAGGAGACTGATGTGACAGCGATCGACAGGTATCAATTTTTTGGAACGGTCTGTGTTAACTACGACGTAAACATGTTGTCTCGTATGTAAATCTTGTTCTTAGCCTATCGCATCTACGCTTTTCTTCTCACATGCGACACAGTGACAGATGATGTACACATGTCATATTCACTATTCTTTACACTGCTTGGTAACTTATTGTTCGTTATTTTACTGCAAGATATGTGTGTATATATGGATCTACAGCAGTGTCTTTTTGAAAGTATTTGGTATGAAAGGAACTTCAGTCAATGAGAAATTTTGTACTGATTTGGATTTTTAATGCAGATCATTGTCAAAGGTGTTCAGTATTTTTGTAAGTGTAATACATACGATTGTACTCGAATAATTATAACACTGACCACCACAAGTGAGTGAGTGTTGCTCTACTGCACACATCCGTGTTCCCATTTAATTTTGACTGCCAACAAAAAGGTAAGTCTGTTAGAAGTAGTTATTGTGTCCAGAAGATCCATTAATTTATTCGTTGCAGATTCTTACATTGCCTTCAACCCATGTGTTCAGAGAGTATGCGTGAAAATGATAAGTCTACCTTTTTCACGCACCAGGTTTTTCTCTTTCGGAGAACGAGTTATTGTACCGGTGCTTGGGAGGAAACACACAAAATTCAAATGAAAGTTTGAACGCGTGTGTTTGGAAGTTATTCCCCAAGCATTTGCATTCTGGAGGGAAGACTGAGGAGATTGCGACTTTCCTGGCAGTCAGCAGCTTCAACGAAAGCTATTCAGCAATTCTGAAGACCATGACAACGATGGACGTCACCCTGGGACCCTATTCGACGCAGTTCGCCAAGCATTCAGATTCAAGCGGCCGAAAACCGCTTGTCACCGGCCGTACGAGCGGCTCCGGAGCAGCGCAGAATGGCCCAGATCGAGCAGAACGCCCTCTATGAGGAAGAGGAAGGACTAGTTTAGTGGCCCGGAATAGCAGATTGAAAGTAAGTTGCATGATATTGCATTTATATGTGGTCAAAACTTCAATCGCGTTTTTCTCGAAATGACCTTTTTTTTTTTAATCATGCGGTATGGTAACTTCAAATCTACTTAACCGATTGGCATGATTCTTTGTTTCCGACGAACCTAACTAAATTCTCTAGGAATTGTACCACTTTTATTCCGATCCATCAACTATAAATATTTTTACTTGGCCGGCAAAGACGTAAAATCGATGAAAAACAAAAAGCAATTTATTTCAAATGGCAGCCATTTTGTTTCCTATGGTCCAAATAACTTAAGCGAGGTACAACTCCTAAAGAATCTTATATACACTCCTGGAAATGGAAAAAAGAACACATTGACACCGGTGTGTCAGACCCACCATACTTGCTCCGGACACTGCGAGAGGGCTGTACAAGCAATGATCACACGCACGGCACAGTGGACACACCAGGAACCGCGGTGTTGGCCGTCGAATGGCGCCAGCTGCGCAGCATTTGTGCACCGCTGCCGTCAGTGTCAGCCAGTTTGCCGTGGCATACGGAGCTCCATCGCAGTCTTTAACACTGGTAGCATGCCGCGACAGCGTGGACGTGAACCGTATGTGCAGTTGACGGACTTTGAGCGAGGGCGTATAGTGGGCATGCGGGAGGCCGGGTGGACGTACCGCCGAATTGCTCAACACGTGGGGCGTGAGGTCTCCACAGTACATCGATGTTGTCGCCAGTGGTCGGCGGAAGGTGCACGTGCCCGTCGACCTGGGACCGGACCGCAGCGACGCACGGATGCACGCCAAGACCGTAGGATCCTACGCAGTGCCGTAGGGGACCGCACCGCCACTTCCCAGCAAATTAGGGACACTGTTGCTCCTGGGGTATCGGCGAGGACCATTCGCAACCGTCTCCATGAAGCTGGGCTACGGTCCCGCACACCGTTAGGCCGTCTTCCGCTCACGCCCCAACATCGTGCAGCCCGCCTCCAGTGGTGTCGCGACAGGCTTGAATGGAGGGACGAATGGAGACGTGTCGTCTTCAGCGATGAGAGTCGCTTCTGCCTTGGTGCCAATGATGGTCGTATGCGTGTTTGGCGCCGTGCAGGTGAGCGCCACAATCAGGACTGCATACGACCGAGGCACACAGGGCCAACACCCGGCATCATGGTGTGGGGAGCGATCTCTTACACTGGCCTTACACCACTGGTGATCGTCGAGGGGACACTGAATAGTGCACGGTACATCCAAACCGTCATCGAACCCATCGTTCTACCATTCCTAGACCGGCAAGGGAACTTGCTGTTCCAACAGGACAATGCACGTCCGCATGTATCCCGTGCCACCCAATGTGCTCTAGAAGGTGTAAGTCAACTACCCTGGCCAGCAAGATCTCCGGATCTGTCCCCCATTGAGCATGTTTGGGACTGGATGAAGCATCGTCTCACGCGGTCTGCACGTCCAGCACGAACGCTGGTCCAACTGAGGCGCCAGGTGGAAATGGCATGGCAAGCCGTTCCACAGGACTACATCCAGCATCTCTACGATCGTCTCGAATAGCAGCCTGCATTACTGCGAAAGGTGGATATACACTGTACTAGTGCCGACATTGTGCATGCTCTGATGCCTGTGTCTATGTGCCTGTGGTTCTGTCAGTGTGATCATGTGATGTATCTAACCCCAGTAATGTGTCAATAAAGTTTCCCCTTCCTGGGACAATGAATTCACGATGTTCTTATTTCAATTTCCAGGAGTGTACTTTGCTAACGTCAACTCAATTTTGATTTCAGACGAGCCGGCTGACCTGTGACATACCGCGCGTGGAGGTCTACATCGAAATTTGTTTCGTTCCGAAGGCAATTCCGCCTTTGTTCTTCGACATTTCCGGTCGAAAAAAATTACAGTTTGTAGAGGAAATATCAATAAACATTTTGACCAAATTTGACATTGATATCTATAACACATCCTGAGAAAATATTCTCAAAGAACATACTTTTTTCGGGCCAAAGATAGTAAACCTCCCCTTAATGCAACTTTGTTTCCGTTAAACATTTCACTGAGCGAGTAGAGAAGTATGTAATGTAACAAAGTTCCTTTCATAATCCCGTCTTTTTCTTAATACGGACTCACGGTACTGATATTTCCTCTGAGACCTCTTTCTGAAAATGCTGAGAACGTATGCTATTATGTGTGGTCGGCTTTCAATCTTTCCTTCTCACAACGACCCAGAGAGCTTTTCCAGTTGCATTTATTGAACATCTGAAGTCAAATGACCGAAATACACAATCAAAAGAAATAGTGACATTTCTCAGCGCGGATCGCAGTGAGGTGTGCACGAAGCGAGGCAGTGAGGTTCTGTAAGGTACCGAGAGGGATCTGGATGGCTCTGAGCACTATGGAACTTAACATCTGAGGTCTTCAGTCCCCTAGAACTTAGAACTACTTAAACCTAACTAACCTAAGGACATAACACACATCCATGCCCGAGGCAGGATTCGAACCTGCGACCGTAGCGGTCACGCGGTTCCAATCTGAAGCGCTTAGAACCGCACGGCCACACCGGCCGGCAGGGATCTGGAGCAATGCGGACTCCAGAGACGTGACCGGATGCTCTAGTTTCCGCAGTTGCGTATATACGGCGCGAACAGCCCGATAGAACTTGCCCCACAGATCCACGATTAGGTTTAAGTCCAGCGAGTTTACTGGCCACGGTATTACGGTAGACTCATGCAGGTGCTCTTCGAACCACGCACGTAACACTGCGACCTGTGTGAAAAGTTGCATTGTCCTGCTGGCATATACCATCACGGCGATGAAAAACATATTGCATATGGAGTTTGACATGGTCTCCAAAGATAGATGCATATTTGTGTTGCTTCATTCTGCCTTCCAGTATAACGACATTGCCCATGGAATGTCTCCGGCCTGGGGCCCTATTCTGTATCGTTCATACCGATCGGTGTAGAAGGTTAGTATCGGTAGTGACGTCATTTTCGGTTCTTCATCGAATAATCCTATTCAGCAAGCTTCTGAGACCTGTTAGCGAACGGTCCTCCCACCGATTTTACGACAATTGTACCGAGAGGTTTTGGATTTCGGTGTGGCCCTGTCGATCGGTAAGCTGTGGTTTATGTACACTTATAATTTGTTATTTTAAAGACATTAAGCGGTTTTAGCTTTGGATTTAGTGATTGTATTAGTAAAGAATCACCAATTCATAATAGACTATTTTCCTTTGTTAGAGATATGGTTAGGTTAGGTTGTTACTGTGAATGATTACATCCAAAAAAAGTTTACGGTCAATAGTCTCTCAAAGTACGTGTTATTTTTATGCAAATAAGATATTAAAGATCATTTAACAACAAGACATCGGTTCTGCTTACTTATATTACGTGAGTGTGAACTGACGTTACTAGTGTATTTGTGTACTTTTTCCGACAAATGGTTTACCTAGTAATTATCGAAACGTGTTTACAACTTTCAAGTAACAATGGAAAGCAATTATGTGAAGCCTGATATTGGAAACGCTGCTAACTATCACGCATTTATGATTTATGCAGCACCGTTTGGCAACGAAGTCAGCCTACGTTCCTCAACCCAATAGTACAAGAATTGAGTAATGCGTCTCCGTTAGCGCGCGGGACTGCGATGCGGATGGGTGCAAAAATTTTTTTTCCTCTTCGTATATGCAACACGTTCTGAGACATTGTTATTCATGTAAGTTAAGATTTTTCTGCAATATTTGTTATTACTTACACATGAGACCGCACTTCTTCAGTAATGATTTCGTGATTTCTGTGTGTTTAAAAAACGAAATATGAAATTGCTGGAGATGAAGTTGCTGTGAGTGAAACAACTGACAGTGAACTTTATATTTTTTCTTGTCAGAAATAATTCACCATTTTTTTCCGAATATGCAGCGATTTCCGAGTATGCGGTTAGGTAGGAATCTAAGAGCACAACTTAAATTACTGGGAATGTAACTAGCAGCAGTCATCTTCATAATCTTGGTTGTCACAAGTATTTATCTGCGATCGAATCGTCAACAACAGTAGACAGAGATGAAAGATCTCCGCTGTAATATTTGAAGACTGTAGCAGCATATACGAAACATTTTCATTCATGACATGCATGTAATAAACTTCGACGAACTGCAGGAGCTCTCGAAAATGCGTTTTTTCAGTTTTGTTTTTAAGACCCAAATCGTTGACGTATCATATAGGGAAGTGGGCCAGTTAATCATCTGGATGTCTAGGAGCGAGTTAAGCCACATTCTGTTTATCTTCTTATTCTTTGAAACTCTCGGAATTAATTTTTAGGGTGTTTTTATAGATGTACAATGTGGTACTACATACTATTCCTAACTCATTTTCCGAAATGTAAAATCCAAGACACGATCTCAGTGTGAATAAGATGACATAATGCGGCATTTACGACAATCTGCAGAATACAGTCAAAATTCTATCGTTATTATGCATGCATGGAAACACGCAGGCAGTGAAGCTGTAAGAATTTCTATGCATTTCAGCTGAGAATCATGGAAATGAATACACTGCGCCTGATACTGTTAAGGAGGCGGCAAGAGCGATGAAGGTGGCAAGTCAGTTCGATGGAATGCGGCGTCATATGTTATGGCAACGTAAACGCAGTTTTCGGTACTTCGAAGAATAGCGCGCCTGTGTCGTCTGCTAACCGCTTTGTGTTCATGGCGCTGTGCGCGCGGCAGTGCGCATGCGCGGATCTGCGGCCGCTTGCGTTTGATTGGCTTGCGCGACGCGAACCGACAACAGCGCTTCGGTTCTCTAGACTCGAACGGTATCGCTTCCGAAATGCATACTGAATAATTCAGGGGCTCTAATTGGAGTTCGGTGCTCTTGAGTACCTAAACAATCGGCACAATGGCGGAAAGATACAGAATAAGCACCTTGGATCCTTGTGACGTCTTTCAGACATTTCACGTAGTACACGCCATCGGACGATGGAGCATAAGACATGATTCATCAGAAAACTCCACCTGTTGCCACTCAGTGGATCCCAGTTGTGGTACTGGCATGAAAATTTCAGCTTTCATCGCCCATGTACAGGGGTCAGTGAGGGTGCCTGTTACACCAGCATGTCGTGGAGACCCATACGCAGCAGTGTTCACGAGACGGTCGTTGGGGTGATACCCCTTGGGTCACCTGGGCCCTCAGTTGCTCAACAGTTACACGTCTCTTCGCCCACACGTATACCCTCAGTCATACCTATGGCCAGTAGGCAGTACAGTTGTGATGCATGGTATACCTTAACCACGACTTCAAGCGAATAATTTACAAACTTAGCCATTTTGGAAAAGCTTCAACCCTACGCCCGAAGCCCATGCTCATATCCTTTTGCATATTAGATAAATCTCTCCGTTTCTGCATTACGATAATGACTGCACTGTTTCCCGCACCGCTACGATAAGCTTTATCTACACTCCCTGGTGGTGCGGCCACCTGCCGTTTGTGAGTGGTTGACGGCTAACATAGGCGGTGACCACTTTAATGTGACCGTATCGTGCAGAGCCACTACATTAAAAGCAAGCAGCGCAAAAAAATCATGTATATGAAAGAAAATATCGCTCGAATGAGCTCACTTCCGAATTAAATGTGATTCCTTTGCCATTTAGGCCATATTCAGAATGATTAGTACACCAGCAAATGACGTAAGATGGCAGATTTGATCAAAATTCTTTCACCAAAAGCTAATCTTTTGCGCATGTGACATGGTGGACGTCTGCTTCAAGTTTTGATGTCTTTAATACTTCTATGCTTAATATCACGATTTCAAACAACAACTACTCTGGAACACACCGAGCATGCAACATTATGAATGATACATCATAACAATGATGTCCAATGGTGCTGTTTTGATCTCTTACGAATCATCATCGGATGATCTGTTTGAAAACAAAAAAAAAAGCAAGTGGATAGTAAAACATATATTTCTATGTAACATAAATAAACACACGCAGTTGGTGTAAAAATCTTTTTTAATTTAGTTTCTTGTATTACGATATCCGCGTTTTTCTTCGTTTCTACATAGATCATCTGACTACATTACCGCGCGACCGCTACGGTCGCAGGTTCGAATCCTGCCTCGGCCATGGATCTGTGTGATGTCCTTAGGTTAGTTGGGTTTAAGTAGTTCTAATTCTAGGGGACTGATGACCTTAGAAGTTAAGTCCCATAGTGCTCAGACCCATTTGAACCATTTTGACTGTACATTACGAAGAAGTCGAAACCGATTCTTACCATTTGTGAGTTCTTAGTTCTGGAAAATGTAAAAAGAAAAACCCTTATCATTATTGTCATAGTTGCTATCATTCTCGTTGTCCGTTCCAGCATCTAAGATCACGTTCTTTCATCTATCAAGAAACTGGTCCCCCGTTGGGAGATATGTGTTGGTCGCCAAGATTACTGTGTTGGGAAATTAATATGGAGACTTGAAGAATATAGATGTAGAATATTAATTATGTTTGTTTTATTTTAAAAAGTTTTAAGAGCTTTCTCATAAAGTCGGAGGCATCACTTTGCACACACAGAACTTTTCCAATGACTGCTGTAAATTTATTTTCATATTTAATATCGATTCACAAAATGTGTAACAATTACGTCGACATATACACAGTTTCGAGAGTTTACGGAGTCTGTGCCCATAGAAGAAGGAAACAGAACTTGAGGATAATAAGCGTTCTGTAATGGTGATTACTTATTGAAATAAATTACGACCACTCTACGAAGGGTTACAGATATTAATGATAATCTACGTAGCTCACTATTAGGCTGTAAACACATGCTGGCAAGTCCAAAATAATACACAAATAGTGCGCTTTTTGGCCACAGGACATTAAACGACGTTGTTATATGCCCAGTTTTCGTTTGATGGAGCATATATGATTTCTGATGGTGTAGGTGGAGTAAACAAAAATACAATCATTTGTACGTATTAAGCGAAATTTTTACATTTTTGTCTAAATTGAAAGCTTTGGCATCGAGCTTTCACAGGACTTCGCTCTTCCTTTAATCGACCACATCTCCAACTGCATACATTGCAACACTTAATTTTTATCTCCCCAGTCTCTCAAAACACAACTTCATTGGAGGGCATCTGATCCCGACACTCGGTCATTTTCGCCCTGGCCGTGCTACTTTATAACTACATGCTCGTGCATTCAGCTTCCGTACTAAGTGAAGACTAGCCTCAGTCCGCCACGCTAGAAGAGGGAACAAGTTGCCCGTGACCTAAGCACGGTACATTTACATTATCTGCGTATTAAAACATTTTAGAAGCCTTGTCATTCAATTCGTTATCTGCAGTCTACAGTGTGAAAAATTATTATAGACAATACTATGTTTCTATGAAGTATAAATGTACGTAAATCAGTCAAAAAATGCAAATCAGGTAAAAAATTATAACTCCTGGAAGTTCTAGCAAATCAGTACACTAATGAAAATGCCTAACTAGTTACCATGATACATTATAAATGCCCTGATGTTAATTACAAAATATATGAACTGTAGATTTTCAATATAGCCAGATTACTACGTGAAAAACTGCTACCTTAATTTTCGGATCACTGTACAGTCGCTGAGCACACCAGCTCTCTATGGAACCCAATGTGACATCTCTGTTGGTCCACCTCACAATGTCTTCATCAAAGTCGTTTAGTTTGGTTAATGAACTTTCTTATTTATAATTTTTCCTGGAGGAATCGACAGTCGCCTATTTTCCTTCACGTCACATACAATAGATACTTCATAAACCAACGCCACAAGCTGCAGAACGAATGACCCATACATTGGCAAGACTGTTTTTTTCCTACTGTTCTTTTGTCGGTAATATATCGCTCTATTTCTTGAGATCATAGCTACTGATTAAGTCTACCTTTAGCAAACCTTTTATAATGAACTTCCATCTAGAGGCCAACACTTCACCATCATTGCCTACAACATGTTTTAAATATCTATAGACAATGTGGATTATGGATTTGCTTTGCCGCCGAAGCTGAGCTGCCTTTTTAAGTCGCATTCTTCCTGCTGTCAAAGTGCGTTTTGTTGGAGTTGTTTGTAAACCCGACCTACACAGCACAAGAGAAATCTCTCTTTTTTTCTGCTTTTCAATTTTCAGTTTAACAAACACTGCCACTCAGTAAGCAAACTGCACAAATAATACGAGAAAACACACTTTTTTTATTTCGAGCCAACTGTCAAAACTGATAACTCAGTTAAGAGTGGGAAAGAAGAACTGCACGAAATTCTCAAGAGGGCCTCGCAATGATGCCCCGCCGGCGCTCGAACTAGAGAACTACGGACGCTCAGCGTTGCCATTCTCGAATACTACGGACGGAGCGATACGCAAGATTAGGTACAAGTGCGGCTTCAGCGCATTTGCAGGCATCCGCCAGTATGCTTGACCGGACCAATAGTGAATGGAACCCGAAACACTGGGCTTGTACTCATTCCGTTTCTGGACTCTTGTAGCTGTGTCGAGGGAATCACAAAAATATGCGAAGTCGCTTTCAAGTGCTAGGTAGTAAACTGTCAAATTAATATGATTAAAGCCCATCCTGACACCCGCTTTCAACACCACTGTCATTTCTTTGCTCCTCTCAACGATGATGTCCCAAGTACGCAGTTGAATATTAGGGGCAGAAGCACCTGGCGTGATTCCCATGATTTGAAAAGTAGACTAGTCTGAGATCTCTCTCATAAATTTTATTTTGGACGTTATCTAAGTAATAATGCTATCTGAGCCAAATTCCATCAGGATTTCCTGAGATGGTGTTCGATCACTTGAATCGTAAGGCTTTTCATATTATTATTATGAATATTGTTAGTCTTTGTGTGAGCGACGATTTCTTAATATTTATTTGCTGCAGTTCTATGAAGACAAGTAAAATTGTCACTTGGGGAAGATTTAAATAGGGTGTGTGGGGCTAGCAGTAAGCATTTTTGGTTGCACTACATGTTTAAAAAATCTTCGAGAAATATACAGGGTGATTCAAAAAGAATACCACAACTTTAGGAATTTAAAACTCTGCAACGACAAAAGGCAGAGCTAAGCACTATCTGTCGGCGAATTAAAGGAGCTATAAAGTTTCATTTAGTTGTTCATTTGTTCGCTTGAGGCGCTGTTGACTAGGCGTCAGCGTCAGTTGATGCTAAGATGGCGACCGCTCAACAGAAAGCTTTTTGTGTTATTGAGTATGTCTGTATATGGGGCACTGAGAATCCGCGGGAAACAACTCAGTATGAACGTGACTCGCCTAAGGTGAACGTTTTCTGTGCCATTTCAGCCAATAAAGTTTTTGGTCCCGTTTTCTTCGAAGGTGCTACTGTAACTGGACTACAGTATCTGGAGATGTTAGAGAATTGGCTGTTCCCTCAGCTCGAACAAGAAGCACAACAATTCATATTTCAGCAGGATGGAACGCCAAACACATTGGCACTTATCTGTCCGTAACTACCTGAACGTCAACTACCCGAGGCGATGGATCGGCCGCCAATCAGCCCGTGACAGAGCACTTCATCACTGGCCTCCAAGAAGCCCTGATCTTACCCCCTGCGATTTTTTCTTATAGGGGTATGTTAAGGATATGGTGTTTCGGCCACCTCTCCCAGCCACCATTGATGATTTGAAACGAGAAATAACAGCAGCTATCCAAATTGTTACGCCTGATATGCTACAGAGAGTGTGGAACGAGTTGGAGTATCGGGTTGATACTGCTCGAGTGTCTGGAGGGGGCCATATTGAACATCTCTGAACTTGTTTTTGAGTGAAAAAAACCTTTTTAAATACTCTTTGTAATGATGTATAACAGAAGGTTATATTATGTTTCTTTCATTAAATACACATTTTTAAAGTTGTGGTATTCTTTTTGAATCACGCTGTAGTATGAACTATGCATAGAACAAATAGTGTAACGTCTTGGAAATATTATGTAAAAGTTTCATTGTAATCTGATTATTATTAGAGGAGTAACAAAAGCTTTCCTGAAAAATAAAGCCGGTCGCTTTGGCCAAGCGGTTCTAGGCGCTTCAGTCCGGAACAGTGCGTCTGATTCGGTCGCAGGTTCGAATCCTGCATCGGACATGGATGTATATGATGTCCTTAGGTTAGCTAGGTTTAAGCAGTTCTAAGTTCTAGGGGACTGATGACCTCAGATGTTAAGTCCCATAGTACTCAGAGCCATTTTTTGAAATAAATTCTGGACACAGTTACTCCATGCTGTAGGGTAAGACTAGACGAGCCTGGGCAAAAGTACATAGTACGTACTTTTACCGCCAAAGAAAATAAGAAGGGTTACAATAAATACATGGAGAAACAATTTAGGAACTCTTTGTTTTTCGATGACTTCAAAACGTAAGGGAGTAAGGCCGAAGAAACGTTTATCGAAACAAATAGTGCTGCACTATCCCTATACTTCCTCCAATGAAAAGATTGTTGTGATTCGGCCTAGAAGCTGTCTGCCTTTTCCTGCTTTAAGACGTTTTCTAAAGGCTGTCTCTGTAAACCCAGTAGCTTTGAATGACTGTCGTATTCAGCGCCCTTTTTAATAACGTCAAGAGCTTTGTTAATGGGTGATGAGTTGATGATCTCAGTCAGTTTCTGGGAAAAGGTGTGGCACTATGGAAGACATGATTATATTGGAAGTGTGTTTGAGAGGTAGGTCATCATCATCATCTTCTTGGACAGTTCCAGCCACTGGCTGGGTCTGTCGGGAACACAAGCCTCTCCATCGTGTTCTGTCTTTCCAACATTCCCCCTCTTCCACCTTCGTCCAGTTCTCTCCTCTTCTCATCACACATTCCTTCACTCCCTTCACCCATCTATCCCTTGGTCTTCCTCTGGGCCTCTTCCCCTCCAGTTGCAGATCAAACATCCTCTTTGGAATTCTTCCCTCATCCATTCTCTTCATGTGTCCATACCACTGCAGTCTTGAGAGGTAGGTATGTTTGAAAAAACCACAACACAACGAAAGAAAAAGCTTCAGCAAAGATACTTTAAGTTCTTTAAGATGAATAGTGAGGCATCTAAAGTAAGTAAACACCAACAAAATATATTGATTACGCTAGAAGGTACTAAAAGGTCAAGGTACAGATTATGGGATAAAAGTTCGCGAGTAGTTTCTTTATGGGCGAAAGGACGCTCTATGACCTTCTGCCATAAAAAACCTGCGTACCTTAACCTGATTCCACTTTTTTTCAGAACTCTACAGATAACACACAGAACTGGAGTCCTGGAGTTCAGGAAGAATTTTGGAAGCTTACAGCCGCTTGTTCCACTACCGAATTTATGCAGTTTTTACATTTAGATTCGCCTATCACTCAAAATTATACTAATTTTATGTCGAAAACGTACAAAAGTGCCTTATCGCTTTTTATCTAACTGTAAGTGACCGACTGCCATGAGGTTCTAGAATAGAACTGATAAGTTGATGACGCATGCACTGTCTGGTGCGAGAATGGTGGACTTTTGCTTTAGGGACCTGAAAACTTTACGTGCACTGTCCCATGTTTACTCCCAACCCCCCGCCACCCAACCCTACTGTATATATTTCTATTAAAAATTAAATTCCTCAAGCTGTACTTAACATTTTTTATTTAGTTCACTACTAGTTTCGAGGTTGCATGAACGCCATCTTCAGGCCCGTACACTTTGATGAAATCAGTTGTCTGTGGCTCAGTCTGGAAGTCCGCGGTGAGATCAACATGTGCTCCGCATGTTGATCTCACCGCGGATTTCTAGACAGAGCCACACAAAAGTAATTTCATCAAAGTGTACGGGCCTGAAGATGACGTTGACACAACTTCGAAACTAGTAGTGAAGTAAATAAAAAGTCTTAAGTACAGCTAGAGGAATTTCAATTTTAATAAAGATTATATCAGCTGTGTCTCACCTTCATCCAGTTTAAATATGGATGATGATGATGATGATGTTTGGTTTGTGGGGCGCTCAACTGCGTGGTTATCAGCGCCCGTACAATTACCCAATCTCTGCTCAGTCCAATTTCGCCACTTTCCTGGATGATGATGAAATGATGAGGACAACACGAACACCCAGTCATCTCGAGGCAGGTGAAAATCGCTGACCCCGCCGGGAATCGAACCCGGGACCCCGTGCTCGGGAAGCGAGAACGCTACCGCGAGACCACGATGTACGAAGACTACTGTATATATGTTTCACTACATGCGCTACGATATACAGTTCTTGTATCGTATTAGAGAAGAATGAACTGTAAATACCCCAAGAAATCAAATATTAGGCTCGAAAACATTACGAACTGGAAATGTTTTGTGCTTTTCTTTCGAATCCATTAACACTAACCAGGTGTCACTACGTTAATGAAGGATTAAGAAATGGGTTTCTCAAATTGGGGATCACTGGAAGGCATGGAAATGCTACGTGCTATTCTTGTAATAAATGAGGTCCGGGAGTTATCTAAATCAATGACCGTGCGTCGTACGGGGCCTCTCTTGGCACAAGGGACGGTGGGGCCGGCTGGAGCCAGACCGCGCTACGGGCTGACCGCCGGACCCGGGCAGCTCGAGTCCGCTAATTGGCCTGTCAAGGGTCCCCCGGCGCAGCGCGACGGCCCGCCAGACGTACGGCTTTTAATCTCAGCCACCGACTGCACGCTGTCGGCGTTTTTCCTTCTTTCCGGTGCGATACAATCAGCTGGGCCGAAGGCCAGCACTGACCCCGCCCACACTACGGTTCACACGTGTCCAGGATGAGAGATGTCATTCACTGCGCGTCCAGAACAGCTCAGAGCTCTCTAGGCACGACGTACATTTTTATGAGAAACACAGTGTCAACACAGAAATAACCCTTTGTTTCGCCACAAAAGGAAAGAAACTCAGTAACCTAACGTTATCGTGTGTTTGACATGTTCGATCGTTGGTTGCAAGCCAATAAAGCTTGATGTTATTGGTATTGCCATTTGTACAACACGTATATGTCTTTTTTTTTCCTTTACAGAACGCATCTCAGTAGGAATGACCAATATTAAGGGATATGACTCGAACGATCGTTCGAAGCAAAAAAGTCCAGTAAACATGAGCTCCAAAATGCGTACCTTAAAAGGAATGTACATTTCATCATTTTCAATACTGTAAAACAAACCTCTTCTACTGCAAGCTTCTTGATTTCCATAATTTGGGAGGAGGTAATACGGAAACAAACAAGAAAGAATGTTCTACTACAAATTCGCTCTAAAATGCGTACTTTAAGAGCTACGAGCATTTGTTTAATAGACGACATACTTTTCACTGAACCCAAGGTGAACAATTGCTCATAGCTATTACGTTATGCACTTTAGAACCCATGTTGACTAGATATTTGTTTCTTGTTTTGGTCCATACTACCACCTCTTAATGTATGGAAAGGGAAGAACTTGCAATAGAACACACTGGTTTCACAGTATCGAAGATGAAGCTACGCTGATAGCTCTTAACGATGTATATTTTAGAGCCCATGTTTGCTAGACATATTTACTTCGAAACGTAGTTTCTGTCACATCTCTGAATATTTAACATTTCTTGAAGTATATCCTGCGTAATTTGCGCGTTTGTTTCACCCAGAAATACCATGGTCTTCAGCCCCTACCTTACATCAGACAGGCTTCCTTACCGAGCTTACCACTACAATAGAGGCAATGTATGAGTAGACTATTATAATAATAGCTGTAATAGTCATAAATGTGCTCCACTGCACTAATATGAACTTAATTAAAATTGTGGTAAGTGACTTTTATACAAGTTCACTTTACTATCAGTAGAAGCTATGACACCTATAATACCCAGTCACCCTCTTCCTGTTGCCCACCTAACGTTTCTCAGAAGGAACAAAAAGTTGAATTTCAGTATTTCATATGATTATTGATCGAATTTAAAAACTGTAAATGCGTTCGTTATCTACTCATTAAGAGATATAATCTTGTGTTGTATGGTTAACACAGTAAGCGAAGTATTAAAATTAGAAATTGTGTATATGTCTTCAGCTAGCATGCCTCATGGCACACAACTTACATAGAATCAATTCAGGCGTATTCAACATTGAGAGCACTTAGTGATTTCCAACAAACTTTGTGCATGATTTCACATCCTTTCGATTTGGCATTTTCCTTTGTTTTCCGGTGATTAATCCATAGCTGATAAAACAAAATTCATTATGGTTTTGTGTCTTCAAAATATTTGACATATTACGTAATTTGTAAAGTAATCAGACATTTGAAACTGTTTTATAGATGGGAGTTCAATTATTTAAAGAATTTTGGGGGAGGGAGAAGCTCCCTGCCGCCTTTGGATAAGCAGCAGCAGGCAGCAAGTTGCACTCTTAACTCACTTATTTGTTTCATAGTTTAATTCTTAATTTCTTTGCGTGTTTTTTGGCACTTGCGTAGTTTAATTCACAAATTTCGGGCGTATCATAGTATTTGAGAGTTGTAGCATCGCGTTTTAGTACCTGAATAGTGTAAATTCGCGTAGTCGTCAGTCATCTGTTTGTTTTGAACGGCTTGTGAGATAAAGGACAGGAAAAAAAATTGTTAAAATGACGATATTACTCTTCATGTGTCCGGTGTGTATGGTGTACCCCGTGAATGTGGCAGCATGTACATTTGACAGACAATTCGCTCGGTTGCGGAGCGTTGTACAAGCACAAAGGGAGCTTGACAAGTCGGTCATAGCGGAGCATTGCCTAAAAAATGTACATAAAATATAATTCGAAAATACAAAAGTGTTGGCTCATGCGTCTACATATTGGGACTCAGTTATAAAGGAAGTGGCCGAGATTCGCTTAAACAACAACAATTTCAACAGAGACCAGGGATACACACTCAGCAGGGCATGGGGACGGGCGTTGGACATCGAAAGAAAGCAGCGTGGTTATCAGCGCCCGTACAATTTCCCAACCTTTGCTCAGTCCAATTTCGCCACTTCCTTGGATGATGATGAAATGATGAGGACAACACAAACACCCAGTCATCTCGAGGCAGGTGAAAATCCCTGACCCCGCCGGGAATCGAACCCAGGACCTCGTGCTCGGGAAGCGAGAACGCTACCGCGAGACCACGAGCGGAAGAAAGCAGAGACAGATGCGCGACGTGGGAGCGGCAGTTTCAAACGTGGCGCCTGCCCCTGGCGTCACCTGACGTCACCGGTGCTGCCACGGCCAATAGCTCCATAAGCTGCCCAGGTCGACTTACACGCACGCGCCACATTGGATCGATCTGATTGGCTGCTGATGATGTCATCATGCCTATATAAGTGAGAGACCGTAACAGCCCCGAGCCGTTCCTCTCTTCATCCCGCCACTTCCCCTGCTGCTACTTGCTCTCCCCTCCTTTCCCATCCTCTCTGGCATTTCCCTTGGCAGGTCCCACCTGGCAGTTTTATTCTTCATCGTGTATGCTCGAAGTGGTTTTTAAGTGTGTTGTTCTGGAGTGTTTTTAATACTATGGACGACTTTTAACCTGTGCATGTCCATTCAGTGTCTTCTCTGAGTTTTAAGAATCGCCAACTGTGTTTTTTAACTTTCTGGTGACTTTTTTAACAGTCCTCCATGAACGCCTCCATGTCAGTCTATTTTTACCTCCATTTCCTCCCATTATTCTGTTTTAAGTTCCCCTTTTTTATAGCCTTATGTATGTAACATTTTATTCTTATTTTAAGTTGTCATGCCACTCGGCTGAAGAGCGGCGGATTGTGCCGCTGACAGCCCTCCCCTGCCCATATGGGGCAGGGGAATGAAATCACAATAAAGAAAAAAAAAAACAGCCCCGGCAGTCAGTGAACTTCTGATGATGATGGCGGAGATGGCCATCGAAAGCTCGAGGATTTTATTCGAATTGACGCGGCTGGAAAACCGAGAACGTTTTATTCACACTCACATCTTAAAGCCACCTGCTCCGTACATTGTTGACACATTTGTCAAACCCAAACAATTTCATCGGATTGCTTCAGGGTATAGCGTGACTGATCACTCCAAAACAGTCGTTTCAACTCATCCACTGTCCAGTGGGGTCTCCCTTTACATCATGTCAAACGCCCTTTAATATTTACTACAGAAACGTGTAGTTTATGATGAGCTGTTGGAGTATTCTTTTAAATGAGTACACACTATCATTCTGCTAGCTGGATTGCTGGTAGCATTATGAACGTCCTTAGTGAATTCCTTCCGCTAATTTCACGTCATTTTTTACTATCGCCCTCCTCACTGCATGACGGTCCCTCTCCGCCAGTACATGAAACTTCTGCCACCGGTAGCTGAATGGTCAGCGTGACGGATTGTCAGTCCTCTGGGCCCAGGTTCGATTCCCGACTGGGTCAGGGAATTTTCTCCGGCCAGGGACTGGGTGTTTTGCTGTCATCATCGTCCTATCAGCCTCATCGACTGCAGGTCGCCGAAGTGGCGTCAAATTGAAAGACCGGCACCCAGATAATGGTATGCCCGACAGGGGGCCCTAGCAATAGGATTAAATAAAATAAAGTAAATTAAATCTGGCTGGTCTTGGTTTAGCTGCGGATGTTTCCACTTTGCAGTCACATCACCACCAGCACACTTGAGTAGCATTTTAGGGATTAAATGTCACTTATGAGTGTGTTCCTCAAGTCTCATCCCATGAGTACTCAGTGATCGAAGTCTTTGAGCTCTGCTGCCGATCCTTTCCGCAGTTACTTTTTCTCTGCTGCCAATACAGTACTACCCGCCCCTTTTTATACTGCCTTTTGTCACATCTGGTGGTCAGTTACGCATTACGCGAAATTATGCCGAAATGTGTACCAAATGCAATGTTCCGGACAGTCGTAATGAAATGATGCCAACAACTTGGCCAGTCTCGCCAAAATGAGTGTGATGTTGTTCTGGACCTTGCACCATCTGGTTTCCATCACTTCGGCAAGCTGTAGGAACATATGGGGAATCAGATTTTTCCAACTACCAGTGATCAGGACGCTCATACAGCGGTTCTCGAATGACTGTATGACCAAGGAGTGGATTTTTATCGTCAAGGAACTGAAGGACGCGTAGAAAGACCCAAGCGTAGTTTACAGTGAGTTCGTGACAATGTTTAACAATAAAGTTATGTGTGTGTGTCACTTTAAAGTATAGTGCAACAGTCAACAATTGCTACTTGGTCTGCCACAACAACGCGTAACTTACTTTTTGAAGTCCACTCGTACATATCGGAGGGTATTCATTCTATAACCTTTTTAATTTACGATTCGGTTAAGCAGCGAAACACAATGACTAATAAGTGTTCACGCTTTCCCTCAGATGTAACTGCAAAATGTGTGTCTACTTAAACATGTGTTAGTATTTGGTTCACAGATGTCGTAAAGGGAACGTTGCGAAGGAGGGTTGGTGACTTGCGGCCTGCCTTGCAACTTGTATTGAAAAAGTTAGATAGCTACTTCGGTGGAAATTTCACTACGAAGTCTTATCGCCACTTTCCAAGTGGTCCCCGACGCCGTAAAAAGGTATACAGTTCCATTTCTATGTAGACAGAGCGATACATCAGTTACCAATACAACAAATAACTCCTCATTTTGCATACTACCATTTTCTTTAAATTTACGTGTGGAATATCCGAGCTACAGGGTTGAGCCGATGTAAGTGTTATTTAGGCGGTAAACGTCTGGTCGTGCATTATCACGCGGTCAGTTAATTGACACTTCGGGGAGCACGAATACCAGACGTACGGAAGCAATCAAACAGTGTCCGTACATACAACAATGATATAAACAAAGCTGCAGGTATTCCAGATGAATTTTCCCACTAGTGACAGCATATTAATTACTGTCACGTGAGCTATTGCAGAGACTAACCACACCGAGAACAGAATAGGGGACTACCAGAGTGGCTGATCAAAAAGTGTATGAAGAAGGCGGTAAGCAAGGTGAAATACTATGATTCCTTATCGGATTGCTTTAAGAAAAAAAGCGGATTTTTAATAAATTTCAAGGTAAATCATACACCGACGAAAAACTTCATACAAAAAATTATTCACATCTCCTGCGTTTCTCTTACGTTTATCAGTAACACATCCATATTATATGTATCTATGTAAGGTCTTTATTATATAAGTGCTGTGCGTGCTGCATTTTTCCTGCAATTTTTTCTTTTTCTTATTTTTTGTCCTAAAACTCAAGTAATTTCTTTCCGCGCAAATTGGCGCGATTTGTAATTTTTAGCAATAAATATGCTGTAACGATAGCGTTACAGTTTACGGATAATGTAACTGTTACTACTTCATCAGAAGGTGAGATGTGGTTATTCTACAGCTATCTACGCGAGATTCTTTTCTGAATTTCTAACGTGTATTCTTTGACGAGCATAAGTATCGAGCGTTATTGCAACTCTATAACCAAATGAATTTTTTAATTCAAGTCAGACCCGCATTTCTTTGGTAATGTTGTCCGTGTAATCGGTCAAAAAAAATGGTTCAAGTGGCTCTGAGCACTATGGGACTTAACATCGGAGGTCATCAGTCCCCTAGAACTTAGAAATACTTAAACCCAACTAACGTAAGGACATCACACACATCCATGCCCGAGACAGGATTCGAACCTGCGACCGTAGCGGTCGCACGGTTCCAGACTGAAGCACCTAGAACCGCTCGGCAATCGGTCAATGACAATAAATTACAATAATTTACTTCAATAAATCATATCATTATTAACGGCCTCCGAGAATGCACTTCTACAACATCGACATTGCCACTGATTCATAATGAATGCTATAAGTAATTTTTTTACGTTGCTTAAAAGTTAATTTAATTCTAAATTTATCCAGTATTCTCTTATTGTGGCTAATTCAGAAACTACTGAGAGGAAGAAACTTTATCTGATTAAGAAAAAGTAAATTCAAAATGTGAGATATAATTTGAAATGATAGAAAGTGTAATTATTAACAGTGATGCACTTCAGACTGTTGCAAGGTAATGTACTATCGACATTTATCTTCAATTTTGTCATGGAAAAAGAAATATGAGAAACCGAACAAGCAGCAAATGGAAAATTCACACACAAACTACAAAATATGGCCTATGTAAATGACTTTGCTTCAATAAGAAACTATAATGGGCGGTAATTAAACACGGTTCAATAAAGTAAATAAAACCTTCTTGAAAATAAGTAAACAATTTAATGAAGAAAAAGGAAAAGGCATGAATATACAAAGGGAAAACATGACTATGGAACAACCTGATGACCTTCACATGGGAAACTATACTTTCAAGAACACTGCGAACTTCAAATACATTGGCGTAGATATATGAGTGTAACAGAAGACAAGTCGAATATCAAACTAGACTAACGCAAACACTTTACGAGGAAAACCAAGATGAAACTCTACAACATGATCATCATGCCGGTAATTCTGTATGGAGAGGAAACGTGGAACACGACCAAAAGAGAAGAGCACCAACTCTCAGTCTTCGAAAATAAAGTATACAAAAAAACCTTTGGGCCAATATGACCTAGCAACTCGAAGATGTGTTTGAAGATCCAACAAAGAACTAGCCGATCAGCCCTCCATAGTGAACATCATCAAAGCGAGACGTCTGCAATGGTCAGGGTATACTGTCAGAACGGGCCCTGGCAGAATAGTCAGTCAAATATATCACAATAAGATGGAAGGACGGACGACCAAGAAGCAGATGGCAAGATCAGGTGAGTTCAGACTTCAGAGTGTTGGGTATCACTGCATGGAAGGAGGCCGCGAAAGATAGAAAGAACTGGAGCCAGATAGAGAGCGGCGTGGGATTGTCACGTCCCAAAGAAGCCAACGAGGTGCGTGAGTGAGTGAATAGGTGGGTGGGGACCACATGTAACCGGTAAATGTGTGGCGTCGAGAACGTGTATTTTGAACTGTGCCTCGTTGTCTACCAACGTGGTGGGAGGTGTCATTGTGTATGTTAGTGGTTTGTACACCATGTCGTTGCATGTTGTCTTACCACAATCATGGTTTTGTTCGTGTTAAGCACTTATTTCTTAAATGGACATTTGCATAATTGACTTCGGCGTTTCATAGAAATTTGCCCATTTTGGCAGATACGACGAGGTAATTTCTCTAATTTAATTTCCTAGTAAGCAGTACGGAGAACTTTGCTCGTATTAAATCTGTCATGAATATTATATTCAGCAAGACGTCTGGTGGCTGGCGAAACGGGCAATACCGTTTCGTAGACGACTTAAAAATATATCATTTCATTCAGCCGTTTGTCAAAGAGTTCCGACATGCGGGACCTCCACTGGCCTCCTAGCACTAATGGGAAAAGTAGATGAGTATGCTGAAGCGACGCCACCGCGAGAGACAGAGACGACATTTCACGGTGACACTGCCAGCGATACGACTATTGAATTCCAGCTTATTTAAAGGTATCCCGATTAATCTTCCATAAATCCGCCGCCGTTGGATAAGCAGCTGCAGCAGCAAGTCGTATACTCTTAGCTCACTTACTTGTTACATAGTCTAATTCTTAATTTCTTTGCGTGTTTTTGGTATTTGCATTGTTTAATTCATAAACTTCGGGCGGGTCGACAGAAGCGTCCGATCCCACGCGTCGGCTTTGACCCGTGACGTAAGGGTGTTGTCGTGTGTGACGTCATGACGGCACGGAGTTTGGTTCGAGTGTGGCTGTCTCCAGTTCTGTTTTATCTTATTTTATTTACTTTTCTGATCTGTTCGTTCTATCTCGTGAGATATTTTTTAATTTAAAAACGCTTATTACTTATTTTAATTATCTGTTTCCTCCAATTTCTGTTTTAGTTTATTATATTTATCTTTCTGATCTGTTCGTTCTATCCCGTGAGATTTTTTTTTAAAGACAAAAAACACTAATCAGCTACTGAATCATCTTTATCTTCTATGGGTTGCAGGGGTTACGACCCCTGGGGAGGTGGGTGGGTATTCATGCATGACTGTCTTCACTTACACGTTGTAGCTACGCAAGGCGTCTAAATTTGTTTATATTTAGTTTGCCCCCCCCCCACCCAAAACACCCCATTTCCCGCGCTTGTCCCGTTAGTGTCATTAGGCTTCTCGTGGAAAATGTGTGTGTTTGTTTTTGTTTCCGCTATATTTGTGACGTCATGGGTCAAAGCAGACGGGCGGGATCGGACGCTTCCGTAATTCCCTTCGGGCGTATTATAGTATTTGAGAGTTGTAGCATCGCGTTTTAATATCTGAGTAGTGTAAATTCGCGTAGTCGTCTGTCTTCTGTTTTTGTTTTGAACGGCCAGTGGGGGTTGGTCACAGCCAGTGTGCTCCCTGCCGCCGTTCGAGAAGCAGCTGCAGCAGCAAGTCGTATACTCTTAGCTCACTTATTTGTTACATAGTTTAATTCTTAATTTCTTTGCGTGTTTTTGGTATTTGCATTGTTTAATTCATAAATTTCGGGCGTATTATAGTATTTGAGAGTTGTAGCATCGCGTTTTAGTACCTGAATAGTGTAAAATCGCGTAGTCTCCTTCCGCCGCCGAGCAGTGTGTCAGCAGTGCGCAAGTAGCAGCATTACTGCATTTACTAGGCAATCTTGTATTTTAATAACCGTTTAAATTTTGTGTCGAGTTATTTGTGCTCTCTGTAGATTAGTTCAGACGTTCTTTGCACAACAGTTTTTAGCATGGATAGGGACTGCAACTGCTGTGTTCGGATGCAGGCTGACTTGGCATCCCTTCGCTCCCAGCTTCAGGCAGTGTTGGATTCGGTCACACAGCTTGAGGCTGTTGCCAGTGGGCATCACTGTGGGGGTCTGGATGGGGGTTTGTCGGGTACGGCCAGCTCGTCCCACGCATCCCCCGATCGGACTACGACTGTGGCTGCCCGGGATATTGCCCACATTGAGGCTGATCCCTCACCTGTGGTAGAGTGGGAGGTCGTCTCGAGGTGTGGCAGGGGGCGAAAGACATTCTGGAGGGCTGAACGGAACGCCTCTCCAGTTTGTCTGACGAACCAGTTTCAGGCTCTGTCTCAGGCTGATACTGATCTTCGGCTGGACATGGCTGCTTGTCCTGTTCCAGAGGTTGTCCCTCAGTCTGCAAGATCCGAGCGGTCGTAGAGGGTGGGCTTACTGGTAGTTGGGAGCTCCAACGTCAGGCGCGTAATGGGGCCCCTTAGGGATATGGCAGCAAGAGAGGGGAAGAAAACCAATGTGCACTCCGTGTGCATACCGGGGGGAGTCATTCCAGATGTGGAAAGGGCCCTTCCGGATGCCATGAAGGGTACAGGGTGCACCCATCTGCAGGTGGTCGCTCATGTCGGCACCAATGATTTGTGTCGCTATGGATCGGAGGAAATCCTCTCTGGCTTCCGGTGGCTATCTGATTTGGTGAAGACTGCCAGTCTCGCTAGCGGGATGAAAGCAGAGCTCACCATCTGCAGCATCGTCGACAGGACTGACTGCGGACCTTTGGTACAGAGCCGAGTGGAGGGTCTGAATCAGAGGCTGAGACGGTTCTGCGACCGTGTGGGCTGCAGATTCCTCGAATTGCGCCATAGGGTGGTGGGATCTCGGGTTCCGCTGGATAGAACAGGAGTCCACTACACGCAGCAAGCGGCTACACGGGTAGCAGGGGTTGTGTGGCGTGGACTGGGCGGTTTTTTTAGGTTAGATGGCCTCTGGTATGTACAGAAAGGGCAACAGCTTCAAAGGGTGCGAGGAAAAGTCAGGACATGCGGGGGCCAAGCAGCAATCGGTATTGTAATTGTAAACTGTCGAAGCTGCATTGGCAAAGTACCGGAACTTGAAGCGCTGATAGAAAGTACCGAAGCTGAAATCGTTATAGGTACAGAAAGCTGGTTGAAGCCAGAGATAAATTCTGCCGAAATTTTTACAAAGGCACAGGCGATGTTTAGATAGATTGCATGCAACCGGTGGTGGCGAGTTTGTCGCTGTTAGTAGTAGTTTATCCTGTAGTGAAGTAGAAGTGGATAGTTCCTGTGAATTATTGTGGGTGGAGGTTACACTCAACAACCGAGCTAAGTTAATAGTTGGCTCCTTTTACCGACCTCCCGACTCAGCAGCATTAGTGGCAGAACAACTGAGAGAAAATTTGGAATACATTTCACATAAATTTTCTCAGCATGTTATAGTCTTAGGTGGAGATTTCAATTTACCAGATATAGACTGGGACACTCAAATGTTCAGGACGGGTGGTAGGGACAGAGCATCGAGTGCCACTATACTGAGTGCACTCTCCGAAAATTACCTCGAGCAATTAAACAGAGAACCGACTCGTGGAGATAACATCTTTGACCTACTGATAACAAACAGACCCGAACTTTTCGACTCTGTAAGCGCAGAACAGGGAATCAGTGATCATAAGGCCGTTGCAGCATCCCTGAATATGGCAGTTAATAGGAATATAAAAAAAGGGAGGAAGGTTTATCTGTTTAGCAAGAGTAATAGAAGGCAGATTTCAGACTACCTAACAGATCAAAACGAAAATTTCTGTTCCGACACTGACAATGTTGAGTGTTTATGGAAAAAGTTCAAGGCAATCGTAAAATGCGTTTTAGACAGGTACGTGCCGAGTAAAACTGTGAGGGACGGGAAAAACGCACCGTGGTTCAACAACAAAGTTAGGAAACTACTGCGAATGCAAAAAGAGCTTCACTCCAAGTGTAAACGCAGCCAAAACCTCTCAGACAAACAGAAGCTAAACGATGTCAAAGTTAGCGTAAGGAGGGCTATTCGTGAAGCATTCAGTGAATTCGAAAGTAAAATTCTATGTACCGACTTGACAGAAAATCCTAGGAAGTTCTGGTCTTACGTTAAATCAGTAAGTGGCTCGAAACAGCATATCCAGACACTCCGGGATGATGATGGCACTGAAACAGAGGATGACACGCGTAAAGCTGAAATACTAAACACCTTTTTCCAAAGATGTTTCACAGAGGAAGACCGCACTGCAGTTCAAATGGCTCTGAGCACTATGGGACTTAACATCGATGGTCATCAGTCCCCTAGAACTTAGAACTACTTAAACCTAACTAAGCTAAGGACATCACACACATCCATGCCCGAGGCAGGATTCGAACCTGCGACCATAGCAATCGCGCGGTTCCCGACTGAGCGCCCAGAACCGCTCGGCCACCGCGGCCGGCCGCACTGCAGTTCCTTCTCTAAATCCTCGCACAAACGAAAAAATGGCTGACATCGAAATAAGTGTCCAAGGAATAGAAAAGCAACTGGAATCACTCAACAGAGGAAAGTCCACTGGACCTGACGGGATACCAATTCGATTCTACACAGAGTACGCGAAAGAACTTGCCCCCCTTCTAACAGCCGTGTACCGCAAGTCTCTTGAGGAACGGAAGGTTCCAAATGATTGGAAAAGAGCACAGGTAGTCCCAGTCTTCAAGAAGGGTCGTCGAGCAGATGCGCAAAACTATAGACCTATATCTCTGACCTCGATCTGTTGTAGAATTTTAGAACATGTTTTTTGCTCGCGTATCATGTCGTTTTTGGAAACCCAGAATCTACTCTGTAGGAATCAACATGGATTCCGGAAACAGCGATCGTGTGAGACCCCACTGGGTTTATTTGTTCATGAGACCCAGAAAATATTAGATACAGGCTCCCAGGTAGATGCTATTTTTCTTGACTTCCGGAAGGCGTTTGATACAGTTCCGCTCTGTCGCCTGATAAAGTAATAGCCTACGGAATATCAGACCAGCTGTGTGGCTGGATTGAAGAGTTTTTAGCAAACAGAACACAGCATGTTGTTATCAATGGAGAGACGTCTACAGACGTTAAAGTAACCTCTGGCGTGCCAAAGGGGAATGTTATGGGACCATTGCTTTTCACAATATATATAAATGACCTAGTTGATAGTGTCGGAAGTGCCATGCGGCTTTTCGCGGATGATGCTGTAGTATACAGAGAAGTTGCAGCATTAAAAAATTGTAGCGAAATGCAGGAAGATCTGCAGCGGATAGGCACTTGGTGCAGGGAGTGGCAACTGACCCTTAACATAGACAAATGTAATGTATTGCGAATACATAGAAAGAAGGATTCTTTATTGTATGATTATATGATAGAGGAACAAACACTGATAGCAGTTACTTCTGTAAAATATCTGGGAGTATGCATGCGGAACGATTTGAAGTGGAATGGTCATATAAAATTAATTGTTGGTAAGGCGGGTACCAGGTTGAGATTCATTGGGAGAGTCCTTAGAAAGCCGACCGAAGTGGCCGTGCTGTTCTGGGCGCTGCAGTCTGGAACCGCGAGACCGCTACGGTCGCAGGTTCGAATCCTGCCTCGGGCGTGGATGTGTGTGATGTCCTTAGGTTAGTTAGGTTTAACTAGTTCTAAGTTCTAGGGGACTAATGACCTCAGAAGTTGAGTCCCATAGTGCTCAGAGCCATTTGAACCATTTGAACCAGTCCTTAGGAAATGTAATCCATCAACAAAGGAGGTGGCTTACAAAACACTCGTTCGACCTATACTTGAGTATTGCTCGTCAGTGTGGGATCCGTACCAGATCGGGTTGACTGAGGAGATAGAGAAGATCCAAAGAAGAGCAGCGCGTTTCGTCACAGGGTTATTTGGTAACCGTGATAGCGTTACGGAGATGTTTAGCAAACTCAAGTGGCAGGCTCTGCAAGAGAGGCGCTCTGCATCGCGGTGTAGCTTGCCCGCCAGGTTTCGAGAGGGTGCGTTTCTGGATGTGGTATCGAATATATTGTTTCCCCCTACTTATACCTCCCGAGGAGTTCACGAATGTATAATTAGAGAGATTCGAGCGCTCACGGAGGGTTTCAGACAGTCGTTCTTCCTGCGAACCATACGCGACTGCTACAGAAAAGGGAGGTAATGACAGTGGCACGTAAAGTGCCCTCCGCCACACACCGTTGGGTGGCTTGCGGAGTATAAATGTAGATGTAGATGTAGATACTAATACCTTAACAAACTTTTGTCTTTTGGGCCGTTGGAGGAACTGGACATAATGTACCGTTAAATGGTGAAAATGGAACTGATTCTCCCATAATAAACACTTTAACGACTTGTCTTCTGTAGATTTTCTTTACCGTGACAGAAATTCATTCTAGTTCGGTCGCCTAGTGTGTAGATTGTTGGCCGTTCCGTCGTCACGGACAGTTGCCCGGGGTCTTGGAGGTCGTCTACACTTTTACCACACTGGAACCTCCTGGGGAGCTCAAGCTAATAACCTACGCACCCCAGTACAATCTCTTGTTTACTCGGTGGCAGAATACTGCGTCCCAGTCTGGTAGAAGAGCACACACACGAAGAAAATAGATATCCAGCTTAATACCACCATGAGGATTGTCTCAGGAACTCTGCAATCAACTCCACTTCCCTGGCTTCATGCCCTTTGTAATATAGCTACTCCCTCTCTCAGAAGGCAACAAGCAGCTATTCGAGAATGAAAGAAAATTAGTGAACTCTCTGTCTCTGAAAATATAGCCTATCCGAAAAATATTAGACCATCTACCAACTACCCGCCTACAATCCAGGAAACTTTTATGGGAAGACGAAGTCCTCAAATTCCCATAAAGGTACGACATAGCAAGGGAATGGAGGCAATACTGGTCGCTGAATAATCACCATCCCCTCATCACTGATTTTGATCCTTCGATACAGATGGAAGCAATGCAAATGCCCAGAAGAACTTGGTGCAGACTTAATCAAAAATGGTTAAAATGGCTCCGAGCACTATGGGACTCAACTGCTGTGGTCATAAGTCCCCTAGAACTTAGAACTACTTAAACCTAACTAACCTAAGGACATCACACACATCCATGCCCGAGGCAGGATTCGAACCTGCGACCGTAGCGGTCGTGCGGTTCCAGACTGTTGCGCCTTTAACCGCTCGGCCACTTCGGCCGGCGCAGACTTAATCGTGTGAGGACCAACCACGGAAGGTGTAAGGCCATTCTCCACAAATGGAAACTCACTGGTGACCATCGATACGACTGTGGTGCAGAAGAACATCAATCCCTCACCTGATCTTCGAATGTCCTGCGAGGAGGTTTGAAGGAGAATGGAGGGATATCATGAATGCTACTCCACGTGCTGTTTAGTGGGTGACCTGCTTAGATGTGGACTAGTGATAACTGCAGTGGCTGTCTCCCTAATCTTTCGCATATTGTTGCTTGCAATCAATCATTTAATAATATATTTCTAATTCGTTCATTATATTAATTAGTAGTATGTGTGCAATTTTACTTTGTAGATGTCATACGCTAAATAAAATAAACGACTTGTCACGAACATGATCTCGATATCGTTCAATTTATAACATCTTGGATTCAACCTTCTCATCCCAATTATAATTCCACACTAAACAGCGTTCAACGTTCAGCACCCGTAGGCTTTACTTTGACAAATTTAAGCGTGCTTTTTGCCTTTTGTCTTTCCCTGTCCGTGTGTAGGTGTTGTTAGTAGGCATTTCTGATACTGTTAATGTAAATTATTGTTTTTTGTACGTTCCTCGATATGAGTTATGCATCAAAGTCGATGACAACAATAGTGTATAGAAGAACGGTAAAGGTAATTGGGGATGTGTTAGATAACGATCAGTTTGGGTTTGGGAAATGTAACGGCAGTCGACAATCTATTCTGACATTGCAATTGATCATGCGAGCATTGTTTAAGAAAAATGAAGACATCTTCATAGGTTTCGTCGCTCTGAAAAAAAGCATTCAACAATATAAAATGGTACAAGATTTTCGAGATTTTGAGAATAATAGGAGTAAGCTATAGAGATAGACAAGTAATGCACAATATGTATAAAAAGCAAGATTGAACAATAAGAATAGAAGACGAAGAACGAAGTGCTAGGATTAAGAAGGGTGTAAAAGAGGAAAAAAATCTTCGCCCGTACTGTTCTATCAATACATCGAAGACGCAATGAAAGAAATAAAAGATCTAATGAGAACAGTATATGGACGAAGAATAAAACGCAGAAAGACGAAATTAATGAGAAGTATCAGAAATAACATTAGCGCTTGAATTAAAATGGGGGAACACGAGGCAGACAAGGAAGGAAAAGAAAATATGATGGACGAAGCAAGGAAGATTTAGCACTTTAGTACAGGCTAAAAGAAGTTCCCTATATTTCGTTGTTATCACTTCTATATTCTGACTGTTACTCACATTTAACATTTATTCTCCGTTGAAACCTCTTTTGCCACATACCGTGGACTTTCGAAGTGGTTTATGTCCCTTAGAAACTTGTGCAAATTTGTATTTCTGTGCCTTAGTTCCACGTGTATGCAGCGTCGCAAGGCTACAATGACTCAGTTTTGTTGTTTGTTAATGTCAATCATTTCCTAAAGCAATCTTCGCTCTATTATTGATCTTATGAGGAATTTATGGAGACGGCGGATCATGCGTGGAGCTGAGAGCAAAAGCGGCTTACATTCTACAAAATGTACATTTATCACACAGAAAACGCTAAACTCTCACAGCATACATTTTGCACCATGGAAAACAGTTAATATGGTTTATTAAAATGTGCTGAGAATTAATAACAGGTTTTATGTTCAACATCAGCATTGAAACTTCATGGGAAAAAATAAGGAGTGCGGATGTACCAGGAAATGAATAAAACTGAATCATGCTACACACGAACATCCACGCAACAGAAAACTTCTTGACAAATTGCGCAGCATGCACTATGCACCACGATCACAAGAGAGAGCTTCAAGGGACGGAAATCCAAATTCACTGTCACTACGAAGTCTTTCGCGATGGAGTCCTCGCATAAAAAGTTCTCGGTTTACTTCCCGCATCAAATTTGGATAAAATCCCAAGCTTTCGATGACTACCTCCGTCATCTTTGTCAGGGGTAAAACTGACTGTCGTGGACAGTTTTTTTTTTCCTTTATTGTCATTTCCATTCCCCGCGTTGCTCTTCAGCCTAGAGACATAAACAGACCGGAAGACATTTAAAAATAATATAAAGGAGATAGAAACAAAAAAGGCTGAACAGAAGCAAATAAGACATACAAAGCGGTGACTGTAAATCGGAGATAAAAAGTATGTTACACAAAAAAATACCACACACTGCATTAAAAGGCACCAGGCAAAGAAAGACCAGAGCATAAGAGTCCGTAGAACGAGTAAAACAGCCACATGACGGGCGAAGTAGCAAGGAACTGTCATGGACAATAAACAGGTCGAGCACACAATTAAAACCAACAGCACTAGATGACATTGTAGACCGGCACCGAAGCACAACACTGACGTAGCATACTGATACCGAATGAAAATCTGGGAGGATATGCATGGAAGGGGGCGGGGGCACAAGGGAAATGGGAAGATGGGGAAGGAGGTGAGGAGGAGAGAAAGGGTGATGAGGTGGGGGGCTCCGGATATGCACTTAGCGATGCATGGAAGCGCGGAGTTGATAAAGAAAGAGCGCAGAGGGAGACTTCTTACATTCCTCGTAGTTCTCTGCCTGTTGCGATGAATGGCGCTGCAAGCAACGCTGGATAAAGCGAGCAAACAAAATGGACATAGAGGCCGCCACCTCCGTACGCGCCATTTTCACCGTGACGTCATCCAGCCAATGAGAAGCCGTCCACTGCTTGTAAAAGCTGGAGCCTCACCGCTACACGACAGTCAGTTTTACCCCCAAGGGAGATGACAGAGGTACTCATCGAAAGCTTGGGATTTTATCCAAATTTGATGTGGCAAGTAAACCAAATCCACTGTATTTGATAAAAATCAACAATATTACTAAATCCCAATCAATCGGAAATTCCCCAGCCGTACAGGTAATCGCTCTGCACAGGGAGCAGAGCGTGATACAGTTACTTAGGAGTACTGTGGCTGGACAATAGGTTCAGGGCCTAGCAGTAAAAATGCACTGAAATCGTTATAGTCCGATACGTACAAATTTTAATACATTAATGGATATTAGTTCTACTCTGTGCATTAGGAGAGAGTATATCATTAACCAATCTCCTATAGTGAATACGCTACTGGAACTCACATGGTACTCGGTTTTTTTTTTTTTTTTTGGTCATCAGTCTACTGACTGGTTTGATGCGGCCCGCCACAAATTCCTTTCCTGTGCTAACCTCTTCATCTCAGAGTAGCACATGCAACCTGCATCCTCAGTTATTTGCTTGACGTATTCCAATCCCTGTCTTCCTCTACAGTTTTTGCTCTCTACAGCTCCCTCTAGTACCATGGAAGTCATTCCCTCATGTCTTAGCAGATGTCCTATCATCCTGTCCCTTGTCCTTATCAGTGTTTTCCACATATTCCTTTCCTCTCCGATTCTACGTAGAACCTCCTCATTCCTTACCTTATCGGTCCACCTACTTTTCAACATTCGGCTACAGCACCACATCTCAAATGCTTCGATTCTCTTCTGTTCCGGTTTTCCCACAGTCCATGTTTCACTACCATACAATGCTGTACTCCAGACGTACATCCTCAGAAATTTCTTCCTCAAATTAAGGCCGGTATTTGATATTAGTAGACTTAGGCCAGAAATGCCTTTTCTGCCATAGCGAGTCTGCTTTTGATGTCCTCCTTACTCCGTCCGTCATGGTTATTTTACTGCCAAGGTAGCAGAATTCCTTAACGTCATTGACTTTGTGACCATCAATCCTGATGTTAAGTTTCTCGCTGTTCTCATTTCTACTACTTCTCATTACCTTCGTCTTTCTCCGATTTACTCTCAAACCATACTGTGTACTCATTAGACTGTTCATTCCGTTCACCAGATCATTTAATTCTTCTTCACTTTCACTCAGGATAGCATTGTCATCAGCGAATCGTATCATTGATATCCTTTCACCATGTATTTTAATTCCACTGCTGAACCTTTCTTTTATTTCCATCATTGCTTCCTCGATGTACAGATTGAAGAGTGGGGGCGAAAGGCTACAGCCTTGTCTTACACCCTTCTTAATACGAGCACTTCGTTCTTGATCGTCCACTCTTATTATTCCCTCTTGATACCACACGGAAATATAAGTTCAACGTAAATAGTCACACAGGAACCTGAATCACGATTCGGACAATTAAAATTTAAAACAGAAGTTAGAGGTAATTCACCGAAAGCGATTGGTAAATTGAAGCACTTGAAAATTTCACACAGTTATAAGGCAGTACAAACTGTACACTTATGGTCAAAAGGAAAAAAAGGAAAATTTACTCAATTTTCACTCCGCTCAACACAAGCATACGTCAATTAACTAATGGACATGAAGTCAAGTTTTGAATTCAACTAATGGACATGGTGAAGGCACGTGTTACAACACAGCCACATTGCTTTGTTTTCTTTTTCTGTCTTCTATATGTGATGTTTAAAAAGCATATCATGAGAAAGTGATATTTAACTTGCAATAATAAGATCGTTTATACAATGAACAGGCAGCCGACGCGTCGTGACATGGAAGCAATGAGGCCTAGGTAGGCCGTTGCACACACAAGTCAGCCCTTCCCGTAAATTCAGGAGATGGGGGCGATGAGCTCTGACGCTACGTTCAATCACACCACAGATGTATTCGATCGGGTTCATATCTGGTGAGATGGAGGCCAGTAAATCAACTAAAACTCGCCACTGTGTTCCTCACACCACTCCATCACACTCCTGACCATTTGGCATGACGCATCATCTTGTTAAAAAATTAAAAATGCTACTTCCGTCGGAAAACGTCTCCGTCGTGAAGGGGTGTATGTGGCCTGCAACCGGATTCAGTCGTAGTTGCCGATGTCGGGCTGTTAACATTTGCACGTGCATACGAGGTGCATTCAAGTTCTAAGGCCTTCCATTTTTTTTCTAATTAACTACTCACCCGAAATCCATGAAACTGGCGTTACTTCTCGACGTAATCGCCCTGCAGACGTACACATTTTTCACAACGCTGACGCCATGATTCCATGGCAGCGGGGAAGGCTTCTTTAGGAGTCTGTTTTGACCACTGGAAAATCGCTGAGGCAATAGCAGCACGGCTGGTGAATGTGCGGCCACAGAGAGTGTCTTTCATTGTTGGAAAAAGCCAAAAGTCACTAGGCGCCAGGTCAGGTGAGTAGGGAGCATGAGGAGTCACTTCAAAGTTGTTATCACGAAGAAACTGTTGCGTAACGTTAGCTCGATGTGCGGGTGCATTGCCTTGGTGAAACAGCACACACGCAGCCCTTCCCGGACGTTCTTGTTGCAGTGCAGGAAAGAATTTGTTCTTCAAAACATTTTCGTAGGATGCACCTGTTACCGTAGTGCCCTTTGGAACGCAATGGGTAAGGATTACGCCCTCGCTGTCCCAGAACATGGGCACCATCATTTTTTCAGCACTGGTGGTTACCCGAAATTTTTTTGGTGGCGTTGAATCTGTGTGCTTCCATTGAGCTGACTGGCGCTTTGTTTCTGGATTGAAAAATGGCATCCACGTCTCACCCATTGTCACAACCGACGAAAAGAAAGTCCCATTCATGCTGTCGTTGCGCGTCAACATTGCTTGGCAACATGCCACACGGGCAGCCATGTGGTCGCCCATCAGCATTCGTGGCACCCACCTGGATGCCACTTTTCGCATTTTCAGGTCGTCATGCAGGATTGTGTGCACAGAACCCACAGAAATGCCAACTCTGGAGGTGATCTGTTCAACAGTCATTCGGCGATCCCCCAAAACAATTCTCTCCACGTTCTCGATCATGTCGTCAGACCGGCTTGTGCGAGCCCGAGGTTGTTTCGGTTTGTTGTCACACGATGTTCTGCCTTCATTAAACTGTCACACCCACGAACGCACTTTCGACACATCCATAACTCCATCACCTCATGTCTCCTTCAACTGTCGATGAATTTCAATTGGTTTCACACGACGCAAATTCAGAAAACGAATGATTGCACGCTGTTCAAGTATGGAAAACTTCGCCATTTTAAGTATTTAAAACAGTTCTCATTCTCGCCGCTGGTGATAAAATTCCATCTGCCGTACGGTGCTGCCATTTCTGGGACATATTGACAATGAACGCGGCCTCATTTTTAAACAATGCGCATGTATCTATCTCTTTCCAGTCCAGAGAAAAAAAATCGGAGGCCTTAGAACTTGAATGCACCTCGTATATCGTCCGCTGTGGAGGCCCATCGTTAGGAGAGTTTTGTGCACTGCATGTTCAGAAACCCTTGTATTCTGCCTGGCCTTAGTGTCTGATGTTAGTTCCGCCACATCTCGCCGCCTGTCCTATTTTACCAGTCTGCCCAACCTAAGACGTCCTACACCTGTAGTGACGGATTGCCGCCCAGTCCCACGACGACTGGACTGGACCTCGATCCGCTAATTGTTGAAGACATTCACCACGGCATTCCTCGAACACCCGACAAGTCGTGCAGTTTCCGAAATCGCTCATGCCGAGCCTTCGGGCCATTACATTCTGCCTCGGTCAAACTCAGATAGATCGCGCGTCTTGCCCATTCAAAACACGGGGAGCTCGCTAATTTATAGTACATGCAACGTGCGTGTGTATGACTAACAGTCATTCCTCGCCAGAGCCGGCCGCGGTGGTCTAGCGGTTCTAGGCGCTCAGTCCGGAACCGCGCGACTGCTACGGTCGCAGGTTCGAATCCTGCCTCGGGCATGGATGTGTGTGATGTCCTTAGGTTAGTTAGGTTTAAGTAGTTCAAGTTCTGGGGGACTGATGACCACAGATGTTTAGTCCCATAGTGCTCAGAGCCATTTGAATCAATCCTCGCCAGATAACACTGCCATCGCCTGGACGAGTTTATATCGCCAATAGGTCGGTGGTCATAATGTTCTGGCTGATAAGTGTAAATAAAGAAAGGCGCAGCTTCATTTAATTTTTTTATTTTTATTTATTTATTTATTTTGCATGCTGCGAGGAGAAATCTTGCTGCTTTGCATTATCTTTCCTCTTCCTGCTACCAACGTGTAAGGATCGGTAGATTAGTGTCTCATTGACTAATAACGTACTGAATTGATTTGGTCAGAGCCACACTATGTCCTTCTACCTAAATGCTACGTAATTATCACCTTTTCATTGACAGCTATTACGCGAAAGGCGAGGCAGTATTTCAGACGTGAGACTTGTTCGCCATTAGCGCAATATGAAATCCTAATTTATCAAATCATTTTCTTTTATCTGTGCACCTGTGAACCTCTAGTCTCTCAGAAACCAAGTCTCTCATTTAATTACCCACACAGCATAACGTCACTGACCAATAGCGTTGCGCACATTCTTCTCAAAATTACATCAATCCACGTCTTTAACTTCGTGAATACTTCCACTATAAGTCTGAGATTAATTTCAACGGTCAGTATCACCATTCTTTGTGAGTAATGTACTTCGTGGAGCGAACATTTTCCAGAAAATTACTTTTTTGCACCGTCAGAAGGTAAAAGTAATTACAATCTTTATTCTATACTTCATTTATCTTCCTCCAGTCTTCACAGTGTTCAATTCAGTGTTCAACAGCAAACCTACAACAAAGCACCAAATTCCTCTTTATAGTGGGAAACTTTTAGATTAGAAACGGTATTTGCAGAATATAACTTTTCACTACTTATTAGAATATAGTGCGGTAGATACCTATTGAAATGATTGCGAGAAACCTGATATTTGTGATGAAGCGTGTCCCACGGAGCATGAATAGTCATGACGGCGTCTTCGGGAACAGAGCGAGTAGGAAACCTTCTAACAGCCTGCCGTTATTGCTGGGTCTATGTGAACCGAGTTGGGGTTTACTGGAACAATCGGAAAAGCTGAAAAGAGCACGGAAGCGCTTGACTAATCGGAAAACGCTTAAAAGAGCTGAAGGGCCACGGCTCTACACCACACCTGGTTACAGGTCATGATTGGACAGGACGAAGGAAAATTTCCAAGACTTTAGTCTGATACGAACATCAATTACCCTTACATTCACACAAAAAATGTTCAAATGTGTGTGAAATCTTATGCGACATAACTGCTAAGGTCATCAGTCCATAAGCTTATACACTACTTAATCTAAATTATCCTAGGTACAAACACACACACCCATGCCCAAGGGAGGACTCGAACCTCCGCCGGGACCAGCAGCGAAGTCCATGACTGCAGCGCCCCAGACCGTTCTGCTAATCCCGCGCGGCTTACATTCACACACTACAGAGATTATTCATGAAGTGAATTCAGAAAGAGAGAGAGGCACAAATAAAACAAATTTGTCCTACGAATTCTCTCCCGAAGCGCAGAATAAAAAGTATCACAAAAGATAGTAGAAAACTAAATGGTAAGCTGATTACAAAGCACACAAAGAATAACAAATTATATAAGAAAGGCGTACGAAACAAGCCCTTTTTATGGCAAAGAGGGCATTCCTCACTAAGGGAAGTCTGTTAGTGTGAAATGTAAGAACACAAGCTTCTCAGGAAGAAATTATTCAGAGTATACACAGCATTATATGGTAATCAGGCATGGAAACTGAAATCGAAAGGTATGAGATGCGGTACTATAGAAAGATGTTAAAAATTAAGATAAGGAATGAGGATCTTTTGCGCAGAATCGTGGATGTAAAGCATGTATGGAAAATAATCACAAGAAGAACGGACAGGGTTAAGATATCTTCCATGATACCAGAGAAAAGAAATGAGAAGTACTCAAGTACTCGTAAATTAGTAGGCTTCTACAGCCGTTGTCAGCCTCATTAAAATGCTACTAGGCGTCCTCCTACAGTATTTTACAAAATACTTAAAATACTAAAATACTGAAATAACCGACGTTTCCGTCGTGTTGCAACGGTCTTCCTCAAGGTAAAGACATCGGTTGCTGAGAGGGTGGTTCAGTGTATTTCATGTCTAACGTCACGTTTCTAAGAGTGTTACTGACAGTAATAAACCACTTGGTCAGTGATAGGCGAAACGGGGATGATATGTGGCAGACTATCTGTGATCTAAGCGTGCGCAGGTAACTGGCAGCCGGCTACAAATCAGCGACAGTCTTCTCGTGTTTCCCTGTTGTATAATAAATTGCTGAGAAGCGACGGAAGCTGTAGGTATGTTGTTCGTTTAGCCATTCACAGCAGTGTCCGGTGCCATGCAGTCATACATGACCCGTTGCACACAAACTGCTGGCTGTCAGCACGCCGGGAGCTTGTACCCGCCTTCTATGTTTATATTGTTCTTACGTCTTCCATCCCATACTGTGTGATTCTTTAGTGTATACAGAGAGTGCAAACGGTGCCATTCACGAACAGAGAATTCCGATACCACTCTAATTTACACTTACTATTTAATAGTAAAAATAGATTTGTTGCTACTATGGCAGCGTCAGTTGCTAATAGTAGATCGGAAAGTAGAAATACACTGAAGCGCCAAAGTAACTGAGTAACTGGTATAGGCATATGTTAACCGGCAGAATACGGCACTGCGGTCGGTAACGCCTATATGAGACAACAAGAGTTTGTCGAAGTTGTTAGATCGGTCACTGCTGCTACAATGGCAGGTTATCAAGATTTAAGTGAGTTTGAACGTGATGTTATAGTCAGCGAACGAGCGATGGGACGCAGCATCTATGGGACGCAGCATCTCCGATCAAGTGGGGATTTTCCCGTACGTCCCTTTCACGAATGTACCGTGAATATCAGGAATACGGTAAAACATCAGATCTACGACATCGCTACGGCCGGAAGAAAGATCCTGCAAGATTTGAACCGACGACGACTGAAAACAACCGTTCAACGTGACAGGAGTGCAACTCTTCCTTAAATTGTTGCAGATTTCAATGCTGGGCCATCAACAAGTGTCAGCGAGCGAACCATTCAATGAAATATCATCGATATTGGCTTTGGGAGTTGAAGGGCCAGTAGTGCACCCTTGATGACTGCACGACACAAAGTTTTACACCTCGCCCAGGCCCGTTAACAGCTACATCGGACTGTTGATCACTGGAAACATGTTGGCTGGTCGGACGAGTCTCGTTTCAAATTGTATCGAGTGGACGGGTATGGAGACAACCTCATGAATCCATGGATCCTGCTTGTCGGCAGAGAGCTGTTTAAGCTGGTGGAGGCTCTGTATTGGTGTGGTGCGTGTGCAGTTGGAGTGATGTGGGACCGGTGACACTTCTAGATACGACTGACAAGTGACTCGTGCGTAAGCATCCTGTCTGAGCACCTGCATCCACTCATGTCTACTGTGCATTCCGACGGACTTGGGCAATTCCAGCAGGACAAGGCGACACCGCACACGTCCAGAATTGCTACGAAGTGGCTCCAGGAACACTCTTCTGAGTTTAAACACTTCCGCTGGGCACCAGAGTCTTCAGACGTGATAATTACTGAGCATATATGGAATACCTTGCAACATGCTGTTCAGAAGGTATCTTCACGCCCTCGTACTGTTACTGATTTACTGACAACCCTGCAGGATTCGTGGAGTCAATTCCCTCCAGCACTATTTCAGACATTAGTCGAGTCCATGCCACGTCGTGTTGAGGCACTTCTGCGTGCTTGCGGGGGCCCTACACGATATTAGGCAGGTGTACAGATTCTTTGGCTCTTCCGAGTATGTTGCCATTGTTGATACGCCTTCTTTCACATGCTATGTGATTCTTCAGTGGATACAGAGAAAGGAAAAGATGCCTTTCAGAACAGAGAATTCCGATATTACTTTATTCTACATCTAATATGGAATAGTAACAGCAATACGTAACTTTGTTGCTATTTTGGCAGCGTCAGTTTCAACAAGTAGGTCTGAATGTAGAAATATAAACGGATACAAAAGATTTAAAAATTTGTCAGTACAATGTCTATTCAGTAAATGACGAGCAGTGGCCACAATGGAAGCCTATAAATCGTATTCAACTGGCAAAACACACAAAACGGGGTCAGCACATGAATGTTCGAGCGCTAGTATACCCGCCGCTGGAGGTCCGAAGAGTGATTGCTTGCATCTCGTTGGAAGCGGCGTAATCGTTTATGGCAGCGCTCTTGTGCCATGGTGACAGCTGTAGGAAAAGCTGCGTCGCGCACATTTCGGAGCGCTGCGACCGGATAGCGGCTGATACCGCAATTTTCTGCCTACTTCATAACGTAAATTGCCTCCCCTATTGTGCGTGTGTACATCCATGATTGCCTTGCACGTATTAGTGCCTATGTCTAACCTCGATGGTGCTCTCCGTTAATGTCGATTTGTGGTGTTGCAACAACCGAACATAGCTCTCGTGCTTTGCAATGCGTGTATTAACAGACTTTCTGGTTTGTCCAATTTAGGCGTAACCGCACTCACAATGTGTCCTCTACGTCTTCATTTGCATAATTACTCTACAGTTCACAGTTAAGTGCCTGGCAGAGATTTCATCGAACCATCGTCAAGGTATTTCTCTATGGTTCCATTCTCGAACAGCGCGGGAAAAATGAACACTTAAATATTTCGGTTTGAGCTCTGACTTTTCTGATTATGATGACCATCTCCCCCTATTTAGGTGGGTGCTTGAAGTGTCGGCAGAAGTGCCAACACCGTTTTGTTTGAGGAGACCGAAATGCACGCTATAAGCTCATGCACCCTGGCGTGAGGTCTGAAACAGGATACGTAATGAATGCTATAAAGAAAAGTACGTAGCTTCTGAAATACTTAACTTTAATCCACATTTGTAGAACATCGCTCTTGATACAATAATAGAATCTCAATATCTATACTGGTAATGGCGCCTTGCTAGGTCGTAGCAAATGTATCTGAAGGCTATGCTAACTATCGTCTCGGCAAATAAGAGCGTAATTCTCAGTGAACGATGGCTAGCAACGTCGGCTGTACAACTGGGGCGAGTGCTAGTACGTCTCTCTAGACCTGCCGTGTGGTGGCGCTCGGTCTGCAATTACTGACAGCGGCGACACGCGGGTCCGTCGTATACTAGCGAACCACGGCCGATTTAAAAGCTACCACCTAGCAAGTGTGGTGTCTGGCGGTGACACCACAGTGCTAATAAAATATTTTCACACTCTGAGGAGAAAACTGGTGATTGGGATCTCATAAGAAGTTCCTGCCGCAACGAAACACGCTTTTGTGTTAATGATTGCCACCCCAATTTGCACTCCATGGCACTCTCTCCATTTCGCGATAATACAGACGAGCTGATCTTTTTTGAACCTTTTCGATGTCCTCTGTCACTCCTATCTGATGCGGATTCCACACAGCACTGCAGTACCCCAGAAGAGGGCGGACATGCATAGTGTAAGCAGTCTCTTTAGTAGACACGTTGCAGTTTTCAGCCAATAAATCGCAGTCTTCGGTTTGCTTACCCCACAACACTATCTATTAGATCGTTCTATTTTAAGTTGTCCGTAATTATATACCATAAGGGTTTAATTGAATTTACAGAATCCCGCTTGCATCTGCAGCGTTGAGGGGTCTTACTGCATCCAAATCCTGAATCCTGCAGCCACTCAAGTAAACCAGTCTGATGTGTTCCCGGCGAAGCATCTTACCTAGTCGATCACTGCCGCCCTTGACCGTTATTTTTTTTTTTTACTTATTTCATAACATGGCACTGTAGTAACCTTAGGAGAATTTTAATGAGCCTCTACTGAAACGTTAGAATTGATTTTTTATAGTACATGAAACACAGGTATTATCGGAAGAATGCAAATGAAGTATTGGATCTATACATTGTGAACTGGAAATATGTCATAAATTTATAATTCGCAGCAGATCTTGTTTCCTGTCCCGCCTGGACGGAAGGTTTAGCACTGCTATCGCCGTAAATCCGGCGGTGCACAGACCAAGCATTTGAATGTTAAGCGTTGAACGTGCCGAGCATCTGACGCCGTAGCCTGGAAACAGCGCGTTGAGGAGTATTTTCGAACGTCTACAGCAATAGCTAGCATATTAGATATTCTGAACGTGCACTGGACCGTAGACCGACGAGATGGAAAAACACAGATCAATCGAGAAAACAGGAAGAACTTGTGTGGAACTATGAAAAAATAAGAAAAATATACAAACTGAGTAGTCCATGGGCAACATAGGCCACATCAAGGGTGATATGAGCTCAGGAGCGCCGTGGTCCCGTGGTTAGCGTGAGCAGCTGCGGGGCGAGAGGTCCTTGGTTCAAGTCTTCCCTGGAGTGAAAAGTTTAAATTTTTTTTCAGACAATTATCAGAGTTCAGGCACTCACACATAATCAACTTCGCTCCCCAAAATTCCAGGACATTTTCTGATTTCCTTGGACATATGCAGGACGGCCAACACGCGGAAAAATTTGAAAACGTTAAAAACATATGTTTTGACAGAGCACGGGGAAAACTGTGCGACTGTGAAACTGTTGCATTCATTTGTTGCAGTTTATGTGACAAACTCGTATGTTTTCATCACTTTTTTGGGAGTGATTATCACATCCACAAGAAAACCTAAATCGGGCAAGGTAGAGGAATCTTTTTACCCATTCGCCAAGTGTACAAGTTAGGTGGGTCGACAACATATTCCTGTCATGTGACGCACATGCCGTCACCAGTGTCGTATAGAATATATCAGACGTGTTTTCCTGGATCAAATGTTTTCGGTTCCTATTGGAGAGGCACGTCCTTTCGTCTACTATTCGCATGGTTTTGCGGTGCGGTCGCAAAACACAGACACTTAACTTATTACAGTGAACAGAGATGTCAATGAACGAACGGACAGATCATAACTTTGCGAAAATAAAGAAAGTAAACTTTTCGCTTGAGGGAAAATTTGAACTAAGGACCTCTCGCTCTGCAGCTGCTCACGGTAACCACGGGACCACGGCGCTCCTGAGCTTACATCACCCTTGATGTGCCTTATGTTGCCCATGGACTACTCAGTTTGTATATTTTGTTTATTTTTTCATAGTTCCACACAAGTTCTTCCTGTTTTCTCGATTGATCTGTGTTCAGTTTTTCAAGGCCTTTCCACTTTGCCAAATTATAGCTAAATCTGAGGGGGGTGCGATGGGGAGGTTCCCTTGTCAGTATAGGGTCTCAAGACGCCATTTTGGCTTTCGCTGAAGCCGATATGTATATATTTCATATATGATGTTTCTCAGCACCAGCAAACCGGTTGATAATTGTAGGATTTGTTGCTATAAAATCACGTGAAATGTTATATTGACGGTTAAAGAGTAATTGTAACTTGCGTATCGGCATTATGAATGTATATCCTTTCCAGGGCACGGCACGTTGAGGTTATGTAGAAACGCCTTGCTCTTGGTATAATTTGTTACAGTTAAATGATACCTAATAACACATTTACGATTAAATCTTTCGAAGCTATGGCAATAAGCAAGGTAAAGGTATAGCGAAAGGCCTAGAGACGCAGAATTTTAAGGTAACAGGTGATGTGTTGCTTGATCTCGTACCAATAGATGCAAATACTTTTCCATGAGACGACCTTATAGGTGGGGCAACCACAGCTATGGATATTTATCTTGGGTATTAATAATCGCTTCAGCTGTATTTTGGTCCTTTATTACTGTAACACTACCGGTTTCGTGGCGTTAAAGCCATGTCACCTGAATATATGGCTTTAATCTCACGAAACCGATAGTGGTACAGTAATAAAGGACCAAAATACAACTGAAGCGATTATTAATATCCAATACTTTTTCATTAACCTTCGTATATTCTAATGGGTTCTCGGATTCTCTTATCAGTTTAATCAAAGTATACGCTATAATATTTGGCGTTACCTAAGTACTCGTAACCGATAAGCGCGCTCGTTCTTGGGAGTGAGTTTGTTCGACTGGCTTTATCTACAAGACAGCTTGCACTACTTCCAGTAACACATTTTGCATTGTGTTTCAAGTTCTGTATTTTCATGTTGTAAGGATCTTGCTACTAAATAGGAATAGTGATCAAGCAAGAATGACGTTACTGAAAACTGAGAATGAACAAATAATTTTTAAGTGGAGAACTACAGTAAATTTGTATCATACAGTTTGTAATGCAAGTTATATACTGAAGCACCAAACAAACTGGTATAGGTATCCATATTCAAATACAGAGATATGTAACCAGGCAGAATACGGCGCTGCGGTCGGCAACGCCTATGTAAGACAGCACGTGTCTGGCGCAGTTGTCAGATCGGTTACTACAATGACAGTTTATCAAGATTGAAGAGAGTTTGGATGTGATGTTATAGTCGGCGCACGAGCGATGGGACACAGCATCTTCGAGGTAGCGATGAAGTGGAGATTTTCCTCTCAGACCATTTCACTAGTGTACCGTGAATATGAGGAATCAGGTAAAACGTCAAATCCCCGACATCGCTGCTGTAGGAAAAAGATCCTGCAAGAACGGGACCAACGTTGATTGAAGAGAATCGTTCAGTATGACAGAAGTGCAACCCTTCCGCAAATTGCTGCAGATTTCAGTGGTGAGGCATCAACAAGTGTCAGCGTGCGAACCATTCAACGAAATATTATCGATATGGGTTTTCTACACTTGTGTACACTTGATGACTGCACAACACAACGCTTTACGCCTCGCCTGGACTCGCCAACACCGACAATGGACTGTTGATGACTGGAAACATGTTGCCTGTTCGGACAAGTCTCGTTTCAAATTGTCTCGAGCGGATGGACGCCTACGGGTATGGAGACAACTCATGAATCCATGGACCTGCATGTATGCAGACGACTGTTCAAGCTGGTGGCCGCTGTGTAATGGTGTTGGCCGAGTGCAGTTGGAGTGATATGGGACCCCTGATACGTCTAGATACAACTGAGCCGTATCGAGCTAGCGCCAGTTTTCTTTTCTTTTTTTTTTTCATGTATCGTTGAGATCGATTGTGGTTGAGCTAAGTTATCTTTGCTTTTCGCGTGTCTTATCTTCCGGGTTGGCGGGCGAAGCCTTCGACGGGTAACCCTCGAGATCTCGACACAGTCGCGGGAAGACGAGCGTTAACGGCTGCCGAACGACCGTAATGACCGTTACATGTTGTGGTGTGAAATTGGTTGGGCGTTTTGCCGATATGGACAGCTTGGAAACTTCGCTGGGAACACAATTTGAAGTGAAGGGGTGAAGCTGTGGAACCCGCTCCCTCGTATTGCGTACCTGATATGAAATAAGTCGTCGTAACGCTGTTTGTTCACCGACGGACTCAGAGCCATTTAAACTTTATTATTATGATGAGACTTTCATAGTCGAACCTTAAGACTTTGTGTAAGAGTTCACTTGGCCTAGTTATATGGTGGCCGATATTTGAAAGTTTTGGCTGGCAGCGGTGGTCGAGCGGTTCTAGGCGCTTCAGTCCGGAACCGCGCGACTGCTACGGTCGCAGGTTCGAATCCTGTCTCGGGCATGGATGTGTGTGATATCCTTAGCTTAGTTAGGTTTAAATAGTTCTAAGTTCTAGGGGGCTGCTGGCCTCAGATGTTAAGTCCCATAGTGCTCAGAGCCATTTGAATGTTTTCTCAGAAGTTTTACTAGTGCTTTGTGTCTCTTGCACTCAAATGATTTTATGCTGCCGTTTTTAAAGCCTGAACTCTATTAATACAGTTGTCCATGTGTAAGTGAGTCAAAGGTTCTGCAGAGTGTTTCTATGTTTCAGAGTTATTGGAATATCTTTGTGATTCGGGAAGAAACTTTTGATTGTGCCAGAGCCTTGGCGGGCAGTGAAATGTCATCCGAGGTCTAGGCCTGGTAGTGTTTATGACCCTGGCCACCACCGGGAGTTGTTCACATATCGCCTTCCAAAGTTTAGTATTTATCTTCCTTCCACCAAGGCGGTTTAAGCTGGTGGATACATAAATACATATTGTATGTAACCTGTTCGTATATGAACTTGTTTCCTTACATATTAGGGACTGGCAAGTGGCTAAACCTTAAACTGCATAGCATCTTCTGAATTCCTTGTGCAGCCTTTTCTAGCAATTTTTTTTATTAATACGCCTCAGCACGTGAAAGTTTATTTTTAAAGATCATTGCTTCTGCTGTAGTTTTTTTATTTAAGTGGTTCTATCACGTTATGTTCTAGGATCTTAGCTTGCCACTAGTGTTCAAGTGTCATTCAGTAACCCTTTACCTGTAATTCTTTTATTATATGTATATTCAGGGAAGTCCTATATGGGAGATTGAATTTCTGAAATTTGTCAGTAATTCTGTTTTCTTAATAAGGGACTGTTTGAGTACTGTGCACGTTGGGTTTATAACTGTATTTGCAAGGCTTCATCTAGTGGCTCGTCCACAATTTGTTATTCTCAAATATTTTTCAAAGGCGTAATGTCATAAAATTGTCTTAATTATAAAGTGTGACTACCAACCATGATTCCATCCTGCTTCCACTTTTATGATACACTCCTGGAAATGGAAAAAAGAACACATTGACACCGGTGTGTCAGACCCACCATACTTGCTCCGGACACTGCGAGAGGGCTGTACAAGCAATGATCACACGCACGGCACAGCGGACACACCAGGAACCGCGGTGTTGGCCGTCGAATGGCGCTAGCTGCGCAGCATTTGTGCACCGCCGCCGTCAGTGTCAGCCAGTTTGCCGTGGCATACGGAGGTCCATCGCAGTCTTTAACACTGGTAGCATGCCGCGACAGCGTGGACGTGAACCGTATGTGCAGTTGACGGACTTTGAGCGAGGGCGTATAGTGGGCATGCGGGAGGCCGGGTGGACGTACCGCCGAATTGCTCAACACGTGGAGGAGGAGGAGGAAGTTAGTGTTTAACGTCCCGTCGACAACGAGGTCATTAGAGACGGAGCACAAGCTCGAATTAGGGAAGGATGGGGAAGGAAATCGGCCGTTCCCTTTCAAAGGAACCATCCCGGCATTTGCCTTAAGTGATCGAGGGAAATCACGGAAAACCTAAATCAGGATGGCCGGACGCGCGATTGAACCGTCGTCATCCCGAATGCGAGTCCAGTGTGCTAACCACTGCGCCACCTCGCTCGGTCTCAACACGTGGGGCGTGAGGTCTTCACAGTACATCGATGTTGTCGCCAGTGGTCGGCGGAAGGTGCACGTGCTCGTCGACCTGGGACCGGACCGCAGCGACGCACGGATGCACGCCAAGACCGTAGGATCCTACGCAGTGGCGTAGGGGACCGCACCGCCACTTCCCAGCAAATTAGGGACACTGTTGCTCCTGGGGTATCGGCGAGGACCATTCGCAACCGTCTCCACGAAGCTGGGCTACGGTCCCGCACACCGTTAGGCCGTCTTCCGCTCACGCCCCAACATCGTGCAGCCCGCCTCCAGTGGTGTCGCGACAGGCGTGAATGGAGGGACGAATGGAGACGTGTCGTCTTCAGCGATGAGAGTCGCTTCTGCCTTGGTGCCAATGATGGTCGTATGCGTGTTTGGCGCCGTGCAGGTGAGCGCCACAATCAGGACTGCATACGACCGAGGCACACAGGGCCAACACCCGGCATCATGGTGTGGGGAGCGATCTCCTACACTGGCCGTACACCACTGGTGATCGTCGAGGGGACACTGAATAGTGCACGGTACATCCAAACCGTCATCGAACCCATCGTTCTACCATTCCTAGACCGGCAAGGGAACTTGCTGTTCCAACAGGACAATGCACGTCCGCATGTATCCCGTGCCACCCAACGTGCTCTAGAAGGTGTAAGTCAACTACCCTGGCCAGCAAGATCTCCGGATCTGTCCCCCATTGAGCATGTTTGGGACTGGATGAAGCGTCGTCTCACGCGGTCTGCACGTCCAGCACGAACGCTGGTCCAACTGAGGCGCCAGGTGGAAATGGCATGGCAAGCCGTTCCACAGGACTACATCCAGCATCTCTACGATCGTCTCCATGGGAGAATAGCAGCCTGCATTGCTGCGAAAGGTGGATATACACTGTACTAGTGCCGACATTGTGCATGCTCTGTTGCCTGTGTCTATGTGCCTGTGGTTCTGTCAGTGTGATCATGTGATGTATCTGACCGCAGGAATGTGTCAATAAAGTTTCCCCTTCCTGGGACAATGAATTCACGGTGTTCTTATTTCAATTTCCAGGAGTGTATTTAAGATATGGTGTGTAAGCGTGGTACGATTAAAGACTCACGTATCAACAACTCTGACAGGTGACACATATGAAAGCATTCTGTCTGATCACCTGCATCCATTCATGTCCATTATGCATTGTGACGAACTTGGGCAATTCCAGCAGGATAATGCAACAACGCACTCGTCCAGAATTGCTACACTCTTCTGAATTTTAACACTTTTGCTGGCCACCAAACTCCCCAGACATGAACATTATTGAGCATACCTGGGATGCCTTGCAACGTGCTGTTCACAAGAGATCTCTACCGCCTCGTGCACTTACGGATTTATGGGCATCGCTGCAGGATTCATGGTGTCAGTTCTCTCGATCCTGCCTCATCGTGTTGCGACACATCTGCGTCGTTGCTGGGGTCCTACACGATGTTAGACAGCGGTACAAGTTTATTTGGCTCTTCAGTGTATAAACTGACGGCGTTACTGAATGGCCATGTGTAAGTCGGCTGTCAGGTTTTCTTATTGGTAACGCCACGTAGCGCTCTGTATGAAAAATCACTGGCTGTGCTGTGCGCAGTCTGTGGGTAGTTTGCATTGTTGTCTGCCATTGTAGTGTTGGGCAGCTGGATGTGAACAGCGCGTAGCGTTGTGCAGTTGGAGGTGAGCCGCCAGCAGTGGTGGATGTGGGGAGAGAAATGGCGGAGTTTTGAAATTTGTAAGACTGGATGTCATGAACTGCTATGTATATTGTGACTTTTCGACACTATTAAGGTAAATACGTTGTTTGTTCTCTATCAAAATCTTTCATTTGCTAACTATGCTTATCAGTAGTTAGTGTCTTCAGTAGTTTGAATCTTTTATTTAGCTGGCAGTAGTGGCGCTAGCTGTATTGCAGTAGTCGAGTAACCAAGATTTTTGTGAGGTAAGTGATTTGTGAAAGGTATAGGTCAGGGCCATTCTTTTGTAGCGATTTTTGAAAGTCAGATTGCGTTGTGCTAAAAATATTGTGTGTCAGTTTAAGCACAGTGATGTATAATTGTTCTAAGGGGACGTTTCATATGATCCTGGCAGGGTCGCCATAGGCGCGGATAGGGAGTGCAGTCCGCGGTGTTGTGGCGCTGCTGGTACCACTCCGAGCATGGATCGACCAGCGGGCGAGCCCGAGAGAGCAGTCGCTGACCGACTGTGCGCACTCTACTTTATTCCAATGGTGACAAGTGACCGCTGTCTGGTGTTGTCTTGCGGTCAGCAGGGACTTTTCCTGGTGCCATACGTGCCCGAACAGGGCCGTTCGTGCAGTCTGGAGATTGCCTGGCTAGCACTTGGAGTCCCTGAGCTGGAGGACAGCCACGAACAGGATGTCTCCTCAGAGCTGGTGTGCAAAGGAGCTCTCTACAAAACATCACCGACTGACAGTGCAGGGAATGGCCAGTGTGTGGGCTCACTCAGCCCTGTGGGATGGTTGCTGTCTCTTCCCGGGCGAGAAGACGGCGACACCAGTACAGACGCAGACTCGGGGTTCCAGATTACAAGACGAGCGCTAGCTTGGTGCTTTAGTGACCGGCAGCAATATTTGGCTTAGTCGAGTGTTACAATATAACGGGTGGTTATAAATAAACTTTCCCTATTTAACACGTTATAATACAGAAACTAATTACAGTACGAGTACCAAGCCTGGTAGCATTAATGTCCAGAGTATGAGTTGCATGGCAACTGCCTTGCCGCAGTGGATACAACGGTTCCCGTGAGATCACCGAAGTTAAGCGCTGTCGGGCGTGGCCGGCACCTGGATGGGTGACCATCCAGGTCGCCATGCGCTGTGGCCATTTTTCGGGGTGCACTCAGCCTCGTGATGCCAATTGAGGAGGTACGTGACCGAATAGCAGCGGCTCCGGTCAAAGAAAACCATCATAACGGCCGGGAGAGCGCTGTGCTGACCACATGCCCCTCCTATCCGCATCCTCACCTGACGATGACACGGCGGTCGGATGGTACCGATGGGCTACTTGTGGCCTGAAGACGCAGTGCTTTTTTATGAGTTGCATAATTTCCATGCATCACAGCGCCTCCCTCTATTTCCAACTATGGCCACCAGGTGCTGCGATGAGTCATCGTGATTCACACTTGACTAGTCACACTTGTTGACGTATCAACAAGATTTTAAAAAAATGGTTCAAATGGCTCTGAGCACTATGGGACTTAACATCTGAGGTCATCAGTCCCCTAGAACTTAGAACTACTTAAACCTAACTAACCTAAGGACATCACACACATCCATGCCCGAGACAGGATTCGAACCTGCGACCGTAGCAGTCGCGTGGTTCCGGACTGAGCGCCTAGAACCGCTAGACCACCGCGGCCGGCTGTCAACAAGGTCTTGGGCGAAAGGAGCAAGGCATTTTTGGTGAAGCTCTATTATCAAGACAGAAGTGATGCTGCAGCTGCACTTGGACAATATCGCCTAGTGAAAGGATTACGGATGGGTCCTAATCCTCCACCTGCTGTGCGGAGCATGATGATAAAGTTCGAATCAGCTGGAGAAGTGGGCGTCCCTCGTGAAGTAGACCGACGACCGGTTGCACCACGGGTGGTTAATGAAATGGCTATTGCTACGGCAGACAACGCTGCGCAAAATTCCCGATTGTCAAGCAGTGCGCGCGCTGTGTCACAACACCTCAACATCCCGTGGTCCGCTGTACGGAAGGTGCTTCGAACCATTCTCAACTGGTATCCGTACAAGATACATACCGTACAGCAGCTTGCACCACAAGACGAACAGCGACGTGTTGACTTTGCTCTCCACTTCCTCGCAAGTTGTCGAGGGCTGGCCCTGGACCATCCTATGGCAGACGTAGCTCATTTTTGTCTCAAGGGTGAGGTGAACACACAGAATTACCGAGTGTGGGGATCTTCACCTCCAGTCACTGTGCATGAATTTCCTCTTTATGATGAACGTGTCACCATATGGTGTGGTTTCACGGCTACGTTCAACATTGGTCCATTCTTTTTTGAACAGGTTGGCGATCAAGGACCAAGGACGTGCAGTATGACTGGGCAACGTTACTGCGATATGCTTCGTCAGCATGTTATACCCGCCCTACAGGGGAGAGATGCATTGAAATCAACTGTTCTCATGTAAGATGCGGCTCCACTGCACATCGCTCGTGAAGTTAACCTGCTTCTCCGAAACACATTTGGAAACGATCTAATTTGATCTTTTACAAATGCTTGGCTGGCACTATCACCTGATCTCACTCCCTGTGATTTCTGGTTATGGGTCTACCTGAAGGGCAGGGTTTACCACGGGAACATTTACACATGTGATTATGTGAAGTGCAGCACATCAAGAGAAGCAGTCAGCATAACTACGGACACGCTTCGTTCTGCCACGCAGAAGGCAATCCTGCGCTTTCAGACTCTTCTGGACACTGCTGAGCACCAGATTGAGCCCATTTTAGCAGTAATGATACCGATATGTAGTGGTACCCTGCATGATGTACCATAGCAGCACATTGAGAGTGATCCAAGTGGATTCTGCATTACTTCTCTTCCCCATGTCCTTGACATTAATGTTACTAAGTTTCGTCCTCGTACGGTATTTAGTTTCCATCTTATGACGTGTTAAACAGGGAAAGTTTAATTATAACCACCCGGTAGTGTACAGCGAAAGGTGAAGGCGTTTCAATGACTGTATCGGGTGAACAGAAATTTTACACACGGATGGTCCATGAGAAGAGTGTACTATGTTCGGCGTGTGATGGCATGCTGGGTGTTTTTTTTTTTTTCTTCTAAAAACGAGAGCCATATTTATTTGTGTTTTATACACCGTGATCATGACTAACTTCGTATGTGTCATTTCATCGAAAATTATGTTGTCTATTTTACTCTGTAAGAGTAATGTGTTTCTGTGTCGTACTGTACGGAAATCTGTATTGGGGAATTTGTGTAGGTGACCCTGTTGATGGTTGGTAGTAGCTTTGCCTTAGTGAGTGATGAGTGGTCAAGATACGTATTTAGTACAAGTAACCTTAACTAAAAGAGGGAGTTATCTTCCAGTTTTTTCTCTTGCAGTTAATTAAAGAAATTAATTTCACTGTCGCTTTTCTGACTGTCACCGGGGGTCAGAGATTGTAAATTGTTCTTGTAAACTTTTTGTTCCGATTTTATCTGCGGAGGGGAAACAATTTTGAATTTAGTTTTGTTGTGTTAATGATGTACTGCGTCGTTACTCTTTTGTTGAACCGTGCTTTCAAGAGCTGAAGCGTGCCGTAAATTAATTTCTGTTTACCATTATTTCTCTATTCTGCAGATAAATATCTTATGTTCAATGAAGTGCTTGTAAATTTGATCCCACGCCTTGCAGTGGCCCATCGGTTTTCATTCACCATATCAAGATGTGCTACCTTGTCACCTACAACTGCAACTCGTGTAATGTTTTACTCGTATCACAGGCGCACACCACTGTATAGTTCCGAAGATAAAAATAATGAGGTCGCTGGTTCTATTTTGATGGTCGATCGTAGGGAGCGTTAGCTTTTGATAATTAATAGCAGTTGTAACATTCAATATTTAAAAATTACCTTATCATGTGATTGTTTTTTTGTAGACATAGCAATTGACAGATATTCACTTCATGCGAACAAGACGCAGTTTGCTATCGCTGGTCGATCAATATTCAGTTTTGAAACAGTCATTAACCATCTCATCAACTATAAACTCAGTTAACATGAACCATCGATTCTAAGAAACGGTTTTGCTTTAATACCTTATTTATCTTGGTCCTTTTATAAGTAAGGCGATGTTCCACAATAATATTGCATTTACCGTAATTTATAATGACCAGCGATATCAATATTTTTGACTGCTTGTGCTTCGCTTCACTTCTTTCCAGAATGAATGTAAAGTTAGTTTAGCCTCGAAAAAGCTAACGTCACTTTCACGCAAATACCGTGAAATACAGGCAGTAACATAATCTCAATAATCCAGGTCAACAATTTATAAAATTGCTCTTAGATAGAATTCCAAAATCTTCTGAACACTTTAGTTCAACTTTTAAAACTTTATTATAGATTTATTACACAGTTCAGTAATAGAGCTACGTCTAAAACCTTAGCGACATATATTAACAGCTTCCAACTGATCGTGAACAAATCTGAAGATGAACTGGATACATATTTTAATCCATCACAGATCAAATGAAAATATTTAATTATTATTAGTGAGGCAGGGTAGGACGACTTGCTTCAGGGTGTTTTCTTTTGAAAACTGCCGTCGATTCGAGGGCTGCGTCTACATAGGAAGACCGTTCCTTCCGTCACTGCCATGCCCACCGCTCGCAACACAAGCAGAAGAAAGAAGATACAGTATTACAGGATTATATCACAACACCAAATACTCGAAATTTTTTCTCAACGTTATGAAATTTACAACTAGTTACTGTCCATTTACCGTGTGGATGAGGATGATTGATGATACTGTCTTCAAACCACTCTACTGTCATAGCTGACATGGCCCCCAGCCCAAACCCTAGTCCATCCAGATCCTAAGCTACTGGGGTGGACAGATATTACGAAAGTATGTTGCAACAATGATGCTGACAAGGAAAGAATAAGTACAATAAAGCCTTTTTAAAAGCCGATTTAGGGGAGGCACGCTGTTTATGTACCATTGCCTTTGATAGACAACTAGATTTTTGAAAACGGTGTAACAAGAATCTCACACTTGGTGATAGTTTCAGAACTGCTTGAGTAGCGGAAGTAGCCGTATAGATTTACTTACTTTAAGTGGTGAAGAGGAACGACAAGGTAAGTGTTTTTGTACATTTATTGTAACTTCTGTATTTTTTCAACAACTGTTTGCTTGTACGTAACATTGTTGGCTCATATTTTCACCTATTTTACTTTATATCGCAATGGATTCATCTCCTCTTCGGACTGGAGAACACGCCATATGTTTCAACTTATAGCGTTTGGCATGATTGTACCACCACTGGATGCTATAGATGGACTGGTAAATCCATGGAACCTATAAAATTTTCTTCTTAAACATTTGTGTGTGTTAAATGGTATTATTCGTTCCATATGAAACTAATCACTGTTAACAAGTAGAGATCAGTTATTATAACATTATGTATTTACCTTCAGCTGAATATTTCACATAACAATGCAGTCAAAAAGAATATAATGAAATATTAAATTGTTCCTAACTTCAAAATTTTCCTGCATTTAGCATTTATTTTCATGGAAATGTTAAAAGTCGAGTGGTCAGCGCAGTTGAATTCTATGGGAAGTGCCGAGGACCGATTCCCCGCCGGGTCGGACATTTTCTCCGGTAGGAGGATGGGTGTTGTGTTGTTCTCATCATTCGACACGCAAGTCACCGAAGTGGCTTTAAATAAGAAGACTTGCACAAGGTGGTCGAACTCCCCGAAAGGGGACTCCCAACGAAATATGCCATACGAACATTTCATTTCATATCTTCGACGTCTGTCTGTTCTGTATTTGTTTGTTTTCGTGCTCCTACTACTGCTTTGCAATATGAATGTCCGCAGTGACAGCTGAGCAGCCCTCTTTCTCAGTAGTTGACGGATGAAAGTACGTGCTCCCCTGCAATAAATGAAAACAGCCAACGCACAAAGATTTTAAAATTTTTTCCCCCACACACGTGTGACCCTTCGTTAAGAATAGTTACTTAACTAAAATCACTTGATATCATTTTAACCATATGTTTATTTTATTTTCTGTCCATTCAATCAATATCAACAACTGCGACAAATACAAAACCTCTCGACATGGGAATACAATTTCAGTGTTAATTTGTATTAACATATTTCTGCACGTAAGTTATACGTTATTTTAGCCTCATGGTATCTGACTTCACGATAATTTGAGACATTGCTCTATTGTTTCCTCCATTCATTCTTCAATTTCATCCGCGCTTCGGATAAACAGCAGAATGTCATAGAGAAAACCAAGAAAGTTTTAGTCAGTTTCATTATCATTTGTTCCATATTCATTTTCAAGCTGAAGAATCTGAAAAATATTCCAATGACAGTTGAGAAAAATTCTGGTTAATTGCCTGACTCCTGTTTCACTTCTTTCTCAATATCGTGTCTAAAAGAATGCACAGCAGAGACCGTTTATATTCTTCAGTGCATTCACATACGTTCAAGCTATGCTTTCCCTGTTTAGTGCTGTTAGTTTCGTGTACTTAGAAACAAAATGATTCCCAAATGTCCAAATAAAGAGTAAATTCATTTCCACTGCTCCGTTTTATAATGTATTTGCGATTTGCAAGTATTTCATATGCAGTATCCACCTCAAAATCCAGGCTGTTCATTCAGATGGTTACAATTCAGTGTTTTCTCTGTGCCAATAGAAGTAATATTAATTACAATTTTGTACATTTTAGAGAGGAGACGAACACGTCTATAGCTTTTTGTGCCTTATCTGAGCACTTTCGTCTGATGTACCATAAATGGCTGTAGCTCCTATCTTGGGAAAATGTCCTCCCCTACACACAGCATGTAAACAATTCTGAAGGTCTGGTATTATTTTATTATTTTGCTTCCACCGTTAACCAACTCTTTTAAAAACCACCATATCTGAGACTTCCTTTCTGCATGTTTCTAATGGCTTCATAAAACGCAGCTTGCGCTGCTTTGTGAAGTACTCATTTTCATTATTAAGTAACTAACACACAGCTTAACATCTTACATATAAGCAAATAAGTACCCTAACTTTTGAAATATGAGTTCCAGGTAAGTGTTCATCATTCTTTTGTTTCTCGTACCATTGTTTCATAGGAAGTTACCCCAACCTCGCGAAAAAAATTCCAATTACCTTTGTGCAATTCAGTATATTCTATCATTCCCTAACTATCGTGTGACTGAAACGTGACTTCTGTTTAACAGCTACCTCATTTCATTTGAGTTATAAATTTCTCGGACTACCATCGTACTTACAACATATTCTGCTAGTTCAGTAAGTCTTATTGTCGACTAATTACACATTTTCGTTTATGTCGATGGAACCGGCTTTTTCTAAGAGGTTGATCTTGTTGCATAATTTTATTGTATGCAAATAAATTTGTGGTGTCACCGCCAGACACCACACTTGCTAGGTGGTAGCCTTTAAATCGGCCGCAGTCCGCTAGTATACGTCGGACCCGCGTGTCGCCACTGTCAGTGATTGCAGACCGAGCGCCGCCACACGACAGGTCTAGAGAGACTTCCTAGCACTCGCCCCAGTTGTACAGCAGACTTTGCTAGCGATGTTTCACTGAAAAATTACGCTCTCATTTGCCGAGACGATAGTTAGCATAGCCTTCAGCTACGTCATTTGCTACGACCTAGCAAGGCGCCATTATCATTTGCTATTTATCTTGTGATGCATGTACCGTCAGACCGATGTTTACCAATTATGAATTAAAGTTAAGTATTCCAGTAGTTACTTACGTTCTTTGCTACTATAAATTCCCTTAACTGTTCCAGACCTCACGCCAGCCTGCGTGAGCTTAAACGCGTGCCTTTCGGCTTCCTCTCCTAGTGGCTTGGCTGTCTTGCCAAGTCACAACAAAATTCCCATAATTTACATTCAAAATGTTTGTCTCGTGATTCTGTTGGTTTGCTGGGTTGCATATGCTCTTACGTTCCGTCTCTAGAGACTCTGATGACTTTCTAAAACTATCATCATATTGTGCAGTATTCCTTTGTAGCTTCACATCATTTTTGGTTTCATTTGGTCATTGGCTTCTTCTGAAGAAATATATCAAGCACGACTATGTTCTAGTCGAAGCGATCAATTAAAATTTTTACCAGTAGTTGGATTCAAATCTGGATCTCCTGCTAACAAAGTAGACGCGCTAGCTGTTATGCCACTCTGGATCTGTGGCTATCAACCTGCACGGACTCTCCTGGTACATCTTGGTCCATGAGACAAAATCCAACTCACGCTCAGCCGATTGGGGATCCACTTACAAAATCGCATAAGTATTGCTGAGGCTCTCCAGTATTGGAATAGCACCTTACCAGTGTGCGAAATGGGGTTAATTTTGACTGTATCTCAAGCATGGGTGATATATTAATTGTACCCAGTTGATGTACCTGAGACACACTGAGTGTCACATTTGTCTACAACAGTAATGCATCGGAGGGAGAGACATATAAGGGTAGTCTGTGCAAGAATGGTAGCTGCAGTGCCAGAAGCAGGAGAGCAGGGTTCGAACCCCAGCGCTACTCTCTCAAAAGAAAGTGAGCTCATATTTCGATTACTTGTCACTATCGTCTACGAAGTTATTTCAGTATGGGTAACACTGATTTTAAAATTATTATTTTCAGAAATTTTCACACTAAATTATTCCTTTGTGGTAGACTGTATGTCCTAATTTTAATTTAATTTAGTCTCCATTATATCATCACATTCCAAATATGGCCGTCGTATGCCATTTTATTTTACTTCTCTTTCAACTCTATTAAATTATCTTACGATCCAGAATTGTTTTATTGTTTCTATATAAAAGTCGTAGAGTATTCAGATAGTTCCAATACAACACGTTAATTACATCGCAAATTCATCATTTTCGACAGGCTAACGAAAATATTATTTCGTGTCATTGCATCTTCATTCATTTTAGTACAGTTAATTAAATTTACGTTTAGAAGAAGTGGCACAGAAGTTGAAACTGGAAATTTACGAAGCGGCAACCAAGACTTAGAATCTTTTCTCCTCTTCAAGCATCTGACCGTTAAATTGGGAATTTTTTATCGTTCGTCGGAGGTGAAAATGACAGTGGTAGATACCAGAGGAGGAAGTATGGTGAGGGCAGGCCGGTGGGAGATTAAAAGAAGAGAAGGCTTTTATGATCAGTACAGGTCGGCGCCGGTGGACGCAATAAATTTCACGCAGTTCGGCCCGGGGACAAGGCGGAAGTTGGGCGCGATCGAGGCGCCCCTATCTGTCGGATGATTAATGAGCTGCCGTTCCCCGGTGGCTTCACAGCGCCACGTTAGCTGGACGTAAAAGTTGCAACATCCCTGCCTCTCGGATCGTTCCTATCTGAAATTATCGTCATACTGGAAGCGAGAGTTTCCACGCGGTTGAATTTCGCTCCAGTGCTGCTATCACCTTTACCCAGCACACTTTACACTGAGTACGCGTAACTGGAAACCATTAGTGCTATTCGACTTCAACCGATGTCGGGGTGTCACGAAAAATTTAATATTGCTAACAGCTGCATTTTTAAACAAAAGAACACTCAGGGAATTTGAGTTAGTATTTGCAGAGAGAAAAGATTTGTGTTGCCAGAACAGGTAAACCAAGGCAGCACTGAGTCAACAAGTTAAAGGGCAAGATATTAAAGAACGTTATTCGCTTCATATTTTCAACTACATGCACGTTGAAAGACGACGATAGAAACATTTACGTCCGTCCCGAAGCTATTTGTTCCAAATGGGAAAAGCAGTATACCTATTCAGACTCATTGCAAATTATATATTTACTTAGAAAATCCGGTAAAATGTCTACGGCAAACTTACTTTAAATGAAGTAATATTACACAACGATATCAGAAATGTTGGAGTGTTAAAGATAGAGGGTCAGGACGTGTAAATACAGCGTTATAAAGGTTAAAATTTTGCATTTTGGTCAACACTAAAGTTTGTACTTGAGTGAGCAGTAAGAATTTTCCATGGCGTGTAATTTGGTGATTTCATTAGATTCAAAAAACTTCGTATTTTTATTAATCTCTAGTCAATTAAAATTTGAAAACATGCTATTGTTAACAAATTCAAACATAAAAATAAGCAGGCTATCTTTACCTAGACCTCACAAAGTAAGATGAAGTTGTTTAGTTGATTCAACTGTGGGTTGTTTTTAAAACATTGTTTATTGCATTAACTAAAAGAAACTTTTTTGCCTTGTTTCGGGAGACGGTTGTACATCGGGGTTGTCAGCCCATTTTTAAGTATACAACTGATTCCAGAGACGGGAACCAATAAAACGTAAGACCCTGTCACCTTTTTAATCTATCAACTTTCGACCTAAACTATCAAAAGTAACTTTGTTGACTGTTTTGACAAAGGTACATTTGTATTGTATAGCTTTATAAAATCAATTAGGGCAGCAATTACTCTGTGAATAAGCAATCATACAGCAGTTTCTCTAGCTACGAACAAAAATACACAGTAGAGCTATTTGCACAGAATTGAATATTTGTATGATTACCTATCCATGAATGAATGCACTAAGATTCCCCTCCTGTGTAGAAATTGCAATATTATGAGCATAAATGTGGTGAATAATTAAACTGAGTCTGCTCATTTACTGGCACATGCAAATATCAGTTTCTTTTTTTTATTTCTGATGTTTCTAATGTAGTGGGTTTCCACCCTTTCCCTCTGTATATAGGACAGCTACATACATAGAATATTTGAGATTATGGCTTGTTTGATCTCTAGCTTATGTGGTACTCTCTGAACCTGTTACAGATTAATGCCCAATCCGTCCTATATAACAGTACTGATGCTCTTGGCAGATGATTTTATAAGCCCCACTTTTCACGACGGCAGCTTGTTTGTACTTTGAATTGAAGGAACATCTATCTAATGACTGTGGAACATTTCGCCTTTAAAATGTTGGTATCCTATTACAAACATTAACTATAAAAGGTAAATTGTACCATTTCAGTTTCGGTCAGCCTACATTATACACTAGGTACAGTAGGAATCTAGCTTACTTCTTAAGCTTGCAAACAGAAGCCGAAGAAGCAAGCCAGATCCCTACTTTACCTATCCTCAAAAGCTAATGTGTCTTCCGTCTCAACTGTTCCGTTACGACGAACTTCATTACCTTACCCACCCTATTTCTCAAATAAATAAACGAAACCAGTCATATTTGTCTCCGTTGTTATCCATAAAGCCTTTGAGTGGGGATTGTATTTTGGATGAGCCATCAAACTACAAACATATGCACTCCCAGTCAGCAATAAGGGTATCATAGGATCCTTCTTCCACCAACGTCCTACATGTGTCACAATCAACCACACCTGCTCCTGCATTTTACACCTCACAGTAGATGTACATCATTACTCTGTCCTGTCTCCCCTCTTTTACATTCCGTACACTACAGACATACCAAAACCACTAAAAGCCTTCCCCACCTACTTTCACCAACATTCTGATGGCAGCGTCTACCTAAGTACCTACTCACCACACCCTCCAGGTATCCCTGACGTCCCTCCGTTGTCACTTCAATTCCTGGTCGAGTGGTGCCTTCATCGAGCGCTACTTGAACATCTTGGTCGAGTGGTGCAATAAGAGGAACTTCAAATAAAGCCACGGAAAAGCCAAGCTACCATCTTTGGTGTCACCTCTCGGCATTTCTGTCATCCATATGTCCATCTGTCCGTCTACACAGCAACACAGTATGTAACACTGTAAGGTGTTTAGTACTAATACTTGACAGAGAAATGACATAAATTGCACACCTCCTCACAAACCCCAAAAACTAATGGAGCCACATCTGGGGTCCACATCTGCCTATCTTGTCCTCACCTGTAAATTCCACATCCGCCCCACCCTAGTTTACGCCGTTATTGTCTGGGTCTCCTCCTGTTCTACACTCAACAGGTCCCATGAAAACCTGGAGGCATCCATTCATCCACATCCATTCCAGCTAGCTTTCCTTGTCTGCCTACCTTCTCCAACTCCCATCTTGTATAGTCTCATCCACTTCCCACACCTTCTTCTCTTCCTAGAGTACCTTCGGATCAATACATTAACCGCAAAACCCTTTACCATCAGCCAGTCTCCTACCCACCTATAACAAATCCAGGAGTCCTACTGGGCCACTATATCTATGTTCCATCTCCCATGCAGATTCAGACCATATACTTCTTCTCCTGACGGAGTTTCTAATAACTCCACTCATCAACGATGAAATCCGTCTCGATACATACTCTTCATTCGAACCCTAGGCCCAAAACCCACCTCACACCAACCTTCCACTTTCTACCCCCATCACTTCTTACCCTCACTGACTTTTAGTCACTACCTGTGGTTTCATAGAGCCCAGTAGTGAAACTCAAAATTCCATCACCATCACCATGATCATTTTCAAACACCACCAGCAAAAGCATTACAACATAGCATCATTAACATTTTCATCTAAGATTATGCACTGCAGGAAAAAATTAGTACTCCCAGGAGACGAAGCTGATTTTGATCCGATGATGGCATATGCCACCTGGAGGATAGTAGTTGTATTGATTATGGTGGCAACGTCGTCCGCCAACAGATAGTGTAGGGGCGTAGCTACAATAGCACCACCTGCGTTTAGATGTAGTGATAATGCTTTCAGTGAGAGCGTCATTTGTATCTACCTATTAACAGAAATGTTCACAGCCGAAAGTTTCAGTGTGCTATAACTATGTGAAGCAAGCAGGCAACCATGCCACAGAGATGCACACGTGCTTCCTCAAACCAAGTGAGAGAGTTTGAAAGAGGTCAAACTGTGGCGTTCTGAGTGGCGGGGTGGTCCTTTCGAAGAATTGCCACGCAAGTTGCATGTGCTGCATCAGTTGTGCAACGATGCTGGTATCAGTGCTCACATGAACATTTTTACACCCTTAGAGGATATTCTAGACGTCTACGCAGCACAGGCATCAGCGAGCATTGTCGTATTTGTAGGGACAGCAGTGGCAGATTATACAGCTCACATATCATAGATAAGACAGCTTGTGAACCCAAACGTGTGAACACGACCTGTAGCAAACCAGTTATTGACACTCAAACCACAGCATCGACGTGCACAATTTGGCTGATGCCGTCGGAGGATAATTTTGAAGGAGTAATGGCGTGCGGTGGTCTTCAGCGAAGAAAGCAGATTGTGCCTGCATGCAGATTACAGTCGTCTGCACTTACTACGTAGACATTGTAAGAAGTCATGGTCTCCTGACCTTCATTGCTTACATATTCCGCCCTCACAATCATATTCCACACATCAAGATGCTTCACTCGAACCAAACTTGATAAGATAAAGTCAGTGTTGTATGAATTCGTGTAAACCATATGCAAATAACAAGTAAATAGCAAGTGCACAGCGCACTGAGGTTGAAATACTCGAGGCTGGCGTACACACACACATTCAAGACACGATGTTCACAAAAGCTTTTAGTTCAGGAGAGGCAAACCGCATGCCAGGAGGCTAGTTCGTTCAGAGGATGAGTCAACCTATCTACATCGGCTGGCGACCACATGCAGAGCAGACAGCGTTTGCCCGAGTGAAAGGGGAGAACGACCCCGTGTTCGGCTTAAAAGCAAATTCCGCTACATTGTGTGGGAGCACCCAGCCTACGCATTCTTTACGGACATAGCACACAGTTTCAGAGGTTTTCACAGGGAGACAGCAAACGCCAAACGCCGATGGTATAGATTTCCAGATTGGTCGCCTTAAATGAAACGTCTTTCTCCAGTTTTAGAAGAGCAATGCTGATTGGCAGACGATATTCCTGACACATTGAGCTGAAGGAATAATGTAAGAGACCAAAAGATATACCCCTTCACGTCTGGCGTGGAGAGGGTCCGTTCCGTTGTCGCTCTTGGAGCGAGAACACATAACGAGAGCTCGTTCGTCTACTCAAAGAGCGAGGACGAAGTCTCTCCTCAGTACTTCACTGGGAGAGCACCTCTGCCGAGAGCGAATCAGAGTGCGACTCTATATTGAGTCCTTGCGATTAAGTGGTGTTCACTGTGTTGGCTGCCACACTTATTGTGCGGTGTGAATGGACAGAGTTATAGTTAAACACCTGCGAGCGAATTTTTGAGTGGCATCGAGGTGGACTGGTTATCTGACCAGTGTACCATGCCAGTAGTTAGACTAGGGGCGAATAGGAGTCCTTGACTTCATCAAGGCCTAGGGAGAGTTTGATTGGCGAAGGTCAATCCAAATAGAACGAGAGTTATCTTATTTGTCAGCAGCGAGCAGCGCAGACAGCAATCATCGCAGCTTACAGTATTGTGAGCTACAGCTCTTGTGAGCCCCATATTTCCTCCACAACAGTGCACTTCACTGCATTTCACACACGACAGCCTGATCATACCTAGGAACATTCTAATGGATAATTATTCAAGTTGAGTAGACGCGGCTCTCAGCCATTCTGCCAAGTCAATAACAATCTTAAACTTTGTATAGAAATTTAATTAGCGAATCCTATCCTTAAGAGATAACTTCAGATTCCGAAAAGAACCCGGAAATAACTTGTTCTGTTCGTAATAACAGTGCCATTGTAATTTCTCAGAATTTTTGCAAAAAAATAATAGTTTTCGTTAGTTTCATGTTTTTCTTACACTAACTAGCACTACTCCAGTACCCAAGTATCCCACTAGTTACGTAAGAAATTTTGTGAATTTTTGTGTAATTTCCTTACAGTGGACGACTCCAGAAGCTATTTATTGCTGAAAGTTTTTCAGGCATTTCTCTTTAGAACGTTAGGAGCGTCTGTCTGACTTCTGTAGTAGCGTGGGGGTGGAAATTGCATCTTGCAGGAGCCACAGGCTAAAGGGTATATCTCAGATTAATCCGTTGCGCAGAATGATAGAATAGCATCCACATATCACCACAGAACATGTTGAACGGTGACTCGTAGAGTGCATTCATCCAAGACACAATGGCCACAATCCCAGCTTTGTGGTTTGGAGTGTGATAAGGTAAGCCTCTCGTTCACTTTTGATCTTTCTAGAGGGGACGCTAACCAGCGCTCAGTAGTGCAGAATGTTGTTAGAAATATTCTTTTACCATACTTGCAACAGTAAGGTGATGTATTATTCCAACAGAACGATGCTCACCCGCACACTGCCCATGAAACTCAGCATGCTCTGAAAGATGCGCAACAACTTCCCTGGCTAGCATGATCTGCGGACATGTCTCTAAACGAGCACGTATAAAATATGATGGGACGGATAGTGACGCATGAGACTCGTCAACCAACAACACTTACATAATTACGTGAACAGGTCGAGCAGCCGTGGCCCTGGCATAATGTATCTTAGGACAGTATTCGCCATCTGTACGATCGACCGGATGCCAGAGTCAACGACTGCATTGCCGCCCATGGAGGCTACGCCACATACTATTATGGATGTTTTAGCATGAGTCAATAGCTGGTACCGTAGAACAGATGTGCTGTTGATCTGTAAATATAATGATTTCATGTACTCCATATGCAATGTTGCAACAATAAATCTTGAGCGAATTGGAAACCTCTAAAAGGGTTTAATAATTTTTTCCAGCAGTGTTTTTCAAATATAAAATCATCTAAAAAGTTTCAAAATGCAGATACTTTGTCTACCATTGTCTTTGCTAGCTAGCATAATTCCTTGTCACCTGTTTTAAAACATCTTTCAACTATGTGTAACCCTCGACTGAAGAACGGTTTTACTCACGGCCAGCTCGCCCTCTCATAAAGTACTGAAAGAACAGTAAAGGTTTAAAAAAATCAGTGGCCATTAAAATTATCATGTTCCAGCTGAATACCCAGCATTGCCTGGTTCTATTAGTCCATCTCCTCATTCCTTCTGACACTGTACACCTCTTCCTCTCCCCCCTCCCTGTCCATCTCCTCCTCTCGTTCTCTCTGTCCATCTCACCCACCCCCTTTCTCTTCCCATTTCCTCCTCGCTCCTGTCCCTGCCCATTCCTTCCTCCCCCTGTCTCAGTCCATCTTCTGCTCTTTCCTTTCTTTGTCCAGCTTTCTACTCTTTCTATCCATTTCCCTTTCCCACTCTCTTTGTCCATCTCCTCCTGCCTCCCTATGTGTGCCAAATCCTCCTTCTCCTTCTCTGGCTGTCCATCTACAAACCCTTCCTCTCACCACGTTAGCACCCTCGCCTCAAGTGGAGGCTGGAGGTTCTTAAAAAAATGGCTCTGAGCACTATGGGACTCAACTGCTGTGGTCATAAGTCCCCTAGAACTTAGAACTACTTAAACCTAACTAACCTAAGGACAGCACACAACACCCAGCCATCACGAGGCAGAGAAAATCCCTGACCCCGCCGGGAATCGAACCCGGGAACCCGGGCGTGGGAAGCGAGAACGCAACCGCACGACCACGAGATGCGGGCAGGAGGTTCTTACCCCTCCAGCATTTCTTTCCAGATTGTAACTAATACGTGTACCAAATTCGGTTGATATTTCGGTTGATATCGTTCCAGGGTTTTAGGGTGAGCTTTCTACCTGTGGCTTCGCCAAAGAATGCACATGCCAAATAAGTTTCATGTATATTTAACATATTTCACACATATTTTTACACATATTTCACATAAATCTCATAAATCTCTTGCGAATTTCGTTTTCAAGCTGCTCAATGTTCATGACGTCGTATCTCCTGAACTTTGTGTTGTACAGCGACAAATTTTGCCGTTGCATACAGTGACATATGTGGGCACCGTCCGTTAAATGTTTTGTGACTAGAGGAAATGGTACAGAAATAACTAATTAAAATGTCAGCATGATGCTGCACTTTTAACGCATCTCAAACTTTATGACGTCATTCTCCTAAACCATGTGTCGTACAGGGATGTAATTGTGCTCGTACATTCAGTGGCATATCTGAATACTGTATGTAAAATGTGTCGCGAAGACAGTCATTAATAAAGAAGTAATAAAAGGATACGCTTCATGCGGCAGTTTTACTGCATGAACAGTGAAAATGTAGTAAGCGATAAACTTTTTTCGTTCATCGTTTTGCAAGGGTTGTCAGGGGGAAAATTTCTATAAGGTTTGAAATTACGTGTAAAGTTTATTGAAAGCGATCAAGAGTTCTCATTCTCAAATACTAGATGACTAAAGTATGAGTATTGGAGTGTCGTGAGGTACACTGCATTTTGACCCCCACTCCTTTGACAGGCGGGCGTCTTTCCAGACAGTAAGTGACGTGTCTACCAAGTTTGGTTCAGATCGGTCCAGTGGTTTAGGAGAAGCTGTGGAGTATCCATACATACGGGCTTTTCTATGTACATCAGTTTTTATAATAAGTATAGTCTCTGCAGCGATATAGCTTCGTGACAGTATGTGAAATCAATATGAAAAAGGACATGTAGAAACATAAATAGAAAGTCATTATGCCCTAGCGTTGCGACTGTGCCAACATCTCAGTGAGTGTACAGTATGTCCACAATCCATTAAATTTGTGGTTTCCTCGCAACCTACGACAGGAAATAAACAAAGGCATTCGCTATTAGAAGATGATAGTAATAGTGGGGAGCTTACTCTTTCAACATTGTTTAGTATGTCGAGGTCTGTGATGGCATAGGAGCTGACTGATGTGACATTGCCCGTACCAGTAGCGTCGTGCAGCGTTAGATCTATAACTGTCACAGACGTTGACGAAAGTGGTGCTGTATCAGTATATACAGGGTGTCCCAGCTATCTTGTCCACCCAAAATATCTCTGGAACAATAACAGCTATTGCAAAACGACTTTCACCGGTATCAATGTAGGGCTGGATCCCATGAATGTACATATTTGGAAACATTCTAAAACGAAAGCATATGTGTTTTTTAACACAAACTTATGTTTTTTTAAATGGACCTCCTATATTTTTTCTTCAGCAATCCATAGCATGACAAAGCACATACCCAATGGCGTTGATTGCATCGCAATATTCCCATTACATCCCGAGATATTAAGACGCGAAGTTGACGCTTGAAACACCCGACATGCGCTGCTAGCGCACGTCCTGAGGCTCAGGCGTGAACCCCATGCTGCCCGTAATCGCGATGTGATTGACATGCGTAATCACACTTCCATACTTATCAAGAGGTCAGAAACGAATAATACGGCCTGCTGGCATCCTGCATTAACGTCGTACATTTCAGCACGTATTTATCCCACAGGCTAGGGGTGATGCGGTTCTGTAACATATCTGTGTACCGCAACGTTAGTTACAAAGTTAACTTCGCTTATCGTTAATCCGTTACTAAAAAGGTAATGCCGTTCAACCTTAAAACTTTACTTTACTGTAGATCTAGCGGAAGTGACAGTTAATCATTCACTCGTAATAGTAAAATTCATGTTGATGGTTTTAGGGAAACGAGCAAGTGGACTAAAAGTTTACCGTTGTTTAGGTAAAAATGTTTTGATTTGGGAAGTTCAGGTAGGAGATAGAAGATGAATGTAAACATGTTTAACCAAGCAGTTTTATTATCACATAATTATCAATGTTATGTTTATCTAATGCGTTAAATGACAAATTGTTGCAAACAAATGTTTCTTAAAATCACTGGGTAAAACGGCCCTTTGTAGAAACTTCCACTGTGATACCAGCACTACATACTAAACAAAGCGTTCACATCTCATGCTCAAAGTGATGCCCATTGGCTTGCATACATAGGGTCACTCTGCGGATGAAGGATGCCCTACTTCGTGCTACTGTTTCCTCTTTGATGGCTGTACAAGCTTCATGTCCTCTGGTGTTGTTGGTTCATGTTGGTAAACAGCATCCTTCACTGCTCCCCAAAGAAAATAATCCAGCGGTGTAAGGTCCGGAGATCGGGCAGGTCACCTAACTGGGCCACCTCGTCCAATCCACCTACCAGGGAACTTACGGTTCAGAAGTCATCGTGCTCGTATGGCGTTTTGTGCAGGGCATCCGTCATGCTGTTACCACATGACCATTCTCCGGTTCAGAGGTACGGTGTCCAAGAGAACAGGAAGATTGTGTCGTATAAATCTGCCATTTTGGACGCCATTTATAAAGAAAGGCCCGATAATGGTATCTCCAATAATCCCACACCAAACATTAACTTTCCACGGACGTTGATGCTCTGCCTGACGGAGCCATTTTGGATTGTCTGCGGACCAATAATGCATATTCCTCATATTGACAATTCCTTTGTTGGAGAATGATGCCTCGTCGATAAAGAGAACATCTGCAAAAAATTTGGATTAGTCAGAAGTTTTTAATGAGCCCACCGACAAAATGTTACCCTATTGCGGAAGTCATTTCCATGAAGATCCTGGTGTAAATGAACATGATAAGGATGAAATTTATGACGTTTAAGAATACGCTGTGCACTTGATTTCGACACACCAACTTCACGTTCAATTTGACGTGTGCTGATTTGAGGATTCACAGCTATGGTAGCGAGCACAGCAACTTCAGCTCGTTCATCTGTGCGTGTTCTAGGACGATGTCGAGGTCTTGGATTTAAGCTTCCCGTTTCACGTAGACGAGATGTGAGACGTCCGGCGCGAAGGCGATAGCTTGTCAGGGAATCGTCTTCTGTACAGTCGTTCTGCTGAACAGCATTTCGTCCACCTACAACAGGGTACAGTACAGGTATGTAGAGTAGGGTAGAAAACAGACATATAAACTTAATAATCATAATGTTCGCTAACAGTACTATCAACAAACAAGCAATCTCATAACGTATTTCCCGTCAACGTACATTCTCCATAGATCAGCAGCATTTCTACCATATCTTCACGTGTGTACAATATACTGTACACTATAAGTTCCACAACACAACGTTTATTCACAATGTGTACTACCTCCGTGCCGTCATTAGATTACTCTGATGCACGACTACACTGGCAAGCGGTGTACTGCACGCCAAAGCAACAACAAATGGGATGCTCGGAAGGTGGTGGAGTACAGGAGTTTGCATGGGTCGCAAATCATAAACAAGGCGAAGTGGTACTGTGGCAGTTGTGGGAACTACGTTGAACACTTGACTAGGTAGAGCCAGGCCCTGCGCGACACGCACAATGGGTCATATAACGCAATAGATAAACCTTATTTTGGGTGTGCAGCATAAATAAGACAACCTGACGGGTATACACCGATCGGTACTGGTTCATATTGTGTACGTAGATACGTAAAACGTGCAAGAGGGAAACCACTATGTGCTTATGTGCTTGATGGCAGCAGACCGTATTATTCGTTTCGGACTTATTGATGAGGTGTGATTACACATGTCAATCACATCGCGATTACGGGCAGCATGGGGTTCACGCCTGAGCCTCAGGACGTGCGCTAGCAGCGCATGTCGGCTGTTTCAAGCGTCAACTTCGCGTCTCAATATCTCGGGATGTAATGGGAATATTGCGATGCAATCAGCGCCATTGTGTATGTGCTTTGTCATGCTATGGATTGCTGAAGAAAAAATATAGGAGGTCCATTTAAAAAAACATAAGTTAAAACTTATGCTTTATGTTTTCGTTTCAGAATGTTTCCAAATATGTACATTCATGGGCCCCAGCCCTACATTGATACCGGTGAAAGTCGTTTTCCAGTAGCTGTTATTGTTCCAGAGATATTTTGGGTGGACAAGATAGCTGGGATACCCAGTATAACAGATGTAACGTCTGAAGAAATCACTGTTTTGCAGCGGTATTATTGCCCTCAGGGGGCCAGCATTGACAACGCCGAGTTTCCTGAGCTGGGGACTGCTAAGTGCTGTCAGTCCTCTGTTCCCGTAAGCTCTGGGCATCCTTCAGCAACCACTGTATGGCGTGGTGGTGTCTTGACAGCCCGCATCGCATGATAACCAAAAATTCAGCAAAAAGTCCCTCAGTCTCAAGGTGTGCTACGCGTCGAAGAGTTGCATTGTTGTTGAGGTTGAACAGTCGTTAGCAGGGGACCTCTGGGGGAGGTGCTGCATCTCAGTTGTAAAAGTTCCTATGCTCATGGGCCTCTGTTTAGGTGGACTTTCATCGCGCTAGCTGCTCGTGGGACGGAGATGGAACCCTCGAAACGTTCTCTTATTCCTCCCAGCGCAATGGGTGGGTCGCAGTTAGGTATCAACACCTAATCTAACAAGACGAATCATGTAGCCAATCCTTCAGGCTCAAAAATTATACAGAGCACTGCATTGAATAGCAACAGAACGCATGCTGCTGGTCAGAATGTGGATTTTATTGTGAAACGTAAGGAGAGCAGCTTTGAGAAGGTTTCGCATTTTTATATTCAAATAAGGTTTATGGGGCATCGCAGGTATAATGAAATCACCGGAGCGATTCAGTAACCGAGCACTGTTAATTGAAACTGCTAGTTTCCAACAAGCGACAGACCTCTGGAAAGCAAAATGACTTGGCATATATGCTATAAAAACGGAGCCGCACAACACATTGAACTACAACAAAGGTGTTGCGTCATGTAGTATCTGCAAGACATTTCCAAGGAGGAATTGAAAGATGAGTGAGCCCAAGAAGGGATCGTTGATGCGCAAAATATACTGAAAATAGTGGGTGGATATCTAGTAAGATATGGCTTCTACATCCTTACTTACCTTGAGTAGCGCAAAACTCCCAGAGCATATAAAGGCAGGTTTGCTTCGCCTAAGTGAAGCCCTGTGTCTTCAGTCCAGTGGTGTGTTTCAAATGTCAGCGCTTTCGGCACACCACCTAAAGGTGTAAGGGTGAAACAACTTTTGACAAATGTGGCCAAGTCGCCCAAGACTGGACGGTTTCGCCTCTTCACCAGAGTGTGTAAATTGCTATGGGGATCACCTTGTCTTGAGTAGGGACTTCTGTCTTCCCGGGAAAGGCGTGCAGATCTTCGACAGTTTAAATGCCACCCAACAGCACTCAAGCTCACATCCTTTCGAGTAGCGAGAGGCAAAGCGCGATACATAATTAAAAAGAGCAATAAAAGGTCATGGCAAACGTTGCTGGCTCTATCAACCGTTCCATTTGTTCTAAAAAAAGTATGAGAAGTCGTCAGGAGGACTTCCAGTACACACCGATTGCAGAAATGCTGACACAGAGGTGTCTCCAAGCAACAGCCGGAGATATCGCTCAGACGAAGGCAAAGAATTTTGCAACGAGTGCGCCCAATACCAGCCAGGATCCGGCGTTTCGGTGCTATCGTGTGACTTTTGATTAGGGGTAAGTGTGGTGTCACCGCCAGACACCACACTTGCTAGGTGGTAGCTTTTAAATCGGCCGTGGTCCGCTAGTATACGACGGACCCACGTGTCGCCACTGTCAGTGATGGCAGACCGAGCGCCGCCACACGGCAGGTCTAGTGAGACGTACTAGCACTCGCCCCAGTTGTACAGCCGACTTTGCAAGGAACGGTTCACTGACAACTACGCTCTCATTTGCCGAGACGATAGTTAGCATAGCCTTCAGCTACTTTTGCTACGACCTAGCAAGGCGCCGTATTCAATTGATATTGAGATTCTATTAATGTATCATCAAGAGCGATGTTCTACAAATGTGGATTCAAGTTAACTATTCCAGAAGCTACGTACTTTTCTTTATAATATTCATTACGTATCCTGTTTCAGACCTCACGCCAGCCTGCGTGAGTTTAAGCGCGTGCCTTTCGGCTTCCTCTCATTGTGTCTAGGCTGTCTTGTCTAGACACAACAGTTAGTTTGACTTCAGATACCACAATTCTGAGCCTTACCACTGCCGTTTCTTCACGTGAGAGGTAGATCCTGCACTGCCTGAAACTCATGATACTGTTCCTGCTCACAACCAAATTCGGTACTGCATGCTTCGACATTTGCCAACAGCGTCAAACGAAATTTTCCTCGAACATTTTAATTTGATATGACAGATAGGTTATAACACCAGCTAATACTAAATTATCAATAGACCGGTTATGTTACTCTGTGAAATAATTTTAATTTGACCATTGTCGTTGGTGATGGAAAGGTATCGGACTGTTTTCGGTTCTCGAAAAATTACTATTGAAAGCAAGCAATAGCGGAAGAAGCTGCATTCGATCCAAAGTACTATCAGTTATAAGTAAACTGCAATTACGGGAAAAGAGAACGATCGCCAGCCTAATTAGGCAAAGTTGTATCAGCACTAACACCTTTCACAAAGAAAATTAACTCTTAGGGTTCACCATACTTGTTACTGAAATTTTGTTTTGCAAATAGGATCAAAGATAATAGTACACTTAAGCAAGCACTGTAACACTTGTTTGGCATAAACAACACAGCATGAACCACTGCCTCTCAATAAACTTCATTTTCTGTGTAAAAAGTCAGCAAATACAGATCGTTACAAGTAAAAAACTTGCTTATGGTGGATCACAACTAAGTTGGACACTAGGTTCTCTCATCAGCTGAATTATTGGAAAATGGTTTTCATATAATTATATTATTTTAGCGGTTATTATTTGTATTCTCAAGGAGCATTCAGTTTCTTATACTATATAGCTGAATAGTACATGTGATACCTAGATCTAGTACTGTGACAAAATAAAACACTACAGCCATCCTTATGATTTGATTTAATTTTATTTTGTTGCAACCAGTTTCAACGATTCAGTGCGTCGTCTTCGGGCTGTTGTTGATGCGGTACAGGTTGATGTGATCCCTACAAAAATCACATTAGTTGCCAGCATTACTGGATACGCAGATAATGTGTCAGCACTCCAACCATCAACTGCCAACTCAAAGTTATTTGCGTATTCAGTAATGCTGGCAACTGATGTGATATATATAGGGATAATATCAACCTGTATCGCATCAACAACAGCCTGAAGATGAGGCACTGAAGCAGTGAAACTGATTGCAACAAAATTAAATAAAATCATAAGGACGGCTGTGGGTGTTTCATTTTGTCACAATAGCAAACGGCCGGCTTCCCAGAGACTTCCTGCCAAAAGGATGAACATATAAAAACTGGATCTAGTATGATTTGAATAGAAGTAGTTATTTGCTTATTATAGTACAAAAATGTTAGCAGACGGGCAATTGCAATTCATTAATGCTGTAGGTCTAATATGAAACTGAAACCTCTCTCAACAGTTAGCATGGGCCCGCATCTCGTGGTCGTGCGGTAGCGTTCTCGCTTCCCACGCCCGGGTTCCCGGGTTCGATTCCCGGCGGGGTCAGGAATTTTCTCTGCCTCGTGATGGCTGGGTGTTGTGTGCTGTCCTTAGGTTAGTTAGGTTTAAGTAGTTCTAAGTTCTAGGGGACTGATGACCATAGATGTTAAGTCCCATAGTGCTCAGAGCCATTTGAACCATAGTTAGCATGGGGGATCAGAATTTAATTATCAGTAGACACAGATCAGACTGAACATTTTAGTCACAACATGAGAAATACTTTTAAATACATATACAGGGCCACGCGGTGTAGCCGCACGGTCTAAGGCGCCTTGCCACTGTTCACCTGGCGGCCCCTACAGGAGGTTCGAGTCCTCCCTCGCGCATGGATGTGAGTGTTGTCCACAGTGTAAGTCAGATTAAGTAGCGGACTGATGACCTCAGCAGTCTGGTCTCATAGGATCTTAACACAACTTGAATGAAATTTTCACTCTGGAGCGGAGTGTGAGCTGATATGAAACTTCCTGGCAGATTAAAACTGTGTGCTGGACCGAAACTCGATCTAGGGACCTTTGCCTTTCGCAGGCAAGTGCTCTACAACCTGCGCTACCCAAGCATGACGCACGACCCGCCATCACAGGTTCAATTCTGCCAGCACCTCGTTTCCTACTTTCCAAACTTCACAGAAGCTTTTCTGCGAACCTTGCAGAATTAGCACTCCTGGAAGAAAGGATATTGCGAAAACATGGCTTAGCCACAGCTTGGGAAAGGTCCCGGGTTCGAGTCTCGTTCCGGCACACAGTTTCATTCTGCCAGAAAGCTTGTTACCACAACTTTCCAACATATACAGGGTGAATCGCGTAAAACTTGCTGTTGAAGTGCAGTTTTCACAAAATGGATTGGTTGTTAGGAGCTCATATTCTTTGACAATCAACAGATTATAGTGATACATAGAAAGTATACTTTTTGTGCAGGCACATATATATATATATATATATATATATATATATATATATATATATATATATATATATATATATATAGAACAGTAGCAATTGACATTAAGGAACTAAACATGAAACACGTTGGAATGTCAGTGGTGTTTGTTGCAGGAGTCTAGTATGAGCCGTTTACTAGGTATCGCATTTTGAAAAGTTTTAACAGTGACATTTCGTTGTGTCATTCAACCTACATAGTTGCTAGGTACAATGTTGTTACGTTTGCTTACGGAGTACTTGTGAGTTCCTTGAGTGCACCGCGACTAGCTAGTCAGCTAGCATGTGACAGTCAATAGATCGTGACTGGACGATGGGATTTTCCAGTGCAGAACAAACCAACATGCTCATGTTGTTGAGAGATGGCAGGTGTGGCGTTCGCTGTGTTATTCAGTGGTTTGGTATTTAACTAATTTGTAAATGAAAATGATAATCTTATTTTATTACACTGAGTAATTACTACATAATTTTTCTCCCGGCTAAAGATTTGGTCAAGTTGCTAAAGAACTCCAAGTTAACGTCGTGTTAAAGTGTTGTCTGTAAGTTGTGTAAGTGTCACTAAATCACAGTTCATACAACAGATTCTATACAACTATTGATTAAGATGGAAGCAGTTATCTTCAGCAAAATGATCATTAAAACCACCGAATATGAGCCTCGCACAACACTGACGTATGTTACCTGAAACAATATCCTTCGCAACTCGTGCGTAATTAATTTCGGCTCCATACATCAGCTAGAAAAGTTTGTTATAACGATCGTGCTATGAGCACTGTTTTTAAAGAACCAATCTGGTTCGAATTATTTTCATTAAAATGAGTTCGGGACCACCGGTGCACATTTATTTTTACACATTTGTATTACGTTCGTCATTTATGTCTGCAGAGTTGCGTAATTTGAATTTGCCGCTGAGACAGTTGTTAAGATGGCGGCAGACAATTTATAGAGACTTTCTATTGTTAGAGCAAATAAGTATTTTAAATGCTTATTGAACTTTACAGAAACTCTAATTTCGTATTGTGCACTATTTAGACTTCATCAAGCTAACATTTGGTTTGTTTCTAAGGAAAACACAGACAAAAACGCGATACAAATCGCTATCATCAATGGCTGCGCTCCTTGCAGCGGGAAGAAATAATTAACACAGATAATGCTTACTGAGAGAGGAATTGCAGTTACAAATAATTATTCACTCATGTTTATAATAATAATGAACTCTATTTTCAAGTAATAATTAACAAATAATTACAATTTCTTAACAGACCTCAGTTTGATATACGTCTTGCGTGCTGAACGTACAAGAGCCATCCAAAAAAGGTAAAAACAAAGGAAGACAAACGCAGATCATAAAAGGAATTTACAATTATCATTGTCTTTGTGTGATACACATCGATATTTCCAATTACATCATAGAAGATTATATAAATAATTAATTCACTATTTTTTCATATGTCGAATAGACAATGTTTATAACTGCTAGAGGCATAATTTCCTCTCGTCGCACTGGAGGCAAAAATTTATCACGTGGATGTTACACAGGGCACTCTCATTTTCGATACTGTGTCATGCTGCCTAATGTTCATAGGGAAGGTTATCTTTATTACTTGGTTCCTACATTTGATATGATCTGACTTCGTTCATATGATAAATGGTTGGCACTAGTTAACGCTCTTGATTGTGTGCTCTAGTAAAGTCATAGTGTTTAAGCTTACCTGTGTTTGAAGGAAGAGGGTGCCGAGTTAATCGACAGCAGTAAAAGTGTATGGCAGCTGAGGGGAGCTTTCTTTTGTGGAGCCTGTGTGAAAACGTTTGCCAACAGCCTGGTCCTTCGGTCTCATCGTGCAGACACATTGCGTGGCGCCAGTCGGTCGGTGGCTCCGTCCAGGTATGTTGACTAGGGCCCATGGCTAGCAGTAAAGCAGAGTATGGGCCCTTGTTAGGTAGAAAGCAGATGAGACGGCTGAGAGTTTTTGCGGATTCCGTGGGACAAGGCAGTGGCGCCCAGGTGTCCAGACTCTGCTACAGAACATATTTGTGAAGGCATGATGCTTTTAGCGAGTTTATGCCCGTTCTTTCGAAAGTTCAAAATGGACGCAACAGGGGAGATAGCAATCTTTTTATGGAGAGCTGTGGTTCCATCCAGCTCATGCTTTTAGCAAAGACACGGCGTAAACGTGAGGGGAAAATGGCGCGAAGCTGAACCTTTTTCCCTTTTCTCCCAATTAATTTTTAAAGTCGCTGGTTGGTCAAATGGTTCAAATGGCTCTGAGCACTATGGGACTTAACTGCTGTGGTCATCAGTCCCCTAGAACTTAGAACTACTTAAACCTAACTAACCTAAGGACATCACACACATCCATGCCCGAGGCAGGATTCGAACCTGCGACCGTAGCGGTCGCGCGGTTCCAGACTGTAGCGCCTAGAACCGCGCGGCCACTCCGGCCGGCGGTTGGTCAAATCTGCGAATACAGAGCAGGGGAGCAGTCTCCGAGCTTCGGATGCTGAGCTCCAGCTCGTGATTGGCTTGTGCAAGTGGGTGTAGTCTAAGCATGCAGATGTGCAATGCTAAGGAGCTGCGTAGGAAAGCTGTAGAGAACGAGATCACTCTTGTACTGGCGCTTCGCTAGAAAAGAACAGCATGTCTTTACCTAAACGGTGAGACCTGTGTCCTGTGCTGGTGCGTCACTTGGAGCCCGTGCCAGTCACCACCTGGACCGTCAGAGACACTGCTTCTTGCATCATGCACACAAAGAGTTATGTGTGAGTGTACTCATTTGTTTTTAGTCGGCCGTCTAAACGTTTGACATATTCCATCACGCATAGTCGTGTCACAGAGTCAGTGGTTTGTCAGACCAGCAAATGAGTCCCCCTGCACACTGGAATCCACTGGAGTTTCAGAGGATCGCAGGGAAGTTCCTGCATTCCGAATTAGCCGATCGCGAGAGACCGCCTACTTGCATATTTCCGGGCGCACGCCATTAATAGCAGATTGCACTCGCCGAACGCGTCGTGCTGTGCCGCCCTCACCTGCGGAAGGGTAAAGTATTCGCTGCTATGGTGTACGGTTCCAATACATGCTTCTCAGCACGCTGTTCTATGGAAACACATTTTTCTTTATAGAATAGTAGAGTATAGATGCTTGATGGTAGTGTAGGTTTTGGGCCATACCACAGATTCACATAAAGTGATTAGTTCTGGTTAGTGTCGTGCGTTGATCCCTAGCTGACCACTTTGTTAACCACAGACCCCATATTATTGCAAGCCATTGTCAGAAAAATGTTTGTGTGGTGTTTCTTTAGCCATCAATTGTCGTATGATGTTAAGAAAGAATAAACCAATTGTTAGATAACAACTCGTCCCAGTGTTGTAATTTACATTACCTTTGCAATTGAAAGAGCCTGGAAGCTCGCAGTGTATGCAGGGTGTAAGAAGAATACAGGTCGTTCCTGTGGTGTCACCGCCAGACACCACACTTGCTAGGTGGTAGCCTTTAAATCGGTCGCGGTCCGTTAGTATACGTCGGACCCGCGTGTCGCCACTATCTGTGATTGCAGGCCGAGCGCCGCCACACGGCAGGTCTAGAGAGACGTCCTAGCACTCGCCCCAGTTGTACAGCCGACTTTGCTAGCGATGGTTCACTGACAAATTACGCTCTCATTTGCCGAGACGATAGTTCCATAGCCTTCAGCTACGTCATTTGCTACGACCTAGCAAGGCGCCATTATCATTTGCTATTTATCTTGTGATGCATGTACCGTCAAGAGCGATGTTCACCAATTATGGATGAAAGTTAAGTATTCCAACAGCTACGACCTTTTTTGCTAAAGTCTAACTTCCTTAAACGTTCCAGACCTCACGCCAGCCTGCGTGAGCTTAACGCGTGCCTTACGGCTACCAATCATAGTGTCTTGGCTGTCTTGCCAAGTCACAACAGTTCCTTTACTGTGTATGCGGTGGGTTACCGCAATAGACATCAACCAAGTCGGTAATTATTTATCAACCTCTTGTATCAGTTACTTGAAAGCGGGAGTTAACACCTGAACAACATAAGAGAAGGATACTCCAGATATATCATGTATCTTGTGATGAGGCGCCATTTACCAATCAAGTCCAGGTAAACCACCGGAACCTGTACTATAGATCAGCAAACAATCCCCGTTGGCTTTCTCATATGGAGTTTTCGTGCGTTGTAACCGTGTGGTGTGGAATACTGAACCATCTGCTCATAAGCCAGTTTTTCACAGACGCAACACTGAATGCAAGCAAGTATCGTAGTGTCCTAACAGATCATTTTCCACATTCCCTTGTAGACTAGGAAAACCTTGTGGTACCAATATCATTGCTATCCAAGCCAAAGTGCACGAAGTAGAACAGCATTTCTTCACGAATTGTTTCCGAATTGTCGGATTGGACGCAGAGACGTTCCCCGGATTTGACGCCTGTAGACATATTTTTCTGAGGGGGAAGCTGAAAGAGGTTGTCTACAAGGACATACCAACTACACCCGACGATATGCAACCACGTATTACTGAACCTACTCTGACATGTCCACTGAAATGCTAGTACGTGTGCTGCAGTTGTTCCATACCGTTCTGGAAGGGCGTTCAAAATGGTTCAAATGTCTCTGAGCACTATGGGACTTAACATCTCAGGTCAGCAGTCCCCTAGAACTTAGAACTACTTAAACCTAACTAACCTAAGAACGTCACACACATCCATGCCCGATGCAGGATTCAAACCAGCGACCGTAGCGGTCGCGCGGTTCCAAACTGAAGCGCCTAGAACCGCTCGGCCACCATCGCCCGGCTGGAAGGGTGTGTTGCCTCTGTTGGTGGTCACTTTGAACACAACCTCTGATGTTCAATTGTCTCGTTACTGGTCAGAATCCACATAACTAGTGTTGTTCAAAAAATGGCTCTGAGCACTATGGGACTCAACATCTTAGGTCATAAGTCCCCTAGAACTTAGAACTACTTAAACCTAACTAACCTAAGGACATCACACACACCCATGCCCGAGGCAGGATTCGAACCTGCGACCGGAGCAGTCCCGCGGTTCCGGACTGCAGCGCCAGAACCGCTAGACCACCGCGGCCGGCAACTAGTGTTGTTCTTTAGTGTGTGCTACCACAATGTATTGTACAAGTGTCAGTGTGGGAACTTTTCAAAATTCAACATCTTGTGCACAAATCGCACTAGAATCCTGGAACAATCACACCTGACATTCCTTTCATGAAAAATACGTGGAGTACTCCAAAAGTTGGTCTCGCTGAATTATTATGAAGTTTTTTTACTCCACTAAAGTTATTAGATTTTACTAAGCAAGGTAATTGCTTTTCAGATCAGTAAAATGAACTACTCGGGCTACTGCAGCACTTATAATAGGTCCTCATGATAAAATACTGGCGATCAACACGAAGTTTAAAGAACACAAACTTATTATTGAATAAGAAACTGCATAAATATTCCAAGCAGTAATATAACACTCAGCTGGTAATTTGAGATGAAAGTGTTGGCAGTGTCGAACTCCTGTGGCAATTGAAGAAAGACGACAAAAATACCCATGGCTCTTTCTGTACAACAGGCTCTCAGATTTCTTTTCTTGGCGTCGTATTTCCGTATTTCAAAGCCAACAAATTAATGCGATGAATAATGTACTTAATTTCTTCCACATCCACGTCTATTATTTTTAGTCGTCAGTCTTCTGACTGGTTTGATGTGGCCCACCACGAATTCTTCTCCTGCGTCAACCTCTTCATCTCAGAATAGCACGTGAAACCTACGTCCTCAATTATTTGCTCGATATATTCCAATAGCTGTCTTTACAGTTTTTGCCCTCTACAGCTCCCTCTAGTACCATGGAAGTCATTCCCTTATGTCTTAGCAGATGTCCTATAATCCTGTCCCTTCTCCTGGCCACTGTTTTCCACATATTCCTTGTCTCTCTGATTCTGTGCAGAACCTCCTCATTCCTTACCTTATCAGACCAACTAATTTTCAACACTCGTCTGTAGTGCAACATCTAAAATGCTTCGATTCTTTTCTGTTAGGGTTTTCCTATAGTCCATGTCTCACAACCATACAATGCTGGGTTCTAAGCGTGCATCATCAAATTAAGGCTTGTATTTGATATTAGCAGACTCCTCGTGGCCAGGAATGCCTTTTCCTCCAGTGCTAGTCAGCTTTTGATGTCCACCTTTCTCCGTCTGTCATTGGTTATTTTGCTGCCTAGGTAGTAGATTTTCTTAAATTCGTCTACCTCGTGACCATCAATCTTGATGTTACGTTTTTCGCTGTTCTCATTTCTGTCAAAATATAACACGTCTGCTAAAGAGATTGCTTACACTAAGTTTGTCTGTCTTGAGTCTAGGAATCCCGCATACTCTGTTCGCTACACAAACAATCAAACAACTCGAATTAATGAATTTTATTACAATAAGACAAGAAGAATTAAATGATCTGCTGAACGGAATGAACAGTCTAATGAGTACACAGTATGGTTTGAGAGTAAATCGGAGAAAGACGAAGGTATTGAGAAGTAGTAGAAATGAGAACAGCGAGAAACTTAACATCAGGATTGATGGTCACGAAGTCAATGAAGTTAAGGAATTCTGCTACCTAGACAGTAAAATAACCAATGACGGACGGGGCAAGGACGACATAAAAAGCAGACTCGCTATGGCAAAAAAGGCATTTCTGGCCAAGAGAAGTCTACTAATATCAAATACCGGCCTTAATTTGAGGAAGAAATTTCTGAGGATGTACGTCTGGAGTACAGCATTGTATGGTAGTGAAACATGGACGGTGGGAAAACCGGAACAGAAGAGAATCGAAGCATTTGAGATGTGGTGCTATAGACGAATGTTGAAAATTAGGTGGACTGATAAGGTAAGGAATGAGGAGGTTCTAGGTAGAATCGGAGAGGAAAGGAATATGTGGAAAACACTGATAAAGAGAAGGGACAGGATGATAGGAAATCTGCTAAGAGATGAGGGAATGACTTCTATGGTACTAGAGGGAGCTGTAGGGAGCAAAAACTGTAGAGGAAGATAGAGATTGGAATATGTCAAGCAAATAATTGAGGACGTAGGTTGCAAGTGCTACTCTGAGATGAAGAGGTTAGCACAGGAAAGAAATTCGTGGCGGGCCGCATCAAACCAGTCAGTAGACTCATGACCAAAAAAAAAAGACAAGATACAATTATTTGTATTTGATTGATGTGTCGCAAACAAATGGTGATATAGAAAATAATTCATTCTTCTTCAGTATAGATAAACACAAGTCTGTGTTACAAAGAAAGTGGCTAACGTTGTCGCTGCTATCGAAGTGGCTCCACCAATCGGGACCGGCGCTTATATCGTCTTCATCTAGGACCGCTGCTACGGCGTTGTTGTCCTGGAGGGAGATCGGTCAGCGTGCAATAAGCCGATCTCTCCCACAGCCTTCTCTTCTTTGTCGTTCTCGACCGGCGTGCCGGCGCTGACTTTACGCCGTAACATTCCGCCCTCCTCTGGAGTACTGCTGTATGGTGTGGGATTCGCATCAGATATAATTAATCAGATAGGACTAACGGAGGACATCGAAAGAGTTCAAAGAAGGTCAGTCGTTTTGTATTATCGCGAAATAAGGGAGACAGTGCCACGCATACGATACGTCAGATGTGGTTGCAGTAAGTAAAAATAAGAGTGTTCTTCGCTGCGGCAAAACCTTCAAACGAAATTTCAGTTATCAACTTACTCCTATGAATGTAAAAATAGTTTTTTTGGTCCCCATCTATATAGGGAAAAAATGATCATCATAATGAAATAAGCGAAATCAGACTTGAAAGTTCCTTCGGGTTTGCTGACGGATCCTAAAATCAAACTCGATTCGATATTTCGGCGATCCAATTGTTCAGCATCTTCAGGAGAATGCTGCTTCTGCTGATGAGTCCCGCTGGATCGCCCAGAATATCGAATTTAGTTGATTTTAGGAGCCGGCAGCAAACACCAACAGAATTTCAACACTTACTACGCCGTGAAAGCTTACGAAGTCAGAAGCGATATCAGAGCTCGCACGGGAGGATTTAAATGTTTGTTTTACTCTCGCGCGTTTCGAGAGTATAACGGCAGAGAGGTACCTTGAAGGTGGTTGGATGAACCCTCTGTGTCGGCCAGGGTGGCTGAGAGGTTCTAGGCGCTACAGTCTGGAACTGCGCGACCGCTGCGGTCGCAGGTTCGAATACTGCCTCGGGCATGGATGTGCGTGATGTCCTTAGGTTAGTTAGGTTTAAGTAGTTCTAAGTTCTAGGGGACTGATGACCTCAGAATTCAAGTCCCATAGTGCTCAGAGCCATTTTAGCCATGAACCCTCTGCCAGACAGTTTAATGTGAACTGCGGAGTAAGTAGGTAGATGCAGATGCAGCCAAAGGAACGCTGACGTCTAGGGTCTGCGCGGCAGCACGTACACACTGGCCATGCACGATGTGGCTGCTTGCAGCAATTCGTGCTAGCAGCAGGGAATCCCGCCGTAATTCTGCGAAGACGCTCACACATTCGTGAGACTGAAGATTTAAATACCTGGATATAAATATTGGGCATGGCGTTATCTGGTTCAAACAGACATTTTAATCTTTTGATTGTAAGTAGGTATAGGCCTTATCGCTTTTATTTGTTCGTTTCTTGGCATGGCTAAGTTTCTGATAAGTTCCTTTATCCCTTTCAATACAATGAAGCACCTGAAGATGCAAATTTAATTTGGGAAACTGGTTTGTTTATTCAAATCGTGGAATATTTTGGCTGTGGTTGCCCTACAAATGCAATAGTGTGCCCCACAGTACGCCACTAAGGCAGCCAGCTTGGCCTCAATCGATGTGTATTACCGTGTTCAGGACCACTTCCTTGCTTACATGTTGTTGAAAACCATCGGCATTCAAGTATCGATCAGCGTGCATGGCTTTCCTGTACGCTAAAGGAACAAGCCCGCCTCCTGCCATCCGGTCAACTAAAAGATCCAACAGCGGTACCTTGCCATCCTCCTCCATCTTGATGGTAAACTTAATGTTGGAATGCACGACATTCACGTGATCCATGAACTACTGCAATGCATTTTTACCGCGAGGCCATATCAAATAGTTGTCATCAACGCACCTAAGGAAGCAGGACGGAAGCAACGCTGCAGAGATCAGAGCCTGCTCCTCAAAGTGGTCCATGAAGAAATTCGCGTCTGCCGGTGACGGTGGTGATCCCATCGCTGTGCCATCCGTCATTTCATGATATTCGTCGCGACACAAATAGTAAGTTTCGTTAGAACATGACGGACTGTTTGACGATTCCAGATGGAAAATCTTGGGCATAAAGATCCAGCGTGTTTTCTCCTGGCACCCCCGTAAAATGTGACACAGCTGCGAGTATACAACATGGTGTTCGCCAAGTCCCACATCAAATGGTTCAAATGGCTCTGAGCACTATGGGACTTAACATCTGAGGTCATCAGTCCCCTATAACTTAGAACTACTTAAACCTAACTAACCTAAGGATGACAGACACATCCATGTCCGAGGCAGGATTCGAACCAGCGGCCGTAGCGCTCGCGCGGGTCCAGACTGAAGCGCCTAGATCCGCTCGGCCACAGCGGCCGGCTAGTCCCACATCGGCGCTAATAGTCCTGCAAGATGTTCTGCCAGTCTGTTGGTACGTGAAATGGTTACATCTACCGGTCTACCGAATAAGCACCCGCAACGCTTTATCTTCTAATCATTGTAGCATATTCAGGTGCTAGTCTTCAGTGTTCAGAACAACGGCAACATTTCCTTTGTCGGTTGACAAGTTAAACCTCGTTCTCACGTAACAAGCGTAAGCCACGTCCACTTCCACAGCTACGTCGTACGAGAGACTGAAGCGCCTAGAACCGCTCGGCCACTGCGGCCGGCTAGTCCCACATCGGCGCTAATAGTCCTGCAAGATGTTCTGCCAGTCTGTTGGTAGGTGAAATGATTACATCTACCGGTCGCAGGTTCGAATGGGGCATGAATGTCTGTGATGTCCTTAGGGTAGTTAGGTTTAATTAGTTCTAGGGGAGTGATGACCTTAGAAGTTAAGTACCATAGTGCACAGAGCCATTTGAACCATTTTGATTACATCTACAGTGGGCCTAAGAGGAGCATTTTCTTGTGTGTCTTCGGCAATCCATAATGTACTAGAGCTTTGACTGCACGAGGAATCAATTTCTTCACCACCTCGTCTGGTAAACCAGAATCCCTTAGTAACTTCCCTGTCTTTTTGACGATGGCCTGTGTCGGATCACGAATAAGCACCCGGAACGCTTTATCTTCTAATCATTGCAGCATATTCAGGTGCTAGTCTTTAGTGTTCAGAACAACGGCAACATTTCCTTTGTCGGTTGGCAAGTTAAACCTCGTTCTCACGTAACAAGCGTAAGCCACGTCCACTTCCACAGCTACGTCGTACGAGAGATGCTGAATGCACTGGTTTATATTCAGTCTGGAACTGCACGACTGCTACGGTAGCAGGTTCGAATCCTGCCTCGGGCATGGACGTGTGTGATGTCCTTAGGTTAGTTAGGCTTAAGTAGTCCTAAGTTCTAGGGGACTGATGACCTCAGAAGTTAAGTTCAAAAAATGGTTCAAATGGCTCTGAGAACTAAGGGACTTAACATCTGAGGTCATAAGTCTCCTAGAGCTTAGAACTACTTAAACCTAACTAACTTAAGGACATCACACACATCCACGCCTGAGGCAGGATTCGAACCTGCGACCGTAGTGGTCGCGCAGTTCCAGACTGAAGCGCCTAGAACCACTCGGCGACACCGGCCGGCTCAGATGTTAAGTCCCATAGTGCTCAGAGCACTTGCAAATAGACGTTAGTGGTATGGGTTTGTAATTCAGCTGATTACTCTCATTTCCTTTCTTGTGTATTGGTGTACCTTGTGCAACTTTCCAGTCTTTGAGTACGGATCTCATTACGAGTGAGCGGTTGTAATTTCATTGCTAAGCATGTAGGTACTGTATCAGCATGGTCTGAAAGGAACCTGTCTGGTATACACTCTGGCCAGGAGGCCCTGCCTTTCTTGAGTGTTTTAAGCTGCTTCGCTGCGCCAAGAATATCTACTTTACAGTCTCTCAAGTTGGCACTTTTTCTTGACTCGAATTCTGGAATATTTACTTCATTTTCTTTTGTGAAGGAATTTCGGAAAATCGTGTTTAGTAACTGCTGAAGTGGTATTGTCATCAATAAAATCACCATTTTTTTCGTGGAGTGAAGGCACTGGTTGCATCTTGCTACTGGTGTGCTTTACTACAACAAGAATCTCTTTGACCTCTGTTGATCATCGACACGAGACAGCGGTCGCTCAAGTATTTATCCAAGAAAAATCGGCAAACAGCCGTAAGTTTTCAGAAGTTATTTTATTTAGAATACTAGTTTCGGCATCTCATTAATGCCGTCTTCCACCACCTGTGTGCACTCCATGCGTAGACAGTCAGATACATCGATACTTGCATAACTACAGTCATCAGTGTCTGGATTCCTTAAATTCGCTTTTCGGATGTTTACTTCGAAAATCTGTTGTTAAGTCGTCATTGTATTCCTACTGATTCATAACATCAAACTACGTTACCATATTTTTCATAATGTTCATCTGTTAGTACAGAAATTTGATACTGACATAACGAAAGTCACACTGTATCAATACACCTATCAGTTGCATCTGCAAGATAATATTTGGAAAATAGATTGACCGTAATATAAATATTGGTTTATTGAAAGAGTAAACATTCTTTCATCTGTAATGTTCTACAGTATCATGTAAGTAGTTTAAAAATTGATACCGGAATAGGTTTATTTCAAATATTACCTGCTAGTTGGTATGTTATTCACTATGAAGGCCTATGTCTGAAGTTGTACTTTTTGTATGCCTGCACTTAGTTTTGGTATGTATTTTACCTTGCCCAACTCAATATTAACTGTTGCAATTCGACCCAGATGTTTGTGCATTGACGTTTAAGTCCGACTTTGTGTGTTCTTATTTTATTTTAGCATTGATAATAATCTCTCTGTGATTGAAATAATAAAGAAACGGTTTCAGATTTATATGGGCAACGCTAGAGTTACTTTTGTTTGCAGCACTTTTTGTGTGGTCGGGTGCTCAGATTTGCTAATGGAATCTATCTCAAGGTCATGAATGATGTACTGCTGTAAGCGACCATCAATCAATACAGAACCTGCTCAGATTTGCTAATGGAATCTATCTCAAGGTCATGAATGATGTTCTGCTGCAAGCGACCATCAATCAATACAGAACCTGGGCTATCCCCAGGCCGCGAAATCTCCTGAATTTCATACGAGAAATCAGGAACAATTCCCACCCCTTCCTACAGCAGTTGTCACGTGTTTGATGGACAATATTCAAACCGCAGGGAATACTCAAGTAGCCAAGTACGTAACACCTGCCCCTTGGCCTCAGTCAAGGCCGCATCAGACTCCTGCACAAAGACCTTGTAAAAAATAACTAGACTCACTGATGGCGCTGCAGTCGAGGGATAATTTGAACCTTCGGCTGGACGCCATTATAGTGGTTTTAGTCTGATGTGTTGTGTAGTATTATTGTTTATGAAGAGCCTGATTTAACGTTGTATATTTGTTGGGGCGTACATACAGTATTTGTTACTCGTAATTCTGCTGTCTGTACGTTCCAATCAAAAGAAGTACAATGGTGAAGACTTGTGCAGCGATTAATTGTACAAATAAATTCGAGAAAGGAACGAATATTACATTTCACAGGTATGTGGATATGTTAAGTTGTTTTGTATGTCAGTGCACTCGCTTAATAAATGTTTTTGTAGCACGGTATTAGCATAATGTCTGTGCATCTATTTGCAGGTTTCCTTTCTCAAATCCACAGCTGTTACAAAAAAGGTTACACGCTGTCAGGAGGCAAGATTTCCGACCGACAGAATACCGTTTTATATGTTCCGATCATTTTGAAGAAAGTTGGCTGATCAGTAGATTTTTCATGGTCTAGGTTAGGTTGAAACTTGATAATTTGGTCGTGAGTTGAAAAGCACTATGCCATATACAACGCACTTCTCGTCATAAAATCTACAGCAAGGTAGAGTCAGAAAATATCTATTAATATAGTGGGCAAATCTTCGAGTATTTTAATGCATTTTGCTTACATCTGTCGTAAATGAACTACGAAAAATGCTAGGGGTCCAGTACATAACTTTAAGCTACGGCAGATTCCATGTAGTACGTAAGATAAATTCATAAACAGTGACCAGTTTCTGTTTGTTCATAAATTAAAAAGTATATTGTAGTAGCGGATTTAAATGAGGCATTACTGTTGTGACCTAACTCAAGGAAAGGCATTTTATAACCAAAAGCGATGTATAAACATTCGAACTCCGCGCGTCAGTTTACCACTCTAATGGCCGCCGCCCAGCTATTCAATTTGTCCCCTCTTCACAGTCGACCACTCGAGCGGTTGTGGGGGCCTGCTCCTGCAGGACACCTGCAGCAGCGCGCAGTTGACGTCTCCCCTCCTTGCAGACTTCGCCTCAAGAGTGCCACAACAGCCAGTAACGAGGACGCAGCGCCCTCTACATTACCAAACCCACTGCTTGCCAAAGTAGTAAGATGTCAAACGCATTTCCGGCGATCACTTCCTACCACTATACCGCAGATTACCGGACAATGTGCCCCTTACAGTTAAACTAGTTAACCATATTTATGACATCATACTGATGATCCGAGTGGATAGATTAATACAGAATCTTTTCCCACAAGGGAGATCTCGTCACACTTTCTCTATTACAGGGCCCATGCCCTATGGATTCACCTTATGTGTCTGTAGTGCAGTGTTTTGTATTGCCTTTAGCGTCTTCATTCCGACGATCATTGCTGACTGTTGCGGTTTTCGGAACATTTTCCCACACCAAAGGCAAGAGGTTTCCGTGAAACTCACTCCGCGTTTCAGCCGTCTTTAAAAAGGACGTTAACAGAACAAGACTTTCTCCATAAACCGGGAGTTTTCGACCGCCATTGCTGATGGCTTTTTACAAAATTCGAGCGAACTGGGATTGCATTATACTGTTGTTTGGTACGGAGTGGGAGCCGTTTCCAGAATTCCTGGAACTCGCAACATGCGCACGCCAGCAGAATGTGACGCTGCAACAACAGAAGTTGCGGCATTTGCGTCGCCCGCTGGCTACAAACAATACCGCGAGGGACACTCATGAAGTTCGTAATTTTGGTAGAAAACTCGGTCGGAATATGCCCGCATTCCAGACAATAGCAACAAGGATCAAGTCCTTAGTTTCTATTGCACTCGCGTGGCACCATTACAGCTATAATGTTTGCTGTGTTGAGTAGTGTGAAACCTCATGTTGTAATTCTACTGCTTCGTCTGCAAAGGAAACTGACTAGTACCTGTATTACGATAAGAATTTGTATGCCAATACGTCAAACGTAAATTAAGTTATCGGATAAACATTACAAAGTTACCGTATGACCACATTCAACTAGAAAATGATTTTGAAAGGAGTAGATCTACTAAGAGAGAGTAATTGACAATCTGCTAGAAATCAAAAACAGTTGCAAATTATGATGGCGTATTCCGTACTGCATTGGTACCTGACGATAGTACGTTCCAGTGAAGAAGGTATCGTCGTGAGGGAATTTTTGGCTATTGGCTTACCGATTAAAATCAGGAAATCGAATCTGAAGTAACTGGAAGATCTTGTAAATGCTTGCACTTACATTCACCAACGACATCAACTACCCATTCCTCATCTGGTGGGGTATTGCTCTGTGACTCTGAGACAACCACAGTATTGTGCCAAGAGACTGAGCAACTCCACCATAGGCCCCAACAGTTTCTGTGACACTGACATTCTTGGCGTCTTTGTACTCAAAGAACCTGGGACTGCACTATCGTTGCTAGTTCTACATCAGCATCTACGCGGGGGACAACACGCGTTTGTTGGAGCCACATTGTCAGATAAGTGTTGGTTCAAATGTTTCAAATGGCTCTGAGCACTATGCGACTTAACTTCTGAGGTCATCAGTCGCCTAGAACTTAGAACTACTTAAACCTAACTAACCTAAGGACATCACACACATCCATGCCCGAGGCAGGATTCGAACATGCGACCGGAGCGGTGACTCGGGTCCACACTGTAGCGCCTAGAACCGCACGGCCACTGCGACCGGTTCAGATAAGTGTTCCGTGTGATGAGGAACAGAGCGTCTCATGACAGCGTTGATTTTGTTGTTGCTGCCATATAACTTTTTGTGTACATGTCGAACAGAACTACTGTTTTGCGGTAAATAACAATACAATATATTATTCATGGGTGAACGTACATTACCTTAGTTTTAAGTCATAAATCTGTAATCGTTACCGTTCGATTGTAGGCTACTGACAAAGAGAAAGCGGTGACGTTTCCTATAATGTGTCACTATAAGTTTCCAATATTGTGCCGGTACAATTTAAGAAACATGCTCGAGTAGCGAGCTTTAAACATGCGTTTAGTAGTTCTATAACAACATAATGGGTAAAAATGACGTGGTAAATATTCTAATGCGTTTTGTACCCTAAATTATTTATTAAATAATTGTTTTGTATAACAGTACGGCAGGAGAGCAACGTTATGGAAAGTGGACAAAAAACGAATTGAATTTGTTTGTAACAGTACATCTAAATAGGAATAAAGGATTGAATGAATGTATACATTAATAGGATGCCTAAAACAATGTTAGTAATGTAGGCAAAGACGGAAAACTTTTTTGCCGCAGGGATGTGTTTTCCAATGAAGTTCAAAACAAAGTGAAAGACCAGATTCTTATATTTGAAGAAATTACGTTCATAGTGTGTACAGTAACTGGTGTTACCAGTCACAGTAGAAGGTGATTTTACTTAACACACAACCAGATGGTTTACATTCATGTACATGTTTTCATACTCAGTCTTCGAGATGGTGTTTAAATAAAAAACATATTATGTGGTGATGAATAAATGAACACAAATAACATATTTGGAAGTGGCTAGGCAACATCTATTCTAAAATATTATAGTAATTCGATATATCTGATGTATCTGTATCAGTTTCACATTATATTTATCACAGTTTTTGCAAAAGTATTTTTTTTTCTTACACCTTAACTGTATCATTCACCAAGCTAATTACTGTGCATGGATATTATGTCTCCCATGAAGTAGTTGAAACTTAGATGTTAGTAACTTCAGTGGTACATATATTCACAACAGCCGACACACGTTTACATAGAAAACAGACATTATTGTCAAAGAGCTTAGGTAAAAAAGTACACACATCTTACATATACAGAATAGATATCACAAATTACGAAAATGAAATTCTTACACATCTGGTTGGTGGCAAATTACATCAGATTAAACAGACGTTGTGATTCCCTTTTTTTTTTTTCAAAAAAATTGCTACTTCTGAGGGAGCAATGAGAAGCAGTTTTTGATTTTTAAAATATTTCATTAAAGATGTGACTTGTTTGCAAAGTGTACTCGTTCACTGAGGATTAGGTGTGTGGTTTGGAGCTATGGATGTAAGTTTCTAGCCCATCAATAACATTTATCTTCTTTCCTTAGCAGACACTATGTAGCATCTGCAAATTGTCTTCAATGGCTGTGGCTGAGTGATCCTGTTCTTTTAAAATGTGTTGCAAACGTGATCTTATCACAGTTATTTAACCGGAAGGCATACCCGTGTTCCTGGTATCTTATAATGAGACTCCTTCCTGTGTTACCTATGTAGAATTCTGGGCAGTTGTAACATAAAAGTTTGTAAGTAGCTATTTGTGTGACCCTATACAAGGTGGGCCATTGATCGTGACCGGGCCAAATATCTCACGAAATAAGCGTAAAACGAAAAAAGAACGAAACTTGTCTAGCTTGAAGGGGGAAACCTGATGGTGCTATGGTTGGCCCACCACATGGCGCTGCCACAGGTCAAACGGATATCAACTGCGTTTTTTAAAATAGGAACCCTCCTTTTTTATTACATATTTGTGTAGTACGTAAAGAAATATGAATGTTTTAGTTGGAGCACTTTTTTAGCTTTGTGATAGATGGCGCTGTAATATTCACAAACATATGGCTCACAATTTTAGGCGAACAGTTGGTAACAGGTAGGTTTTTTAAATTAAAATACAGAATGTAGGTACGTTTCAACGTTTTATTTCGGTTGTTCCAATGTGATACATATAACTTTGTGAACATATCATTTCTAAAAACGCATGCTCTTACGGCGTGATTACCTGTAAATACCACATTAATGCAATAAATGCTCAAAATGATGTCCGTCTACCTCAATGCATTTGCCAATACGTGTAACGACATTCCTCTCAACAGCGAGTAGCGCTGACTCCTGTTGTCAGGCGTTGTCGGTGGATCACGATATCAAATATCCTTCAACTTTCCCCACAGAAAGAAATCCGGGGACGTCAGATGCGGTGAACGTGTGGGCCATAGTATGGAGCTTCGACAACCAATCCACCTGTCAATAAATATGCTATTCAATACCGCTTCAACCGCACGCGAGTTGTATGCCGGACATCCATCATATTGTAAGTGCAACGCCATTCTGTCATGCTGTGAAACACCTTTTAGTGACATCGGTAGAACATTACGTAGGAAATAAGCATACATTGCACCATTTAGATTGCCATCGATAAAATGCAGGCCAATTATCCTTCCTCCCATAATGCCGCACCATACATTAACCCGCCAAGGTCGCTGATGTTCCACTTGTCGCAGCCATCGTGGATTTTCCGTTGCCCAATAGTGCATATTATGCCAGTTTACGTTGCCGCTTTTGGTGAATGACGCTTCGTCGCTAAATGGAACGTGTGCAAAAAATCTGTCATCGTCCAGTAATTTCTCTTGCGCCCAGTGGCAGAACTGTACACGACGTTCAAAGTCGTCGCCATGCATTTCCTGGTGCATAGAAATACGGTACGGGTGCAATCGATGTTGATGTAGCATTCTCAACACTGGCGTTTTTGAGATTCCCTATTCCCGCGCAGTTTGACTGCTACTGACGTGAGGATTAGCCACGGCAGCAGCTAAAACACCTACTTGGGTATCATCATTTGTTGCAGGTCGTGGTTTACGTTTCACATGTGGCTGAACACTTCCTGCCGGCTGCGGTGGCCGAGCGGTTCTAGGTGCTTCAGACCGGAACCGCGCGACTGCTACGGTCGCAGGTTCGAATCCCGCCTCGGACTTGGATACGTGTGATGTCCTTAGGTTAGTTAGGTTCAAGTAGTTCTAAGTTCTAGGGGATTTATGACCTCCGATGCTAAATTCCATAGTGCTCAGAGCCGTTTGAACCATTTGAAAACTTCCTGTTTACTTAATTAACGTAACTATCCGGCGAACGATCCGGACACTTGGATGATGTCGTCCAGGATACCGAGTAGCATACATAGCACACGCCCGTTGGGCATTTTGATCACAATACATCAACACGATATCGACCTTTTCCGCAATTGGTAAACGGTCCATTTTAACACGGGTAATGTATCACGAAGCAAATACCGTCCGCACTGGTGGAATGTTACGTGATACCACGTACTTATACGTTTGTGACTATTACAACGCCATCTATCACAAAGCGAAAAAAGTGGTCCAACTAAAACATTCATATTTCTTTACGAGTACGTAAAGAAATATGTAATAAAATATGGGGGTTCCTATCTTAAAAACGCAGCGCCATCTATCGGGCCAACCATAGCGCCATCTGGTTTCCCCCTTCAAGCTAGATGAGATTCGTTCATTGTTGTTTTTTTGTTTGATGCTTATTTCGTGAGATATTTGGCCTGGTCACTATCAATGGACCACCCTCTGTATCTGTCTTGCTGCAGTGAATGATGTACTATTGAAGCTTACTGTTAGTGCTCAAGGGTATTTGGATACCACTGTTACGAAAAAGGTGAGCTACATGCAATGAAATTTCTCCTATGTACTGGATCGACGAAATTTGTGTATTTTTTTCTCTTGAATCTAATTTGAGATGGGTACATTGTTTCTTTTTGGTACTGTTGTGAAGTTCATCAATTATAGCTGCGTTGTACCCGTTCCCTTGTACATCTGTGTGCAGTTCCTCTGATAATGTTTTTTTTTTTCATTAAGAGAACTGAGAGGATGTTTGTGCTAAGGAACTGTTAGGGGTGCAACTGCATCCATTATGGATAAAATACATTAAATTAAGTTCAGTTTAAGTTTTTCGGACAAACAAATTGCGTTTGACGCTGCACAACGAAATGTATCGCCGTAGTTTCAATACAGAGGAAGGCAGCTAGGTAAAAGTAGGGTGAATGTGGGCATCCAAGACATACAGGCAAAATAGAGGGAAGTAATGAAATTTCAAAGCAGTACTTCAAGGTACGTAGTTGCTTGTGAAGTAAGGAGCAGTCCATGCAAAAATAAAAGCTAACCAAAGCAATTAAGAAGAAATTTAGGATTACAGCCTATTTACGAAAAGGACTGTTTTCGACACTCTGTGAAGAAGCCACTCAGAAGCTCATTTTTAAAACAGAGGAATGATATTATGAGTTGTGATGGGGAGATCAAAGGCAAAAAATCATCAGATACATTAAATGTGCAATGTGCAGTCAGGCAAAATTACAGTTGTGGTGAAAGTCGTGAACAATTTACATTGCAGCGTATTACTATTGAGATGGTTGCATGGATACGGACCGAAACGTAATAACCTGGAAAAGACGAACTATTCACCGAACCAGTAGCCTGTTGAGAAGGAATGGGCATAGTTGTTTCACTTTTTTATTGGTACACATCCATCATGAACCTTTTGTTTCTTTCTGTTTTACTATGTGAACTATTGTGAGTGGATCGGAAGTTTGCATGTATGAAGGAGGTAATCAGAGATACATGAGTGGGAAACAAATCATTGCGAACATGACGCCTTCCGGAATTTTTGCAGAGAGTGGAGACTAGGGGAAGAGTCAAACATGCACAACAGACTCGAATTCTGTCGTGTAATACTTGCTCACATTAGGTCTGCCCCCCCCCCCCCCCCCCCCCTGCCACCCATTGCTGGTCATTCGGTTTCCTGGGTGATGAGCGAGCGTTTATTTCAAAGTTTTCTATGTCATATAGGTGTTGCGAGGTCCCCTAATTTTACATATTTTCTAGGAATTCTGTGGAGAAAGTGTAGCTTGGATATCACACCTTTGTGCGAACAGTGAGCCACAAGTGTAAGTGCGCAAGTATTTCAGGCTTTCAGCTTCAGGTTTTAATGCTTTTATAATAGTGTCATAGCTACTGCTTGTACGCTCTAAAGACGGTTTAAGACAACTTCAGTTATGTTTTCATTGTGGGTAGTGAACGCACCTTTGTGTGGCAGCATCCCATGTGGTACAGTGTCACAACTAGCAAGCAAAAGCGTGCTCTATCCTGTCTCATGCTATGTTCCGTGTTTGTTTTTGAGTCGGTTTAAATAAATTTCAGTGATAGTTCCCCTACAGATAGTGAATTCACCTTTGTCTCGCAGAAACCCACGTGCTAATGGTTTCATTGATAAGCTTCTATAGGATGCGGCGTAATAAATTCTCAGTATAGCTAGTAGTTAAATTACGAGAGTAATTTTAAGCAGCGTCTATTGTTATTTTCTGCGCTGCATGGAGTCTTGTTCGTACCTGTGAGTATTTCGTATGGATTTCACTCGCGTCATTTATCGAATTAATCGACCGTAACGACAGAGGTAAAGATTTGAGAGTCGCTCAGATTATTCTAGTATTCGATTATTTGTGAATAGTGAGTTCCTCTTTGCCCACCACCGCACAATTCGTGCTTGGTTAAGCGGATGTCAAGCTACAGTATAGCGCACTGTACAACGATTGACCTCTCGTCTAAACATGTACCTTTCGCAGTACATTCTAGAAGTCACTTTCGGATTTCTCTTAAGATATTACCAGTATTCAAATACTTTTGATGTGGGCGCCACCCGTTATCTGATAAATTCGGTATTTGCTCAGTTTGCACATGGTAACTACTAGTCAATGTGGTTGCCCGGTGTGTCATAAATTCCATGAGTATCAGTGTGTATTACATGTGGAAGCAGCGTTTGCCATGTCATATTGTCCTTTACATATCATATGCTGGGTGCCAAACCAAGCCAGTTACGAAATTGGTAATTCCAGCATGAAAATTGTGACAAAAATTATGTAATAACTGCATTTATAGTGTTCCAGTTTGAGGAGTGTTATGAATGGAAACAAAACGGGGAGTAGACTATTGTCGGCGTGCTGCTGTGCTGCAAGGCTGCCGTGGATGACAACCAAACTGGGTTCCGCAGTGAAATGAAATGACGCAACAGACCAGCACTTCTGGTTGATGGGCAGTACGGCGAGCGACAGTGGGTTTGGTATTGAGTGGCGGCTAGCAGTTATACATTCTGGGTGTTCACAATTTTTTAAATTCAGATAAATATGAGAGTACGAAATTAATAGAATTTGCTGTATAACAGTTATACTTGTCAACATATTTATACAACTTCAGCTGCTGTTAATAATAATAATAATAATAATAATACACTTACATGATCACAATGCCACAAGTATATAATACATCACATACATTCAGCAACAGAAAGATTCACATTAAACAGAAAGGAAGGAGGAAGGGGATTTATCGACATAAAAATCCTACATTATGGGCAGGTAGAGAATTTAAGAAAATTCTTTATAGAACGAGCAGAAACTTGCAAAATACACAAAGCAATCACTCATATAAATACATCGGCTACACCACTGCAATTTCATAACCATTTCTACAACCCTTTAGATCACGTAACATCAACAGATACGAAGAAAGTAAATTGGAAAAAGAAAACACTACATGGCAAGCACCCATATCACCTAATACAGCCACATATCGATCAAGACGCATATAACACATGGCTAGGAAAAGGCAATATATACAGTGAGACGGAAGGATTCATGATTTCAATACAGGATCAAATAATAAACACCAGATATTAAGGCAAGCATATTACTAAAGATCCCAATAGCAAAACAGATAAATGCAGAATTTGCAAACAACAAACAGAAACAGTAGATCACATCAGAAGTGGACGTACAATACTAGCAAATACAGAATACACCCGAATACATGACAATGTAGCAAAAATAATACATCAACAACTTGACATACAACATAAACTAATAAAACAATACGTTCCCACCTACAAGTATGCACCACAAAATGTACTGGAGAATGATGAATACAAATTATACTGGAACAGAACCATTATAACAGATAAAACAACACCACATAACAAACTTGACACCATACTCACCAATAAAAAGAAGAAATTAACACAACTAATCGAAATATCCATACCAAATACAACAATTATACGGAAGAAAACAGGAGAAAAAATTGAAAAATACATCCAACTGGCTGAGGAAGTCAAGGACATGTGGCACCAGGATAAAGCTGACATTATACCAGTTATACCGTCAACTATAGGAGTCCTACCACACAATATCCACCAGTACATCAACGCAATACAGCTACATCCAAACGTATATATACAACTACAGAAATCTGTAATTACTGATACATGTTCAATTACCCGAAAGTTCCTAAATGCAATGTAACATATACCGTACAGTTAAAAGGAAGTCACGCTTAATCAAGGTCCGCGTCACTTTCCATTTTTAACCAGAAATAACGTCTGAGAGAGGAAAGAAATAATAGGAATAATAATATGCATAACTTGTCTGAAAAATGGAAGAATTGCTTTTGTGGAATTTTGTTGATTTGAACATAATTCAGTACAGTTTATGGCAAGAACGAAATTATGTTTCAGCTTTCCCTACTCTCTGTTTCGCATTTTTGTGTAAGTGGGACTTCACGTGCTTTCTTATTTTTTCGGGCAAATGTAATTAGTCCTTAATCAAAGTGTTAGTCAACGAATTACCTTCCGGCTGAAAATCAGGCATTCTTACGTTGCACCCAAGAACTCACGCTTATTATGCACTTCTTTGTCTTGTAATCACGCTTGTTTGATTTCATCACCTTCCCAGAAACGGATCTGGTCTGGGAGGCTCTACTTCCTTTGCGGCTAACTTTTCCTTGTAATTTTCTTTTCTGTTTGCGCTGGTTACAGGCTCAACAGAGTCCATGTTGACACTGAAGGCCGATTCCTGCTCAGTAAACAATCAACACCAAACAGTAACTGCCGTTTGTGGAAATTATTAAATTCAAGTAGTTCTATCTGACAACAAGGTCACTTGACTAGAATACCAATGAGGGGCTGAGAGCCCCCCATACTTAAGTGAATTTTTGAGAAACCAGTGAGAAAGCTTTCGATGAATGTTCAGATATACGTACAATATAGACCTATAGTACAGACAAACCTGACCAACCATAAGATCGACATATGTCAGAAGCATGAATACATACGACAGTCTCGCAATCGACGATGATACGAAATATGGTTCTCAGCGCCTGAAATGGATTGCTATATGATAAAATCCAAAACTTAACGTACTATATCTAATTCAGAATCCCAAAAATAGGTTTTTATATTAGTTCAATTGCGAGGTGCTGGGGCTAGCAGTGTATTTAACACTAAATTCTTCTAGAATCTACATATGTAAATGATGCTCTAAGCCCCCCTATTCTAACTCCGACTTTTGCTGTTGCACATGGATTAAAAAGAAACACGAACTGATTGTAATCAACCCTGCAAGTGGAGTAGAAAAGAGTTTGGCACCTGCAATAATTTCATTTGATAAATAAGTTAAATAAAGGTAAGTTTCATTAACATAGTGAGAAATGATAGGGTTGCTCTACCGATTAACAGAATGAAAGTTCTGTCCAAAATAACAACATGATTTATTATAACTCAAAATAATAAACAAAAACACATGAAACATTTACAATACATCAAATTGGCTCAAATTGGATACTCAAATAAATGCTGTGAATGTGAAGTTGTCCCTAAACTAGATTGTGACATTTATGACGAAGTGGTATGTGGAGCCAATTCCTTGCTACTCAAGTCTTAAGAGAGACACACAGCCAACCCAGCATTAATTGCTGCTACATTAGTGAGAACTCAGACGATGAACACTCAAGACAGATCAAAGTTAGAAAAGACAAACAGGCGCGCTCTGTTGAGCTCGGATTATCACCTAGTAAAATTCCCTGCTTTGCTGGTGCTGCGGACGTGTATTACCAAGCTGTCTTCTTAGCTGCACGGACACGATCTGGCATACCGGAGGCGATGGCTGGTTGCTTCGACATCCCGTCGTGGTGATGATAATGTCGCGAGTATAGCCCGAAACAATTTATCCTGGCCTGGTTGTTCCAGACTAAAGACTTCCTAGCAATACAATTGCGCCTCTGAGGGAGATGAAGAAGGCTCGCCACACAACCACTGACGGTACAGTGATTGATTTTACCAAGCAAAGTCACACAGTAACTCCGATACAGTCAACTTTAGCCAAAACTGCTCAAGACAGACAACATAGGACTCTTGTACGCAGAACGCTCAATTGCCAACTGTACTCGGAAAGTTACGTTGTAGTCGAAACTTCAGCAAATTCGTCAAACAGTTACAATTAAATAAAAGTATAGTAGACAGCCAACGGAAGGCAGGCTGTCCAGAGCAGCGAGAGCTCAGTCTTGTAACCTACTCCGACCGAAAGGCGAGAGCCGACTACCCTCAAGAGCACCCATACAAACCGAACACGGAACATTCCCGCCCCCACGACAGTGGCCGTGGTTAACTGTTCCAATCAGCAACTCGAAAACCGGCGGAAAATTCCACTCTATTACCGGAGCACTACCATTCCACCAATGGAGATTCTTGGCGCTAATTTCTGCGCCGATTTTGCCACGTCATGGAGCTATGCCCTGAGCAAGCCAATCACAGTTACGATTTTGCAGAAAGTGCGGGAATTTGCCCGCCACAACTGCCTGGGTACACAAGTCATCCCACGCCTCGCTGGTAGCCCGCCAGAAAGTGTTTTTGCTAAGTTTCTGCGAAGTAACGGAACCTCTAGCCCAGCCACTACATCAGGCCCCTGCGAGTGTGTCTCCACCGCTATTCTACAATGTCGGTGTCTGGAAAGCATTCACTTGACTCCCTCACACCTGTCGGCTTACCCTTTCAAGATCAGCAGAGCCCGCCTGTCACCGGACCACCCGGGTGACGAGAGACGCTGCGTGGGAAGTCCACGTGTGAAGGAATAGCAATTTTTCACCGCATGCAATTAGAGAGGAAAATCGTAAGATAGAAATATGAGAGGGGGCTCATGCCACCTCTCATAATTATAACATATAATGATGTCAGATGAGTGAATTTTCATATTTGTGGAGTGCACTGCCGTCTAGTGGGATTTACGTCAAGCACACATGGACAAAAGCCTGATGCAGTGTGCTACCACCTGGTGGCACTGACATAAACTTGTAGGTGAGTGGTCAGGGCCAGCAGTGCACGCTGTGAACTGTGTACTTTGCTTATCAAACCCGGACGTGTTTGACCTGTAAGGCAACTACGTCACGCCAGTTGTGCATGCACAGAAGCTCCTTAAAATGTGAACAAGTGAGGGTGTACTCGCGATGCTGATGCCAAGCTTCACAGTCTAGAAGAATTTACTATCCCAAATTCGCAAGGTGTCAAAAGTTACAATGTTCACGTGCTCTTATACTCTTACACATCAGCCACCACTGTTGGTATTCCATCGCTGTCTGGGGCGTCTCCACAAACATCTTCGGCCTGGAATCTCATTCACTGAAGCAGAATACTTTTCAGTGATAAGACCCGCTTGGAACTGATCCCCGCTGACCAGCGGAGAAGTTTCTGATGACTCCCTATACATCAGAGGGATACCGCCCTAATTGTTGCCCGCCATATGGTCCTACAACCAGGAATGATGGTCTAGGATGCCATTTATTTTCATAACAGGACCGCTTTGTTGATTTCTGGCGTTCCTCAAGGTAGTGTTATAGGACCTTTGCTATTCCTTATCTATATAAACGATTTGGGAGAAAATTTGAGCAGCCCTCTTCGGTTGTTTGCAGATGACGCTGTCGTTTATCGACTAATAAAGTCATCAGAAGGTCAAAGAAAATTGCAAAACGATTTACAAAAAATATCTGAATGGTGCGCAAAGTGTCAGTTGACCCTAAATAACGAAAAGTATGAAGTCATCCACATGAGTGCTAAAAGGAACTATTTAAACTTCGGTTACACGATAAATCAGTCTAATGTAAAACCCGCAAATTCAACTAAATACCTAGGTATTACAATTACGAACAACTTAAATTGGAAGGAACACATAGAAAATGTTGTGGGGAAGGCTAATCAAAGGCTGCGTTTTATTGGCAGGACACTCAGAAAATTTAACAGACCTACTAAGGAGACTGCCTACACTACGCTTGTCCGCCCTCTTTTGGAATACTGCTGTGCTGTGTGGGATCCTTACCAGGTAGGACTGGCAGAGTACATCGAAAAAATTCGAAGAAAGGCAGCACGTTTTGTACTATCGCGAAATATGGGAGAGAGTGTCACAGAAATGATACAGGGTTTGGGCTGGAAATCATTAAAGGAAAGGCGTTTTTCGTTGCAACGGAATCTTCTCACGAAGTTCAAATCACCAACTTTCTCCTCCGAATACGAAAATATTTTGTTGACGTCGACTTACGTAGGCCGGAACGATCACCACGCTAAAATAAGGGAAATCAGAGCTCGTACGGAAAGATATAGGTGTTCATTCTTTCTGCGCGCTATACGAGATTGGAATAATAGAGAATTGTGAAGGTGGTTCGATGAACCCTCTGCCAGGCACTTAAATGTGATTTGCAGAGTATCCATGTAGATGTAGATGTAGATCCGCGGCACCCTTACAACACAGCGCTACGTCTGCGATATTCTACGCCCTCTTTAATTGTCTTGATGGCAAGCCATCCTAGGATTACATCTCAGAAAATTATGCCCACACGCATACGCCGAGAGTTTCTAGAGTTTGTCTTCGTGCATGCCAAACCATACCTCGGCCAGGAAGGTTTCAGAATCGCTCCCAAATTGCCAAACGATTGGAGCATAATGGGCAGCACACACCAACCATCTCGGGATTTTGACGACCCAAAGCGCCAGTCAGGCAGAATTTGGTACGATATCCCTAAGAAGTGCATTCAACAACTGTATCAGTCAATGCCAGCTGAAATAACTACATGCATAAGGGTTAGAGGTGTACCAATACGTATTGACTTGCTCAGTTTGTGAACCTCTTTTTTCCTTGAATAACTAGTGGATTTTTTTCCAAAATTGCAATTATCTGTTTGTCCGTAAATGCACATTCCATCTAACGATTTTCCTCCCATTTGGGTAATTCCTTTATGGTGGGTCGGTTTTATTTTCTTTTTTATTTTTTTGCGTTAGAGTGTACATTAAATTACGAGCCATTCACACAACCGATAATAACTGATAATACTTTAGTAATGCCAGTGACCCTCCTCATTACGGAAAATACCGCGAGCGCGTCGCCCAAAAAGCTGTACAAAGAACTGGCGGGCAAGCTTCAATTATGAATGGTCTAATACAGAATTATACGTTCAATATTTCATGTTCTTCCTCTGTTGTTCTTCTGATTGTGACGTCGGCATGTGTACCTGGACTATGGTTTTTGGCGTTGCTTTGTATTTATTTATTTATTTATTTATTTATGCATTTATTTTACGTGGCAAGATTAGGGCCTTCAGGCCCTCTCTTACACCTAACCAGGCATTCTCAGATTCAAAAAATTTCAGTTTCTACAGAAAATTAAGGACATATAACATGTTATACAGTATTAATGTTAAAGAAAAAAAATAGACATTATAAAAGTAGTACAATGATAATTATAACAGTCAAAAAATAATTATAACAATCAAGAATAATAATAATAATAATACTAATGACTATGTATATGAAAGGAAACATATTTTTCTTTTATGAATGTCAGTCATATTGCTAGTTGGGAATTTTCTCGTTATATTCTTGCAGCTTGTGAGTTATTCTCATCAAGCAGAGACATAAGACGATAGAATGGGGTGAAAGAGATATAGAAGAGGTAGATAGGTTAGAGGAAGAGAAATAGAATGGTAAAATTCGAAGCTATGATGGAGAGGAGAAAGAAAAAGATGAGAGGGGCACAACAATGGTGGCTATACCGTCCCTAATATGTAAGTCTTGAGTTCCCTCTTGAATGTTGAGTGGTTCTGGATAAGACGCAGATCACAGGGGAGCGCGTTCCATAGTCGTATGGCTAAGATGGAGAATGACACGGAGAAAGATTTTGTATTATGTAAAGGTACAGCCAAGATGATAGACGTATCCGATCTGGTATTGCGGTTGTGGAATGATGATAGGTGTTTAATGTGAGACGATATGTATTGGGGGCACCAGTGGCTAAGAAATCGATGAAGTAAGCACATCCTGTGGAGATCGCGTGCCTTATGTGGGCGTATCCAACCTAGCTGGGAGTATGAAGGACTGATATGATCATACAACCGTATATTGCATGCGTATCTAACGCAAGCATTCATCACTAGCTCGTGGCATCTCGAATTTTCACTATTTGTGCCGTGTTGAACTACATCACAGTAATAAAGATTAGGCAAGACTAGTGTTTGGACTAATTTTTGTTAAACATGGGTTGGAAATATTTTTGTAAATTTTTGAATTGCATGTAGGGAGGAGAGCGATTTCCGGCAAGCTGTGACTGTTTGTTCTTCCCAGTTTAGGTGTTCATCCAAGATTATTCCAAGGTCTTTTACTGTTTGCTTTCTGTTCTGATGAGAACGCCTCTATCACTGTAACAGAAACTCAAAAACTCACTCTCTGCCATATCATAACGAATTCCATTCCCATTGTGCCACTTTCTGGTGCTGTTGATATTACCGTATATTCATCTGATCCGATATTCGTATCGTCTTGCCATTTCACATTACTTATTATTGTGCTTTTGTGTTTCGCTTACCAGATTTTTAGCATCCATACCACATCAAAACTTCTGAAATTGCACACTCTGTCTTGAAGAATATAAGTCTTCAGTACCTCCTCCTTAAATAGTTAATCTACCCATCTAGTCTCCAGCATTTTCCCGTAGCAGCACATTTCGAAAGGTTGTATTCTGTTCCTGTCTGAACGCTCTACACAAATACATTCTCAAAAGACTTCCTAACAGTTAAATTGATCACGGTTGTTTTTCTTATTTCAGGTCGTATAAAAATACACCACTGATGATTACTAAGCTGGAGTCATGAAAGATGGCGGTCAAATTTAGGTTTGTTCTGCCGATCTACGTCACGCATTCTCCGACAGCCAATGCTCGTTCCGAAGTGTTCTGAGCACTCTGCTGTGAATGCCGTAGCTAATGTGAGCATTAAACACGATTGTAGCAAGTTATTTAGTGAATTTATATTTTATTTGTTGCGAGTTGTCATCGCTGATGGTGGGTAGTAAGCGATAAATCATGCGTGGGCAATTGAGAAGTGAGAGACATAATTTGCAGGATATACGCTTACTTCAAGCGAAAAGCACGCGCAAGCGCGTACCTCAACTGTCGCTTGGAATCGCCAACAACTCAATCCCCGTTCGTACCTCAACATGCGCGAACCGCCATCGTTCGTGGATCGGACTTTAGTTTCAAGAAAATAGCCGCTGTCTTTCGTTTTCAACGAAACTAGTTATCATTGTGTATTTTTATGTGATTTAGGCGAATAAACTTCTGTATAAGAAGGAAAACAGTGTTTAGATTCTGAGATCGCCCCCAGTGCAGCTGACAATTTCAGGTTAAACATAGTACGAGGGCTACCCACAAAGTACATTACGTTTTGGAATTAAAAATAAAGTATTGGAAATTTTTTTTATTATTTACAGATGAAAGCCACACTTAAATACTACTTTTCTACATAGTTGCCATTTCAATTAAGGCACTTATCGTAGCGATGGACGAGCTTGGAAATTCCTTCGTTGTAAAATTCGGCCGCCTACGCCTTCAACCACATGGTTACCTCTTCTTGAAGCTGTGCGTCGTCATCAAAACGCTGCATAGCGAACCACTTCCTCACTGCCGGGAATAAGTGGAAGTCGCTCGGTGCCACGTCGGGACTGTACGGCGGATGAGGAAACAACTCCCACTTAAAAGATTCGAGAACTTCACGAGTGGCATTTGCCGTGTGGGCCCGGGCGTTGTGGTGAATCAGCAAGATCTTTGAGCCCACCTTTCCCCTGCGCTTGTTTTGTATTGCTCTTCTAAGGTTGTGCAGAGTTTGGCAATACCTTTGGGAGTTTATTGTAGTGCCTCTTTCCAGGAAATCCACAAAAATCACACCCTTTCTGTCCCAAAAGAGGTAACCACGTGGTTGAAGGCGCAAGCGTCCGAATTTTATGACGAAGGAATTTCCAAGCTCGTCCATCGCTACGATAAGTGCCTTAATTTAAACGGCAACTATGTAGAAATGTATTTAAGTGTGGTTTTCATATGTATAGAATAAAAAAAATTTCCAATACTTTATTTATTTTTAATCCCAAAACGTAATGTACTTTGTGGATAGCCCTCGTAAATTAAGCGTCAAAGTTTTCATGTTTTAAATTAAAAGAAATAATTGCTTTTAAAATCAGTCATTAGTTTATTGTAACATATGAAGTGTGATGGAGGTGAATTATTGTGTCATTAAGCATAAGTAAAGGGCTATGATTCTTCTCTTTGCAAACTTGGTACACTTTGTGCATGAAAGGAATTCTTCTGATGCGTTCCTAGCTGGGAAGCCCGGCGACCAGGTGGACACAGGCAGTGACCACGGGCGAGCGGCGGTCGCGCGTCCATGTCGCACGCTTCACGGAGGGCACGCCCCCAGAGGATTAGAGACAGCCGAAGACGCTGCATTCTGCAACACGCTGCCAAGGGAAGCCGTGGACATTCGCACGTGTGCACGAGGCAGCGGAAACTACAAACTTCGAGCGAAAAACAGTTTTGTCACGATTCTAGGTATTGCGGACAGAGCGGCGAGTTGAATAGCAACAGCACGACTTGGGTGTCCAAGAATCTCAAGTGGCCCGGGGAATTTTGGCCGTTTCCCGCGAGCGGAACACCTGGGAACGTAGCGGCAATACTCAAAGGGAGAAGTCTTGGATTATTTGTATACTCTCACACAAGGGATCGCTCTCTTTTCCTCGCGGAATGCGACGGCAAGGAGGGAGGAAATTTTGAAAGGGACCTCTTCATTGGCAATAATCTTATGTTAGCTTTGAAAAATAGTATGAGCTACGTAATTTGCGGAAGGGCGGAGACAAGACGCTGGAGAGGAGCGGCCCTCTTTCTCCAGGTGCGAGGAGCGCACTAGTATTTGGCATTCCGAATTTTGCTTCTGAGGAGGCAGGAGTTCACTCTTGACTGCTTCCACCGGCCGCGGTGGTCTAGCGGTTCTGGCGCTGCTGTCTGGAACCGCGGGACTACTACGGTCGCAGGTTCGAATCCTGCCTCGGGCATGGGTGTGTGTGATGTCCTTAGGTTAGTTAGGTTTAAGTAGTTCTAAGTTCTAGGGGACTTATGACCTAAGATGTTGAGTCCCATAGTGCTCAGAGCCATTTGAACCATTTTTGACTGCTTCCGATAAGTCGCAACGATTCTCTTATCGCTTGTCATGAGACGGTGCACTTTGCATTCGTCGCAAACAGCGCAGAGAGCAAAGTTTGTTAGATCCAAGTAGGCGAGGTTCACTCACTGTGCGCGTATTCAAGAGCTTCACTCAGGATCATTTTGATTTACTATATGCCCGATGACGGTAGTACTGTTAGAACAGTTTTGAACTTTGTTTAATGCAGTTTCACGTAGGTTTGCACTTGCAGATGGACGCATACCGTCGTCCAGTAATGATAACTTCCAGTAGCAGGTTTCGGTCACTATTTTCAGCGTAGGGCATGTTAGACGCTATCAACTACGTCGCCGGCAGAGTCTTGATGCAGCCGCACGCAATCAGCCGACTCCACCACCACGCCAACCACGCTATGAACATGGTAATACCTAGCTGCACATTCTTCTTTCGCTTTCTTCAATTTCTTTGCAATGTGTTAGACGCTCATACAGACGCAAGGCATAGTATTCACGGTTTTCCCGTTAAGAGAGTCATATGTTCAGCTGTTTTTCTTTTTAAATTCCTTTCTCATTTAATACACCAGGTCAACCCGTCTCGCGTAATGTATTTATACACTCCTGGAAATGGAAAAAAGAACACATTGACACCGGTGTGTCAGACCCACCATACTTGCTCCGGACACTGCGAGAGGGCTGTACAAGCAATGATCACACGCACGGCACAGCGGACACACCAGGAACCGCGGTGTTGGCCGTCGAATGGCGCTAGCTGCGCAGCATTTGTGCACCGCCGCCGTCAGTGTCAGCCAGTTTGCCGTGGCATACGGAGCTCCATCGCAGTCTTTAACACTGGTAGCATGCCGCGACAGCGTGGACGTGAACCGTATGTGCAGTTGACGGACTTTGAGCGAGGGCGTATAGTGGGCACGCGGGAGGCCGGGTGGACGTACCGCCGAATTGCTCAACACGTGGGGCGTGAGGTCTCCACAGTACATCGATGTTGTCGCCAGTGGTCGGCGGAAGGTGCACGTGCCCGTCGACCTGGGACCGGACCGCAGTGACGCACGGATGCACGCCAAGACCGTAGGATCCTACGCAGTGCCGTAGGGGACCGCACCGCCACTTCCCAGCAAATTAGGGACACTGTTGCTCCTGGGGTATCGGCGAGGACCATTCGCAACCGTCTCCATGAAGCTGGGCTACGGTCCCGCACACCGATAGGCCGTCTTCCGCTCACGCCCCAACATCGTGCAGCCCGCCTCCAGTGGTGTCGCGACAAGCGTGAATGGAGGGACGAATGGAGACGTGTCGTCTTCAGCGATGAGAGTCGTTTCTGCCTTGGTGCCAATGATGGTCGTATGCGTGTTTGGCGCCGTGCAGGTGAGCGCCACAATCAGGACTGCATACGAGCGAGGCACACAGGGCCAACACGCGGCATCATGGTGTGGGGAGCGATCTCCTACACTGGCCGTACACCACTGGTGATCGTCGAGGGGACACTGAATAGTGCACGGTACATCCAAACCGTCATCGAACCCATCGTTCTACCATTCCTAGACCGGCAAGGGAACTTGCTGTTCCAACAGGACAATGCATGTCCGCATGTATCCCGTGCCACCCAACGTGCTCTAGAAGGTGTAAGTCAACTACCCTGGCCAGCAAGATCTCCGGATCTGTCCCCCATTGAGCATGTTTGGGACTGGATGAAGCGTCGTCTCACGCGGTCTGCACGTCCAGCACGAACGCTGGTCCAACTGAGGCGCCAGGTGGAAATGGCATGGCAAGCCGTTCCACAGGACTACATCCAGCATCTCTACGATCGTCTCCATGGGAGAATAGCAGCCTGCATTGCTGCGAAAGGTGGATATACACTGTACTAGAGCCGACATTGTGCATGCTCTGTTGCCTGTGTCTATGTGCCTGTGGTTCTGTCAGTGTGATCATGTGATGTATCTGACCCCAGGAATGTGTCAATAAAGTTTCCCCTTCCTGGGATAATGAATTCACGGTGTTCTTATTTCAATTTCCAGGAGTGTATGTTAAATTAGAATGGAGTCATACAATGCTCATGTTACAAGGCAAATACCAGGGCAGGCTCCTTATATAATTCACTTGTTGTGAGCTCTTGGTGCCAATTCAATTCTATTTGTTGTTTTCTTTATTTGATACTTTCTACAGTATCTGGCGACCCAAATTTTTTTATTTTTGTTTATCATTATTTGAATAATTTGTGAGTGATTGTTAAATGAATTTGATAACATTTCAATAATTATTGCATGTGCTGCTTAATGCAGTTTCACTGAATAAACCATTTATATGTTGAACAGCACTCCTTGCATTTCATTTATAGAATCTAAATAAAATCCACATCTATTTCTCCCTCCCACACGTGGTATCTTGCAAGCTCTGTTCAGCTGCTCCCCCGAAGAGGTTTGCTGTCTCGGACGGAATTACAATGTCAAGGGCAGAAATCATAGAATATATTTCTCCTTCCTAAACTTCGATTCCCTTTCCTAACTTCTGCTTTGTATCGTTTACTGCTTCTTAAATGTATAGGATGAATAACATCGGCCATAGGCTACAACCCTGTCTCTCTCGCTTAAAAGTCACTGCTTTCCTTTGATGTCCTTCAACTCTTGTAACGGAGGTCTCTCTGCTGCCTTGTTGTTGTGGTCTTCAGTCCTGGGACTGGTTTTATGCAGCTCTCCATGCTACTCCACCCTGTGCAAGCTTCTTCATCTCACAGTACCTACTACAACCTATATCCTTCTTAATATGCTTAGTGTATTCATCTCTTGGTGTGCCTCTACAATTTTTACCCTCCACGCTGCCCTCCAGTACTAAATTGGTGATCCCTTGATGCCTCAGAACATGTCCTACCAACCGGTCCCTTCTTCTCGTCAAGTTGTGCCACAAACTCCTCTTCTCCCCAATTCTATTCAATACCTCGTCATTAGTCACGTGATCTACCCACCTAATGTTCAGCATTCTTCTGTAGCACCACATTTCGGAAGCTTCTATTCTCTTCTTTTCTAAACTATATATCGTCCATGTTTCACTTCCATATATGGCTACACTCCATACTAATACTTTCAGAAACGACTTCCTGACACTTAAATAAATACTCGATGTTAACAAATTTCTCTTCTTCAGAAACGCTTTCCTTGCCATGGCCAGTCTACATTTTATATCCTCTCTACTTCGACCATCATCAGTTATTTTGCTCCCCAAATAGCAAAACTCGTATACTACTTTAAGTGTCTCATTTCCTAATCTAATTCCCTCAGCATCACCTGACTTAATTCGACTACATTCCATTATCCTCGTTTTGCTTTTGTTGATGTTCATCTTATACCCTCCTTTCAAGACACTGTCCATTCCGTTCAACTGCTCTTCCAAGTCCTTTGCTGTCTCTGACAGAATTACAATGTCATTGGCAAACCGCAAACTTTTTATTTCTTCTCCATGGATTTTAATACCTACTCTGAACTTTTGTTTCCTTTACTGCTTGCTCAATATACAGATTGAATAGCATCGGGGAAAGGCTACAACCATGTCTCACTCCCTTCCCAACCGCTGTTTCGCTTTCATGTCCCTCGACTCTTATAACTGCTATCTGATTTCTGTACAAATTGTAAATAGCCTTTCGCTCCCTGTATTTGACCCCTGCTACCTTCAGAATTTGAAAGAGAGTATTCCAGTCAACATTGTGAAAAGCTTTCTCTAAGTCTGCAAATGCTTGAGACGTAGGTTTGCGTTTCCTTAATCTTTCTTCTAAGATAAGTCGTAGGGTCAGTATTGCCTCACGTGTTCCAACATTTCTACGGAATCCAAACTGATCTTCCCCGATGTCGGCTTCTACCAGTTGTTCCATTCGTCTGTAAAGAATTCGCGTTAGTATTTTGCAGCCGTGACTTATTAAGCTGATAATTCGGTAATTTTCACATCTGTTAACACCTGCTTTCTTTGGGATTCTAATTATTATATTCTTCTTGAAGTCTGAGGGTATTTCGCCTGTCTCATACATCTTGCTCACCAGATGGTAGAGTTTTTTCAGGACTGGCTGTCCCAAGGCTGTCAGTAGTTCTAATGGAATGTTGTCTACTCCCGGAGCCTTGTTTCGACTTAGGACTTTCAGTGCCCTGTCAAACTCTTCACGCAGTATCATATCTCCCATTTCATCTTCAGTTACCTCCTCTTCCATTTCCATAATATTGTCCTCAAGCACATCGCCCCTGCTGCCTTAAGAATTTCCAAGAGTGTAGTCCGGTCCGTCATCAATTCCACTGTAAGGCAAGCTATCGGTGTCGGCATTACGAGAAATTTGAGAGTTCCTACTGGCTCCGCGAGTTCTGAAGTGCAGCTATGTCCTGAAAGTAGGCAATCGTAGGGCGCTGGAAGCGTCGATAGTAAAGTCAAACGACGCCTGTGGGAGACACGGAGCAGTGAGGCGCAAAATTAGCCCGGCCGGAGTGGCTTGAGCGCTGGCGCCGGCGTCTCCGCTGCACGATGCGTTCCCATTGTGAGCGCTGCATTGCGCCCATTGTGCAGGGTAACGAGCTGCCTGCGGCCAGACAGAGAAAGAGAGAGAGAGGGACGCCATCCGTAGTCGCTCAAGTACCCCCACTACAGAGCTGCTAGCGGAAACATTCTCACAGCTGCTGCGACAACTTACTCCCAGCAAACTGCCTTGCTAATTCTCCCCACTCACTCACACTCCGCTACAGCCCTACCCGTCCCCCACCACTCCCGCTTGTTGCTAAGAACGAAGTACTTCTGTCTTAAGTTTCGGCATTAAGTCGCGCAGGAGGCGAGCGACTGTTACGTAATCTCTGAGCCCGTCTGATATCGCTGTTTTATTACATCGCTAAAATCAACACAACAACTCTCGTCAAAAATTATACGTACAAGTTAACTTGCTCATGCTGAGTAATAAGGCGCTATCTCTAAAACTCATTTTGTTCAGTCAAGATCGCATTTGTAAAACGTTTACTTACACTACTGGCCATCAAAATTACTACACCACGAATGTGACGTGCTACAGACGTGAAATTTAACCGACGGGAATAAGATGCTGTGATACGCAAATGATTAGCTTTTCAGAGCATTCACACAAGGTTGGCGTCGGTGGCGACACCTACAACGTGCGGACATGAGGAAAGTTTCCAACCGATTTGTCATACACAAACAGCAGTTGACCGGCGTTGCCTGGTGAAACGTTGTTTCGATGCCTCGTGTAAGGAGGAGAAATGTGTACCATCACGTTTCAGACTTTGGTAAAGGTCGGATTGTAGCCTATCGCGATTGCGGTGTATCGTATCGCGACATTGCTGCTCGCGTTGGTCGAGATCCAATGACTGTTAGCAGAATATGGAATCGGTGGGTTCAGGATGGTAATACGGAACGCTATGCTGGATCCGAACGCCCTCGTATCACTAGCAGTCGAGATGACAGGCATCTTATCCGCATGGCTGCAACGGATCGTGTAGCCACGTCTCGATCCCTTAGTCGACACATGGGGACGTTTTCAAGACAACAACCATCTGCACGAACAATTCGACGACGTTTGCAGCAGCATGGATTATCCGCTCGGAGACCATGGCTGCGGGTACCCTTGACGCTGCACCACAGGCAGGAGAGCCTGCGATCGTGCACCCAACGACGAACCTGGGTCCACGAATGGCAAAACGTCGTTTTTTCGGAAGAATTCAGGTTCTATTTACAGCATCATGGTGGTCGCATCCGTGTTTGGCGACATCGCGGTGAACGCGGATTGGAAGCGTGTATTCGTCACCGCCATACTGACGTATCACCGGGCATGATGGTATGTGGTGACATTGCTTACAAGTCTCGGTCACCTCTTGTTCGCATTGACGGCAGTTTGAACAGTGGACGTTACATTTCAGATGTGTTACGACCCGTGGCTGTTTCCTTCATTCGATCCCTGAGAAACCCTACATTTCAGCAGGATAATGCACGACGCCCGTACAGGACCTTTCTGAATACAGAAAATGTTCGACTGCTGCCCTGGCCAGCACATTCTCCAGATCTCTCACCAATTGAAAACTTCTGGTCAATGGTGGCCGAGCAACTGGTTCGTCACAATACGCCAGTCACTGCTCTTGATGAACTGCGGTATCGTGTTGAAGCTGCATGGGCAGCTGTACTTGGACACGCCATCCAAGCTCTATTTGACTCAATGCCCAGGCATATCAAGGCCGTTATTACGGCCAGAGGTGGTTGTTCTGAGGACTGATTTCTCAGGATCTATGTACCCAAATTGCATGAAAATGTAATCACATGTCAGTTCTAGTATAATATATTTGTCCAATGAATACCCGTTCATCATCCGCAGTTCTTCTTGGTGTAGCAATTTTAGTGGCCAGTGGTGTACGATGACCGCTTTCGCTAAACACCTATACCATCATCTGATCTCAGTACAGGCTAATACATCTGGCCAATTTGAGCTATAAATGTACTCCATATTTTATTTATCTGACGTAAGATGCATTGGCATGTTGTAAGTTCCCCGTCTTGCATTGCCGTATAAAATTTAGTCCAGATTTACCTAAACCCCTCCCGCACAGACCATGAAGGCCCATAGGTGCCGACTGGCTGCCGTGTCATCCTCAGCCCATATGCTTCACTGGATGCGGATATCGAGGGGCATGTGATCAGCACACCGCTCTCCCGGCCGTATGTCAGTTTCCGAGACCGGAGCCGCTACTTCTCTATCAAGTAGCTCCTCAGTTTGCCTCACAAGGGCTGAGTGCACCCCGCTTGCCTACAGCCCGCGGCACACCGGATGGTCACCCATCCAAGTACTACCCCAGCCCGACAGTTCTTAACTTCGGCGATCTGACGGGAACCGGTGTTACCACTAAATAAAAAGTTGGTGTGTTACCATAAATATGTCCCCACTAACAGTTATCCAGCTTAAATTCGTAGGCTAACCTTTGAATAAACAGAACATAATTTGAACTGAACTGTAACTGGTCTGAATACAACTTGTCTGTATATTAAATGCGCAACTGAATAAAACAATTATCTCGCGCTGATCAAAATTTCGGACAAGGGCTTTGCCGCAGTGGCTACACCGGTTCCCGTGAGATCACGGAAGTTAAACGCTGTCGGGCGTGGTCAGCACTTGGATGGGTGACCATCCGGGTCGCCATGCGCTGTTGCCATTTTTCGGTGTGCACTCAGCCTCGTGATGTCAATTGAGGAGCTACTCGACCTAATAGTAGCGGCTTCGGTCAAGAATCCCATCATAACGACCGTGAGAGCGGTGTGCTGACCCCACCCCCCTCCTATCCACATCCTCCACTGAGGATGACACGGCGGTCGGATGGTCCCGGTAGGCCACTCGTGGCCTGAAGACGGAGTGCTTTTTTTTTAATCAAAATTTCGACTTACCTCGCATCTTGACAACATTGTTGCAAAGCACAATAGCTCCTACTGGAAAGTAGGAAAGCACAATAGCAAACAGCAAGCAGGCAGCAGCTAAGTTAAATTTCTGGTTTTTAATAAAATTTTCAAACAACATTCAAACTGTTACACACCATATGATGCAAAGTGGTAATGCGCAATAATAAACCTTTATACAGTTAGGTGGGGAGAATAGCTATCCTATGAAATGATATTCCAAGACAACAAATTTAGAATGAAGTTGAATGACGGCGGTGCCTTCCGGGCAGGCCGCTGCCATGATAATACCAACCAGGAACTTCTCCTTTCATTTTGTTTTGGTGATTATCATACAGTTTCATTCGCCTTTGGTATATCTAAATTTTTCCCGACTGATCTCATAGTACTTACATGAGTTAAGTAGCAGTAGTAGCATTAAAATCGTCTATAGAGACAGATTATTGGGCGGTGTAGGTGACCATTGCATTAGGGGCAGCTTTAGAAGTTTCCCTGAGCAGCAAGCGAGGTTGCGGAACCTTCTCATTGATAGCCTTCCACTGTGGTACCCAAAACTGGCCATGCGCCATACAGGGCAGTGGTTTATGGCCCCCATTCTGGGGTCGGCCTTGTTCCACTGGCGGCCGAAGCAAGAGGGTGGGAATGCCATGGCTGAATACGAAGTGACCCTTCTTTAGACTAATCAAGTGGTGTGAGAGTCTGGTCTCCTTATCCCGTGTTCAGATCCAGGTAAAGCGGCGTCGGTCTGGCGCCCGGCTAATTTGTTTATTACAAGAACAGCGTGCGTTGTGAAATGGGATGACGGATTTCACTGGATGTCGCGTTTCTTACACGCCGCCACGCCTCGCCAAAACGGCGGCCAGTAAACGGTTTTATGGACGAGACGGAGCTTGTTTTCACTAGGAAGCTTCCCTCATCTTGTAAAATGCGGTGGGAATCTGGCTGCAGGACCCCCAGGCATTGTGTGATGTTTTTTCAGAGAACAGTATGTGTACTGCACATGCTAGCCGGCAATGGTACATGCAACGACGTCACTGTGGACAGAAATTGGACCTGATAGTGTTTTCGGACGAATCCAGGCTCTGTTGGTTTGAAAATAATGGCGGAATGTTGGTTCGCCTTAGACAGGGGGAGCAGCATCACAGTGACTGAATTCGCACAAGACATACAGCGCAAACTCAAGGACTTATGGCGTGAGGTACTATTGGATACAACCATTAATCACAGTTGGTGCGTGACCAGGGCACTGTCGCCAGTATTATCTAAGTGAATGACATCCTATGTCCTGCAGTCATCCCCTTTCTGCACAACAACGAAGATGCAATTTTTCAACAAGACAATGCACGACCATATGTTCCTGCACGAAGACGTGCCTCCTTGGTCTCACATGAAGTCAGGCTTTTGCCAAGACCCGTCAGGTCATGAGACTTGTCGTCAATCTAACGTGTGGGATATGGTGAAACGACGGGTGCAGTGCTGTGACCCAACGCCTACCTCCAAACAGGAACTTTGGAACCAGGTGAATGCAGCATGGATGGCTATATCGCAGGGCGCCATTCGCGGCTTATACGCGTCGAGGCCATCACGCATGGAAAAAGTTATCAGGGCCCACGGCGGACCCTGCGCCTAGTAAGCAACAGGACACATGCTGAACCGAGGTGACTGAAATACTAACCATTTCTGCAGAACATACTAACGTATATGTCCTTTGAGTCTGAAGGTCCTGTCTCTACTTGTTCAAGGTGTTCTTTTTTCTGAACAGACGTATATACAGTCTCAGTTGCGAAGTTATTTTTATTAAAAATAACGCGTTTGCCTGGTTACGGTTTCATGAGTTTTTCTAAAACAAAAAGAAATGCAAGAATGTAATCATACAAAATTACAAGTTAAGTCGCATGGTTCTAAGCTGCGCTAAACTTTTAAAGATTAATTCAAAAAAATTAAAAAGCAAATTAACACTCACAAAAGACTATCACCGCATTATATATCACCGGCTGGTAGGGCGGTCAGTCAGAATGATGGTAACAAATCATCTAAAGAAGAACAGTCGAACAACATACACTGGAACAAAACCAAGCGTGTAAACATTAAAGGATAAAAACCACAGACAAATGTATGAAGGCGAACATAAAGGGGAGGAAAAAACACAGACAAAGCAATGGAAAATGCCTTAAAATAGTCAGAGCCGCCAGGTGAAGTGCAGCGTAGAGCCACACCTACATCGAATGAATCTGAATGTCAGGTCTAACACCAGGTCACACGTAACTCAAATGCGGAGGAAAGTCATGTTACCCATCCTAGTAGGGCGATACACCAACGGAAGGTCCTAATGTTGGTAAAACTTAAACTAATCTTGGCTTTGAGACTACAAGAAGAAGCGGGTACAGGCAATAAGTAAAAGTGATTAGATGGCACTCTAACGAAAATACATGATAACGCATAGGGTAAAAATTGAAAGTGGTTAAAAATTAAAAGAAAGGATGATTAAGAAATATAATAAAACAAATATTTCCAAGAAAACAATAATTGATTCAAAGAGGTTACAAATGGGTGTACATAAAATATAACGAAAAACCTATAGCCATGAAAATACCAGAGTATTAAGATTGGCAGCACCCATCAACCAACGCCAATCACGTGCATGTTTGTAAGCTTGGAACATTAACATGAACCTCTGCTTCTACGTTAGGTCCGGATGTTGGCGGGTAGTACACCTCAATTGCTCCGTTACCGCTTGCAACACTTCAGATAGTACACAAGCAACCAACGCCAACTACGTGCAAATGAGTCACTAGGAAGAAAGATAAATAAACGAAGTAAGAAGGGACTTGAGAGTATGTAATGAAGATATCGCAAAAGCAATTTGCAGACTAAAGCAGAATCTGCGAGACAAGAACACAAAGATAGGAGGAATAACGTGAAAACCATTGCCATAAAAACAAATGAAGAATCATGGAATAACTGCGTGAGCAGAGCTGAGCATGATATATGGAAGAGAGCGCATATCTTACAAGACGACAAAGCATTTAAAAAAATGAAAAAGCGGCAACAAACCTAAGTACAGTACCAGAATATGAACCCCTTCCCACCCCCTCCCACCACCCCGTCACCTGCCTCCCTTACATGGATGAACCATATGATGGCAATCTTATAAAAATCCGAGAACTAAACGATGCCCTGAATAAAACGAAAAATCGGGAAGCAACAGGCCACGACGATATAATCGCCGATTTACTTAAATACGAGGGATCTGTTTTTAAAACTTAGTTCTCATTTACTTACTACGTGTTGGTAAAAGAAGCCAAATATCAAAACCATGGACAGTTATAGATGTCATTTCAATCTCTAAAAAAGGTAAACTAAATGATTGCAATAATTATCGTGGTATAACACAGCGTATAAAATTTACGTGAAGATAATAAATCAACGTCTACAAACTATCACCGATCATAGTAAGGAACACACTCAATAAACAATTTGGTCACTTCAGTTGTGTTGGAAATATTATAAACTACCAGAGTGAACTCAACACTGACGACAAATTGCAGAAATATCAAATGATATGCGGAACAATCAATAGAATATTGGGAAATAATGTTAGATCAAGTTTTAAAGGTAACGGACACCCCTACATTGCTGTCTGGAAGCAAAGCATGGGAAAAAAAGCGTGAAAGTAGAATCCAAGCGAAATTTCTAAGAGGAGTTAAGAGCTGTACAAGATTAGATGGACTAAGAAACGAATACATAAGAGCAGAGCTTGAGCTATATGCTCTAAATAAGAAGATCAAGTCCATTCGACAAACCTGACTAGAACATCTACAAAAAATGCCAGATTCAAGAGCACCAAAGCAAGCATTAAATTTTAAACCTTTCGCTACAAGATCAGCAGGAAGACCAAGAAGAAGATGTCTGGATACCTATAACCCGGAGCAGGCCTATGGCATAAACCATGATTAAAGAGGAAAAATATTTCCATCTCTTCGATAAAGTTCAATCTTCCCTTTTCTTTCTGAATGAGGTATGTTAAATCATTTAAGATCGGGCAATAGTGATGAGTAGCCTTCTAGTATTCAGCAAATGCCGAATGGTGTGCAGCTTATCTTTTTTGTTGAATCAATGTTCGCGGAATCTCGTCTTGAAGATCCTAACTGTTTGTCCAAGGTATGATGCATCACATTCTCTGCAATTAGTCATGTATACCCCAGAATTGTTAAATTTATCTCTTTATGGTTATTCATTACGAAGCTGATGAGTATACGATATTAATATCGTATTGTTGAAAAAGTTTGGCTATGAAGGGAATTCGCACGAATTTCCTTTTCCTTTAGAAAATCTGATGATGCCTTAACCAGGCGAAACGAGTTACTTGTAATAAAAATAACTATGCCAGCTCTAGAATATTTCTTTTTATGTAAACATGGAAACCGGTTGTTGTACCAAACAGCCCATCATGGAATGGAATAACACTTACGGATGTTAGAATCTGTTACGCCTTAGAAGCAAAGCAGCATTTTCAGATTTCAAAGAGAGCGCATGCCGGTTCATGTGTATCACATCAGTGACACACACTTCATTATTTCTGCTCTTCTTTAAACTTTCTCTATGTACTCCGTAAGTCCTGTCTGGTAAGTTTCCCACACCGCACAGCAGTACTCCAAAAGAGGACAGACAAGCGATGTGCAGGCAGTCTCTTTAGTAGGTCTGTTGCATATTCTAAGTGTTCTGCCAATAAAACGCAGTCTTTGGTTCGCCTTCTTTCTACATGATCTTTTCATTTTAAATTGTTCGTTATTCTACTTTCTAGGTAGTTAGTTGAATTTACATCATTTCGATTTTACTGATTCATTGTGTAACCGAAATTTAACGGATTCCCTTTTAGCACTCTTGTGGATGACCTCACATTTTTCACTATTTAGAGTCAACTGCCAATTTTCGCATCATGCAGATATCTTTTCTAAATCGATTTGGAATTTCTTGTAATCTTCTGATGCCTTTACTAGACGATAAACGACAGCATCATTTGCAATCAACCTAAGACAGCTACTAAGATTGCCCCCTAAATCGCCTTTACCTTCTGGAATGCCAGAAATCACTTCTGTATTACCCAATGACTTTCCGTCAATTACTACGGCTTGTGACCTGCCTGACAGGAAATCACGATTGCAGTCACACAGCGGAGACGATATTCCGTAAGCTCCCAATTTGACTACAAACAGTTTGTGAGGTACAGTGTTAAAAGACTTCTGGAAATCCAGATATACGAAATCAATTTGAAATCCCTGGTCAATACCACTCAACACTTCTCGTGAGTAAAGAAGTAGTGTTTCAAACGAACGATGTTTCCTAAATCCGTGTTAACTCTGTCAATAGACCGCTTTCCTCGAGGTGATTCATAATGTTGGAAAACAATATAGGCTGCGAAATCCTGATGCATATCGACGTTAACGATACAGGCCTGTAATTTAGTGGATTACTCCTACTGCCTTTCTTGAATATTGTAGAGACCTTGTAACGTGGTTACTTATTCTATAATTGAGAAGAAATGTGTAAGTTGAAATGACATGTTTAATTTTTCAATTTACTAGCACAAAATTCAATCTTTTACACAGTTTTCAATTTGACAACTTAAAAACAGTTGTCAGGATAACGCATCTCGCCAACATAAAAACGTGAAATAATCCTAAACACAACAATATTAAATATTAACTCTCAGAAAGAGTATTAATCCTAAACACAACAATATTAAAGTTTCATTAGAAGTTTCTTTACAAAATTGTTCCTACACATACATTATAATGTTGGCCAGTACTACGAAAATCGTTCAATTCCGGTTCGAAGTTCCGTACTATTTAGGATGACAATTAAGTCTACGGTGGATGGTTAGTTATGTGACAAACTGAGCGAAAGATTACCCATGGCCGCTCGAGTTTACAGTGAACACAAGCTGGTGAACCATTAAGTTTTCGCCTCTGCACGCGATATTTACCTTAAGCTGCAACGAGCTGCCGTCTGATAAGCCGCTCTCTTTCGCTGAAATTCCTATAAAAGTAATTAAGCCTTTTATGAACTTTCCAACAGAAACTTTCCCTATGTTTCTCGTTTTTCGAGAAAACATGTACTCAGCCCTAGTCTTAGTATGTGGCGATATACACGCGCATGGTTGGAGCAGCGTGCATACTATAGTGCCCTCTGTTCTCGCAAGAGCAATTAACTAATTGGCTGGTTCGTTTCTCCACAGTTGGAGCTAAACGTTGCTACAGCTAATTTCTAGTTGGATTTCAGCCGCTGTGAACGCAGTATTCACACAAATTTCTTCTTTGCATCATACAGAGCGTTAAGCGCTCCATTCTGTACTTGACGCCAGTTCAGAGAAGAGTCCCCAGAAAATTTCTGTCTTGTTTTACTCATGGCTGAACTAACTCCCCAACCTGGGTTCTATCATCCTTCACGTCACGGCCTTTCTCGACCAATAGGAGTGTTCCTCTTATTTTGTGGAAACTCTCTCTACCAATTGCAATGTCCCTTCTATGAAACTGCGTCGAAACTTCAGTATTTTTCTCCTTCCTAGTACGTTTCCGCCAATCGGACGTTTTGTGCCCATTCTAGACATCTAAAGTACATTAACCTCCATGTGTGTAGCACTCACTAGACACATGATCAAAATGCGTCACTGGTTTTGCTCGTATCCCATTGGAACTCCGAAATGCAGCTTTCTAAAGCTTTTTCTCTGTCCCTCTGCAGATGTGCCGCTACACGCGTTTCTCCTGCTTGAATCACATGGCCAGGGTTGCTGGTTTATCTCCTGCCACCCCTTTAAGTGGTTTCCATGGTAACCCGTGCTGCACGCCTATGCTTCTGCTCTTGTCTCTTTGGCTTTCAAACTAAAACGCCTTGTGCAGCTTGTTCCACCTTCTGCGCAAAGACATGCATTATATAGGAACAGTATGTTAATTAGTGTTGATTGACTGTCATCCCTTTTCGCATAACATACTGATAGGTAAATTTGATCATAACTGCTGAATTATGTTATGTGTCATATTCACCTTCTCGTTGCGATGTACAAAGCTCTCATGTAAGGTGCGAATCTGACCTTCTGCCACCTTACAACCTGTACAACTTTTCTGTCTTTGGGTACAGATCTCTCACCAAGCGAGCAGTTGTATACGGTTGTTAAGTATGGAGCTACTGCATCTGCATACTGTGAAAGTATCTTAACTGGTATACCTTCTGAACCACAATACTTCCTTTTATTAAGTGATATAAGTTGCTTCACTACTCTGAGGGTATTTACCTCTAAGTTATTCATGTTGGCAGACACTCTTTATTTGAATTCTGAAATATTAACTTCATCTTCTTTGGTGAAGGAATTTCAGAAAGCTGCGTTTAATAACTCTGCTTTGGCAGCACTGTCATCGGTAGTACGGGTGTTGGAACTTTAATGGTGGCAACTATTTATTTACAGCTCGAACAGAACGGATACATGTTTCAAAGTTTCACTGACCTTCAAAGTAGTCACTAGCATTGTGTATAACCGAATGCCAGCGATGTGGAAGTCGTAGGATACTCTTAGCAGTGCCAGTTGTGTCGACAGTTCGAGCGGCACAGTCTATCGCCCGTCGAATGTGTAGCAGTTCTGAAGCAAATGTCATGAAGTGTTTCCTTCAGTTTAGAAATCGAGTTGAACTCAGGAGGGCTTATTTCAGGACAGTGCAGTAGTTGGTATGGCACTTAGCAGCCCCATCAGTCAAACAAATCAGTAACAGCTTGCACTGTACGTGCTTGAGCAGTGTTCTGCAAAATGATGGTCAGGTCCTGCAGAAAGTGTCATCAGTTCTGGCTCTAAGTTGGTCGTAGGTTGCGTCCCTGATACTCACAACGTGCTTGAGTTGATAGGTAAGCCATTGTGAAGGTTTCCTCTTGACTCTTAGAGTTTTTATTGGAGCGTGGTTGTCGTATAAGTTATTGAGTCTCTAAGTGAAATGAGATATTTCATTCTGTATGTCAAAGTTGTTTGTGATTCCCTGGCATGAGAGATCACAGGCGGGTGTTGTCAGCTCAGATACACTTAAGCGCTTAAAATCTCTAAAAGTGGCCACTTGCGGCTTGTTCTTTGGACACTGCAACGAATAATTCATTAAAATTAAATCACGAGCAGATTAACCAAGTGCAGAAATTTGATCATTGCGGACTAATCAGTTTGGAACCTTGGTTGGGAAAATGCCGATAGAGGTATGAGCATCTGCAGTATGATGAGATGGGACAAGTCGAAGAAGTGTATGATTTGAGCAGGAGAGTGTGCACTTGATCTTTGAAACTGTTTCTTATAAAATCTGTGTTGATATCTCCAACTACAATAATGTGTTCATACACAGATTCTACACCTGAGTGTGCGGATTCAGAGCTAGAGAGCTGTCCACCTCTCCATAACGTTTGGACTAGTGATGTGAATTCGGCTTCAAAAAATGGTTCAAATGGCTCTGAGCACTATGGGACTCAACATCTTAGGTCATAAGTCCCCTAGAACTTAGAACTACTTAAACCTAACTAACCTAAGGACATCACACACACCCATGCCCGAGGCAGGATTCGAACCTGCGACCGTAGCAGTCCGGCGGTTCCGGACTGCAGTGCGAGAACCGCTAGACCACCGCGGCCGGCAATTCGGCTTCCTGTGGTAGCATGAGCAGTGCTAACTGGCGGCGTATGGCGAACCCTTTATAGCAGCGGCTCGTGGCAGCCGTTTTAAATGTCTCCTGTGTGGAGATGTGAGCGCCACAGTGAGCCGTATGCCGTCGAAGAAGTCGCAGCTACCAATTTTTCGAGATAAAGAAGACGTTTACTCGGTTGCTTTCATGGAACGTGAAATATAATTACAACTCAAATGTACTGAAAAAGTCTCTCCAAATGGAACGGCATCATTCAACACGGGGATACATCGTCCGGGATACTCCACGTCCATGTCAAAGCGTGTCGATACGAAGTTGGCAACATTAAGGATACAATTTAGTACATCCCTTGCAGGCAGTTCGACTGCTCAACGTACAGACCTCGTTAGACACCCACCCCCAATTGTGTTTCCTCGCACGTAAAACATTACCTTGGTAGATAAACGTTTCGGGATGGTAAGGAACTCACGGCAACCAGCTTTCTACTGGTTCATTTCACTTGGGAGGAACTTCTACGCACAGGACATGACGACCAATGAAATGTTATGAGAAGTACGGAGGAGTAAACGACGATTACTTGTACAAGTGATGTAGGGTTGTAAGAAACTAAAATTATCAATGAAACCTGTGGTGTCACCGCCAGACACCACACTTGCTAGGTGGTAGCTTTAAATCGGCCGCGGTCCATTAGTACATGTCGGACCAGCGTGTCGCCACTGTCAGTGATCGCAGACCGAGCGCCACCTCACGGCAGGTCTAGAGAGACGTACTAGCACTCGCCCCAGTTGTACGACGACTTTGCTAGCGACTACACTGACGAAGCCTTTCTCTCATTTGCCGAGAGACAGTTAGAATAGCCTTCAGCTAAGTCCATGGCTACGACCTAGCAAGGCGCCATTAACCATATCTAGAGAGAGTCTCACTTGTATCATCAAGAATGCTGTATACAAATGATGGATTAAAGTTAAGTATTCCATCAGATACGTACTTTTCTTTATAGCATTCATTACGTATCCTGTTTCAGACCTAACGCCAGCCGGCGTGAGTAAACGCGTGCCTTTCGGTTACCCGTCACTGTGGACTGGCTGTCTTGTCAGTCCACTACAAAACCCATATCTAAAGCAATTACTTTCTTCTTTGATAAAACAGCCCGTAGTTTAAAAATAGGCCGCGAAAATGGTAAGTGCCCTAACTAAACTCCAAAACTGGACTTCCCCCTCCATCTCCCCTCCTCCCCCAACCCTGCCTAAAGTGGACAATTGAACTGTTGGATGCTGGACTCGCCATTCTCCCCAAATCTAGCTACACCAATTATTGTAATCTAGGCTTCGACAACTCTGTAAAAGAACCCGCTCCACTAGTTGCCGTTCTGGCGTAACCACAAGCGCCGGAACGAAGACGCAGAACGCAAAACCAGAAAAGACGGTGAAACGATGTCGGCCAGTGGTGCGCTGATTGGGATCGCGCCACGACAGGAGTGACACCTGCAAGAATTGAATATAAGTGTCGCCCTGCCAGCCGCGGCCGGACATCAATGCTCAGTAGTGGACATTAGTGTAACGTATTCGCGGTGCATAGTACGGCCGAGCCGAGAGTGCTACAACAACAGCTAGTTGTGTTCCTTATGAATTGCTTGTCTGGACTTTGTCTATAGCGACGAACATTACTGTTTGCATGTTACTTGCGACAACTATGTAACTCCAAGTTACGTATTGTCAATCTGATTTCTAGAAATATGACTACTAATGTTATTTGCCTGAATTGTTGTGTAGCATTCCGAGAACGCACCATCCCTTAGGCACCCTATACGAGACGAGTGGGCGAGACTCAACAGTTGCCTATCAGTCCGTCATTACCCTCTACATATTTAAGGCTTAAGGTTAATGTCTGTCACTAAACGGTTTCATTTACATCTTCGATTAAAGCTTCACTGTGTTAAGGAAACGTAGACTGTAGTCACGCAAACGGAAACCCCTTCAACAGCCTAATCCGGACCACTAATTTTTTCATTAGTAAATTCTGTCTGATTTTACGCACATTCTCATAGTCTCGCAGTTCTGTTGCAGATTCCAAGAGGATAGTGGGGAAGGTTGGATAAGAGAACAAACTCTTTCTCTCGGAATTGATCGGTCATAGCCGGCAAGTTGACTGTATATCATGTGGAACTGGGAATGTTTTGTATAGTCAGATGTATAAAGGTTCAACCATTAGTCGACTGATAAATGTTATATTCCTCAATTTAAATTTCATTATGCGTTCCTGGAATGCCGTACAAAGGGAGAGCAAGATATGGATTTCATGATGTGAGAGTTCATAATCAGAATAAAGTGATTGGTACCAGGTCTGTGTGAAGTGTAGGAAATCCAAAAATGTTCAGTGTGGGAAAGGAGAGCGGTGAAATTAAGGAGTTCACGTACAGTTCCAGGGGAAAAGGGTGGATGGATGTGGAAGACAATGGAGAGTACATGCTGTTTCCGGTTTTAGAGGAAGTGGTACAATGTTGGTAAAGGGGAAATGCAGGTGACACTTGATTAAGGGAGGACTGATAAGATTTTTCGTTCGAGTAATGCAGTCTCTACGATCAGCCCTTTAGTAGGTTGCGTGTGTTTTGGGTTTTCTGTTGTATGATTCCTACAGACTTACAATCTCTAAACAAGTTCATATCATCAGCCACAAAGTTTTCACCGAGTAGATATATTGCGTCGTAGAACTGAAAACCGGGATGGGGATCGATGTTTTACAGCTGTCTTTGGCGGGCTGTGGGCTAGTAATGTTGCCATCCAAGCAGACCTCAGGGACCTGTTGGAAGCTGCAGCTAGCCGCAAGTTACACTCAGTAACTCTGGATTTCCACAGGCGCATTCCCGCGATACTGCGGCGCCGGAGCCCAGGGGAGAAGGGTGTAGTGGAGATTTAAACTTAACTGCAGCCTCCGTGACAGTCGCACAGATTCAACTTGTTACTAAAGTTTATCGCAGCGTATACTGGGATTAACAGCAGAAGCTTGTCACCTCATTAACGCCCCTGAGGTTGTAGTTAAGTGGACCTACCGATTGCCCCACGTAAGCCGAGGAGGTGTTGTGTAGAACTGGGAAGGTATGGGTTGGAGCATATTATAAGTTGATACTTCGAATCATTGAATTGTGTTAGAATAACTACAGAACCCAACAAGTTAGTGCCATAATCCATCGATAAGATCTAACAGGTCATTATTCTGACAAAACTGCTCTATCCGCAGTAGTATTTGTAATTATTGTTCTTTATCCTTTTATTCCCGTATCGCCTGGAAATCCTGACATGGATTTTCTTTCATGCGGTTTGTGTACAAAGTGACTTCCTGGTGAGCATGCTGCAATGAAAATACTTGGTGACAAGACAACTTGATGATGTCTGACAGAAAGCTCAGCATCTTGAACCATCTTGACGATAGTTGAAGTATTCGAGCAGCAGACAGTAGGATGAAAGAGCATGACAGTAAAAAACCCAAGAAAACATCCACTTTAATAGGCCATTTTTTATGCACGGTAGTCAGAAACAGTAAGAATAGTATGTAAGGGTATTGCAGGGGTGGTTGTGCTGATCAGTGATGCTTAAGAAAAAAATTCGTTAAGTTGCGTCGTTTTCGAGTTATCCAGTATTGAAGTTACCCAGTCAGCTCACAGCGCGGGCAAATTCAAGCGACCCACCAGAGACGGCGTCGCCATACATGTTCTTCGTTTCGTTTCCTAAAACCAAATAAGAGAACGATACATATATTGGACGCGGGACGGTAGTAAGAATGGAGCCTGAGCCAAAGGCTGGGGAGTTTCGTGCGCTATCATCTACGCCATGAAAACAACTGAAACGAATAACTGCATCTGGTTAGCTGCTTGAATTTGGGCATTTTGCCGTAATGACCTGATTAGATAATGCTAAATACCTCGGAAACGGCGAAGCGTATCCAACTATTTCTTCAGCAAAATCTCCCTACAACACCCTGACTAGCTTTTTTGACTGTTTCTGACCACCCTGTATAAAGAAATGTCCTGTGTCTGACCTAATCGGAGACGATAGATGACAAAAGAATGGGTTATCAAGTGAAGGCAGTCCTCCGCTAGTTGTTCCTCGCGGAAAGGCCCTTTCATTTCTTCAGCTACATCTTCAGATTTTTAGAGAGCTTCCTTTACTAAAAAATAACACATCTGTTAAAATAAACTTGTTTAATTGTCCTGATTTCTTCAAAAAATCTGCACACTAACCTTTGCCTTCTAACTGACAGATTTTGCATGCATGAAATTTAAATGATTGGTTACTTTTTCCATATACTGTAATTACAGCACGATCTCCTAGTATGAGAACAATGGCAAGTCTTCTTCTGAAGAAACAGTGATGATTAATGTTTCTGTTCACCTCACATAACCCTACCTTTTTCAGTTATCTGAAACACAAGTCAGATTAAAGTATACTTTAAAACTGAACTCCAGATTAATGTAAAGGAATTGTAAATTTACTTTTCAGGTACTTAAATTAAAACAACGAAATTCAGATTGCTACTTACGAATAAAGCTCTAAGTACGCAAATTCAACACCATATCCGATGTTTGGGAGACAGTGAACGAAACAGCAACTGAAAGAGTCACCATCTTCGCAACTGATAAATTCCCTGTTGTATCGGTTCACAATCAATCCATACAAATAAATATTTTATTGATGTTCCCATTTGCCATCCCACGCATTGACCCCATTGTTTCGCTTCACGTCATTTTATCGATACTTCTGCATCTGCATCTATACACCGCATGTCACCTTACGGTGCGTGGCGGTAGGTACTTCCCGTTGCGTTGCCTCTTTCTGGTCTCAGTTGCGAACGGTTAGCGAGAGGAACGACTGTTGGTAGGTAAGGGTTCTTGTGATCTCAAATCTCCCAAATACTACATTCGTATTTTCGCCGGAAATATATAGGAGCAAGAAATGCGCTCTTTGGCTCTTCTACAAACGTCCGCTCTCGGAATTTTTACAGTGAGTCATACCATGATCCCTGTCGAATCACTCTGCTCTTCCTTGGAACTTACCCCTTTTCCATTATCTGTCCTACCTAGTGGGATTTTCGAACTGGGGAGCAATACTGTGACATCGATTGAATGAAGGATTTGTAAGCTATCTCCTCCGTGGCCGATTAAACTTCCCCAGAATTCTTCTGATCAATCTCAATTTGCATCCGCCATTCGCACGATTACTTTATGTGGTTATTTCACTTTAAATCGATCCGTACGCATACGCCCAGATATTTGAAGTATGTGATGTTCCCGTTGGTTGCTCGGCAGTCACGTACCAAACGAAGTAACACTCGTCCGTACAGTGGTGGGTTCTTACCTTTACTCCTGAAGAGGCCGAAACGATACGACACCACTTAATATATTGAATCACCTTATTATAATTTGAAGAAGATGAAATATTTAACTTTGCATCAATCTATGTCCATAGGAATGTCATGAGTATTTATTACTATTATTGAACTTCAATGTATCACTTGACACAGATGAAGTACTAGTCTCTTGCCATAGAGTTCAACTGACTATAAACTTTTACAGGCAGCTCTGTCTAATACACCTGTCGCACTGCTGGCTCAATAGAGAGATGATGCCGTCGTCTTCGGCGATGATTGCTGACTGGGTTGAAAAAATGGTTCAAATGGCTCTGAGCACTATGGGACTTAATTTCTGAGGTCATCAGTCCCCTAGTACTTAGAACTTCTTAAACCTAACTAACCTAAGGACATCACACGCATGCATGCCCGAGGCAGGATTCGAACCTGCGACCGTAGCGGTCGGGCGGTTCCAGACTGTAGCGCCTAGAACCGCTCGGCCACTCTGGCCGGTGACTGGGTTGAGCGGCACTATGTTCAAACATAAGTAGACATTTTGATGCAGTGGCGTATGGAAACTATTCTGGGCGTGTCTACGCCACCGTCTCTCATTCGTCGTTGACTCCGTCAGCGTCTGTGTATACTTTCCGTACTGTTGTGTGGTACCAACCTTGGCTTGGTACCTCGTTCATAGGACGACACCAGGCAAACAGTACTGAGTTCGGTCAGTGGAACAGAGTTTCGTGTTAGTGAAGCCCAAGAGCTAATAATTTAAAGGTACTTACAAATTAAAGGGTGTCAGTATGACGCAGTGGTACGTAACCTTCCACCATGTGCCTAGTACCGAAATTGCAGATATAGTAGACACTTTGTAGTGAGAATGGCGACTTAGATTCAGCCACGGGAGACTACGGCAACATCTCTACATCCTCAACATGCTCACACCTTCTACGTGTGAATATGGTAGTGGGAAAGATTTTAACCAAATTTTCTACCGCTACGACAGAATATATCAGGAAACTACGACACTAAGACACCTGATTACCTCTAGCAATGCTTTACCCGTACGCAGTCAGACTCTTTAGTGACAGAAGAAATAAAAGTGTATAAAAATTTACACGATTTTACAGCAGGACAAAAAAGGAATGTAGAAAAGTCGATCTTTTCAAAACTTTTTTTACATTATAATATAAAAAATTAAGAGACAAATTTTCTGTTGTATGCCCTCCTTACATATTAATGAAAATATTTTAATTTTCTTAAATCACTGACTTAATTTGAAGTTAAATAAATGTAGATGATAATTGTTGGTTTCTATCTGTTCAGGCTGTCAAACACTTAAATTACGAAAACCATTATCAGGCTGGATGTGTGGGTGAAGTCCAAAACACCTGTATAAATCTTTTAAAAATATTTTTTATTCTATAGACAAAATCCCAATGTTGCAATGTACTACTGATTTCAGATGTCATAATACCCAGCTTCAAAATAACATATTATTGCACGTCAAAAATGAACCGAGATGTACCTGGCTCCAGCTTGATGAACATCCTGCGAACGTTCTCAGATTCTCCGACAGAGAGTTGTTCAATGCTTCTCTCCAAGAATTCAGCAACAGGAATTGCTGACATTCTAAAAGATTCATCCTCCTCTACTACCTCCTACAACGTCAACCTCTCGAGCTTACGAAACGTCAGCTACTGAAAAAACCGGCACCCGAGTAATCCGAGAAGAACACTAGGAACATCTGATGCAATACGCACAGTGTGACCCACGAAGAGGGGTCAATATTCAGTCATATGACAGAAACAATCATTCGAAGCAAAAAGATCTACTAAGCAAGAGATCTAAAGTGCATATTTTACTAGCTATGAACACGTCTTCATATTCGATACTGTGTAAAAAATCTACTGTAAGCTCTTTTCTTTCCATATTTTGGGAGGAGGTAGTGTGGAACAAAACAAGAAAAATTTGTCAGTAATCATGGGCTCTAAAGCACATACCTCAAAAGCTATGAACACCTGGTTAGCAGAAGAGATTTAAAATTATTCTCATTTATGCTGCAGTCTCAGATGCACAGTTTCAATTACGTGGCATGTTTCGAACACTCTGGATAATCTTCAGGTCAAAAACAACGTAAAACTAAACAAGTATCGTGTGATATTTTAAAAGCAGGAAATAAGTTTACTTGAAATAGAATTAACTGAAGTAGTTACGTCTGCAACCCGTCTTGTCTGTGCCAGAATTACGTATCAGGGAACTGTGTTTTGCAGCTGCGGTTAATGTTATAAACTGATATCTGGTAGAGGAAGGGAGCAGAGGCCAAAGAGCAGGGATGGGAAATGTGGTGCGAGGGTGATTCGGAGAGGGGAAAGGAAACAGGATGGTGGAGTGGTAGGGCTGTCGTGTGTTTAACAAAGGTGGGTCTTTTGCTAAAACTAGAAAAAGTATTAAATTATTGAGGATATTGGATACTTTTTTTTATTTTGTGTGTCTCAGTTGCACTGATAAAAAATTTTGCTGCAGTGGTTACCGCTTTGGGGCTGACATGTCAATTCTCAAACCATACAGCTTGTTATTAATCGTAATCATTGGTAGAATAAGGTTCCAAAAGACACGAAACACTTCTGTACAGGAAGTTATACTGTGGCACTACACGCAGGAAGCGGCTACAAGGGTAGCGGAGTACGTGTGGAGTGTACATGTGGGTTTTTTAGGTTAGAGAATTCCCTCCCTAGGCCAGACAAGACGCCTCCTGAGACGCGACAAGGTAGTAGTAGGCAAAACGCAACAGGGAATAACAATATTAATGTGGTAATAGTAAACTGCAGGAGCGTCTATAGAAAGGTCCCAGAACTGCTCTCATTAATAAACGGTCACAACGCCCATATAGTACTAGGGACAGAAAGTTGGCAGAAACCGGATGTAAACAGTAATGAAATTCTAAACTCAGATTGTAATGTATACCGCAGAGACAGGCCGGACAGTGAATGGGGAGGCGTGTTTATATCGATAAAAAGTGCAATAGTATCGAAGGAAATTGACGGAGATCCGAAATGTGAAATAATTTGGTGAAGGTCTCAGTTAAAGCAGGCTCAAACATGGTAATTGGATGTCGCTATAGGCCCCCTGGCTCAGCAGCTGTTGTGGCAGAGCACCTGAAGAAAAATTCGGATAATATTTCGAGTAGATTTCCCGACCATGTTATAGTTCTGGGTGGAGATTTTAATTTGCCGGATGTACACTGGGAGACCCAAAGGTTTATAACTGGTGGCAGGGACAAAAAATCCAGTGAAATTTTTTTAAGTGCATTATCTGAAAACTACCTTGAGCAGTTAAAAAGAGAACCGACTCGCGGAGATAACATATTAGACCTTCTGGTGACAAACAGACCCGAACTATCTGAAACAGTTAACGCAGAACAGGGAATCAGCTATCATAAAGCGGTTACCGCATCGATGATTTCAGCTATAAATAGAAATATTAAAAAAGGTAGGAAGATTTTTCTCTTTAGCAAAAGTGACACAAAGCAGATTGTTGTGTCTATACAAGACAGTCTAGACACAGGGTGAGGTTACCGATAGGCACGCGTACTAATGCAGACGGGCGTGAAGTCTGAAACAGGATAACTATTGAATGGTAGCAAGAAAAGTACGTAGTTGCTTTATACTTAACTTTTATTCTCTGATGAATACAGCGTTCTTCTTGAGACATTTATACTATAACTCTCAAAGTAGGTAAGGCTAATGGCGCCTTGCTAGGGCGTAGTCATGTGCTTAGCTGAAGGCTATTCTAACTGTCTCTCGGCAAATGAGAGGAAGGCCTCGTACGTCTAGTCGCTAGCAATGTCGTCCGTACAACTGGGCGAGTGCTAGTCCGTCTTTCGAGACCTGCCATGTGGTGGCGCTAGGTCTGCAAGTACTGATGGCGGCGACACGCGGGTCCGACATGTACTAATGGACCGCGGCCGATTTAAGCTACCACCTAGCAAGTGTGGTGTCTGGCGGTGACACCACATTCCTCCCCCGCAAATCGGCGAACGGTCGTGTTATAAGGCTTCCGCCCGCCGTGGGGAGGGCCCCATGTTGACGTATGCGATGAGGTGGGGAGCCTAACAACAGGCGAGGCTGTGCCACCCGCACCCGGCCATTCGGTCCGAGGGGAGCTAGGAAACGCCTGGAAACCTACTCCAGGGTGCACGTCAACATGCGGCGTATGCGCCCGTAATGAGACAGGGTCGACCTCCATTGCGTCGGGGTAGCCGACGCGCGATGACGCCATGTGGTCCGGAGCGGGCAAGAGTTCCATGGCGGAGGACAGCTGGTCACGGGAAGCGATCGGCGGCGCGTGACCCAGGGAGGCAGTTGGCGGCTGCAGCGAAGCGTCCTCTGCGGGCGGCAGCGGCGGCGGCTGCTGCGGCGGCTGCGGCGGCGGCGGCGGCGGCGCGACGCCATGAGGCAAAAGGGAAGGCATCGTCGGTAACACCTGGGTATGAGGCGAGCCAGTAGATGGGTCCCCAGGGCGCTGACCTGACGGCTCCGTCGCTGAAAGCAGACGGGGAGCGGCAGAACCCAGGCGACGACAGAGGCGCAGCTGATTGAGATGCCGACGCACCTCACCAGAGGCCCCCAAAACCAAATACATCGCGCGGCCGAGGCAGCGAAGAATGCGCCCTGCGAGCCAACGCCGTGAACCGCGATAGTTGCGATAGAATACAACGTCGCCTGGAGCAAAAGCAGGAGTCTGCCGCTGCACAGGAACCTGATGCGGCGGATGCAGCAAAGACATCAAGGTTCGATGAGGACGACCGTGAAGCAACTCAGCCGGCGAGCGACCATCGCGGGGCTGAGAGCGATACGAAGACAAAAAGAGCAACAACGCGTCCTCCCGAGAATGCGACTCTTTCAACTTCAACATCTGGGACTTAAAAGTCCGGACCAATCGTTCAGCGGCACCGTTTGGCTGAGGTGAAAACGGCGCGGACGTCAGATGTTGAATACCATTGGCCTTGCAGAATGACTGAAATTCTGCGGACATGAATTGTGGACCATTGTCAGAAACAATAGTCTGCGGAAGACCTTCAATGCAAAAGATAGCAGACAACGCTTGGATGGTGGCAGATGACGTCGTGGAAGACATACGGACCACAAAAGGAAAATTACTGAAGGAATCGACAACAACCAACCATCGAGCATTCCAGAATGGACCAGCAAAATCTATGTGTAAGCGTTGCCAAGGGGAAGGGGCTTTTGGCCATGCAAAGAATTTCCGCGGCGGTGCGGATTGTTGTTCGGCACACGCCATGCAAGAAGAGCACATATTCGTAATCGCTGCATCGATTCCGAACCAAGTACAGTGCTGACGAGCAAGTTGTTTCGTACGCACTATACCCCAATGTCCTTGGTGGAGAAGCTTTAAGACAGATGACTGTAACGAACGTGGGACCACGACCCTAGACTGATCATTATCAGAACGCAACAACAAAACACCACGTCGTACAAAAAGTCTCTCCTTGTGAGCAAAAAATCTGCGAACCAACGGATCCTCGATCCGCGACTTTGACAAGGGCCATTGCGTAGCAACAAAACGCAAAACGGTAGCAAGGACAGGGTCTGCAGCTGTGGCTGTAGCGACACGACGAAAATCAATCGGAAACGATTCGACCACGTCATCAGCTTCCGCATCAATGAACATGCAAGCAAGTTCGGAAGAATCGAATGCTTTATCCTCGGCAACAGGCAAACGGGACAACGCATCTGCGTTGCCGTGCTTTGCACGCGTGGGTTCGTCTCCCATCCTCGTCGCCATGTTTTGTTGTGTCTATACAAGACAGTCTAGACACAGGGTGAGGTTACCGATAGGCACGCGTACTAATGCAGACGGGCGTGAAGTCTGAAACAGGATAACTATTGAATGGTAGCAAGAAAAGTACGTAGTTGCTTTATACTTAACTTTTATTCTCTGATGAATACAGCGTTCTTCTTGAGACATTTATACTATAACTCTCAAAGTAGGTAAGGCTAATGGCGCCTTGCTAGGGCGTAGTCATGTGCTTAGCTGAAGGCTATTCTAACTGTCTCTCGGCAAATGAGAGGAAGGCCTCGTACGTCTAGTCGCTAGCAATGTCGTCCGTACAACTGGGCGAGTGCTAGTCCGTCTTTCGAGACCTGCCATGTGGTGGCGCTAGGTCTGCAAGTACTGATGGCGGCGACACGCGGGTCCGACATGTACTAATGGACCGCGGCCGATTTAAGCTACCACCTAGCAAGTGTGGTGTCTGGCGGTGACACCACACAGATTACAGAGTACCTGACGAATCAACACAAAAGTTTTGTCTCAAGTGCAGATAGTGTTGAGGATCAGTGGACAAAGTTCAAAACCATCGTACAATATGCGTTAGATGAGTATGTGCCAAGCAAGTTCGTAAGAGATGGAAAAGAGCCACCGTGGTACAACAACCGAGTTAGAAAACTGCTGCGGAAGCAAAGGGAACTTCACAGCAAACATAAATATAGCCAAAGCCTTGCAGACAAACAAAAATTACGTGAAGCGAAATGTAATGTGATGAGGGCTATGCAAGAGGCATTCAATGAGTTCTAAAGTACAGTTACATGTACTGACTTGGCAGAAAATCCTAAGAAATTTTGGTCTTATGTCAAAGCGGTAGGTGGAACAAAACAAAATGTCCAGACACTCTGTGACCAAACTGGTACTGAAACAGAGGATGACAGACAAATGGCAGAAATACTAAATGTCTTTTTCCAAAGCTGTTTCACAGAGGAAGACTGCAATGTAGTTCCTTCTCTAGATTGTCGCACAGATAACAAAACGGTAGACATCGAAATAGACGACAGAGGGGTAGAGAAACAATTAAAACCGCTCAAAAGAGGAAAGGCCGCTGGACCTGATGGGATACCAGTTCGATTTTACACAGAGTGCGCGAAGAAACTTGCCCTCCCTCCCCCCCCCCCCCTTTCTTGCAGCGTTGTACCGTAGGTCTCCAAAAGAGCGTAGCGTTCCAAGGATTGGAGAAGGGCACAGGTCATCCCCGTTTTCAAGAAGAGACATCGAACAGATGTGCAGAACTATAGATCTATGCCTCTAACGTCTATCAGTTGTAGAATTTTGGAACACGTATTATGTTCGAGTATAAAGACTTTTCTGGAGACTGGAAATCTACTCTGCATGAATCAGGAGGGTTTCGAAAATGACGATCGTGTGAAACCCAGCTCGCGCTATTCGTCCACATGACTGAGGGGGCCACAGACACGGGTTCCGAGTTAGATGCCGTGTTTCTTGACTTCCGCAAGGCATTCGGTAAAGTTCCCCACAGTCGTTTAGTGAACAACATAAGAGCATATGTACTATCAGACCAATTGTGTGATTGGATTGAGGAGTTTCTAGATAACAGAACGCAGCATGTCATTCTCAATGGAGAGAAGTCTTCCGAAGTAAGAGTGATTTCAGGTGTGCCGCAGGGGAGAGTCGTGGGACCGTTGTTGTTCATAATATACATAAATTACCTCGTGGATAACATCGGAAGTTCACTGAGGCTTTTTTCGGATGATGCTGTGGTATATCGAGAGGTTGTAACAATGGAAAATTATACTGAAATGCAGGAGGATCTGCAACGAATTGACGCACGGTGCAGGGAATGGCAATTGAATCTCAATGTAGGCAATGTAATGTGCTGCGAATACATAGAAAGAAAGATCCCTTATCATTTAGCTACAATATAGTAGGTCAGTAACTGGAAGCAGTTAATTCCATAAATCATATGGGAGTGGGCATTAGGAGTCATTTAAAATGGAATGATCATATAAAGTTGATCGTCGGTAAAGCAGATGCCAGACTGAGTTCCATTGGAAGAATCCTAAGGAAATGCAATGCGAAACCAATGGAAATAGGTTACAGTACGCTTGTTCGCCCACTGCTTGAATACTACTCAGCAGTGTGGGATCCGTACCAGATAGGGTTGATAGAAGAGATAGAGAAGGTCCAACGGAGAGTAGCGCGCTTCGTTACAGGATCATTTAGTAATCGCGAAAGCGTTACGGAGATGATAGATAACCTCCAGTGGAAGACTCTGCCAGAGAGACGCTCAGTAGCTCGGTACGGGCTTTTGTTGAAGTTTCGAGAACATACCTTCACGGAGGAGTCAAGCAGTATATTGCTCCCTCCTACGTATATCTCGCGAAGAGACCATGAGGATAAAATCAGAGATCTTAGAGCCCACACAGAGGCATACCGACAATCTTTCTTTCCACGAACAATACGAGGCTGGAATAGAAGGGAGAATCGATAGAGGTACTCAAAGTACCCTCCGCCACACACTGTCAGGTGGCTTGCGGAGTATGGATGTAGAGAAGATGTAGACCTATGTGTCTGCTTCACGTGACTCACAGGACAAAACTCAGTCAGGTGCAACAGAAACATAGGTTAATATCAATGAGGATAATTGTCCCCCACAGTACATCTTTATGTACAGAAGCTATTCGTACCTTTTGGCCCCATGTTTTATGAATAGTTATGATTAATAACAAGGTGTATGGTTTGGGATTGGGCGTGTCAGCTCGAAACCCCTTAAACACTGCAATAAAATTTTATATCAATGTAACTGATACGGACAAAATAAGAGAAGTGTCCAATTTCCTCAGTACTGAACAGTTGCGAACCTACCATCCCTTGACAGCATCCCTCGAATAAGCAATTAAAATATTAGTAGTGTAGAACAATGGGTGTGTAAGCTGTATACAGCATAAAATAGTAAAATTATAAAATGCAACGAGGGGGACACAGAGCGGTGGAAGAACGCAGGAGGAGGGGGAGGGGGTTGGGGGAAGTGGTAGGGATGATATATGTTTAAAGCTTAACAAGAGAGGGTCTTGTACTAAAATTGCAAGAAATCAGTTACCAAAATATTTTTCGTAATAGTATTAAAAGTGTAGACCATAGGATGGATAAAACTGTAGTAGGCATCAAATAGGAAATTATGACAGGGCAAATAAAGTAACTAATACTTAATCTGTATGTTAAAATATTAAAAGTGTGAAATATTGAAAGTTTGGAATCATTTGGCTCTTGCTTGGAAGATATAAGAGGTAAAATTGTATAAAACACAGATGTGGTTCCTGTACAGACGAGACGGTCTACTGACAAACTACACAGGCTAATTCAACATTCATGTACAATTCTTGTTCGCTATTACAAAACAGACAGTTTTAATTTGTTTTACATCTGAAGATGATCCAGTCTGATAAGAAGTGTGTCGTGTAATTAAAAATGTGCGGCTGAGGATGAAGAATAAATGACAATTATTTTAAAGATTCCGTCGAGACAAATATGTCTGCCATAGCGATAAGAGACTTGTTTCGGAGCAGCGAAGATGAACAAGAGACTCAGACGATTCTGCGACCGTGTAGGCTGCAGACTCCTCGACTTGCGCCATAGTGTGGTTGGGTTTCGGGTTCCGCTAAATAGGTTGGGAGTCACCACATCCAGGAGGCGGCTACACGGGTAGCAGGGACTGTGTGGCGTGGACTTGGCTCTTTTTTAGGCTAGAGGATCACGAGGAAGCAGAAAAAGGGTTTCAGTCACAAAGGGTACAGGTCGAACACAAGAAGAACTTACATCCAGGAACCATCGGTATAACAGTTGTAAATTGTCGTAGCTGTGTTGGGAAAGTACCAGAGCTCCAAGCGCTAATAGAAAGCACTGATGTTCAAATAGTTATAGGCACTGAAAGCTGGCTAAAGCAGGAGGTAAGTTGAATCGAAATTTTTGTGATGGACCTAACGATGTTCAGAAAGAACAGGCTGAACACAGTGGGCGGTGGCGTGTTTGTTCCGGTTAGAAATAATTTATCTTGTGCCTGAAGTGAAGTTGGTAGTTCCTTTAGGTTAGTATGCGTCGATGGCAGTGTTGGCAACCGGAATAGAATAATAATTGGATCCTTTTACCGACGTCCCTACTCAGATGATACAGTTGCTCACAGGTTTAAAGAAAACTACAGTCTAATTCCAAACATGTATCCGACTCATACAATTATAGTTGGTGGTGACTCCAATTTAGCCTCGATATGTTGGCGAAAATACATGTTTAAATCCAGAGGTACGCATGAAACATTGTTCGAGATTGCACTAAACGCATTCTCTGAAAATTATTTCGAGCAGTTAGTTCATGCGCCCGTTCCAATAGTAAATGGTTGTGAAAACACACTTGATCTCTTTTTTTCTTTTTTTGGCCATCAGTCTACTCACTGGTTTGATGCGGCCCGCCCGAATTCCTTTCCTGTGCTAACCTCTTCATCTCAGAGTAGCACTTGCAACCTACGTCCTCAATTATTTGCTTGACGTATTCCAATCTCTGTCTTCCTCTACAGTTTTTGCCCTCTACAGCTCCCTCTAGTACCATGGAAGTCATTCCCTCATGCCTTAGCAGATGTCCTATCATCCTGTCCCTTCTCCTTATCAGTGTTTTCCACGTATTCCTTTCCTTTCCGATTCTGCGTAGAACTCCTCATTCCTTACCTTATCATTCCACCTAATTTTCAACATTCGCCTATAGCACCACAGCTCAAATGCTTCGATTCTCTTCTGTTCCGGTTTTCCCACAGTCCATGTTTCACTACCATACAATGCTGTACTCCAGACGTACATCCTCAGAAATTTCTTCCTCAAATTAAGGCCGGTATTTGATATTAGTAGACTTCTCTTGGCCAGAAATGCCTTTTTTGCCATAGCGAGTGTGCTTTTGATGTCCTCCTTGCTCCGTCCGTCATTGGTTATTTTACTGCCTAGGTAGCAGAATTCTTTAACTTCATTGACTTCGTGACTATCAATCCTGATATTAAGTTTCTCGCTGTTCTCATTTCTACTACTTCTCATTACCTTCGTCTCTCTCCGATTTACTCTCAAACCATACTGTGCACTCATTAAACCAAGGCCGCACAAACACGGAAAACCGCACGCGTGCAAAGCAAGGTGCAGCGAGTGCCTGCACAGTGCATCGGTTCAACTCGGCATACTTCGCCTCAACTCGGCTTGCTAGGTGAGGCCGACGCTGTGAGCAGCCGAATGCGCTGCCAGACGGCTTAGTCAACATTGGAATACGTAAGCGCAAGACAATTACCGGAATAATGGAACCATCTGCTCCAAAAAAAGGGAAAATTGCCGAAAGTCAATTTAAACCGGAATGGGAACTCTCCTACTTTTTTGTGCGTTGTGACGATAAAGCCAAATGTCTAATGTGCTGTACACTAATTACGTGTGCTAGAAAATCCTCTATTGAAAGGCACTACAGCAAATTGCATTCAGAAAAGTATAGTGATATAACAGGGGATGCCAGAAAGGAAGATTTACGGAAGTTGCAAACTCTTGCAGAAGAGAATTCTGTATCTACAAACGAGGTTTGTTGCAAGTACTTTAGCATGTGTATTTTGGTTAAAGGTCATGCGAAACGAAATAACATTTCTTTAGATTCCTTAGTTTTCGTTTTCGCATAAATTATCTCTAACATATCTTTTTTTCTCTACTTTAGGGTGAAGAAGATGAGGGGTGTTGCGAAAGGACACTCAGAGCTAGTTACAAAGTTGCTCTATGTTTAGCAAGAGCTGGGAGGCCATTAATAAAAAACATTATGTTGGACGTAGTAGAGACAAGGAATCCCACATTAGCTCCCGCATACAGCAGAATACCACTTTCCAGAATGACAATACATCGGAGAATCAACGACATTGCTGAGAATTTGCATGAACAACTGGCAGCCAAAATTGAAAACTTCCTAGCGTACTCCATCGCACTTGATGAGTCCACGCATATTAAAGACACGGCTCGGTTAGCAATATTTTCGCGTGGCGTGGACGACGACCTACGTGTAACGGAAGACCTGTATATGATTTCGTTGACGGACACTATTACAGGGGTGGATATTTTAGCAGCTGTTGAAATGGCAGCTGAAGGAATAGAACTCCCTTGGGAAAAGCTGTTTTCCGTAACCACAGACGGGGCACCAGCAATGTGCGGTAAAGCAAAAGGGTTTATTGGCCTATTGCGGAAAAAAACTTAACATGCCGAATTTACCTTCCGTTCATTGTTTTGCATACCAAGAGGCTATTTGTGCGAAAGTTATCGGTCTTCAAGATGTGATGAAGGTAGTGGTGTGTATCGTGAACTACATTCGTTCTCATGGACTCACTCATCGTCAATTCAAAGAATTTTTGATTTCCTTTGAAGAAGAGTGTCCAGATATTCCCTACCACGCTGAGGTGTACTGGCTGAGCAAAGGGAAAGTGATTTCCCGAATTTTTCGACTACGCCACACTGTGGCTCAGTTTTTGGAGAGCAAAGGACGTCCGGAGCCACTTTTTCATGACCCTGATGGGTAGCTCATTTAGGATTTTTAGCACACATTATGGCTCTCCTAAATGATTTAAGTCTGAGACTCCAAAAAGAAAACAATCTCATCAACGATATGATCAGCAAAATAAACGCTTTCCAGTATAAACTGAAGCTCCTCAAAAGCAACCTTTCAGAGAAAAATACGCAACACTTTCCTGAACTAGGTAACCGAGATATAAATTGTATCTTTATTAAAACAGCCCGATTTTTATAACCGCTCTAATCAAAACGGTACTATGTTTTTGTTTGACAGCATCTGTGCAGGAAGGAGCGCGCGTTGAAAAATACGTCGAGGTGTTGCAATCCCTTGAAAATGCGTTTAAGACCGGTTCCAGATAATGTGCCGGTATATGACATACAGCTAAATATAGGAGACTGCGTTACATATGTAAGTGTAACATTACATTAAAACCAATAGAACACATTACATGTTTATTAAAATCTATCGCATTTTAGTACTTCGAAACAACGGCATACATTACTTTCATTTATTAACATTGGCTTCGTTATTGCTTCAGGAAATTACCTACCTGCAGCCAATTCCCGATGTTTTTGTGAAACCTTTTTCAAAAATGGTTCAAATGGCTCTGAGCACTATGGGACTTAACATCTATGGTCATCAGTCCCCTAGAACTTAGAAATACTTAAACCTAACGAACCTAAGGACAACACACAACACCCAGTCATCACGAGGCAGAGAAAATCCCTGACCCCGCCGGGAATCGAACCCGGGAACCCGGGCGCGGGGAGCGAGAACGCTACCGCACGACCACGAGCTGCGGACGAAACCTTTTTCGATGGATATACGTAGAAAGTGCGCCTTCAGATTTACATTTCGAACTAATTGATTTGCAAAGCGATGTTCACCGAAAGGATGTGTTTTACAATAAAAAAGGTTTGCTCCAATCCTACCAGAATTTGCCGAAGGAAGAATTTCCCAAGTTACACAGAGAAGCAGCGAAGATTATTTCTATGTTTGGTTCCACTTGTGTATGTGAAAGGTTTTATTCTGTTTTGACTTGTACAAAAACTTGATTGCGTGCGAGTATGTCTAATTGTAATTTAAAAAATTCTCTCAGAATTTCTGTCAGCCAATCTCTTGTTCCAGATCTTAGTAGCATAATTGCAAATAAAATAAAGAGCACATAGGAAGATACATTTGTGTTGCAACCAGATTTAAAATTTTTACCATTACAGTTATTATATAAATCTCTTTTGTACCGGTACACCAAACTAAGCTCTCCACCTAGTGTACATTAGTATTTGGCAATGACGCAGGCAATCGGGTAAAAGCTTTGAAACAGGTGGAGACACGCGGCGCGAGCGACACAAGCTAAGGAAGTGAGAGGCAGCGCTGTTGCGCGAAGCCGAGGAGTGGGGGGGTCTGCACCGTCGTCAACATAGCGCAGCCGTCTTCTGCACTCTGCACTGTGCGATGCACCGGTGCATGCACCTTGTGCGGCCCTGCATTAAACTGTTCATTCCGTTCAGCACATCATTTAATTCTTCTTCACTTTCACTCAGGATAGCAATGCATCAGCGAATCGTATCATTGATATCCTTTCACCTTGTATTTTAATTCCACTCCTGAACCTTTCCTTTATTTCCATCATTGCTTCCTCGATGTACAGATTGAAGAGTAGGGGCGAAAGTCTACAGCCTTGTCTTACACCCTTCTTAATACGAACACTTCGTTCTTGATCGTCCACTCTTATTATTCCCTCTTGGTTGTTGTACATATTGTATATGACCCGTCTCTCCCTATAGCTTACCCCAACTTTTTTCAGAATCTCGAACAGCTTGCACCATTTTATATTGTCGGCAAATCCTATGAAAGTGTCTTGGTTTTTCTTTAGCCTTGCTTCCATTATTAGCCGTAACGTCAGAATTGCCTCTCTCGTCCCTTTACTTTTCCTAAAGCCTAACTGATCGTCGCCTAGCGCATTCTCAATTTTATTTTCCATTCTTCTGTATATTATTCTTGTAAGCAGCTTCGATGCATGAGCTGTTAAGCTGATTGTGCGATAATTCTCGCACTTGTCAGCTCTTGCCGTCTTCGTATGATGCTTCGTGGATGATGCTTTTCCGAAAGTCAGATGGTATATCACCAGACTCATATATTCTACACACCAACGTGAATAGTCGTTTTGTTGCCACTTCCCCCAATGATTTTAGAAATTCTGGTGGAATGTTATCTATCCCTTCTCCCTTATTTGACCGTAAGTCCTCCAAAGCTCTTTTAAATTACGATTCTAATACTGGATCCCCTATCTCTTTCAAATCGACTCCTGTTTCTTCTTCTATCACATCAGACAAATCTTCACCCTCATAGAGGCTTTCAATGTATTCTTTCCACCTATCTGCTCTCTCCTCTGCATTTAACAGTGGAATTCTCGTTGCACTCTTTATGTTACCACCGTTGCTTTTACTGTCACCAAAGGTTGTTTTGACTTTCCTGTATGCTGAGTCTGTCCTTCCGACAATCATATCTTTTTCGATGTCTTCACATTTTTCCTGCAGCCATTTCGTCTTAGCTTCCCTGCACTTCCTATTTATTTCATTCCTCAGCGACTTGTATTTCTGTATTCCTGATTTTCCCGCAACATGTTTGTACTTCCTCCTTTCATCAATCAACTGAAGTATTTCTTCTGTTACCCATGGTTTCTTCGCAGCTACCTTCTTTGTACCTATGTTTCCCTTCCCAACTTCTGTGATGGCCCTTTTTAGAGATGTCCATTCCTCTTCAACTGTACTGCCTACTGCACCATTCCTTATTGCTGTATCTATAGCGTTAGAGAACTTCAAACGTGTCTCGTCATTCCTTAGTACTTCCGTATTCCACTTCTTCGCGTATTGATTCTTCCTGACTAATGTCTTGAACTTCAGCCTACTCTTCATCACTGCCATATTGTGATCTGAGTCTATATCTGCTCCTGTGTACGCCGTACAATCCAGTATCTGATTTCGGAATCTCTGTCGGACCATGATGTAATCTAATTGAAATCTTCCAGTATCTCCCGGCCTTTTCCAAGTATACCTCTTCCTCTTGTGATTCTTGAACAGGGTATTCGCTATTACTAGCTGAAACTTGTTACAGATCTCAATTAGTCTTGCTCCTCTTTCATTCCTTGTCCCAAGCCCATTTTCTCCTGTAACCTTTTCTTCTACTCCTTCCCCTACAACTGCATTGCAGTCGCCCATGATTATTAGATTTTCGTCCCCCTTTACATACTGCATTACCCTTTCAATATCCTCATACACTTTCTCTATCTGTTCATCTTCAGCTTGCGACGTCGGCATGTATACCTGAACTATCGTTGTCGGTGTTGGTCTGCTGTCGATTCTGATTAGAACAACCCGGTCACTGAATTGTTCACAGTAACACACCCTCTGCCCTACCTTCCTATTCATAACGAATCCTACACCTGTTATACCGTTTTCTGCTGCTGTTGATATTACCCGATACTCATCTGACCAGAAACCCTTGTCTTCCTTCCACTTCACTTCACTGACACCTACTATATCTAGATTGAGCATTTGCATTTCCCTTCTCAGTTTTTCTAGTTTCCCTACCACGTTCAAGCTTCTGACATTCCACGCCCCGAGTCATAGAACGTCATCCTTTCGTTAATTATTCAATCTTTTTTCATGGTAACCTCCCCCTTGGCAGTCCCCTCCCGGAGATCCGAATGGGGGACTATTCCGGAATCTTTTGCCAATGGAGAGATCATCATGACACTTCTTCAAATACAGGCCACAGGTCCTGTGGATACACGTTACGTGTCTTTAATGCAGTGGTTTCCATTGCCTTCTGCATCCTCATGTCGTTGATCATTGCTGATTCTTCCGCCTTTAGGGGCAATTTCCCACCCCTAGGACAAGAGAGTGCCCTGAACCTGTACCCGCTCCTCCGCCCTCTTTTACAAAGCCGTTGGCAGAATGAGGCCGACTTCTTATGCCCGAAGTCTTCGGCCGCCAATGCTGATTATTTATCAAAATTTAGACAGTGGCGGGGATCGAACCCGGGACCGAAGACGTTTTGCTTATGAATCAAAGACGCTCCCCCTACACCACGGGTATGATCTCTTAGCAACAAATAATGAGCATCAAAACGGATACAGGGATTAGTTAATACAGGGTTGTCGCAGCGAGACTGAATATTGTAATTTCAGAATCTTTCAAAAATAAAAGAGAAATGTACCTATTAAAAAAGTAGATAAAAATTCACTTGACGCTTTCCTGAGAGACAATCTCCATTCCTTCCAAATGAACAGTCTACCGGTAAATGTATACCAGATGTAGCTTGAATTCAAAGAAATAGTATCGACAACCATTGAGAGATTTGTACCAAATAAATTAACAAACGACGGATCCGATCCCCCTTGGTACTCAAAACGGGTCACAACACTATTGCAGGAACAACGAAAAAAACATGCCAAATTCAAAGGAACTCAAAATCTCCAAGATTGGCGATCTTTTACAGAAGCTCGAAATTTAGCGTGTACTTCAATGCGAGATACTTATAATAGATTCCCCTAGGAAACTTTGTTTTGAAACCTGGCAGAAAATCCAAAGTGATTCTGGTCCTATGTAAACTATGCTATCAGCAAGGCACAAGCTATGCCTTCTCTGCACGATAGCAATGGAAATGCTACCGACGACAGTGCTGCCAAAACAAAGTTACTAAACACAACCTTCCGAATTTCCTTCACCAAAGAAGACAAGTAAATATTCCAGAACACGAATCAAAATAGCTACTAACAGCAGTAATTTAGAAGTAGATATCCTCGGAGTAGTGAAACTACTTAAATCACTTAATAAAAGCAAGTCTTCCGATCCAGACAGTATAACAGTTAGTTCCTTTTAGAATATGGGGATGGAATAGCTCCATACTTAATCATTATATACAACCACTCCCTCATCGAAATACCAGTACTCAAAGACTTGGAAGTTGCTCGGATCAGACCAATATTCAGGAGGCGCAATAGGAGTAATCCACTGAATAACAGGCCCATGTCGTTAACGTCGATAGGCAGTAGTATTTTGGAACATATGTTGTGTTCTAACATTGTGAATTACCTCTAAGAGAATCATCTATTGACACACAGTCAACAAGGATATAGAAAACATGGTTCGTTTTTACTCGCGTGATATATTGAGCGCTACGAGAACCATCTATTGACACACAGTCAACAATGATATAGAAAAAAATGTTCGTTTTTGCTCGCACGATATGCTGAGCGCTACTGACAAGGGATGTCAAACTGATTCCATGTTACTAGATTTCCAAAAGGCTTTTGACACTGTACCATGCAAGCGGCTTGTAGTCAAATTGCGTGCTTAGGGAATATCGTCTCAGTTATGTGACTGGGTTCGTGGTTTCCTGTCAGAGAGGTCTCAGTTCGTAGTAATTGACGGTAAGTCATTTAGTAAAACAGACGCGAACTCTGGCGTTCGCCAAGGTAGTGTTCCAGGTACTCTACTGTTCCTTAACTGTATAAACGATTTAGGAGACAACCTGAAGAGCCGTCATAGGTTGTTTGCAGATGACGCAGTTGTTTATCGTATAGTAAATTCATTAGAAGATCAAAACAAATTGCAAAACGATTTAGAATAGATGTCTGTATAGTGTTAAAATTGGTAATTGACCTTAAATAATGAAAAGTGTGAGGTCATCCACATGAGTGCTAAAAGGAATCCTTGAAACTTCGGTTACACGATAAATAAGTCAGACCTAAACACCGTAAATTGAACTAAATACCTAGGAATATCAATTATGAACAACTTAAATTGGAAAGAACACATAGAAAATGATGTGGGGAAGGCGAGCCAAAGACTGCACTTTATTGGCAGAGCACTCATAGGATGCAAAAGAACTAGTAAAGAGACTGATTTCACTACGCTTGTCCGTCCTCTTTTGGAGTACTGCTGCGCGGGCGCGGTGTGGGATCGTTACCAGATACGATAAACGGAGATGATCGAGAAAGTTCGAAGAAGAGGAGTATGCTTTGTATAACCGAGAAATAGGGGAGAGTGTCAACGATGTCATGTAATGGCAGTTGTGGGGAAGGCGAATAGTCGTCTTCGGTTCATTGGTAGAATTTTGGGAAAATGTGGTTCATCTGTAAAGGAGACCGCTTATAAAACACTAATACGACCTATTCTTGAGTACTGCTCAAGCATTTGGGATCCCTATCAGGTCGGATTGAAGGAGGATATAGAAGCAATTCAGAGGCTGGCTGGTAGATTTGTTACTGGTAGGTTTGATCATCACGCGAGTGTTACGGAAATGATTCAGGAACTCGGGTGGGAGTCTCTAGAGGAAAGGAGGCTTTCTTTTCATGAATAGCTATTGAGGAAATTTAGAGAACCAGCATTTGAGGCTGACAATTTTACTGTCGCCAATTTATATTTCGCACAAAGATAAGATAAGAGAGATTAGGGCTCGTACAGAGGCATAAAGGTAGTCATTTTTTCGTCGTTCTGTTTGGGAGTGGAACAGGGAGAGAAGATGCTAGTTGTGGTACGAGGTACCCTTCGCCACGCAGCGTATGGTGGATTGCGGAGTATGTATGTAGATGTAGATGTAGATGTTCCTTGTTTTAGTCCTCGTTACCACCTCTCAGAATATGGAAAGAAAAGAGGTTATAGTATAATCGATTTGCTTCACAGTATGGAAGATGAAGAATTGTTATAGCTCTTCACGTGTGCATTTTAGAGTCCATGTTTACTAAATTTTTTTGCTTCGAGTGCCTGCCATATCCTTAAACATTGACGGTTCCACCTGGGCCGACCTGTACATCATAAGAGAATGAGCATTATTCTCTAGGTGTAGAGCACGGAGACAGAAAATAAGCTGAGAGTGAAGAGACCCGCTTTCCGCAAAGCTCTGTCGGGCGTTTCCCAGGCGTTGCCTAGCAACGCTCAGCGATGACGCCGCCGACGGCGTCAGAGGGTCCCAGCCTCTGTACCACCGGCCTAATCGTAAGTACCAGCTGCAGCTGCCAGCAGCTAGCGTTTATGGAAACAGCAAGCTCAATAGAACTACCTAAGTCATGTAGTCTTGGATAATATGTAGAAAAGTGTCCCAGCAACAAGCGGTTCCGACTGCGTGCTAGTAGAACCAGCATCTCTCCTGTGTCACCGGAAAGGTAAATTTTGCTCAAAGCTGAGTCAGTGAAGATGGCTTAAACGTGATAGTGTGAAAGCCAGTACCACTCTCACAATATATTCTAGTTTACTTCTCCCGGTGCTTTCATCACTGACGCAGTCTACGAGGGTGAGTGAAATGAACACCTTAAATTTGTAGTAACAAATCGAAATTTCGCGCCGTTATCCTGTAAGTTGGTAAGAGTGCTACAAACCGTGCAGAATGGCCTGTAGGAGGCAGCTTACTTCAGATGCAAACATACCTACCCAGTGTCAGTATAAACATGGCCGCCACAATTGCGACTTGCACCAGGGAAGAACAGCGTTCTGTTATTCGGATTTTGCGTAGTGAAGGTGTGAAACCTATTGAAATTCATCGACGAATGAAGATTCAGTACGGTGATGCATGCTTGTCACAGCAGCAAGTCTAGGAATGGAGTAGGAAGTTCGCAAATGGTGTGACTTCAGTGGAAGATGCTCCTCGTCCAGGTCAGGCACAACGATTTGTGACTCCACAGAACATAGCAGCAGTTGAAGCCATAGTGAAGGAAAACCGCCGAATGACACTGAATGACATTGCAGCATGTTTACAGATTAGTCATGGCCCAGCACACCACAATGTGTAGGATGTGCTCCAGTTTCATAAAGTGTCTGCAAGATGGGTGCCACAGCAGCTGACTCCTGACATGAGAGAATGGCGTGTTGATGCTTGTGAAGAACTTCTTCGGCGCTTTGAACGGGAAGTTGATGGCTTATTTGCAAGAATCGTTACTGGGGACGAAACCTGGGTTCACTTCCACCAACCGGAAACGAAGAGAGCGAGCAAGGAATGGCGCCATTCCTCATCACCAAAACGAAAGAAGTTTCGAACACAACCATCAGCAGGGAAGGTTATGCTGACTCTCTTTTGGGACGAAAAAGGCGTCATTTTGGAGCATTACATGCCTAGAGAGCCCACTGTCACCCGTGCATCATATACAGATCGCCCAAAAAATCATATGCGGCCTGCAATCAAATCAAAGCGACATGGATTGCTGTCAGCAGGTGTCCTTTTGCAACATGACAATGCAAGGCCCCACACTGCCCGTACAACATTTGCATTTTGAGTGTCCTTCTCATTCACCATACTCACCAGTCCTTGCCCCAAGTGATTTACATATTTTTGGACCACTCAAAGACGCAATGGGAGGAAAGAAATTCCGTTCTGATGAAGAGGTACGCCACGCGGTGCATGAGTGGTTGCGCGGACTACCAAAAGATTTTTTTTTCTAAAGGAATTTATGCACTTTGTAACATTTGCAGGACTTGCATTGAGCGTGGGATAGATTCTGTTGAAAAGTGATAGTGCTTTGTACCACTTCTGCACAGTAAATAATATTTAAAAAAAAAAAGGTTTTCATTTGACTCACCCTCGTACAATGTCGGATACAAAATCACAACACCTAGAAGGAGCTGTGCGTCATTAATGAAAGCTGACAGCCATGTTTCTACACCTTCTAACAACCATACCACAACAAAGGTCAAAATTTTAATAACGATTGTGGTGTTGCTCACGCTGCTAAATACTGCATTTTCAGGCAACATCAGTCATATTATGTGGCAGGTGTCATTAGAGCACAGTTAATAGTCATTTCATGTAATAATAAAAAAATTAGGCACTCATCTTTTTGTGTTTCCCACGCTGGTCTAGTATTATCATGGCTCAATCGTTGAAAATCTAGGTGATTATGATTCCAAGCTCGGATGCAAAGAGGCCTAGGTTTTATCGTGCTATATTCAAAAGTTATGTAGATGCGCTTCACAAACCATTCTTGAAGATTACACTATTACTGGACAATGGTGATGTAAAAAAATAATCAGCACTCCGAATTTAAGTTACACTTCCTTTTAATTGCAATATCACGTGACACACAAACATCACATCACAATACAAAACATACTTGAAAACATCTTCATCACAGTCACTGTTAAAGTTCACATTTTATAAGCTGACTACGTTATGCGTCTTTCCAACATGACGTCGAACACTCTAACAAGTTAACAACTAAACTAATTATCGCTTACGCGCTCAAAAATCAGAGTTACAAGTACGTCAAAGATCATAGTGACAAAAGAAAGAATACACATAAGAATAATATCATTGCAATGTAAACATATCGATGTATCAAAAGTGAAATCAAATATGAATGTTGTCTCAGAAATATGTTAAGTAGTTAACAGAAATACAGTAGAATATAACTGGTATCGAGAGGTTCAGGTGAGGTACCATAATGGTTACATAATTCAAGTACCATTACAACCTGAAACATGATGTCTACTCAAATTTCGCACCAGTTGCGTAAGAGTGGCGCTAGTATCGCGACTATGACGATGCAAATCAGGTTTCTTCTAAATACACGCCGTAACGGTCGTGAGTGTTAGTTATCCTTGATGCTGGATGTCGTGAGTTGACGTTAGTCAGGAATGCAATTAAGGCGACAAAGATGCCGTCATCAACACCTCACTGACTTTGAACGAGGTCTGTAATAGGGCTACAAGAACCTCGATATTCCTTCTGCGATATTGCAGAAAGACTTGACGGGGTTGTAGCCACTGAACACCATTGCTGGCAGCACGAGAATGTACGTTCACAAGAAGACCGGGCTCTGGACGGCCACGTGACACTACCGAGAGGGACAACCATCGTGTTCAGCTGGGGCTCTAGCGCTTTGTACTGCATCTACAGCAGCAATCTGAGAAGCAGCTGGTACCACAGTAGACACAACGAAGTGATGCAAATCGGTTACTTCCCGATAAGGTACAATGCAGCGTGCATTCCACTGTATACAAACTACCGCCATTGGCTGCTGCAGTGGTGTGAGAGAAGAACTCATTGGAGGGCAGGGTGGAGATCTGATGTATTTTCTGATGAAAGCTGGTTCTGGCTCGGTGCCAGTGATGGTCGTGTGTTGGTTAGAAGGTGGCCAGGTGAACTCATGCGGCCTAGACACATTGGACCTACACTTGGAGTTATGGTCTGGCGTGTGATTTCAGAAGGAGCATTCCCTGACTATCCGACGTACCCCGATTGGAAATTTGTATGTCGATATGGTGGTTAGACCTGTTCTGCTGCCATTCATGAACCGCATTCCAGAATGTGTTTTCCAACGGAATAACGGTCGCCCACTTTCCGCTGTTGGAACCCATCTTACAGAGTGCCGACATGCTGATATGACCTGCTCGATTACCAGATCTGTCTCCAATAGAGCATATATGGCATATCATCGAACGACAACTCCAGCGTCGTCCCCAAACAGCAGTAACCGCCCCTGTACTGACGGACCAAGTCCCACAGGTATGGAGCACCCTCCCACAAACGCACAACCGATACTGTACAACACAATGCATGCAAGATCCACGTTTGCGTTCTTGCATTCGACATTCGAGCCGTTACACCGGTTATTAATGAACTTTCTTTCTTTCTTTCTTTCGCTCACGCCATAGTCCCGCAGCGATCGCAGAGTCGGCGTGGTGAGAACGGCTTTGGTAAGGTTAGTTTTAGGGGTGGCCAGATGCACTTCCTGCCGCCACCCCGTACCCTCAGGGGTGGAATCAGTGTACCCTAGCTGTCTGCCTCTAGTGTAAATCGTGAAATAGTGCGAACGTGTTTCGAATGTCTGCGACGCGTGTAACTGAGGCGGAACGTGGGGACGAGCCTAGTATTCACGTAGCGGCATGTGGAAAACCGCCGAAAAACCACATCCAGGCTGGCCGGCACTCCGGCCCTCGTCGTTAATCCTACGGGCGGATTCGATCTGGGGCCGGCGCGCCTACCCGAGTCCAGGAAAGAGCGCGTTAGCGCCCTCGGCTACCCTAGCGGGTACGTGTTATTAATGAACCAACAGTTAATATTTGCGACGTCTTATCTCGTGCTTATATTAACCTGTGATCTTGCAACGTTAATCACTTAAATTTATTACCTAGATAATGTTTTCCCGAAATCTCATAACTCTGAATTAATTATTTTGCTGTGCTGCGATTTTTTACTGCCGGTGTATGTGACAATTGTGACGACACTGATGTATCTAGATCACACGTATTTAGAACTAAATTGATTCGAACACAGAGTTTTCGAACGTAATTCAGCAAAAATAGTTGCTTGTACCGTTTACTTTTGTAATGAAATAGATGTAAATAATACACTCCTGGAAATTCACCCTCTGGTGAACAAATGCAGTTGCTGTGCCCAGCAAAGTGACTCATGAAATGGAAGAGAACATAAAGTTAGTTGTTCCCAAAATTCCCGCTATGGGATACACGTTCAGAAGACCTGTTATTCAAGCTTTGACGTGAAAACTAAAATTATTTTTCATCAGAAATATCTCTTAGTACATTTTTTTGTAAACGAAAGTATCCAGATGTGACATGTAAATGGTCCACGTATCTTCAAGTGTACTTCAGGATCGATATATTTGGAACTGTGCTACAGATCGCTTGCGGCAAGTGTGTACTGCTATCTGTAGATTAAGCTACATGAGACAACTTTACACTGTGGTACAGGTAATATCCGGGAACTGAATTTTTTTATATTTTCACCCGAAATCTGTTCATGTTACCTGCCGGGCGCGATTAGCCGAGCGGTCTAGGGCGCTGCAGTCATGGACTGTGCAGCTGGTCTCGGCGGAGATTGGAGTCCTACCTCAGGCATGGGTGTGTGTGTTTGTCCTTAGGATAATTTAGGTTAAGTAGTGTGTAAGCTTAGGGACTGATGACCTTAGCACCTAAGTCCCATAAGATTTCACACACATTTGAACTTTTTTTTTTTTTGTTCATTTTACCAAGTATGTTTCGCTGCCTGTAGCTAAACTGCAAAACGTAAGCTTCAGTTTGCGATATATTTCTTATTCCCATACAAAAATATTTCATTTTCATTCACAAGCTTCAATAATATCATGTCGCAAACCCCTATTTAACAGCGGAGATCAATAAAATAAAAGAATTATTGTATCTTGGAAACTAATGACGTCATAGTTGGTTTCAGTTTACATTTAATGGCTGTAATATTATCGACAAACAACCGTTTCCTTTCAGATGATATCGATATTTCGAAGTGTAGTGGATTGGGTTCGTCCAATTTGATGAAAATCTCGGTAGCAATGAAAACGACTAATAAAGGTGTCTTCGGCCGCGCGGGATTAGCCGAGCGGTCTCGGGCGCTGCAGTCATGGACTGTGCAGCTGGTCTCGGCGGAGATTGGAGTCCTACCTCAGGCATGGGTGTGTGTGTGTGTGTGTCCTTAGGATAATTTAGGTTAAGTAGTGTGTAAGCTTAGGGACTGATGACCTTAGCACTTAAGTCCCATAAGATTTCACACACATTTGAACACAAAGGTATCTTGGTAGGAAAGATGCGTGCCGGCCTCTATGACCGAGCGGTTCTAGGCGCTTCAGGCCGGAACCGCGCTGCTACTGCGATCGCAGGTTCGAATCCTGTCTCGAACATGTATGTGTGTGATGTCGTTAGGTTAGTTAGGTTTAAGTACTTCTAAGTCTAGGGGTCCGATGACCTCAGATGTTAAGTCCCATAGCGCTTAGAGCCATTTGAAAGATGCGTGGGTTATAGGGCACCACACACACAATGACAGTGACACAAAGTAGTGAATAGTAAGATACATTACTCAACTTTGGTAACACTGGTTACATCAGTTGTAGAATGCCGGTTTAGCCTCTCTGTCCCGAGTTCAGTTGACAGTTCCATGAAAATAAATTAAATAATCTTCTCTGAACTATGTCGGAAGGAAACTAATCTTCTGTCTTGATGTACTCCTCGAAGAAAAGTTCCAGATTAACACTACTGTATTAAATCTGTACGCAGGCTCTCTCTGTCCATGCGCTGTAATTCTATTCATTGTTCTGTTTCTACTGAAGACTATCTACTGTCTATGCATCGCCCACTGTTTCTGTCTCACCCGACGAGCTGAAGACTTGAAGACACGATGCACGTTTTGCAAGAACTCCCTAGCAAGACTAGGACCGATTTACATCTTGCAAGTGACGTCTTCTGCTCATGCACGGATACTTAAGCAAGCGTCTCCCTTCCTGGTGGCGCTGCCGCTCCAGAGGGGCGTGATTCACGTGGGCAGCGTGATTGATTTGCGCGTAGCGATGTTCCTCCTGCAACGTACGTCCAGGATACTTCTGGTACCAACTGTCGCAAACTCTTTTTATGTGGTACACCACACTATCTCTGTAATTTTTGCCACAACACCACACTAGGACACCATACTGATTACTTATGCACGATACGCATGGCTAAGTTGATAGCGGTACTGACCAGAGCGGACGGCTTATCTTGGAATTTAGTATATATCACCGTCTGCGTCTTCGAAGTCAAATAGTGCTATAACAACACGTAAGGGAGTTTAGGACAGTATGACCAGTTTCAGCGAACTGGAATTTTCATAACTTGAGTATTCGACTTATACAGGGTGGTCCATTGATAGTAACCGGGCCAAATATCTCACGAAATAAGCATCACAGGAAAAAATTACAAAGAACGAAACTCGTCTAGCTTGAAGGGGGAAACCAGATGGCGCTATGGTTGGCCCGCTAGATGGCGCTGCCACAGGTCAAACGGATATCAACTGCGTTTATTTTTTAAAATAGTAACCTCATTTTTTATTACATATTCGTGTAGTACGTAAAGAAATATGAATGGTTTAGTTAGACCATTTTTTTCGCTTTGTGATCCTGGACGACATCATCCAAGTGTCCGAACCGTTCGCCGGATAGTTACGTTATTTAAGGAAACAGGAAATGTACAGCCACATGAGAAACGTCAACCACGATCTGCAACAAATGATGATGCCCAAGTAGGTGTTTTAGCTGCTGTCGCGGCTAATCCGCACATCAACACAGACAAATTGCGCGAGAATCGCGAATCTTAAAAACGACGGCGTTGAGAATGCTACATCAAAATCGATTGCACCCATACCATATTTCTATGCACCAGCAATTGCATGGCGACGACTTTGAACATCGTGTACAGTTCTGCCCCTGGACACAAGAGAAATTACGGGACGATGACAGATTTTTGCACGCGTCTATTTAGCGACGAAGCGTCATTCAGCAACAGCGGTAACGTGAACGGGCATAATATGCACTATTGGGCAACGGAAAATCCACGATGGCTGCGACAAGTGGAACATCAGCGACCTTGGCGGGTTAATGTATGGTGCGACATTATGGGCAATCTAAATGGTGCAATGTATGCTGATGTCCTACGTAATGTTCTACGTACGATGTTACTACAAGATGTTTCACTGCATGACAGAATGGCGATGTACTTCCAACATGATGGATGTCCGGCACATAAATCGCGTGCGGTTGAAGCGGTATTGAATAGCATATTTCATGACACTTGGATTGGTCGTCGAAGTACCATACCATGGTAAGCACATTCACCGGATCTGACGTCCCCGGATTTCTTTTTGTGGGGAAAGTTGAACGATATTTGCTATCGTGATCCACCGATAACGCCTGACAACATACGTCAGCGCATTGTCAATGCATGTGCGAACATTACGGAAGGCGAACTGCTCGCTGTTGAAAGGAATGTCGTTACACGTATTGCCAAATGCATTGAGGTTGACGGACATCATTTTGAGCATTTATTGCATTAATGTGGTATTTACAGGTAATGATGCTGTAACAGCACGCGTTCTCAGATATGATAAGTTTACAAAGGTACATGTGTCACATTGGATCAACCGAAATAAAATGTTCAAACGTACCTACGTTCTGTATTTTAATTTAAAAACCTACCTTTCACCAACTGTTCGTCTAAAATTGTGAGCCATACGTTTGTGACTATTACAGCGCAATCTATCACAAAGCGAAAAAAGTGGTCCAACTAAAATATTCATATTTCTTTACGTACTACAAGAATATGTAATAAAAATGGGGTTCCTAAAAAAAAGCCCTGTTGATATCCGTTTGACCTATTGCAGCGCCATCTAGCGGGCTAACCATAGCGCCATCTGGTTTTTCCCCCTCAAGCTAGACAAGTTTCGTTCTTTGTAATTTTTTCGTTTAACGCATATTTCGTGAGATATGTGGCCCGGTCACGATCAATGGGTCACCCTGTACATGGCGGCAATGTGTGTGTCGGACCAGTGGGTAAGGAAAGATCACAAACAGCGTGTGACGTACTCACTCGTTCACTTACTATGAGTAAGACTAGGATACAGTATGTCTGGTGCTGCGTTGCAGCCAGCAGCCAGCAGCAGAGTGGGGCTTCGGCCCAGCCTTCTTCGTCGTCTCTCCGTCCTTTTTCTTCTGTTTTCGTCACCTTGCCCGTCCCTTGTTTGCCACTGTCTTTTTTTCGTTTTGTCCTGTCCTGTGTCTTTCTCTTTTTCACAACGTCAGCACCCACCACCACTACTACAGCTACCACCACTGCCATCATCTACACGTCTCCCTCCGCCGCTGCACCACTATCACGTGGTGTGCCCAATCCCCTCCCCCTCAGTCCATCCCACCACTCCTCACTCTCACATCACCCTCACTTTTTGTCGCCCCATCCCTGGCTCCTGCCTCCCGCGCCTCCTCTGATCCCTTCCCTCCACTCCCACCCTCTGCTCCTTCCGTTTCCGCGGCCTTCGCTAGGGTGATCGCCCGGAGGGCCACGTCCCACACCCTACTCTCCCCTTCGGCTTCTTCATCGTCTTCATCATCGCCGTCGCCATCGCCTTCGCCCTCACCGTCTCCGGCGCCGACTCCAGCACCGGGACCTGCCAGTTGCTCCCGTCCCCCACACCTCCTCCGCCGCCGTCAAACGCCCCAATTGTACCCCTGCCTCCTCTGCTCCTAAAAAGGCTCTGCCTCGTCCCCCTTCCCCTGCCCAGGATGCCATGGATGTCTCCCCACCTGTCCCTGCCCCTTCCTCCTCCTCCTCCCCTCCTCCTACCGCTACCTCCTCTCCCGTCCTGATTCCTCCCTTCTTCAGGCCCGGAACCTCACCATCTTCATTCGCCAGCATTTTCCTGGTGCCCCCATCTCCCTCCTCACTCCTCGCTGTGATTTGGTCCTCACCTCCTCCACCAGCCCTACCCTCCACACAGATCTCCTTTCCCACGTCCCTGTCACCCACTTTGGCCCTAATGCCTCCCTCACCCCTGCCCCTTCCCCGCCTCCCTCCAGCCACCCCAACCCCTGCATCGCCCGCTGACCCTCACCGCCGTGATCACTCGGCTTAGTCCGACGATCACGGAGGAGGAGGTGATGGCTGAGCTTAAGGCCCATCCCCATCTGGAGGTGCGTTCAGTTCGCTGCATTCACAACTCAGCTGCCTCCATAGACCGTCTCCTGAAGGAGGGTGCCCTCCTCTTTAACCAACATTATAAAGTTGACCCCTCCTGTTCCCCTCCTGAATCCCTCTGCTGCCAGAGGTGCTTGCGATATAACGCACACCTGACATCTGAGTCCCACCTGCCCACACTGTAAACAAGCCCACTTCTTACGGCAGTGCCCCAACCTCCAGTCCCCTCCTTCCTGTAACACCTGTAACCTCCCTCATCCTATGTACTCCTGGAAATGTAAGGCCTGACCCCCTCCCACCACTCCTGAAACCACCGTCCCTGTTTCGCCCTCTGGACGCCCCTACCCCTCCTGGCAATTCCCTTGCCCCCTCCCCCCCCTACTGCTGAGGACATCATCAGATTCCTTACCATTGTCCTCCAAAATGTTCACCCCTTTCAGTGTACCCACACCCTGCAACAGATATCCCTCGCCGCCCGTTCCATCTTTCACCTAAAAATGTATGCCACCTACTCCCATAACCAGGCCCATTTCACCTTCTCCTGTCTTGACACCCTCGTCTAAATCCTTGTCATGGCGTGACAGCACCGTATCCTGTTCAACAACATTCGCTCCCTTCCCACCAACAAGAACCTCTTCCTGCACACCCTTGCCGCCCACTGCGTGGATGCCTTCCTCCTAAATGAAACCTTCCTCCAGCCCCACCAAACCATCCACACTTCACCCTACCTCCTTCACCACTCCGATAATCCCCTCCCGATTGCGCGTGGTGGAGTTGCCATTGATCACCACCGCCATATCCCAGTTCAGCTCCACCCTCTCCTTCCCAACCCCACCGAACACCTGATCCTTAGTCTCTTCTTCCCTGGCCTTACCGTCACCTGTGCCTCCATCTATGTCCGCCCTTACGCCTCTATTCCTTTCGACTTCCTCTCCCACATTGACCGTACCTTTTCCTCCTACGTGATCGCCGCCGACCTCAACATCCATAGTCGTTCCACCACCCAGTTAAGGTGGTGGCATCGGTTCCTCTCCTCCCTTCAAGGGGACCCCATCCCTATTCCCCAGCACACCTGTCCTGAATCCAACTCCGCTCCTGATGTCATCCTTTCCTCCCCTAACCTCCTTGGCTGCATAACGGTGGATGTCCTGGAGCCTATTGGTAGCGACCATCTCCCTGTTCTCCTCACTATTTCAGACGGTCGTCGCCTGTGCCCCAACCCTCGTAATGACCCCCCCCCCCAAAGTACGTCCATGACTATTCCCATGCCAACTGGAATGCCTACCAGGATATGCTCTCCACCCAGGTCGATAGCCACCCCTTCTCCTACCACCACCCTGATGATGTTACCCATGCTGCCTCCTTTCTCCAGCATACCTTGTCTGAGGCCGTGGAGGCCCACGTCCCTACTGTCGCCATCCACCCCACCATCCTACCTTACCCCCACAGGCCGTCCTCCTCGTCCATGAATCCCGCTGTCTCTACCGTGTCTTCCTCCACACGCATGACCCGGACACACTACGACGCCACCGGAAACTCCAGTGACACATTCGAAATTTGCTCACGGCTAAGAAACGCCGGGACTGGCGACAGACATGCACCTATTTAAATGGTACCCTACCTATAAACTCGTCCAAGTTCTGGACAGCCTTCCATCGCCTTTCTGGAACTAAACCCTCCCCCTACTATCCTCTTCTCCATGATGATCACCCCTTCCCTGACACCCTTAGTACGGCCAGTCACTTTGCCTCCTACCTCTCCGATGTCTTTTCCATCCCCGATGATCCCCAGTTCGATTACTCCCTCTTCCTGGATGGCCGCAATCGAACTGACAACTCTGTCCCTCCCCTCGCCCCTGGTTTCCAGTACTTGGACAACACTGCACACACGGAACTCAATGCCCCTATCACTACACAGGATCTCATTGCTACACTCCGCACAAAACGCAACACCACTCCTGGTCACGATCGTGGCACCTGCTGCCAACTTCATGAAGCTCCTGTCTCTTTCCTCTCCACCCTGGCCAGGCTCTACAATGTAGTCATGTCCACTGGCTACTACCCCAACCTGTGGGAAACCTCCCATATCTTGATGTTCCTTAACCCCGGTAAACCGCCGACCGCCGTCTCCTCCTACCATCCCATCAGCCTTACCTCGGTCTTCAGCAAGTTCCTGGAATCCATCCTCACCTGACGCATCTACCAGCATCTCTGCCAGCACCGCCTCCTTCCTGTTACCCAGTGTGGCTTTCGGCCATCCTTCTCTTCTGATGACCTTCGCTTTCACCTTACTCATCTCCTTTCCGAACAGCTTAATTCCTGTCGCTTCGCAATCTTCCTCTCCCTGGACCTCGAACGTGCTTATGCCCACGTGTGGCATTCCGGTCTCCTCTTCTACCTCCAAACCTTCGCCCTTCCCATTAATTACGTCCGTCTGATTGGCGCCTTTCTCTCCCACTGTCCCTCCTACGTCACCATCCGTAACACGGATTCCTACACCTTTTTTCCCTCCGCCATTGTGCCCCAGGGCTCTGTCCTCTCTCCCCTTCTGTACCTTTTATATACGGCGGACATGCCGCCGCCATCACCCCCCGGCCACCTTCTCCAGTTTGCCAATTACACCGCCTTCCTTGCCCTTGCCCCCACCCTGCAGCGCTCCCAACACCTTCTCCAATCCCATCATGACCAATTCACCGCTTCGTGCAGCCAGTGGTTACTCAAGGTCAATCCCTCCAAAACCCAGGCGGTCATTGTAGGCAAAACCAACCTCTCCTTCCGCCTCCTTTATTTCTATCTAACCATCTATGGCCGTCCTATCGCCCTCACCCCTACCCTTAAGTACCTTGGCGTCACCCTTGACCATCGCCTCTCCTGGACCCCCCGTCTCCGGACAATCCAAGCCAAGGCACGCTCCCGACTCCATCTCCTCAAGCTCCTTTCCAGCCGTACGTGAGCTCTGGACCCCTCCACCACACTCCACACCTATAAATCCCTGATCCACCCTATCCTTTGTTACTCCCATCTGGCCTGGATATCCGCCCCCCCCCTACCTATTATAAATCCCTTCAGATCCTTGAATGCCATGCTCTCCGCCTCGCCTATGGCATCTGTCTCCCCTCCCCCACACGGATCCTGTACGTCCTCATTCCGTTCCCCCACCTCCTCCTTTTCCTTGAAAGAATACGGATCCTGTACACCTCCCGTAAACTTGATCCTCCTCACCTGCTTGTCTCACCCATCCTCTCCCACCCCCGCCCGCTGCCGCACCTGTATTCCCACGTCCCACCTGGACTCCATCTCTCCACCCTCCTTACCCTCTCCCAAGGTGGCTTCCGCCAGCTCCCCCTCCCTGATGATGACCTCCTCCCCTCCATCTACCCCTCCTATTAACTTTGATCCTCCCCTCTCACTTCCTGTGTCTTTTCCTTTGGGCACCCTCCCACCCCTCTCTCTCCTTTTCCCCCCATCCCCCCTTCCTTCACCCCTCTTCCCCTGGCCTTCTCCTCCCCCTTCCTCTATTCCTCCCTCCCCCCTATCTCCCCTGCCCGTGGCATCTCTGCTCTCCCCTCTCTCACCCCCCTCCTCCTCTCTTGGCATTTCCCCGGACTCGTACACGCTCAGTGGACATTCGCGCGCCAGAGATCATCACCATCAGTGCCTCGTGTGTGTGCCTTCGTTTTGTGTTTAGAGTTCTTTCGCCGTCACGCCACCACTGTTCACATGTACCGTCGCAGGCGTCCGTGTTTTGTGCGCCCTGTCCACAGGTTTTAGTGTTTTTTCTTGTCCAGCGTGAACGGCTTCGTGTATATTGTTTTTCAGTGTCTACAGTGTTTTACCCGCCATTTGTCTTGTATTATCTGTACATCCATTATGTTTTATATTGTGTTACTCTCGGCTGAAGAGCAGCGTATTATGCTGCTGACAGCCCACCTTTGCACAAGGTGTTGAAAATAACAATAAAGAGAAAAAAAAGGTGCTGCGTTAGTGATTCGCTGGATGAAATGTAGTATTACTTCCTTCGAACTTCTTGACACGCCACTCACCGGCAGATTATAATAACGGCGGCCTTGGCTACTACAGCTTTATCCTTTCGCTGCTGAATTCATCCCCTTCCGCTTGTTTTTGTTGCTTCGAACAACGCACCCTCACGCAGGGTGGCTTTATTTTCGATACAATTCAACAATGCTTCCTGGTAGCTGCGCAGGGTTTTCCTCTTTCCATCGGCAATCTCTCGATTTTGTTATTTGTTCGTAACGCGTCTCTGAAATTTCAAAAATTACAGCCACCTATAACTCGTACATTGATTGGCTATTTTCCTATACGGATATTGTGGTGTCACCGCCAGACACCACACTTGCTAGATGGTAGCCTTTAAATCGGCCGCGGTCCGCTAGTATACGACGGACCCGCGTGTCGCCACTGTCAGTGATGGCAGACCGAGCGCCGCCACACGGCAGGTCTAGTGAGACGTCCTAGCTCTCGCCCCAGTTGTACAGCAGACTTTGCTAGCGATGCTACATTGATATACGCTCTCATTTGCCGAGACGATAGTTAGCATAGCCTTCAGCTACGTCATTTGCTATGACCTAGCAAGGCGCCATTTATCCTTTCCTATGTATCTAATGAAGCATGAACCATCAGACCGATGTACTCCAATTGTGGATTAAAGTTAAGTATTCTACCAGTTACTCTTGTTTTGCTAGTCTTATTTCTCTGACCTGTTCCAGACCTCACGCCAGCCTGCGTGAGCTTAATCGCGTGCCTTTCGGCTTCCTCCAAACTCCGTGAATTGGCTCTTGCCAATTCACAACAGATATAATAAGCATATTACACCTATATCTTTTGTGTGAAAAAATATATTTTATACAGTTTTATGTTTTTACGAACAAACCTATTCGCGTTTAGTATCATTTAATACTTCTCTACTGCTCACTTTCATTGATTGTAATCCAATAGATATTTCCGTTTCAATATTTGCGAGTTTGATTCGCCGCCCTGATTATCCAGTTGATGTCATTTCTTTTGTATGAGATGTGCACATCATAATTATGTCTTAAAATTTTGTTATGTGTGGATCACAACCTCTAAATGCATCATAAAAGAAAACATGGTCCGTAATAGGCTGTAATGTCGACGATACTCATTTAAATCGTGCAATTAGTTGGCTTTGACTAAATGTTACTTTCAAGCACCTGTGTAATATTAACTATTACGTGTCTTAATTGCCAAATTATTTTTCATTATATGTGAAAAGTAAACATTATATTTCATCCTGACATTTTCAATGGATCCACATTTACGTCACAACTGTAAACATCATACAGGGAACTTTGCTGTAAGCATTACTAAACTAAACGTAGAGCAAAGTTCCAAGTACTGTGTTTAAGGAAGTCACGTAAATTCATCATACACAATGAATGGATGGAATATAAGGTTTACGTTTTATGTAGAGCATAAAATAATTCGGCTATTGCGACATGTAATGGGTAATATTATGCATGTCCTTTAACATGACTAGTCATCGAGATTAGCTAATCGCACGATTTAAATAAAGATCGTCTACACTACAGCCTACTAAGGAAAATTTTTACTATACTTAAATCTCTGCTGTCGCGCCACTTTGATGCTGTCAGTGTGCTCGCCAAGTTTCTGTACAGTTCTGCTGACCTATTGGAATCTTGGTATTTTTTCTTTATTCAAGCAAACTATAGATACTACATTATTTTCTCTGCTATACAGATAGTGCAGCAGGTAGACTTACGAACCAGTTGTCAAATTACCAAATAAGCTTCTTGAAGCGTTGTTACTATATTTCCCAAGTTGTTTAAATAATCTTCATTATATAATACAGGCTATCGCTGTATCACAGTGAACTTAGAAACGCACCACAAATCCGGCCTTACAGTCATTCAGAGCAAATTTATTTCCTTCAAAAGATCTTACATCTCAACAGATTACACTTCCCTAAAGTCAGGCGCTCTTCGAAGAGGACAAGGCTTTCGTAACACACACGTTTTTTAAATGGCATTAGAATTTATCTGAATTTTTCTACTAGCTACGCCCGAAGAGACTTTTTCACTCTTGAAAGAAGGGTGTGAGAAACTCGAAGAACTCATTTCCTCGGCCTCGAGACACTGAAAAGCCAGGATCGATCACGGCCATAGTTTTCTCATACGAAGTCGAGGAAAAATTAAATATATTCCCTTGCCTCCATTCGTAGCCAGTCTTTATATGTGCGCGTTTGTCAATCCTCGCCTGCCTTGGTGGCATATCTTCGTAACACGTTGTGAGCGTGTGGGTGCTATTCTGTCATTCTGCGCAACGGATTAATCTGAGATGTACCCTTTACCCTGTGGCTCCTGCAAGATGCAATTTCCACCCTCACACTACTATAGAAGTCAGACTGACGCTCCTAACGTTCTAAAGAGAAATGCCTGGAAAACTTTCAGCCTGGAAAACTTCTGGAGTCGTCCGCTGTAAGGAAATTACACAAAAATTCACAATATTTCTTATGTAGCTAGTGGGATACTTCGGTACTGGAGTAGTGCTAGTTAGTGTAAGAAAAACATGAAACCAACGAAAATTATTATTTATTTTGCAAAAATTCTGAGAAATCACAATGGCACTTTTAGTTATGAACTGAACAAGTTATTTCCGCGTTCTTTTCGGAATGTGAAGTTACCTCTTTCGTATAGGATTCGCTAATGAAATTTGTGGTGTCACCGCCAGACACCACACTTGCTAGGTGGTAGCCTTTAAATCGGCCGCGGTCCGCTAGTATACGTCGGACCCGCGTGTCGCCACTGTCAGTAATTGCAGACCGAGCGCCGCCACACGGCAGGTCTAGAGACACTTCCTAGGACTCGCCCCAGTTGTACAGCCGACGTTGATAGCCATGGTTCACTGACAACTACGCTCTCATTTGCCGAGACGATAGGTAGCATAGCCTTTAGCTACATTTGCTACGACCTAGCAAGGCGCCGTATTCAATTGATATTGAGATTCTATTAATGTATCATCAAGAGCGATGTTCTACAAATGTGGATTAAAGTTAAGTATTCCAGAAGCTACGTACGTTTCTTTATAGCATTCATTACGTATCCTGTTTCAGACCTCACGCCAGCCTGCGTGAGTTTAAGCGCGTGCCTTTCGGCTTCCTCTCATTGTGTCTAGGCTGTCTTGTCTAGACACAACAAAATTTCTATACATAGTTTAAGATTGTTATTGACTTGGCAGAATGGGTGAGAGCCGCACCTACTCAACTTGAATAATTATCGGTTAGAATGTTACTAGGTATGGTCTAGTCTGTTTCATATGAACTGCAGTGAAGTGTATTGTTGTGGAGGAAATATGGGGTGCGCAAGAGCTGTAGCGCACAATACCGTAAGCTGCAATGACTGCTGTCTGCGCCGCTCGCTGCTGACTGATAAGATAACTCTCGTTCTATCTGGATTGACTTTTGCCAATCAACCTCTCCCTACACCTTGATGAAGTCAAGGACACCAATTCGACCCTAGTCTTACTATTGGCGTGGTACACCGGTCAGATAACCAGTTCACCGCGATGGCACTCAAACATTCGCTCGCAGGCGTTTAACTACACTCCTGGAAATTGAAATAAGAACACCGTGAATTCATTGTCCCAGGAAGGGGAAACTTTATTGACACATTCCTGGGATCAGATACATCACATGATCACACTGACAGAACCACAGGCACATAGACACAGGCAACAGAGCATGCACAATGTCGGCACTAGTACAGTGTATATCCACCTTTCGCAGCAAAGCAGGCTGCTATTCTCCCATGGAGACGATCGTAAAGATGCTGGATGTAGTCCTGTGGAACGGCTTGCCATGCCATTTCCACCTGGCGCCTCAGTTGGACCAGCGTTCGTACTGGACGTGCAGACCGCGTGAGACGACGCTTCATCCAGTCCCAAACATGCTCAATGGAGGACAGTTCCGGAGATCTTGCTGGCCAGGGTAGTTGACTTACACCTTCTAGAGCACGTTGGGTGGCACGGGATACATGCGGACGTGCATTGTCCTGTTGGAACAGCAAGTTCCCTTGCCGGTCTAGGAATGGTAGAACGATGGGTTCGAAGACGGTTTGGATGTACCGTGCACTATTCAGTGTCCCCTCGACGATCACCAGTGGTGTACGGCCAGTGTAGGAGATCGCTCCCCACACCATGATGCCGGGTGTTGGCCCTGTGTGCCTCGGTCGTATGCAGTCCTGATTGTGGCGATCACCTGCACGGCGCCAAACACGCATACGACCATCATTGGCACCAAGGCAGAAGCGACTCTCATCGCTGAAGACGACACGTCTCCATTCGTCCCTCCATTCACGCCTGTCGCGACACCACTGGAGGCGGGCTGCACGATGTTGGGGCGTGAGCGGAAGACGGCCTAACGGTGTGCGGGACCGTAGCCCAGCTTCATGGAGACGGTTGCGAATGGTCCTCGCCGATACCCCAGGAGCAACAGTGTCCCTAATTTGCTGGGAAGTGGCGGTGCGGTCCCCTACGGCACTGCGTAGGATCCTACGGTCTTGGCGTGCATCCGTGCGTCGCTGCGGTCCGGTCCCAGGTCGACGGGCACGTGCACCTTCCGCCGACCACTGGCGACAACATCGATGTACTGTGGAGACCTCATGCCCCACGTGTTGAGCAATTCGGCGGTACGTCCACCCGGCCTCCCGCATGCCCAATATACGCCCTCGCTCAAAGTCCGTCAACTGCACATACGGTTCACGTCCACGCTGTCGCGGCATGCTACCAGTGTTAAAGACTGCGATGGAGCTCCGTATGCCACGGCAAACTGGCTGACACTGACGGCGGCGGTGCACAAATGCTGCGCATCTAGCGCCATTCGACGGCCAACACCGCGGTTCCTGGTGTGTCCGCTGTGCCGTGCGTGTGATCATTGCTTGTACAGCCCTCTCGCAGTGCCCGGAGCAAGTATGGTGGGTCTGACACACCGGTGTCAATGTGTTCTTTTTTCCATTTCCAGGAGTGTATAACTCTGGCCATTCACACCGCACAATAAGTGCGGCGGCCAACACAGTGAACAACGCTTAATTGCGAGGACTCAGTACAGAGTCGCACTCCGATTTGCTCTCGACAGAGGTGCTCTCTCAGTGAAGTACTGAGGTGAGACTTGTTCCTCGCACTTTCAGTACACGTACGAACGCTCACGCTCTCGTTACGTGTTCTCGCTCCAAGAGCGACAACGGAACGGCCCCTCTCCACGCCAGACGTGAAGGGGTATATCTTTTGGTCTCTTCCATTACTCCTTCAGCTCAAGTCGTCAGAAAAGGCGTCTGCCAATCAGCATTGCTCTTCTAAAACGGGAGAATGACGATTCGTTTAAGGTGACCAATCCAGAAATCTGTAGCATAGGCGTTTGGCGTTTGCTGTCTCCCTGTGAAAATCTCTGAAACTGCGTGCTATGTTGTAAAGAATGCGTAGGCTGGGCGCTCCCACACAATGTAGCGGAATTTGCTTTTAAGCCAAACACGAGGTTGTTCTCCCCTTGCACTTGGTAAAACGCTGTCCACTCCACGGGCGGTCGAGGTTGACTCATCCTCTGAAGGGACCGGCCTCCCGGCGTGCAGTCTGCTTCTCTCAAACTAAAAGCTCCTGTGGCCATCGTGTCTGGAATCTATGTGTGTACACCAGTCTCGAGTATTTCAACCACGGTGCGCTTACTTGTTATTTGCATATCGTTTACATGAATTCATACAATACTGACTTTATGTTATCGAGTTTGGGTTCGAATGAAGCGTCTTGATGTGCGGAATATGATTGTGAGGGCGGAATATGTAAGCAATGAAAGTCAGGAGAGCACGACGTCTTACAACGTGTATGCACCGTAGTCCCCCCAGAAAGAGCGGATGATAAAAAACAAAACTTCCTCTGTGATCGGTGAGTACCACTAACAAATGCATGAAGAGCTATAAGTCATATTGTGTATTCATGTTGCGTCAAAACATCGAGACGTATTTATGCGACATTCTCGCTGCTCACGCTGGTGACTCGTGTCGAATACATAAGTAGTTAGCACTGGGCGTGCACAAATTTGCGACGGATATATAGGCTGCAAACAGCTAACCCCTTTTACCCAGCCAAACGAGATATACAAAAAGGAAAGAAAAGTGATACTTTGATGTGAAAGTTCATTTACTTGGTGTCACTAAATAGAATTTCCGAAAATTAAAGTTGGTACAACAACCATTTGTGACCTTTCAAGTATGGTATCGTCGCGGAGATCGGCACAGTGAGTAGCGGGCTGCCAAGTAAGGTATGACAGTCTAGTCTTATATCGAAGCCGGCTTTGAAAGCTCTTTATATTGTACACGCTGAGGTCCGAAAAGTCGGAAACCCATTATTCAAATAATAAATACTGTAGAAATATTCCATAAATCGAAACCAGAAAAGCTGTTAGCATGAGTGCCATAAAAATAGATATCTTAGGTGTTGCGAAACAACTCAAATCACTTAAGAAAGGCAAGTCTTACGGTCCAGATGGTATACCAATCAGGTTCCTTTCAAAGTATGCAGACACCATAGCGCCTTTGTTAGCAATCATATACAACCTCTCACTTGACGAAAGGTCTTTTCCTAAAGACTAGAAAGTAGCATAGGTCACACTAACATTCAAGAAAGGAAATAGGAGTATCCCATTGAATAACAGATCCATATCATTGACCTCAATTTGCAGGAGGAGTTTGGAGCATATACTGTACTCAAACATTATCAGTCACCTTGAAGAAAATGACTAATTGATACATAACGAACACGGATTTAGAAAATATCACTTATGTGCAACACAGCTAGCTCTTTACTCCCATGAAGTAATGAGTGCTGTCGACAAGGGATCTCAGATCAATTCCATATCCCTAGATTTCCAGAAGGATTTTGATACCGTTCCTCACAACCGACTATTAATGAAATTGTGTGCATATGGAGTATCGTCTCAGTTGTGTACTGGATTCGTGATTTCCTCTCAGAGAGGTCACAGTTCGTAGTGATAGACGGTAAATCATCGAGTGGAACAGACGTGTTATCTAGCGTTCCGCAAGGTAGTGTCATAGGCCCTCTGCTGTTCCTGACTTACATAAATGATCTAGGTGATAATCTGAGCAGCCCCCTTAGATTGTTTGCAGATGACGCTGTAATTTACCGTCTAGTAAAATCATCAGACGATCAATTCCAATTACAAAATGATCTAGAGAGAATTTCTGTATGGTGCGAAAAGTGGCAACTGGCGCTAAATAAAGAAAGTGCGATGTCATCCGCATGGGTACTAAAAGAAATCCGATAAATTTTGGGTATACGATAAATCGCACAAATTTAAGGGCTCTCAATTAAACTAAATACCTAGTAATTACAATTACGAGCAACTTAAATTGGAAAGACCACATAGCTGATATTGTGGGGAAGGCGAAACAAAGACTGCGCTTTGCTGGCAGACCACATAGAAGATGCGACAAACCCACTAAAGAGACAGCCTACATTTCACTTGTCCGTCCTCTGCTGCAATATTGCTAATATTGCTGCGCGGTATGGGATCCTTACCAGGTAGGACTGACCGAGGACATCGAAAAAGTGCAAAGAAGGGCAGCTTGTTTCGTGTTATCGCGCAATAGGGGTGAGAGTGTCACTGATACGAAACGCAAGTTGGGGTGGTGGTCACTGAAACAAAGGCGGTTTTCTTTGCGGCGAGATCTATTTACGAAATTTTAATCGCCAACTTTCTCTTTCGAATGCGAAAATATTTTGTTGACATCCACCTACGTAGGGAGAAATGATCATCATAATAAAATAAGTGAAATCAGAGTTCGAACGGAAAGATTTAGGTGCTCCTTTTTCCCACGCGGCATTCGAGAGTGGAATGGTAGAGAAGTAGTACGAAAATGGTTCGATGAACCCTCTGCCAGGCACTTAAGTGTGAATTGCAGAGTAACCGTGTAGATGTGTAGATGTAGATGTAGAATATTCCAGAAGTGTAGCGCTTTTGTCACTCATAATGTGTAAAATGTTAGATCAAGAACCAACGGAACAGTGAGTTAACGCATTTAATAGTGTGTCCAAATTCTGTTCCAGCAGAGGTTATTTTTAGCACGCAAGGAAATATTTCGTTTCCAGTGACGATCATACGGTATATAGAGAAGTTGTTGGCACTATGTCAGCACAGAGGGTAGCTTACTAGAGGCTTCCTGGCGGACAAACCAGTCAGAGAGGTGTACTGTGGTACCACACAAGAAGATTTTGCGACAGTTGGTACCAGAAGTACCGTGGTCGTCCGTCCGCTGCAGGAACATTGCTGCGCGCAAACCAATCACGCTGCCCGCAAGAAGCGCTCTCCCTGGAGCGACTGCGTCACCAAGAAGACAGACGCGCGCTTAAGTAATTGTGCTCGACAAGAAGTCGTCAGCTGCAACTTGAAAGCCAGTTCGAATCTTTCTAGGCAGTTCTTGCAGAACGTTCATCATGTCTTCAAGTCTTCAAGTCGTCGAGTGAGACAGAAACATGACCGATAGACAGGGAGTGGTTAGTCTTCAGTAGAAACAGAATAGAGAATAGAATTATCGAGTATGGACAAGATCGCCAGCCTAGAGAGTCAACTGAGTACTGTTAGTTTGGAAGTGATCTTCGAGTGGTTCGTCAGGAGAGAAGTCCTTCCGACTTCAGCTCAGAGAAAGTTATTTAGTTCGTGTTCATGGAACTGTAGTCAACGCAGCACAGACAGGCTTAACCTGCATTCTACAACTGCTGTGACCAGCGTTACTAAAGTTGAGTAATCTATTTTACTGTACAGAATTCTGTGTCACTTTCATTGAGTGCATGCTGCTCTAGAACCCACGCATCCGTCCTACCAAGCCACGTTTACCAGTCTTTTTCAGCGGCAGGAGAATTTCGTCAAAGTGGACGCCCAAGTCCACAACAGTCAGTATCCTTCTCTTCAGCTTTTATCGTGCCCCCGAAGGTACTCAGAAAAGGCTTTAAGATGTTAATCTTGCCATCTTGGCTCTTTTTTCATTCAGCATGCCCTGCCATATTGGACAATACGGCAGTAAATAAACGTCTGTGAAGCGACCACTTTGCTCACTGAAACGAAATCAGTGGTTCCACATACTAGATATTAAAAGTTTGATTCAGTGTACTTCAGATATATTCCCGAGAAACAAAACAAATACTCGTAGGTTTTCCACAAGATGAATGACCACGACACCTGAAGATTGCTCATACTGAGCGATGGCCATAACAGACCGTAGCGGTGCAGAGAACGGGAGTACTGAAACTAGTATAGACTTCGTTATGGCCACGGTTGCACGACACCTAATCCGGTTTGGTCTGGTGGTACGCAAGTGGCTGTCCAGAAATCGCAAACGTATCGGACCTCTGGATTGCGAAATGCGAAACGTAGTAATCTGGTGAGGGTTCCCTTCAGTATGGCCTACAGTGCTACAGTGGTGACCACAGTCAGGCAGTATGTGCAGCTAAACGGCACTAAGGTGATACAGTAAGGCACTGAATAAAAACAGAAAAAGGCCGACTTGTCCGTACTGCACACAGTCTGTACAAAACTTGCTACCTCAGAGAGACTGCAGGGCTTCAGTATGCGTCTCTGGCCACTGCAACGCATAGAGACTCGGTATGCTTTACGTGAGATCTTCGAACCACAGTGTTTTCTCAAAGTCTGAAATCACGTACTGTCCTGCAGTTCTAATTATTTATGTAGAATGACTTGACACTGCGTGCTAGCAATACAAAAATGTAACAATGTTTCGTCATGATCATATCGTCAGTAGAAAATGAAAGTCATAGAATGAAAACTCTCCATCGATGAGATGGTACGTACGACAAGTTACAACAGCGCTATCAAGTTAGTACGCGTTATCCCAGCAGACTAGAGTAGTTGAGGTGCAGGCTACCATATCTGCTGCAGGCGTATTTGTCGCTATCACCTAATTGCACTGATCGTTTGCGTAATATCATATCTGGCGTCTTAGTCGAAACATAGAAATTTCAGAGGGTTCTACACAAATCATTTGGAGTTATTCAGTATTAACACAGAAGTGAAAGTACAATAGATTTGTATTTGAAAGTCATATTCTGTCTTTAAAGATATTCAGTCTTAATTGTCACACACTGCACTGCTCCAAGTTTTATCGCACAGTTTCAACAACGTTTCTCCGTCCTTCCTCCATTTTCTGCATAGCAAGAAACACCAAATCTACCTTTATCTGCCTGCCTAACCCCTGTTTCCTTCGTGTTCCACTACTGAACTCATTGTTCACTTTCGTTCGCCACATTCAATCAGAAGTATCACTTGTCACATACGCAAGTATACCCCTTCAAATAACAAATTCGAACAAAGCCTCCACTATGTCTTGAGTGGAGGTACCTGCCATAGTGATTACTTTTGCCAAGTTGGCATTTTTTGACGTCCGTTTCCTATCTAAAACATGAACTGAACGAAAATACGCTGCAGACACATGTTCGTGCTGCTAGAATGCAACAGACTGCCCAATGGAAGCCACGTGAGCGATATATTCTTTAACCTCAATGGGTGTATTGCTATCTACACTGCCATCCGTAAGTTTGGAAACACCGTGCTGCATATTACAACGGAGCAGCATGGAAGTGATGTATGTGAGTTATTGGTTAGAATACGGTATAGCAAGCTCAAATAACGCTTAATAATGACACGTACAGTATTGTACACTTAATTATTGTACATATACATACATACTGGAATGTACTGATATTGCTCCGTTTTATGTAAACCGACGTTACCTGCGAAGCGTGGCGTGAGTAGACCGCATGGCTATGGAGAGGTACGATGTTTACATTTCTGTTCACTTGTAACTGCGTTTGCATAAAGGTATAACACGCCGTGAAAGTAATTGAAAATGGCCCCAAAAATCCAGATTCCTTATGAATCACGGGTAATGATAATCACTTGCACCAAGAAGACAATAGTGTCCGACAAATAGCAAAGAAACTAATGATTTCCATCAGAGGAGTTGTTAAAACCATACATCGGCATCGAGAAACAGGCTCCTATGGAGATCGTCCTTTACTCAGGAGCACCCAGGAAAATATTAGAACGCCAGGAAAAGTATTTGGTAGTGACCAGTAAACGTAACAGATTAAAAACTGTCCGTGAATTGACTGCTGAACTAAACGCAACAAGGGATACAACGGTGATTGAGTCGACAGTGAGACGACGCCTGGTAGGCAACAACCTTCGAGCCGGCCGGAGTGGCCGCGCGGTTCTAGGCGCTACAGTCTGGAACCGAGCGACCGTTACGGTCGCAGGTTCGAATCCTGCCTCGGGCATGAATGTGTGTCATGTCCTTAGGTTAGTTAGGTTTAATTAGTTCTAAGTTCTAGGTGACTGATGACCTCAGAAATTAAGTCGCATAATGCTCAGAGCCATTTTTGAACAACCTTCGGGTTATGTAGCAACAAGGAAACCACTGTTGCGCCCTGTTAACAAGAAGAAAAGGCTTCAATTGGCTAAGAAACACCAACAGTGGACAGCGAAGGGTTGGGAAAAGAGTCTGATTCACTGATGAATCCAAGTTCGAAATATTTGGAAGTAATCGCCGTCAATTTGTACTCCGTTTACTCCATTAACGCTTGAATCCTCAGTGCGTAATTCCAACTGTAAAGCATGGAGGGGGTTCTGTGATGGTATGGGGATCCTTTGGAGGGAATAAAGCTGGAGATTTGGTGAAAATACACTCCTGGAAATTGAAATAAGAACACCGTGAATTCATAGTCCCAGGAAGGGGAAACTTTATTGACACATTCCTGGGGTCAGATACATCACATGATCACACTGACAGAACCACAGGCACATAGACACAGGCAACAGAGCATGCACAATGTCGGCACTAGTATAGTTTATATCCACCTTTCGCAGCAATGCAGGCTGCTATTCTCCCATGGAGACGATCGTAGAGATGCTGGATGTAGTCCTGTGGAACGGCTTGCCATGCCATTTCCACCTGGCGCCTCAGTTGGACCAGAGTTCGTGCTGGACGTGCAGACCGCGTGAGACGACGCTTCATCCAGTCCCAAACATGCTCAATGGGGGACAGATCCGGAGATCTTGCTGGCCAGGGTAGTTGACTTACACCTTCTAGAGCACGTTGGGTGGCACGGGATACATGCGGACGTGCATTGTCCTCTTGGAACAGCAAGTTCCCTTGCCGGTCTAGGAATGGTAGAACGATGGGTTCGATGACGGTTTGGATGTACCGTGCACTATTCAGTGTCCCCTCGACGATCACCAGTGGTGTACGGCCAGTGTAGGAGATCGCTCCCCACACCATGATGCCGGGTGTTGTCCCCGTGTGCCTCGGTCGTATGCAGTCCTGATTGTGGCGCTCACCTGCACGGCGCCAAACACGCATACGACCATCATTGGCACCAAGGCAGAAGCGACTCTCATCGCTGAAGACGACACGTCTCCATTCGTCCCTCCATTCACGCCTGTCGCGACACCACTGGAGGCGGGCTGCACGATGTTGGGGCGTGAGCGGAAGACGGCCTAACGGTGTGCGGGACCGTAGCCCAGCTTCATGGAGACGGTTGCGAATGGTCCTCGCCGATACCCCAGGAGCAACAGTGTCCCTAATTTGCTGGCAAGTGGCGGTGCGGTCCCCTACGGCACTGCGTAGGATCCTACGGTCTTGGCGTGCATCCGTGCGTCGCTGCGGTCCGGTCCCAGGTCGACGGGCACGTGCACCTTCCGCCGACCACTGGTGACAACATCGATGTACTGTGGGGACCTCACGCCCCACGTGTTGAGCAATTCGGCGGTACGTCCACCCGGCCTCCCGCATGCCCACTATACGCCCTCGCTCAAAGTCCGTCAACTGCACATACGGTTCACGTCCACGCTGTCGCGGCATGCTACCAGTGTTAAAGACTGCGATGGAGCTCCGTATGCCACGGCAAACTGGCTGACACTGACGGCGGCGGTGCACAAATGCTGCGCAGCTAGCGCCATTCGACGGCCAACACCGCGGTTCCTGGTGTGTCCGCTGTGCCGTGCGTGTGATCATTGCTTGTACAGACCTCTCGCAGTGTCCAGAGCAAGTATGGTGGGTCTGACACACCGGTGTCAATGTGTTCTTTTTTCCATTTCCAGGAGTGTAGATAGAAAACTGAACGAAAAGGGTTATCATACCATTCTCCAGGTATGGGTGCATGAATGGCAAAACATCATTTTTTCGGATGAATCCAGGTTCTGTTTACAGTATGATGATGGTCGCATCCGTGTTTGGCATCATCGCGGTGAACGCACATTGGAAGTGTGTATTCGTCATCGCCATACTGGCCTATCACCCGGCGTGATGGTATGGGGTGCCTCTGGTTACACGCCTCGGTCACTTCTTGTTCGCATTGACGGCACTTTGAACAGTGGGCGTTACATTTCAGATATGTTACGACCCGCGGCTCTACCCTTCATTAGATCTCTGCCAAACGCTATATTTCACCAGGATAATGCACGACCGCATGTTGCAGGTCCTGTACAGGCCTTTCTGGATACAGAAAAGGTTCGACTGCTGCCCTGGCCAGATCTCTCACTAACTGAAAACGTCTGGTCAATGGTGGCCGAGGAACTGGCTCGTCACAATAGGCCAGTCACTACTCTAGATGAACTGTGGTATCGTGTAGAAGCTGCATGGGCAGCTGTACCTGTACACGCCATCCAATCTCTGTTTGACTCAATGCCGAGTCGTATCAAGACCGTTATTACGGCCAGAGGTGGTTGTTCTTGGTACTGATTTCTTGGTACAGATTGCGTGAAAATGTAATCACATGTCAGTTCTAGTATAATATATATGACCAATGAATACCCGTTTATAATCTGCATTTCTTCTTGGTGTAGCAGTTTTAATGGCCAGTAGTGTAGTTCATCTGGAAAGGCCTCCTGTCGCCATTCAGTGGACGTTCAGTTTCGGAACTTGCGTGCAAATTCCGGCCTTCGCCGCCGATGAGCAGCAGTCAGCATGGACCAGGCGCCTTCTACAGAAGCCCATACGCAGCAACGTTTGCTCAATGGTCATTGAAAAGGTACGGTTAGTAGCCCCTTGGTGCATAGGGGCAGCCACTTGCTCAACAGTTGCACGTATATTCGGCCGTACACATCTCTGTATACGTCGTTCATCCCTGTTAAAATGGTTCAAATGACTCTGAGCACTATGGCACTTAACATTTGAGGTCATCAGTCCCCTAGAACTTAGAACTACTTAAACCTAACTAACCTAAGGACATCACACATATCCATGCCCGAGGCAGAATTCGAAGCTGCGACCGTAGCGGTCGCGCGATCCAGACTGAAGCGCGTAGAGCTGCTCGGCCACAGTGGCCGGTGTTCATCTCTGTCATCTATTGTCCGTGGTGCGCCACAGTTGTCTCGGCCTGCCGCTGTGGCCTCAGATGTTAAGTCCCCTAGAGCTCAGAGTCATTTAAACCTTTTTTTGAACAGTTGCATCGGCGCCGGTTTTGGATAACACCATTTTGGCTTGCACTGTATATCTTAACCACAGCGGGATGCTTACAGTTTACAAAATCAGCCGTTTCGGAAATACTTCCGCTATAGGTCCGAAAGCCAATGATCATACCCGTTTCGACGTCAGATAAATCACTCCGTTTCCACGTTGTGACAACGATTACACTTTTTCTTGCGGCCCCCTCCACTCCTAGTGCTACCGCCTGCCGTCAGAACGTAGGCGGTGGTCACATTAATCTGACTAGACCGCGTATAAAGACAGCGCACCGCACTGCTCACAATACTGTGGTGATTGCGGTGCTGTGCAGTGTGTCAAAAGTCGATCTCCTGCGGATGGGAGAACACGTGGAAATGACGTAGGAGCCAAAGTAACTCACCACTGGTGCTGCGAAACGCATTTAGTCCAAATAAGTTTTTATATAATCGCAGAATATGACTTAACTCCCATATTACTTCTAATGAACTCCATTTATTTCAGTAGATTCTCTAATTGTTATGTTGTTGTTCTTGACCCATATAGATCTGAATCATTAGCGTGGCTTCCTATTATTTATTTCTTTTTCTGCTACCAGTCACTTTTTAATTTATGTTTACTCTAACGTAATACAACGCGTTTGCCGGCCGGAGTGGCCGAGCGGTTCTAGGTGCTACAGTCTGGAACCGGGCGACCGCTACGGTCGCAGGTTCGAATACTGCCTCGGGCATGGATGTGTGTGATGTCCTTAGGTTAGTTAGGTTTAAGTAGTTCTAAGTTCTAGGGGACTGATGACCTTATAAGTTAAGTCCCATAGTACCCAGAGCCATTTGAACCACAATGCGTTTCGAACATCTTCTGTTCATCTTCAGGCGTTTATACATACATACATATACATATATACAGAGAAATGTTACTTAAAACAAACGGTCTTAAACTACATTAATCTAGAATACTTTGTCCATTGTTTGTTACTGTTGCGGCTGGGTTGGCATTCGGGGGGTGGGGGGGGGGGGGGAGGAGGGGGCAGTGTATGGCTAGAAATCGAAATCAGTGATGTCTTCTACTGGTTTTCTCCCTTGTGGTTGACTATGTATGATATCACAGCCTGTATAGGATCGAGATAGATTTGAATCAGTTATGTGTTACGAAAACAGTGTGAAAGGCTTTTATATGACAGTTGATCACTTACGATTTCATCATCTTGCTGCTTCACTTCCATCACTGGTGTAATGGTGGAGCTGTTGATTGACATTACGCTATTGCACATTGTATTTTTTCACTGATTGCCAACGTAATTCACTGCAGAAATTACTTCGATGATATGCTCACAACACAAAATGGCGGGCTCTAGCATGTGAGTCTGTATCGATTATCGAGGTTTTGTATCGATATTTATGGTACTGACAGATTTGTAGTCAATTATTTACATTGAAATATCTTGAATGTACTGAGTTAGAACTGGCTTGATACTTGAAGATCAAAAATGGTTCAAATGGCTCTGAGCACTATGGGACTTAGCTTCTAAGGTCATCAGTCCCCTAGAACTTAGAACTACTTGAACCTAACTAACCTAAGGACATCACACACATCCATGACCGAGGCAGGATTCGAACCAGCGACCGTTGTGGTCGCGCGGTTCCAGACTGTAGCGCCTAGAACCGCTCGGCCAGACTGTTGAAGAATTTTGAGTTTTCGAATTCGGTTGTTCCATTAAGAACGTTATCTCCATGCTTTGTATTATGTATATTAATTTCCATTTCTTCCATGATATCCATTCTTTTACTTTCTCCTATTTTGTGCAAAATTTTGAGGTGGTCTTCGATTTTCAAAGGGTGGCCTGTGTCTTTAATGTGAGTTGCTACTGCTGATTTGTTACATTTATGAAGCCTGTAGCAGTCTAAATGTTCATTGAATCGGGTTCTGAAATTTCTGCCTGTTTCGCCGATATATTATTTGTTGCATTGGCTGTAGGTAATTTTGTAAATGCCAACAACCTAAATAAGAATCTTATTCACAATATAAAACCACCAGATAGATACAAGTCTTCATGCATCTGGCATCGCCTGAGGATGAACAGAACATGTTCGAAACGTATTGTATTATGTTAGATTAAACATAAAATAAAAAAGTGACCGTAGCAGAAACAGAAATAAATAATTACCCCAAACAGTCACGGTTCACAAACATAGCCATTACGGCTGAAAATAAGCCTGGCTTTTGTTTGTGGATGTTATCTATGGGAAAGTCAACACAACAGCTGGAGGCTCCGTACTGACTGATAACGGTACATGTTTCCCAGTTCGGTGGTCGGATCTCGGAAGCGATCTTAATGCACTTACATTTCAACAGCGCATTTTTTAAATTAAAATCGTGGTTGTGACAACTTGAGCCATGTCTGGTGGATCAAAGTGAGGCTCGAGCACGCTTACGAAGAGCGTTTTTGACATTTAGCAAAGTCGATAACTGTGTCTGTGGCTAATTAGTGGTTCCGTACGTGGCACACCGCCGCACGTCGTTATCAATGAATGGAATGCGGTTACAGACGCGTGAGGAATCTCGCGTGGCTCCCGGTATCGATGACAAAGCAAAGGTACTTTTCAAGCGCTTGCTGCTGTACAAACGACTTTTCTGTTTGTGAACACGTGAACAACACATGACTAATTGCTTTTCTTTTTACTTTTCGGAGTACAGTTTGATTGTGTACTTTTCAGGTGCTTTTTTCAAAGGATCTAAGCGAAAATCAAATGTTCTTTGCATATATCCAAATCGATAATGTTTTATTCAACAATTTTCTGAGGTAACTCATCATTTGAAAAGAAATTATTGATTACATAAAAGCGAGCAGCAAGAATAATATGTGATGTTCATTCGCACTCATCTTGTAAGGAACTCTTCAACGACATAGGCATTTTAACCGCGCTTTCGCAATGCACATATTCACTAATGGAATTCATCATAAACAATCCCTCGCAAGTGCATAACAGTAACGATGTCCACAACTACAACACCGGAAAAAATAATCATTAAAGCTGTCAATGGCTCAGATTGCTCAATATGCATCAACAAAAAGTTTTAACCATTTTCTCACTATCATAAAATATTTGACACTTAGCAAAGCAGATTTTAAATACAACCTAAAATTATATTATCTAAACAAGTCCTATTATAGAGACGAATTTTTATAGTGGTAACCTGTAACAAACTATAAAATGAAGTTTCAAGTGTAGCTGCATGATGAAAACCAAAAAATATGCTCAGTAAAGCAACATTTAGGCCAGCGTACCGTTTATGAACTTGTAAATGACAGCATGTAGCCATCCACTGAAACTAATCTGTACACACATCTTATAAACTAACTCGAGCCTTATCATTAAAAAAAATGTACAAATTTCTGTGGGACATGTCACCAGCTAATAAACTGGGTGACAGATTAAAAGTTAAAGTATTATAAATGTCATCTTTCTCTTCAGCAGACAATTCCCTCCAGTTTTCGAGCATCTATTTCACTGAATGCCACAGATGTGCGCTTACTTAAGAGAGCGTGCTGAAAAGTAATGCCTCCGAGTTTCTTATGTAAATACTCTTAAAGTTTTTTAAACAATAGAAACATTATTAAAAATCTACATCACGCTGATGGCTTGCCGATGAACAAATTTCTACCAAAGACACACCAGTGTGTTGGCACAGACAATGTAGAATGTTTGATCTTGTTCGCGGAGCCACATCCTAACCTCTACTTCCACTGCTTTATCACTAGGGACATGAAATTTTCGAGAAAACTATAACAAAAAATAACGCAAAATTGGTTGTATTTAGCGAAATAACACGAAATCGGCGATTTTTACGAAATATCGTGATATTTGTCATTTTCACGTATAAAATTGTTATAAATCTGAAGGCGAGAGTTTAACAACATTTGTAACTGATAGTTATTGAACAATGAAACTGCATTTTCCCTTCTTTTTTCTTACGACTTAGGTTCGTGTATAATCTTAAAATGACGGTTCATTACCCGTACAAAAAATTGTTATGTGACGTGAAAAGTAACACCGAAATAGGTAAAAAATTGGCAAAAAATAACTCGGAATTTGACAACAAATAAATCGGAATTTGGCAAAAAACTCGTAATTTGGCAAAATATGAATCCTAATTTCGCAAAAAACCACTGGAATCGACGAAAACAATAACACAAAAATTGACCAAAAAGTAACACAGAAAGCGGCAAAACATATAGATAAATTGAAAAGAAACCAGCGCTGAAATTAGAGAAAAATAACACCGAAACTGGAGAAAAATGACGCGGAAAAGGACAGAAAATAACACGGAAGCATATAAAATAAAACGACGGAGAATTTGGCAACAAAATGACGTTTAATGAGACAAAAAATAGCACCGCATTCGGCAAAAAAAAACAACGAAATTGGCAAAAAATAACAAAGAATTGAGCAAAAAATTATACCGACCTTTGCTGTAAAACAAAATGAATTTATCCTGTCCCTATTTATCATTATCAAAACGAAGTTGTTCTTTGGTTAGTATGTATATCTAGTACAGAGGGTGAGTTAGCAGGAAAGGTGTATGCCTTAAGGGTGATAGTGATTCTGAACAAGAAACGTCATATGAACATATGTCCCGTCCTTAACAGTTTCCGAGGAAACTAATGAAAGCAATGAGAATAGGAAAAATGCAAGTGATAGTAAATAAAACATTGTGCGCTAATATTTTCTTTAATTGTGTACATTCCCTCAAAAAAGATTTTCAAGATGTCCACCATCAACTACAATGCCTTTTGTAGCTCTTGTAGACAGCTGCCGTGTTGCTGAGCTGAACTAATTCGTACGGTTCTTTACTTTCGCACACATATGTGAAATACAAGCGAGAAGCTCTCCTTTGTGTCCACTTCGCGCTTTTAGACTGATGCACTGATTTTCAAACACCTGTACGTAGGATATGGTTAAGAAAAGGATCCATGTTCATTAGAAGTTTTTTGTTCAGAATTTTCAATACAGTCACCCTCAAAACATGAACCTTGCCTCCTGACTCAGTGTATATAATTAAACAAACTATATCCAGTCACATATTGAGAAAATGACGTTTCCTCTGAACTCGTATAAATTGTGTCTGAACCTTGTTCTCTTGTTGCGAGAAGTTTGCTCGTTTCACAAGCGGTCACTGCATTCGTGTAAAACCACTCGTATTTGCTCTATTCACAGTTCCTTTTCGCGTTTGTTTGCTTGTTGATACCCAAATTCATTTTACACTTTACCTTGGGAATTTCGTGTATGTAAGTTTACCTCTCGCTGCATGCTGTTCATGAGTTCCTGGACCCTACTTCCTCGCTCGTTCGCCTGATCATGCCACTTCAACGCAGTTTTAATTACTTTGAAATGCGGCTACTCCTTTTTTCTGAAGTCACTTATTGTACTTTTTAGTGGCGCCCATTCATGAAGCATTCAGATGAAGAGAAGATCTTCCTTGATACTAGCTGATGACGGAAGAGCTGGTGAACCGGTTTTTATGCTTTTTCCGAAGAGTATTTACTATTTTTGAACTGCCACTTTAATGGTCCGATTGTGAGACTGTTATGGGAGCGACGCCCGGCGCCGAACCCTCAGCCCCTGGGGACACTCGACTACCCCCACCCATTACCGACCTGATTATTTCTCTCAATTTATTTTACTATTGTCGGTACTGCTGATGTCCATTACGATTTCATTCTCTTCACTTTGAATGTCACTTATCTTCTTGCTACTTGACCAGAAGGCTTGTCTTTCCCGTTTCTGTCCTTTCCTGCGTAGGGTCAGTGGTAGCTCAGACATGTTGCAGGTATGTGTCCCTGCAGATGATGACCAGCAGACGGGCATGATCCGTATGCCTCGAGTGTAAACTCAGCCCTCGTTCACAGTTGAAAAGAACTGAAATCGACGGGTTTCAAGAGAACAAGCCTACTTCGTCAGAGTTATTCTCCAAGTATTTTACAAAATCGGTAAAGTTAAGAATCTGCATTTCCATTTTTGCTTTCTTCATCTATTGGGTTATTATACATCGGCTTCGGCAGTGTAAGTGACGTCTGGTGGCATGATACCCTTCCTGGCGCCAAACTCCCTCCTCGGAAAGGAACTATGGTTCAAAATGGTTCAAATGGCTCTGAGCACTATGCGACTTAACTGCTGAGGTCATCAGTCGCCTAGAACTTAGAACTAATCAAACCTAACTAACCTAAGGACATCACACACATCCATGCCCGAGGTAGGATTCGAACCTGTGACCGTAGCGGCCGCTCGGTTCCAGACTGTAGCGCCTAGAACCGCACGTCCACTCCGGCCGGCGAAAGGAACTATGTACCCCAACAGTCTGATTGTAGAGTAAATTCATGTTCAAGTGTGAACGTTTACAAAGTGTTTGCAAACATGTATCTGGGTCGGAATGTAGGTATCTGCGCCGTATTTACCCAGTTCGATGTCGAAACTAAAGAGATTACGTGCCGAACGAGCTCTCGACGTCATTTCGTGGGCGCACTCGGTTCGTGGCGACAGGTAATCGTGCGCTATAACGTTCTCTGGATTCCCGGCGGATGACAAAGATAGGAATATAAATAAACCATTAAAAAAACTGGTAGCTTCTAATATCTTTACAGAGCGAGTTGGCGCGGTGGTTAGCACACAGGCCTCGCATTCGGGAGGACGACGGTTCAAATCCGCGTTCGGCTATCCTGATCTAGGTTTTCTTAGATTTCCCTAAGTCGCTGCAGGCAAATGCCGAAATAGTCCCTTCGAAAGGGCACGGCCGATTTCCTTCCCCATCTTTTCCTAATCTGAGATGGTGCTCCATCACCAATGACCTCGTTGTCAACGGGACGTTAAACACTAATGTCCTCCTCCTCCTTCTTCGTGGTAATTATTCCTTAGCACTACCCAAGAGACACGTCTGACTTAGGCAGAATCAAGGACGCGAATCTTCATTGTTCCCCACAGGGAGGGAAGACTACGCTGCTGCATGAATTGCAAAAGTTGTTAATAAAATAAAACTTCCATTATAGAACGATGTAATCCATGTGAAATGAAAAAGATTAAGTTCAAGACATCACATATCAAAGCAAGTATTCTAACTGAAAATGTATTCGATGAATGGAAAAGCTGCGGGCAAAAGAATTGTCGTCCATAAAGCCTGAAAATACCCTGCATCCGGAAGAAATCCCCTGGAATTTATCAGCCTCGAATTATTTTAACCATTCTGAATCCTGTCCGAAATGCCCATGAAAGTTGTGCAGTCGCTTTCTAAAAGTGGGGAAAATGTTCATCAAGATTTACTGTCAATGATGCTGACAGTTGCTCGTGTGGTCTCACAAGTGCCTGCACTGGCTCTTTCGATGATTTCCTGACAGTGACGTGCGTCGTGATAAACTACATAAAAGATCCTGGTAATCACGTATAGCCATTCTAATTTGTATTGTATTATGTCTACATCTACATCTACACATATTCTCCGCTAGCCACGAAGCGGTGTGTGGCGGACGACACAATTCGCGCCGAAGTCGTATTCCCCCCCACTCTGTTCCACTCGCGGATCGCACGAGGCGGAAACGACTGTCTGAACGCCTCAGTATGAGCTCTTATTTCCCTTATCTTTCAATCTTGATCATTACGCGATTTGAAAGTTGGTGGTAATAATATATGCTCTACATCCTCGGTGAAGATTAGATTTCGGAATTTAGTGAGCAGCCCCTTCTGTTTAACGCGTCGTCTATCTGCAAGTGTGTCCCACTTCAAACTTTCTATGAGATTTTTAACGCTCTCGCGATGGCTAAATGTACCAGTCACGAATCTTGCACACTCTGTTTTGGACCTTCTCAATTTCTTGAATAAGACCCAACTGGTAAGGGTCCCATACACACGAACAATACCCTAAGACTGGAGGAACTAACGTATTGTAAGCTATTTCCTTTGTTGAACGACTGCATCGCTTCAGGATTCCACCAATAAACCGCAATCTAGAGTTCGCCTTACCCGTTACTTGTGTAATCTGATCATTCCATTTGAGATCATTTCGAATAGTCACACCCAGATACTTGACAGATGTTACCGCTTCCAAAGACAGATCATTTATTTTGTACTCATACATTAATGGGGATTTTCGCCTTGTTATACACAGTAGGTTACAGTTATTAATATTGAGAGATAACAGCCAGTCAATACACCACGCATTTATTTTCTGCAAATCCCCATTGATTTGTTCACAACTTTCGTCTGATACTACTTCCCTGTAGACTACAGCGTCATCGGCAAACAGTCTAAGGCCGCTGTCAATACCATCAACCAGATCGTGTATGTAAATCGTAAAAAGCAGAGGACCTATTACGGTGCCCTGGGGCACACCTGAACTTACGCTTGTTTCTGTTGAAGTTACCCGTTCAGGACGTCATACTGCTCCCTGTCTGTTAGAAAACTTTCTATCCAACCGCATATGTCACGGGATAGACCGTAAGCGCGCACTTTTTGTAGTAAGCAACAGTGCGGAACTGAGTCGAACGCCTTTCGAAAGTCGAGAAATATGGCATCAACCTGGGAGCCGGTATCTAGAGCCTGTTGCATATCATGCAGAAAGAGGGTCAGCTGTGTCTCGCATGACCGCTGTTTCCTAAAAACGTGCAGATGAGCTTCTCAGAGTCTAGAAACGTCATTACGTCTGAACACAAAATATGCTCCATGATTCTACAACAAATCGACATCAGCGAAATTGTCCGGTAATTTTGTGCATCCGATTTTCTACCCTTTTTATAGATTGCTATGACTTGGGTTTTCTTCCAGTCCCGTGGAACTTTCCGCCGTTCCGATGTTCTCTGATAGATGACGGATAAGCATGGTGCTATATTTGTAGCACAGTCAGCATAAAATCTTACGGGGATACCGTCTGGGCCAGATGCCTTTCTGGCGTCTAAGGATCTTAACTGTTTTACAATCCCAGATACACTAAACACTATGTCAGCCATCCTTTAGTTTGTTCGATAATTGAAAGGGGGAATGATGCTGCAGTTCTCTATCGTAAACGAGTTTTTGAAAGCTAGGTTTGGAAATTCGGCCTTATGTTTATCATCATCAGTCACATTACCCATACTGTCAGCAAGAGAAGGTATTGAATTATTTGTAGCGTTCAATAGATTTTACGTAAGACCAAAATTTGTTGGGGTTATTTTTAGAATCTGCAGATAAAATATTGCTTTCAAGTTCGTTAAAAGAGTCTCTCATTGCCCTTCTGACAGCGGCTTTCATTTCGCATAACTTGTGTTTGTCAGCAGAGCAGTGACTACGTTTAAAACGATTGTGCCAAGTTCTCTGCTTTCTCAGCAACTTCCTAATATGTTTGTCGTACCAAGGTTGTTGTACCTCGCCAATGCTTTTGCTAGGCACATACTAGTCTAGCACATGGTGAACAATACCTTTAATTAACTTTCTCAAAAAGATCAAGTCTGTTTGTCGCCCCAAGATATCTAATACGTTCCCATCTCGAGTTGGTTTTCTAACCAACTGCTCAAGGTTGTATGTTGAGAGCGCTCCTAGAATAACTTCATACGAATCTTTGCTTCTGCCCCCTGTGATAAACGTGTAATTTTCCCAGTCAATGGATGATAGATTAAAGTCTCCACCTATAACTAATGCTGGAGAGCTGCGTTAAAATGTTTTTATGTAGTAGTTCTGTGATCTTTGAGCACGTGATTGTTCATAAGTACCGACCACCGCGACGTGTCTGACTTTGGGAGTGTCACAAACGCCAATAGTCGTTGACCTCCAGAGAGAGGATAGAGTGTGCTGCTACGTGACGTGAATACCAGAAATTATTGATAAACAAGGCTTTCCAATATTTCATTCAAACACTCTTAATGTACGCCATACGATGAATGTATTAGTAACGTTGTTTATAAAAACTACTATCTCATACGTATCATGGATAAAAATACATACTAATATCTTTCAGCATTTAATTATTTCTCAGCTGCCAAATCAATATCGTTTTGAGGGCTTCTATTTCACCACTTCTACATCCTATCACAGTTTGATCAAATTTATAAATTATTAACTTCATTTGGACTTTCCACTGAATGAGTGACTGATGACTTCAGCCAATCAAACAACCAGCTCTCTTCTATTTCGATAATTCTTTCAAATACGCTTGTACAAAGCTCGTACTACCCTTAAGCCTTTTCCCTGGAAGCTGCATGATTGATTGCCCTCATTTTACTGCATACTTTTACTGCTTCATTCAGTTATTTGACGGCTTACTTCGTTTACAGTTTGTCGGGAAGGGGAGGAATCGCGTCCAAAAGCCACGAGTAGCAGAATTTATCTTCATAAAAATTTAGTGATAATGCCGTTGAACAGTGCCTGCAGTGGCCATTTCGATACTCCCTGACAGTGACGAGCGATGTGGTAAACTACATAAAAGATCAAGACAACCACGTATAGCCATTCAAATGGCTCTGAGCACTACGGGACTTAACATCTGAGGTCATCAGTCCTCTAGAACTCAGAACTACTTAAACCTAACTAACCTAAGGACATCACACACATCCACGCGCGAGGCAGGATTCGAACCTACGACCGTAGCAGCCGCGTGCTTCCGGACTGAAGCGCCTAGAACCGCTAGACCACAGCGCGTGTAGCCTTTCTAATTTGTGATGTATTATGCGGGAGATTTCGTAAATACCTGGTCTATTTACAGAGTGTGGATGGCTGATGGTGGTGGTGGTGTAATTTGCAGTGGCTGTTAACATAGTGGAGATGCAGTCATGGCAGTACTGTTGACCTTGCCCTATTACTGATCTTCTTGGCATCAGAATTATATTTTTATAGGGCCAAAAACCATGCCATGATAATGTCATCACCAAACACTGCACCCGGGGTCCACAAATACCGTCCTTAAAGTCTTCTGGCCTCCAAAACTCCAAGAATTTGAGCCACAATGATCCGCTACTGCTAGCGAGGTGTTAACCACAGCACTGGTCAGCCCTGACTCCTTACCCGTCACAAAGGATCAGTTGCCGCTTGCACGGCAGCCACACCTTTTTCACTCCGCCAGGCTACTTCCATAGCTTCAGGGTTTCCCCACATCTCTTCCAGTCAGCCCTACTTTTCCTAACTACGGGCCAAGTCATTCACAGTACATTATATAACAATCATTGTAGCAATTATTTTAATTCACAAGCACACTTTAAACAACTTCATTCAAAAGTTCATATAACTGAAATATGTATACGTAGTCAAATAATTTCCATCATAGATACACCATTCTACATAAGCAACACAACAAATTGACATAGAAAATCGATATACACTCCTGGAAATGGAAAAAAGAACACATTGACACCGGTGTGTCAGACCCACCATACTTGCTCCGGACACTGCGAGAGGGCTGTACAAGCAATGATCACACGCACGGCACAGCGGACACACCAGGAACCGCGGTGTTGGCCGTCGAATGGCGCTAGCTGCGCAGCATTTGTGCACCGCCGCCGTCAGTGTCAGCCAGTTTGCCGTGGCATACGGAGCTCCATCGCAGTCTTGAACACTGGTAGCATGCCGCAACAGCGTGGACGTGAACCGTATGTGCAGTTGACGGACTTTGAGCGCGGGCGTATAGTGGGCATGCGGGAGGCCGGGTGGACGTACCACCGAATTGCTCAACACGTGGGGCGTGAGGTCTCCACAGTACATCGATGTTGTCGCCAGTGGTCGGCGGAAGGTGCACGTGCCCGTCGACCTGGGACCGGACCGCAGCGACGCACGGATGCACGCCAAGACCGTAGGATCCTACGCAGTGCCGTAGGGGACCGCACCGCCACTTCCCAGCAAATTAGGGACACTGTTGCTCCTGGGGTATCGGCGAGGACCATTCGCAACCGTCTCCATGAAGCTGGGCTACGGTCCCGCACACCGTTAGGCCGTCTTCCGCTCACGCCCCAACATCGTGCAGCCCGCCTCCAGTGGTGTCGCGACAGGCGTGAATGGAGGGACGAATGGAGACGTGTCGTCTTCAGCGATGAGAGTCGCTTCTGCCTTGGTGCCAATGATGGTCGTATGCGTGTTTGGCACCGTGCAGGTGAGCGCCACAATCAGGACTGCATACGACCGAGGCACACAGGGCCAACACCCGGCATCATGGTGTGGGGAGCGATCTCCTACACTGGCCGTACACCACTGGTGATCGTCGAGGGGACACTGAATAGTGCACGGTACATCCAAACCGTCATCGAACCCATCGTTCTTCCATTCCTAGACCGGCAAGGGAACTTGCTGTTCCAACAGGACAATGCACGTCCGCATGTATCCCGTGCCACCCAACGTGCTCTAGAAGGTGTAAGTCAACTACCCTGGCCAGCAAGATCTCCGGATCTGTCCCCCATTTGAGCATGTTTGGGACTGGATGAAGCGTCGTCTCACGCGGTCTGCACGTCCTGCACGAACGCTGGTCCAACTGAGGCGCCAGGTGGAAATGGCATGGCAAGCCGTTCCACAGGACTACATCCAGCATCTCTACGATCGTCTCCATGGGAGAATAGCAGCCTGCATTGCTGCGAAAGGTGGATATACACTGTACTAGTGCCGACATTGTGCATGCTCTGTTGCCTGTGTCTATGTGCCTGTGGTTCTGTCAGTGTGATCATGTGATGTATCTGACCCCAGGAATGTGTCAATAAAGTTTCCCCTTCCTGGGACAATGAATTCACGGTGTTCTTATTTCAATTTCCAGGAGTGTAGATACAAATGCCGAAAACAGGTGCTACACTGTTACATGGGTTAAAGTCTCAACATCCTTCAGGTACTCAACCCACTTGCAATGTCTATGTGCGTAATAAGTTCTTCATTCCTCTTTCATTACCAGATTCCCTTGGGGGTGAAATTTGAAGATTTTTAAATATGCCCTGAGGGCATGATATTTTTTTAAATAATCTATGTTTAAACACCGTAAAGCGGCCCTTAAAGAATGGATGCATATGAATTTAGACCAAAATTACAATGTCAAAAATATACAGTGTGGTCAGAAAATGTCTGAAACGCTTGTAGGGATGTTGCAGGGCAGGTTGTACTGAGATATGAATGTTACAAAAAAAATTCGATACGTTGCGCCGTTTCCGAGTTATTTAGCATTGAAGTTAGCACGCGTTAATTCACGTTTCAGCTAACGAGACAAAGCACTCGTTGGGCAACACCGCCCCTGGCAGGACGCTTGAATGCGAGCGCGCGACGCCCCGATTGGCCAACTTCAATGCTAAATAACTCGGAAACGGAGCAACCTATCGAATTTCTTCCTTAACATTTATTTCTCAGTACAGCCTGCCCTGTAACATCCCTACAAGCATTTCACACATTTTGTGACCACCCTGTATAATCCACATCACCTGTTCCCTTCAGTATTCGTCTGTAGAAGTCTGTGGCATATAGATCCCAGATTTTAGGGATGATAGGATATAAGTGAACTTTACCTCACTAGTTAACATCCTTTGCCCTCTGGCAAATTATACATTTTCTAATATTTACTCCTATCAGCTGCGCAAGTATTTGTAATACCAATACTTATTAGTGTGTAGTAAGCGAATTTAGCCTTTGTGAAAGTATAGAATTAGTTGGTTTAATGTACGATTAGGTACACGTATTCCCTTTGCACTGTATTTACGTTATTTCTCCAGTATAGCAAACACTGAAATACGCATCAATCGTCACCCTGTTCCTTGGACCAACTCTGATTTCTCAAGGTGTGAATGACTTGGCTCATATAAGGATCTGTACTTTGTTCATTGAGTATCACTTACGCAATTGCTTTTTTTCACCTATGACCTTATTTTTGTTACACAAAAAAGAAATACGAAACTCTTTCCCTTTGGCGCTTCTCACAAGAAGTTTCTCAGGTCTTATCGGTAATCGAGAGACTGCATCTCCTACCACATTCTTATTTCCTTCTACGAATACAACCTAAAAATCAGTTTCTTGAAGGAAAAGGACCCATCTTTTTGGTATTCTTGTAATAGTCTCTTGCCCACAAGTAAAGATAGCGCTTTATAATCAGTGTATATTATGATTTTCTGTTCACCTTATATCGAAATCTATTGAACCCTCAAAATGATAACTATAGCTTCTATTTCTGTAATAGTACAAGTAAGCTCATGTTTTCCCAACATTCAGCTGGTAAGTGCTACGTTGCTATAGTTATGCTATAGTTACCAGTATTCTCTAATTCATCTGAGAAATGTCACAGACAATACCATAATAGCAGGCATCAGATCACATCTTGATTATGTGACACATTCTGAGACAGTGTCAAAGGTCGGTATTTCTATAGTTCTTTCACATCGTTCACTGGATGCTGTATTAAATTTACGACCCATCGAACAGTTAACGCCAAAATTAATGGCTTAACAGATAATCGTATCAATAAGAATTTGTAACACTGATTGACTTAGTTTTCCCTTAACAGCTAAGTAAACAGTGTCACCACTGTTACTCTTACACTCTATAAAAAATTAATCAACGTTTTAGCAATCAGGCTGGCTTATCCATATTGTTTTGTTTACGTTGGGGTGTGTCGCTGCGAGTGCATCACTCAATAGTCGTTTCTCGGCGGCGGGATGTGTTGGCTGCCTCATTGTACTGTTTTTAATCATCTGGTCGAACGTATCTTGCGTAGTTCGGCTGCAAAAGAAAATGCCGGTTTTTACTTCCCAGGGATCGACACTAACCATAAATACTTCCGAAGATTCGTGACATCATCGTCCAGAAAGGGTCATTTCTGTTCCACGAATCGAATAGTTGGCACTGAATAGTATTTATACTTCTAAAATTATCTTCAAATGTAATTATGTAACTCGATACAGCAACTCCATCTCCCCATTGATTGAGAGGATGCTAAAAAGAGGTCTTCCTTCTTTCTAAAGATGCACGTCACTGGAGCAACACTGCAAAAGCCACACGAACTGCTGTGTCATATTCTTCGCAATGTTTGCAATTTGCGTGTGAGCACTGTAGAATGTGCAAACGATAACTGTCTACAACAGGGCCGGCCAAACGTTGCACAGTGTGCAGACGTGCCGAAGTGCTGCACATGTGCGCACGTGTGCGACAGCGACATCTGTTATTAGACATGTGTCCTAAATGAACGGTGGCGGCTCCACTTCCCTGTTTATGTGGTACAAGCAAGAGCGCAACATACCCAGTCTCGTTTACCCGTGGTAACCGCAAACTTAACAGAGAAATACTGAGAAATGGCAGGTACTGTGAAAAAGCAAAGGACGGTAGATCTATGTTCTCAATCGTTTAAAAATGACTGGGAACTGCAATTCTTTTTTGTAGCCGTTGGTGAAAACTCACAGTGTTTGCTATGCCGCCGAATAATTGGCGGCCAGCGTAAGTTTTCAATTGAAAGACACTACAATACATATCACAAAGACGAGTGTAGTGTACTCAAGAGTGAAGAACGGCAAGCAAAATTAAATGTACTTAAGAAAATGGAGAGACACATCAACTCGATTATCATTACTCATGACCAGTGATAAACGTGTTTGGATTTATTCCTTTCATAATTAAAAATTATTGTTCACTAACTGTGAATTAGTGCCTCATTCTGCTCCATGTTACATTATTATCGGGAAAGTTGGTGATTAAACCGATTGTTCCAATGTATACTTACATTTAGGGTTTTTTTTAATGCTGCTCAGCTGAAGTCCATGAAACGTAACATTCATCTAATTGTCGGTTATTATGCAGATTTCAGACGGAGCTGATGAAAGATGTAGCAATAATGGTATTGAAATAACAGGTGATCATGGAGAGGTCTGCGGTTATCATTCTGTTCAGAGGTCAGTGAGACAGAAATTATGTGGGTGTAACTGAGGGCACCGAGAATTAGTTATAGGAAACCTTGCATTAGTTTAATGTTATTTGAAATCATGAATAAGGTTCGTTGGAAGTCGCCAAGTGCTCTCTTTCTTAAATACTAGATCAAAAACATTACTCGCATTTACGTGCCGTCAGTCAAGCTGCCTTAACCCACGGTTGTTAACTGTATTACTTGTCTTACTGGGTTAAACTGTTAACGTAAAAGTAGACGTCTCAACGAGTAGACTGTGACAGTATTTTAAATGTTTAATACGCGAAATACCCTCCCATGGTTGGCTTGCAAGCTGTGGAAAGAGCACTAGAATGCGCCGGTACAGAGTATCCCAGCAAGTGGATAAAGCGACATCTGTGGGTAGAAACATGCACTACATGAACGCTGACGGCTGCGGCGTGCACGCTGTGACCCGGAAGTTGCACATGTGCAGGAGCACCGCACGCATGCGGAATTTCTGGACGGTCCTGGTCTACAACGTACCACAGTGGTAACCTAGAGTCCGCTCAAGATTTTGACTATGCTTGTCCCTGAATGTTAGAAATCCACTTGTTCTTGCAGTTAAATGATGTAAAATAAACGTTTGTCTAAATCTGACCTCAAAATATTGTGTGTTTCAACAACATAAAATTACAATAAAATTAAATCGCTTTGTTTGTCTGGCTTCATTACACTACGTAACTAGTGTGCTTGTAAGGATTAAGCTTATATCGATTGTAAACGTAATTAGTTTTGTCCATAGCGTTTGAAAAGTCTTTTCTTTCATTACGCGCACAGAAATGTTAAAATTATCAGCGTTAACGAAAAAGATGACTAAACCGGTGACGTAACAGAGCGAGAGGATATTGAAACTTTTGTGCGACGCGCAAGAGCTGTAGGTACGGTGGCTTTTTTTAGGGGCTTATGTCCAAAGAGCGCGGTGGCCACTTGGTTGGTGCATTCATTTGCTGAGTACGGGCTTGGCGACCCCGGGGTCCTGAGCTGGGGACTGGTCAGCGCCGCCAGTCTCCTGTCATCGTAACCCCCGGACATGTTTCAGCGACCACCGTGTGGCGCGGCGGTGGAATGTTGTGTGCTGCGGGGAATGGTAATCTTGGCTTGACCGCCTGGATTGCGGGGAAGGCCAACTTCTATAAAAACCCCTCAGTCTTACGGTGTGCTCCGCGCCTATAAGATGCATGGCTGTTGGGGTGGAACAGTAGCAAGCGGGCAACCTCTGAGGCACCTGCCGCACCCCAGTTGTATAAGGCTTACTCAGGCACGCGGGGCTCTGTCTGAGCGGACCTTTAGTTCCCTAGCTGCTCGTGGGACCGCAATGGGCCCTTCGACCTCTACATTTCCCCCTACCAGTGGATTGGGTGGGCCACTGGTAGCAAAACACACCCCATCGAAAAAGCGACTACGTGCTGCGAGTCCTCCAGCGCCTGGTGTTGCTAGAGATTTATCAGACTGTCGTACCAGAGCACATGCTGATAACCAGAATATGTTTTTGATTGTCAAACGGACGGAGGGTAGCTTTGAGAGGGTTTCTCCCTTCTACATCCACAAGGGTCTTGAGGGAATTGCAGGAACACTGAAATCTGTGGAGCGACTGCGCAATGGGACTCTCTTAGTTGAGACTTGTAGTTCCCGCCAAGTCACTTCTCTTCGGAAAGCAACCTGTCTCGGGGAGTACGCTATCGAGACCGAGCTCCACTCCACTTTGAACTATAGTAAGGGTGTTGTGACATGTAGGGACGTGGTGGATATCCCCAAAGACGAGTTGCAATCTGATTGGGCTGACGAAGGTATTGTTGACGTGCTTCATATTATGAAACGAGTCGGTGGAGACCTAGTCAAATCAGACTCGTTTATTCTCACGTTAAATATTGCCCGAGGCTCCCTGAGTATGTTAAAGCGGGTTTCTTACGTTTGCCAGTACGGCCATATTTCCCCAACCCAATGCGCTGTTTTAAATGTCAGCACTTTGGGCATACTACGTTGTGGTGCAATGGGATAGCCACTTGTGGTCAATGTGGTCAGCCTGCCCATGAAGGAGCCGATTGTTCATCGCCTGTGAAGTGCGTGAATTGCTCTGGGAGTCACCCTGTCTGGAGCTGGGTCTGCCCCATCTATCTCGAGGAACGGAAAATACAGGAGATCAAAACATCTAAGCGCATCCCCTATGGCGAGGCCAAGAAGCTCTTTAAGGACATGCAGCCTCCTGTGTTTACATCTTTCGCTTCCGCTCTGCAGAAACCGGTACAGTTGGCCACTGTTGCTACATAAACGGCGGTTGCTAGTGTCAGCACTAATACCCTGCGTTTGCCAGTGCACTTGTGCTGCTACGGCTGTTTTGCAACCTGCTGCTCTCCCCACAATGTCAGACAAGGCCGTGGTTGCTGACATTGGGGTACTTCCTGCCCCTCCCCATATGGCGCCTTCTGCCCAGGCGAGTAAAGCTCCAACTGTTAACAAGGTTCTGCATTCTAAGCCCTCCAAGACGAAGACGCCGAAGGTGAAGGTTTTGCCACCTGAGGAGACTCGTCAGTGTCGGTCCGATGACGAGGCCATCGTACTGTCTGACATCTCCCTTTGGTCGCCACCAGAGCTGATGGACATTGATGTCGACTGGGGGCGATCTTTTCGCCCCAGGAATAAATCTTCGGCCAGTATGGGCTCTCCTCCAAAGCAGAGAGATAGGATGAAAGTTCAGCCACCCTGATCACTGGCTCCCATATTACAGTGGAACCTGAATGCGTTCAGGACGCATGTGGCCGAATTACAACTCCTTGTACGAGACCGCCCCTTGTGCTTATGTCTCCAAGAGACACATTTTCGGGCCACTGCTGCTCCTTCTTTACGGGGCTATACCGTGTATCGAAAGGATGATCTGATGGGGGAAAGGGCAAAGGATGGTGTTGCGGTTTTTGTCCATGACATGCACCCCTCATCTGAGCTCCCTCTCGTTACGGACTTGCAAGCAGTTGCAGTTGACCTCCTTGTGGGGTGGAGGCTCACAATCTGTTGCGTTTACTTACCGCCTCAGGATGCGATAGACTCTGGGGCTCTCACAGACCTTATTAGCCTACTCCCCCGCCCATTTCTCCTTCTGGGGGACTTCAATGCTCATAATGTCTTATGGGGCTCTACGACTACTTGCCCCAGGGGTCGCGTTCTGGAAAGCCTCATGACGTCTGAAGAACTGTGCATCCTCAACTCTGGTGCTCCCACTCATTTCTGTACTGCTTCTGGGTCGTCGTCAGCTATTGACCTTTCCTTTTTCTCTCCAGCACTCGCGGATTCTGCACTGTGGGAGGTTGCTGCTGACCTCCATTCTAGTGACCACTTCCCTCTTTGGATTCGCCTCCTGGATGAGGCTGTGGCATAACCAGTGCCGCTCAGGTGGCACCTCTGCATAGCTGACTGGACGCTTTTCAGCCAGCTGGCTGTTTTGGAACACCGTGCCAGCGACCACGAATTGGTCGACCATGTTACAGCCGTGATCTCCCATGCTGCTGAATTGTTAATCCCAAGCGGCGTCCTGCCCCTTGGTGGACCACTGAGTGCCGCTCAGCCATCCGAGCCCGCCGTGCAGCTCTGCGCCGCTTCAAGTGCCGTCCCTCAGCTGACAATCTTGCGGCCTTTAGGGTGGCTAGGGCCAAGGCGCGGCGAGTGATTCAAGAGAGCAAACGACGGCTATGGCAATTGTTCTTGAACTCCATCTCCCGCTCCACTACTTCTACGAAAGTGTGGGAAGCCATCAGGAGGATCTCCGGTAAATGCAGCCAACTACCTGTCACGGCATTGCTGCATCAGGGATGTCTCCTCACGGCGCCTAGAGACATTGGCCATGCATTTTGCGGAATCTACCGCCACTATTAACTGTGATCCAGATTTCTGCCGCTACCGAACTGCCATCGAGAGGGGTCACTTGGACTTCCAGTCTCCAAATTCTGAACCCTACAACTGCCCCTTCACAATGTGGGAACTGGATTCGGCGCTGTCTGTGGCTCTGATACTGCGGCGCCCGGTCATGATCAAATCCGGTACAGCATGCTGCAGCACTTGTTGCTGCCATCCAAGGAAGTTCTCCTGAATTGTTTTAATATGATATGGTTATCCGGCACTTTCCCTGACTCGTGGAGGGAGGCGACTTTTATTCCCCTCCTCAAACCGGAGAAGGAACGAATGCATCCCAGTAGCGAGGCTTTCTGATCTGAAGATTCTTGACGCAGTACACCATGAGGGTATCAGGCTGGCCACTGGTGCCTTCTGTACCAGTCCCGTCCCCAGCCTGTGTGCTGAGGCAGGGGAACCGCCGCTCGCCATCCGGCGGAAACTCCTCATGGTGCGACGAGTGTGTCAATTCCTTGCCTGTCCTACCTCCCCTGCGTACCCTACCGTTGCCCGACCGCCTATGGAATGTCTCTTTTCCAGTCGTCCCAGGGCAACGAGACCATTTGGGATTCGTGCCAAGCATTTGCTTAAGTCCATTGGTGTGGAGCGTGTGGCACCCCAACTCCAGGGTTTTGCCCGCCTGCCTCCCTGATTGCTCCAGAGGCCCAGCGTTCTTTTAGACTTGTCAGAGTACTGGAGGAGCTGCACTCGTTCGTTTGTTTTTACCTCCTTATTTTATGATATTTTAAACCAGCATCCCGACCATGTACCAGTATTTACGGACGGCTCTAAACAGGGGGACTCTGTTGGTTGTGCTGTTGTTTCCCCTGATCGAGTCGTCAAGTTACGGCTTCCTGCGACGTTTACCATCTTTGATGCCGAATTGTTTGCGGTCTTGCGGGCATTGGAGCAGATGAGATGTGTTACCGGTCTTAAGTTTCTCATCTGTTCTGACTCCCTGAGTGCCCTTCAGACCAGGCAACACTTGTACCCAGCAGATACGGTCGTTCAGAAAATCCATGATGCCCTACTCCATCTGCAACGGCAGGGGAAAGAGGTTTCTTTCTGCTGGGTGCCGGGGCACATGGGTATTAGGGGAAACGAACTGGCGGATGTGGCTGCCAAAGATGCATGTTCCCTCCCTCGTGTTGTTGAATGTGCCGTCCCCCTCCATGCTGTTACCTCCCATTTTCGTGTTATGCGTCAGTGGGAAGAGGAGTGGCTGGCAGTTGGTGAAAATAAGCTGCGTCTGGTCAAGGCCACCACGCGGCTATGGAGTACGTCCTACCAGTCATGCAGGCGGGATGAGGTTCTCCTCACTCGCCTCCGCATCGGTCACAGTCCCTTAACGCATGGTTTTTTACTCCGGCGGGAGGACCCCCCAATCTGTAGTGCTTGTGGCGTCCAGATTACTGTCCGCCACATTTTACTTGACTGTCTTTTATTCTCTGACCAGAGGGCGGTGGTTTCCTTGCCACCGGATTTGCCCTCTATTTTGCAAGACGACGCAACGACTGTGGTAAATGTCTTGCGGTTTTGTGTCCTGTCCAATTTGTTGCCTCGGATTTTAGGGAGAGGATTTTAATGTGCTTCTGGTTGACTGGCTCACCCAGGGTTTAGGTAAGAGGCCCGCCAGTCACGATTACCTACTTGTTTCACTTCGATTCCTGTTCTCTTTTCCTTGTGTTTCCTTTCCTTTTTAGTGCGTTTCGTCTCCTCTTGTTTGGCCTCTGTATGTGAGGATTTGGGACTGCGTCAGGTCTGTGTCGTTTAGCCGTTCTCCTTGTTCGCTGTCCGTCTTCGTCCCTTCACCGCATGTGTTACTGTTTCTATGCGTTTGGGCGCTGATGACCACGCTGTTTAGCGCCCGCAAACCTCAAACCACACACACACACACACACACACACACACACACACACATACACTTGATTGGTCCATCACTATCTGTCAATCGCCGTGGAAATGTTCAGTCCAGGCATTCACGAACATGTAAACTACAGTGTAAGGAAGCACCATCCTGCTGGAAGATAACGTTCGGATGAAGGGGAAGAAGCTGCGGTACGGAAAACAGCCCAAAAATGTCCTGATAAACGGTACCAGTTACTGTTTGTTCGGTGAAGAAAAATGATCCAGTTATGAGGTCTTTCATTAGTGCACACCACACATGTATCTTTTCACTGTCCCTGACATATTTCCGAAAACTGTTGATATTTTCCAAATCCCCAGATGCGAATGTTGTGACGATTAACTTTCCTACACGCGTAGAAGGTGGCTTCGCCACAGAAAACACGTTTTGCATATACTCATCTCAACAAAGTTTGGAATATCATAGAGTTTACTACAACGTCTTCTTATAGTACACCCATTGAGATTTGTACAATATCTTATTAACAAAATTAACATGATTCCTTCTGAAAACACGAACGATTTTGGTTAGTTGCAAAAAATCATTACGAAATAATGCAGGCTCTGTCCTAAGTGTACATCTTGAAAACAAAAACAGTAAAAATTTTTATCACATGATGTCAGACGGATTCGGACGCTGTGTAATGGCCATCTTCAAAAGGTCCCATGCATTCTCAATTATATTAATGTTTGGGGACGGTGCTGGCCAAACCATTCGGTTGATGTCGCATCTTTGAAGATTCTGAGACACTGCTAGAATACAGTGGGGGCTTGCATTCTCATCGACTGGGATGAAGTTGTCATCGACTTCCCTATGTAGAGCCTCTTGCAGGACCTCTTGGAGGTGTCGGGGACCAGTCAAATTCTCATAGGCGGGAATCGAAGGGGTCGCCGTCCTATCATTATAGCCAGCCAGAACAGTAGACTTCCACCTGCAAACAGATGAGTTTCCTGAACGTACCGGAGTGCAACGTATTGTCTAGTGCTTCTCCAAGTCCTAACACGTCTAGTGTGCGGTCACAAACGAATCCTGGTCTCGTCAGAAAACATGACGTTACAACATTCTGAAATGGTCCAATGTTGATCTGCGAGAGCCCAGGTCTTTCGACTGCGTCGGTTCCATTGGTTCCAGCGCAAAACATCTCACTGGCCTTCTGCAGTGAAGGCTACCCTGATGCCATCTCCGATGCACGGTTTGGTCTGAGATGCGAATCCCCGTTCCTCGGGAGAAGTCATATCCAATATTTCTGGTAGCTAATGTTGGGCTCCTGCTAGTCGACAGTTGGATGGAACGACCTGCATTGGTGTTGTCATACGAGGACGACGACTGCGAGGTTATCGTTTACATTCCACGTCTCACTGTACTTTCTCCACACCTTAGACATACCACTTTGAGTGACATGTAACCATTCGGCAACATCTTCCTGTGGATCATCTGCTGAAAGTGAAGCCACTATCTTCACTCTTTCAAAGTGTTGTACGACTCTACGTGGTACGTTACTGCAATGCTTCATACAAACTGAATGAAGCTGTTGATACTGGAATGCTCGCGGCGTGTCGCTGCGGCAGCGGTATGTTTACATGACTGTGAAACGGCTACAGAGCATGCCAGTAGTGAATACCGTCCAGTGTATGGACTCTAACTGGATATACATGAAGTGCCTTGTCCAACGAGACATTTAGTATCATAGATGACATTTTACGTTAGTATTCCAAGCTTTGGTGAGCAGTGCAGTTGTGGTTTTGCCCGATTCAGATCAAAGCCTCAGTTTCAAAATCGTTGCGAATCTGCGAGTGGTTTCGTTTCAATGCTTGCATAATTTCAACATAGTAAATGTGCAAGTCAGATGCTTCATGCAGCACCTTGTGAACTGTTGAGTGAGGGATGTTAGCTCTCATGATGCTCAACGAACTGACGTTGATGAGGTTTTTGGAGTTCCCTCTGATTTCCTCTACCATTTCATGACTTACGCATTTCCTGCCAGATCCGAACTGTCTTTTCACACTACCAATGGCCAGTAAACTGTCGCATCAAGCGTTTATCATCGTAAAGTTTGGTGGCTCCCTTTGATCACGACGTTGGAAGTTCCTTTAAACAGGAATAGCTGACTTCGTTTCCAGACCGACATCACACATTGGACTCTCTCTTGAGGTTTCGTCATTTCTAGTAATTACTTAGCACCTGAAACAAAACAGAATTTATCACTTAGAAAACAACCCATGAAACTGTTTCTGAGTTGCTTTACTTGATATTGCAAACGACAAGTACTTGTGTGTCTTAGGTTTTTATTTCTAATTTTTAATTTTTCAAAACTTCATTTGGGAGTGAGGGAGGCTTTATGTAGACACCCAGTAAGATGACAGATTTTATTTGTTTATAGCAGCATTTCCACGAAATTCATGCATCAACATATTTACACCTGACATTACACATTCTTTGTAAACTGTTCTTATAGAAACTAAATCTCAGCAGCTCAGTGTAAAGTAGTCCCTGAGCTAAAGTACTTAATGTAACAGATAACACTTGTTGCAAGTAATTGATATATTCTCAACTGTGGGCATTGTGGAGAGGTGATTTCATTTTATTTGATGACTCGCCATTTTATCTGACAAACACCTACTGAATATCTCAGTTATTCAGTTTACAGTTTCTATCTATTTATGTTTGTCGACGATTATGTCAAATGAATCATTATTGGATGTATTATTGTATTCTCTCTTTTCGATGTATTAATATCCAGATATTTTACAGCGTTTCATTTGTAGGTCTTTCGTGTGTGTGGAACGGTACTGAATGAAACTGTAACACTGCATTATACATTTATACTTCTTTTTTATTTAATATCATGAGTACAATGGAAACACGTTCGCACAACACGGAAATCAGTAACAGACTAACTAACCTCAGCTGGAGTACACTTACCCTCTCACGTTAGTGCCAAAGATTGTAGTTTATTACATATTTCACATTTCCGATGGGTTAAGTCCCCATGCACTTAAACACTAACGACAATGGTACGCGACAGAGAAAACCAATTCCTTCTAGGAAGTTGAAGGTAGTATTTTCCTTGTAGTAATGTATGTTGAAAATACATGTAAAAACTACAGTTAAAATGTAGCTTTGGTGAAACATCTGTAGATCTATACGATTTAACAGTTGTCTCTCTGATTGTAAATGGCGTGAAAGGTTTAGTTTTCTAAATCTATGTACTGAAGTCATGATTTGCCTCTGTCTTATTACTTAAGAGCAAGTCTACAATCTCCGTTGCTGTGACTTGAGGCTTATAGCATTGCATGTTTTACCAGTTCTGCTGCATACTGGTTCTGTGATACAGAGCACTTCAGCAATATGTTTGTAAATCCGAAGATAACACATACCTTCCTTTTTCAGGTTCTAGCATCAGCGCTGCCTCTCGGCATCGGCTTGTATATGTGGTGGTAAGTGATATAAAAGAAGCACTAAAAATCCTAGAAAACATTATGCCAAAATGTCTGTCTGTATGGGAAATAAACGCAGCCTATTTGTTACAGGCGCAGCAGAAGTGGAAGGTGCGTGAGAAATACACTACAATATACACATATATTGGCAGTCACATAGAGTTCGTATACATTTAGGCTCTGAAACCAGTAAGTAAACACTGAATATTAAATTTGTCATATTGACATTCGTTAACAACCCGAAATGCCCGTTCTTATTTTTAGGAACCAGTGCTATATTTTCTATTTATGTTGGGTAGACATCATATTTCCGCAAGTAAGCAGGCAGACAGTGTGGTAACTGACAATAAAAGCAAAATTGTTCCATTATCCCAACTCTTCAAGTTTAAAGAGATTAATAAGAATTCCAAATACTCAACACTGAAAGTAACGATTTTCAAAAGTAAAGCCGGATGAGGTTCTGAAATCATTCCAGACGTAAAGGAAGTAATAGCGCTTAAAGAAAATTAAAGACAATTTACGTGCAAAAATGCTTGTAGGATTTCCGCTGAAGAAGAAAATTTTCCAAAGCTGGAGCCCTAGAGAGATGGCACAAAACTTTTGAAATTAGGGCTGAAAGTCAATTACAAAAATTGAGAACAATATATCAGTAAGAAAAGAGAAATCATCAGCACTGAGATGATGAAGCAAGTAATAATTTTTTGTATTTGCAAATGTTGCAGAGAACTGGATCAATTGCGAAAGAAATATGTTGCAATATAAAAAAGGTCCACCACGATTTTGACAAACTGGAAAGACTTTTCAAACCGAAGCTTTCAATGTGTCTGATGTGAAAAATGAACAATTAAAGCGTATTACTTTAACAGGTTGGTGGCACTGACAGAAAGAATTTTATGTTGGAAACTACTAAATAGCCGAGGAGTCTTCAGAAATGGAGCCTTATGTCTCACAGTAACACAATTGTGTAAACATTAATGGTATTACTTTTGAAATAATAAACAGTTTACTTAATTTTTTCCTCTTACTCGTTTCCATTTGACTGTCACTTCAGCTAACCGCTAATTTGTCTATGATGCTCTACTATTCATGAACGAATATAATCTGTGTATTTTCTGTCATTATTGAATACAGATTCCACTTCTTACGTCATGGTTATTTCTAAATGTAGAATTCCACATTACCTGTTGTCATATGTTTGTGATGAATGCCGTGCACGTTTCTTGGATTGCCTGTTACGCGAAAACTAGGAATTAACAGACTGGAATTGACGGTCCTAATCTTGCCAGAATGAAGATAATTAATCAATATAATAAATGAAAAAACAGTAACGGACTACATATTCGATTCCAGTCTCTTCCATGACCCGTTCGTTCATTTGATTGTCCCCTTTTTACAGTCTTGACGTGCATTTCCAAAGCACTTGTGCTTACCCCAGTCGTTCGTTCCTTTTTTGTCCCTTTTATCATTCTCAACGTGCGTTTCAAATTATTTGCAAATAATTTGGAAATATAAGTTCAGACCTTCAGGATGGAAGTAAATGAGACAGTAAAATGAACGAAAGGATTAGGGAATAAACTGGAGTTGAATATATAGTCATTCAATTGTTTCAGCGCGTATTTTATTTATTAATTTATTAGGGTAAGTTACGACCACTCATAACCACTAGAACATAACTGACAAAATTTAAGGCAAGTATAAGTGGAAGTAAAATGAAAAAGAGACGCAGAGAAAAAAAGTAAGTAAACTGTTCATTATTCCAAAAGTAATCGCAGTAACTGATAATACACTTATGCCACTGTGAGACGTTACAGTCAATGACTTCATGGACAAATATTTGCGTTTGCCTACGGAACCACGATTGGAGCGAGGCGTGCGACTCTTCCTTGGATACAAAACGTCAAACATCAATGTCTTTCTCGAAGCTTCCAAAAATATGGAAAATGCATTGGGGAGAGATCGGGACTGTATACAGGATTTGTGGGGGTTTCACAGCGAAATTTATGCAGCCTGCTCGGAACACTATTGGCAACATATTGACAGGCATCTGTCGGCAGATAGCTTCGACTATGCTGCAGACGTTTTGTTGGGAAGCCCTCACACATCCTCCGCACAGGCCTGAAATCTACCCATGCGATTTCCATATTTTGCAGGTCCTCAAGAAAGACGTTCGTGGCCGTCGATTTGCTTTTGACGAAGAGGCGCACGCTTGAGTGGAATCGTGGTTCCGTAGGCACTGCAAACATTATTCCATGAATGCACTGACCGTAATGTTTCACAATGGGATTGATGTATGAAGAGTTATGTAAATTGCTCGATAGATAAGTAGTTTACTTAAAATTGGTTCCATTCCGTGCTGGGTGCCTGGTGCAGCAAAGGATTATGAATTTCTTGAAATAAGACAGTCTTGATTAAAAATTTTTTACTTACTCTTTTCCATTGGTCTCGTTTTCATTCGACTGCCTCTCATAAAATTAAAATATGAGTTCTGGCAGTAATGGTTATGAGGCAAGGAGTGGGAGAGTTAAAGATAAAGCAACATGGTTGAACGTGAGTTATGAAGACAACGGAAGAGGAGGATAAAAGACTGACTGATAAATGACAGGGGAGATAAGCGTAACCGGGAAAATACTGCAGCATTTACAGTACTATCTGAAAGAAGGAAATTTGCCATACGTTTTTCCTTTGTATACTATTTATGAGGTTGATAGGATGAAGTGATCCAGCTTTTTATTAAATTGTGTGCACAGTGCATGGTAGTTCGTTGCAGAAGCAGTCAGTACCAACAGAGGAATTTTCGAGAGTGTTCTTTTTTATCAATGGACACGGCTAGGTTACTTGCTAACTGAAACCTTGCGTTGCAGTAATGTCAACATGACAGGAACTTGATCTTAGACGCGAAGTACTGCGGTGCATATCCACTGACGAGCCGATAGAGTACGTAGAGTGTCGTAATCACGTATCCTACGATTATCTGGGCGTAACTACCCTAAGAGGGTGCGTCAAACAATGACATTGTCAAATAGACGGATGTTGTAGACATACCGCACGAAGCATTAAATGTTAGTTATCGTATACAAGTTTCACTACTCTTACCATGTTGGATTGCATTTCAGTAGTGGAGGTTCGGCAGAACGAGTGACTGCACACGTTTATGTTGCATGTCCTGTCGGTGTGTGGTCACAAACTTTTGGAGGGCACAGAGGCAAGCTGATGCCTTTCCACATTGGCAGCGGCATTTTGTGCCCAGTGGTGGTGTTCATTCTAAGTTACACCCAAGTTCATCACTCTTTTCTGACAGATTGGAGGGTACTGCAGAGCACAAAAGCGGTAGCTGTTCGTGGAATTCTTAACATGTAAATTTCGAAAGGGATTTTAAAGTTACTTGGGTCTTTGTCATGTTTATATTAAGACAAAGTTTTACTCCCATTCGAACACTGGAGGCAGATTGTCATTCATCTATACAATGGCAGTATCGATATCTTCAGGTCTGACATTTATACAAACCTGAAGGTGGTCGCTTTGTAAATGACATTTACAGAATGTCATTTCCGACCAGGTGTCACTGATATACGGATGGAACGATAGTGAGCCCAGCACTGACCCCTGTGGCACTACTGACGGGAGAAACTTCCGGGAATACATTTCATTCCCAAAGACAGATCGCTGCTGTCTGTTTATCGAGGATCTTTAAAATCTTTTCCAGCGTATCATCTGAAGTGTAGTTACCATATCGAACACACTGAAACCTGCTGTTTGTGCAGTAGTTACCAAGTCGATTGTAAGGGCACCGTTTATTAACAGGTGGATGTAATTTCAAATATCTGAAGTAACCAGAATGATGCAACAATGTTAACTACATATACGTTGAGTGACGCGGACTACGAAAGAACGAGAACGTATTCTTCATACCCCGTAAAATCATTGGTCATCTTGTTATTCACAAGCACACGCTTCTAGACTAAATATATTCTTTGTGTCTGATCTGCGTTCCCACAATATATTATCCGACATCATAGCAAGAATACAAAGTAGTATGTAAGATTCATTTGATCTTAATATTTTATTATGACAGTGGAGCTGACGTACAAGGAGTTGCATTCAACGTCTTCAGCATATTTTCAATATGTGCTTGTCATATCAGCTTCCCACCAACCTTCGTCCCGAGAACAACGATGTTCACTTAGTTTATCACAGCCCCATTTAAAGAACTTGTAATGTTATTCATAATATTATTTTATGAGAGAAATTAAATACATTATATGCAATTGAAATTAGAAGTTAGCCTATTTGATGTGACGCAGCAACACATTAATTCTTGTACAAATTTGCTTTTCTGACCTTCAACTGAAACGATGATGCTTGTATCAGCAGATGAACTGCCTGAGGAAATATTTGATGAAATTAGTGGTACATAACTTGAAAGCACAAACTGCTACAGTGTGCAGAAAATTTCTTTCCTTCCACCAAAAATAAAGTCTTTCTTACTGTTGAATCTTAACTAATTTAAAATACTTCAGTAGGACACAAACAGGGGAAATTTAAGATAACACAAACAATTAATGAATGCTTACCTAAAATATGTTGTCTGACTATGACAGTGATTTTTATACTGATTTAGAGTGGATGCCACCGGACAGTCTTCGTGCTCTTCACATTCTTTGCTTCGACATCGGACATTACTACCGTCAACGCTTCCCATTGTACATCAGATACCTGTATTTGTATGTCCACTATGTTGGCTTTAGATAGACATCACACTAAGTGACTAAATCTTTCTTCTCCCGCTCCATTTTTGTCATACGACTTTGGAACAGAGTACACAGTAATCTGCGACTCATCACAGACCACTCTGCAGTGCAGTGAGGTGGTTTCTTACAAGTAATCATCAAAGTAACATCCTTGGCAGTGCACCCAAGCTGTCTTCCCTCTCTCCAACGCTGAAATAAGAATTTCTGTCTTTTGCCAACCCTTTCCACACTATCCTCTAACCTGTTTTTTATTTCTTTGTTTCATCTCATCTTCTAACATTATCCTCATATGTTAACGTCTTCCCTGTACCAGTTTACCTCTCCAGATTTAATTCCTTCTTCACTTTGGCCAGGCATTGCTATTAATATTTCCTTACTGCAATTTGACAGGGAATCATGTTATGAGAAAATTACACAACGTGAAAAATTGAATTTACTTTAATACTTATAGACAAAATAACTATTATTATTAAATATTGCTCATGTTTTGTGCACATTGAAATGTTAAAGGATGTCTAAACGTGGATGGCGTCCAAATCATTTCATCTGAAATAAATTTCTTGTAAGAAACTACATGATGGATGGTTGTTTCTAATAGTCCTTGTATGGAAGCCTGAGGAACAGTCGGTGCTATAGACAAATTTTCTGGTAAAAATTCATTGTCTGTTTTATGTATGAGCGACTCTTTAATACAGTTACCAATTAATCTGTAATATTGTTGTTTATTTTGAACTACCGATATGTCACAGTTTACTCTTTGGTAATAATTGATTTAAAGACACGTGTACCTAATGTTCCTTATTTAAAAGGAAAAGCCTTCTATACTGAATTACAGTGTTAACCGATAGAACGCAAGCAAAATTATATCTTGATGGCTGCATATAGATAACTCTCGTGTACGAAAACTACGGGAAAGAAATTCCGTATGGAGGTAAATTATGCACCGTAGTTAGCTAAAATTTTGAGTAAATAATTGGAATTTTATGAAATTTTCGTTGCAGATTAATTAATAACGGTCGCCAGCTCATAAAAGAGAAAAGCTAAAAATTGTAAATGATTGCAGTGCAATTGGAATACCGTTAATAATGATATATGTGTAGGAAGGCAGTAGCGGGACAAAAATGCACGCAAGCGAGTTTAATATAAAAGAAACGTTTTTCAGTTAATTAAAAATGCGTTCACATTACTTATGACTAATAAAAACCAGTAACGTTTACTCACTGGCAACACGTCACGCGATATGCACTGACTGAATCATTCACTGTAATGCTACCTGTAGGCAGCTTCTGTGAAACAAATACATACGACTAATCACTGTTTCGTAATAAAGGTTACTTCAGAAAAGTGATTAATAGTTTCGCTAGGAAACGACAAACACTTTCGCAAAAGCCGATGTTACGAATGTCAAAAACGCGTGGAACATTTATAAATACAAAAAACTGTTACATTACTTCGTCAGTTATTTGAAATTACTTTTACTTTGCACTGTGAGTTTGCCAGCGTTTATACCACAAAGATTTTTACAGTATTACTTTTCTGTAGTTTTTCCATAATTGTATCATAAATTTAAAATACTGAGCACTGACCAAATTAATAATGTACTTACACATACAATAAATTACTTTAAAATTACAGCAGTAATCAACTGGAAAATTATGAGGCGCTGTGTTGTTGTGTCATAAAAATTCTTAGTGAATGTAAACATCAACATAAACAACTGTTTTTGTACAAACACCAACACGTTCCAGCACTTTTGTAGTAGTGGCATTGGAATCCATCGTCCACTTCTTTTTAAATGTAAAAATGTTTTAAGTAGTAGGTTTCTAATGAAATTAGGTCTAAAACAGTTTTTGTGTGATATTGCCATTCCGTTAATTTTTGTATACTGTTAGGTTATGTAGGACCCTCAGTCCATTATTGTATATAGGTACCTCGCCATTTGCAATTAAATGATTTTACTGAGAGTTTCGTTGGCTTGTCAACAAACCACGTTATCGGTAAATGTTATTCTATTATGTGAATAGATATCGTGCAGTCACATTAATATGACCACCACCTATGTTGGACGTCAAAGTGCAAACCACACGCGGACGGAAGATGGCAGCACTAGCGGTGGAGTGTATATAAGGCGTGACGGAGGGAGGCGGAAAACAATGTAGTCTTTTTCGTAATGCGGTAACGGAGCGATTTATCTGACATCCACAAGGACATGAGCATTGGCTTTCCGGCCAAGAGCGGAAGCAGTTCCGGAAAGAGTAAGTTTGTAAAATAGTCGGTACCGACCTGGTTAAAGCATACGGTGGATGACAAAATGGCAGTGTCCCATAAATGACAGAGGTGAACGACGGCCAGAGAGATGTCTACGGGCAAATAGACGTGCAACTGTTGAACAAGTGACTGCCCATATGAACCGAGGGGCTACCAAACAGTGTCTCCTCAACAACTGTTCAGCCATCGTTGCTGCGTATGGGCCTCCATGGCAGGCTGCTGGTTCCTGCATCCACGTAGACTGCTGTTCGTCGCTTGTGAAGGCTGGAATTTGCACCCCAGTACCGGAACTGAATGTCCACTGAATGGCGCGATAGTTGGCCTTTTCGGATGAATAACGTTTTGCGCTCCATCGGACAGACATCAGTTGCCATGTACGGTGTCAGACATCTGAAAGCAAAGGTTCCGGGCCATAGTTGAGAGTATTAGGGTCTAGGGATTGTTTTCGTGGCATTCCCTGGGTGATCTACACTCATGCTGATAAATTAATGATAATTGCAGAATGTGGTGCCACACAACGTGGCACTACAACAAAACGAACTAATAGCATCGGCACATAGGAAACACACACGGCACAGATCTGTAAGTCCACGGTATTGGTGATAAGTTGAGAAAACCGTCCAGAAACACATGTGCTACAAAACGCCACTGTTTCCTGCGCATGTACCCCGACACCAATATGGGATATGATCATCAGGCACACGTACACAGGCCGCACAACGGGTTGGCATACTCTGAATCAGGTGGTCGAGCAGCTGCTGGGGTATAGCCTCCCATTCTTGCACCAGTGCCTGTCGAAGCTCCTGAACTGTCCTTGAAAACGTGCAACGATACGTCGACCGAGAGCATCCTAGACGTGCTCGATGGGGTTTAAGTCTAGAGAACAGGCAGGCCACTTCATTCGACTGATATCTTCTGTTTCCAGGTACTCCTTCACGATGGCAGCTCGGTTTGACCGTGCGTTATCATCCATCAGAAGGAAGCTGGGACCCACTGCACCCCTGAAAAGGTGGACATACTGGTGCAAAATGACTTCCCGATACACCTGACCTGTTACAGTTCCTCTGTCAAAGACATGCAGGGGTGTACGTGCACCAATCATAATCCCACCCCACACCATCAAACCACGACCTCCATACAGGTCCCTTTCAAGGACATTAAGGGGTTGGTATCTCGTTCCTGGTTCACGCCAGATGAAAACCCGGCGAGAATCACTGTTCAGACTATACGTGGACTCGTCTGTGAACATAACCTGGGGCCACTATCCCAATGACCATGTACTGTGTTCTTGACACCAGGCTTTACGGGCTCTCCTGTGTTCAGGGGTCAGTGGAATGCACCTTTCAGGTCTCCGGGCGTATAAACCATGTCTGCTCAGTCGTCTGTAGAATGTGTGTCTGGAGACAACTGTTCCAATGGCTGCGGTAAGGTCCCGAGCAAGGCTACCTGCAGTACTCCGTGGCCGTCTGCGGGCACTGATGATGAGATATCGGTCTTATTGTGGTGTTGTACACTGTAGACGTCCAGTATTGTAGCCCCTGTACACGTTTCCTATCTGCTGCACTCGTTGCCAGAATCTTGAGATCACACATTGTGGCACACGGAGGGCCCGTGCTACGACCTGCTTTGTTTGACCAGCCTCCAGTCGCCCTAATATTCTACCCCTCTTAACGTCATCAATATATTGTCTTTGAGCCATTTTCAACACACAGTTACCATTAGCACGTCTGATAACGTCTGCATACTTACCCGCTGCACCGTCCTCTTGCATGCACCATCACACCGCTGCGTATGTGGACTGCTCCCAGCGCCACCGTGCGAGGACCGCAGGTCAAATGCACCGCATGGTCATATACCGAGGTGATTTAAACCCGCAAACCTCCAACCAGAGCGTTGTTTCGCAATGTGTCAGCATTATCACTAATTTATGAGCGTGAGTATAGTCATTCTGGAAGGCACACTGGATCAATACAAGTATGCATCTGTCGTTGGGGACCATGTCCATTCCTACAAGCAACTTGTTTCTCTTTGTCACGATCGCACCTACTAGCAAGACAAAGCAGTGTGTCACACAGCTCACAGTGCACGTGCGTGGTTCGAAAAGCACCAGGATGAGAGTTTACCGTACTCCCTGGCCACCAAACTTCCCAGATTTAAACCCAGTCGAGAATGTATAGGACTACCTCGAACGGGTTTTTCAGATCGCGGATCCTCAATCAAGAAGCCTTGTGCAGATGACCACAGCACTGGAGTCGGCATGGCTCCACATCCCTGTCACTGCCCTCCTGAATCTGTGAGTCTCTTCCTGCACGGCTAGCAGCGGTCCACTCTGCAAAAGGTGGCTATTCAGGTTCTTGGCAGTTGGTCACATTAATGGGACCGGATAGTGTCTTTCGCAACTATATTTCGTAATTCCTTAGAATTACACTACTGGTCATTAAAATTGTTACACCATGAAGACGACGTGCTACGGACGTGTAATTTAACCGACAGGAAGAAGATGCTGTGATATGCAAATGATTAGCTTTTCAGAGAATTCACACAATGTTGGCGCCGGTGGCGACACCTACAACGTGCTGACATGAGGAAAGTTTCCAACCGATTTCTCATACACAAACAGCAGTTGACCGGCGTAGCCTGGTGAAACGTTGTTGTGATGCCTCGTGTAAGGAGGAGAAATGCTTACCATCACGTTTCCGATTTTGATAAAGGTCGGATTGCAGCCTATCGCGACTGCAGTTTATCGTATCGTGACATTGCTGCTCGCGTTGGTCGAGATCCAATGACTGTTAGCAGAATATGGAATCGGTTGGTTCAGGAGGGTAATAAGGAACGCCGTGCTGGATCCCAACGGCCTCGTATCGCTAGCAGTCGAGATGACAGGCATCTTATCCGCACGGCTGTTGCGGATAGTGCAGCCACGTCTCGATCCCTGAGTCAACAGATGGGGACGTTTGCAAGACAACAACCATCTGCACGAACAGTTCGACGACGTTAGCAGCAGCATGGACTATCAGCTCGGAGACCATGGCTGCGGTTACCCTTGACGCTGCATCACTGACAGGAGCGCCTGCGATGGTGTACTCAACGACGAACCCGGGTGCACGAATGGCAAAACGTCATGTTTTCGGACAAATCCAGGTTCTGTTTACAGCATCATGATGGTCGCATCCGTGTTTGGCGACATCGCGGTGAACGCACATTGGAAGCGTGTATTCGTCATCCCCATACTGGCGTATCACGCGGCGTGATGGTATGGGATGCCATTGGTTACACGCCTCTGTCACCTCTTGTTCGCATTGACGGCACTTTGAACAGTGGACGTTACATTTGAGATGTGTTATGACCCGTGGCTCTGCCCTTCATTCGATCCCTGCGAAACGCTACATTTCAGCAGGATAATGCATGACCGCATGTTGCAGGTCCTGTACGGGCCTTTCTGGATGCAGAAAATGTTCGACCGCGGCCCTGGCCAGCAGCGCATTCTCCAGATCTCTCACCAACTGAAACCGTCTGGTCAATGGTGGCCGAGCAACTGGCTCGTCACACTACGCTAGTCACTACTCTTGATGAACTGTCGTATCGTCTTGAAGCTGCATGGGCAGCTGTATCTGTACACGCCATCCAAGCTCTGTTTGACTCAATGCCCAGGCGTATCAAGGCCGTTATTACGGCCAGAGGTGGTTGTTCTGGGTTCTGATTTCTCAGGATCTATGCACCCAAATTGCGTGAAAATGTAGTCACATGTCAGTTCTAGTATAATATATTTGTCCAATGCATACCCGTTTATCATCTGCATTTCTTCTTGGTGTAGCAATTTTAATGGCCAGTAGTAACTATCCGTTCTCATTTTCTGTCGAAATTCACACAAAAGCAATACATGTTTTGCGTAGTTTTAATAGTAAGTGATATTTTGTTCTCCAATTCAGAAAACAGCTCTATTTATATACGATTTTCGAAAATATTTTAGAACACAATTAATAACACTGTTGGTACAGAATTAGACGATCTGTTCTGAAACTTGCTGCTCACAAGGGAACCTCCGCATCGCACCCCCCTCAGATTTAGTTATAATTTGGCACAGTGGATAGGCCTTGAAAAACTGAACACAGATCAGCCGAGAAAACAGGAAGAAGTTGTGTGGAACTATGAAAAAATAAGCCAAATATGCAAACTGAGTAGTCCATGGCCAACATAGGCAACATTAAGGATAATATGGGCACAAGAGCGCCGTGGTCCCGTGGTTAGCGTGAGTAATTGCGGAGCGAGAGGTTGTTGGTTCAAGTCTACCCTCGAGCGAAAGGTTTACTTACTTTATTTTTGCAAAGTTATGATCTGTCCGCTCGTTCATTGACGTCTCTGTTCACTGTAATAAGTTTAGTGCCTGTGCTTTGCGACCGCACCGCAAAACCGTGCGATTAGTAGACGAAAGGACGTGCCTCTCCAATAGGAACCGAAAAAATTTGATCCAGGAAAACACGTCTGATATATTCTATACGACACTGGTGACGGCATGTACGTCACATGACAGGAATATGTTGTCAACCCAACTAACTTGCACACTTGGCGAATGGGTAAAAAGATTCTTCTACTTTGCCCGATTGAGGTTTTCTTGTGGATGTAATAATCACTCCCAAAAAATGATGAAACCATAAGAGTGTGTCACAGTTTTCTCTATGCTCTGTCAAAATATACGTTTTTAACGTTTTCAAATTTTTCCGTGTGTAGACCGTGAAATCCTGCATATGTCCAAGCAAATCTGAACATGTCCTGGAATTTTGGAAAGCGACATTGATTATGTGTGAGTGCCTGAACTCTGATAATTGTCTGAAAATAAAGATTTAAACTTTTTACTGGAGGGAAGACTTGAACCAAGGACCTCTTGCTCCGCAGCTGCTCACGCTAACCACGGGACCACGGCGCTCCTGTGCCCACATCATCCTTGATGTTGCCTATCTTGCCCATGGACTACTCAGTTTGTATATTTTGCTTATTTTTTCATTGTTCCACACAACTTCTTCCTGTTTTCTCGATCTGTGTTCAGTTTTTCAAGGCCTATCCACTGTGCCAAATTATAACTAAATCTGAGGGGAGTGCGATGGGGAGGTTCCCTTGTCAGTTACGGTCTGAATCGCATCCACCGTGCACGTGCCCACAGCTCCGACAGCAGTGGCTCCGGCCTGGCCCTGCTGCCTGCTGGGGAGACGGACCTCGGCGCAGCGGGCGACATCGGCAGGCCGTGCAGAGGAGGCCGCCGCCGCTAGTACCGTAGCTTAGGTGTGACGTCATGAGCGCCAACAACTCACGCGTCACAGCCACACTGAGGCACCTGCCAACGCTGGCTGCCGGACCGCCGGGTAAATCAACTGAACAGCTGGGGGTTATGTCAGGGAGCAAAATCATTAAGGGGTAATCTTTCACGCAAGATGTGCTGCACTCATGAGACCTGGACTGCAATGTGACTAAAGAGTCATTGCATCATCTGCACTACGTAATTAAATAAACAGAACTTCCAAAAAACAAAACACAATTGTCGCTACATCCATACAAAAATAATGTGTACTTTTATACATTGTGTACGTATTTGTTTTGTACTGTTTTGCTATCATTCATCCTGTAAATTGTAATTTAATACTCTTTTACTCTTTTATACTTACGCTTACATTAGATTACTGTCATTCTGCGAAATACGTAACATATTGCATTTCCTTAGTGTATAAAGCAATCCTTTGTTAATTCGTACACTGCCCAACAAAATTAAACGACCACATTTTCGAAAGCCCATTATTACCTCCCACTGCGACGCATAAACTTGAAATTTGGTTCAAAGGTGTCTTAAGCTTTCCTTTGTAATGGTTCCAAAGCGTGGCGGTCTGCGACGTCACCTTCGGCGACGTTTCAAAGAGCCTGGTGCCAACGCTGGCCAAAAAAGGCCACAGCTCTGATGTTCATGTGCGGCGTAAGGCGGCTTAATGATTTGACACTGACACCAAACTTCACCACAATTTTGCACACCACCATCGTGGCTGTTCCACAAGATGAGAAGGTCGTCACAACGGGTATTACCCACGTTACACCCGACGTTTTGACGCCTCTGAGATGGAAGTCGTAACTGTGATCCCCGGCGTTGGAATCACGCGTTATTGGGGGTGGCCGAGGAAAGCATTTCAGACACATCTCGCGTCCGTCGGCCGTCGTTATTTAATATATTATTATTATGTTGATTGTTGCCGATTTACGTGGTAGGCCTTAATAAAAATTATATTTCATTTTATTTTGATTTACAATTAAATGCTTTTGTGAAGTTCTCGTTTTTAACGATATTAATCTTAAATTATTTGTTACGTTAATGAATGTTAGACTAGCTGAATCTTAAAACATGAGCATATAAGTTGAACAGTGGAATAAACTTTTCATATTAATTTCCTCGGCTAGCAAAAAATCTTTAGTTATGAATTACAATTACGGCCCACACACGCGCGAGAGTATTTTTTCTTACCTCCGTTAACCATTACATTGTAGTCGGAGTCCTGGCTCTGGTTCTCGGCTGTTGTACTGAAAATAAGAATCTTAAAGCTACATATCTTCTGCAGCGTCGGGCGGCTGTGGAGAAAAGTGTATATTATGTTTATAGTGGGCGAGTTTTTCACTTCCGCTAAATTTTATAAGTTAATATCGCCACGTAATGGCGTCGTTGGCTGCGTCAGCCGCTGCGATTGTTGCACTGTAAATTGCTCGAATGCAGGTTAATTCAAGGAAGGCGGAGATGAAATCGGGATCACCTCTTACAAATTAAAAGTGAACAATAATATTAAATAAATATATTATTTGCTTAATTGGTACAAATATGCTTACATTTGCCAGGACTTGCAAGATGTCCGTCTACACGCAACCAAGACAAGAGAAGAAGTGAAGACGACTAAAAAATTAACAAAAGAGCGTATCTTGTCGTCTCTTTAGATCATTTTGTTATATTTCCTTGCCCTCGAAACTTACACAGAGAAATTATTATTTTACGGGTACATGATAAAAATGTATATTATTCAATTTTTAAATGTCTTTTCTTTATAAATACTGTTTTTAAGTCATTTCGTATTATTTCACTGGGGCGCTATACACACCGCGGCACACCGCGACACGAAATGGGCTTAAAGGGTACATGAAGGGCGTAAGTGAAACTGTCCGTTCCTTTGGGGCCTTGATTCCCATACATTTCGTATTCGGAAACGAGAGCTTGCAGTGTGATAAACCACAGCACGAAGTGCTTGACAACCTCTAACACTGCGGACACCTGCCGGACGATTGAACCGTTCTCGCGAGTCAGAAACCCACTGAACGTGAACGCACGCCTTTTGAGTGCAGTTTGACCGCACTTTTTCCTTTGGTGTACAGGTTGGAACGAACAGAGACGCTCAAAAGCATTCGAGGAAATCTGAATGCCATCCGAAGGAACAATGGATGCTTTTGCTTTTTCATTCCCCGTAGTTCACGTCCTCCCGTGGCGTGATCACAGAGGGTTGCAGAATTGATACGTGCGTGAATAAAACGACAGAGAGCCCTTCTAAATCGCCCTCCTCCCCCCTCCGCCACAGTTCGGCAAGACCCTCGCTGTCACCCTCCCATCTTCGTTGAACACCTTAAAAACGTTATCTCAATGTTATGATTCCCACTGAAACGCAGCTCAAATGTAACATGATTGGTAGTGCAAAATACAAACAGTTATTTCATACCATACATGAAGCTATACTTACATCCTGAATAATTGTTTTCATAGTAGGGAAAGGCTGATTTTCTTTTGTTTTTCAGTCTTCAGTCTTCTAGGTGTTTGTGTCCCACCCTCGTTATTTCAGAGTAGCACTTGCACACAACATCCTCATTTATTTGTTGGATATATTCCAATATCTGTCTTCCCTTACCGATTTTACCCGCAGCAGCTTCCCTTGCAACCGTAGCAATTGTCCCCTGCTGTAACCAATGTCCCGTCATACCGTCCCTTCTACTTGACACTCTTCTCCATATGTTCTCGTCATTTGTTTTCCTATTGCTCCACCTAACTTTCAACACCGTTCTACAGTGACACATCGCACTCACTTTGTTTCCCGTCATTTCCTGTTTCCCCACAATCTGTGATTCGCCTCCATACAATGTTGTGCTCGGTACGTACCTCCTCAGAAATTTCTTCCCTAAATTAAACAGTTCTTTGACACTAGCAGACTTCTTTCGATTATTCCTCTGATAGTCTCATTTTAATGTCCTCCTTGCTGCATATGTCAAACACGAGGGTATTCCCAAAAGTAAGGTCTCCTATTTTTTCTAAGTACATAGACCTGTTTATTTCTGCAATGGTTTACATCAGTTTACATCTTGAACATTTAGCTATTTTTCGACAGAATCACCATTTCTGTCGATGCATTTTTGTAGACCCTGTGGCAGTTTTTGTATGCCCATGTCATACCAGCTCTCCGCTATGCTGTTTAGAAAGTTATGAACCTCTTCTTTCACCTCGTCGTCGGAGCTGAATCGCTTTCCGGCCAAATGTTCTTTTAACATAGGCAACAAGTGATAGTCACTGGGCTCCAAGTCAGGACTATAGGATGGGTGGGTGATTATGTTGCAAGAGAGCAACGGTTTGCCGAGCGATGTGTGGGCGAGCGTTGTCATGGAGAATGTGTACGCCCTTGCTCAACATTCCTCTTCTCCGGTTCTGAATTGCCCGTTTGAGTTTTTTCAGAGTCTCACAGTACCGGTCAGCGTTAATTGTGGTCCCAGCGATTCAGCTCCGACGACGAGGTGAAAGAAGCATGGCGGCGAGCTGGTATGACATTGGCAGACAAAAACTGCCACAGGGTCTACAAAAATGCATCGACAGAAATGATGATTATGTCGAAAAATAGCTAAATGTTCAAGCTGTAAACTGATGTAAACACTGTAGAAATAAACAGGTCTATGTACTTATAAAAAAATATATGAGACTTTACTTTCGGGGTCACCCTCGTATTATCTTGCTTCCAAGAAAGCAGAATTCCTTTACTTCATCTAATTCGGACACGTCATAAAGAACATAAACTATACATTCATACGGAACTTCCATCGATAGTTCCTTCCGTTTCCTTTCCTTTCTCCCCCTTCACCCTCAAAGTATAAGACCTGCGGATTCGGCGTGGTGTCTGTTCTTTTGGGTATGTCCGAAAGAACAGGCACCATGCATTCATGTATCTAATTCACCTCTATGGGAGTGAATCCACCACCTTCAGTGCGGATGCCCAATCATGTCGGACCTCCTGCAAGTATCTGTAACTAGCAAGCATGGAGGCCATGGATCGGGACTGTAGACAGGTGGCGCTAGGTGAGAATATAGGTCGGCTGGGAGGCCTGCCGAGATAGTCCGTGCGTTTGCGAGGAACACTGCGGCTGGGTGGCGCAGTGATTATCGCAAATGCCCTGTAAACGGGAGAGTCTGGGTTCGAATCCCACTCCGGCAAACATATTTGGGATATATTTGCGACAGGAGACGGAACATTCAGTCAGCGTACAAGATACGGTAACAATTGAAATGACAATTTTATTACTGGCAATACACAAGTTGCATGTACTTTTAAAAATCGCACTGTAAATGTACCTGCAAATATGGCATTAAATGGTTGAGTCAAACAAGCAAGGGAATATATTAAAAATTCCATTACACAAAACATAAGACATCTAGGAACAGCTCCAACATCCTCCACTGACATTGAATAAATGAAAGACCGTCAAAACTTCGTAAACGAATCTAGCACCCCATGGAGGTTATATATTGTGGCAACTCTCTATCCCTCATCGATGAGAAAGGTCTTGTTTTTCGCTGCAAGGGGTTCTTTGTGAAGATATTGGCGTCTAAAGAGGGCATTTGTACGCAACGACATAGTAAATCTATGTATGGTTTGCCCGTGTGCCACTGTGACTCGGCCCTCCACAGCCCATCATAGAAGAAGGTTTAGTTTAGAACAGCAGGGGTTGGGTTCAAAGATACGGGTGACAAAAGAGGGCATAGCTCCACTGGACTTGTTATGGAGAATGAGCTCGAAAACGAGTGCGAAGTGGCCGAGACTGGCGGGAAGGTTCCTACTAGAATGTTTAGCACTGTTGCAGAATGTTGGAGAATGTTGGAGAATTTACCAAACTGTTGTACAATCTTCAAGAAGATTCCACAATATTCTGCATCTCCCAGGCTTTCTGGAATTAGTGAGATGTGCATTACTTACACATTTTTCACATTTTCGTCCAAAGGCTTCCAGGTATTCTAAAATCACCTCCAGCACATGAGATCAATGTATGTTTGAGGAAATCGTTTCGTTGGTCCCGAGTGACGCAAGTGCAGTTGCGTAGAAATATGAGAGTTCGACTTTCCTATGACGAAGAAGTGAAACATTTCGTCGAAAAACTCTTACAAATTAGTGAAGGCACTCTCCCATTTGATTGATTAACGGGTCAAATTGAACTTACAAATGATTTACGTCACATTATCTATTAATTCTATTTAAGCTGTTCACAAAGTTTTCCCGAAAATTGTTAACAAATACTCATGATGGTTATTTGTAAAAGCCATTTCAGCAGCAAGAAATGATATAGTTGAAGACATTACCTTAAAAATTCAAAACAGGACATGGTCATCACCAATTGTCAAACAGTATAATTCCTGTGAACATAATACCAGAAAAAGATAAAGGAAAAACAGCGTCTATTCCGAGGATTCTAATCATATCAACCGCATGCCATTTCATTTCAAAGGGCTGCAACTTACAGCCAGATTATCAATTAGTTCCACCATAAATACGATACAGGAATAAACGTTAAGGTGTTATGGTATCAAGTCGGAACAATTGTGCTTTTCTCAGTCAGTTATATCTAGCTTACTGTAGGGATGGGAGAGGCAGAAAATTTATATATCTACACATCAAATAACAAGATGACAAATGTAGTTGATGAGCAAGTATTGTGGTAGTATATGTTGATTAAGTACAAAATTTTGCGAAAATAAAGCGAAGTTTACTTTCACTAAATTAAACAGAGCCATACTGAGAATATGATTTAGTATAGTTTCGCAATTTCTGTGCTGAAAGTCTGATTCTTGTGTCAAGTGCTAACCTTTGTTCCTCTGTCGTGTACTACAGTGGTTTTACCATGTGAGTGTTTAAAATTGTCGCTGTCACGTTGTGGTAGTCACATATTTCGTATATTTAACAAGAATATGTATTTTAAGGAAACCATTTGAGATTTGTCTATGGTGTACAACTTTTACCAGTATTTTTTAATATTAACCATTGTTCTAGATTTTATTATGCTCTAAGCTGTTCCTGAATTTTTTGTAACATTTTCGAATATTTTGGCATGTTCTTGGTGTTCCATAAAGGAGTGATTGGTAGAGCATTTTATTTAAATTTAGGCTGTTGGTGCATACTTCAGTGGATTTAAGAGTAAAGGAGAGCATTTTTGAGCATTCAAGAATAGATTTTATCGTGAAATACGAAATTTTTTACGAGATTTAGAACGTTCGTTTTTACTGTTTTCAAATGTTCTTGAGTGATCTGGAATCTTAGCAGAAAACAAGTGAAAATAAAAACCATGAGAAGTGAATCTATCTCGGCTAGTAGAATTACAAAAATAGCAAAATCAAAATTCTTAAGATGTTGATGGAATCTGACACAAAATTCCAAGAAGTGATTGAAATATGCTATTATTAAACCACTTCATAAGAAATGTGACCAGAATGACTTAAATAATCTTCGTCCAATTTTCTTACTGGCGTCTGTTTCCAAAATATTCAGATATGTACACAAGAGCAGTCTCATATTTAAGTAGAAACAATTTAGTTATCACATCAAAGTTTGGATTACAAAGAACTCGTCTGATGAGACTGCTGCATATGCTCCGCGAGCGCAGCCGATTCTGCTCGGCCCACTGTCTTCTCCCACCGCTGAGCTATTCCGAGCAGCTGAGTGAGCGAGATGGCCATATGCTGAATGATACACAAGCGGGAAACTTAGGGAGGTGTACTAGTTCTGTAATAAATTTCAGCTAGTAATAGCAAACACTCTGTTCAAGAACCACAAGAGGAGGAGGTATACTTGGAATAGACCAGGTGATACGGGAAGATTTCGAATCCTGCCTCGGGCATGGATGTGTGTGACGTCCTTAGGTTAGTTAGGTTTAAGTAGTTCTAAGTTCTAGGGGACTGACGACCTCAGAAGTTAAGTCCCATAGTGCTCAGAGCCATTTTTCAGTTAAATTACATCGTGGTCAACACAGATTCCAAAATCAGGTACTGCATTGTAAGGCGTACCCAGGTACAGATAAAATCGTAGTAGTGATGAAGTTCAAGATATTAGTCAGAAAAAATCAATATGCAAAGAGGTGAGATACGGAAGTACTAAGCGATGACGAGACAGGCTTGAAGTTTTGTAAGGCTATACACCCACCATTAAGGAATAGCTCAGTATGCAGTACAGTTGAAGAGGAATGGACATCTCTAAAAAGGCCAATCGCAGAAGCTGGAAAGAAAAACGTAGGTACAAAGAAGGTAAATGCGAAGAAACCATGGGTAACAGAAGATATACTTCAGTTGATCGACGAAAGGAGAAAGTACAAAAATGTTCCTTGAAACTCAGGAATACAGAAATATAAGTCGCAGAGAAATGAAATATATAGGAAGTGCAGGAAAGCTAAGATGAAATGGTTGCATGAAAAATGCGAAGAAATCGAAGAAGAAATGATTGTAGGAAGGACAGACTCAGCATATAAGAAAGTCAAAACAACCTTCGGTGATATTAAAAGCGTAGATGGACAGCGGGTATGCTTCAATGCCCTCTCAGTTCTTGCGACAACGATTAACAATATGGCTGTTTCGTTTCTCCACTATCGGAGCTCAACGACTCTTCACGTAATTTCTAGCTGAATGTCAGCCAAAGTGAAAGCAGTGTGCACACAAAATTCTTCTTTTCGCGTCGTACAGAGCGTAATGCGCCCTGTTCTACACTTGATGCTGGTTCAGAGGGGAATCAGCGAACTTTACGGTATTTTGTCTTTCGTAACAAGCTGTCCCCCACCTGTGTCCTTTAATGCTTCACTTCATGGCTTTTTCAGACCAATGGGTGCGTACCTTTCATCTTGTGGAAACTACCCCTGCCAATCACAAAGGGCCTACCTTTTAATTGCATCGCAACATCGCCCCTTTTTCTCCTTCCAAGTTTATTTCACCCAATCTGACATTTTGTGCCCACTCCTAAGCTTAAAAGTTACATGCATACATCACAACCGTACCACGGGCCTTTCACATGATCAACTGCGTCACTTATCTTTTTGTATCCATCTGGAAATTCCCCATCACAGTTTTGTAAAGAATTTCTCCGTTACAAGCAACGCTGGGCCGCTACCTGCTCCCCTCTCTGCATCACCCGGCGCATTCACTGTCTCCCTCGCTGTGGGTCACCAACTGTTCTTAGAATCCTTCCATCGTATGTGGGCCATGTCAGCGCAACTCGCATCTACCCTCTAATTAAAACGTTTCTTGCAGCAGCTTTTTTCACCTTTTGCTGATTGACATGCAGGATTTGGGTCCAGTGTGTTAATACTGTCGAATCGAGTGTCATCCCTTTTGACATTACGTACTATGCAATTTGATAGGCAAATCTGCTCACTATCGCCGAAGTGTGTCAGGTGAAATGTCCTTCAACTTGTTATGCCATATGAAATCTCATGTAAGGCGTGAAATTTACATTCATTTAAGCTGCTATCTTACAAGTGTTCAAAGAAATTCACACTCTACCCTTCCTTCCTGTTTATAACGAATCCTACTTCCTTTGCACAATTTTCTGCTACTGTTGATATTAAAACTTCCTGGCAGATAAAACTGAGTGCTGAACCAAGACTAGAACTCGGGACCTTTAAAATTCTGACGGAATTAAAGCTGTCAGGAGGTGTCGTGAGTCATCCTTGGGTAGCTCAGATGATAGAGCACTTCCCTGCAAAAGGCAAAGGTCGCAAGTTCGAGTCTGGGTCCATCACTCATTTTTAAACTGCCAAGAAGTTTCATATCAGCGCACACTCTGCTGCAGAGTGAAGATTTCATACTATTGATATTACTTTATCTTCATCTACCAGAACTCTTGATCACCTTTTCATTTTACTTCAGTGACTCCCTCTGTATCTAAAATGAGTTTTTGTATTTTTTATTTCAGATTTTCAAGCTTCTATACAGCATTCAGACTTCTGATATTCCATGCTGCTACTTGTAGGATGTTATCTTTTCGTTGGTTGTCTATTCTTTTTCTCTTGGTAATCTCCCTCTTGACAGTCCAGTTCCCGAGATACTAATGGGGGACTAATATCTTTCAATGGAGAGATCATTATGAAAATTTTTCAGTTACATGCCACATACCTCGTTGATACACATTTTTTTCCCTTTAATGCACTAATTTCCATTGCCTCCAGTATTCGCATGCTGTTATTAGTACTGATTCTTCCTTCTTTTAGTCGCAGTGTTCTGGCTGGCCGGTGTGGTCGTGCGATTCTAGGCGCTTCAGTCTGGAACCGAGTGATCGCTACGGTCGCAGGTTCGAATCCTGCCTCGGGCATGGATGTGTGTGATGTCCTTAGGTTAGTTAGGTTTAATTAGTTCTAAGTTCTAGGCGACTGATGACCTTAGAAGTTAAGTCGCATAGTGCTCAGAGCCATTTGAACCATTTGAGCCAAGCAGTGTTCTATTCCAAGGGCAATAATGTGGGCTAAACCTCTATCTGCACCCTCGACATCTTCCACGATATACATGCTTTTATTAACATTAACTGAAATGCTTTAGACTCATCTAGACTGTAGTTTTTGAATTTTATTACTCAGTGTCAAAAAAAATACGAGTGTTCCATTTTGAGGTACCAACTTCTTTGTTTGAAAATTTTGTACACCTAAAAATTTTCATCAATTTCACTAATGTGAGGAAATCATTTGCCAGTATAGTAGTCAACAATAAGACCTGTACTTTTATTGTATTCATTGTTAAAAATAATGATTCACAGAAATGTATGAAGATGAGCAACAATTAATGTTGTGTATGGAGATTTTTACTAGAGTTAAAATTTGTTTATATCAGACATATACCAGCCATTCCCAACTGATATAACGAAGTTTAGTACAAGGTCCTGCCAAAGATTTGTAATCTGAAGCGCTAATTGAACTGTCCTTACATGAACAAATTTTGGAATACATGCAGTTGCTTAAGTTACATTTATATGGATCTCTGGTATTGAACCGTTCAGATCGATTTTTATCTTGGTCTTGGTGTGAACGAAGATTTATAACAATTTATAATAAGTGCATTACCTGAATAACCGATAAGAATAGGTCACCAAGAGGAACGGCGCCCTAAAATGATGGCTAGCCCAAGTAGTTTCCCCGTCAAGTTCAGTCACTACAGAAACAAATAAATTTATAACTAGTAGCCGAACCTACCTCAGTGCCTTTTGCTGACGTCGATTCTTTTTTCGTGTCATAGAGGGGCAGGTACTTGTAAAATGGTCGCTGTGCACCCTTGTTTCCGTGGGTTTTGGGTTGTGGATCCCTGATGATGTAATAATGTGATCATCAAAACTTCTTAAGCAAACTATGAGGCAACTGTTGATTCGTAACTGAAATTTTTTGTCTGTAATGCCAGAGGTTCGTGTATATGCGAGGGTCAAGAGTTTTTTCCCTCACATTTTTAGCCAAATTACAGCTGTAAATATGAAGTGAACGCATCCTTTCCCAGCAGTGCACCTTAAACGTATGTTGTACAGACCTGACATTACCTACTAGTAGCTCTGTGGCACGGAGCTGCTGTCAGTTGTTGAAAATGGCGGTTGTGATTCACACATCTACAGTGAAGGAGCAACAGAGTGTGATTTGTTTCTTATGGAGCAAGAGATGAACGCCCATCTAAATCTACAGGGAAATGCAGCCCACGTATGGGGAAATGAATCTCATTTGGGGAAGCAAGAGGAGGTGGCTTTGTGAGTCCGCAAGAGGCCGTTAAAACTTGAATGACAATGAGCCTTTGGGAAGGCTGCGTTCATTGCTGACAGACAACATTTCCCGCATGGATGCAAATGTGAAAGCGGATTGCTGTGTGCTCCTCAAGGAAATTTCCCGGCCGCTTCGATTTCGTATGGGACTGTTTAGAACATCGTTCGCAAGTCCATAGGGTACCGAAATGTCTCATGCTGGTGGGCGCCTAAGCAGTTTGATGACATGGTGAAAGGGATAGTTTCTTAGACCGCATTGTTACCAGTGGTGAAAAGTGGATACTCCATTTCACTCGAAGGAGCGAGTTTGGTGTGCATATACCAGGTTTCGCCTATGACAAAAAAGACTTTTCATTGCTCTGCTGACGTCTATTCTTTTTTCGTGTCATAGAGGGGCAGGTACTTGTAAAATGGTCGCTGTGCACCATTGTTAGCTGTGTCATGTTAGCGGTCTTCTATTGCCCTTGACCTCTCCTACAGGATTCCATGTCTCTACGTGAAACTATCGATTCCGATAGTTAGTGTTCCACATTGCCACGTCTGCACGACGCAATCAGGAAAAATCACCTAGGGATTCTCGATATGGACAACGTGGCTATCCCCCATGATAATACAGGGTGTTTCAAAAATGACCGGTATATTTGAAACGGCAATAAAAACTAAACGAGCAGCGATAGAAATACACCGTTTGTTGCAATATGCTTGGGACAACAGTACATTTTCAGGCAGACAAACTTTCGAAATTACAGTAGTTACAATTTTCAATAACAGATGGCGCTGCAAGTGATGTGAAAGATATAGAAGACAACGCAGTCTATGGGTGCGCCATTCTGTACGTCGTCTTTATGCTGTAAGCGTGTGCTGTTCACAACGTGCAAGTGTGCTGTAGACAACATGGTTTATTCCTTAGAACAGAGGATTTTTCTGGTGTTGAAATTCCACCGCCTAGAACACAGTGTTGTTGCAACAAGACGAAGTTTTCAACGGAGGTTTAATGTAACCAAAGGACCGAAAAGCGATACAATAAAGGATCTGTTTGAAAAATTTCAACGGACTGAGAACGTGACGGATGAACGTGCTGGAAAGGTAGGGCGACCGCGTACGGCAACCACAGAGGGCAACGCGCAGCTAGTGCAGCAGGTGATCCAACAGCGGCCTCGGGTTTCCATTCGCCATCTTGCAGCTGCGGTCCAAATGACGCCAACGTCCACGTATCGTCTCATGCACCAGAGTTTACACCTCTATCCATACAAAATTCAAACGCGGCAACCCCTCAGCGCCGCTACCATTGCTGCACGAGAGACATTCGCTAACGATATAGTGCACAGGATTGATGACGGCGATATGCATGTGGGCAGCATTTGGTTTACTGACGAAGCTTATTTTTACCTGGACGGCTTCGTCAACAAACAGAACTGGCGCATATGGGGAACCGAAAAGCCCCATGTTGCAGTCCCATCGTCCCTGCATCCTCAAAAAGTACTGGTCTGGGCCGCCATTTCTTCCAAAGGAATCATTGGCCCATTTTTCAGATTCGAAACGATTACTGCATCACGCTATCTGGACATTCTTCGTGACTTTTGTGGCGGTACAAACTGCCTTAGACGACACTGCGAACACCTCGTGGTTTATGCAAGATGGTGCCCGGCCACATCGCACGGCCGACGTCTTTGATTTCCTGAATGAATATTTCGATGATCGTGTGATTGCTTTGGGCTATCCGAAACATACAGGAGGCGGCGTGGATTGGCCTCCCTATTCGCCAGACATGAACCCCTGTGACTTCTTTCTGTGGGGACGCTTGAAAGACCAGGTGTACCGCCAGAATCCAGAAACAATTGAACAGCTGAAGCAGTACATCTCATCTGCATGTGAAGCCATTCCGCCAGACACGTTGTCAAAGGTTTCGGGTAATTTCATTCAGAGACTACGCCATATTATTGCTACGCATGGTGGATATGTGGAAAATATCGTACTGTAGAGTTTCCCAGACTGCAGCGCCATCTGTTGTTGAAAATTGTAACTACTGTAATTTCGAAAGTTTGTCTGCCTGAAAATGTACTGTTGTCCCAAGCATATTGCAACAAACGGTGTATTTCTATCGCTGCTCGTTTAGTTTTTATTGCCGTTTCAAATATACCGGTCATTTTTGAAACACCCTGTACAAGGTCGTATGTGACAACAGAACCGCCGACAAGGTCTGGACAGTTTACTCGTTCTGAGTGTGAAAGTGCGATCTATATTTACATTCTTAAGAGAAGAAAGGCAATCTTTGCCAAGATTGAAAACATCGGTCATCCACAATACGGTGTTTGACTACGATCTCGGCTAAGAAGTTTTTCTTCTCTAAAGAAGGTCCGGTTATTTCACTGCGAGAGTCTGGATCACCTCAGACACAGTTCGGACCCTGACCCTACTTTTCCAGTGTACTAATGAAGCGCAATTAAGATGCAACAGATGAAGCCAAGACAGCAGTCCGACGGTGGTCCACAGTTAGCTGGACAAATTCTACCATAATGGTTCAAATGGCTCTGAGCACTATGGGACTTAACATCTGAGGTCATCAGTCCCCTACACTTAGAACTACTTAAACCTAACTAACCTAGGGACATCACACACATCCATACCGGAGGCAGGATTCGAACCTGCGACCGTAGCAGCAGCGCGGTTCTGGTCTGAAGTGCCTAGAACTGCTCGTCCACAGCGGCCGGCTACCACAAGGGCATCTCAGATTTAGTGCTTAGATGGGACAAACGTCTGAATCTGTGTGAAGACCATATGGAAAGCTTGTGTAAGGTACGTAGAATAATCTTGTAATTACCTGTATGTACGTAATTTCGGCTAATAAAAATAGGAGCAAGGAGTTGTTGATCTGCCTTCCCCCTATGATGGGGAGCGCCATGTCGCTCGTAACAGACTGACAGATGTGACCTGAACACCAAGGTGTAAAGTTGAAATAGCCTCGGCTATCACCAGTATAGTCAGGGTGGAGGTCAGCTATGCACCAGGCAACAATACGGTTGGTGCAGTTAAAGAGGTAACATCGTGGTGAGTACTAGAATTCCTTAAGCACTGCGACATCCTTGCGCTTATTACACACTACCACGTAGAACTGAGGAAATACATGCGTCAGCTGCTTTCTGATAGCATTTGCGTGTCACTTGGCGTTATGAATGACGCGCTTACCTACTTTCGTACTTACTTTCGCGCTTACCTACTTACGACTATCTTATCTGCTTAGAAGTCGCAACGGAATACTAGCCATAGTTCCAAAGGAAGTGCTGTCTGTTAGTTAATACCGCACTAGCGTCCCCTGTATCCAGCGGTTGCATGCAGTCTTTCTTATGCTCCATTCTGCTGTATTCTACGTGGCTGTAGAGTTTTGGTCTCTGAGCGTAGAACCTGAGCGTTGCTGCTGATTAATGTCCTCTGCATCGTCAAGTCAGACAAAAAGTTTGCAGCGACGATTCCGTCATTAGGCGTTATTTTTCTTTTTTTTTATTTCTGGCTGTGAACCATATGTCACTGACCATAACACGCTTCTGTTTTGTACATGGTATTAACTCTGTGATTGTACGTAATACGACACTGAAAATGATGGAAAAATGCCTGTGCCCAGGTTTGGTATGAACGATCACTACCATTATCAACATCAGCAATGAAAAGAATATTTCAAGCAGTAATTATGGCTGTGAATCTATTGCTCTTTTAATAGGTCTACATACAATTATACGATTTGTAGAAAATTATTTTCTGCGAAATATAAACAGATAAATTGAATGGCAAGTTCTTAAAGAACAGCACTTCTCTAGCAGGTCGAATAGTGACCCAGGGCACTAACTTACATATTCATCAGACATGAAGCACAGGCAATGAAGTATGGTTATCATTTCACGAGCAATTAATGATAGACACATGAACTCGTCCAACAGCATGGTTGCTACGGTCTTTACGCCACATATCAGCCCACGTTTCTGCGCAGTGCTATAGAATCGTGCACACCGACCAGCGCAGGACCGCGAAACGGCAACAAGAAGGCGCTGACTCGCGCGCCAATGGAAGGAGCAGGCAGCGAAACGCCTCCAGGAAGAAAGCGTTCAGCGCCCCCTGTCGACGCTCATTTAACCAGCCGCCCATCGCTGGTCACAGTTTTCTAGAGTATTAGTACTGAGGAATAGGAAGACAACAGCCTGCGCTCTGCGTTTAGTAATAGTGCATTAATGTAACTGCGCGGAGGAGGCACAGGAAGCAAATCAAACCACTTCATAACGAGAAGCGTTCTAATTTGGATGTGTTACATAAAGATCATTTCGGATTCCTGACACCTGCCATCACAACTTCTCTCCTTGTTTCTGGCGGTGCTGATTCCCACAGTAGCTCACACAACGCTTTCATCATACAGTATATGAGGGCTCATGCTGCTTTAAGTCAGGGAGCAGGCAAGAACGACAGTTCACCCCAACCCATCAATAACACAGTTTGTGAGAACGATGTCATATTCCACTCGAGTGGATGTTGTTGCAGCAGAAGCCGAGTAGCACCGTGGTGTAATGATTATCATACTCAACTGTTGCATGAAGAGTCGTGAGTTCAAAACTCAACTGACCTGTACATTTTTAATTTCTATATTCGGTTCGAGTATATTCTAGAAGTACCCACAAACGTCAAGAATGATTGTACTGGAATGTTCTGTAGCTGTATATACAGGGTGGTCCACTGATCGTGTCCGGGCTAAATATCTCACGAAATAAGCGTCAAACGAAAAAACTACAAAGAACGAAACTTGTCTAGCTTGAAGGGGGAAACCAGATGACGCTATGGTTGGCCCGCTAGATGGCGCTGCCATAGGTCAAACGGATATCAACTGCGTTTTTTTAAAAATAGGAACCCCCATTTTTATTACATATTCGTGTAGTACGTAAAGAAATATGAATGTTTTAGTTGGGCCACTTTTTTCGCTTTGTGATAGATAGCGCTGTAATAGTCACAAACATATGGCTTTCAATTTTAGACGAATAGTTGGTAACAGGTAGGTTTTTTTAAATTTAAATACAGACCGTAGGTACGTTCGAACATTTTATTTCGGTTGTTCCAATGTGATACATGTACCTTTGTGAACTTACCATTTCTGGTAAAGCATGTTGTTACAGCGTGATTACCTGTAAATACCGCATTAACGCAATAAATGCTCAAAATGATGTCCGTCAACCTCAATGCATTTGGCAATACGTGTAACGACATTCCTCTCAACAGCGAGTAGTTCGCCTTCCGTAATGTTCGCACATGCATTGACAACGCGCTGACGCATGTTGTCAGGCGTTGTCGGTGCATCACGATAGCAAATATCTTTCAACTTTCCCCACAGAAAGAAATCCGGGGGCGTCAGATGCGGTGAACGTGCGAGCCATGGTATGGTGCTTCGACGACCGATCCACCTGTCATGAAATATGCTATTCAAACCGCTTCAACCGCACGCGAGCTATGTGCCGGACATCCATCACGTTCCAAGTACATCGCCATTCTGTCATGCAGCAAAACATCTTGTAGTAACATCGGTAGAACATTACCTATGAAATATGCATACATTGGACCATTTAAATTGCCATCGATAAAATGGGGGCCAATTATCCTTCCTCCCACTATGCCACACCATGCATTAACCCGCCAAGGTCGCTGATGTTCCACTTGTCGCAGCCATCGTGTATTTTCCGTTGCCAAGTAGTGCACATTATGACGGTTTACGTTACCGCTGTTAGTGTATGACGCTTCGTCGCTAAATAGAACGCTTGCGAAAAATCTGTCATCGTCCCGTAAATTCTCTTGTGCCCAGTGGCAGAACTGTAGACGACGTTCAAAGTCGTCACCATGCAATTCTTGGTGCATAGAAATATGGTACGGGTGCAATCGATGTTGATGTAGCATTCTCAACACCGACGTTTTTGAGATTCCCGATTCTCGCGCAATTTGTGTGCTACTGACGTGCGGATTAGCCGCGACAGCAGCTAAAACACCTACTTGGGCATCATCATTTGTTGCAGGTCGTGGTTGACGTTTCGCATGTGGCTGAACACTTCCTGTGTCCTTAAATAACGTAACTATTCCGTGAACGGTCCGGACACTTGGATGATGTCGTCCAGGATACCGAGCAGCATACATAACACACGCCCATTGGGCATTTTGACCACAATAGCCATACATCAACACAATATTGACCTTTTCCGCAATTGATAAACGGTCCATTTTAACACGGATAATGTATCACGAAGCAAATACCGTCCGCACTGGCGGAATGTTACGTGGTATCACGTACTTATACGTTTGTGACTATTACAGCGCCATGTATCACAAAGCGAAAAAAGTGGTGCAACTAAAACATTCATATTTCTTTACGTACTACACGAATATGTAATAAAAATGGGGGTTCCCATTTAAAAAAACGCGGTTGATATCCGTTTGACCTATGGCAGCGCCATCTAGCGGGCCAAACATAGCGCCATCTGGTTTCCCCCTTCAAGCTAGACAAGTTTCGTTCTTTGTAGTTTTTTCGTTTGACGCTTATTTCGTGAGATATTTAGCCCAGTCACTATCAATGGACCACCCTGTATACTGTATGTGTTCTGGCCTGAGGCAGTTCGCTCCGCACTCTTATATTTAAAGTGCTGAATAAACCTTCGTTAAGTGAAGTTAGTGTTCGTCATTCATCTAATTACACCTTCTTCTATGTGTCAAAATAGAGGGCGCCAAAAGGCGTGTCTGTAGCAATCTATAATATATTTAATGTTTAAATGTTTTTACATAGTTGTAACAATACTTAAGACCTTATCCACTCTGACAGCTTTCAAATTATAATTTGAGTCGTTCTAAATTCACGTGCATAGATTAATTAGACATTTCATATAGTGTTGTAAATGATTTGCAAAATAGAGCGACCAGTCACAAGGACAATCTCAGTAGGAACGCGAGAAACCGCTGGTAACATGTTGTTACTAGGAGTGATTATTTGACATTATCAGCTAACATACAGTCCTCTCTCGGGAAACGTTTGTAAAATCCAGTCGAAGTCTAGCTCTCTGACTGACAACACGTTTAGAAATTGCACAAAAAATAAGGAAACACCAAAAAAATTACACCTTGCCATGCGTAATACGGTGCAGAAAACAGCTTCCAGGCGTCATGGAGTGGGGAAATACAGGACCTGTATGTACCTCAAGGGAATCTTATTCCGTAATTCCTCCTAAATAGTGGCAAGTTCTGATAACGAAGAAGAGGGTGGATAGCGATCACGACAATTCTCTCCAATGTTTTTTTATTCCAGTCTATGATCACAATATAAATTCCTTCGACGATGTTTCAGTCAGTAATCACCATCTTTAGATCTACAATATAAAAAATATACACCTACTGGGAAGTCTATCTTTCAAAAAAATATAGGATTTAATATCACGATATACTCTCATACAGACTGGGAAATTTAGAGATAAAATAAGGGAAAGCGTACCTGTTCTACACCTTATCCTAATGTAATAAAGCCGTAATGGAATTGCCAAAATATATAAATACACTCAACACACACAGCAAAGCATCGTCACGTAGAACTAAAATATGGTGTAAAATAGGCCACATCGTCCACACAGTCATTTTCCAACTGGCGTTACTGTACAAAACATACTGAACCGCTATAACTACCAGAAATATTTTTCCCTATATACTTCATAGATGTCACTACTCTGGGACTAGATGTAGTCTTCATTTACGTAAGAACCATAATATGTTGAAAAGACATTAGGTAAAATACATGTAGCAGACTTTTAAAGTTTGGTAACTATTATAGAAACCAATTCTGGAAGTAAAAGACGAATACAGTTAACTATATAAAATTAATTAAAGGAAATATTTAAAGATAATAGGTCTTTCACTTTTATGGTGAATTTACGGTCAAAAATAAAATATAAGTAATACATTGCTTATAGCAATATAATTACAATCCCAAAGGCAGCAGGTGTTGACAGATGTGAAAATTACCGAACTATCAGTTTAATAAGTCACAGAGGCAAAATACTAACGCGAATTCTTTACAGACGAATGGAAAAACTGGTAGAAGCCGACCTCGGGGAAGATCAGTTTGGATTCCGTAGAAATGTTGGAACACGTGAGGCAATACTGACTTACGTCTTATCTTAGAAAAAAGATTAAGGAAAGGCAAACCTACATATCCAGCATTTGTAGACTTAGAGAAAGCTTTTGACAATGTTGACTGGAATACTCTCTTTCAAATTCTAAAGGTGGCAGGGGTAAAATACAGGGAGCGAAAGGCTATTTACAATTTTTACAAAAACCTGATGGCAGTTATTAGAGTCGAGGGACATGAAAGGGAAACAGTGGTTGGGAATGGAGTGAGACAGGGTTGTAGCCTCTCCCCGATGTTATTCAATCTGTATATTGAGCAAGCAGTAAAGGAAACATATTAAAAATTTGGAGTAGGTATTAAAATCCACGGAGAAGAAATAAAAACTTTGAGGTTCGCCGATGACATTGTAATTCTGTCAGAGACAGCAAAGGACTTGGAAGAGCAGTTGAACGGAGTGGACAGTGTCTTGAAAGGAGGATATAAGATGAACATCAACAAAAGCAAAACGAGGATAATGGAATATAGTCGAATTAAGTCGGGTGATGATGAGGGAATTAGATTAGGAAATGAGACACTTAAAGTAGTATAGGAGTTTTGCTATTTGGGGAGCAAAATAACTGATGATGGTCGAAGTAGAGAGGATATAAAATGTAGACTGGCAGTGGCAAGGAAAGCGTTTCTGAAGAAGAGAAATTTGTTAACATCGAGTAAGATTTAAGTGTCAGGAAGTCGTTTCTAAAAGTATTTGTATGCAGTGTAGCCATGTACGGAAGTGAAACATGGACGATAAATAGTTTGGACAAGAAGAGAATAGAAGCTTTCGAAATGTGGTGCTACAGAAGAATGCTGAAGATTAGATGGGTAGATCACATAACTAATGAGGACGTACTGAATAGAATTGTAGAGAAGAGGAGTTTGTGGCACAACTTGACAAGAAGAAGGGACCGGTTGGTAGGACATGTTCTGAGGCATCAAGGGATCATAAATTTAGCATTGGAGGACAGCGTGGAGGGTAAAAATAGTAGAGGGAGACCTAGAGATGAATACATTAAGCAGATTCAGAAGGATGTGGGTTGCAGTAAGTACTGGGAGATGAAGAAGCTTGCCCAGGATAGAGTAGCATGGAGAACTGCATCAAACCAGTCTCAGGACTGAAGACCACAACAACAACATAGCATCCTATAAATTACCTATGATACATAAAATGTCTACATGACAAAAAAACTGAAGAAAAAAAGAGATCAATGGCCACCGCCCTCTATTGGCTCGGCCGCCAGGATGTTACGTAGGCGCCCGCATCTCGTGGTCGTGCGGTAGCGTTCTCGCTTCCCACGCCCGGGTTCCCGGGTTCGATTCCCGGCGGGGTCGGGGATTTTCTCTGCCTCGTGATGGCTGGGTGTTGTGTGCTGTCCTTAGGTTAGTTAGGTTTAACTAGTTCTAAGTTCTAGGGGACTTATGACCACAGCAGTTGAGTCCCATAGTGCTCAGAGCCATTTGAACCATTTTTTTTTGTTACGTAGGCGCGCAGCGATTGTAAGAACTTAACCACATACATCGTGATATGTCTCTCACAGAAACTGTTTATAGAAGACACTAACAGTCAATAAATAAAATTATATACTCTGGCCATATAATCCATGAATATGTGGGATATAGATGATTAGTTACAGGATTAAAGTGACTGATGTATCGAAGTAAGGCAATTGCATACTGCTCTTGACATAAATCAGCAACAAGGCTAGCTATTGTCGCAGAAGAAGCTCAGTAACACAGTCACCGTGTTGAGGTGGTTATGATGCTAGACTGTTGCATGGAGGGTCGTGAGTTCAAAACTCACCTGAACTCTAAAGTTTCAATTTCTATACTCGGTTCGAGTACATTCCAGAAGTATCCACAATTGTCAAGGATCATTGTACTGGAATTTTCTGTAACTGTATATATACCGTATGTGTTCTGACCGGACGCAGTTCGCTCCGCGCTCTGGTATGTGCAAGTGCTGAATAAACTTTCGTTAAGTGAAGTTAGTGTTCACCATTCATCTAATTATACCTTCTTCTACGTTACAATATAAATAAGCAAGGCATTAAGTGCTTATTGTAGTACGTTATCGAACAAAGCAAAATAGGCGTTGGACAGAAAATCGCTTTGTCCATTGAGCACCTAGGTGGGCTCGTGCTTATTGGGCTTGTAAATCTCAAACTTATCTGCCCCTTGTAGAATACGCATACAACTCTCAATATTCCCTAGAGTGAAGCCAGCTTCTGTTAAATGCGTTCCCAATGCAGTTTTGTTATGTGCCTGCAAATGCTCCATGAATCTTATTTTAAAGGAATGGCTGGTCTGACCAATATAAAATTTGTTCTGCTACAAACGATCTTGTAAACGCCAGAAGCATCTACATCTACATCTACATCTATACTCCGCGAGCCACCTTACGGTGTGTGGCGGAGGGTACTTATTGTACCACTATCTGATCCCCCCTTCCCTGTTCCATTCACGAATTGTGCGTGGGAAGAACGACTGCTTGTAAGTCTCCGTATTTGCTCTAATTTCTCGGATCTTTTCGTTGTGATCATTACGCTAGATATATGTGGGCGGTAGTAATATGTTGCCCATCTCTTCCCGGAATGTGCTCTCTCGTAATTTCGATAATAAACCTCTCCGTATTGCGTAACGCCTTTCTTGAAGTGTCCGCCACTGGAGCTTGTTCAGCATCTCCGTAACGCTCTCGCGCTGACTAAATGTCCCCATGACGAATCGCGCTGCTTTTCGCTGGATCATGTCTATCTCTTCTATTAATCCAACCTGGTAAGGGTCCCATACTGATGAGCAATACTCAAGAATCGGACGAACAAGCGTTTTGTAAGCTACTTCTTTCGTCGATGAGTCACATTTTCTTAGAATTCTTCCTATGAATCTCAACCTGGCGCCTGCTTTTCCCACTATTTGTTTTATGTGATCATTCCACTTCAGATCGCTCCGGATAGTAACTCCTAAGTATTTTACGGTCGTTACCGCTTCCAATGATTTACCACCTATGGCATAATCGTACTGGAATGGATTTCTGCCCCTATGTATGCGCATTATATTACATTTATCTACGTTTAGGGAAAGCTGCCAGCTGTCGCACCATGCATTAATCCTCTGCAGGTCTTCCTGGAGTACGTACGAGTCTTCTGATGTTGCTACTTTCTTGTAGACAACCGTGTCATCTGCAAATAGCCTCACGGAGCTACCGATGTTGTCAACTAAGTCATTTATGTATATTGTAAACAATAAAGGTCCTATCACGCTTCCTTGCGGTACTCCCGAAATTACCTCTACATCTGCAGATTTTGAACCGTTAAGAATGACATGTTGTGTTCTTTCTTCTAGGAAATCCTGAATCCAATCACAAACCTGGTCCGATATTCCGTAAGCTCGTATTTTTTTCACTAAACGTAAGTGCGGAACCGTATCAAATGCCTTCCTGAAGTCCAGGAATACGGCATCAATCTGCTCGCCAGTGTCTACGGCACTGTGAATTTCTTGGGCAAATAGGGCGAGCTGAGTTTCACATGATCTCTGTTTGCGGAATCCATGTTGGTTATGATGAAGGAGATTTGTATTATCTAAGAACGTCATAATACGAGAACACAAAACATGTTCCATTATTCTACAACAGATTGACGTAAGCGAAATAGGCCTATAATTATTCGCATCTGATTTATGACCCTTCTTGAAAATGGGAACGACCTGCGCTTTCTTCCAGTCGCTAGGTACTTTACGTTCTTCCAGCGATCCACGATAAATTGCTGATAGAAAGGGGGCAAGTTCTTTAGCATAATCTCTGTAGAATCTTAAGGGTATCTCGTCTGGTCCGGATGCTTTTCCGCTACTAAGTGATAGCAGTTGTTTTTCAATTCCGATATCGTTTATTTCAATATTTTCCATTTTGGCGTCCGTGCGACGGCTGAAGCCAGGGACCGTGTTACGATTTTCCGCAGTGAAACAGTTTCGGAACACTGAATTCAGTATTTCTGCCTTTCTTCGGTCGTCCTCTGTTTCGGTGCCATCGTGGTCAACGAGTGACTGAATAGGGGATTTAGATCCGCTTACCGATTTTACATATGACCAAAACTTTTTAGGGTTCTTGTTTAGATTGTTTGCCAATGTTTTATGTTCGAATTCGTTGAATGCTTCTCTCATTGCTCTCTTTACGCTCTTTTTCGCTTCGTTCAGCTTTTCCTTATCAGCTATGATTCGACTACTCTTGAACCTATGATGAAGCTTTCTTTGTTTCCGTAGTACCTTTCGTACATGATTGTTATACCACGGTGGATCTTTCCCCTCGCTTTGGACATTAGTCGGTACGAACTTATCTAAGGCGTACTGGACGATGTTTCTGAATTTTTTCCATTTTTGTTCCACATCCTCTTCCTCAGAAATGAACGTTTGATGGTGGTCACTCAGATATTCTGCGATTTGTGCCCTATCACTCTTGTTAAGCAAATATATTTTCCTTCCTTTCTTGGCATTTCTTATTATACTTGTAGTCATTGATGCAACCACTGACTTATGATCACTGATACCCTCTTCTACATTCACGGAGTCGAAAAGTTCCGGTCTATTTGTTGCTATGAGGTCTAAAACGTTAGCTTCACGAGTTGGTTCTCTAACTATCTGCTCGAAGTAATTCTCGGACAAGGCAGTCAGGATAATGTCACAAGAGTCTCTGTCCCTGGCTCCAGTTCTGATTGTGTGACTATCCCATTCTATACCTGGTAGATTGAAGTCTCCCCATATTACAATAGTATGATCACGAAACTTCTTCACGACGTTCTGCAGGTTCTCTCTGAGGCGCTCAACTACTACGGTTGATGATGCAGGTGGTCTATAGAAGCATCCGACTATCATATCTGACCCACCTTTGATACTTAGCTTAACCCAGATTATTTCACATTCGCATTCGCTAATAACTTCACTGGATATTATTGAATTCTTTACTGCTATAAATACTCCTCCACCATTGGCGTTTATCCTATCCTTGCGGTATATATTCCATTCTGTGTCTAGGATTTCGTTACTGTTCACTTCCGGTTTTAACCAACTTTCCGTTCCTAATACTATATGCGCACTATTTCCTTCAATAAGAGATACTAATTCAGGAACCTTGCCCTGGATACTCCTGCAGTTTACCAATATTACGTTAACTTTTCCTGTTTTTGGTCTCTGAGGACGGACGTTCTTTATCAACGATGATAATGTCCTCTCTGGTAAGCCGTCAGGTATTTTATCGTTTCGCCCAAGGGGGGGTCCCTCTAACCTAAAAAACCCCCGTGTGCACGCCACACGTACTCTGCTACCCTAGTAGCTGCTTCCGGTGTGTAGTGCACGCCTGACCTGTCTAGGGGGGCCCTACAGTTCTCCACCCAATAACGGAGGTCGATGAATTTGCAACCATTATAGTCGCAGAGTCGTCTGAGCCTCTGGTTTAGACCCTCCACACGGCTCCAAACCAGAGGACCGCGATCGACTCTGGGCACTATGCTGCAGATATTAAGCTCAGCTTGCACTCCGCATGCGATGCTGGTTGTCTTCACCAAATCAGCCAGCCGCCGGAAGGAACCAAGGATGGCCTCAGAACCCAAGCGGCAGGCGTCATTCGTTCCGACATGTGCTACTATCTGCAGCCGGTCACACCCAGTGCGTTCAATAGCTGCCGGAAGGGCCTCCTCCACATTACGGACGAGACCCCCCGGCAAGCACACCGAGTGCACACTGGCATTCTTCCCCGACCTACCCGCTATTTTCCTGAGGGGCTCCATAACCCGCCTAACGTTGGAGCTCCCTATAACTAATAGGCCCGCCCTCTGTGACTGTCGGGACCTTGCCGGAGAATCGGCCACTGGCCCAACAGGCGAGGCATCCTGTGGTGGCTCGGAAACGATGTCATCACAACTAGGAAGCACCCCGTACCTGTTGGAAAGGGGTAAGGCAGCTGCCACGCGGCCAGATCCCACCTTCGCCTTTCGGCCAGGCACGCGCGAGCCCACCACTGTCTGCCATTCACCCTGGAGTGATGGCTGACCGGTAACATGCTCACTGCCGGAAGACGCAGCGACATCAGGGGTTCCATGTGATTCCAAGGCCACCGAAGTAGGCATAGGTCTCACCACAGTTGCCCCAACGCCACTACGAGCCGACGCCTGCGCCTCGAGCTCGATGAGCCTAACAGACAAAGCCTCCACCTGCCCCCGAAGAGTGGCCAATTCTCCTTGCGTCCGCTCACAACAACCACAGTCCCTACACATGACTATGTTTACCCTACCCTATACGGTGACAAATTCCCAAGATAATCTTCTGATGAGCTACTCTGATAATCAAGAAACACTCACTGAAATACGAGACGCGAAAACTACGCTAGGTTTTCCCAGAAAAACTATTTAAAAGCTAAGCGCAGCAAATAAGTACAAAAACGCTTTATACAAACAGTACTCGCTGCTGCTGGTGCTCTCGCTCTGGCTGTCACAAGACAACTGCTGATTCAAGTGACTAGTGGCTAACGGCCGCGAAACAAACAAAGACGGTTTTAGGGCGCTTTCTGTTCTAAACGATCAAGAAAACACTAAGAAATCTAACACGAAAACTACGTAAAGTTTTATCAAGAAGTGTTAGTTACTATGCAGAGCAGATAAACACAAATAGAGTCCCTTCCTTAGTAGAAGGTCGTAAACAAAATGCAAAATAAACGCTTTATACAAACAGTACTCGCTGCTGCTGGTGCTCTCGCTCTGGCTGTCACAAGACAACTGCTGATTCAAGTGACTAGTGGCTAACGGCCGCGAAACAAACAAAAGACGGTTTTAGGGCGCTTTCTGTTCTAAACGATCAAGAAAACACTAAGAAATCTAACACGAAAACTACGTAAAGTTTTATCAAGAACTGTTAGTTACTATGCAGAGCAGATAAACACAAATAGAATCCCTTCCTTAGTGGAAGGTCGTAAACAAAATGCAAAATAAACGCTTTATACAAACAGTACTCGCTGCTGCTGGTGCTCTCGCTCTGGCTGTCACAAGACAACTGCTGATTCAAGCATCAAATTTATCAGAATTATTACTCAAATTATGTTTTGCACAGAGTTTCAGGGTGTTGTTAACTTGAAATCACAGCTAACCTTAGATTTCCTGAAACAATTTTCTGTTTGCTGGGGCATTTTTCCGTAAAATTTCATTTGAATAGTTATCAGTTTTTCTTTATTACTTCTTTTTTTCTGGGTGATTGTGGGTCTGACTACTATTTACTTTCTGTTTTTTATCCTATTGTAAGGGCGCATAACATCATTTGCAGAAAATCCGTTGCCTACTGCAATTTGTTTTAAGATATTAAGTTCCTGGCGTGTTTCACTGTCGGACAATGATAATCCAAAGAGTCGGTGGATCACAGAGGTGAAAAAGGTCCTTTTATATCGAGACGGATGGCATGAACTGGCATCGATAACAGTATCTGTACATGTAGGCTTTCTGAAAATCGAAAATTTATGTCAGTTATCACCCTTCTTAATAGTAAGGTCTAAATAGTTAATGGAGCCCACTTCTTCTACTTCTGCAGTAAAAGCTATTTTTGGTGCATGCTGAGTATAGCTTGAGCAAATGCGGTAACCTAATCCTCGTCACCCTCTAACAGTAGCAAGATTTCATCAACATAACGTTTATAATATATAGTCTGGTCTTTTAGTTGTGGAAACATAGCAAAGAACTTACATTCTAAGTAATTCATAAAAACGTCTGCTAACGTACCAACCAAACTGTTACCCATCCCAAGACCATCTTTTTGTTGATATATTTTGCCATTGAAGCTAAAAAATTTATAAGTTAACGCAAATTTTAAAAGTTCTTTTATTTCTATGTATTCTGCAGTACTATCTTGTCATTAGTTAGCGGATTACGTTGAATTTATATATTTGTTTAAATAATTTTATATGGTTAACTGTGTTCGTCTTTTATTTTATCACAGTTGGTTTCCATAATAGTTATCAAAATTTAAAAGTGTGATACATTTATTTTATCTAATGTATTTTCATCATATACACATCAAAAAAAAGTTTTGCCTCACCTCGGGTCCGAGAGTTCCGGAACCTGTACAGAAAATTGGAACAGAGATCGGCATAAACATCACTTCCGCCCTTCTTATTGCTCATGAAAACGACACATTGCATGTCGTACCACCATACAGCGAGACCTTCAGAGGTGGCGGTCCAGACTGCTGTACACACCGGTACCTCTGCTACCCAGTAGCACGTCCTCTTGCATTGATGCGCGCCTGTATTCGTCATGGCACACTATCCACAAGTTCATTAAGGCATTGTTGGTCCAGATTGTCCCACTCCATAACGGCGATTGGGCGTAGATCCCTCAGAGTGGTTGGTGGTTCACGTCGTCCATAAACAGCCCGTTTCAGTCTATACCAGGCCACTGTAGTCGAGCGATGTCGTTATCCTGAAGGAAGTCATGACAAGATGAGCATGATGGGGGTGCCAATTAACCTCCATGAAGACGAATTCCTCGATATTAGCAGCACTATCGGTCGAAGGAAGGCATCCACATAACGTACACCCGTTACGGCGCTTTCCATGACCAACAGCGGCGTACGTCGGCCCCACATAATGCCACCCCAAAACATCATGGAACCTCCACCTTACTGCACTCGCAGGACAGGGTGTCTAAGGCGTTCAGCCTGACTAAGTTGCCTCCAGACACGTCTCCTACGAGTGTCTGGCTGAAGGCATATGCGACACTCATCGGTGAAGAGAACGTGATGCCAAACCTAAGCGATGCATTCGGCGTGTTGGTCGGCCCGTCTATGCCACGCTGCATGCTGTCGTGGTTGCAAAGATGGACTTTGCCCTGGTCGTCGGGAGTGAAGCTGCGCATCATGCAGCCTATTGCGCACAGTTTCAATAGTAACGCGGCGTCCTGTGGCTATACGAAAAGCGTTATTCAACATGGTGGCGTTGCTGTCAGGGCTCCTCCGAGCCATAATCCGTAGTTAGCGGTCATCCACAGCAGTAGTAGCCCTTGGGATGCCTGAGAGAGGCATGTCATCGACAGTTCCTGTCTCTCTGTATTTCCTCCATGTCCGAACAACATCGCTTTGGGTCACTTCGAGACGCCTGGACACGTCCGTTGTTGCGAGCCCTTCCTGGCAGAAAGTAACAATGCGGACGCAATTGAACCGCGGTATTGATCGTCTAGGCATGGTTGAACTACAGGCAACACGAGCCGTGTATCTCCTTCCTGGAATGACTATATCCGATCGGCTGTCGGACCCCTCCGTCTAATAGGCGGTGCTCATGCATGGTTGCTTACACCTTTAGGCGGGTTTAGTGACATCTCCGAACACTCAAACGGACTGTGTCTCTGATACAATATCCACAGTCAACGTCTATCTTCAAGAGCTCTGGGAACCGTGGTGACGCAAAACTTTTTTTGATGTGTGTATTATGGTTCTCACGTAAATGAAGAATACATCTAATCCCACAGCAGTGACATCTATGAAGCATATAGGCAAACATATTTCTGGTCGCTACTGCGGTTCAGTATGTTTTGTACAATAACGCCAGTTGCAAAATGACTGTGTGGTCGGTTAATGTTGCCTATTTCATACTTTAGTTCTACGTGACGATGCTTTGCTGAGTGTATTTATATGTTTTGACCATGCCATTACGGCTGTACTACATTAGGACAAGGTGTAGAACAGGTACGCTTTACCTTATTTTATCTGTACATTTCCCACTCTGTATGAGAGTATATCATCCAGCCGTACGTGGGGTCTGGACCCCTCCACCATCCTCCACACCTATAAATCCCTCATCCGCCCTATCCTTTGTTACGCCCATCTGGCCTGGATCTCCGCTCCCCCTACCTTTTACCAATCCCTACAAATCCTTGAACGCACTGCTCTCCGCTTCGCCTATCGCATCCGTCTCCCCTCCCCCACGCGGATCCTGTATGATCTCATCCCCTTCCCCCACCTCCTCCTTTTCCTTGAAAGGATACGGATCCTGTACACCTCCCGTAAACTTGATCCTCCTTATCCGCTTGTCTCACCCATCCTCTCCCACCCCCGCCCGCTTCCGCGCCTGTATTCCCACGTCCCATCCGGTCTCCATCTCTCCACCCTCCTTACCCTCTGCCAAGGTGGCTTCCGCCAGCTGCCCCTCCCTGATGATGTCCTCCTCCCCTCCATCTACCCCTCCTATCAACTTTGATTCTCCCCCCCACCACTTCCTGTGTCCTTTCCTTTAGGCACCCTCCCTCCCTTCTCTCTCCTTTTCCCCCCATCCCCCTTCCTCCATCCCTCTTCTCCTGGGCTTCCCCTCCCCCTTCCCCCTCTCTCCTCTGCCCATGGCATCTCTGCTCTCCCCTCTCCCTCTTCCTCCGCCCCTCCTCCTCTCTTGGCAGGTCCCCGGATTCGCACACGCTCCATGGACTTTCGCGCGCCGGAGATCATCGTCATCAGTGTCTCGTGTGTGTCGTCGTGTTTAGTGTTCAGTGTTCACCGTCGCACTCCATCGTTCACCTGTGCCATCGCCATCTTCAGTGTTTGTACGTCGTATCAACGGTTTGCAGTGTGGATTATCGTCGAGTGTGAACGGCTCTGTGTTTGTCTCTATGTGTCTACTGTTTTATTGCCCACCGTTCTGTACCTTATGTGTCTTCTCACTGTTTTTTCTCATTGTGTATTCTATGGCTGAAGAGCAGCGTAGAGTGCTGCTGACAGCCTGCCTGTTGTACAGGTTTTCAAATAACAATAAAGAAGAAAAAAGAGTATATCGTGATATGAAATGCTGTATTGTTTTGAAAGATATACTGGCCAGTAGGTGTATATTTTTTATATTGTAGATCTGAAGATGGTCATTACTGCCTGAAACCGGTCATCATCGAAGGACTTTATACTGTGATCTAAGACTGCAATAAAAAAAACATTTGACAGTACCTGAATCACTGTTAGTATTCACAACTATGTCGCGGCTGGTGACACTTCTCTCCAACGTAGACAACAAAGGCTCAATAGTATTCGGATCAGGTGACTGTGGTGGCTAATGGAAATGCGATAATTCATTCTCGTGCTCACAGAACCAGTCCTGCAGTATGCGAGCTGTGCCAACGGCTAACCTGTCGCCTTGGAGCACAGGATAACAACTGGGGAGTAAACACTGTATCGTGTGATGAATCTGATCACTCAAAATGCTCACACAGTCCTTGGCAGCAATGCGTCCTTGGTGAGCAACCATGCGGCTCACTGATAACCTACATGTGGGAGCTCAAATCACCATCGATCCCCCGCCATATTTCTTTCTTGGGACATAAACTCGCCCAGCAGTAAGGAACAGCGTCAAACAAGGCTCATCTGGCCAAATAACTTTCTTCCATTGCTCCGTAGTCCGTAACTTATGGATTTGGCATCACGTTTTTCTGTTACAGGCATTTGCATCACTGATGAGTGGTTTTAGAACTTCAGCTCACCTTGCAGTTCCCTGATTATGGAGCTCCCTTAGGCCGGTATTACACTATCAAATTTCCTTGTCAAAGATTTGACCAAAGATGTGATCAAATATTCCGTCAAATATATTTGACAAAGATCTTTGACATAGCGCTATAAGGTGGTATTACACTATCATCATATCTTTCGTCAAAGTTCAAGACGGCTGACAACAACAAATTGTTATTATCCGCAGCAGTTGCATGTACCACAATTGCACTGTGTGCACATGTGGAAGAGAAGCGGGAGAAAAAAGGAAACACACCTGTGTGAAGCTGTGGGTTTTACGACGACACGATAAAAGCATTCAACAAAACTTGTTACGTGAGCTTATAGTTGAGGACGTCAAGTCGTACATCAATTACTTAAGAATGGATGAGCATATATTTCTGTATGTGCTCAGTGAAGTGTATCCTCATATTACAAAGCACAATATTCACTTAAGAACTGCTTCATCTGCAGAAGACAGGCTCACTGTAACACTCCGATTCCTTGCTACATGAGAGGGTTAGGTTAGGTTAGGTTAGGTTGGGTTAGGTTAGGTCAGGTCAGGTCAGGTCTCCAATATTGTTAATCTACTTTCGTATTCAGGGTGCCTCACGTTGTAAAGCGCCTCATCAGCTTCATACATCTCTATTAATTTTGTAGTTGTCGGCACACACCAATTGTATTTGCTGGCAATGTTTATAAAAACACTACAGACGACAGAACGCTGTAGCGATGCTAGCGCTCCATGTGGTAACATGTCACATTGCAGTGAACAGAAGACAAGCCACTTCTTTGATCAAATCTAGAGCGAGGCCCTAGATTTGATCATATATTGGACTACATTTGTCAAATTTCCCTATTACACCATCAAATATGTTTGACAAAGGTTTTTGACAAAGATATTTGACAAATAAATTTGACAGTGTAATACCGGCCTTAGAGCCGTTTTGGTTCTGAGAGGAGTCGACAGTGCGGAATTCAGTTCTGCAGTGATTTTTACAGCTGCTGCCGTCTTATTCATCGTCACAATCCTCCCAATAACCGCCCATCACGATCACTCTGCCCACACATTCGTCCTTATTGTGACTGAGAGGATGACGTTTTTTCGCACTTTCTCTGTATGCGGCATAAATTTTCGATGCGATGCCTCTTTTCATACCAGACTCTTGGCCTACCTCGGCCTCGGAAGCAGTCACCATACGAGCACCAGCAATTTTCCCGAGTTCGAATTCATTTGCCAGCAACTTAATGCACTCACAACTACACAGAACACTCTTCTGACCTCGAGTGACACTTGCATCGTACTGAGGACACTGAACGAATGTCCTTCGTGGTCAAATACAACAGCGCAACCTTCAGGCTTCGTTAGCTTTGCATGTACGTTCAACCACGCATTTCTCGCGGTTATTCCATTTTTTGTCCAGCCCCTGTATGTCATGTGCGTCATTACTGAATTCGTGTGAATGCAATTTAATTTTTGAAGCTGTCTCGGAAAACGGTTGTGTATGGTCTCGTACTGCCATCGATATCGTGTGGAGAGACTTTCTCCAAATTATCGTGGTGATCGATGAGTCATAAGTACATTCCGGGACTGTTAACGCAAACACTAACTTTAGAGTTGCTCTCAAATAGTATTTGTCAGAAAAACTAATTTCCTAAATTTGAGTCCAGGCAGTAAATCAGGCGGCATACTAGTATATCGAAACTTTCCTTGTAGTAACTTCGGAACAACGCCACAAACCGATTCCAGATTTCCAGTCTGTTCAATTCATGTTAGGATCTGCGGCCGATGGAGAAAATATCCAATGGGGACATCGCGACAACTTTAAAAGAACAGGGGAATACTGTTAGAGCACTTACAAAGTGTCAGACGTAGGCTTTCACATGCAACTATTCACACAGAGCAACTTGCAAGCCTAGCAAGTCCAACGTAGTAATGTGTCACGGCAGTAACATTCCATATCTCGTTTTCCATAATTAGTCAGTTAGGACGGAAGCGTGACGGCTAGACAATAACAATAAACTGAACAATAAAACTGAACATTTACAAATTTACATGTGTCTATCTCATTACTGACTACAGAAAGTTTATATTAGTAGATGGTGTTTCCCAAACAGTTCGACGTAGGTAAATTTGAGGTACCACACAAGGGACAATGGAAATCCTGTCAGGAAGTTACTTATATAAAAAGTCATTCTAACGTCAGTTTGAAAAAATCTTACTTTCTTGCGCATATATTAAGATATATGACAAATATCATCTGAACATCTGCTAGAATACCAGATTTAATAAGAATTACATCCTTGGTACCGTTTCGAGTGCTGCATCAGCATCGTCCTTATACGGTGTTTATATTTAATTTAACTTGTATGGTTGAAATTTTGCAAAATTGCTGCCCAGCGTTGTGGTACGAAATTTGACGCCTCTGCTTAATGGTGGAGTGATGCCTATACAGCGAGATGAGCCGAAGCGGACAGGGATACCTGTGTTTGCAGTGTTACTTGGAGGAACCTGCATTACTCAGGTTGGCAGTAACGCCACACGTGTTACCTATCCATGGCATGAATTCTCCCTTTAGACCGTAGAAACTTCTCATTTCCCACGAAATCTGGATTCTTTACTTAAATTTGCAGGTAGTTGTTAAATGACAGACAGAAGTGTATTTTCCAGTCATTTAATAATTATCTGTTGCGGTACTAATTATCCGTTGTGGTCGGAAACTTAAATTTCCATCGAGATAAGGGACTTCACTCGTCTGGATCTGTAAATGGTTCAACATCATCTTCTAGCTTGTGAATTATTAAGCTGAATTTTACAACACTGATGACGTACTTCTACCAACTCTAACTTGTTACGCTCATTATTATTATTATTCGCTGTGCCATCAAGAAAGCACGATTTTCTTGTGTACTTGTTTCGGTTCAACTAATGTTTATGCTCTCTTGTTTCACTTCTGGAGGATGCTCGATTCAGTTCCTTAGTTTGCTGAAGGATACAAAATATATGTTTATGGCACATCGGATCAGCTTTGTGATTGTACTATAGACTACAAAAACACAGAGCTCAGAGCCTCTATGCAACTTCGGGCGGTCCTCAGGGGAGTATTATTGGACTGTAAATTTTTGGTAATTGTAAACGCCGAAGCGGCGGAAGACGTAGGAAGCTCCATCATGCTACGACGCTATGGGACGAAAGCTGCAGAATACTGCGAAGCGAAATTACCAGAGCTCTACTTTTCCTTTTTTCTTGCTTTTCCATGTTAAAAGGGAGTAACAGTCAAATGAATAATTGATGTGCGTTTTGTGGCTCCCATTTGGCGCAGGAATCAGATATTGTGCGACCATTTTTACCCGCGAAACAATCGGGTAGATTTACGACGCCTGTCTGCGATGTTATTGCCAATTGGAAGGGATGCAGTCTACGCCGCCAATACACGAAGATTGCTCTCCACTTTCACAGATGTAATTCCACAGAACAGCGTCGGATCGTATTGTCTCGTAAAGTCAAGTCGTTGGTACTTACGTCAGCAGAGGGCAAGTACATTGAGAGGGGTTCTCTCCTGCTGTTGTCCCCGTCTATTGCACTACTACTGTTCACTTTGATTATTTGCTATCATTGGTCCCTAAGAACTAATATCTTTTGTCGATCTCGCATGCAAAAGAGAAGATAACTGGAAGTAGTACAGGTGTCATTTAGTTCTGATTTGTGGATCAAATTCCCGATATGTTACTGTGACGTAAAACGTGTCAGGTGGTTTACAAGAATGATGCATTCTTGGAATGTCTCCATTTGTGCTTCCAAGCATGCGGGGTGATTACTCCCTGGGAGATAAAATTTTCGGGGGGGTAACAAAAGACTGGTTCACTTGTGGTTCATTCACGACTCGAAATTATCTCTCTGTCACCATTTCATTAGAGTTTGATCTGTATCAGATCACTAGTATTTGAAAGCCAAAACTGAAAAAAAGTGTAGTTTACCGAAATACCTCCGCTATAAATGTCCATGTTTCTCCATCTACTACTACACGATTACTGTCCTATAGGACTACAGTGCACGGCAGAATGTTCAAAGAAGCAGTTTCAGACTATTTCTGTACCTTTCGTTTCTGGAATAGCACGTGGGAAAAATAAACATCTAAATATTTCCATATTAGCTCTGATTTTTATTGTTACATTAACAGTGCCAACATAATATTCTCTCAGTATGATGAGAAAGTTGTCACTTGAAATTTCATGAAAAGTTCTCGACCTTTGAATATTTTCCATGTCCTTCATCAATCCTATCAGGTAAGGATCCCAAACTGCGCAGCAATACACCAGAAAAAGAGATGCCCTTCCTTGAATATTTTCCATGTCCTTCATCAATCCTATCAGGTAAGGATCCCAAACTGCGCAGCAATACACTAGAATAGTGCGGACAAGCATAATGTAGGCATGTATGTCCGAAAGAATATTGCATCGTATTTCTTCATAACAGAGACACTTCTACTTCGTATTTGTTTGGCAATACCAGGCCCTCGACTTTCAATAACTATGTTCTTCATGGATGGGAATATACGTAACGTACGAGTGCAGATTGTGATGCATAAACGACGACATATGGAAGCTGGAGTCCAGTCGTGATTCGTGTACCGATAGCCAAAGCCTTTAAGGCTCTCACGTAAAAGATTTTTAAAAACATTTACATGCGACTTGATATAAAAATAGTACAAATTTAGTTGTAACAAATCAGATATGCGCGCAGCTGCTTTCACCTTATACTACATAGCTCAGGCACGACAGGCCCAACCAGTTGACTGCGAGCTACCTCCACTACTGCCAACACTGTTCCTACCGCAGACCACGCTGCTCTCTGGTCTGAGATTCTATTATAGCTTGCATATCGCAGGCAGCGCGTGAGCAATCCATCGAAATTACATCTGCTCAAGTGTGCTAGCAATAAATTCCTTAGTCATGGACCTCTTACAACAGAATATTTATATATAGCGAAATTCCAGCTAGGGCCCACTTTTTAGACAATGCAAAAAACTTCGTTGCGGTTATTGGCAGACATCTTACCTCCCTAGTTGTTGTCAATCAATAGTCCATATATTGTCTATTTATGTTAGTGGTTTTGTTTTGTTTTGTCTACTAGCTGAGTACCCAGCTTTGCCCGAAAATGTATTCATTCCACTCTTCTACTAGTCCATTTCCTTCTTCCACTCTCTGTCCATCACCTCCATCGCTCTCTTAGTCCTCCACCTCCACAATCTCATTCCCTGTGCATCTGCTCCTGCCCCACTCTAGGTCCATCTCATCCCATCCATCACCCTGTCCATCTGCTCCTCCAAATCTCTCTGACAATTTGTTCTTCCCCCTCTCTCTCCATCTTCTACACCGCTTTTTCTGTCTACCCCCTCCCCCACAGTCTCTAATCATCTCCTCCTGTTCCTGTGTGTCCATCTTGTCCTACTTCACTCCCTGTCCATATGTCCCTTTCCTCTCTCCCTTCATCTGTTCCTCTTCCATTTGTCCATCAGCTCCTATCCCGTCTGTCCATCTCCTTCTCCACCCTATAACCCCATTTTCTCCTTTCACTCTCTTTGTGAACCAACTACTCCCCCCTCTCTGTCCATCTTTTTCTCCCTTCTCTCTGACCATCTGCTCCTTCCCCCTTTCTCAGTCCACCTCCTCCTCTTTCCTTTCCTTGCCGTTCATCTTCTCCTCCCACACTCTCTCCATCTATCTGCTAACTACCTGTCTCTGTCCATCTTTTCGTCTCCCAACCATCAGTCCATTCTCGTTGCTTCCCTTTCTCTGTCCATTTCCTCCTACCCTCTCCCAGCCCATCTCTTCTTCCCCTTTCTCAGTCCACCTCCTCCTCTTTCCTTTCTTTGCTAATCGCCTTCTTTCCATACTCTCCATCAATTTCCCCATCCCCTTCTCTCTGTCTCCTCCTCTCTATTTTGTCCACCTTCTCCTTTCCCCTCCCCATATGTCCGTCTCCTCTTCCCTCCCCCTGTCTCTCTACACCATGTCACCACCATCCCAGCTGCAGGCTGCTGTTTCTTACCCTGACAGCATTTCTTTCCAGATCGTAACTAATATGTGCACCAAAACTGGTTGAAATAGTGAAATAGTAGGCATTGTGGCGGTACGCCACATAGCGTGATGAAAAATAGATTGAATAAATATAAATATATTGAATAAATATAAAAACCAATACATAAACAGAAACACCACAGTATTTAGGATGACCTTTGTACCCATGGATTTGCCAGCGTACGCAGATTTCAAACAGATTTCACAAATATTTAACGTATTTTACACGTATTTTTACACAAACACTATGTGATCAGAAGTATCCGGACATCCCCAAAAACATACGTTTTTCATATTAGCTGCATTGTGCTGCCACCTATTGCCAAGTACTCCATATCAGCGACCTCAGTAGTCATTAGACTTTGTGAGAGAGCAGAATGAGGCGCTCTGCAGAACTCACGGACTTCGAACGTGGTCAGGTGATTGGGTGTCACTTGTGTCATACGTCTGCACGCGAGATTTCCACACTCCTAAACATCCCTAGGTCCATTGTTTCCGATGTGATAGTGAAGTGGAAACGTGAAGGGACACGTACAACACAAAAGCCTACATGCCGACCACGTCTGTTCACTGACAGAAACCACCGACAGTTGAAGAGGGGCGCAATATGTAATAGGCACACATCTGTCCAAATCATCACACAATAATCCCAAACTGCATCAGGATCCACTGCAGGTACTATGACAGTTAGGTAGGAGGTGAGAAAACATGGATTTCATGGTCGAGCGGCTCCTCATAAGCCACACATCACGCCAGTAAATGCCAAACGACGCCTCGCTTGGTGTAAGGAGCGTAAACGTTGGGCGACTGGACAGTGAAAAAAGGCTGTGAGGAGTGACCAACCACGGTACACAATGTGGCGATTCGATGGCAGGGTGTGGGTATGGCGAATGCCCGGTGAACGTCATCTGCCAGCGTGTGTAGTGTCAACAGTAAAATTCGGAGGCGGTGGTGTTATGATGTGGTCGTGTTTTTCATGGAGGATGCTTGCACCTCTTATCAACATGATTTCCTTCGTTGTAGCTTTGCTTTTTACAAATATATGAACAGCGGTATGACCTTTTTAAATGTCACCCTGTATTTTTTATTCGGTAATTCATTTGCTCTTCCAAAGACCTATTCAAAATGTATCACAGTTAGCCACTCACTGAAACACAACTTAATTAATGACATACCACAACACTGACTTTGAGCCTGGGATCAAAAACTCGTCCACTTGCTGGATATGTCAGAAAACAAATGAAAACCACGTAAAACATAACAAAATTTGATTTTGACTCTCCTGTACCATTGCCCAAGAGTAGAACATTCAAAGGTGCTCAAATTGTTGACCCTGGATACTTATACACTGGTGCACTCGTTGAATGAAAGAATTATTTACTGCTTCCAGTGTTGCCTGATGAAGAGAATTACAAGCAAGCACGATTCAATCTTGCATGTCCTCTGGAGTTGCTGGAATATCGCGATAGACAACGTCTTTAATGCATTCCCAAAGAAAAAATTCAGAGGATTTAAAATAGGAGACCTAGCAGGCCAAGTAACTGTTCCTCTTCGACCAATCCATCTAGCAGGATACCTTCGGTTCAGAACATGACGTGGACGCAAGGCATTATGTGCAAGACATCCATCGTGTTGATACCACATAAGCATTCTCGTTCTTAGCGGCACTTCATCCAGAAGAGAAGGAAGACTTCGTCTGAGGAATTTGGCATACTCTGTGCCGTTTTCACTACCATTGATGAAATAAGGGCCAAAAATTGTAGTACCGGGCATCCCACACCAGACGTTAACTCTCCATTGACGCTGATGTTCCACCTGTATAAGCCATCGTGGGTTGTCGGTGGACCAATAATGCATGTTCCTTGTATTTACCTGTCCTTTGTTTGAGAAGGAACATTCACCGGTAAGTAGAACATCGGAGAAGAAGTTCAGGTTGGCGAGGATTTGCTGCTGTGCCCACTGACAGAACCGTTCACGAGTCTGGAAATCATTCCCATGCAATTCTTGATGTAGGTGTAGATGGTAAGGATGGAGCCGGTGACGTGTAAGAGTACGATGTACACTGGTCTTAGGAATGCCGGTCTCGTGTTCAAACTGTCGTGTGCTCACATGTGGATTCATAGCAACGGAAGTGAGAACACTAACTTCGAAAGCTTAGTCTGTGCGAGTGCTACGAGTATTGCGTTGACTTGGGTTGGCCCTTCCCGTTTCCTGCAGCGTCGCAACAAGACGAGAAAACATCCGTCGGGATAAAGGTTCTCGTCAGGATATCGCTCTCTGTACAGTTCCGCTGCCTGCTTAGCATTTCGCCGGCCGCTGTGACGAGTGGTTCTAGGCGCTTCAGTCCGGTAGCGCGCTGCTGCTAGGATCGCAAGTTCGAATCCTGCCTCGGGCATGGTTATGTGTGATGTCCTTAGGTTATTTACGTTTACGTAGTTCAACGTTTAGGGGACTGATGACCTCAGATGCTAAGTCGCATAGTGCTCAGAGCCATTTGAACCATTTGCCCCTTGTGGCCCCAAGCCAGAACAAGGCGAACCAGCGGGAGCGATCGGCGGCGGGTGCAACAGCTGCAGGAGCGACACTTGATGCAGTTTTGTTGGTCGTTTTTAGTATACTGTAACAAACAGAATCTCAGTTATTGAGAAAAAAAATTGCGATGGACACTCCCCGTGGAGGAGTTTGTACTGCACCTCACTCTCTTACTGCCACCAGATGTTAAATATTACATGCTTACACTGATTTTCTGCCGAGAAGAAATTTTTTATGAAAGCTCAGTCATTAATTTTTAAGAAGTCAACAGAAAAGCATCATAACTCGTCATTATCAGCAATATTGCACAGGGATGTTCAATGAGGGAAATGTTGGTTTTCAAGGAAAACTGTATTAACAATCACCCTTTGATTATCCGTTGCTGCGCGTTCGACTTCTACTTCTGAACATTGCCTATTGAACGCAAAAAGTAGCACGAAACTTAAATGGTCGTAATTCATCATATTTGTCTGTTAACGGAACTTCTTGAACGTGAAAAATCATTTAGTCAAAACTATCTCTCTTGAAACAAAAAAATCCGTTTCTCACTTTTTTTCGATAGCACTCGCCCTACACAAGATATAAATGTTTTGATGCCCCTCTGCTGCCTGAACCCCTGTATTAACTTCAAGGTAAACAGACGTCTCAAATACTAGAACTTTTTCAGCTTGTGACTCCATTTTGCAACGCTTAAACAACTTTCATAACATTCTAGTATCGAAGCAAAGTACGTAACTGCAAAAAGAATACTAGAACTTAATAAAATAACACTTCATAAATAAACTGATAGCAGCCTGCCCAAGTTGTGTTACTGCATCGTGTTCATTCGCCTTATCGAAGCTGTTCCCCGCGGAAAATCAGACAAGAATAAGAAAAAAATTCTTGCTTAACAATGCGAGAGCAGAAACGTGTCTAAGACTGCTGTGTCGCGATCTCCTAATCGGACGGAGGTCGGTGATTGATGGCCACTAAAGAACGAGGAAATATTCGAACATGAACTCCTCTGACTGTGACACATCTATGAGCTCCTCCTCAGAAATCTTTGTTCAAGATTTTGCTACTGCTGTGTGATTAGAGAGTGAAACAAGTTATTTTAGAGGTTCCATCACAATAATTATTTTAGCGGACAGCTAAAATTAAGTTATAAATATGAACGAAGAAGGGAACTCTAATTTGCGACTTTTTGTATGGCATTTACCACTAGACCAGGAGCTGATAAAACACTGTAGCACTTTGAGTTGCAGACGAAATAGCCTCCAGACACTTCAGCGTCCTACGGTGTGGCCAGATAGTTCAGAGTTCCGAATCCTCTTTCACTTTGTGACGGTTGGCCGGCACTGAAGTTTTATGTCTAAGACTGTCTCCATGTCCACGAGGCCTCTTACCTGCTGTGTGAAGCCTCGTCTTCCGACAATGCAAGTATTCAGGGAACCACCCGGCTGCTCCCCGGCAGTTACTTGGCGTGCACTCACAGTGGACATGCCCGCCACGTTCTAGTCGTCAGGTCTCATCGGGTGCCCACTATAAGCCACCTTGCTCGAACCTCTCGCCCATCCTCAAGGCTTCTCACCCACCAACCAGTATTTTAGCATCACTGGCTGTAATCCAAGACCATTCAGGGCTCTTGCCCCATTGCACGTCACCGTCATCTTCAGTTGCCCAGGGCTGCTGTCTCGCTGGACATATCTCTCACCATTTAGAACTGCTGTAATGCTGAAGGCATCTGCGACCATCCAGGACTGCCGTCCTGCTGGACTTATAGGCAGTCGTAAAGGACTGCCGTCTCATTGGACGGATCTCCTACCTTCCAGCACTGCCTTATCACTGGACACATTGTATCCCCGACTGCCCTGGGCTACTGCCTTTCTGGACAGCATCTCTGAACTTCCAGGAAATCAGTCCCGCTGGACGACTTCTCAGATTGCCAATGGCTTCGGTCTCGCTCTACTCTGACCGCCATCCATCCTCGAGAGCGCTACCATCCAGTAAATAACAGGTCAGGTTTTGTCTGCAAACTATTCACCTTATTGTAGCATATCGCTCCCTCCACTTATGAACACAAAAGTGGCGATGAAGGACACTCTTGCAAATGTGAATTTCTCTTTTCCAAAGTGTTCCACTGTGCCTGTCGAGAACGTGGCAGTTTTGCGATGCTGGCAGAAGCAGCTAAGCAGCTCCTCCTCCAGGAGCAACAACTAAAGTTACAGCAGGAGAATATTAGGTACTGCTACAATAGCGGGCGACATACATCTATTTTCATGCCTCACTGGTGTTGGGTCAGACACCTGCGAAGACACTTTCTCCTCTGCCGCCCCTGATGCTGCTCACAGGTATCAACAAGTCTGTCGCAACCGCCAGTCATAGCGCTGGCACTACCACCACCTCCTCTGTTTCCGCTGATGCTGCTTCTCCCATCTCTGTCCCTCTGGTTGTTGGCTAGATCGAAGACAGTCCTTTCACAGCTAATTGTGTCGACATCAACCTAGCCTTACCACAACCTTTTCTAGTGGCCCTGACGCCTCTGCCATCAGCATGGTCTCCTTTGCCACTGGCCTGCCCTCCTCTGCTGCTGACACAGCTCCTTTCACCATCGGCTCAGACACCTCTGCAGCCAGCATGGCTCCCATCACCCCTTGCTAAGCCTCTTCTGCTGCTGGTACAGTCTCCTTTGCTAGCTGCCTAGCGTCCTCTGCTGCAGGCATAGTGCCCTTCGCCACTAGTCTTCCCACGTCTGCCACGAGTCTGACGAATTACTTTCCACCTCTGGCGGCCATAGTTTGTAAGACTTGTCTCCCATCAGCTGCAGTCAGGCTGCTAGCACCCTGTATCTCTGGCAGCTGTCGATTATCGTGATCCATCCCTCATAGAACACAGCTGCCCTAATGCCACCGTCTACCATATCAGCCCTACGCCACCTCTCTTTGGATACCATATGGCCCAGGTAGTTTTTAACTAGTCATCCGGCCATCGCCACAGCATGAGGTGGTGCATACCATACAGTTAGTGACATGCCTGTTGCAGCATGCAGTGCTGCTATTACAGGCTCCTCGTTCTATCCATGAGATCAGGTGCCCACTGAATGCACACTTTAATCCTTTCGCCAAGCAGAGATTTAGGTCACCACCCTGACACTGTTCGACAGTGCGCTTAGAGTGTGTCCACAGTGTACTGGCGTAATGGTCGAGGGTCAAACACCACTGCATACGAGTCATCAGGTCATCATCGAATGCCTCCTCGGTGCTGCATTGCTGGCTTCACCTTTGGTTCATCCTCCAGCTTGCTATGGTCCATCCTGGGCTCTCACCTCGCAGGACAGCATCCACGACCATCCAGTGCTCTTGCCTCATTGGACATCACCATCATCGTTGGTTATCCAGAGCCGCAGTCTTGCTGGATGCATTTTCGACTGTCTAGGACTGCTATCTAGCCGGACACATCTCTGACCAGCAAAATTTCAGACTGTCCAGAGTTACCACCTTGCTGGGCATCACTGATAACTATCCTGTGTTCTTCCATCGCTGGATGTAACCACCAGTCGTCGACGACTTAAACTTTCTCTGACGTCATTGCCGATCGTCCAGCGCTCCTACTACGCTGGAATAACTGTTCAGGACTACTGTCTCACTGCATACATCTCATACTGGCCAGGGCTACCGCCGCATGGACATCATATCCGGTTGTCCAGTGCTTCTGCCTCACTGGGGTTTGACTGGCTGTCATCCTCAAGGTTCCTACCACTCTCGGTTGACCACAGCCAGACAGACTAGACTTGTGTTGCCGTAATTCAAGTCATTAACATAAATAACAGATCTGTTGTTCAATGAAAATTATGCACGTCATTGCAGGGTATCACTCCCTCCTATCACTAATACAGAAAGCGCATTAGCTAGTTAACTCCAACATTAGAAATTATCAGTATCGCGTTAATTAGTAGTGTTCTTTTTCCTAGCAGGAACTTTCGCGTAGAACAGTTCCTGAACAAAATTCTTGTTTCTACATCGACATGATTACTCTGCAATTCACATTTAAGTGCTTGGGAGAGGGTTCATCGAACCACAATCATACTATCTCTCTACCATTCCACTCCCGAACAGTGCGCGGGAAAAACGAACACCTAAACATTTCTGTTTGAGCTCTGGTTTCTCTTATTTTATTATGATGATCATTTCTACCTATGTAGGTTGGGTTCAACAAAATATTTTCGCATTCGGAAGAGAAAGTTGGTGACTGAAATTTCGTAAATAGATCTCGCCGCGACGAAAAACGTCTTTGCTTTAATGACTTCCATCCCAACTCGCGTATCATATCTACCACACTCTCTCCCCTATTACGTGGCAATACAAAACGAGCTGCCCTTTTTTGGACCTTTTCGATGTCCTCCGTCAATCCCACCTGGTAAGGATCCCACACCGCGCAGCAATATTCTAACAGAGGACGAACGAGTGTAGTGTAAGCGCTCTCATTAGTGGACTTGTTGCATCTTCTAAGTGTCCTGCCAATGAAACGCAACCTTTGGCTCGCCTTCCCCACAATATTATCTATGTGGTCTTTCCAACTGAAGTTGTTCGTAATTTTAACACCCAGGTACTTAGTTGAATTGGCAGCCTTGAGAATTGTACTATTTATCGAGTAATCGAATTCCAACGGATTTCTTTTGGAACTCATGTGGATCACCTCACACTTTTCGTTATTTAGCTTCAACTGCCACCTGCCACACCATACAGCAATCTTTTCTAAATCGCTTTGCAACTGATACTGGTCTTCGGATGACCTTACTAGATGGTAAATTACAGCATCATCTGCGAACAACCTAAGAGAGCTGCTCAGATTGTCACCCAGGTCATTTATATAGATCAGGAACAGCAGAGGTCCCATGACGGTTCCCTGGGGAACACCTGATATCACATAAATTTTACTCGATGATTTGCCATCTATTACTACGAACTGCGACCTTCCTGACAGGAAATCACGAATCCAGTCGCACAACTGAGGCGATACCCCATATGCCTGCAGCTTGATTAGAAGTCGCTTGTGAGGAACGGTGTCAAAAGCTTTCCGGAAATCTATAAATATGAATCAACTTGAGATCCCCTGTCGATAGCGGCCATTACTTCGTGCGAATAAAGAGCTAGCTGCGTTGCACAAGAACCATGTTTTCTGAAACCATGCTGATTATGTATCAATAGATCGTTCCCTTCGAGGTGATTCGTAATGTTTGAATACAATATATGCTCCAAACCCTACTGCAAACCGACGTCAATGATATAGGTCTGTAGTTCGAAGGATTACTCCTACTACCCTTCTGAAACACTGGTGCGACCTGCGCAATTTTCCAATCTGTAGGTACAGATCTATCGGTGAGCGAGCGGTTGTATATGATTGCTAAGTAGGGAGCTATTGTATCAGCGTAATCTGAAAGGAACCTAATCGGTATACAACCTGGGCCTGAAGACTTGCCCGTAACGAGCGATTTGAGTTGCTTCGCAACCCCTAAGGTATCTACTTCTAAAAAACTCATGCTAGCAGCTGTACGTGTTTCAAATTCTGGAATATTCCATTCGTCTTCCCTGGTGAAGGAATTTCGGAAAACTGCGTTCAATAACTCCGCTCTAGCGGCACAGTCGTCGGTAACAGTACCATCGGCACTGCGCAGCGAAGGTATTGACTGCATCTTGCCGCTTGTGTACTTTACATACGACCGGAATTTCTTCGGATTTTCTACCAAATTTCGAGACAATGTTTCGTTGTGGAACCTATTAAAGGCATCTCGCATTGAAGTCCGTGCCAAATTTTGCGCGTCTTAAATTTTAGCCAATCTTCAGGATTTCGCTTTCTTCTGAACTTCGCATGCTTTTTCCGTTGCCTCCGCAACACGTTCGGACCTGTTTTGTGTACCATGGGGGATCAGTTCCATCTCTTACCAATTTATGAGGTATGAATCTCTCAATTGCTGTTGCTACTATATCTTTGAATCTAAGCCACATCTCGTCTACATTTGCATAGTCAGTTCGGAAGGAATGGAGATTGTCTCTTAGGAAGGCTTCTAGTGACGATTTATCCGCTTTTTTTAAATAAAATTATTTTGCGTTTGTTGCTCGTGGATTTGGAAGAAACGGTATTGAGCCTAGCTACAACGACCTTGTGATTACTAATCCCCGTATCAGTCATGATGCTCTCTATTAGCTCTGGGTTGTTTGTGGCTAAGAGTTTTCGCAACCATTTACAATTCGCGTGGGTTCCTGGACTAACTGCTCGAAATAATTTTCGGAGAAAGCATTTAGGACAATCTCGGATGATGTTTTCTGCCTACCACCGGTTTTGAACAAGTATTTTAGCCAACATATCGAGGGAAGGTTGAAATCCCCACCAGCTATAACCGTATGAGTGGGGTATTTATTTGTTACGAGACTCAAATTTTCTCTGAACTGTTCAGCAACTATATCATCGGAGTCTGGGGGTCGGTAGAAGGAGCCAATTATTAACTTAGTTCGGCTGTTAAGTATAACCTCCACCCATACCAATTCGCACAGAGTATCTACTTCGACTTCACTACAAGATAAACCACTACTGACAGACACAAACACTGTAATACAAGAGACATTTGCGAGCAGAATTGGATCCTGATTCATTCATTGTATACTCGGTGCTGTCTACGTCTTGGGATAGCTTTCAAAGAGAATTTCGTAGTACCATGTTTAACCATTATTTCTTGACCAAATATCTCACATCAAAGTCTGCATAATAAGATACTATTCCATATGTAATTATAGTTACGACATCGGCCCGCTGTCCATGAGATGGGCAGGACAGATTTATCTTTGATCTTATTCCAGTTTCCAAATATAGCCTTGGATTTACTAGCTTTGTAGTTTAGTTTAGATATTTGCTTCCTCTTTGGATCATAATGCCGTGGAACGAGTCAGATTTATGTTTGCAGAACAATTCCTCTGTGAAATGTATCGCACCACGACGACCGTTTATGTGTTTTTTTAAATTTCTATTAATTAACATAAAGATATTAGTACTTAACTATGGTCGGTATTCGGTATTTCTCTCTCTATCTTTCTCTCTCTCTCTCAGTCTCTCTGTCTCTCTCTTTAAACAAACAAACAAACACACACACACACACACACACACACACACACACACACACACACACACGCGCGCACCCTCTCTCTCTCTCTCTCTCTCTCTCACACACATACACATACACACACAAACACTGTACTGTATTATTATACGTTCTGAATTTCTTCTTGGAGGGGAAGGATTTTTTAAGCAGGTATAATAACAGCTGGTGTTTGAAGTTCAGTTTAGTATCTACTACATTACTTAGTAGACACCAAATATTCGTATTTGGGAACCCATCACTTCTTGCTGTCCCATACTAAGGCTGAATAAATGATAGTATAAGCTATTTCCTCTTTAGCTATTAGTTTGTAAACTCTTTGAAGTGTGATTCATTGTTGGAAACAAACTTCATGATGGAATTTACGTACTGTGAGACTGTTATCAGCATGCTCAAAAGTTCGAAGAACTGTCTATAAGAGTTTCTAGAGTGGACACCATATATATCTTTAATACCCGCTTCTGTGCCTCAAACACTTTATCCCCAATAACGAGTTACCACAGAATGTAACGTCTTAAGTTACTGATGGATGAAAATAAGTTATGGAAATAAACTTTATAACATTTGCAACTCCAACATCTGATATTTTCCGTTATGCAAAAGTTACACGACGTAGGATTTAAATATATGTAACGTTTCTCCAGATTACGTTCTTATTAATGTAAATACCTATAAGTAAGAATATTCTGGTTCTTTAATTGATATACCGTCAGAATTACTCCCAGTGGTGCAGTCAAGTTCCCTGTAGTTCAGAACTGCAGTTAGCTTTATCATAGTTAAGTGCCTATCTTTTGCAGTCAAACAGTTATTTTGAAGAAAATTTTATTAACGTTTTAAAGGTATGAAGGTTTCCCATTAGGCTTGATTATAATACTTGCATAGTCTGCTATGCGCACTATTTTTTTTTTTTTTTGGGTATGATGACAACACTTACATATGAATAGATCAAGAGAGCGGCCCTAATATCGACTCCAGCGGTACACCTGTAATGCCTATTCCCCATTCTAAAAGTACGCACATTGTGAAAAATTTGATACTCTGCAGTCTTTTAGTTAGACATAATGGAAACCAGTTACCAGAAATAACTCCAATTCTATAATAGTTTAGCTTATATTCTTTTGGCAAGTCACTGATAACATCCGGTGGCAATATTTCATCAATAAAATGTTGTATATAATGACTCGTTATTGAAGAACGTCATGTTGCCAGGAAAGATACCTTTAGAATCGTAATTTACCATGTCAGAGTCTCTTATTTTGAAACTGTTTGGTACTTTGTTACATAATACTTCGAACACGTTTGAAAAAGAGGTGAGAATTGAGAATCTTTGAAAATTTTTTTCATAGATCTCATTACCGTGGCAATTTTCTGCTTGATTGATCCACATCAGCAGAAAGCTTTCTCCCCTAACAAGGCGATTACTTCCATTCACCCCACTTCTTCTCGATAAACTTCTTGTTATTTCTGGAGAGTAGAATACAGTTTATTCTTACTTCTCAAGCTTCCGTGGGCGCCACTGTTACACGGGTCTGCTCAGTGACACGTGCGCAGTGCGAGAACAACCGCCCACACTTTGCTGAAGGAGATTGCCCTTTATAAAGTGGACGCATAAAATGTTCTCTGTATTCTCGCCGCGTCAGTTCTAGATAAAATCTCGAGCTTTCGACGATTACCTCCATCGTCATCGTCAGGAGCTGACTGTCTCTACTGCTGCTATGGCAGCCTCTATATAGCCCGAAGACGGCTTCTGATTGGTCGGCTTATGATTGATCGGCGATTACGTGCTGCTGTCTCAGACGGTGTCACTGTGTGCGACGGTGGCGCCACCGCTTCCGTTTGAACGTTCCTGTGGAGGACACTTTGAAAATGCTGGCGGATCTTTTTCCTCCTGAAACTATAAAAGCTGTTCCGGCACGTGATGACGACCACCTACTTCTTGTATGGTAATAAATTTTATGAAATGACAGACGGTACGGCAATGGGCTCTCCGTTGTCTCCATCACTGGCTAACTTTTTTATGGAGAATTTTGAAGAACGTGCACTAAATTCGGCTCCCCTCCGTCCATCCTTATTTTATCGTTACGTCGACGATACATTTATGATCTGGCCGCACGGCGAAGAAGCTCTCAAAGAATTCATGGAACACATGAACAGCATCCATTCGAACATCCAGTTCACTGTCGAGATGGAGAAGGAAGGGAGACTGCCTTTCTTAGACGTTTTAGCACAACAACAGACGGACGGGAGTCTTGGCCACTCTGTATACCGTAAGCCGACGAATACCAATTTATACCTGAACGCACAGAGTTTCCATCATCCTGCTCAGAAGAGAGCCGTTTTGAACACGTTGGTATATAGAGCCAAAACTGTTTCTGACGAGGACCACTTAAGGTCCGAGATTAATCACCTGAAGAACGTGTTCCGAAAGAACGGCTATGGTGCACGCGATATAAAGGCAGCGTTCTCCAAAAGAAGGAAACGTGATAATGCTGCAACCTCACAGGATGAAACACCGATTGCGGTTCTTCCTTTTTGTGGCGCAATTTCCAGCAAAATAGGAAGAGTCCTGCGCAGACGTGGTATAAGACCGATTTTTCGTCCTCCTAAGAAAATTAAGGAGATGATGCGCCCTGTTAAGGACAATCTCGGCCTCAGGGTCCCTGGAGTTTATAATATACCCTGTGAGTGTGGAAGCAATTATATAGGTCAGACTATTCGTACCGTTTCCGACCGCTGTGCAGAACACCAACGCCATATTAAAAATAGAGAGCTGGAGAAATCGGCAATTGCGGAGCACAGCCTCACGAACAAACACAAAATATTGTTCGATGAAACTAAAATTCTGTCTCATGCCTCCACGTACTGGGATTCTGTTATTAAGGAGGCTGTTGAAATAAGAATGAGCCAAAAGAACTTTAACCGCGATAGCGGATACCATCTGAGCTGTGCGTGGAAACGAGCGCTTGATGCAGAGAAGCAGCAGAGACGTTCCTTCCAAGGTTTACGTTCAAACGGAAGCGGTGGCGCCACCGTCGCACACAGTGACACCGTCTGAGACAGCAGCACGTAATCGCCGACCAATCATAAGCCGACCAATCATAAGCCGACCAATCAGAAGCCGTCTTCGGGCTATATAGAGGCTACCATAGCAGCAGTAGAGACAGTCAGCTCCTGACGATGACGATGGAGGTAATCGTCGAAAGCTCGAGATTTTATCTAGAACTGACGCGGCAAGAATACCGAGGATATTTTATACATAAGTGCCGCCGCGAAAAAACTTCGTTCCCAAGGAGCACTAAAGCTGTTTTCAGTCGCGTAACCGCAAAAACCGCTATGTGTCACTGACTTCATCAGCACTGATCCCATTGATCAGTAAGCGCCAAACTGTCGATCGCGAGCTTCTAACAGCTCGCGGGGAAGTCAGCGGTAGCACGGGGTAACGCTCAGTCTGGGCAACCCCAATTTCTCTGCTGAGCTCAGACAGCGCTCACGAAAACAACTGCTTTTGTCTCCCGCTCAACTGCCATTGTGTGTCAACAATATAACATTTTCGACCTCATAATTGATTGTAGGCGAGTGAGATTTTGCACTTTACGATTTTAGTATGCATGTTAGACATTTGGTAACGTGGATAGTTCGATTTACGCATTGGCACCAAACCAGGTTTGTCCTAATGATAAAGCAAAAATTTTATCAGTTATAAGTTCCATTCGACATGGGGGGAGGGGGCGAGGGAAACATTACTTCTTTATACACGTGAAGGACAAATATTTGTGTTCAGAACGCTACAGAAGTGTATCACTTATGAAGAAAGAACGTCGACCGTCATTGCAAAACAGTTAACTCAGTGACCGAAAAGGATTTCCCACTGGATTGTGCTCTTATGAAAGGAAAGGCGAGGCAGCTAAAATCCAAACATTCAGCTCAACAGTCGATTTTTTTTAAACCATTGGAAAAGAACAAAGCAGAAACCGAGCCATTTTTCCAAGTTTCAACTCCACAGATTAAGAAACGATACCAAGACGGTCAATCAATCAAAACTGCGTTTTTAGAAGCTGCAATTGATTATTTTATAGTTTTAAATATGTAAATGACGTAATGCCTGCAATTAAACAGAGTGCTGAGGAGGGTTGAACTAATGAGTTCTGACGCTACTTAACAACTTGAAATTGACTTTGATCGCTCCAAATTGACGAATCGACTTACCTGCTTGGTACAGCCCAGTTGGCCATTTTTCCAAGGATGGCTTCGATAATTTAAAAATAAGAGAGGAGCAGGTAAAGATTATGCCAATAACAGCAACAACTACAGGACAGACCGTGTCTATAGTCGTTAAAGGTCTTATCGTCCCTGAAAATAATTCTGTAAAGAAATTGGTGACTTTAGCAACATATGGAGCTCCTGCAATGGTATGCGAACAGAACAGATTAATAGCTTCTGTCGTAAAGATGACAGTTTTCCAAAAATTCTGTCTTACGATTGTGTAACACGCCAGGAATCACTGTGCGGAAACTTTTTTAGCGTGAACAATGTAATAAATGCGGTCACGAAAGTAGTGAACAAACTTAGAGTTCGTTAAGACCACTGACAGACGAACTAGATGACCACTAAAGTGCTTTACTGTTTCATAAGGAAGTTCCTTGGCTTAGAAAACTAAAGTACACCAGTGGCAAAAAACAGTCAATACCGTCACTGCGCGATAGCGATGGAAGTGTTACCGACGATGGTGCCACGAGTTATTAAATACAGTTTTCCGTAATTCCTTGACGAAAGAAGACGAAGTAAATATTCCAGAATTCGAGACCAGAACAGTTGTTGGCATGAGTGACATAAAAGTAGATATCTTAGGTGTCTTAAAACAACTCAAATCACTTAAGAAAGGCAAGTCTTACGGTCCACATGGTATACCAATCAGGTTCCTTTCAGAGTATGCAGACACAATAGCGCCTTTATTAGTAATCATATACAACCGCTCACATGACGAAAGGTCTGTTTCTAAAGACTAGAAAGTAGCACAGGTCACACCAATATTCAAGAAAGGAAATAGGAGTAACCATTGAATTACAGGCCCATATCACTGACCTCAGTTTGCAGTAGGATTTTGGAGCATATACTGTACTCGAACATTATGAATCACCTTGAAGAAAATGACTTATTGATACATATCCAACACGGATTCAGAAAATATCCGTCTTGTGCAACACAGCTAGCTCTTTATTCCCATGAAGTAATGACTGCTGTCGACAAGGGATCTTAGATCGATTCCATATTCCTACATTTCCAGAAGGCTTTTGATACCGTTCCTCACAAGCGACTATTAATCAAATTGTGTGCATATGGAGTATGTCTCAGATGTGTGACTGAATTCGTAATTTCCTCTCAGAGAGGTCACAGTTCGTAGTGAAAGACGGTAAACCATCGAGTAGAACTGAAGTGTTATCTGGCGTTCCGCAAGGTAGTATCATAGGCCATCTGCTGTTCCTGATTTATATAAATGATGTAGGTGATAATCTGAGCCGCCCCCTTAGATTGTTTGCAGATGACGCTGTAATTTATCGTCTAGTAAAATCATCAGACGATCAATTCCAATTACAAAATGATCTATAGAGTTTCTGTATGGTGCGAAATTTGGAAATTGTCACTAAACAAAGAACAGTGCGAGTTAAATTTTGGGTATACGATAAATCGCACAAATCTAAGGGCTGTCAATTCGACTAAATGCCTAGGAATTACAAGTACGAGGAACTTTCTTTCGCCTTCCCCGCAATATTATCTATGTGGCCTTTCCAATTTAAGACCACATAGATAATATTGGGGGGAAGGCGAAAGAAAGACTGCGCTTTCTTGGCAGCACACTTAGAAGATGCGACAAACCCACTAAAGAGACAGCGTACACTATATTTGCCCGTCCTGTGCTGGAATATTGCTGAGCGGTGTGGGATCCTTACCAGGTGGGGTTAACGGAGGACATCGAAAAAGTGAAAAGAAGGGCAGTGATATGCCCGATAAACCCGCTGGGCAGAACAGGTAATAGTATTGTGGAAAGAGCCAAAGGTTGAGGTCAGTTTCTTCTTCTAATTGTCATTTATTGTAATTTAATAACCTTTACAACCAAAGCGGCACACAGCTGGACCATTACCTAATGCTACTCTTTCATGGCTGAAGGCATCCAAACAAGAAATCTTAACAAATCAACAAGATAAAATCCAATTAAGATAGAAATAAAATATTAAAAAAAACAGCAACCATATGCAAGGTGCAATACAAATGGCTGAGGGCCACAATTAAACTTCAAAATTTTAGAATATATTACCATAGACTTTTAAAGGCAGAAGGCCAGAATGTTTAACAATAAATCTTAAAAATCAACCAGATTAAAATGCAGTTATAGAGGTAGATCAAATAAACAAAAAAAAAAAACGTATCGCTGCTACGTGGAAAGCCTTAAGGCTAAGCAGATAGAACATACATATGCAACGTGCAATACCAATGGCTAAAGGCCACAATTAAGTTTCAAAATTTGAAATATATTACCATAATCTTTTAAAGGCAGAAGACCGCAATGTTTAAGCTTGAAAGATAAATTTAAAAATTAATTTTGCAAAATTTTTTAAGAAAATAAAAAAATAACCATAAGCCTTGAACTTAAAGTAATTGACAACAGATAATTAAACACTCAGAAGCCTCCAGGGAGGTCGGTCTGCCCTCGTTCACTTAGGCGAGACAGGTGGTGAGCCCAACTACACTTGATCCGTCGGAACCCAACCAGGGGTCAGCCACGGACCGACCGACACAACGACATGATTCCATCAATCAGTGCATGAGAACTCATACCGGAAAGGTTACAAACGTGATAATCCACAATGAAGTATGTATTAGCTGTCAAAATTACATACCATGCTGGATAGCGACAACAGGTGAGGGAAGGACGCTGCCTGAAATTACATTAGTGGCCATGGCAGGTAACCGGAACACTAACGGCCACTAGGCAGAAAATTTCGCTGGTACCCTTGAATTTGATACACAGTTTTATAGTTAACTTCACTCAAAAGAGCACTACCTGAATTTGCGTCAGTGCCCACGGCAGGTAACCAGAACACTAACGACCAAAAGACAAAAAATTCCACTGGTGCACTCAAATTGCAGTCGACGAAAATATTTAATTGTACCGCATGGCGGCTAAATTTCAGCAGTAGAAACACTCGGTGTTGCTCACAGGGAAACTTCCCCAACAGCAAAGCACCGAAACGAACCACCACAACCAGAATGGATGTGGCTTGGATAGTTGAAACCACTACTCCTGGGTCGGTGAACTACGAAGCTCGTAGCGATGGGGCAGCTCCACACACGCTCCGACACTGCGCAGGGGCTGCTAGTGGCCGCAGCCGACTGAACCAAGCGGAGATAACTTCAGTCGTCCGCAACATCCGACCGACTGCCTACTGGTCCATCCGCGACTGCTGCTCCGTCGCAACTGCACTGCTGGTGCGCCTCCCACTCACCTCTCAGAGCGAGTACGCCGACAACATTTAAAATAATCATAAGTGGAATTATCGCCAACTACTCACACTACCTGACAAACACTTGCACGAAGACCTCAACGATACACAACAGTGACTAAGCACACACCAAGACAAATCGGGAGTCGATGCACACACACGCAGCCGACTCATGAACGATTGGCGAGCCAAAATGTGTCGCTCGGTAGGACGACCGACCGACGATCCTCCAAGACCGTTTCCCAGCTCAAGTGATGCGTGGCGGCAGTGGTCGGGCGAGCCATGTCGACGCAGACCCCAATGCTGCTCCAACCCGACTGCACTAGTGCCGAATTGCAACTCCCCGACTGGCAGGTCCGAACTGCGCTCCAGACGCGTTCCAACCGACTAGCAGACCCAAACTCGGAACCCCAAGTGCCTTACGACAGCCAACGCCCGGGAAGTAATAGCAGTCAAGCAAAGATACTACGAGAGGGGAATATGTCGATACGCGCTGCTAGGGCCGGTCACGATGAAGCAAAGCAGCAACTCAGTGACAGTAGTAATTTAAATTAACGTAGTAAGGTGGAAGTACGTTAACAACAGGGTGAAATATACATGATGGTGGGAACACGAGCCACGCACGGTTCAGACAGCTCCTTTCGTGTTATCGCACAATAGGGGTGAGTGTGTCACTGATATGATACGCGAGTTGGGGTGGCAGTCACTGAAACAAAGGCGGTTTTCTTTGCGGCGAGATATATTTACGAAATTCAAATCACCGAATTTCTCTTCCGAATGCGAAAATATTTTGTTGACACCAAGATATGTAGACAGAAATTATCATAACAATAAAATAAGAGAAATCAGAGATTGAACGGAAAGATTTAGGTGTTCGTTTTTCTCACGCGCCATTCGAGAGTGGAATGGTGGAGACGTAGTATGAAAATGGTTCGATGAGCCCTATGCCAGGTTCTTAAGTGTGAATTGCAGAGTAACCATGAGTAGTGGAGCAAGGTTCATGTCAGCTCACTCTGCATTGTTGCCAAATTTATTCAAGACGGCGGCGACGACGTCATCCAAGTTGGCGGCTTTTGGCGGGAAAATAGGCCAATTCTGCTTCGTCTACTAACCTAACCCCAATAAAAAATGGCGGGAATTTTGAATTTTGGAGGGAAAATAGACCCATTGTGCTATGTCCACTAACCTAAGCCTCCAGAGGAAAAAATGGCGGGAAGTACGAATTCCAACAGGATAATGCATGCAAAACAGTACTTGTCTTTATTATTATTCATTATTATTCATTACCATTTATTAACATTCAAAACATTCATTACTATTTATAATCATTCATTATCATTTATTATCATTTATTATTATTTATGTTCATTTATTATTATTATTGGCCTACCTCCACTAACACAGAAAATCGCGCCAAGTTCAATCATTTATTATTATTTATGCAATACGCCTGATTTTGGCGGCAAGAAAGCCATTTCCGTTACAACCATAACAAAAAATCGGTCACAAGTTCAAATTCCAACACGATAATCGGTCACACGTACTAAATAGGCCACCTCATCGTACTAAGTTTGAATTTTTTCGCTGTCACTTATTGTTTCACTCATAAGCTATCAAAATCGCGTCAAATAATAATAATACACTGCACTTCCACTAATCTAAGTCAACTCCTGGGAATTCGTAGGAAATTGACTGAAGTCTTTATTTCAGACAGTACGGTCATCACTAGTTCTCCAACATCACATCTTCGAGATCACAGCAGCATCCACCGTGCTCGCTACGAGGTCTGGAGTCAAACTGTGTGTTAGTTCGTATCTCAGCCACCCGAGTGTGTCACCGTGACGTTATTTAAGATGGCGGCAAGAAAGCCAATTGGGCCACATCCACCAAGTCTGAATTTTCGCGGTCACTTATGTGTCCGCCGCTAAACTATTAAAATCGCTCCACTTGTACTAACCTAAGTCACCAGGTGGGGAAATCACTCTTTATTTCAGGCATTACGGCCATGGAGGTGTGTCCCAACTGACTTCGAGATGGTCACACCACGAACTCCAGAGCCCAAATGGTTTAGTTCACGTCGTCGCCAGCAGAGGGACCTACACCCCCGGCCCCCACCGGTCGGCGGTAGCCCACGCGCGCCGCTGGTCCAGCCAGCAAGCCGCCGCTGACGTCACAGGCGCCACTCGGTCGTCGTAAAAAACGGCCGGTCGGTTCGCGATCCACCACGCGGCTTTGTGGGACAAGCAACGCCCCGCCACACGTTCGTCGCTAAAGTTGCTTGCTCGAGAGGGGAATCTGCCCTAACGTCACACCCCTCGATAGGCCAGTCGAATCTAGCCAGGTATTTCTAAATCAGCACCCGGACATACATTATTAAAATCACTTATACTAAGCTAAGTCACAAGGTGGGAAAATGACTCTTTATTTCATGCATTACGGTCATGCAGGTGTATCCGAACTGACTTCGAGATTGTCTCACAACGAACTGCAGAGCGCAGCTGAGGCACTCCGTGCCCCGCCTGTCGGCTGATGCGCGCGTTCTCTCCGAAGGCCCCGGGCGGCAGGTAGGCGCCGACCGGCGTCCCAGCCGGCGCTAGCGACTGCTCCAGAGGCCGCTACGTAAACATCCTGTCGCGCCCGGGTGAGCACTTAACGCTTAATAGGATACAACCTGTCGACCACGTGCTGGACAAAGGACACGTTCCACCCCAAATTAATTTTTCTGAACAGGTTCGAACCTGTCGATACCTACCTCACACAACCGCCCGAGATGTTTGGAAAGTTCTGTCACGTGACACGCTAAAAGCTATATCGGTCCTAAAGTTCGGAAATTCCCTGCACCGACGGACAGGAACGACACGCTTGCTTTGTCCAAACCACCCTCACGCCACATACCGCGCCACCAGCACGTGTGATGGAGCACAAAGGACGCTCTCATCCCCATAAACTTTGGAATTCCAGACCGATAGACAGGAACCGACACGCTCGAACTGGAATGTTTGCTACCGAGCTGGAAACTTCCTTGACGTCACCACGCGCGATCGACCACGTGGCTCTGTCGGACAAAGAACGCTCTCACTAAGTTGACTGATCACCTGATTCTCATTATTCAGCCCAAATGCTTCGATTACCTAATCCAAGATCTTCGCGAAAACACGCGTCCGTACACATCAGCCATCGCGCGCACCTTCCTCCGCAAGTGCATGTAACTAAGTTCGCATGACTATTTAATTAATTTGATCAATTAATTAACCTCTCTGATGCGGAAAACTGCCACGTCCACCTAGACTTGCAATCAATTTTCGCCACTGCCACGCCCACCTGGACCTGAAATGAAATAGTTAAAGTCCCTACCGACCACCACGTCCTTTTACCGACCCATGTTCGTTGGCTAACAAGTACTAATGCGTACTTCCGTTTACTAACGTGCACTAACGTGTTCTAAACCACATTAACTTATATCACATTTTGTCTATACAAATAAGCCAAGCTCCAATTTTGATAGTCAGTTCGTGTTTCGCTACCAACACAAGAAAATTGTGGCAAACGAAGCCACTAACCTAAGTCATCTGTGATGACTCAAAATCTCTCACACACTACGAGCGTGAGACCGCCCACGTCACAGCCTGGACCTTTATACTCGCGTCGGACATACTCCTTTGTAAATATTGTAGCTAAACCATGACCCTAATACTGTTGTTCAATCCACATGGTCTAGGACATGACCAGAGCACACCCACAGTACTTAAGCCGAGAACATTGCTCGCCCCACCTTTAGTTAACCGCTGAGAGACGGAGATATGCTGCAATCACATCCCTCGCGCTCTCGTAGCCACTCGCCTCAGCAATTCGAACAAAACCTCTAAGTAGGAAAAATAAGAACCAACTCGAACTCTCTCATATTCTATATCGTCCCACAAATAATCAACGTACATTTTATTTACGCATCGAGTATACCTATCACTCTCATACAAAAAACACTCGCCCTGATGTACCTGGTGTCATGTTGCACAGTCGGCAGACACGCAAACAGCTCCTAAATAATGCAGTACACATAACACTAAACACCATCACTACTCTTAATCTGTCCAAATAACGCATAGCAAAGCAACTCAACAGACGCGCGCAACCTGTCCCACACGAAGTCACACGTCCGACAGCTCTCAATTCGCTCAAAGGTCTCTGTTCGACCCCTCAAACATGACTTGATGACAGCCGCATTCACAACTGTATGTACACAGACATACAGAAAACAGAGCAAGTGCTCTCCGAATGTGGAGGTAACTGGATAGGGGTGGGTTAGATTTACAGGCAATTTTAGTACACTGAACGATATCTTATGTCGCGGTCGCATGTATTGGTCTGATATAAAATCGAAAGAAATGCGAAAACTGTTTAGTGCATACGTATAAACTAACCTAATATAGACCGACACGCGGTGAAAATGAGGACGTGTTTGCTTATCTTCTGGTTCTCAGGGAGCAATTTGTACATGGAGTCAAGTATGCAGCAACAAGAGGAATGAAGGAAAACTATGACATCGAAGGTTGTGGAATCAGGAAGGTAGTCAATTTTTTTCTCTTTGAGTTCGTATTATAGTGTATGTCTACTAAGGTAGCAGTGATACAAGCGAGTTGAATACTGTATTTGATGCTTTTCAGGAGGACAGACAATCATTCACTTCTAAACTTACTCACATCTGTGTTAAATGTTAACAGAGAGTGTACAGGATGATAGATTGAGATAGAGCTGTAACTAGGTACGATTTAAACGTTGACTCGTTTATTCTAGAGAAGGACAAATTGATGAAGTAAATTTTTTTTCCAGTGTTCTATCTGGATGCTTTAGTCACATGATATAGCCTGCGTTCTAGTCGTGTGCAGCTACAGTGCTTTACACATGACAGATTGGATGATTTACGTAAATATGTGTCGAACTACGTTGCATATAAATATCACTCCATTCTTGTTCTTCTTAACTGTATGTTATTAAATTAAGGCCCTTTGAGATCTGTTACTATAGATCGATATGGTGTGTCAAGCTCCAAGACTTTGTTACATCTCGAGAAATGTGGTGCACTTGGAGGGGTTAGAACTAGGAAAGCTATATTCAGACAAGAGAGGTGAAGTGTAGCTATATTCGTCTGCTTGGTTGAGGATTAATTGGGTAGCGATGTTGTGGGGTAGAGTGGTCAATGCCGAAGTGAGGATGGTCTTTTAACGTAAGAGGACGAGATTGCTCTGTGACCGCCATACGCAGAGAGATTGATCGAGTACTATGCGCGAGGTCTTAGAAATATGTATATCGTTGTCTGGTATACTTTGATCGTTTTTATGTGTTCGAGAATTAAGTGTGAATGGACGTACTGAGCAGTCATCTATCAATTCTCGCAATGATACTAGCAAAGTGGAGGAGGTATGGTTTAGCTATGATACTGAAATTAGGAAAACATGCTGTCACATGATTGGCCAGTGTGCTTTATTATGAGGAGAAGGTGCATGTCGGTATATTGTTATCAGTGGTTTGTGTTTAGGTATATAATATTAAATTCCCTATCCTCAGTGAGAGGGGTGTGTATGTTGGGAAAAGTATTTGCTTATTTGACTACATGTATGCGTAATTTAGTACATTTAATTGTTCACCAAATATGACTATCCGTGGAAAAAGGAATTATTATGTTTTATTGAGCTGGGTTGTATGTGGGAGCGTAAATGCTTGTACAAAATTATTATAACAGGTTGGGTGGCATATAAGTAGAACACGTTCTGTGAAAGCGTGTGTTGAAGGAGTGAGCGAGTGGATGACACGACTCATCTACGACTATATCACTAGCACATGTAAATAAATGTCGGATAATCTAAACTGAGGTCATTTTTTTCTTTTTAATCATATATATGACTTCTGCTTGGAGTTACGTTTGTCTATTTGTTCTAAATGCATACTCATCCATGCTTAGAAAGAGATAATACTTTTTTTTATTATTAAGTGAGTTTTGACAGGAGTGAATAGGCTTTTATATATGAGAGTATTTAAGATTTGTGAGTGGAAATTGTCTGCGTAGCGTGAATGACGGCGGGTTCACTGGCTGGGGGGGGGGGGGGGACACTGCTTACATGTCGAGTAAGAGATGCAGGGGAGGATAGAGATCTGCGCTATTCACGAATCCATTTGTGCAGTGTATGTCGTTAGACAATAGCTGAAGAGCAGATATAGAGAGAGAGCCCACTTCGGCATGCTGGTCCTGGGGCTGAGTGGACAGCTGTTCAGATGGACAGATATGTGGCTTTGACATGCCGCCGCCGGCGCTCGCATTTCCGGCGAATGGTCAAGACAAGGTCCTGTTGCAGTAACTGAGGTCATTCTGTTTGTAGACAGGCTGCAGAAGATAATTGATATGTCTTTCTCCGACTTAAATTGCATATATCAGATGCGCAAAGATCTGGAAATGGGATCAGCTGAACGATGTGTAGGGTGTGACTAAAGCCAAGTTGGAATTTTACTGTAGCATGCAGGTTCGGGAAAGTTGACACGTTTCGCACTGGGTGCAGCCATCTTGAATAATGGTAAAATCATAATCAACTGATGTGATGACAGAGCGCTCTGGTGGTTGTAACAGGAGCTAAACACAGTTGAACTTGGAGCCATTTTTTTTAGGTAAACGAATTGTATGATCTTCCACCAAAATTCAAACTCCCTAGCAAAATCAGACAACTTGATTGAGGCCCGCTGCTGGTGGCGATGTGTACTAACCCAGTTGGTCTCCGGACCTCGTGGCTAACACACGCGCGTGATATAAATAATAATAAATTATAATAAATAATAATAAATGATCATAAATGATAATAAATAACTGGCGCAGCTGTCCGAATGCAGATAGGAGTGTATGGATCTGTAAGAGTTAACTTTGATGTCCTCTAGACGACCGAATAGCGAAGTAATAGTATGTGTTGGGGGGCTTTGGCGATCAAGTCAGAATTTTAGAGGATCATTAATTTTGGTTGGAGTGTTATTCGATTGTTCGGTTGACTACTTCTGCACATTTGCTTCCTTTATTTAGCTGAGTGAAGATCGATTGTGGTGTGTTGGATACACACTTGTCTGTTCTCTAAACCTGGGACAGACTTTAGTTGACGCGTAAATTATAGCCAAGATATCGAAAATGTTACATGACTGAGACCAGTATTCGAAAGTGGAAATATCATTTTGCGTTTGTCAGTGGTTTACAGCATGCTGCACATAGATGAAGTTTGGCGTTTGTAGAGAATTAATTTGAAGTCTATATCTTGGGAATTATGATGAACTAGTGATCGGTAGGGTGTAGCCTAGTGCATGATATTGAGAAGTACAGCTAAAATGGTGTAATATTATGGAGAAAGTAAATGTGTTCTTACAGTCTATGAGTGTGAGGATGTTTGTAGAAAAGCGAACAGATAAGGAAGGAGAGACAGTAAGGTGTTTGTGCTGAGGGGGGGGGGGGGGGGGTGATACCGAATTTGTAAAAAGAGTTCTGAGGGTGACTTAGGCCCGCTGATGTAAGAGGGAAGATTAGCTCTGAGTGTCGGGTCTGCAGAGAGAAAGAGCAGGTTGACGATGCTTTCCTAGGATTGGAGAGCATTGCTGTAAATAGACGCTGTAGGGATAGGATATTTTTTCCGCATGCTGTAGAGATATACCGGATAAGTGCACTTTTTTGTGTCAAATGTGTATATACTGTATTGTGAAGTTAATGTGGTTTACATTGTGTAGCGTCTGTATATATTGCACTGTAAAGTTAATATTGTTTATGTTATGTGACGAGTAGAGAGGAAGTCGTAAGGACGGTAGAGATACTTCCAGAGTAACAGCGGTCAAGGGAGTGTATTTCCGAAACTTAGCTCATTGTGGAATGCCAATCAATTGAGAGCGCGATCGTAAGATTTAACTGTAAGTATAATGATATCAACGACTTTGGTATTCGAGAGTGCGAATATCATTTTCTGGTCTGTTTGTTTCTAGTTATTCAGTGGTTTACAGGATGCTGTACTCAGAAAAAATTCGTGTGTTTATGTAGTGTATGAGTCTGGATATGTTTGTAGAAAAAAAGGGAGCAGGCAGGGAAGAAGAAGAGAGAGTAACGCATTTGTGTTGAGGGGAAGCGATCGCCGAATTTGTGGAACAGTTCTGAGAGGGACTTCCGTCCGTTCAGGTAGAAGGGCTGATTACCGCTGAGTGTGGCGTGTGTAAAAAGAAAGAGCAGGTTCACAGTGCTTCCTTAGGAATGGAGAGAGTAGGGGCATGTAGTCGGTATTGTAAAGTTACTGTGGCTTACATTGTGTAGGGTTTGTATATAATGGATTGTAAAGTTACTATTGGTTTTGTTATGAGATGGGTAGAGAGGATGACCGTGTGTGTGTGTCTGTGTGTGTGTGTGTGTGTGTGTGTATGTGTGTGTGTGTGTGTAGATTGAGGGGGCTGTGGAGGTAATTTAGCCATCTCTGTAAAAGTAAGCACAGAAATCCTCAGAAAGAAAAGCAGGATGGACCTTCGATAATGAGTCCTTAGGAAATTAGACCACTAAATTCGATAAGAGGGAATAAGAATAATTAATCGTTTGTGCTGGGATATAGGCAGGGATTTAAGGATAAGGGACCTAGATAAACAGAAACAACCAGAGATTCTAGAGAAGATTTCAGAAGGTGCATTAGGGAATGATTGACTAGAACACTGGAAAAGAATACAGTAGAAGAAGAATTGGTAGCTTTGAGAGATGAAATATTGAAGGCAGCAGAGGTTTAAGTACGTGAAAGACGAGGGCTAGTAGAAATTCTTGGGTAACAAGATATATTGAATTTAATCGATGAAAGGAAAAAATATAAAAATGCAATAAATGAAGCGGACAGAAGGAAACACAAAAATCAAAAAAATTAGATCGAGAGGAGGTGCAAAAGTCTAAGCAGGAAAAGTGTAAGGATATAGAAGCGTAAGATAGATACTGCTTACAGATAAATTAAAGAGGCATTTGGACAAAAGAGTATGAATATCAAAAGCTCAGATGGATAACCAGTCCTAAGTAAAGAAGGAAAACGGATAATTGGAAGGAGTATATGGAGTGTCTATACAAGGGAGGTATTCTTGTGTGCAATATTATGGGGCACTGGAATACTTAAATCTAAACAAGGCCCCTGGAGTAGACAATATTCTGTTAGAGCTACTGATAGCTTTGGGAGATCCAGCAGAGACAAAACTCTTCCATCTGGTGAGCAAGATGTATGAGACAGGCGAAGAATGTAATAATCCCAATTCCAAAGAAAGCAAGTGCTGACAGGTTACTGAAATATCAGCTTATTAAGAAAAGGCTTTAAAATACTAACAAGAATCCTTTACAGAAGAATGGAAAATCTGGTAGAAGCCGACCTCGAGAAAAATGTAGGAACATTGGGCAATTTTGACTGTACGACTTCTTATAGAAGATGGGTTAAGGAAGGCAAACCCACATGCATAGCATTTGTAGGCTTAGGGAAAGCTTTTCACATTGTTGACTGGAAGACTCTCTTTCAAATTCTGAAGACTGAAGGGGTAAAATACAGTGGGCGAAACGCTATTTACAATTTGCACTGGAGTCAGTTGGCAGTTACAGCAGTCGAGTGGCACAAAAGGGAAGCAGTGGTTGAGATGGGAGTAAGACGGGGTTGTAGCCTATCTCCGATGTTATTCACTCTGTATATTGAGCAAGTAGTAAAGGAAACAAAAGAAAAACATGGAGTAGGATTTGAAGACCAGGGAGAAGAAATAAAAAGGACTTGGAAGAGCTGTTGACTGGAATGGACACTGTCTTGTAACAAGGATAAAAAATGAACATCAACAAAATCAAAACAAAGGTAATGGAATGTAGTCAAATTAAATTAGGTGAAGCTGAGGGAATTAGATTAGGAAATGAGACGATTAAAGTAGCAGATGAGTTTTGCTATTTGTGAAGCAAAATAACTGATAATGGTCGGAGTAGAGACGACATAAAATGTAGACCGGCAATGGCAAGAAAAACATTTCTGAAAAAGAAAATAAAAGCTTTTGAAATGTGGTGCTACAGAAGAATCTGAAAATCACATGGGCAGATCACTTAGCTAATGAGGAGGTATTGACTAGACTTGGGGAGAAGAGCAATTTGTGGCCCAACTTGTCTAGAAGAAGGGATCGGTTGGTAAGACACTTTCTGAGGCATCAAGCGGTCAGTAATTTAGTACTGGAGGGAAGCGTGGGGGACAAAAATTGTAGAGGGAGACCAAGAGATGAATACTGTGGTGTCACCGCCAGACACCACGCTTGCTAGGTGGTAGCCTTTAAATCGGCCGCGGTCCGTTAGTATACGTCGGACCCGCGTGTCGTCACTATCAGTGATTGCAGACCGAGCGCCGCCACACGGCAGGTCTAGTCTAGAGAGACTTCCTAGCACTCGCCCCAGTTGTACAGCCGACTTTGCTAGCGATGGTTCACTGACAATATACGCTCTCATTTGCCGAGACGATAGTTAGCATAGCCTTCAGCTACGTCATTTGCTACGACCTAGCAAGGTGCCATATTCAGTTACTGTGAATGTATTCTGAAACAGATAATATTGTAGATCATGTACCATCAAGAGCGACGTTCATCATTAATGGATTAAAGTTAAATATCAAACTAATTACGTCCGCTTTCTGACTTCTAATTCCTTGCCATGTTCCAGACCTCACGTCAGTATAGTCCTTCCCCCCTCACCCCTCACGCCAGCCTGCGTGAGCTAAAATGCGTAGATTTCGGCCTCCACTAGTAACACGGTGTTGGCCCTTCTGCCAACACAACATTGGCGATGAGTAGTACAAACGGTGTTCTTAACTATACTGACATACATCGTTGAGCCTGCCCTGATTTCGTTGTGTAATGGCTTCGCCACAATCTCCAGATGTACTGTCCGAATTTTATCGCTTACAGAATCCGCAGACCTAGACCTTACTGGATGCCATTGGACAGCTCGTCCAGGGTCAACTTGCAATGCAAAACGATGCGGCAACCGCCGCTCCACCGGTAAGGCAGCCACAAAACACAGTTGCACCGACCTTCAGACCTTTTGATGCTGCACTGGGAAGCTGGACGGAGTGGTCACGCCAATTCGTATTTCATCTCGCCGCCTACAGAATTCAAGGTAACGAGCGGCAGCCGTTTCTTTTGTCGTCTGTCTTAGTGCAAACCTACCATGTGATAGTCAAATTATTTCCCCAACGCGACATAGCAAAGCTGTCCTACGAACACATTTTGCCTGCATTACATGCATATTTCAAACAATCAGTCAATGTTGTTGCGAAACAGTATTCCTTCTTTCGTACAAAATGTACGGCAGGTCAGACTAATTGGGAGTGGGTTGCAACCTTGCAAGGCCTTACTAGGGATTGTGGTTTTGAGTGTCAATGTGGACTCCCATATTCAGATACTATGGTACGTGATGCTGCACAGAACATTTCTGATGTTCGTATAAGGGAACAGATTTTTAAACTAGTCAATCCCTCCCTTCAACAAGTGATGGACATATTGTATCTGCAGGACACACTTGACTTTGCTCAGGAATCATCTGAAACTTCGCCAGCCGTGTGTCAGGTTAACCGGCCCTCCGGGCGAGCTGCACGGTAGAGATGGGGGATCCGCCCCTGAACTGATTCATAGAGTTGAATCTTTCAAAGGAGTGAACAATCAGTGATTCAGAAAAAAAGAACGGTAGCTCCAAACGTTTCCCACGGCAGAGAGAGAGAGAGAGAGAGAGAGAGAGAGAGAGAGAGACGGAGTATATCAGCGGCGCCTCTGCTGGTCACAGCACAGTGCACGCCACACAACACAGCCGGCGCCGGCCTCTGCCCTGCTTCTATCTTGGCTGCCTGCATTGTGCAGTGCCCCATTGGATTTTGTGTTTCACATATGCCGTGCCGTCTCTGTGCGTCCTCTGCCGCGTGCAGTGTCTGGCGCACCTTAACTTAACATCGCACTCTGTTGGCGATCGTTTCAGTCGCACGTCCTGCCCTCGGGGCAGTTGATGCGAGCAACAGGACAGGCAAAATGTCTTCATAGGACAGCTTTGCTATGTCGCGTCGGGGAAATAGTTTGACTAGCGGAGAACATAAGAACAACTTGCAACAACCTGCTCGCAAGAGAACGGACGATTTGCCTCGGAGCGGGTGACTGGAGGCCGTTCACCACTCCCCCCACCCTCGGAACTCGCCCGCTCAACGCTCACCCCACCATTCTCGACTCTAGGCAGAGCGTTGAGCAAAGCAACTCAGGTGTCACTCTGGTCTCTGCGGTCTTAGCTCACGCAGTAATACAGCTCGCGGCTCGACCTGCTTGACTCAGCGCCTATCGGAGTTCGTCCCTACTGGATATTGTTCTTCGTAGTAATACCGCTATGTATATTACATTATTATGTTATGTATACATCATTTGTTTTTATTTTATTTTTATTTGTTTAAACTGATCAGATTAGGTCCCTGACAACTCCTCTTACTATAGGATTTTTATTATGGACACTCGAATTTACGCTTTAATTACGAGGGAACCTATAAACATATCACAAAATGTGATACACCAACATTTTCCTTGTTTTATTCTGCGTAAGGCTATATGCAGCACTTTAGTCTTACAGTCAAATTTATATATATTTTTTTCTTATTCTGGTACGGATTTTGCGATTTTAGGCGTCTTCGGAAGGAAACGTTCACTTGAAAAATATATGGCTTGCGATGTATTTGTACGAGGTTAATGAAATTTTAATACATTATAGCCAAATATATTGTTAATGTAAATCTCAAGTTACAACATTTACCGAACACCCCAAAAAACCACGATAGTGCAAAATAAATCAATAATCAAAAATTTGTCATATCGTGGAAATTTCAATAAACAATACAAAATTCTTACTCATTATCTGTGTTACTTCAAAATGGGATCAAATAAGATCAAAATACAGGTATATTACTGGAATAAACCAAGTTTAAAGGGCAATGTGCCTTCCATTTATTTTCTATTGTGAATGAGTGGTGAGTCATGAAAAAGAGCTAGTTCATTTCAGGGAGTGAAGAGTTCTGATCCGATCTCTGAAAAGAACAGTTTTGCCCATCTCTACTGCATGGAGCAGTAAACAGCCGTCACGCCCGGCTGCGCCGCTGCCGCCAGGCTCTCAGCCACATGTGCCGCGCTGGCAAGCAAATGCAGTGCTCAAATCATGCCCGTGGTGCCCTACTAAACATTCGGGTGAGAATTGCCCATCACGCCAAGCTATTTGCTTTTATTGTACTAAAGAAGGACATCTTCAGAGTGTTTGCCAGAAAAAGCTCAGATCGGAAACTCAAAACCATTCCAGGCCCTTTGCTTCACGCTGGAATCGGAATCGGACCAAGGATACTCAGGCTCGCGAACCTTCGCCCATGGACATTCATGTAGTTCATTCCACTCCGCCCAGTGCCACTCTCTCTAACAGTGACTATGTTCGTCCCAAAAATAGTGTGCATCGACATCGCCGGAACACTGGTCAAGTCGCAAGTGATATTGTACCAGTGTCAGTTCATGTTGCACGAGACAGTCGCTCTTGTCGTCAGCAGGACAATAAACTTTATGTAGACTTGGACATTAACAGCAAAGTGATACCATTCCAGCTCGATACCAGAGCTGCAGTTTCACTGATCAATCATGACACTTACAAACTGCTGGGCACACCTCTGTTGCGTGCCGCAAATATTAAGTTAACTAGCTATTCAGGTCAAGAGATCCCTGTGTTAGGACAGTGCAGCCTTCTTGCAACATACAAAGGACAAACAGAACTTGTGGCATTTTACGTCCTTCGTTCTTCTTCTGCAGTGAACTTGTTTGGTTTCGATTCATTTCAGTTGTTTAACTTGTCTATAGTAAATCAGGTCCTATCGGTGAACCAGACTGTGCCTTCAGGCAGTGTTTCTCGAATATGTGAAGAATTTGCAGACATTTTTGCAGCGGACCTCGGTTGCGCTAAGAACTATAAAGCAAATTTGGAACTGAAAGTAAACGCGCAACCGAAATTTTTCAGAGCGCGCAATGTTCCCCACGCATTGTGTGACGAGGTTACAAAAACATTACACGATTTGGAATCACAAGGTGTAACCGAGCGTGTGCAGGCTTCTCTCTGGGCATCACCCTTAGTAATTTTGCCAAAACATTCCGGAAAATTGAGACTTTGTATGGGCTTCAAGGCAAGAGTGAATCCACAACTAGTGATTGTAACTTTTCCTTTACCCTGCCCGGAAGATCTTTTTGACAAACTGTGCCCAGGAGAATATTTTTCGATGTTGGTCCTAGCAGATGCGTACTTGCAGATACCAGTGGACGAAGAATCCCAGCGCGTTTTGGTGGTTAATACGCATCTTGGTTTGTATCAATTCAAACGACTGCCATTCGAGTGCGCATCCGCCCCTGCATTGTTTCAGCAATATCTACAAACTGTTTGTGCATCGGTCCCTACTGCAGCAAACTATCTGGACGATATTGTGATCCCCGGAAAGACGGAAGAAGAACATTTATCTAATCTCAGAACATTATTTCAGGTCTTGCGACAAAATGGTCTGTGCATACGGAAGGACAAATGTGTGTTTTTTGTTCGTGACTTGCCATACATGGGTCATGTACTCAAGCCCAAGGCATACATCCCAGTCCCACGCACCTCCGTGCCATACAAGACTTGCCTTCTCCGAAGAATTTGAAGCAGCTACAGAGTGTGCTGAGAAAAATCAACTACTATCACAGATATGTGCCGATGCCTCTTCCATTTCAGCTCCGCTTCATCGCTTACGCCGTAAAGGTGTTCCGTTCGTCTGGACGACGGAATGCGAACGCGCCTTTCGCCGGTTGAAATCGGCGTTGCTTTCCAATACTTGCCTTACGCCATTCGTTCCCCGGAAGCCCCTTTCGTTGATGGTGGATGCATCGGATTTCGGGATCGGTGCTGTGCTTGCGCACAAAGATGACTCGCACGATCACCCTATTGCCTTTGAGTCCAAATTGCTCTCGTCTGCGCAAAGAAATTATTCACAGATAGAGAAAGAAGCATTGGCTCTCGTATTTTGTGTTACAAAGTTTCATGACTTCTTGTATGGTCGTCCCTTTACCATAAGCACAGACCACAAACCTTTGACATCGTTTTTATTTTCCTCTCGCAGTACCGCTACGATATCTTGTATCGGTCCACTGCTAAGCATGGAAACGCCGATGCGTTGTCCCGTTTGCCTGTTGCTGAGGATAGGGCATTCAATTCCTCCGAACTTGCCTGCATGTTGGTTGGTTGGTTGGTTGGTTGGTTGGTTTGGGGAAGGAGACCAGACAGTGTGGTCATCGGTCTCATCAGATTAGGGAAGGATGGGGAAGGAAGTCGGCCGTGCCCTTTCAGAGGAACCATCCCAGCATTGGCCTGGAGTGATTTAGGGAAATCACGGAAAACCTAAATCAGGATGGCCGGACGCGGGATTGAACCGTCGTCCTCCCGAATGCGAGTCCAGTGTCTAACCACTGCGCCACCTCACTCGGTGCCTGCATGTTCATTGATTCGGAAACCAATGACGTGGTCGAATCGTTTCCGATTCATTTTCGCCGTGTAGCTACAGCCACAACTGCCGACCCTGTCCTTGCTACCGTTCTGCGTTTGTTGCTATGCAATGGCCCTTGTCAAAGTCACGGATCGGGGACCCGTTGGTTCGCCGATATTTTGCTCACAAGGAGAGTCTTTTTGTTCGACGTGGTGTTTTGCTGTTGCGATCTGATAATGATCAGTCCAGGGTCGCAGTACCACGTTCGTAACAGTCCTCTGTCTTAAAGCTTCTCCACCAAGGACACTGGGGTATAGTGAGAACGAAATAACTTGCTCGTACTTGGTTCGGAATCGATGCCGCGATTACGAATATGTGCTCTTCTTGCATGGTGTGTGCCGAACAACAATCAGCACCACCGCGGAAATTCTTTGCATGGCCAAAAGCCACTTTCCCTTAGCAACGCTTACACATCGATTTTGCTGGTCCATTCTGGAATGCTCGTTGGTTGGTTGTGATAGATTCATTCAGTAATTTTCCTTTTGTTGTCCGGATGTCTTCCACGACATCATCTGCCACCATCCAAGCGTTATCTGCTATGTTTTACATTGAAAGTCTTCCACAGACTATTGTTTCCGACAATGGCCCACAATTCATGTCCGCAGCATTTCAGTCATTCTGCAAGGCCAATGGTATTCAACATCTGACGTCCCCGCTGTATTCGCCACAGTCAAACGGTGCCGCTGAACGATTGGTCAGGACTTTCAAGTCACATTATTGCTCTTTCTGTCCTCGTAACGCTCTCAGCCCCGAGATGGTCGCTCGCCAGCTGAGTTGCTCCACGGTCGCCATCATCGAACTTTGATGTCTTTGCTACATTCGCCGCATCCGGCTCCTGTACAGCGGCAGACGCCTGCTTTTGCCCCAGGCGACGTTGTCTACTACCGCCACTATCGAGGTTCTCGGCGTCGGCTCGAAGGGCGCATTCTTCGCTGCCTCGGCCGCGCTATGTATCTGGTTTTGGGGGCCTCTGGTGAGGTGCGTCGGCATCTCAATCAGCTGCGCCTCTGTCGTCGCACGGGATCTGCCGCGCCCCGTCTGCTTTCAGCGACGGTGCCGTCCGGTCAGCGCCCTGGGGACCCATCTACTGGCTCGCCTCAGCCCCAGGCGTTACCGACGATGTCTTCCATTTTGCCCCATGGCGACGCGCCGCCGCCGCCGCTGCCGCCGCCGCCGCCGCCTGTTCTCTCGCCGGCGACGCCCGCAGTGGACGCGTCGCTGCGGCCGCCGGGCGCCTCCCTGGGTCACGCGCCACCGATCGCTTCCCGTGACCAGTTGTCCTCCGACATGGAACTCTTGCCCGCTCCGGACCGTATGTCGTCTTCGCCCGTCGGGTGCCCCGGCCCGATGGAGGTCCAACCTTCGGCCCCTCCTGTATCTCTACGGGCGCATACACCGCATGTTGGCGTGCACCCTGGAGCAGGTTTTCAGGCGTTTCCTAGCTCCCCTCGGTCCGAATGGTAGCGTGCGGGTGGCACAGCCTCGCCTGTTGTTAGGCTCCCACCTCGTTGCATACGTCAACATGGGGTCCTCCCCACCGTGGGCGGAGGCCTTATACCACAACCGTACGCCGATTTGCGGGGAAGGAATGTGGTGTCACCGCCAGACACCACACTTCCTAGGTGGTAGCCTTTAAATCAGCCGCGGTCTATTAGTATACGTCGGATCCGTGTGTCGCCACTATCAGTGATTGCAGACCGAGCGCCGCCACACGGCAGGTGCAGTCTAGAGAGACTTCCTAGCACTCGCCCCAGTTGTACAGCAGACTTTGCTAGCGATGGTTCACTGTCTACATACGCTCTTATTTGCAGAGACGACAGTTTAGCATAGCCTTTAGCTACGTCATTTGCTACGACATAGCAAGGCGCCATATTCAGTTACTGTGAATGTATTCTGAAACAGATAATATTGTGAATCATGTACTGTCAAGAGCGACGTTCATCGTTAATTGGTTAAAGTTAAGTATCAAACTAATTACGTCCGCTTTCTGACTTCTAATTCCTTGTCATGTTCCAGACCTCACGTTAGTATAGTTCTTCCCTCCTCACGCCAGCCTGCGTGAGCTAAAACGTGTGCATTTCGGCCTCCACTAGTAACACGGTGTTGGCTCTTCTGCCAACACAATAAATACAGTAAGCAAATTGAAAGGAATGTAGGTTGCCGTAGTCACTCGGACATGAAGAGGCTTACACAAGCTATATCATGGAGAGGCGCATCAAACCAGTGTTTGGAGTGAAGACCACAACAACAACAACTTTGACTTCCTGGTAAGAACAAAGATATTGGCGAAAATCAGATACTCTATCGTTCTAAAATAATCTGGAACTCTGGGAAACCATCTCATCCAAGGTAAATCAAACACTCTGCAATACGATATTGCAGCGCCTGTGTTGTTAAGAAGAACGGTGCAATGTTCCTTCCGACATGCTTTCGTGCAACATCACATTTATCCGCCTATACCAATCATCGACTTTCAGTTACATGCCCTACTCCGTACGGGAATTACATAACGTATTTGCGAATAAAGATTGAGATGCAGGAATGAGAACAGATGGAAGTTTGTGTCTGGTCGTGAATCGTGCACGGCTAGCTAGAGCGGTTAAAGTGACAGCTCGCGTAAATGGGAAATCCGTGTTTGTCTAACAAACCCTTGACAGTAAAGGCTCTTCAGTGCCTACTAACAGCAAAGAATACGTTCAATTTTTTTCAGTTTTTTTTCCACAGTCTGTGAAATAACATTGATACCGAAGAGTTCTCTCTCTCTCTCTCTCTCTATCTCTATCTCTATCTCCCTCTGCCTCGAAGATGTTTTCATGTAGTTTATGGTCCACTCTTGTTGTGAAAATGTTACTGTAACTGGTGTTCTTACTGGTTATTATCATCAATAAATGTGACTTTGACCCAGGATGGTGTCAAAGTGAAGGCAACGTTCAGTTTTACATGTACGCGTAAGGTTTCTTTCTCCAGTATGAAATTTATAAAAAAGAATTACAGACTGACTGATGATCACTTGGATAACTGTATCCGAATAGCACTACCTACTCTCTATAAGTACTCAATTACACTTTTATTCTCTTTCTTGGTCTACGATGGCTTGATTTGATGGGACAGTATTTTATAGAATGGGTAACAATTGTATCTACTACAAGAAGAGGACCCTCATACCATTTGGACTTACAACAACGCTGATTAGTAATTTTGTTAATATAATCACGTATAGGAAGGTGTAAGTAGATGAATGACTAACACTAACTTCACTTATCGAAGGTTTATTCAGCACTTGCACATAAGAGCACGGAGCGAACTGCCTCCGGCCAGAACACATACGGTATATATATATATATATATATATATATATATATATATATATATATATATATATATACAGCTACAGAATATTCCAGTACAATGCTTCTTGGCATTTGTGATTACTTCTAGAATGTATTCGAACCGAAAATAAAAATTAAAGTTTTTTTTCAGTTTAGAGGAGCTTTGAACTCAGAACCCTCCCTGCAACAATTCAATAGACTACTGTCATAACCACTAATCACGGTTACTGTGCTACTCACCTACTTCTGCGACATTGCTCCCTCAGTAAGGGAAGAAGTCTCGGTGTTACGTTCACCTAGTCCGGGAACGAGTCATCGGTCCTGCATACTCCGACTCCCGATGACTGATGTTCGCCCTGGCGGTGATCTTCTTAGAACTTCCCATGTCGCTACGATCTTCGTTCCCTTTCGGCTTGTTGCCTGTCGCTGGTACTTCGAATTTAACCTGGGTTGCAGGTTCCTTATAGCGCTTCATACGAAGGACGTGGAACGTATCTCTGATCTTTCGTCGTCTTGTGTCGGGGTCGAAATCTTCAACTTCATAAGTAACATCAGGCAACTGTCTTACAACCTTATAAGGTCCAAAGTAGTGCCTGAGAAGCTTCTCAGAGAGACCAACCTTCCGAACAGGAGTGAAGTCCCAGACGAGGTCACCAGGCTGGTAGACAACAGGGCGGTGGCTCGCGTCATACCTTCGGCGATCGTTTTCTTGAGCCTGCAGCGTGCGGAGTCGAGCTAACTGCCGAGCTTCCTCAGCTCTGGTTAACACCTGGCCGATGTAGTCTCGTCCACGTCATCAGGATGTAACGGAAACACAGTGTCCATCGTCGTCGTCGCCTCACGGCCATGCACCAGGAAAAATGGCGTAAATCCTGTGGTGTCTTGTCTGGCGGTGTTGTAGGCAAACGTCACGAAAGGTAGCACCTCATCCCAGTTCTCTGTTGAACACTGACGAACATTGATAGCATGTCGGCCAAGGTCTTATTAAGTCGTTCAGTAAGCCCGTTAGTTTGCGGATGGTAGGCAGTCGTCATGTGATGAGTAATGTTGCACCGACGGTTTATTTCTCTCACAACAATCGATTGAAAAACATTCCCTCGGTCCGTGCTTAAGACCTTGGAGCATCGTGTATTAATACAATGTCTTCCACGATGAATTTGGCTACCTCGAATGCTTCGGCTGTTTTCACGGCTTTTGTAATAGCATAGCGAGTCAGATAATCAGTGCAAACAATAATCCATCTAATGCCACTATCAGACGTTGGAAATCGTCCGAGGAGGTCAATACCAACACGCTGGAATGGCGTGTCGGCTGGTGCAGTTGGTATGAGTCGGCCAGGTGGTTTCTGAGGAACTGCCTTTCTCCTCTGGCACTCTTGACAGTGCGACACATAGTGACGGGCACTCCTAAATAAACCTGGCAAGATAAATCTCGTGCGGTCTTAATAAATCCTAAATGTCCGGCCTCAGGTGTGTCACGGAATTTCTGTAGAACATGTAAGTGCATATGTTTAGGAATCACTGGTGACCACCTCTTTCCAAAGGGATGAAAGTTTTTCTCGCATAGTAATCCATTAACCACCTTAAATCGTCCTTTCACATACTCTGATCGATTTAAGTCAAGCATAATTTGAGATATCTTGTCGACCCTCTTCTGGACAGGAGAGAGGTCCTTGAGTGCAACGAGACATTCACTATCTTCATCAATCTCCTGATGGTCTTGCACAGGATTTCTTCAGAGACAGTTGGCATCTTGGTGTTTTCTTCCACTTTTGTACACTATGGTAATGTTGCACTCTTGAAGACGTGGTGCCCACCAGGCGAGTCGTTCTGTTGGATCCTTAAGATCTGTCAACCAACAAAGTGAACGATTGTCTGTAACAACTGTGAATGACCTTCCATAGAAATACTGTCGAAATTTCCACATAGCCCAGATCACAGCAAGACATTCTCATTTTGTAGTTGAGTAGTTTCTCTCGGCTTTTGTAAGTGTCCTACAAGCACAGGCAATAACTTTTTGTTTTCTATCAGAAATCTGCACCAGAATGCACCGATCCCATACCCACTGGCACCTGTGTGCAGTTCTGTAGATACTCTCTCATAATACAGACCAAGTACAGTGTCAGTCGTCAGAGCTTTACGGAAAACATCGAAAGAATCTTGTTGAGCACTAGCCCAGATAAATTTAGCATCGGCTTTTAACAACACTTGGAGTGGCCTGGCTTTGCTACGAAAGTCTTTGATAAAACGATGGTACTAAGAACACAATCCGCGGAAGCTTCTCACATCTATAACACTTTTAGGAGTAGGAAATTCCGTTATAGCTCTCAATTTTTCTGGGCCTGGCCGAACACCTTCGTTTGACACAAGGTGCCCAAGTATTTTGATTTATTTTGCTCCGAAGAGACACTTTCTTGGATTAAGTTTCAGTCCGGCTTGTTGGAGACACTTAAGAACGACGCTCAGTCCTTTTACGTGTTCGTCAAATGTCTCTGAGAACACTATAATGTCATCTAAATAACAAAGACACATCGTCCACTTCAGGTGACTTAGAAGATTATTCATCATCCGTTGAAACGTTGCCGGTACATTACACAAACCAAAACGGCATCACCTTAAACTCAGGGGGTGATGAATGCAGTTTTTTCACGATCAGCCTCATCTACTTCGGTTTGCCAGTATCCCGAATACATGTCCATGGTTGACAAAAACTTAGCCCCCTTCAGACAATCTAGTGTGTCGTCAATTCGTGGAAGGGGATAAACGTCCTTTTTCGTTATCTTATTAAGCTTCCTGTAATTAACACAAAAGCGCCATCTGCCACCCTTCTTCCTGACGAGAACCACTGTTGATGAGTGACGACCATGGGCTCTGCGAAGGCTTAAAGATGTCATTCTTCATCATTTTCTCAACCTCGCCGCGAATTATTCGACGTTCCGTTGCTGCACTTTTTGCAGATGATGCTGTGGTGTATCGAGAGGTTGTAACAATGGAAAATTGTACTGAAATGCAGGAGGATCTGCAGCGAATTGACGCATGGTGCAGGGAATGGCAACTGAATCTCAATGTAGACAAGTGTAATGTGCTGCGAATACACAGAAAGATAGATCCTTTATCATTTAGCTACAAAATAGCAGGTCAGCAACTGGAAGCAGTTAATACCATAAATTATCTGGGAGTACGCATTAGGAGTGATTTAAAATGGAATGATCATATAATGTTGATTGTCGGTAAAGCAGATGCCAGACTGAGATTCATTGGAAGAATCCTAAGGAAATGCAATCCGAAAACAAAGGAAGTAGGTTACAGTACGCTTGTTCGCCCACTGCTTGAATACTGCTCAGCAGTGTGGGATCCGTACCAGATAGGGTTGATACAAGACATAGAGAAGATCCAACGGAGAGCAGCGCGCTTCGTTACAGGATCATTTAGTAATCGCGAAAGCGTTACGGAGATGATAGATAAACTCCAGTGGAAGACTCTGCAGGAGAGACGCTCAGTAGCTCGGTACGGGCTTTTGTCAAAGTTTCGAGAACATACCTTCACCGAAGAGTCAAGCAGTATATTGCTCCCTCCTACGTATATCTCGCGAAGAGACCATGAGGATAAAATCAGAGAGATTAGAGCCCACACAGAGGCATACCGACAATCCTTCTTTCCACGAACAATACGAGACTGGAATAGAAGGGAGAACCGATAGAGGTACTGAAGGTACCCTCCGCCACACACCGTCAGGTGGCTTGCGGAGTATGGATGTAGATGTAGATGTACATATGCTCTTTGGATTATTGGTTGATGATCTCCACAGCTAATCCGGTGCATCACCGTCAATTTGCCTAATTTGCTCTTCACAAGTGGATTGAAGCATTCAGAGAACCCTTGAAGAATGGTAAGCAGCTTCCTCTATTGTTCCTTAGTGAGATATGGTGATAGTCCAGCTAGAAGATCTTGTCTTGTAGTGGTAGCGCCAATTTCGCCCACAGACTCGGCACAATTAATGGCTCAGCGTTTGCTACGAACATGCGTCTTGGAAGGATCTGCGGTTAACTATCCACAATCCACGGAATCCGTTCTTAAACGAGACGACAGAGGCTGGAATGACTAAGTCATTGCCGGCTGAGTGGCCGTGCGGTTCTAGGTGCTACAGTGTGGAACCGGGCGACCACTACGGTCGCAGGTTCGAGTCCTGCCTCGGGCATGGATGTGTGTGATGTCCTAAGGTTAGTTAGGTTTAATTAGTTCTACGTTCTAGGCGACTGATGACTTCAGAAGTTAAGTCGCATAGTACTCAGAGCCATTTGAACCAAGTCATACTTCAGTGATATGCTTCACTTAAATTCCACTACAATATCCATAGGTTGATGCATGGCATGACACACGACAGTTACCTTTGTAGCGCTGACTGCAGGAATGATCACGTTATCCAGCACACATAGTCACCACACACGCAGATATGCATCTTGCTGTCCACAGTATCTCATCTCGTCTAGCATAATGTTCCAGCGACCACAATCTATAATTGCTTGAGAATCTTTCAAAAAGTCCCATCCGAGAATGACGTCATGACTACATTCTTGTAAGACGATGAAATCTAAGGGCTGTGTATGGTCACTTAATACTGACACGAATGACACATCTTCTTGTAGGTTTTACATATTTCCCATTATCCACATTCAGCAGAGATGTTTTGCTGTCGACCAATACGGTTTTCTGCAACTGGCGACGGTAATTCTCCGAAAGGACTGAATATGATGCTCCAGAGTCCACAAGAGCTTGGGCTGGTCGGCCATCCATGTGGATATCGAAGCAGTTTCCTGTTATGTCTGTAGTGACCGACGACGGAGGATTTTTCTCTTCAGCGGCCTCACCTCCAAGGAAGGTCGCACCCTTCAGTTTTTCAGGCTGTGGCGGCTAGGTGATCGGCTGGAGCTTCTAAACGGCGACGGAGACCTTGATCGGCGTGTTGGTGAACGTCCTCTTTAGCGGCTAGCTTGAGGCGATGGTGATCTACGTCGTCCTGCACCCACATCTTGTTCACCTTTGTCGTCCCGGAGTAGGCGTTGGCTAAGATCGGTCTGCTGTGTCCTGGCGCGGGCGTCATCATCAAATATCCTCCGCCTTTCTCGACAATAGCGCACCACGTGTCCCGGTCGTCTGCAGTAGAAACATATTGGTTAGTTACCCTGGCTCCTCCAGACATCGGTCTTCCTCAGTGCCCAAACTGATTCCTCATGCGGCATTGTAGGAATGTAACTTCGCCTGGGTCTCGACTTCTTACCGTTTTAAAGGGAAATGAAGGACGAGAGATTAGGTTCAATGTCTGTTCCACTTCCTCCCTTATAACCCCTTGAAGCTTCTCGGATTTCTGCTCGTCGTGGAATCCAAGTTCCTTCTGAACCTCCTCTCTCACTATCTGACGAAGAACACTTGTGAAATCAGTTTCTTCCTCCATCACAGACACCGATACGCGCTTGGAAGCCGTTCAAACTTCTTGCGTGTAATTCGTTTTTGATGCATTGTCCCAATATACTGGCATCATTTTATGAAGACGTCTGCTGTCGAAACCTCCTTCAGGGTAGGGCTTGATACATGTCCTCAGCAATACCCTTCATGAGAAGTAGAACCTTATCTTCCTCCTTCATTCGAGGATCCACTAGTTTTTATAGCTCCAAGACGTCTTGAATGTAGGATGTTGTCGTTTCTCCTGGACGCTGTGCCCTGCACTTTAATGTATCTTCAGCCTTGCACTTCTGTCGTTGTGTGTCGCCGAAATACTTTCGCAGTTCCGCCTGGAATATTTCCCAGCTTCTGAACTTTTCCTCGTTGTTCTCATACCACTGCTTGGTAGTGCTCTCCAAGTAGAAAAATACGTTAGCCAAACACACGGTGTCATCCCATTTTTTTCAAATTTGTCTATATGCTCATACCCCTTCAGCCACTTGTTTGGATCTTGGCGATCGTCACCAGAGAAACCGGAAGGATGTCTCACGTGGTGGTACACAGTTGCTGTGATCGTGACGTCCTCTTCTTCTTCTGTCTCCGATAGATTGCGATCTGTTGAATATGGCTCGAACTCGGGTTCATCGTCACGTAAACGGCGGCTCTGTCATGGCCTGCTGGGAGCCACTGTGTCTTCGATAATGTGAGGTATGATAAGTTCCTATACCCAGCGCCTTCACTAGAAAATTGTCACATAGAGGAAGGTGTAAATAGATGAATTACGAACACTAACTTCACTTAACGAAGGTTTATTCAGCACTTGCATATAAAAGAGCACGGAGCGAACTGCCTCCGGCCAGAACACATACTGTATATATACAGCTACAAAATATTCCAGTATTCTTGACATTTGTGGATACTTCTAGAATGTATTCGAACCGAAAATAGAAATTAAAATTTTTCAGTTGAGGTGAGTTTTGAACTCACGACCCGCCATGCAACAATCTAGTATCATAACCACTTTTTTTAATGTCATTTTGTTCGTTATAGATCGTTGCAATTGTACATGGCGGACGTTCCCTGACGCCAGCTGAAGTTCTTTATTTGATCCATTCACTCATTTTTTTTTTTTTTTTTTTTTTTTTGCTACAGAGGGCAACTGACCCTCTGAAGGAACACGCTGAGCTACCGTGCCGGCTAACCAGTACACTATGGCGAGTGTGTTGGTCAGCTTCTTCTGCGTCGATATGAATAAGAAAATATCTCTATCAATTTTTCTTCATTTCCTTTGTCTTGTTCTTGTGACTCTTCTTGTGTCGTCTGATCTTCGTTGTGTCTCTACTAACATATAAGGTCCATGCAAGTTTTTTTTTGTGTAATAGTAACTTGAAAACAAAAAGACTCAACTGTACTCTGGTTTTATCCACTTTAATTACAACATTACATTTTAAGAGCTCATCTGTTGTAAGAAGCGGTGAGATTTTTTTAAGCTGAATAAGCTGGCTTGGTCGCGATCTGTTCAGCTGGCATTGCAGTCGTGTCATCGAGGGAATAAGTAGTTACATTTGTGAAATAGACATTGCATATTTTGGTAAGACGAAGTCCGATGTGCAACTGCGAACAGAAGTTGGAGCACGTGGAATTTTAAATTTCGCGCCCATAGCTATTTAATTCTAAAGAATAATTTCGTGTTACATTGTTTAGTGAACTTGAGAGAGAGAAGTATTTAATATTGATAAAGTTATTATTATTGTTATTAAATATTGACAAAGTTATTATTATTACTATTATTATTATTATTATTACACTGACGGGAATAAAATCGCAACACCAAGGAGTTGTGGGACATGAAAGAAAGCTAGTAGGTGTGTTACTACATCTGAAAAATGATATCTGTTCAAATTTCTCGGCAGTCACATAAGAGTAGCGCTAGTAGCGTCACTATATGGATGCAATTCAGGTTTGTCTTTAAATACACGTTGTAACGGTCGTGAGCGTTAGTTACCTTTGAGATCGGACATGGTGAGTTGATGTTAGTAAAAAAATTCCTGTATGGCAACAGAGACACCAGCAGAGTTTGAACGAGGTCCTGTAACAGGGCTACGAGAGTCTGAATGTTCCTTCTGCGATACTGCGGAAGCCCTTGTCAGGATATAGCCAGTGTACACGACTGTTGTCAGTGGTGGTTACGAGAAGAATACCACCGTGTTTGGCATATGGCCCTGACGCATCGTACTGCATCTGCAGTAGAGATGGGGGATGCGCTCTTGAACTGATTCATAGAGCTGAATCTTCCAAAGGAGTGAACAATCAGTGATTCAGAAAAAAAGAACGGTAGCTCCAAACGTTTCCCACGGCAGAGAGAGAGAGAGAGAGAGAGAGAGAGAGACGGAGCATATCAGCAGCGCCTCTGCTGGTCACAGCACAGTGCACGCCACACAACACAGCCAGCGCCGGCCTCTGCCCTGCTTCTACCTTGGCTGCCTGCATTGTGCAGTGCCCCATTGGATTTTGTGTTTCACATATGCCGTGCCGTCTCTGTGCGTCGTCTGCCGCGTGCAGTGTCTGGAGCAGCTTAACTTCGCATCGCACTCTGTCGGTGATCGTTTCAGTCGCACGTCCTGCCCTCTGGGCAGTTGATGCGAGCAACAGGACAGAGAGCCACCTAGCGGATAACATAGGAACTACTTGCAACAACCTGCTCACAAGGGAACGGACGATTTCTCTCGGAGCGGGCGAGTTCACCGCTGCCCCCACCCTCGGAACTCGCCCGCTCAACGCTCACCCCACCATTCTCGACTCTAGCCAGAGCGTTGAGCAAAGCAACTCAGGTGTCACTCTGGTCTCTGCGGTCTTAGCTCACGCAGTAATACAGCTCGCGGCTCGACCTGCTCGACTCAGTGCTTCTGCATCGGAGTTCGTCTCTACTGGGTATTGTTCTTCGTAGTAATACCGCTATGTATATTACATTATTATGTTATGTATACATCATTTGTTTTTATTTTATTTTTATTTGTTTAAACTGATCAGATTAGGTTCCTGACGACTCCTCTTACTATAGGATTTTTATTATGGACACTCTAATTTACACTTTAATTACGAGTGAACCGATAAACGTATCACAAAATGTGATACACCAATATTTTCCTTGTTTTATTCTGCGTAAGGCTATATGCAGCACTTTCGTTTTACAGTCAAATTTATATTTTATTTTCTTATTCTGGTACGGATTTTGCGATTTTAGGCGTCTTCGGAAGGAAATGTTCACTTTAAAAATATATGGTTTGCGATGTATTTGTATGAGGTTAATGAAATTTTAATACATTATAGCCAAATATATTGTTAATTTAAATCTCAAGTTACAACATTTTCCGATCACCCAAAAAACCACGATAGTGCAAAATAAATCAATAATCAAAAACTTTGTCATATCGTGGAAATTACAATAAACAATACAAAATTCTTACTCATTATCTGTGTTACTTCAAAATAGGATCAAATAAGATCAAAATACAGGTATGGTACTGGAATAAACCGAGTTTAAAGGGCAATGTGCCTTCCATTTATTTTCTATTGTAAATGAGTGGTGAGTCATGAAAAAGAGCTAAATCATTTCAGGGAGTGAACAGTTCTGATCTGATCTCTGAAAAGAACAGTTTTGCCCATCTCTAATCTGCAGCAGCGATTTGAGCAGCAGTTGGCACTGCTATGAGACAACGAACTTCTAACAATCGGTTGCTTCAAGGACAGATCGGAGCAGACGCCCTTTGGAGTGCATTGCACTCAGCCCAAAACAACGCCATTTGTGACGTCAGTGGTGTTAAGCGAGAGTTCACTGGAGGGCTGGGTGGGAATTTCTTTTTTGGTGGTAGCTGGTTCTGCCTTTGTGCCAGTGATGACCATGTGTTCGTTAGAAGCAGCCATTTGAGGGCCTGCAACCAAACTGTGTGCGTTCTAGACACACTGGACCTACGCCCAGAGTTACGCTATGGGGTGCGATTTCCGCAAGAGGACTATTGTGGTTATCGCACGGACGCTGACTGCAAATTTATACTTGAATCTTGTGATTAGAGTTAGCATTCCAGTGAGTGTTTTCCAACAAGATAACTCTCGTCCCCATACCTTTGATGTAACCTAACATGCTCTACAGAGTGTCGACATGCTGCCTTGGCCTGCTCGATCACTGGATTTTTCTCCAATCAAGCACATATGGGACATAACCTGATGACAACTCGAGCGTCGTCCACGAACAGCATTACCCGTCCCTGTATCGACTCCTCCTGTGAACTAAAGGAACTAAACAGAAATAAGGACTTTCTTAATTGAACTTTATGTAAGAAAAAAATTAAAATTCAATTGTACACGTGAAAGAGACTGAACTTCTGTTAGCAATAAATCAAAAACTTAGAATAGATTTTCTTATCAGACAATTTAACTTGAATAAGAAGGATGGCACTTTTTGCTATCAGAAAGTTATTTAATGTTGGGAGATGTAAAGGAACTTACACTATGTGATCGAAAGTATCCGGACAACCCCAAAAACATACGTTTTTCATATTAGGTGCAGTGTTCTGAAACCTAATGCCAGGTACTCCATATCAGCGACCTTAATAATCATTAGGCATCGCGAGAGAGCAGAATGGGGCGCTCCGCGGAACTCACGGACTTCCAACGTGGTCAGGTTATTGGGTGTGACTTCTGTTATACGTTTGTACGCGAAATTTCCACACTTCTGAACATCCCTAAGTCCACTTTTTCCGATGTGATAGTGAAGTGGAAACGTGAAGGGATACCTACAGCACAACAGCGTACAGGCCGACCTCGTCTGTTGACTAACAGAAACCGCCGACAGTTGAAGAGGGTCGTAATATGTAATAAGCAGACATCTGTCCAAACCATCACAGAAGAATCCCAAACTGCATCAGGATCCACTGCAAGTACTATGACAGTTAGGCGGGAGGTGAGAAAACTTGGGTTTCATGGTAGAGCGGCTGCTCATAAGCCACACATCACGCCGGTAAATGCCAAACGAAGCTTTGCTCGGTGTAAGGGGCGTAAACATTGGACGACTGGACAGTGAAAAAACGCTGTGAGGAGTGACTGACCACGGTACACAACGTGACGATCCGATGGCAGGGTGTGGGTATGGCGAATGCCAGGTGAACATCATCTGCCAGCGTGTGTTGTGCCAACAGTGAAATTCGGAGGCGGTGTTGTTATGCTGTGTTCGCGTTTTTCATGGAGGGGGCTTGCACCCCTTGTTGTTTTACGTAGCACTACCACAGCACAGGCCTAAACTGATGTTTTAAGCATCTTCTTGCTTCCCACTGTTGAAGAGTCATTTGGTGATGGCGATTGCATCTTTCAACACGATCGAGCACGTGTTCATAATGCACGGCCTGCGGCGGAGTGGTTGCACAACAATAACATCCTTGTAGTGGACTGCGCAGAGTACTGACCTGAATCCTGCAGAACACCTTAGGGATGTTTTGGAACGCCGACTTTGTGCCAGGCCTCACCGACCGACATCGATACCTCTCCTCAGTGCAGCACTCCCTCAAGAATGGCTGCCACTCCCCAAGAAACCTTCCAGCACATGATTGAATTTATGCCTGGAGAAAAAGTTGAACATATCTCAGGCACCATTATAATTCACAATGCGATATTCTTTGTCCAGGTTCCAAGACCTACGGGTAGCTGGCGAAACACTGGACACTGTGCATCAGCTAATTGATGAACAGGAAAGGGAAATGGAGCGTAAGAGAAGAGTTCAACACCATTTCCTTGCTACTTACGTAGGCTTAATCTTTATTATAGTGCTAGTTACAGGTTCAAATTGCGCATTGCGAATGTTGTAGATAGATATATAGGTTTGTTACAGACAGCTTTGGCGGTGGAAAATGCTGCAAGTCAATATGTGTTAAGATTACTGTAGTTAATTCGTCTGGGTCCACTCGACTGAGAACAGATGGCAGAGTCATCTCCGAGAGATATCCTCGTGAAGAGGAAGATAAAGTGCAATTGAAGACCAGAAAATATAAAAGAAATATATATAGTAAAAGGAAACTGTAAAATACGGACGTATTTGTACATTTAAAGGAATTACTGTCACGGCACTCAGCATAAGCGCTTATGAATAATTTTGGGGGGAAGGTGTAATGGCTGTCAAATTTTACTAACGTATAATGTTGCATCGCTATGAAGAAATGAGACAAGCTTTCCTATCCAGATGACGCATAAGATCTGATGCTACGTAGGCATCAGGAAGGGAGTCAGCTCTCCGTATGTCGTCAGATTTGTTAACATGTCTGCATGGTAGCTACAGGGAGAGAAGAATTAAATAGCACATGACCTCTCTTACCAAACATCTATTAACGGCTTTTCGTCGGCTCCATGCTTGTACGAACACTGATGGCCAAAATTAACGCAACATACCGCTATTTCCACGTTCTGTGTCTAATAAACGATATAATCATACGAACTATTAACAGACGTCAGTACGATCGTGTCTTACACGGAAGAAAGTATTCTGACCGACGGACAACCGTACCAACGATGACGTCAGGGTACCTATCAAAGAGGGTAGTATTTGCCGGGTAGTCCCACATCCGCAGTCGCTGTGTGTACAGTCACAGACGGTACAGTATGGCACAGAGGAGACGTCTACCAGACTCTCTGCGGTAGAAGGCCATAGGAAGTATGGAAAAAGGACAGTTGCAAACTGATGTGGCCCCATGGCTTAATGTGAATCGTTCTGATATTTTTCGGATGTGGCGACACTTTGCATAGACCGAGGTGCTGTGGGCCCAGACTTCGCAATGGTGGACGATAATGCTCGACCTCAAAGAGCACGGGTGGATGAGATTTTCTTGAAAACGAAAGATGCTGCACGCATGGCGTAACCTGCTCCCTCTCCCAATTTGGATCCCATAGAGTATGTCTGGGATGCACTAAGGAGACGGATTCCATCACGTCATCATTCACCAATCATTCTCTAAAACTTGCGAGCATTTCTGCGGGAATAATGGGCGTTATTGCGTCAGCATGAAATTGATGACATCATTCACAGTATGCCCCGTAGTTGTCATGCCAGTACTGCTGCTAGAGATGGTCACAACTCATACAGAGCACATGAGCCAGTTGTCGAAATGTGTATGCAAATCCGTTAAGTTGGAAAAACAACGAAGAAAGTTTTCGTCTACCACTATGCATGTTGCAGTTGATTGCGTTCTGTGTTCTTTATATTGTTTCTAGTTTACTATTACGCGTTTATACTGTTTTGTGGTAAAATAAACGCAACCTTGGAATATTTGCGACTGTGACTTTAATTTTGGACACCAGTGTACTTGTTTGAGACTTTTAAATACTAGCAGTTAATGCCTTCATTATAAGGTAGCCATCTTAAACATTAATAGAATTACTTTAGAGTAGAAGCTCCACAGTCTACGTGATTACTGATACTGTGATGCATACATCGCAATGTTGCAAGAGGTGGACGATAAATTCCCGGACACGTAGTGCCCAAAAACACCATGCCAGGTAGCTCTTCGGTTACTGCTCTAATAACCAAAGAGGGCGTGGCCATATCAGAAGTCGAAATATTGGAAAATGGCAGTGGAATGTCATGTCTCATTGACAGCATTAGATTTGTTAATATCTACGCCCCGTCTGGAAACCTAAATAAAGCAAGAAAAGCAGACTTCTTTGCCACCTTCCCGAGCTGTTCTACATATGACGGCGGAATCGAGAGGAAGTGGTTGTCGGAGGCGATTTTAATTTTGTTTCAAAGCCGAAGGACCAATGACCGAAGGTTTATGAATGTGAAACATCTGTAGAAACTGTATACCAGTTAGTACTAGAAGATACTTGGGAAATCACGAAGGGGGATTAAAGACGTTTTCCATATCATAGTGAACAGCCGCCTATATGGAATCTGTGTAGGGAAAAACTCGGGAAAAGGTATCTGCGAAGGAAACGTCGTATCCTATACGCTAAGGCGTACCACTGCAACATTAGTATGACGCGACAGAAAACATACAGTGGCAGAACAGGAGGGAAAATGAATGTAGAAATTCTCCAGAAGCAAGATTCAAGAGACCGTGTGCATAAAGTCAGACTTGTTTACACCGTAACCAACGTTCCTAAGCATAACGCTCTGGTGGTGCAAAAAAAAAAAAAAAAAAAAAAAAAAAAAGGCTCTGAGCACTATGTGACTCAACATCTATGGTCATAAGTCCCCTAGAACTTAGAACTACTTAAACGTAACCAACCTAAGGACATCACACAACACCCAGTCATCACGAGGCAGAGAAAATCCCTGAACCCGCCGGGAATCGAACCCGGGAACACGAGCGCGGGAAGCGAGGACGCTACCGCACGACCACGAGCTGCGGAATCTGGTGGTGCAACCGCGCATAATCTAGACTCATTAGCCGGCCAGAGTGGCCGAGCGGTTCTAGGCGCTACAGTCTGGAACCGCGCGACCGCTGCGGTCGCAGGTTCGAATCCTGCCTCGGGCATGGATGTGTGTGATGTCCTTAGGTTAGTTAGATTTAACTAGTTCTAAGTTCTAGGGGACTGATGACCACAGCAGTCAAGTTCCATAGTGCTCAGAGCCACTAGACTCTTTAGCCGTCTGAAGTCTTAAGACAGGAGCCGGCAGCAGAAGGAAAATTTCCAGTTGTATTTTCGATGCCTGAATTGTATTCCGAAGCACCTGTTACGCAAATAAACTTCAGGAAAGTTAAACGGATTAAGTCAAATTGTCGTTACTCAAGCGTCGATAAATGGAAGGCATTAAAATCCATTCCAGAGGCAGCAACAGCACTTTCTACAAAAACCCTTCCTCCTTCAACCTCGGGAAAGAGAAATGCCGCGCACGACAAAAATTACTTAACCTACTAAGAAAAGAATACGATGGATTCGTGACGACTCAGAATATTACCAGCGACGGTATGCGGCAGAGCCAGCGGATAACGAAGGAATCTCAGCCATGTAAGATTATCTTATGGCGACATTCATCAAGAACGACAGGCAATTTTTAATGTATGACGTCACCGCAGAAGAGATTCGGGAGGCACTGAGGAAATCTTAGTCTAATAAATTGCCCGGCAATGACGGACTGCTAATTCAATTTTATAAGTAGTTCTTTGTTTCGTGGAACACTGTTTTGTATGTATATGTAATGAAATTCGAGCAAGTCAGTACTTACCAGAAGGTGGTTACCAAAGAACATCCATGTGAATATATCAACAAATTTCGTCCGTCTTCCTGCTCAACTATGACAATAAAAATTATGGCCGGTGCTTTAGCGGCTACGATTAAAACTGTCTAGCGACGATCATTCATAACAGACAGACAGCAGCGGTACCAGAAGGGCGTACTATCTTCAAAAGTCTTGCTGATTATAGAGAGACTATCTCCTTTAGTGTCATTACACGCCCTGAGGAAGCATTTTTAGATATAGATCAATGTAAGGCCCTTGCTCGGATGTCGCAACGTTATCTCTCCCACGTCACGAACCGTCTCGGATTTGCTGAAAGTTTTAGTGTAATGCTTAACCGACAGATTCCAATTAAAAAAATCCGTAAGGCAGGAATTTCCGACGTGCATGTATCTTTTTGTGATAACAATTGAGCCACTTGTCAGGATGGTGAAGTGCAAACTTCATGTTGTAACTGTGTATTCAAATACACAAAAATGTATACTATATGCGGGCGAAGTTAGCGTCATCATATATTCGGAGCAGGACTACGGGAAGTCACTTATAGTATAACGAAATATGAACGAGCACAAGTTTCTAAGCTCAATAACAGGATATCTGGCTCAATGCCAAACGGCATTGGATTTAGAACAGATGCCAGCTTTCCATACAGGGTGTGGGATGGTATCAGACTTCTTGTAACAAAGATGAGCAGTTCCTTTCTAAAAGCAAAGGTGAAAAATTGGAAGGTGCTTTTCGCCACGACTAGGGGCTGCACACAACGCAACAAAGGCAGGGAACAAGACATGTTACGGAAGATTAATTTCATCAATACAAAAATCCTACCGCGAATATCGTTCGTACTTTGGACAGATACTCCCTGTAGTACATAGCGTTGACGGGAAAATTATTTAGGCAGTAATTGGTATTGCGACGTAACGCGCTCTTTCGCACATCGACGGCGGTTCTGCAACGTAAATTGTCCACCTAACTCGATACTGCTGCAGATCTGCACACGTAACTCCTGACTGCATCTGCTTAAGAGATCTCAGAAAAGTAGTGTTGAAGAAACTGAGATTTCATAACTACACGTCGGAGGCCGCTGTAAGTACAAGAAGCTGAAAATGCTCTTGTGAACTCTAAAGAATAATTCGGAAATGGGTTGCTGTTCACATTTTTAAGTTAAAAGGTCCTTTTAAACTTGCATTAGGATTTTTTTATTGCTATTAAGCAGGATCATCAGCCCACATGTGTTCAAATCATTAAAGTTCCTGAATGAGATTTTCACTCTGCAGCGGAGTGTGCGCTGATATGAAACTTCCTGGCAGATTAAAACTGTGTGCCCGACCGAGACTCGAACTCGCCTTTCGCGGGCAAGTGCTCTACCAACTGAGCTACCGAAGCGCGACTCACACCGGGTACCCACAGCTTTACTTCTGCCAGTGAAGGTAGGAGACGAAATACTGGCAGAAGTAAAGCTGTGAGTACCGGGCGTGAGTCGTGCTTCGGTAGCTCAGTTGGTAGAGCACTTGCCCGCGAAAGGCAAAGTTCCCGAGTTCGAGTCTCGGTCGGGCAAGTTTTAATCTGCCAGGAAGTTTCATTAAAGTTCCTGTTCACAGTTCTCGTCACACTCAAACAGCCAGAATTTTTCCTATCCAATTCCGAAATCATTTACGAGAGTAACACAGTCAATAAACTGCTATTTACGTTTGCACTCGGCATTCAGTGGTTGTCTTTAAATAAAGTTTTTGCTCGCCATAAATACTCAGCAAAAAAAATTACTTATTACCACCACGCTTTTAGTTCAAAGTTTACACAAGCGATTTTCTCCATGCCCGCATCTCGTGGTCGTGCGGTAGCGTTCTCGCTTCCCACGACCGGGTTCCCGGGTTCGATTCCCGGCGGGGTCAGGGATTTTCTCTGCCTCGTGATGGCTGGGTGTTGTGTGCTGTCCTTAGGTTAGTTAGGTTTAAGTAGTTCTAAGTTCTAGGGGACTGATGACCATAGATGTTAAGTCCCATAGTGCTCAGAGCCATTTGAACCATTTGATTTTCTCCAGAACAAAATATGTCTCGACTCTTAAAATTTCACAAATAGTTAATGGTAAACACTAGCTACCTTTATCACTGTACCGAAACGCGGAAGTCACAATATCGCTTCATTTTACACATAATGCTTTCGGACACTTTCAGCATGACCGGCTCCTTCGAAAGCTAGTCCACCACCTCCTTCTTCTCTGTCTGCCTCTACAAGCTCCTCTATCTCATCGTTAGGTGTCAAACTGTCTCACTTTTATTGGCTGTACAGAATTACGGCCAATCAGAAGTGACTTTCAGGGCGCGGCTCACGCCAAAATTTAGCAAGAACCAACCACTGCTCTCAGCTCATTGACGTCATTAAAATAAGCAACTCAAAACTGTCTCGTTAAACAAATAAAATGAAATAAACTTTAAGCTGTATTTTACGTCTAGAGTTTAACAATATAGTCGCGAACGTTCTGGCTGTCTCTTACATATTCAAACATGCTTGGACATCCGTCATCCATTAGTAGGGGAACCACTGGTGGATTCGTTCCCACGATACAACGCTGGAACACTTGCGAGTTCCTACAGAGAATTACAAATTGAAAATTTAATATTGCCGAATGTCCTACATACACTCACACAAGTACTCTCTTTCACACTCACCCTAACACAAAACACAAATATCTACTTGAAATTGTGAACGTTATTACTACAGCAAAATTACGAAAGGTTTTCTAAAATGAGAACTTTCAAAATTTGAATCTAAACACTGAAGGTGTTATCATATCTTTTCAAATAGTTACAGTTGGTGATATATATATATATATATATATATATATATATATATATATTAGTTTTTTAAGTGTTAGATAATTACGTTTTTTACTGACTTTTTTTTGTATCTTCCAAACTATGACAGTTATTGGTTTCAGATTTTGACAGATTCTTCCATCACACAGCCGAACGTTATGTACCTAATATTAAGTGCCTCAGGCTATTTCTAGATCAGTTATTAATTTCTATAGTTCCAGAGAATATAACTACTCTGTAAGCGCCTCTTTCACACGCTGCAGCCACGCCATATGGTCATGACGCACGTCTGCAGGACACAGCTCGCCCGTCGCAGATCGTATAAGATTCTGACTGCTTACACTGGAGCCCATATACATTCGTACAAGAAAGCTTTAATAGACAAATTGGCGATCTCGCCATAGCTGCGACGCCTCAGTATACCTGGCGGGACGAAATCTTCAGGGTGCGGATCTATGCCATAACTCTCCAACTAGAAAAAGGGGCGTTGGGCTAACAAATGTTCAGACAAAACGCAAGGCACTCCTCATAGGGAATACAATGCAGTTGTGCCACAACTAACCGGACAATGTGTTAGACATGGCCTAATGGACATAGAAGCCTAATACTATGAAAATATCGATCAGTCCGGCGGAAACCCATTACAAGGCAAACCACGTCAGGATGTTCCTCTTAGAAACTAGTTACCTCCGGACGAAATCAAGCATACCACTACGTGACGTATCCATGGCCCAACCACACTGGCTACTGAACGACACTGGAAGAGTAAACCGTATGGCAGAGAAGTATCCCTCTAAAGACTGGACTGTAACTCGAAACAACATCAACAACAAAGTGTTAGGTCCGGAAGTCAGATCAAACTGATACAATATAGTTAATGAAACGGTACCAAGATCTGAAAAATTGCACAACTTCCATATGTCGGCAACTGACAACTACAGCAGTTTAAGACATTAGTCAGGAAGAATCCATATGCGAAGAAGTGAGATACGAAGTACTAAAGAATGGCAAGATAAGCTTGAAGTTCTCTAAGGCTATAGATATAGCAGTAAGGAACAGCTCAGTAGGCAGTACAGTTGAAGAGGATTGGACGTGTCTAAAACGAGCCATCACACGAGTTCTAAAGAAAACCATGGGAACAAAGAAGGTAACTGCGAAGAAACCATGGGTAACAGAAGATATACTTCAGTTGATCGTTGAAAGGAGAAAGTACAAATATGTTCCGGGAAATACAAGTCGCTGAGGAATGGAATAAGTAGAAGTGCAGAGAAGCTAAGACGAAATGGCTGCATGAAAAATGTGAAGAAATCGAAAAAGGAATGGTTGTCAGAAGGACAGACACAGCTTACAGGAAAGTCGAAACAACCTTCGGTGACATTAAAAGCAAGTGTGGTAACATTAAGAGTGCAACGGAAATTCCAATGTTAAATACAGAGGAGGGAGCGGATATTTGGAAAGAATACATTGAAAGCCTCTATGAGGTGGAAGATTTGACTGATGTGATAGAAGAGACGGAGTCGATACAGAAGAGGTAGGGGATCCAGTATCAGAATCAGCATGTAAAAGAGCTTTGGAGGACTTAAGATAAAATAAGACAAAAGGATAGATAACATTTCATCAGAATTTCTAAAATAATTGGGGGATGTGGTAACAAAACGACTATTCACATTGGTGTGTAGAATGTACGAGTCTGACTTTCGGAAAAATATCATCCACATAATTCCGAAGACTGCCAGAGCTGACAAGTGTGAGAATTATCCCACAATGAGCTTAACAGCTCGTGCAGCCAAGCTGCTGACAAAATAATACACAGAAGAACGAGAAAAGAACTGAGGATGTGCTAGATGACGATCAGTTTGGCTTTAGAAAAGGCAAAGGAACGAGAGAGGCAATTCTGACTTTGCATCACAATGGAAGCAAGATTAAAGAAAAAGCAATATACTTTCATAGGATTTGTCGACCTGGAAATTGGATTCGACAATGTAAAATCGTGCAAAATGTTCGAAATTCTGTGAAAAATAGGGGTAAGCTATAGGGAGAGATGGGTAATATACAATATGTACAAGAACTAAGAGGGAATAATAGGAGTTGACGACCAAGATCGAAGTGCTCGGATTAAAAAGGGTGTAAAACAGGGATGTAGTCTTTCGACCCCATTGTTCAATCGGTTCATCGAAGAAGCAATGATGGAAACAAAAGAAAGGTTCAGGGGTGGAATTAAAATTCAAGGTGAAAACGATGTCAATGATACGATTCGCTGATGACATTGCCGTCCTGAGTGAAAATGAAGATGAATTACATAATATGGTAAATGGAATGAACAATCTAATGAGTACAGAATATGAATTGAGATTAAATCGAAGGAAGATCAAAGTAATGAGAAGTAGCAGAAATAAGAACAGCGAGAAACGAACATTAGGATTGATGGTTACGAAGTAGATGAAGTTAAGGAATTGTGTTACCTACGCAGCAAAATAACCGATGACTGGCGGAGCAAGGAGGACATCAAAAGCAGACTAGCACTGGAAAAATGGGCATTCGTGGTCAAGAGAAGTCTACCAGTATCAAACATAGGCCTTAATCTGAGGAAGAAATTTCTGAGAATGTACGTTTGGAGCACAGCATTGTACAGTAGTGAAACATGGACTGTGGGAAAACAGGAACAGAAGAGAGTCGAAGCATTTGAGATGAAAATTAGGTGGACTGATAAGGTAAGGAATGAGGAGGTTCTGCGCAGAATCTGAGAGGAAAGGAATATGTGAAAAACAATGACGGAGAGGGACAGGATGATAGGATATCTGTTATGACATCAGGGAATGACTTAAATGGCACTAGATGGAACTGTAGAGGGCAAAAACTCTAGAGAAAGGCAGAGATTAGAAAAAAAACAGCAAATAATTCAGGACATAGGTTACAAGATGAGGACATTGGCGCAGGAGAGGAATTCGTGGCGGGCCGCATCAAAACAGTCAGAAGATTGATGAAAAAAAAAAAAAAAAAAGAGGTTAAGCTTGGTGATAACTATTTCGATGCTTTCTCAAAGACATTTTTGGTTTTTTCATTTATTCAAGCGACACTGAAAAAAATGGCTTTAGAAGCGCCACGTTACTTCTTGATGTGGCATAAATTATATTACATTCATCTTCGAGTCATATTCTGTTTAGAGGCGAAGAAACTCGGCCGAGGACGCGAAAAATGGCGAGCCTAAGGATGCTCTGAAGGGAAGGAAGGAGACCAGAACAAAAAACAAAGAACTGGTACAGCACTGGTCTCGTAAGATAGGGGTCGTGAGTTCGACCCTCACAGAAAAATTCATTTTCTTAATTCACAATCTGGGATCAGAAATGGCTCGAGCAGCAGCTAACACACGGCAGTAAACTGACTGAAAGTAAAGTTCTATCGTCTAAGAACAGTATTCAACTTGCCTGACGGATTTTCTTTACGCGTAGGAGAAACAGTACTTTGTACACATTTTGTATTATAAATCTGTGCTTGATGATAACATTTGTTAATGTACCTCACTACTGTGTGGACGCACGTTAGCCATATGAAGAGGCGTAAGCAGACGCTACCATTCAGAGAGATAAAAATTAAAAAAAAAAAAAAAACGTGAGGCTAGGCAATCCTGTGGGTAACGGATAAACGTTCGCGCCAAACATTTTTTCAGTTAAAGTATTACAATGTACACAGTTTACACCTGCTCAATGCTATGTCTTGTGTATTTCTTTCTGTTACTGTTACCGTAATTTAAACATTAAGACATAAACTGTCACTTTGTTTCGTCCAAGACGCAAACGGAGCAATTAGAAAATAAAATTGGATAAAGTAACATCTTCCGTATCCAATGACGTACAAAAAGTTTAAGAGGTAGGCTACACTAGATTGAACATAATTCTAGGCATATTAATTCCATTCTGTACATTTGACGTCCAGGCTCATCTCGACAGAGCCGGTAAGTACATGTACGAGCAGCGTTCACGTTGGAGAACATCCGTTGATGGAAAATTATAAACTTGTTCCTTTAAGTGTACTCACAAATAAAAACGTTGTGCATTCAAGTCCAGAGAACCTTGAGACAAGGACATCGGGCCTCCACAACCAATACATTTCCCTGGAAACGCTTCATTTAAATAGTTATGCATATTCATTCCAAAGTGAGGCGGTGCACAATCATGCTGAAACTATAACTGTTTCCGTTACCAGATGAATGTTTTCTAATGCGTCAGGCAACGTATTGGAGAGAAAAGTGATATCCTGGGGCACATTCCACTTTTCCGGCGATATGTAATGGCGCAAAAGCACTCCTCTCACGATTCCAGCCTACAGGTTTATGCTGAAGCGTGCCAGAAAGACACGTTCACGAGTGACGTACGTTGTGTACCGACCAATAATGGCTCTTGAGGAGTTTATAATTACCTTCACGAGTCAAGCTAAATTCGTCACGAGTGAAGCTAAATAATGTCCATTATCTGCGACTTGGTGCAAAAGCCATTCACAAAACTGTACTCGTAGATTGTGATCTTATGGTTGTTGGTTTTGAGTTAACGCATTATAATATGGATGCAGTTCTTCATCGTGCAGCACTTCAACAACCAGTCATTGAGGTACTTGGAACTATCTTGAAGTGTCATGGGTACTTCGCCGTGGTGATTGGTGAATGCTTTCAGGAATCACGTCTCCTCTTTGTGGAGTACGTCTAGTCCTACTGTCCATTACTTACGGACAAAGATTACCGCTTTCCCGAAGGCGTTTGTTCCAGACGACGAAAAGTACGCTTATTGGAATGGTGCCTTTGAGGGTGCAACGCAGCTTACTCACGAGGAGCAATACTAGCTTGGTTATCGGATACACCCAGCACTAAAAGCATAACGACGTATTCATCTTCTATGTATTCCATCCGAAAGCTGGCGTACATGAACTTGACAGGACTGGTTACGGTTGTGCATTGTGGCGTTAGTGGACACATGCTCACAGTTTAGCGGGTCCCACTATCTTGTGATAGGTTATTGTCATGTGACGAAATTAAATCCCGCTTATAAAAGACGAGAACTAGGGAGCAGACGTCTAAAAAATTAAAAAGGTACCTGACTATGTTTCTAACCTAAGATCCAGGGTGGATGTGGTTTGATGTCCCAACAGTCCACTCTGAGAGCTAAGACAGGGTGATGCAAATTCCTCTATACATTCTGATACACTGAGAGATATGACAGTGTCGTCAGATTCTCGTTTTCAATCACGTCTTTTCAAAATGCACCAAATCTAATTTTACTAGTAAAACTTCCACGTTTACACCCGTGAATCCTGATATTGACCTTTTTTAAAATACTGAAAAGCATACTTTCTCTCAGCGCCGTCAGAAAGAGGCTTCGCAAAAGACTTAAAGGTCACAACATCTGTGGAACGACATAATAGGCCGGCAAATCACTGCCTTCCTCCAGGATAAAATGTTTTACAAACGTCTGCGCTACTGCACGAAACAACGGTACAGTTCGTGCGTTTATTACTGTGACCGTCGTATCAGGTGTTGACCGTGATGATTGATAGTGCTATAAAACTATTCCGAACAGTCAATATGAAGAACTTCATCCAGATCTATCGCAGTACATGAGCCCTTTTATACAGCATTACAATCTCTCCGGAATCGCCACTGTTTCCTTATAGGCATCTTGTTTTAATTTTTCTCACACGTAAAAGTACAGAGGAAATAATTCTGGTGAAATTACCCGCCATTGTGTGTTTCCTGATTGACCGCCTTAACAATCATTGAATTTTCCTGTTACAAAGGTCTGCAATTATTATACGAAATGGGTGCGACAATCATAATACATGGTACCACATGCTTTACTTTACATCCAGTGGTATATCTTATAATAATTGAGGCAGTTGTTAGGAACAGTACGTATTCGTGGTTATTTAAACAGGGAATACTGATGGAATTCTTGAAAGCATGCACCACAACCTGACAAACCACTTACCTCAGCCATCATAATTTTACATTGACTAGTAGTGCATATTACAAATATTGGTGTGCCCATAGATTCTACACAATTCTTCATCCCTAAACTAAATCATCCATAGAAACTCCGCGTAACTCTAAAATTAGGAGAACTTCAGTCAATTAGAAAAAAAGTTTGCCAGAAAGCTGTAGGTGGTGCAACATGTGGAACGAATGAAAAGGGCTGAAATGTAGGGCTCCTCCCTCACATCACTGTGCAATCTAATGTGACCTCCGCAGCTTCCATCCACTCCAGAGAACGGGAGGCTAACGGCACATCGCTTCTTCCATCAAGAGTGTATCATACTTGTGTATGCAGTGAATATGTAGAGATCGGGGTGCCACACCAACGCCGGCAACGCGGATCGATACCATAGACATCAGCGAGGTTCCCCTTCAAACCGCAAAGATGAATCAGAGGCGTTACTGTAGACCACGCCTTCCCCCACTCAGCGTTGCAGCGCCCTCGTACTGAGGTCAATATAGTGTCGATCATGCCACCACTCTGCCAAATTTCGAGACCTCAGCTGCAGCAGTCAACTCCATCTGCAGGATAGTGAGAGTTAAAGTTCTGGATGAAATTGTACTTTAGTAAAGTTGCATTTCGTACCGCAAGAGAACAGTTTGTAATCTTGGCATCAAGTAATGCCTTCAGAATCAATGTCAGTTGTAGATTAACAAGCAATTCTGTGTCAAAAAAGTGTGTAAAAACTAAGCAAATCTTTTATTCATTAATGTAATGGAATGAATTAATATTTCATTAGTTTCAGTTCCAATGTTCCACCTCACCAGAGCAATCAGAGAACCCACAGTTATGGCTAGACGCAAGTAGTTCCTCCTGGTTACAACAGTGAGAGGGGAATCCCAAATCCGAATACTGAGAAGTTTGCAGCTACAACTAGTTCTCGACAACCGACTTCAATTCTCGCTTCTCAGTTCTCGCATCTTACTTCTCACGTCTTAGTTCTCGTTTTTTAGTTCTGGAGTATGAATTTGTTTTCGTTAACAACAACGAGACAGTAGTCTTTGTTCTCGGACTTATTTTCTTTTCCCATGTGGCCGCTGCCTCTTACTACAGGGGTTGTGGCCACATTAACTTGTTCATTTGTTAAACATATTAGAACCTTGCATTGAGAGAATAATGAAAACATATTGTGTTTTGTAACTGCAACAAGTAATACGTAGGTTTAGGTGACAAATATTCCGCCAACTTTCAATAATGATCACGAAAAGGCCAAATGGTCAATTACTTGAAAACAAATTCTATTGCAAATTAAGAAGTTTTTTGACCGCTAATAGTATAGGAATATGCAACAGTCTCTGTGAGAGCACCATGAGTAAGCACCACAGGAGACGTCTTGGCAGTTGTCACGGTATGTCCAGGCCTGAGAGACGATAGCGTCCGTAGTTTCGGGATAACTTCGGCGAATAGTGTACCGGAGTCACAGGACTGAAAACAGCGTGGGTATGGAATTTACCACTGCTGTGTACATTCTATATATGGAGGCGAATAATAGCATCAACCAAGATATCAGTTTTACGTGTTGTTTGTATGTGGAACCGAATGCTGATAAAAATAACATAACACGTAATACGTTACTATCCAATTAGGAGTACATTCAAGTGCAGGTGTAGACGAATGTTCTCTGGGTTCAAGGAGGCTAGCATGAGCTGTATCCAATTCGTCTTACGCATTAACGAGAGTCGGTCTACCAGCCAGTCTCGATACAGTGTGTAGCCGGTTCCCGACACACAACAAGGTGAATGCCATACTAGTGCACACAAACCGCCTCCGATTTACGCTAAGCAAAAATTAAAAACACGTTCTCTCATTTGTAAGTGGGGTTTGATCTGACGGTACAAAAGTTCAGGGCACTGGTGGAGTTAGGAAGGGAATACGGCAACCAAATGTCACTAACGTTGCCAAAACCCATAAACCATTTCGCACCCGTAGATAAAGGAAAAAAGGAAGAAGAAAATGAAAAAGGTGTTCTGAGAAATCATTCCTACACTCATTGAAACTAAGCGAATATGAACTTTATTAACTAAAACCAATTTCCATACAATTCCTATAATATTATTTTCAAGTTGTCTAATCAGGTTTTATATTCAATTTATTGTGAGAAAGATCACAGAAAAGTAGGTGTAAATTATTAACACTGCACTTCACAGTTTTGATGGAGAAGCTAACGCATAATTCTGAATGTGAAAGACACATTCCTTTTGACAGCTCCTTTAACTGCAAAACATACCAGAAACAATGGAGAGCCATTGTAGCAGCACTGACACAGAAAATGTTATATTTTTGGGTTTCGCTCTCCACTTGTTCTAACGTAGTAAGATTTCACCTTTGTCTACAGCAGACAGTTCTCGATTCATTGAAGGACTCGTTTTTTGCACATCTCTAGTTCAGTATACAGGCCCGAGTCATTATATGCGAGCAGCATTACCAGCGACATTTAAAACGACAGTACTTCAGTATTTCACAATGTACGTTTCATAACGGTGCAGATCTTTAACATTTATAAGAAGAACGGGAGAGATTGTCTATTTAACTACAAACTAGAATAGTATTTATCAAAGAAAAATATAAAGTATAAGAAATTCTATGGGCAATTAATGTACGAAAAATTTATATCACTGCGCCAATTACAAAATTAATAAGGAAAAAATAATTCGTGTCATTACCTGTTGCATTACAATGTTTTGTGAAAAACGGTATACTGTTTTCAAGAATGCAATGAAGTTTTGATGACTTAACATTCTCAACGAATTTCTTTTTTTGTTGCCAGTCTAAGATCGATTATGTTCAGGGTACGACTCTCGATTTATTTCAACGTTATTAATACAGACCGGGCGTAATAAAAGAAATTTTTTGAGGATACAGATCGTTCTGCATTTTAAAGCGACTATGCCGCCGATCGGAAACTTTTTTTTCTTATTGATACTCTGCATGAAGACTTTATTTTCTGAATTACACAGCTGGAGAGACTTTTGTTTCGTGGAGTGCGAAGTTTAGCGTATCCAGGAAAACATTCTCAGCACGTCCAGGAAAGGGATGTTTTTTCGGCTCGAAATGAATGCCTTGCGTTTTAATTAAAGTTTGTTCTGGTTACCATACCCACTCTCGACAATGGAAGTTCATAAAAGTGTGAAATGTAAGCAGCGACTGTAATTCTTTTTTTCTCTTTTGCTTTCGTGCTATCACGCCCAGTAGGTTTTATTCCGCAGTTTGCATTTTCTGCTGACCACATTGCGCGTGATACCGAAGTTTCTGAAAGAGCAACATTTACCCGTTCTCGTCAGGACTTTACATAAACAGAGCGCACGTTGATGAAAAGTTTTGATTAAGGACGTGTAGTGTAAGCTGTCCGACTGCAGTACGCGCCATGCAGTCCCTCCAAAATTCGCAATGGCGTAATAGGTTTCTGCAAGAACTTGCCAATGTATGTCAAGAGAATCGTGTTGTAATTAGGACCCTTCGAGAACATTTCTCCACCCGAGAGACATTTCATTCTTCTCTCATATATTAGTTGCCATTACTTGGGCGCTTACTACGATCTTTAAAATCGAATCTAAACCCAGTGAGCGTGGAAATTGGTTGTTTTCGCTATTAATTACATCCCCAGTACAAATTTTGCGCTAGGTGCGCCTCTAGCGTGCATCTCTGCCCGCCGCTCCAAGCAGCTAAGCGGCCACTTGTGTCGCTTGGTCCTTAAACAGGCACTGGTTATGATGATAATGATGATGATGATGATGTTTGGTTAGTGGGGCCCTCAACTGCACGCTTATCAGCGCCCGTACAAATTCCCAACCCTTGCTCTGTCCAAACTCGCTACTTTCATGAATGATGATGAAATAATGATGACAACACAAACACCCAGTGATCTAGAGGCAGGTGGCCCCGTCAGGAATCGATCCCGGGACCCCGCGCTCAGGAAGCGAGAACGCGACCGCGAGACTACGAGCTGCGGACCTACCGGTTATAAATCACACGCGCTTTACGTAATATTAACTGGTTATGCACGTATAGCGTATTTGCGGGTTTAGTTGTATCTTGCACTCCTTCTTGTGTTAATGCTTTCTAGAGACCACGTTACAATCTCAGTTCTTAATTCTTTGCTGTCCTTTCCTTTTCTGCCAGTATTCTTTCATTTTTTCACTCTGTTTTTTTCCCCTGCCTTCAGAATAATTTGTGCTGGTTTTCTTTTCCCTCCTGCCTTGAAATATTTCCAGTTTTAACGCTTTTTCTCCAAATACATTTCTTTCCAGTATCTCTTCTTCCCTTACGCTATTTCTTTCTTAGCCTTTCCTAACGTCTTGGACTCAGGTGGTTGTCAATTTCTGAAGATCTGATTGGTTAGTCTATTGTCATCCGTTCTGTAAATTGTAATATTATTGGGATTTCCGTAGTATGAAAGCTGTGAGTACCCTTGGAAAGGCATTCACCTATCTGTATTTTAAATGATCAACTTATGAGATGAGACCTATTCTTTGAAAGACATTTGTTTTATATAATTTACGTAACTGTAAAGATGTGCATCTAGCGCGGACGCTAATACATCGATTGCGTAGTCAAAGAAACATTTTAACAGAAGCTGAACTGACGTTCCGTTTCGATCTAAATAAAAGATGACAGTAAAAAAAAACTTTGGTAGATCTTCAGATTTTAATGTACTTCTGCTTGTAATGTGAACGCGTAAAAGAAGGTCGACTTCAAGCTAGAGAAGTGAGCGGTCTTGCCAGCGTGCAGACAACATTATTAATTAATAAAACTTAAGTAATTTATGTTCGAAACTGTAAATCTTGTTATGATGGTGTTGGACAGTGCAAGAATTGTCTTTAACGAAGGAGAAAAGTAATGACTGTAATTTGTGACAAAAACGTAAACCAAGGAGACAGCACAGGGCAGGCTGAAATCTGATCGCACCATACAGTTAAAAAAGTACTTATGTAAGTTATATTGTCTATAAATAAGCGCTAATTGCTTGTGAGAATTGTTTGAATATATGTAGTGTTTACCAGATTTCTTATTGTATTCTTTTCCTTTATACTTTTTTAACCTCCATGCCATATTATTTTTATAATTTTTTACTACAGCAGAGAATACTGCGGCATCCTGGTCGTGTACAGAAGGCCGCCCCTTGTCTTCTATACAACTCATAGCTGTCCCATTTATTAATGATTTCATTTGCAAATGCAATTTTTTTTACTGTTCATTGTTAAAGGTCCCTTAGGTAATTATAAAATTCATACTGATTACGTAAAGAAATCCGGGTTGTTCTTTTCCAAGTAATAGAAGTCTTTGCGTAATCAAAAACTAGCCTCCTTCTGACAACGATCCGGAGCCGACCAGAAGACGGACGTCTTCGACCGCTTTCGTGTCTCCTGTGGCAAAGCTGTGCCAAACTAGGAACACGACATTCTAGTATGAAACACAGATTTAAATTGAAAGAATTGAAATATATTTAACCTAATAATAATAATTTTTTATCATACTAGATGTGGCGCCCGAACAGGGACCTGATAAAAATTTTTTAATCTGTTCTGTTATTGTTTCATGATATCATCCGGTGGACATCGGGAAGCCGTAAAGGAAGTACTGAACGAAACCGTGTAAGTATTAAAAAAAAATTTCGAAAAATAACAGGAGTGCGCAAAACGACTGATGTAAGTACGGTTTTCATTACGCATAAAATCTCGCGTCTTGTAAAAAAAAACTGATTTCCGGAATTTCTTTCCTTACTGCTTCATTTTATCCTGTCGCTGTTATTTCCTTCCAGAGTTGCTTATTTACATAGTTAGAATTCATTTCTGATCATCTCTTCATGCAAAGTTTATTTGTTAGCATTATTAGTATCTTCATTGTTGCTACGGTTAAGAACACAAGATGGATGCCATAATAGCAGAATTAAGTGTCTAGTAGGTGTTTGTCACTTATTTTCAAAGTTAAGTGCCATCTTGTCTTCTACCCGATATAGCTCTGCAATTGTCAGCTACCGCGGTGTGACGTTTGACTATCAGGAAGCGTCGCAGCGTGCGCATCTGAGAGTTGACGATCGGCGTGCTGCGAAAGATTTCTTTGAGCAGTTACGTCACAAATTTGAAAATAAACATGGGAGATGACAGAGGCAAGCCGACAAACAGTATGGATGACGGTGATGACACGGTTGTCAAGTCATACCCACTACGTTCGCGAACGGGAACAGGCAGACCCGATTCGCGAATGGAGAGAACGGCAGACGATGATGGTGTGCGTGACGTATCGTCACAGCAAGCGGGAGAAAATTCGATGGTTGAAATGATGAGAATTTTTTGTCAAGAAAGAGAACAGGAGAAACGGGAAAGAGAAGCTTATAAATTACAAAAACAACGAGATACACAAGAAAGGGAACAAAAAGAAAGGGAAAAGGAACGGGAGTCAGAGTGAAAATGGTTTGACCTAAATACCATGATTGGTACAATGAAAAATAGGTTAGATAATATTGATGCCAACTTAGAGGCAAGAATAAGGACAGTCATGGTGGAACATATCGCGGAATTAAGTACTACGGTTAATGAAAGGATAGAAGGTATTCTGCAGAAGGTTGATGCATGTGAGAGCACAGTAGGTAACGTGCACAAAGACATTAAGGTACAAATCGAAAGTTGCCAGGCAGCTACAACGGATGTTTCAAAGAAGTCCGTTAAGGTCGGAGCTAAAGTAAACAAGCTTGCAGACAATGTCATCACTCTGCAAGGCCAGGTCAATGACCTGACACAGGCGCTATCCGAAATTAACATTGAAAAGATGGTGAATGATGCTGCAGCAAACGTACGTTCCACGATAGGAAAAGAATTTGTTGAATGGATCGAGACTAAGGAACAGTACATAGAAAACAAGGTTCAACACGACTTAAAAGAAGCCGTTAAGTCAGCCACAGTTGAAGTTTTAGCTGCTCCAGGTACATCAGGAGATACGATTCTCACTGAATTAGGAGATATTCGTAGAGTTTTTTGTGGTGTCACCGCCAGACACCACACTTGCTAGGTGGTAGCCTTTAAATCGGCCGCGGTCCGTTAGTATACGTCGGACCCGCGTGTCGCCACTATCAGTGATTGCAGACCGAGCGCCGCCACACGGCAGGTCTAGAGAGACTTCCTAGCACTCGCCCCAGTTGTGCAACCGACTTTGCTAGCGATGGTTCACTGACAAAATACGCACTCATTTGCTGAGACGATAGTTAGCATAGCCTTCAGCTAAACTTTGGTACATCTTTAGATTTTAATGTACTTCTGCTTGTAATGTGAAAACGTAAAAGAAGTTGGCTTTAAGCTAGAAAAGTGAGCGGTCTTGCCAGCGTGCAGACAACATTATTAATTAATAAAATTTTAGTAATTTATGTTCGAAACTGTAAATCGGCAAGTTATTGTTATGAAGGTGTTGGACAGTGCAAGAATTGTCTTTAACGAAGGAGAAAAGTAATGACTGTAATTTGTGACAAAAACGTAAACCAAGGAGACAGCACAGGGCAGGCTGAAATCTGATCGCACGATACAGTTACAAAAGTACTTATGTAAGTTATATTGTCTATAAATAAGCCCAAATTGCTTGTGAGAATTGTTTGAATATATGTAGTGTTTACCAGATTTCTCATTCTGTTCTTTTCCTTTACACTTTTTTAACCTCCACGTCTTTTTTTTTTTTTAATGTCAAACAGCCTTAACTACAGCAGAGAATACTGCGGCATCCTGGTCGTGTACAGAAGGCCGCCCCTTGTCTTCTATACAACTCATAGCTGCCCCATTTATTAATGATTTCATTTGCAAATGCAATTTTCTTTTACTGTTCATTGTTAAAGGTCCCTCAGGTAATTATAAAATTCATACTGATTACGTAAAGAAATCCGGGTTGTTCTTTCCAAGTAACAGAAGTCTTTGCGTAATCAAAACTAGCCTCCTTCTGACGACGATCAGGAGCCGACCAGAAGACGGACGTCTTCGACCGCTTTCGTGTCTCCTGTGGCAAAGCTGTGCCGAACTGGGAACATGACATTCTAGTATGAAACACTGATTTAAACTGAAAGAATTGAAATATATTTAACCTAATATTTTTTATCATACTAGAAAATATATATACTAGTAACCTATTCTTCCGTATTGTCTCTGATGCATTTTCTATGTTCTAATAAATTTCATCGTTACCTCATAATTTCCAGAACGCTGCGTTTTCTGAGGAACTACAATTTTCCGTTTAACTCTTCCTCATAATATTTCTAAGTTATCAAGCTTGCAATTTAAAAGTCAAGTGTCATTCGTTCTGAAAATATACCCAAAAAATAGTTACCTCCTGTGCTAACTGTTTCTGATATGGTTTTTACGTTCTGATAAATTTCATCTTATCTCTTAGTTTCCAGAATTTTTCTGAGGAATTAATACTTACATTATAATTCTTCTTTGTAATGCTTCTAATTTATTAACCTTATGATTTAACACTAGACATTCTGTAACATACAGGCATTCTTGTTTCCTTACTGTGCTGTAATGTTTTATACTAGTTTTTTAAGAACTACTTGTAGCTGATGTTCATAGTTACATGATACACTTTCTTCCTATTCTGTGTATCTTTTCCGCTAAAGCAGATTATTCTTAATCGTTCTCTTGAACAGTCTCCCCCCTCCCCAAATTCATGAACTTTTTTACCTATTCCATTTGGCCACTATCTGTTACTAAAAAATTTGGAGCACCTTCTGTCTTAGTCATAAGTTCTGTTTTCTCTGCAAGGATTTTAAGCGTGCCGCGTCGGTTGTCTCTCCCAGAAGATTGACTTTCACTGATGCATCCGTCAGGCTTTCAGAATGTATGACAAAATCATCCACATCGGCTGGACAATTTATTGCAGCAATTTTGTTGTTTCTGCCTAGCACGAGTGGTGATATTTTGGATTCTTTCAGTTTTTTGTTCCAAATTCTTACAGTTTCTTCATGATACATTTGAAAAGAAATTGAGATGCACTGTAGCCTTCCTAACACCAATATTTATTTTGAAAGGTCGTGATACTTCACCCATAAATTTCATTTTAGAAATTGTGTCTATCAGAGTTTCTCGGCTTACGTTTGCTAAATTAGTTTTAACTCGAAATTCAGGAATTACTTTATCTGGTATCTCCCTATCAACATGGTAAAAATCATTTTTGAAATCAATAAAAATTATACGTAATTATACCATGTATCGTTCGCAATGATACAGGATTTCTCATCATAATATAATGAAAACGGATAGCTCATTCATACATTCACACAGTATGTGAGTATGTTTTTGCAAGTAAGTATAGGACATGTGGTCACCGTGGCGTTGCTACTGGAATCATACTGGCATTAAAAATTTTGCTTGTCGAAGAATCTAGGAGGGTTAAGTGTGGAAAATACTGACTACAGATAAGTTGTGAATGATATTTTTCTGTTCATAATGGTATACAACAATTTCGAGAGAATCATCTATATACATCGGTAAACGATTATAATATTACGCAGAAGACGAGTCTTTAGATGGGTAAGAATTGATGCATGCAGATACAGCGAAACTGCATACAGTGGCAATAGAAGAAATACAATAAGGAGATTCGTGTGCTGTTTACCTTTTAGTATTCTATTAAGTGTTAATTTGTAATTGTATTTTGACTCGATTGCATTACATTTTATTTTCGTGTATTAGCCTTGTATGAAACTGGATATGAAGTCGGTAGCTAGACAAGAAACACGTGAAGAAATTTATAACTCAGTTTATATTCGCTTTCTTACCTATACCTGTTCGTTCCACCTCAGTCTTTCAGAGTGTAACATTACTTTTTACTTTGAAACTCTGTCTCATAACTGTTCGTTTTACTACAAACAAAATGGCGACGTCGTCGAGCAGCTGGTAGATATTCAGGGCACTTTTTTCTGAAATATGCAGGCTTTGATTAACACAAGTACAGTGTACGAAAGGCAATATTTATATTAGGATGCCGCCTGTTTATTCAGAAGTAACGTTGCAATTCGTAACAAGATGTAGTAGTGCCTCGAAATATGCTCTACGAAAAAAAAAAAAAAGAACGACGCACAACGAAGTAATTATCCGAATGATGCAAAAGTTGGTAGATGTGATGTACATGTTCAGACAAATAAGTGATTCAAATTTCACAAAAATGGATGATTTATTCAAGAGAAAGAACTTCACAAACTGAGAAAGTTTATTACTCGTTGGTTCACCTCTGAGGCTTCTGTAAGCAATTCCTCAGCTTGGCATTATTGGGCTTGATCGAGTTGTTCGATATGCTCCTGAGGGATTTCGTGCCAAATTCTAACTGGTGCGACAGTTCGACAGAATCCCGAGCTTCTTGGGACGCCCTGCCCATACTGCTCCAAACATTTTCTATTGGAGACGGATCCGGACGTAGCTGGCCGATGGCAAGCACAAAGATAAGCAGTAGAAACTTTCGCTGTGTGCAAACGGGCGTTATCTTGCTGAAATGTAAGCCTACGACGGGTTACCGTGAAGAACAACAAAACGGGGCATAGAACATCATCGACTTAAGGCTGGGCTGTAAGTGCCCCTCGCATAACAACCAAAAGGATCCTGCTGTGAAAAAATGGTACACCAGACCATCATTCCTTGATGTCGTGCCGTGTGGCGGGCGTCAGTCGAGTTGGTATCCGACTGCTGTCTGGGTCGTTTTCGGACACGTCTTCCTGGTCAGCCGGCTGATTTCGATGCTAGACACATACTGAAGACAAATGGACCACAGGCAATGAGATTCATGCTCTAAAACGTGTCTCGAGACGCCTTGGACACTTGTGAAATACCAAGCCGAATCTCGACCGCCACACGGCCCGACAAGCAGGAGTTATGGTCTGGCGCGCCTTTTTTTTTCCATAGCAGCATCCAAACGGTCGTCCGATAAGTAGGAGTGATGGTCTGCTATGCCATTTATTATCATCGCAGGATTCCTTTAGTTGTCACCCGCGGCACGCTTGCAGTACAGCGGTACGTCGACGATATTCTATGGCCAGTTCCATTATCCTTCACGGCAAGCCATCCTGCGCTTACACATGTTAAGGAACTGCTTGCATAAGGGCAAAGGTTCTCCAACGCGTTACTCATTTGCTCAATTAGTGAAGCTCTTTCTCTTGAATAAATCTTCCAGTTTTTCTGAAATTGTAATCATTTGTTTGACTGTACATGTGTACCTTTTTTTTTCTTTTTTTTTTTAGAAGGGAAAATCCGTGCTACAGCTCCCACCTCCCATTAAACACTCTTCTGCGTGGGCGAGGCCAGCTTTATTTTTTCAAATGTGAACCCCCTGTCCATCGTAAATATCAGTTGTGCCTATTTCTGCAACTACGGACCGACGGATTTGATTCAATATTTCATTTACGATGTAAATGTAAACCTTTGTGTTCTAACGGTTGGCACTGATGTTAAGACATTACCTGAGTTTCGTAACTGTGATGTACAGTAGAGATAATATGATTAGACGTCGACATTTCTGCCAAATAAGATGCTTGTATGCTAACATAGTTTTCTGTTCCCTACGGGGTTAACTGTGCTGATTCGTCAAACCATTAGAACGCTTAATTTCGGTGGCCACCGTCGAACCCTCCCATCAGGTTGACTGATTTAGTTGCGTGTTCCCATCCAACCACCGTAACTCTCGCACTGGCCGCTACGCAGCTACCGGCAGAATACACACCACAACCATTGTACTAAGGTAGCATGTCCATGAAGTGATAGTCACAGCCCCACCAGCCATGGATATTCAGCCAAGTCAAGCACCACAATTGTGAGAGTCAAGGGGCTTGACCGACCTCAAGCACCCCAGTGGCGAGGGGGAAGGGGATTCGCCGATATCAAGCATCCCGACGGAAACACGAATCTATTACATCCATGTCGCCCTTTATCGATCCCGCCAAACTTATTATCCAACCGAACATTAAAACGGCTAACCATATTGTACTGTAGAATGAAAGTAGCAACCGTGCAGTAAATTTCGAACATAAATATCGAACGCAGAAAAATTTGCATTTACTTCTTAAATGAAATGCTGTATCAAAGGAGTCAGTTGGTAATAGAAAAAACAGGCACACTCGATACTGATACTTTCTGTAGTGTAATAACCACTTTTAAGTAAACACTAACTATTTCTACATAGAAGTGATTTAAACAACTGATTCCATGTCAGTTAACTGGTTTTTATGTGTTATTTTACAGTGCATTTTCAGGGTATGGTGTTTGGTTGAAATTAAATATCTTGGACGTACGTTGCTTTGATTTTTGATTTCTGGGTTTATATGTATACTCATTACCGGTTTGCAGTCATTTGACTTATTTACTTCTTTTTGCCTGTTTTTATCTATTTACGGGCGCTGAAGATGATTCCTATCCATGACATCCCTGCAAAGATACTTGTTGCCTGTTTTCATCTATTTATTGAACCTGAAGCTGACACCTACCCATTGCGTCCCTGCGTAGATACTTGTGGCCTGTTTTCATCTACACTCCTGGAAATGGAAAAAAGAACGCATTGACACCGGTGTGTCAGACCCACCATACTTACTCCGGACACTGCGAGAGGGCTGTACAAGCAATGATCACACGCACGGCACAGCGGACACACCAGGAACCGCGGTGTTGGCCGTCGAATGGCGCTAGCTGCGCAGCGTTTGTGCACCGCCGCCGTCAGTGTCAGCCAGTTTGCCGTGGCATACGGAGCTCCATCGCAGTCTTTAACACTGGTAGCATGCCGCGACAGCGTGGACGTGAACCGTATGTGCAGTTGACGGACTTTGAGCGAGGGCGTATAGTGGGCATGCGGGAGGCCGGGTGGACGTACCGCCGAATTGCTCAACACGTGGGGTGTGAGGTCTCCACAGTACATCGATGTTGTCGCCAGTGGTCAGCGGATGGTGCACGTGCCCGTCGACCTGGGACCGGACCGCAGCGACGCACGGATGCACGCCAAGACCGTAGGATCCTACGCAGTGCCGTAGGGGACCGCACCGCCACTTCCCAGCAAATTAGGGACACTGTTGCTCCTGGGGTATCGGCGAGGACCATTCGCAACCGTCTCCATGAAGCTGGGCTACGGTCCCGCACACCGTTAGGCCGTCTTCCGCTCACGCCCCAACATCGTGCAGCCCGCCTCCAGTGGTGTCGCGACAGGCGTGAATGGAGGGACGAATGGAGACGTGTCGTCTTCAGCGATGAGAGTCGCTTCTGCCTTGGTGCCAATGATGGTCGTATGCGTGTTTGGCGCCGTGCAGGTGAGCGCCACAATCAGGACTGCATACGACCGAGGCACACAGGGCCAACACCTGGCATCATGGAGTGGGGAACGATCTCCTACACTGGCTGTACACCACTGGTGATCGTCGAGGGGACACTGAATAGTGCACGGTACATCCAAACCGTCATCGAACCCATCGTTCTACCATTCCTAGACCGGCAAGGGAACTTGCTGTTCCAACAGGACAATTCACGTCCGCATGTATCCCGTGCCACCCAACGTGCTCTAGGTGTACGTCAACTACCCTGGCCAGCAAGATCTCCGGATCTGTCCCCCATTGAGCATGTTTGGGACTGGATGAAGCGTCGTCTCACGCGGTCTGCACGTCCAGCACGAACGCTGGTCCAACTGAGGCGCCAGGTGGAAATGGCATGGCAAGCCGTTCCACAGGACTACATCCAGCATCTCTACGATCGTCTCCATGGGAGAATAGCAGCCTGCATTGCTGCGAAAGGTGGATATACACTGTACTAGTGCCGACATTGTGCATGCTCTGTTGCCTGTGTCTATGTGCCTGTGGTTCTGTCAGTGTGATCATGTGATGTATCTGACCCCAGGAATGTGTCAATAAAGTTTCCCCTTCCTGGGACAATGAATTCACGGTGTTCTTATTTCAATTTCCAGGAGTGTATTTACGGGGGGGGGGGGGGGGGTGAAACTGACTTCTACCCATGGTGCCCCTGCGTAGATACATCTTCATCTACATCTACACCGAAGACCCAAAGAAACTCGTACACGTGCCTAATATCGTGCAGGGCCCCCGCGAGCACGCACAGATGCCCCAACACGACGTGGCATGGACTAATGTCTGAAGTAGGGCTGGAGGGAGCTGACACCATGAATCCTGTCGGCTGTCAACAAATCCTTAAGAGTACGAGAGGGTGCAGATCTCTTCTGAACAGCACGTTGCAAGGCATCCCAGATATGCGCATGTCTGAGATATGTCTGAGGCGTTTGGTGGTCATCGGTAGTGTTTAAACTCAGTAGAGTGTTCCTGGAGCCAGTCTGTAGCAGTTCTGGATGTGGGGGTTCACCGTGTCCTGCTGGAATTGCCCAAGTCCGTCGGAATGCACAATAGACGGTAATGGATGCAGGTGATCAGACAGCATCCTTACGTTCTAGTCACCTGTCAGAGTCGTATCTAGACGTATCAGAGATATCACTCCAACTGCACACGCCCCACACCATTACAGCGCCTCCACCGGCTTGAACAGTCCCCTGCTGACATTCAGGGTCCATGGATTCATGACGTTGTCTCCTCAACTGTACACGTCCATCCGCTCGAAACAATTTGAAACGAGACTCATCCGACCAGGCAACGTGTTTCCAGTCATCAACAGTGCAATGTCGATGTTGACAGGCCCAGGCGAGGCGTATTGCTTTGTGTCGCACAGTCATCAAGGGTACACGAGGGGCCTTCGGCTCCGAAAGCCAATACCAGTGGTGTTCCGTTGAATGGTTCGCACGCTGACACTTGTTGACGGTCCAGCATTGAAATCGGCAACAATTTGCGGAAGGAATGCACTTATGTCACGTTGAACGATTCTCTTCAGTCGTCTTTGGTCCCCTTCTTACAGGATCTTTTTCCAGCCGCAGCGATGTCGGAGATTTGATGTTTTACCGGGCTCGTGATATTCACGGTATACTCGTGAAATGGTCGTATGAGAGAATCCCCACTTCATCGCTACCTCAGAGATGCCATGTCTCACCGCTCATACACCGAATATAACACCACGTTCAAAGGCTCTTAAATCTTGATAACTGCCATTGCAGTAGCAGTAACGGATCTTACAACTGCGCCAGACCCGTGTTGTCTTACATATAGGCGTTGTCGACCGCAGCGCCATATTCTGCCTGTTTTCGTACATCTGAATTTGAATACGCGTGCGCACACTAGTTTCTTTGGCACTTTACTGTGTACTGTATCTATGTAAAACACCGTGACGTGCATGGCAAAGGTACGTCCCATTATACCAGCTATTAGCGTTTATCCCTGTGCCATTAACGTACGGAGCGCGGGATGAGTGATTGAATGCCTCTGAAAATGCAATCATTATTCTAATCTTAATCTCACGATCCCTATGTGAGGGATACACATGGCTGTGATACTTGCCCACAGATTAAACAATCCTGTGGCATTCGTGTTGCCCTTCTCTGTGTATGTTCTATACACCCTGTTAGACCTATCTGGTATCGGTCCCACACACTTGAGCAATATTCTGGAACTGGTCGCTGGAGTGATTTGTAAGCAATCTGCTTTTTAGGTTAGTTGCACTTCCCCAGTACTCATGGAAGTTCCCCATACTTAACCAATCTTCAGCATTCCAGAAACATATATTGGGTACTGGATATGTCCAAAAGTTGGGAGGACATGTATAGTCAGGAATTACGATCATTTCTGTAAACATTGAGGACTATCAAAGAGTAAGGAAGACCTGTCACAAGCTGTGCTGCCTGTGACGTACTACACATCCAAGGAACTTACAGGGACTATAAATAGCACTGTCCTGAAGTTCCAGGAACGAACGTAATGCAGAAAGACATCATGCACACTATGGTGGTGCCATTTTTGGCAGATAAGACCTTCAGATTCTCTCACCTTCTGCTACAGAACACAACAACATTGAAATCATCATATTCGGAATTAGTAACTTGATAGTTTCATCAATCTACAAACATCCAAAGAACACTTTTATTTCAATTCTTCTCCTAAGTTCAACACTTAAAATACTTTGCTCACATTAGCGATTTCAACAACCACAGCACCGCCCGGGGATATCACAAATACGATGTAAATAACTAACCTCATCTTTGAACGGGGGCAGATGGCAACGCTATCACAATCCTGGCATGCTTTACGTTAGTGGATACCTATGCCGATAATGCATCAAATCAAAGTGTCTACCAATTCCACATACACAACACTGGCCGATAACGTGCCTGTTATTGTAAGCATTCGGATCACAAACTGTGAATTTCAAGCAAAGATACACCTTCAAAAAGTATAATAATAAAGAAATTCACCACTATATTAGATAAGATCAAAACTACGGTATTCAGCGTGTTCCGGACTTACATGAAAAATTTGTTAATACTATAAAGTTCTGCTCCGTAGAGACTACAGAAGTATGTATTCCAGAAATATCCAGCCTATTGAACGGATATGAGGACAATTTCAAAGTGAACACATTTAGTGCTGAAACCATCGACAAACGTCAAAGTGTTATTTCCTCTATTTATGAACTAAAACGCCCACGGTGGATTAAGTTAAATGAGGAGGTAGACATGGTGAGAAATCGCCTCAAAGATTGGAGGTTACTGAATCGCCTCAATAATGATACTCCTTAGACTGAAGTCCACAGCAATATGTCTGCAAGCCAAATAGCGAATCATCCCATTGAAAGCAGCAGTCCTACTGAATCCTTAGGTCACTCAAAGCAAAAAATTGAAACATTTAATGAACTTAGCAAGAAAGTTCTGCATGATCCTTTCATTATGAATGACCTTAATGAAGCACTCAATAGACGCAAACATGCCAAATCTGTAGGCGTAGATGACATCTGTATTGCAGTTTTAAACTTGACTGTTACTCAATAATCGCATACTAGTTTCAACATAGGATTACACAGCCAACCGGTTGCACATAATTGGTAGGTACAATGACCTAGGTTTCTACATCTACTAGGGGTGTTGAAACCCAGGTCAATGTACCTACCAGTTATGGGCAACCGGTTGGCTGTGTAATCCTATGTTGAGACATTTGTATTTAACAACTCAAAAGTTTTGGCCCCATCAGCAAACACTGGCTCGTAGATTCACTAAAAAGTGCTGTAAAATTCCAAAACTATGCAGAAAGGCCAGAGTCATTGCAGTTCTGAAGTCTGGTAAGGATGTGAATGCTTCCAAGAAGTACAGACAAGTCTCTTTATTATGTCATCTATACAAAGTTGTCGAGCAAACGATATTGCACAGACTGTCCAAAATAATATAACGAGTAACTCACTATACTGAAGATGGTTTTGAAAACAGTAAAATGACGTGTGTAGTTTTTAAAGATCTGACAGCAGAATATGACAGTTATGACACATTTAACCAGCCCTTGCTTCCAAAGAAGCTTTGTGAAATAACAAAGTATTATAAACTAACTCAGATATTAGAATGTCTGAAAGAGTACAAAAGTTATCTGTTGAAATCTAGGGCCTTAGAACTAAATGGCAATTCCTGTAAAATGATATTCCACAAGGAAGCGTCCCAGCTCCCATCCTTTTTATCATTTACACCAATGAGCAGCCTGCAAAGAAACAAACAGTTTTATCTATGCAGACAATAGTGCAACAGCAGCAAAAGAGAGAAGTTTCCAACATGCTGAAAGGAAGCTGTCTCAGTCTCTAAGGGACCTTAGAAATTACTACGGAGACATTCAGCTAAAACCCAAACCATCAAACCTACAAGTATGCGTCTTCCACCTAAAAAACAGACAAGCGAGAAGGAACGCCAAAAGAAAGGTATCGGTAAGAAATAACATCCTCAGGAAACAAGCTGGTACAATTCGTGGTACAATTTGTTAGACATAGCCTTGTGTTTTGAGAACATCAGTGTGAGACCTTTCCTATTCTGCACCAGATTTTTTCAACCCAGTCTGGTAAAGCTCTAGTCATGCCACACAGATTGAAGTTATCCTAAACGAGATTTGCAGAATCATCACAGGCTGCCTGAGATCAACTCCACTCTAAAAGGTCTGCTGCCCAGCAGCAGGTATCTCACCCATGCACATCCGCCGTGAATCTATGTCCGACCAGGAAGAAATAAAGTAACCAATCTGGTGACTAGTTCTCTTCACGGGAACTCACCAGAAAAAGTGCGAGCCAAATGAAGACAAATTTTACGCCGTAGTACAGAAACACCCACTGAGCAATCTTCAGAATTCAGACCAAATTCCTGAGGTAACGAAGACGACAACGTCACAGTATGGATGGTACCTTGTGAGACCTTACCTCCTGGCCACGAAGAAAGCTGTCCAACGTGGAGAATGGTCAGCAATCTACGATATGTAGCCGGCAGGTGCAAGATGAACCCGAAGAAGTGAAGATTTTCTTGTGATTTCACCCTGTGCGAATGCGGAGAAGAGGAAAGTATGGATCATCTCCTCATCCTCAAGTTTTTCCAGCTACATGCTCCTAAAACAAACGATGGGAGCTACCCATGAAGCCTATTAAGTGATTTAATATTGGCCAAACAGCATATAAAACTAAGTTTATTGTGTAACATATCTTTGCAGAAAGCCGGTAATGTCCATCGTACCAGACTCAAAATATCTATGTACTGTTTTGATTATATGATGAATGCTCTTTGACACGACTAAATATAATTTATGCATTTGGATTCACTCTTCCTTTCGTTTCATTTTTGTAACAGTCAAGCCAGCATACATAGATGCAATACCTATTCCAGCAATCAGCGACTTAGCTTCAGCAGATATGTTGTTCACGCGGGAAAAAGTAGTCGGGAAGCTCAATGCTTGGACCTGACACACGTAATGGAAAATCTATGCCTTCTGAACTTTGTTTACATCAGATTTTTGTGATTTTTAGTTGGAGAATCTTTTGTCCCAGTGGCGAGGAGCTTAAACACCCTGGGCGGTTTTGTACCTAAAATATACGAGTTATGAAAACAGAAATGCACACGCAATGTGTCGTGTGGACACTGCCAAACTGCTTCACATATCAACTTTTTTCCAGATTATTTCTTTGATTTTTTGTGGTTAGGCGTCTGGACTGCAAATAGAATGGCCCGCCAGGTGCTGGTATTACCGAAAGGCTTGCTGGATTGTCTTTGGTTGTTAGCGATCAAAATGCCTGGCTGGTAGAAGAGACGACAAAAGCGCACGACATTTAATCTGTATCTGCGTAACGAGTTTAGAGACGAAACAAAAACCAACGAAAGTTGCTGTGAGTAAAGTGATTTATGCTCCGAAAATCCGTTTAATGCGAGCACTAAGGTGAAATCTAAAGTCGTGTGCTTTGTGATGGAAAACCAATTCACGAATAATACGTTGTCAATTATAGCACAAACTCCTAAAGCAGACCTAAAGGAGAAATCATTTAATGTCTTTATTTGTCACTGTTGTCCTCATCAATATACAATGTTATGGACTCCTCGAGGTAATGTTCACTACAGACAGTATGCACCCAGATAAACTAAAGTTCAAGTCATACTGCGTGACAATTATTGAACTATATAAGATAAAATCGTCATAGCTTCTGGACGGTTCGCCTTAGGTCGTTCAAACTTCAATGTTGGCTGCGGGGAATTGTAGTAATTAGTATGCACTGTATGGTTTGGTTTATTGCCAAAGCCCAGTATCATTTGGATGAGTTCGTCAATTAGCAAAATTGGCGCATTTGGGGGACTGAGAATCCGCATTTTGAGATCATCCTCAAGGGGTGACTGTGCGGTGTGGAATGTCCAGCCACAGAATAATCGTTGCGACATTCCTTGATGGCATTATGACTACAGATTTGTACGTGAAGGTTTTGAAATACGATTTTATCCTCATTATCCAAAGTGACCCTTATTTCGACAAAATGTGGGTCATGCAAGACGGAGCTCGACGCCATCGAAGAAGGAGAGTTTTTTATGTCCTGGGGAGAATTCTGGGGACCACATTCTGCCTCTTGGGTACCCAGAGGCCATTGGCATGAGCCTCGATTGGCTCCCACATCCTCCGGATTTGAACAAATGCGACTCCTTTTTGTGGGGCTATATTAAAGGCAAGATGTACAATAGCCGCAAAACCATCGCTGAGCTGAAAACAGAAATTCTGGAGGTCTCGACGGCATCAGTGTTCCTACACTTCTGCGGGTCACGCTGACTTCCGCTATTAGTCTGCGCCACATCATCGCCAAAAGCGCACGACATTTAATTTGTATCTACGTAACGAGTTTAGAGACGAAACAAAGACCAACGAACATGTCATAACCTAAACCCAAATATCTGTAGTGATGTTTGCATATTGAATAAAGTGTGTGCACACCGTAGTTTGTAACTAATTTACGTTGTTTTTCATATAGTTCAATAACTGTCACCCTGTATCAGCTCTTATTTATTTGTTTGTTTTCTGTGTTTACATACAGATATGTTTTGCTTTTTCTCCTCTCACAGCAACAGGTAGTGTTATCTGATATAATTAATTGTCTGAAACGATCCTTTCATCCTGTCTCCGGAGGCACGAAGGCGTCGTCCAAAGTCCCACAGCGGCAGCATCAACAACCCACACTTCCTTAGCGATGTACGGCAAGCGGGATACTCCTTTGTAAATCTCGCTAAAATAGTCACTGATCCTAAATGATCAGCAAATTTCCCGCGAGGTCAAAAGCCAAAAATTAAGTAAATGAATCTGGTGAAAGTGAATACAGTCGTTTGAAAATCAGATTGATATAAAGTGCAAAGTGGCAAAGCAGGACGTGCTAGACTATAGGAGCATGCATCGCTGGGGGAGTGATACATGCTGCATATAGGAAAACTGAAAAGGCTTTTCCAGAAAAAGAGATGCCGTTGTATGTCTATCAAGAGCTCAGATGCCAAGCCCATACTAAGCAAAGAAGGGTGATCTGATAAATGAAAGGAAAACATGCAAGGGAAATGATCATAACATTACAAAAAGGGAAGAGGAGGTAAATGAAAGTGAACTGAGAGACACGATATTTGAGAGGAATTTGACAAAGCACTGAAAGACCTAGTTGGAAACGAGGACCCTGGAGTAGACGATATTCCAGACGAAGTTATTTCGACCCTTTGGAGGAGAATATTGGGAGAAAACTATTCCACTGTGTACGCAAGATCTATGATGCTGGCGAAATACACTTCTGTTTCAAGAAGAAAGCAACTATTCAATTCTAAAAGGGGCAGGTGCTCACGGATGTGAATATTACGAACTATCTGTTTATTAAGTTATGGTCGAAAAGTACTCTCACAGTTTAAACTGGTAGAAACCGACCTTTGTGTAAATCACTTTGGGTTCCAGAGAAATATAAGAACACACGTAGCAATACTGACATTACGACTTGAAGATGGGTCAAAGGAAAGCAAACTCACGTTGTAGAATTTGTAAATTAGGAAAAGCTTTTGATCATGTGAAACGGAATACACGCATTCCAATTATGAAAATAGTGGAGGTAAAATACAGGGAGCGAAAAGTTCATTGCATCTTTTGAACAAAACTGGACTGCAGTTATTAAAATCGATGGACATGGAAGCAAAGCAGTGGTTGAGAAAGAGATGAGACAGATATCAAGCTTATGTCCGATGTTATTAAATCTGTACAGTGAGCAAGTGTTAAATGAAACCAAGGAGAAACTTGAGAAGGGAATAAGTGCAGACAGAAAAAAAAAACTTTGAAGTTTGCTGATAACATTGTAAATCTACCAGGGACGGCAAAAGTCATGAAACAGCAGCTAATTCGAAAGGATAGTGTCTTGAAAATAGGTTATGAGATGAATATCCACAATAGTAAAACAATGGTAGCGAAGTGTAATCGAATTAAATAAGGTGAATCTGAGGGAATCGGACTACGAAATGAGGCCTAAAAGTAGAAGTTCAGTTTCTCTGTTCGGAAAATGAAACACGTATTATGACCGAAGAAGAGGGAATATAAAAGGCAGACTGACAATATCAAGAAAAGTACTGAACAAGTGGAATACGTTAACCTCGATTACAATTATAAATATCATGAAATCTTTTCTGAAGGTTTTTGTCTAGAATGTAGCCTTGCACGACGTGAAACGTAAATTCTGAACAGTTCAAACAAGAAGAGAAGAGAAGTTTTTGAACTGTCATGATATAGAGGAATGGGAGTGATTACATGCTTAGACTGAGTAACTAATGAACTACTGAACTAAACTGTGGATAGATGAAATTTATGAGAGAAGCTGACTAACTGAGGGCTTAGTTGATTGGACACATCATACTCCATCAATGAATCGTCAGTTTGGTAGGTAATGGAGGGAACTATGGGAGGCGAGGGTTCAGCTGGGAACATAGTAGATGGAGACCAATGGATAATGCAATAAGCAGGTTCAGCTGCATACAGGTTGCAGTAGTTATTTCGAGATGAATAGGACTGCACTGAGTAGCCTGTCATAGAGAACTGGATTACATCAGTCTTCAGACTGAAGACCACATCAACAATAGAGGCTCAATACACATTACCCACTGGCAACAGATAACATTCCTCATACTGTAATTCTTTCGAGTGTTGGAAAATAAGACACAGAATTAACTGACACAAACATTACTTTCAGCTGGTAAAAATATATATGTGGTTGATTTAGACCTTTAGTGGTTAGTTTGTATTCTATAAATGTTTCATTAACAATGTCAAATGTGACCGTATTCTGATAAGAAATATTATATCTGTACTATTTTGAAACGAAAGGTACTTAGAGAAACAGTAACCACGAACAAAATCTTGACCTATAGCTTTCATAGTGATACAACTAAAATGCAATTCAAAACTTTTAGCTACTCGAAAATGTTAAGTATTGCTTCCTAAATTCGACTGGTTTGGAAATATTAACAATGATTATTATATCTTTGTCTGGTTTTGAGTATTTGTACTTACAGTTTCGTCTGTGTTCTATGGTTTTAACTGACAATGACCGGATTTCTATCTGCATTGGTTTGGTTCTAGTTTGAAAAAATGTAGTGGTAATATTTTGTTTCATATAATTTGTGACTACTTGAAAGTTTTTAGCAGTTGTAGGGAAGCGTTACCTCCAGAGTGTGGGACTAAGTATTATTGTTGTGATAATGCTTCTTTATATACATGCGGTATCGAAACTCTTCCCAAATGATATTATAGTCCAAAACTAAAGAGAATAATTTCGTTTAATTTTTTTTGGTTATGAAGCTTTCTGACAAGATAAACATTAAAGCTTGTAGGTTTGATTACATTTTATGTTTGAGGCAGTGACATACACGGAGGTAATAACCAACTGCTTCCAACAAAATATATCAATTGAACTAAAATGGTAATTGCATTTCATCACTTCCTTAATCATATTGCTCTACATTTGTTGTGCTAAAGCATCACAACAGACAGTCTGTTTGTAACCCCTTAGAAGTGGGTAACGAATGGTGTAATATTATTCCCAAGAAAATTTATTTTTGGGTGTGATGTCCTATCAGACCCAAGGCCAAGTTACTAAGCACATCACATGGGAGTGTCACAGATGGACTAAAAAACTGAAAAACCGCTTTCAGACCTGCAATATATGGTAACAATGAAGACTCAATTTTCGCCAAAATTGGGTTTGATGTTTATATTAATGAGTATATACAAAACTCCACATAAATCCAAACAATATTATTCATTAATGATAGGAAACACAATAATTTAGTATACAATTCCATAGAAGTTCAGCCTCTTAATAGCTCATGAGGTGGTCGTATCGTGAATTATCTGTTAATATAATGAAGAACAGCAATATGAATTTCTATACAAACTGATGTTTCACACGGTTGAGCTTAAATAACAGGACAGATCATGTTGCATGCAAAATAGTTGTTTTTAGATATGTTGATTTGGAACTAAAATGTGTAGAAGACGTTAAACAGACTGAGAAGTTAGTTCGGATAATCCATTGTGGACCTTCTAATTGCTATACTGATGACAGCCCATGTATAAGAACAATGCACTATCCCTAAACATGTATTTAATCGCGTGGTTTAACATCTCCTGGTGATTCTCAGAATATGCAAATCCAAAATGCAAGAAAATTCCATCAAAGGAAATTCAAAATATCACAAAATGACCCTCTGCACAAGATCATTTTAAAGAAGGTTTCTTAGAATCCCATTTATATCACAAATGGGAGAATTTGTGTGAGAGTATGTTTGTTACTCCTTCACGCTGAAACGACTGGACGGATTTGGAAGAAATTTGGAACTGAGATAACACATAGCCTACTTTTAAAAGTATATAGTATAGACATTTATTGATATAATAAAGCATAAAATCTATTTAATCTTTGACTTTGGTACTATATTGTATTTGTGAAAATGCTTTCATTGTTTAATATGTCAGAAGCAATATGATCAACATAATGAAAACAATGCCTACACAATTGTCAAAGTGTATACTCCGTACTCCACACAAACCCACTGTGTTATAGCCGCCAAGTGTCAGGCATATCGTACAGCTTCTGAGATGCTGTCATTAAAACGCTCTACGACAGAGATGTGGGAGGTTATTAGTGAGGCTGGATTTGATTATGATATGCGAACGTATCCGCTGGTATGAGGCACACTATGGAGGGCAGGTGACGTTGAACCTTAAAATACTGCACCGAAATGGAAATGGCTTATTTTCTGTCTTCGTCTAATTAGTATGTATATTACTCCTTCAGGCTCAAGCGGATGGATGGATGTGGTTGCACTTCAGAATGGAGCTAGCCTGTACTCGGAATTAACACATTGCCTACCTTATACTCCGAAAAAAGTCGTTGTACCCATGGGATGGTCAACATGACTGCTGTTCGATAAGATTGGCAACGTAACTACAAAGTCATGTATGAAAATTGGCTGTCGAATAAATGCATGAAAATTGGTGGAATGACTAGTTCTTTCTTTCTTATGTAAATGAGTGAGTTGTGAGCAACTCATATTCTGTTAACTTCTCCCATCATCTCAAAATGTTGTGGTTTCTTTTTCCAATGTTGCATGGTTTGATGGGCCACAAGTTGCTCACATCTCAGTACCTCCAAGAAAGAACTCTTGTGATGGTGTAGACATGTTGATAATGAGTGTCAGCATTAACGTTTCTTTATAAATAACTATTTAACCACGGGTAACACCAAGAAGCGCAACTAGTTCCAAATAAATATATATTTCTATGAGTACACTCTGCACAAATATTACCTAAGTAACAGAGAACCACATACACTTACTTGCTTCGTTCATAATTAGTACAAAAGTCTCTATATTATCCTTCACAAACATGAGTATTTTCATAGTAATATTTGAATACAGTTACCCAGATACACTTTTCAAGCAAAGAAATAACAAGCAGTGTGGAAGGAACCGCTCTGAAATTTGACATTTCAGAATGCAGCTTGACAAAAATCAAACATGTGATACAAGTGGGCCAGGGTTGTAAGTACACATCATTCACCATTTGACAAACTTATAGTACCATCAAAGAAACACTATATATAATGAAAAAAAATTCTGAGTTCAGCAGTAAATACCTTAAACAAGAGTTTGGATACCAACAACAGCTATAAAATAAAGCAGGGCATTTTATCAAATGTAACTCTTTATAGACAAGTCCATCAAACTTGAACATTTATTGTCAAATTACGACCAAACGGCATTATCCTTTAAACCAGAGATTGTATGTATTTTAACAAAGGGCGCACCTTGGAAGAACAGTAACTGGAGCAAATGAATCAAATGCAGTTTTCGGTAACCTTTGACAAGAACTTTACAAACTTGCCCCAGAGGGCTGACCCACCATTTGCTCAATCATGAAACTAAGGTGCAGCGGCCTGAATTTTAGAGTTTAAAATAAATCAAATATGTAATGTCAGGACTAGGCGCTGCCTCTATATCTCCAGACAGAAAAAAATTGTAGCAACATTGCTCACTTAGAATTCAATGAGTGGAAAATCAAATTTAATATTTGGCACAGGGGCCCTCGGCAGAGGTAAATCATTTAGGCATAGGGTTTAACCACATCAGGCAGATAACATGATTTTCCTTTTGCAGTATTTGATTAGTAAAACCAAACACAATAAAAGAACCCAACAGGGCGATGACCTTACAAAATAACGAATAACTAAATACAGTCTCTTTGAATCTAGGCAATGCACCTACGAAATATAATGAACTGTGGCCAAACAAAGCGCGAGTTGTTGTTACAGCCCCAACATTAAAAGAAGGGGGGTTGGGGGGGGGGACTGCCACATTAATTAAACTACTAAAGCAGTAAGTTAGCGAGCAGTGACCTCAACTGAGCGCTTAAGGCTATAGAATGAACACAGGCTACGTGCACGTCGTCCACGTCTCCACCTGTTTTGACAAATGTGCAGAAACATGTGAGACGGCAATAGTGTATCGAGTGACATCGCTGGGGACAGGAATGGCATCAGACAGTGGTTTCAGACGAGACCAGGTACTGTTTGTTTGAAAAAGATGGCCGCATTCTTGTTCGCCGCCGAAAGGGGAGCGGCATCACAGTGACTGCATTCGCACAAGTAGGTACCCAAAATTTCATCAAAATTAAATGTTTGCTGATGTAGGTAAGTCACCTAAGGAATTGTTAATAATTTTAATTAAAGGATCTCTTAATTGTAAGGGTTTATTCATTAGTAAAATATCTTATTTTACGAATAGGCCCCTGGCTAATATTAGTCATTTTAACTACTGCTAACAGTGCTAAAAGTAAATATATTATTATTATTATTGTAATAATAAATGCTGGTCGATTATGTAATTTCTCTAAAGATATTGTTATTTCTTGATAATTGACTGAATTATCAATATTTATAGTTTTGGTATTTTTGAAGAAATCTATAAATATTGATATGTCTAAAATAATTAGTTTTGATATAACAAACACCTGTATTGTTAAGGTGATAATTATAGTAACTGATTTAGGTTGAAATATTTCGTTTGATGCAATTCTTGTAATATAAATAAATATAACTAATATACCACCAAAAATTTTAAGAATAAAATGTATGACAGTCAACAACTTTCCATTATAGTTCCTATTAGTAATCCAACCAGGAATGTTTGGAGGATAATGAAGAGTATTATTGATACTGGGTGCCTTAATTTAATAAATTCAATATTTATTACATCTGATAGTGAAATAATAATAATTTCTTCATTTCAGGAATTAGTTTATTTAAAATATTGATTTTGGGGACCAACAATGGAAGCTTTATCACCTCTGAAGTTTTAAAAGTGGGGGCTAGACTTATTTCCGGTTTACAAGCTATGGTTTGTTTAACTATTAGAACTAATGTTTATAATCTCTATTTTTACTTCTTTATTGGTATATTTTGATGGTGTCTATGTTTTTTCTTCTAAACATAAGAATATATTAATGGTTCTTCTGAGATTGGAATTTATTGTTCTTTCTTTATTTATATTAATTATTGTTTTTATCACTGAATTTGGTTATGATTATTTTTTTCCTATTACTTTTTTAGTTTTATCTATTTGTGAAGTGGGTTTAGGTAATTCTATTTTGGTTTCAAACAATTGGTCTCAAAGGTAATGATTTTTTTAATTCTTTTGGTTTATCTTTATGTTAAAGTATTTCTTTATAGCTATTTTTGATCCCTCTTTGTTTATTAAATAATTGTTGGTGGTTGGTTCATTCTTTAATGTTCCTGTCAAGTTTTGTTTTTATGATTTGTATATATTCATATTTTGATAGTGAAGAAGATCTTGTAGTCCTACTGAATAGAATGGGTAAAGTTATGGGTGAAGAATATAATATGAGAATTAATAAAGCAAAAACAAAAGTAATGGCATGTGACGAAGAAGATCAAGTGAAAGTCCATGTTCATGTAGGCAATGAACTGCTTGAACAAGTTGATAAATTTACTTATCTGGGCAGTAATATTACCAGGGATGGAAGGAGCAAGGCAGAAGTGAGAAGTAGAATAGCTCAAGCAAAGGCTGCTTTTAACAAGAAGAAAAAGATATTAACATCTAAGAGCATCAGCCTTGAAATCAGGAAAAGATTTTTGAAATCATATGTGTGGAGTGTGGCATGCTTTGGGTATGAAACATGGACTCTCGGGACAGAGGAAGATCAGAAGCTAAATTCTTTTGAAATGTGGTGCTATAGATGCATGCTCAAAATAAAATGGCTCGATAAGGTCACAAACGAAGTGGTTCTGGAAAGAGCAGGTGAGAAGAGAAGCTTCTGGAGTTTCATTGTTAAAAGAAGAGTGTAATTTACAGGCCATCTATTAAGACATAAAGGACTCCTGAACACAATCATAGAGGGATATGTCGAGGGAAAAAGACCAAGAGGAAGACCACAACTGAGGTACATGGATCAAATTGTGAAAGATGTGGGATGTAACACCTGTAAAGAAATGAACAGAAAAGCTGGAAGACGCACAGAATGGAGTCAAGCTGCCATTGTAGCTGTTGCAAATCAATCCTTGGATTGACCACTACAGAAGAAGAAGAAGAAGATATGAATATAATTAGATACTGATTTGGTATTGATTATTTTTCTTTTAGTTTACTTTTGTTGAGTTTTTGGATTTGTTCTTTAATAATTACTGCTAGGGGTTCAATTTATTTACGTTCTTATCATTCCAATATTTTTGTTTTTATGGTTTTGATTTTTATAATTATACTTTATTGTTCATTTGCTAGATTGATTTTTTAAACTTTATCTATAGAGATTATGAATTTTTGGTATAAGATACAATTACAGCCAAGAATCTAATTCCTATGTGATAATAAAGTGTAATTGTAGTCAGTACAACTAGAATTGTTATAATAGTTGTTATGTTGTTTTCTGTTAGTGACTGTATTACAATTCATTTTGGTAGGAATCTAAGAAATGTGGTAAACCGCCTAGAAACAGTAGGGATAAAAATATTATGAATTTAAATTCAGTTTCTATGTTTCTGGCTGAGTAAAGCTGATTTATAAAGAACAACTTTATTTGCTTGAATAATAAAACTATGATTAATCTTAGTAATGAATAAATAATAAAGAATAGTTTAAAGATGTTTTCTCTGACGGTTAAAGATCTGATTATTCACCCTAAAATGTCTAATTGAGGAGTATCCTAGAAGTCGTCGTAATGATGTTTCAGTTAAACCTCCTATTGCCCCAATAACAATTCTTAAAATGATAATGGTCCAAATTAAGTTTCTTAGCTGAATGCAATATGATAGTAGTATTATTGGGGTAATTTTTTGTTATATTATTAATGTTAAACAGTTATTTCAGCTTGAACCACATGTAACTTCTGGAAATCAGAAATAGAAAGGGGCAGATCCAATCTTTAATAATAATCTGAATCTGATTATTATTGAGGGGGTAAATACTGTTTCCCTATTGGATAGTTTATTTTAATCAGAAAAATTGAAAATAATAGTATTGTTGATGCTATTACTTGGACAATAAAATATATAATTGATGATTCATTTTATGATTATGTTTTTATTTATTGTTAGAAATGGAATAAATGAAAGTAAGTTGATCTCAAGTCCTATTCAAAACCCAAATCAGGAACTTGATGAAATGGACAGGATCGTTCCTATCATTAATGTTGATAGGAAGAGAAGTTTAGTAGAGTTGTTGGTTACTAAAAAGGAGAGGATTGATACCTCTATAAATGGAGCATGACCCCATTACCTTGAATAGCTTAACTTTTTACATTAAGGTGTATGTTGGACGTTAGTTTTTGATACTAAAGGAAGTAGTTTAATTCTCTCTTATGTAATTTGTTTAATTAAGGTTTATTTACTTAATTTACCCTATCAAGATAACCCGTTAATCAGGTTTTTAAAAATTGGATTGTGTATAGTTTTGGTTATTTTGAATTAATTTGTTTGATCTGAGCATATTTTATATATATATATATATATACACACTCCTGGAAATGGAAAAAAGAACACATTGACACCGGTGTGTCAGACCCACCATACTTGCTCCGGACAGTGCGAGAGGGCTGTACAAGCAATGATCACACGCACGGCACAGCGGACACACCAGGAGCCGCGGTGTTGGCCGTCGAATGGCGCTAGCTGCGCAGCATTTGTGCACCGCCGCCGTCAGTGTCAGCCAGTTTGCCGTGGCATACGGAGCTCCATCGCAGTCTTTAACACTGGTAGCATGCCGCGACAGCGTGGACGTGAACCGTATGTGCAGTTGACGGACTTATGAGCGAGGGCGTATAGTGGGCATGCGGGAGGCCGGGTGGATGTACCGCCGAATTGCTCAACACGTGGGGCGTGAGGTCTCCACAGTACATCGATGTTGTCGCCAGTGGTCGGCGGAAGGTTATAAAGGCACATTTGCATGCCGAGCGTGAGTTTCCTCGGAAACTCGAAATATTAATTAAATAAATAATCAGTGACAAATAAATAAAGCCTATGGCACACAACTGTAGCGCTGTGTCGCTGATAAAACAAAAAGCACAATTACGTTACTCTTATGTTTGATTAGAAAGGGGAGAGCTCTGGTAGAAGTGGTGCGAGAAGCACGTATTTTATTCTATTGTCTGGCACACCGCCATATTTCATGTTATAGAAGAATACTGCAAGTTGCAACCAGACTAGGCACTCGATTCTGTAAAGAATTTATATTTATAAAAGTAAGTAGGATTATGAACTGTAGGCTTATTCATTGAATATATCTGATTTAACTAACTGTGTAACTTTTTTATGTTTAGTAGACAATCACCTCTGTACGACGTATTGGCATGGCTGGCAAATTATTGAAATATTGAGATTTAGATTATGAGTCCGCACCTACCGCAGCAGTCTTTGGAAACGATTTATTTACGAAGTCCGATTATTTCAGTTTTATTTCACGGTCAACTACGAGTAACATTGCCTTTACGAGAAAGCCATTGTCAAGCGTCTGATACCGAATAATTAAACGTCCACGTTCCAGATAAGCAAATATTAATTACAATTACAATCACAATCACCATCATACAGATAGAATAATTAATATTTAAATAATATTTTTTTATTTTATTTATTTTATATTGGCGACTGCGTGTCGGACTTGTTATTTTGTCATTTGTTACATTGTTCTCTTTGTTTCATGTGAAAAATCAACTTTCTGGACCTGGACGTGAATGTATGAGAGATAACAAAAAATCTGAAGATATTTTCCAATTCTAAAATTTTGCGGGAAGACGCAATGAAACTTCCAGCAAAATAAGGTAAGACGCAGCATCTTTGCATTAGCAGGCTTGACCAGACGTATAATTCAGTGTATTAGCTTTTCAGTAGATTCTGTAGTGTTTCTTTCGCGCATAACAGTTTTCAGTGATAAATTTCATTCTCAGTACTTTTCCTTAAACAATAACGTATGCAACAATACCAATACACGAGTGTACAATATGGCCGACTTCTGTACAATACGTAGTAACATGGACAGCAGCCATTACCAATAATCTCAAATTCAGTTTATATTTTTAAATTAACAGACAGCCATTGTTGCTACGAGCGATTCATGTTCAACTGCATTTTATTTTAAAATCAGTGTCAAATATTTTCTTGAAACATATATCACGTGTGGCATGGTAATAACTAGAAATCAATACGCAAAAATGGAACAGCAAAGACGTACTATTCAGACGCAATCCGACTCGGACGAGAGACAAATGTTAGAAAATGACTTTACGACAACAACCGGTAGTGACGATTTATCAAACATTGACGCAAGTTTTGACGGAAATTTTGGCAATAGGCCGTCCACTACAAAAATTTCAAAGTCTCAGTCAGAGCCCATGTTGATGCATGACGTCACGTCTAATGACGCGACGGGGGCACAGACCTTGCAAACAGTAAACATTGCCGACATGTTACAAATGCTAATGAAACAAAACGCAGAAAATATGGCATACATAAGGAAACAGAACGCCGAAAACATGGCAACCTTACAGACACAAAATGACGCAATTAAATCTGACCTCATAGCACTCAAGACAGGTAATGACACTTTATGTAAACGTGTGGAACTTATAGACGACACACTGACCAAACAGATGACTGAACTCAGTACTAAATTTTCCCAGCTTAATACGAGACAAGAAAAGACTACAACTGACGTAGCACTTTTACAGACACAAGTAAAAAACCTTAATGTCACGTGTGAAGTTCTTACTGAACAAATTCAAACATATCCTTCAGTACATGACAACCTTGAAAAACGAATTACTGACGTACAGAATAAATTTGACAATGTTGAACAACACCTGACTGACATCTTACAATCTGATGCCACAGCTCATTTTCAAAATATTAATAAAGAATTTCATGATTGGGTAGTGAACAAAGACAAACATTTTGATAGATGCTTACGTGAAAATTTACCAACAATTATGCACGACTCCGTAGCGCAATACATTACTAATAACAAACAGCTGATCAGTGACGCAGTACAATCCGTCACTGCACCCATGAGACAATTCACCGATCGACCACAGTCTGAATGTAACGAAAATATCAGTCAAAATGCACAGTTCAGGAACCAATATACATTCGAGTATGACACACACATACCGCACACGACAAACACACAAGAAGAAAACACACCACGACTACAACACATACCACGATGTGCAAACACAAACACAAGCTATTATCATGGTAAACCACAGCAACATTATCGTAATTACTCGCCAGCTGAACATACCAGTAATTACAGTGGAATAAATCCATATCACAATACGAAGGAAGAAGAAAGCTTAATGAAACACAGGCAATTTCAGATTTTTATCCCAGAAAAACGAACCATTCATCCGGTGATTTTTCTTAAATCTTTTAGTAACGCATTTCCACGCACTTGGAGTGACCGGAAAAAGATTTCATATATTGTCGGTTACATCCAAGGCGATGCAGCTGTCTGGGCATACAGTCAAGCTGACGTATGTACCACGTACAGTGAGTTTGAGCGTGCTTTTCTGAACAAATTCTGGTCGCAATCCGTCCAGGAGCGACTCAGAAGACAAATCTTAGAACCTGAAACTTTTAACAGTAAAAATGGCAACTTACGCAGATATTTTGAAAAATACTTGAACACGGGACACTTTTTAGACGAACCAGTCGCAACGCGTGATATACTCCGTGCGTTGAAGGCCAAATTGCCTTTCAACATTAAAGAAAAACTCCTACATATCCCGGATGACGATTCAGATTATTTTTTAACAGCTTTAGATTCGGTTGACATGTTACTTGAAGACCAGCGCTTCGCGCGGCAAAACAGCAGCCACAATGTTTACACTAGTGGTATGCAAAACATGCAGGCTTGCCAACACAATTCTGGCGCGTCCACAGTTGGATACGCGGTACAACAAAAACAGCAAACTCAGATGCCGTCTCAGTACGGAAATCAAAATCAACACGCGTATTCCAATACAAACAATAGTTACAACAGTAATAACACTTCATGCGGCAATCCATACAAAAGGCACCGCGGTAATAACTACAACGGTAACAACGGATACAAAGGCAACAACAAAAACACAAACAGAAATAGAAATAATAACAACTACGAGCCAAGACAGCATCAAGGTTGGACTCGTAACGATCAGTACTTTCATTCAAACTCTGCTTTACCACAGCAGACACCAGGACAAAATTGGAGCATACCTTACGACCGACAGGTAAGTTATAATGCGCAACAGCAACAACAACCGCAAAAGTTTGGAGATCATAATAGGCAATATCCGAATGTGAATATAATAGAAATGACACCTGATGCACAACCTCAATCTGTGTCAGTACCTAGTACAAATGCTAATCCAACAAACTAGAAACAGTCACTTCTATGCCCCAGGTCGTGGCTGAAGAATTCTTGGGGGGCTACTTCAATGTTAATCAGTTATTTGACACCACACTTGAACAACAGAATAATGATATGCCGAATAATTCTAAACAAAAATTACCTGTTTTATTTATAAGATACAACTACAATAACAATATATCAGATGAACTTTTAGAAGACAGTACACAATGTCGTTCAAACACAAATGAAATTGTTTTAGCATCTACTACTGGTGTAGTAGGTGGGATTCCAACTACTATTATCCTAGATACAGGAGCAGCTGTGAGCGTTTTGTCTTTTAATTTCTATAAAAAGATGTGTGAATTGGAACCTGTGCCTGAGTTTCCTGCCCAAAACTGTAAAATAACTACTGCACTAGGTAATAAGTCATGTAGGGTTACGAAGCAAGTTTTTGTAAACATTAAAATAGGCAATGGAACCGTACAATGGCCATTCCTGGTTGTACAAAACCTTGTGACAAATTGCATATTAGGAATAGATATTATGAGCGAGAAGGACTCTATTATAGACTTCTCCAAAGGTAAATGTATTTTAAATGATAAAGGCAGTGTAATTATTATTGATTTGGACAGGAGAACTCTAAAGCATGACAAACACTGTACAGGGTACAAGGTTCAGTTAGTACTTGACAATGACATTCAAGATATGCAAACACACTCATCTGACACAGAGATAATGGACTTGAAAACATTGCTTGATCATAAGACAAGTGAAGCTACAGCTCTCAGTGTACATGAACGTATAAAACTACAGGAAGTGTTATCCAAATATTTACAAGTTTGTACCAAACGATTAGGTGTTATCAACACGTATGTATACAAGATTGAAGTTAAGCCTCACAAGATCTTCTACCACAAGACATATAACGTACCGTTATCTCAACGACCTGCTGTGTGGCAAGAATTAAAACAAATGTTAGACTGGAAGGTCATTGAACCATCCACCTCACCTTATTGTAGTCCTCTACTTGTTGTCAAAAAATCAAATGGAAGCATTAGGTTAGTGTTAGACGCACGAGCAATTAATGAAATAATTTTACCGGTTCACACAAAACCCGAAAATTTAGAAGAGCAATTACAGAAATTTCTAGATGCAAAATATTTTTCCACAATAGATCTCACTAATTCGTTTTGGCAGGTGGGTATCACTCTTGATTCACGGAAATATACTGCATTTATGTTCGGGGGGCGAACCTATCAGTTTTGTGTTCTACCCTTCGGACTGAATGTCAGCTCTGGGGTATTCATTACAGCCCTGGATACCGTGCTTGGCGACGATTTAGTTGAGACAGTCACACACTATGTAGATGATATACTGATAGCTACACAGTCTTGGAAGGAACACGTTGACACACTTCAAAGAATTTTAGAAAAATTTGCACAAGCTGGAGTCACAGCCAATCTTAGAAAATCAAAATTTGGTTGCAGTGAGATAAAATATTTAGGACATACCATTAATTCGCAGGGCATACGTCCGGATCCCAGTAAATTAGATGCTATCAGAAACTTTCCTAGCCCTCGAACTAAAAAGCAGTTAAAATCATTCCTTGGGCTATGTTCATTTTTCAGACGTTTTTTGCCACAACCACTTTTGAACAGTAAACATCTGCTAAATCTACTCAGAAAGAATCAAGTTTGGATCTGGTCGGAACAGTGCCAGAATGACTTTAATACAATTAAACATGCTTTAGTGGGTGCAAACTTATTGAGCCATCCAGATTTCAATTTAGATTTTTGTATGACTTGTGACGCTTCACGAACTGGCTTGGGATGTTGCTTATTTCAAGTTGTAAAGAATAAAGAAAAGGAACAGATAAGAATTATTGGGTTTGCAAGTCGTACTCTAACTGAATGTGAGCGTACATACTCCACTACTGAGTTAGAAACACTTTCCATAGTATGGGCATTCAAGAAATTCAATTATTATTTATTTGGAAAACATACAGTAATTTACACCGATCACCAGGCCCTGACATTTTTGTTAACTTGTAAACTTGTACATCCTGGACTATCACGATGGGCAGTTACACTTCAGAACTACTCTTTTGAAATTAAGTACATAAAAGGTAAGGACAACACCATTGCAGACGCTTTGTCTAGACTTCCACAAGGTATGAATGATACCAACAGTGACTTAGAAAATATAAATGACTACAGGATTCTCTTAATGCAAGACAAGCAGTATCACCAATATTATATAGATATGTGCAGAAACATGGCTAAATTACAAAAATCTGACCCTCAGTGGTATAAGATAATAACATTACTGGTAGAAAAACACAATCATCCTTCGACTATGTATTACAAGTTACACAATGATGTGTTATTTTACCGCCGACATCCAAATGCTACTAACTGGTGTGTATGCATTCCCAAGGAGTCTGAACGTAATCTAATTTGGCACACACACTTAGTTTGGGGTCATTATGGGACGAAAAAGTGTTTGGCAAAGCTCAGCACATACTGTTATTTTAGCAATATGAGAAGAAAAATTTACAGGGAACTGAAAACATGTGTCATATGTCAAAAATCAAAACCTCAGAATTTATCCACAAAAACAGATTTACATTCTATTTTACCTAGTAAACCCCTGGAAATTCTGTGTACTGACATCAGTGGACCGCATCCAGCAAGCTCTGGAGGCGTCAAATATATCTTAGCTTTTTACGATATATTTTCTAAACATGTCAAACTTTATGCTTTAAAATCCGCCACTGCAAGTGCTATAATACGAAGATTCTCAAGTCATTACCTGACGCACGTGGGAAAACCAAAAGCAATTCTGTCAGGTAATGCAGCATACTACTCTGGGTACAAATGGAGAAATTTCTTGAAGGACAATAACATTAAAAGTATATTTATTTCGAGGTTTAGTCCACAATGTAACGCGACTGAGAGACTTTTCCGAGAATTAAATCGATTCATGAGGACCTATATTTCATCAAAACATACTAATTGGGTGTCCTACCTAAGTCTTTTCGAAGACGTACACAATAACTTAAATATTTATGATACAAATTACACACCTAACGAGATCATGTTCAACTGCAAACAGAACGATCAGTGGATAGAACCATTACCTAAGTTGTCAGACAAGGAAATCACACCTGAACAAAAAATAAAAGAAGTATTGACTACGCTGACACATCACGCACAGATACGAAACAAACATCACAGAAACATAATAAAAAGGAAACAAAAATTCGAGGTAGGAATGCTTGTACTACTTTGTACTCATCATAAATCTGTAGCACTCAAACGACGCAACGCTAAGTGGCGTCTGCTATATGAAGGACCTTATATAATTGTTAACATACCGCATCCTGGTGGGTATCTGTTACAACATCGTAGAACTAACAAAATTATTGGGCTATACGCACACCGAGATCTTAGAGCATTTCATGCTGAATAATGTCAAAGTCATACCCATCAAAATATTGCTAAGCAACTCGAAAAACTCTGTTGTTACTACACAGATAATAAGTAGTGTAGAAATTTTCATTTCAGCGGTTCCAGAGTCGCAGTTGAAGGCAGAAGAACTCTTCTTTCAGCGCGCGCCACCACCTGGAAGACGGAATATCAAAATGAAATTTATGATTACGTAGCAGTGAATGATATATTAATTTTTCACGGAACATTTGTTATTGTAGGTACCACTGACTTGGTATGACACCTGACGAACCGACAGACGTCATCTGTGAAGCGATCTTTTACTTTGAGAAATAGATTAGACGCACATCTCTCAACACGAAAAGCATCTATCAGTAGTCAAGGCCACACAGACACTCTACACACACGCACAAAACGCGAGGAATCGAACGTTTTCTCTCTCTTACTATTTTGAATATTTATTGAGTAGTGAAAACGCCTGGTCTTGCCTACTGATGTAATGAATGTTGTGTCTAACCTATCTTAATTTCAGATGACATCACGTGACACAATGTAATAACCTATAGCTATGTAATGATGATGCAAACATGTTTATGTGCAACTGTATTATGTTTATGCTAAGAAAATATGTGACGTGTGTATGTATAATTACTTATTTTTTTAACTGATGTATCATGTAACTGTTACTATGTAAAAATTTGAACAAAACGAGTGCCAATTAGACATTGCATAGTGAACCTCTGTTCACGGACATTAACGAACATTACTAACTCTGCAACTACGCAGAAACCTATGTGAAAGAAACGGTTAATGCCATTCATTATGCAGCGTATCTATGTAAACGCGATGAATGATTTCTTTGATTAATAACTACGAACATTTAGGTGAGCTATATTCAGCAAAAAACTGAAAATGTGAAGTGCATAATTCGTGCATCGTCTAGTGACATTACTACAGTACCTAACTTCAAGATGTTAACTGGATTAAATGGACACATAGTGCCTGTCCAGAAAACAACACGACGGGTGGAAGAATTTTGGTTGGAACTTCAGGGAATGAAATGTTCTCGAAATGTGACGGACACTCTTACCTGGACTGTCCAAGGATCGACGCCAGCTATGTGCCGTCCGAGGTTCTGCAACCAAGCTTCCACGGAATGTAAAAAACGAACTGCACGTGGACCAATTACTCGACGGGTCACGTCTGATCTGTAATGAGCAATGCCTTTAGTCACAACGAACTGCATCACAACGACTATAATGGAAATGGGAAATGGACACGCTTGTGTATTAATCACGTTGTTATACAACGATGTTACTGTGATCAAAAAAAACTTTACCACGACGATACTAACCTGTAAAAAATTATTGTGCAGCAGATGAATATGAACTGTAATAACGACACGATGTCTATAGGTCAACGCACCTGAAACATACGGACATTTTTCTTTGAAGTATTTCAAAACAATACTATGTAACTAAGAACATTCAACAATCTAAGTTGTATTGTGTTATAACAAATATTGTAAATTTAAAACTAAGTTACCTATCATAGAATGTAGTCTTCATATGTAATCTTGGTTGAATATTTTCTTTGTGCAACGACTGAGAAACGCGCGCACACGAACAATATGAACTGCAATACTGTGCCGCGTGATCTAACTGTACGATATAACGGCAGTGCCGGAGTCACACAGACGCTTCTGAGCATGCGCGCACTCTATCTGCCAACATAAGAACTTTTACGGCGCACCCGCGTCATTCAAATTTTGTATATAATGTGTATAATGTAGGTCATGTAAATAGTTGTAGATAACTTAGATTTTCTTGTGCCTTTAGGTGAATTGCTCGCCTGCAGGTGTGTCCTTTCGCCTCGCAATTCAGGGGGCAATATAAAGGCACATTTGCATGCCGAGCGTGAGTTTCCTTGGAAACTCGAAATATTAATTAAATAAATAATCAGTGACAAATAAATAAAGCCTATGGCACACAACTGTAGCGCTGTGTCGCTGATAAAACAAAAAGCACAATTACGTTACTCTTATGTTTGATTAGAAAGGGGAGAGCTCTGGTAGAAGTGGTGCGAGAAGCACGTATTTTATTCTATTGTCTGGCACACCGCCATATTTCATGTTATAGAAGAATACTGTGAGTTGCAACCAGACTAGGCACTCGATTCTGTAAAGAATTTATATTTATAAAAGTAAGTAGGATTATGAACTGTAGGCTTATTCATTGAATATATCTGATTTAACTAACTGTGTAACTTTTTTATGTTTAGTAGACAATCACCTCTGCACGACGTATTGGCATGGCTGGCAAATTATTGAAATATTGAGATTTAGATTATGAGTCCGCACCTACCGCAGCAGTCTTTGGAAACGATTTATTTACGAAGTCCGATTATTTCAGTTTTATTTCACGGTCAACTACGAGTAACATTGCCTTTACGAGAAAGCCATTGTCAAGCGTCTGATACCGAATAATTAAACGTCCACGTTCCAGATAAGCAAATATTAATTACCATTACAATCGCAATCACCATCATACAGATAGAATAATTAATATTTAAATAATATTTTTTTATTTTATTTATTTTATAAGGTGCACGTGCCCGTCGACCTGGGACCGGACCGCAGCGACGCACGGATGCACGCCAAGACCGTAGGATCCTACGCAGTGCCGTAGGGGACCGCACCGCCACTTCCCAGCAAATTATTGACACTGTTGCTCCTGGGGTATCGGCGAGGACCATTCGCAACCGTCTCCATGAAGCTGGGCTACGGTCCCACACACCGTTAGGCCGTCTTCCGCTCACGCCCCAACATCGTGCAGCCTGCCTCCAGTGGTGTCGCGACAGGCGTGAATGGAGGGACGAATGGAGACGTGTCGTCTTCAGCGATGAGAGTCGCTTCTGCCTTGGTGCCAATGATGGTCGTATGCGTGTTTGGCGCCGTGCAGGTGAGCGCCACAATCAGGACTGCATACGACCGAGGCACACAGGGCCAACACCCGGCATCATGGTGTGGGGAGCGATCTCCTACACTGGCCGTACACCACTGGTGATCGTCGAGGGGACACTGAATAGTGCACGGTACATCCAAACCGTCATCGAACCCATCGTTCTACCATTCCTAGACCGGCAAGGGAACTTGCTGTTCCAACAGGACAATGCACGTCCGCATGTATCCCGTGCCACCCAACGTGCTCTAGAAGGTGTAAGTCAACTACCCTGGCCAGCAAGATCTCCGGATCTGTCCCCCATTGAGCATGTTTGGGACTGGATGAAGCGTCGTCTCACGCGGTCTGCATGTCCAGCACGAACGCTGGTCCAACTGAGGCACTAGGTGGAAATGGCATGGCAAGCCGTTCCACAGGACTACATCCAGCATCTCTACGATCGTCTCCATGGGAGAATAGCAGCCTGCATTGCTGCGAAAGGTGGATATACACTGTACTAGTGCCGACATTGTGCATGCTCTGTTGCCTGTGTCTATGTGCCTGTGGTGCTGTCAGTGTGATCATGTGATGTATCTGACCCCAGGAATGTGTCAATAAAGTTTCCCCTTCCTGGGACAATGAATTCACGGTGTTCTTATTTCAATTTCCAGGAGTGTATTTTAATGTAGCTTCAATTTAGATGCGATGAGTCATAACAGAGTGTATAGAGGAAGAGGTTCAAGATATAATTTATTAGTAAAGTATTTCACTTACAATGAAAATGTTTCTGTGCAAATCAGTATGTCTGGATTATTTATTTTATGATATTGTTTTTTTGTTTTTTTAATTATTTAATATAAATAATTTTGTTGTTTTCTTGTCTTAGTATATAGTAATAGCAAAATAAGTAAGAAAACTATGCAATTGTAGTCTGTTATCTAAGGGAGAACTTCTTTCACACATTTTAGTTCTTTCTCACACTAAGAGTACGGAAATCATATATATAAAGCTATGTAAGAAGATTTATAATATCAACTATTTGCTTTATCACCATGGGAAACCTTCCACTACCTCGAAATATTGCACAATAATTTTGATTCAGTGTTTATTCGATTTTCTTATAACCAAAATAGCGTGTGATTTGTGTGTCACTGCAGTACAGAAACGAAAAAAGTAAGACCATGATCTCCACATTCTATTGTATATCTGAGACAAACGTTTACCTAAGCATTGTGTTGGCCATGAATGCACAATTAGGTGATCACCCAGATGTCCAAACATAACATCTCCAGGTTTTCAATTATGACAGTGGATGATAGAATTGGACACGTGAAATGAACTGCTTCATCTAGTTACAAACAGTGCCTCTCTCACAAAGGAATGTAGAGATGCACTAAGATGTTAATCTGCAAATCACTTGATAAGATTGAACTATCAAGCCAATGGCTTTAATCCCATGTTGGGTCACTCCCAGGAAAGTTGTGTGCTGGTAAAAGCAATGGGTGACGAACAGCTTTCATTTTCTGCATGTCAGATGTCTATATGATCATACGGTGTGCACATCTTTGTCTGTAAGTGTCTGTACTGGATCAGAATCTATTAATTGTACCTCATGCAATGTGACGTTGAAGTACGTAACAGTGAAAATGTTGTTGTTGTTGTGGTCTTCAGTCCTGAGACTGGTTTGATGCAGCTCTCCATGCTACTCTATCCTGTGTACTGGGTGATGAAGAAGCTTCTTCATCTCCCAGTACCTACTGCAACCTACATCCTTCTGAATCTGCTTAGTGTATTCATCTCTTGGTCTCCCCCTACAATTTTTACCCTACACACTGCCCTCCAATACTAAATTGGTGATCCCTTGATGCCTCAGAACTTGTCCTACCAACCGATCCCTTCTTCTGGTCAAGTTGTGCCACAAACTTCTCTTCTCCCCAATCCTATTCAATACTTCCTCATTAGTTATGTGATTTACCCATCTAATCTTCAGCATTCTTCTGTAGCACCACATTTCGAAAGCTTCTATTCTCTTCTTGTCCAAACTATTTAGTGTCCATGTTTCACTTCCATACATGGTTACACTCCATACAAATACTTTCAGAAATGACTTCCTGACACTTAAACCTATACTCGATATTAACAAATTTCTCTTCTTCAGAAACGCTTTCCTTGCCATTGCCAGTCTACATTTTATATCCTCTCTACTTCGACCATCATCAGTTATTTTGCTCCCCAAATAGCAAAACACCTTTACTACTTTAAGTGTCTCATTTCCTAATCTAATACCCTCAACATCACCCGACTTAATTCGACTACATCCCATTATTCTCGTTTTGCTTCTGTTGATGTTCATCTTATATCCTCCCTTCATGACATCATCCATTCCGTTCAACTGCTCTTCCAAGTCCTTTGCTGTCTCTGACAGAATTACAATGTCATCGGCGAACCTCAACGTTTTTATTTCTTCTCCATGGATTTTAATACCTACACCGAATTTTTCTTTTGTTTCCTTTACTGCTTACTCAATATAGAGATTGAATAACATCGGGGAGAGGCTACAACCCTGTCTTACTCCCTTCCCAACCACTGCTTCCCTTTCATGTCCCTCGACTCTTATAACTGCCATCTGGTTTCTGTACAAATTGTAAATAGCCTTTCGCTCCCTGTATTTTACCCCTGCCACCTTTAGAATTTGAAAGAGAGTATTCCAGTCAACATTGTCAAAAGCTTTCTCTAAGTCTACAAATGCTAGAAACGTAGGTTTGCCTTTCCTTAATCTTTCTTCTAAGATAAGTCGTAAGGTCAGTATTGCCTCACGTGTTCCAGTATTTCTACGGAATCCAAACTGATCTTCCCCGCGGTCGGCTTCTACTAGTTTTTCCAATCGTCTGTAAATAATTCGTGTTAGTAATTTGCAGCTGTGGCTTATTAAACTGATAGTTCGGTAATTTTCACATCTGTCAACACCTGCTTTCTTTGGGATTGGAATTATTATATTCTTCTTGAAGTCTGACGGTATTTCGCCTGTTTCATACATCTTGCTCACCAGATGGTAGAGTTTGTCAGGACTGGCTCTCCCAAGGCCGTCAGTAGTTCCAATGGAATGTTGTCTACTCTGGGGGCCTTGTTTCGACTCAGGTCTTTCAGTGGTCTGTCAAACTCTTCTCGCAGTATCGTATCTCCCATTTCATCTTCATCTACATCCTCTTCCATTTCCATAATATTTTCCTGAAGTACATCGCCCTTGTATAGACCCTCTATATACTACTTCCACCTTTCTGCTTTCCCTTTTTTGCTTAGAACTGGGTTTCCATCTGAGCTCTTGATGTTCATACAAGTGGTTCTCTTATCTCCAAAGGTCTCTTTAATTTTCCTGTAGGCAGTATCTATCTTACCCCTAGTGAGATAAGCCTCTACATCCTTACATTTGTACTCTAGCCATCCCTGCTTAGCCATTTTGCAGTTCCTGTCGATCTCATTTTTGAGACGTTTGTATTCCTTTTTGCCTGTTTCATTTACTGCATTTTTATATTTTCTCCTTTCATCAATTAAATTCAATATCTCTTCTGTTACCCAAGGATTTCTACTAGCCCTCGACTTTTTACCTACTTGATCCTCTGCTGCCTTCACTATTTTATCCCTCAAAGCTACCCATTCTTCTTCTACTGTATTTCTTTCCCCCATTCCTGTCAATTGTTCCCTTATGCTCTCCCTGAAACTCTGTACAACCTCTGGTTCTTTCAGTTTATCCAGGTCCCATGTCCTTGAATTCCCACCTTTTTGCAGTTTCTTCAGTTTTAATCTACAGGTCATAACCAATAGATTGTGGTCAGAGTCCACTTCTGCCCCTGGAAATGTCTTACAATTTAAAACCTGGTTCCTAAATCTCTGTCTTACCATTATATAATCTATCTGAAGGCGAATCACACTTGTGAAGAATACGCTGAAACTGATTATTTCCGTGACGCGCTTTTCGATAGTACAGCTTTTTTATTGTTGAATTTCTAGAAAAGAAACATCATTGTTGCGCGAGTGTTCGTTCCAGGAAACAGAAGGCAGAGTATAGGAACTACCTTACAAAGTTAGAAGACAGCGACATTACAGAGTGGCTTATTAGATCTCTCAGTGATTGACAACAATAAAATGTGTCACGTACTAGACAAAAGAAAAGATCTTTAAGGCAAGAATATCCATGTCGGACGCATTATTGACTCCTCCTTCAGCCACAGCCTTTCAAGTAATGTGGAAGTATTCTTTACTCCCTCGAAATGGCGTTAATGATGCCTACTACTACATCTACATCTACATCCATACTCCGCAAGCCACTTGACGGTATGTGACGGAGGGTAGGTTGAGTACCTCTATCGGTTCTCCCTTCTATTCCAGTCTCGTATTGTTTGTGGAAAGAAGGATTGTCGGTATGCCTCTGTGTGGGTTATAATCTCTCTGATTTTATCCTCATGGTCTCTTCGCGAGATATACGTAGGAGGGAGCAATATCCTGCTTGACTCCTCGGTGAAGTTATGTTCTCGAAACTTCAACAAAAGCCCTTACCAAGCTACTGAGCGTCTCTCCTGCAGAGTCTTCCCCTGGAGTTTATCTATCATCTCCGTAACGCTTTCGCGATTACTAAAAGATCCTGTAACGAAGCGCGCTGCTCTCCGTTGGATCTTCTCCATCTCTTGTATCAACCCTATCTGGTGCGGATCCCACTCTGCTGAGCAGTATTCAAGCAGTGGGCGAACAAGCGTACTGTAACCTACTTCCTTTGTTTTCGGATTGCATTTCCTTAGGATTCTTCCAATGAATCTCAGTCTGGCATCTGCTTTACCGACGATCAACTTTATATGATCATTCCATTTTAAATCACTCCTAATGCGTAGTCCCAGATAATTTATGGAATTAACTGCTTCCAGTTGCTGACCTCCTATATAGTAGCTAAATGATAAGGGATCTTTCTTTCCATGTATTCGCAGCACATTACACTTCTCTACATTGCAATTCAATTGCCATTCCCTGCACCATGCGTCAATTCGCTGCAGATCGTCCTGCATTTCAGTACAATTTTCCATTGTTACAACCTCTCGGTATACCACAGCATCATCCGCAAAAAGCCCCAGTGAACTTCCGATGTCATCCACAAGGTCATTTATGTATATTGTGAATAGCAACGGTCATATGACACTCCCCTGCGGCACACCTGAAATCACTCTTACTTCGGAAGACTTCTCTCCATTGCGAATGACATGCTGCGTTCTGTTATCTAGGAACTCTTCAATCCAATCACACAATTGGTGTGATAGTCCATATGCTCTTACATTGTTCATTAAACGACTGTGGGGAACTGTATCGAACGCCTTGCGGAACTCAAGGAACACGGCATCTACCTGGGAACACGTGTCTATGGCCCTCTGAGTCTCGTGGACGAATAGCGCGAGCTGGGTTTCACACGATCGTATTTTTCGAAACCCATGCTGATTCCTTCACAGTAGATTTCTAGTCTCTAGCCTACTTGAGTCCCTTGCCCGGAAGAAACAACTGGCCTCTTCCTTTCCATCAGTTCCTAACCACTGTCAACGTCATCCATTTCTCTCCCTCAGCAACCACAGGAAGTAGAACTCCTGATACTGTTCCTGAAAAGCTGACGACAAGAGATACGCTGGGCTGGAGAGGGCAGAATGCGCAGTGCCCAGGAAGAGCTAGCTGTTCGCCCGAGGGAGTGAATGCTGTAATCCACTTAGCAGCCCCGATACGTACAAGACGAAGCTGGCCCCTCTGTCCCGCGGGAGGCTCCCAACACTGTGACACGTCGTGGCGAGCCAGCAAGGACCAGCGCGGCCGATACACGACTCCGTGCAGCACACTCGTATCCACTGTTCTGGGGACACAGTGTTTCTTATGGGGCAACTCCACAAAAGTAACAAAAGGTCGGATGTCAGACCATTACATTAATGTTATCGTATTATCAAATATTATATATTCTTCCGTCACCAATAGAACAATTTCATCTTTAAGAGTGCCAAGCAAACAAATCACGATTTGCATTAGTATTAACTCTTATAAAACGGTTTTCGGCTTATTGGGGCATCACCAAATGTAACCACTGACAAGTGTTCGCAAAAGATAGTGTGCAACAAATAAAATTTTAGGAACTAAATATACAGAAATTCTGATCTTGACATTTGGAAATAAATGTCAAATCAAGTGCTCCTCTAGCGTGGTTTTCATTAAATACCGAACATCACAATTTAGTTTGTGGCTTTTAATTACCGATGTGTTGTGGCTCCTTTTGCAGGGAGCTACGGTGTTGTGGCACGGGGTTTTATAACAAAACCGCCGACATATACTTGCCAATTAAGGAAAAAATACCGAACTTCATTGTTTCAAGATGACAAGTAACTTTATGACTATCGGCAGATAATTACTATGTGTGGATACGTGGTTAGAAAGACTCTTGCTGAAACTTGTATGTGGACGGCTACGTGTAAGAATATATAGTGACAGTTCACAGACTGCTCAATGCTTAATCGTTATAAGCGCCATATTTGGTGATAAATGCATGTTGGTAGTGGTCTTCCAGTCTTGGTAAAACAACAGCAAATTTTAGCGGTGTGCGTTCTGTCCTTTGGCGAGTGCTGTTGCAAAAGACAGGATTGAGCTGCACACGTTGTAGTAACAACTGTTTGTTTATTAACCACGAAATAAACACAGTACATCTAGTGAGGAAGAATGTCATTATCATCTCCTTCCAAGAATTACGTGTTGTAATCACCTATTCCGGTCTCTACCATCCACCCATCCATCTCTTACGGACTCTACGTAGTTCTCTTTTTCCAGTCGGCTGATAATTCAATTACCTTTTTTGGCAATCTATTTTTTGTTCTCCTTTCGCCATGATCCTTCCATTTCAGTCTATACTCTTCTGTCTTGCCATTAACTGAGAAGATTGTGAGCTTATTATTTCATTTCATATTTCATCTATTTTATTTCAGCCTCTTATATAAGTCGTGAACTTGATCTCTGCTGCTTGTATACGTGATTATTCTTTTTTTGTTACTGTCCATGGTTCGAAACCATAGTATGCACACCGATAACTCTATAGAATTTCATTTATCTTCCTTTTCTTCTTTTTCTTCCCAAAGTACTTTCAATTATTCCACCGGTAGCTTGATATTTATTAACCGTCTTCACAAAGTTTTTACCATAGTTAAAACTAATATCACATCCCAGATAACTGAAGTGGCATACTCATTTTAAAATTTTTTAATTTATTGTTGTTTCCGATCTGACTGAATTCTGTGCTTTGAAACCCATTATCTTTGTGGTATTTGCAAATATAGTTAATTTGTAATATATTGCTTTTGGCTCCATCTGCTATAAATTATCTTCTGTTTCCTCTATAATTATCTCGTTAACAGCATATAACAGAGTATTTAATGGTACGCTAGATCCTACTTTAATTCCTAAGTATATTTCATCTTTCCACTTCATAACTAGGTCGTCAATGTATAAATTAAATAAAGTGGGCGACAGAGGGTACCCTTGTCGTACACTTTGATTTATTAAAATTTCATCTGACGTTTTCGAAACCCAACTTTTAACTGTTTTTGTATTTCCATGTACATTCTTTATGGTATTGATAAGATGTTTTGGAAAACCTTGTATTTCCAATATATTCCACAAAATGAGCCTCTTTACCTTGTGAAAGGCTTTCTCAAAGTCAATAAATGCTAAATGCCTTCCTAAGCCGAATTCCCAAAGTTTTTTAATAATTTATTATAAACATTTCATAAAACATTAACATCCGTCTCTGAAGCCTGATATTTCTTCTGACATTATTGCCTCATCAGCTATAGTTTGTAGCTTTTGATTAAGAATATTCCCATAAATTTTATGTCCTGCGTATAGGTAACTTATTCCTGTATAATGTTCTTTGTCTTTCCTGCTGCATTTTTAAAAAAATATAGAAATAACTTTTGCTGCTACATTCTTCAGACACAGAACAGTTCTTGCGACACATATTTAAAAAATGAAGAAAACAAAATTCTAAAATGAATCCGCCATATTCGATTAACTCAGCATTAATGCCATCTAGCCCAGTAGCGTTTCTATTTTTTGTTGTATTTAAGGCTGCTGTTAATTCTTTTATCTCTATTTGTTCCACAGAGTTATTATCAATCCGTGATACAACTTAATTACGACTGAAATATCGATCCTCGCTGAAGCCTAAAAATGATGCTCACTATGACGAAGTCCATGGACATTGGAATGGCGAGGAGCAGGGAGGGGCAACAGAAGATTAGCGACACGGTTCCACGAGGTTATGAGCTCGTGAGTAGTCAACCGATGAGCAGACAGATGTCCTGGCGATCTGGTCGCGCCGGCTGAGGTGGCCGAGCGGTTCTAGGCGCTACAGTCTGGAACCGCGTGACCGCTACGGTCGCAGGTTCGAATCCTGCCTCGGGCATGGAAGTGTGTGATGTCCTTAAGTTAGTTAGGTTTAAACAGTACTAAGTTCCAGGGGACTGATGACCTCATAACTTAAGTCCCATAGTGCTCAGAGCCATTTAAACCATTTTTTGATCTGGTCGCTCGAGGGCACCTCATGGGTAGCCCAGACGCAGGGCAAGCGAAATGGGATGCTTTGAAGCGGTGCACGACGATGGCATGATGCAGGTCTTCATTTCTGCCGCAACGCACTGAAACAGCGCTCCGATACGTCCCAGAGAGTGTATTTTGAAGTCACTGGAAGACGTCGGCTCCTGAGATTTAAAATAATTCACTTGTATCGCCTCGGACCTCCTTTTTCCGGCGTAGTACAGCACCTCGACGTGCCACCGACTCAGCGTTCGTAGTCCCATGCAGAAATATTCAGCCATCCAGCTTCTAGAGCCATCCATAATTGCGAAAGTGTCGCCAGAGTAGGATTTTGTGTACGAACTGAACTCTAGATTATGTCCTACAGATGTTCAATGGGACTAAGGCGATCTGGGTGGTCAAATCAGTCGCTCGAACCTCTACAATGTTCTTCAAACCAATCGCGAACAATTGTGGCCCGGTGACATGTTGCATTGTCATCCATGAGCATTCTATCATTGTTTGGGAAAAAGTTGCCGAACATAACTATTTCCACCCAATGATCGCTTTCATTGGACGAGAGGACCCAAACCATTCCACGTAAACACAGCCCACTGTGGCGCGTGCCCCCAGACTCCAACCGCGTGCTAATGTAGTCGACGCCGTAGAGCTGCTACTGACACGGCTCTCGCGGCAGAGTAGAGACACGATGCGATATAACGTCAGTCCCCGCAGATTAACGGGAGGAAAAAAACCTGAAAAACTTCCGAAAAGGCGTTCCTCGCGTAGTCGTTGTATCTCACTTACAAGTCCGCAGCGTTTCCACTTATGCGAACTCGCATAATTGATGCTTTTTATTATTAATATTGTATTGTTAATTGCCCGGATTTGCAGTAGTTATTAATTCTTCTCTCTTTCGCGTAGCACACACCACTGTTGCGAGGAAATATTTTAGTTAACAGTTTTTCCTTACGCTGTTGTCTCGTTGCTATGGAATTGTTGTGCTGGTATGCAGCGAGATCCAGAGATACTCTTTGATTCAGTCTTTGTAAGATTGCTTCGTAATATGAAAATATTTTAAAGTTCACTTCTCAACTAATGACGTGAATATTTGCACTTCAATGAAATAGTCTTTCATGAGTAGTCGTTGATTTAGTCATTTATCAAACTATTTAATGATGTAGTCCACACCGGGTATTTAACTGGTAACGAACAGTTTATTGTTATTTTGTCACTAAATACTTATAACTCCCGGACCACACGCACACGGAATAGTTTGGTTAAGTCAGTCCGATTGAGTTATAGTTTCTTGGCAATTACCACAACTCAACACTTTAGCGTAATTGTTTTATCTTCATGAAGTCGAGTACTTGGGTCCTACTCAAGAGTAATTGATTGTATTATTTCATAGAAAGTTCACTTCTCCTTAAGGTCCAACTAATTTAAAGTCAAGTCCAATGTTCACTAATTCCGTTTTTAGATTTCAATTAACCCGTAATGCACGGTTAAATGACTCTATCTGTTCCTGCCTCAGTTCATAAAATCAGTTTCTTAAGCCGTGAATCCCGTCACGCAACAAACACTTCTAAACTCGAAAACAATCTCGTCACGATTCGCAATCTCAATAATTCAGATCTGAACTGCTCTCGTACGTCTGCACTGGATGAATTCTAGCAAGCGACTTCTTCTGTGTAAGAGCATTGTAAGCGCATTGAATTTCTTCGTTGCGCTTACAACTCTCTTCCACATAAAAGTTATCTCTGATGACATTACTTTGGACTTAATTTTTGAGATATTAATTTCAAATTTGTCACACGGATATTTGTCCATTGCTGAAATACGACGTTTCTTCTTTCTCTTTCACTAACTAATATGCTCAGTGGTGTACAATGTAGTTGTTGACAATACTCTTTCGTGTTAGCTCATCGACAAAGATGTCGTAACTGCCAACATAACTGTCCCTACTTCATTTTCTTTCTTAATTGACTTTAAGGTGATCGTTGGGGCGTTACACCACCCCATTATGGAGGCGCCACCAGCTTGCACAGTGTCTTTGTTGACCACTTGGCTGTATGGCTTCGTGGGCTCTGCGCCACACGTGAACCCTATCAACTAAAATCGGGACTCATACGACCAGGCCAAGGGCTTATACACTCCTGGAAATGGAAAAAAGAACACATTGACACCGGTGTGTCAGACCCACCATACTTGCTCCGGACACTGCGAGAGGGCTGTACAAGCAATGATCACACGCACGGCACAGCGGACACACCAGGAACCGCGGTGTTGGCCGTCGAATGGCGCTAGCTGCGCAGCGTTTGTGCACCGCCGCCGTCAGTGTCAGCCAGTTTGCCGTGGCATACGGAGCTCCATCGCAGTCTTTAACACTGGTAGCATGCCGCGACAGCGTGGACGTGAACCGTATGTGCAGTTGACGGACTTTGAGCGAGGGCGTATAGTGGGCATGCGGGAGGCCGGGTGGACGTACCGCCGAATTGCTCAACACGTGGGGCGTGAGGTCTCCACAGTACATCGATGTTGCCGCCAGTGGTCGGCGGAGGGTGCACGTGCCCGTCGACCTGGGACCGGACCGCAGCGACGCACGGATGCACGCCAAGACCGTAGGATCCTACGCAGTGCCGTAGGGGACCGCACCGCCACTTCCCAGCAAATTAGGGACACTGTTTCTCCTGGGGTATCGGCGAGGACCATTCGCAACCGTCTCCATGAAGCTGGGCTACGGTCCCGCACACCGTTAGGCCGTCTTCCGCTCACGCCCCAACATCGTGCAGCCCGCCTCTAGTGATGTCGCGACAGGCGTGAATGGAGGGACGAATGGAGACGTGTCGTCTTCAGCGATGAGAGTCGCTTCTGCCTTGGTGCCAATGATGGTCGTATGCGTGTTTGGCGCCGTGCAGGTGAGCGCCACAATCAGGACTGCATACGACCGAGGCACACAGGGCCAACACCCGGCATCATGGTGTTGGGAGCGATCTCCTACACTGGCCGTACACCACTGGTGATCGTCGAGGGGACACTGAATAGTGCACGGTACATCCAAACCGTCATCGAACCCATCGTTCTACCATTCCTAGACCGGCAAGGGAACTTGCTGTTCCAACAGGACAATGCACGTCCGCATGTATCCTGTGCCACCCAACGTGCTCTAGAAGGTGTAAGTCAACTACCCTGGCCAGCAAGATCTCCGGATCTGTCCCCCATTGAGCATGTTTGGGACTGGATGAAGCGTCGTCTCACGCGGTCTGCACGTCCAGCACGAACGCTGGTCCAACTGAGGCGCCAGGTGGAAATGGCATGGCAAGCCATTCCACAGGACTACATCCAGCATCTCTACGATCGTCTCCATGGGAGAATAGCAGCCTGCATTGCTGCGAAAGGTGGATATACACTGTACTACTGCCGACATTGTGCATGCTCTGTTGCCTGTGTCTATGTTCCTGTGGTTCTGTCAGTGTGATCATGTGATGTATCTGACCCCAGGAATGTGTCAATAAAGTTTCCCCTTCCTGGGACAATGAATTCACGGTGTTCTTATTTCAATTTCCAGGAGTGTAGTTGTCTAGAATCTAACCGACATGGTCACAAGCTCAGCAGAGACGGTACGGGCGACATCGTGTTGTTATCAAGAGCACTCGGGTCGATCGTCTGCTGCCATAGTCCATTAGCGCTAAATTTCGCAGCACTGTCCTAACGGATACGTTCGTCTTATGTTCTACATAGGCTTCTGCGGTTAATTCTCGCAGTGTTGCTTGTCTGCTAGCATTGACAACTCTACGCTAACACCGCTGCTCTCGCGGCCACTGAATTGTCTGTGGTGAGAGGTAATATATGAAATTTGGTATTCTCGGCACACTCTTGAAACTAAGTTTCTCTGTATATTGTAGTCTTTAACGATTTCCGAAAAGGAATGTCCCATGCGTCTAGCTCCAGCTTTCAAACACCAGTTTTCTCCTCCGATTGCGAAAATAATCTGTTGGCACCCACCTACATGGGGAGAAATGATCACCACTATAAAATCAGAAAAATCAGGGCTCGCACAGAAAAACATTAAGTGCTCGTTTTCCCAACGCGCCGTTCGAGAGTTGAACGGTAGACAGACACCTTGAAGGTGGTTCATTGAAACCTCTGTCAGGTACTGTATTATGAACAGCAGATTAATGATGTACATGTAGGTAGATTATCCCGCGTTCAGAGTATGCTAATTCCCGCCGAGCGGCCATTATCACGTCGGACACCTTTTCATGCAAATCACCTGAATGCAAATGACAGCTCTGCTTTTTCTCCCTTTATTGTCATTTTATGCCCCTGCCTAGGCAGGGATGGGCTGGCAGCGGCACAATTCGCCACTCTTTAGCTAAGAGATTACATGAAGTAGCACAGAAGAACATTACATATATAAATTACGGGAATGAAAGATGAAATGTACACACGAGAAGGGAGAATCAATTGGAGTTAAAATATACAAAAAGGGGGTAATTGGACGAGGCACGCTTACATAAAATCCACATACAGTTAAAAAGGCACTCGACGAATAAGTAGCAGGTAACCACCGGCGGCACGAATACCACAATTAAAAACGGCGTGTACAGTATGGGATGATGACGCAGAACACACACTGCTGATGTTACATACACGGCACCAAAACACGACAAAGCAAGTACAGTAATATCCGAAGGCCTGCCAATGGAGGGGAGGTCGGAAGCGACGGAGAGAGAAGAGAGAGGTGGGGGGTTGACAGAGGAACAGCTGCCCCAATGCACTGCCCTTTTATATACTGGCCAATTGCTACACCAAGAAGAAATGCAGATGATAAACGGGTATTCATTGGACAAATATATTATACTAGAAGTGACATGTGATTACATTTTCACGCAATTTGGGTGCATAGATCCTGAGAAATCAGTACCCAAAACAACCACCTGTGGCCGTAATAACGGCCTTGATACGCCTGGGCATTGAGTCAAACAGAGCTTGGATGGCGTGTACAGGTACAGCTGTTCATCCAGCTTCAACACGACACAACAGTTCATCGAGAGTAGTGACTGACGTATTGTGACGAGCCAGTTGCTCGACCACCATTGGCCAGAGATTTTCAATTGGTGAGAGATCTGGAGAATGTGCTGGCCAGGGCACCAGTCGAACATTTTCTGTGTCCAGAATCGCCCGTACAGGATCTGCAACATGCGGTCGTGCATTATCCTGCTGAAATGTAGGGTTTTGCAGGGATCGAATGAAGGGTAGAGCCACGGGTCGTAACACATCGGAAATGGAACGTCCACTGTTCAAAGTGCCGTCAGTGCGAACAAGAGGTGACCGAGACGTGTAATCAATGGCACTCCATACCATCACTCCGGGTGATACGCCAGTATGGCGATGACGAATACACGCTTCCAATGTGCGTTCACCGCGATGTCGCCAAACACGGATGCGACCATCATGATGCTGTAAACAGAACGTGGATTCATCCGAAAAAATTACGTTTTGCCATTCGTGCACCCAGGTTCGTCGTTGAGTACACCATCGCAGGCGCCCTGTCTGTGATGCAGCGTCAAGGGTCTTCGAACTCATAGTCCATTTTGCTGCAAACGTCGACGAACTGTTCGTGCAGATGGTTGTTGTCTTGCAAACGTCCCCATCTGTTGACTCAGGGATCGACACGTGGCTGCACGATCCGTTACAGCGATGCGGATAAGATGGCTGTCATCTCGACTGCTAGTGATACGAGGCCGTTGGGATCCAGCACGGCGTTCCGTATTACCCTCCTGAACCCACCGATTCGATATTCTGCTAACAGTCATTGGATCTCGACCAACGAGAGCAGCAATGTCGCGATACGATAAACCGCAATTGCGATAGGCTACAAACCGTCCTTTATCAAAGTCGGAAACGAGATGGTACGCATTTCTCCTCCTTACACGAGGCATCGCAACAAAGTTTCACCAGGCAACGTCGGTCAACTGCTGTTTGTGTACGAGAAATCGGTTAGAAACTTTCCTCATGTCAGCACGTTGTAGGTGTCGCCACCGGCGCCAAACATGTGTGAATGCTCTGAAAAGCTAATCATTTGCATATCACAGCATCTTCTTCCTGTCTGTTAACTTTCGCGTCTGTAGCACGTCATCTTCGTGGTGTAGCAATTTTAATGGCAAGCAGTGTACTTCATGTAGGCGACGCTACAGCCATCTGTATACGTGCTCCCGGGTTCGATTCCCGGCGGGGTCAGGGATTTTCTCTGCCTCGTGATGGCTGGGTGTTGTGTGCTGTCCTTAGGTTAGTTAGGTTTAAGTAGTTCTAAGTTCTAGGGGACTTATGACCTAAGATGTTGAGTCCCATAGTGCTCAGAGCCATTTGAACCATTTTTTTGTATACGTGCATTTCGCTATCCCACAACTTCTGCTGCTACAGTGTAAATCTTCAAGGCGACCATGTTTTGCCAATTTGCCGCTGCGCTGCAAGTGAACTTAGCAATGGGTGAGCAGCGTGACGCGATGGGCAGTGTCGAGGTACTGTGTGTATGTGTGTGTTTGTTTGTGTGTGCGTGAGCCCGCGCGCGAGCGAGCTCGTGCATGTACCTCAGAGAAGTTCGCCGGGCAGCTACAACGCAGCTTTGTGAACACTGCCGTTACCAGCACTTGAAAAATGTCGTCATACTCACGAACACTAACGACTTGTACCAACATCAATCGAACAGGAGCGAGGAGCAAAGTGAGACTGCTATGCGCACAGATGGTAGCACCTAATAAATCTTGTGGTTTTATTACAAGAAATTATATTCAGAAAGTCTTCTGTCTAGTGAGGAGAAGTCAGTGCCTACTGGCACCTAATATCTTCAATCCCTTCGTGTCTTGATGCTGTTTACCGCGAGCTGCATGTCATATATCGGCACAGCTTGCGCGCCAGGCGCTGTGACAGCTGCCGGTGGCTTGGCGGTAAACAGCTCAGTCGTCCTTCCCTCCAAGGTGAAGCAGGGGCCGTTCCTGGCCTGCGAATCATATTCATGAATGTGGTGGTCAAATATGCAGAGCTGCTGCAATTCACACATCGAACTGTAATCCAAGCCCAGGTGACATTGCCATAGCTGCTCTCACCGGCGCAGAATTTCCACACGCTACCTGTCAGAGTACGACCAGCTGGTTATGATCAGCGGAATTACTGCAACCCATGGTGTATCTGCGGCTTCGCAGCAAGTGGTGTACGTGGCACCAGGGGCGACTGCTCAACAACAATCCTGTCTTGACAGGGCTGGGGCATCGATTCGGCAAGTCATCGAGTTTGGATCTGATACGGTGTGGAAATCCGTGATGAAGCCATCATCGTTCAAACACCATTCTGACGAGACCAACTGCCGGGAGTCCAGCCGCAGCACCGATGACCCAAGGATTGAAATGCGGCTCTCCTAGTCCCTGGTCATAAGCGTCTATCATATACCGATGCAGCCCATCAGCCTGCCCAGCCTATGACCTAGCCCGGCTCGGTCAGCAGTTGAGCCAGCACAGCACAACTGCCTAGGAATGCTTCTCGCGAAGTTGTTCCACCGTCGAGCTGAACTGGGAATATCAACTGATAACAATGTCTCATTCACACACCGCGCACCACAGATCAAGGATTCCACACCCATCTCCCACTGCCCTCCAGATGTGAGCAAAATGCCTTCTGTTAAAGGCTAAGAGAAATAAATCAAGTATTCAACTGTGTCTGTGACTTGAGGTTCTAGGGGCTACACAGTCTGGAACCGCGCGACCGCTACGGCCGCAGGTTCGAATCCTGCCTCGGAAGTGGATGTATGTGATGTCCTTAGGTTAGTTAGGTTTAAGTAGTTCTAAGTTCTAGGGGACTGATGACCTCAGCAGTTAAGTCCCATAGTGCTCAGAGCCGTTTGAACCATTTTTGTCTGTGACTTGTGCTCTTTAGGTAGCTGCACCACAGAACATGAAAACTGCTCTTTGCCAGATGGACCGCAAGATCAAACACTGTGTAAGGCGCATTACAAATAAAGCACTGTCTGTAAGCTTATAGAATTTGGAACAGGTGAGAATGTCAGTTTGCACATTTCACCAATGCATTACCTTTGCATAGGTTCACAGTTCAGCAATCCAACAAGCTGCTTGCGCACAGACGTGCAATTTCAGCACACTAGACAGGTAGAAAGTGCGCTAAGTAACTTTACGTAAGATATGAATACCTGCATCTATTCTCACAGTTACTCGGTTAGACTTTATAGAGGTTTGCGCATATTGATTTACTAATGGCCGGGAGTAGACTACTGACAGATCGTATTCCATGGATTTCCATATATTCCACGATTATTCCGCGAGATTCATTTGTTCCACTCGATAAAGTATTACTTTAATTCAGTTCCAACATGGTTGGTGACGCAATTTTATTGATTTCTCTGAACATGCTACTACACGATTTCAGAGTTGTCTGGACAATATCGCATGACGATACATTATGACCACTACCCAGATTGAATGCCGTCTGCTGAATGTTTGGAGCGCGGGGAGCGGTAAGGTAAGCATATAACCAGCGCTAAGATGAAAAGGTAATCAGTCGAGCGTCGACAGGGGACACAAATGAGTAAAACAGCTGACATAAGCGACTTTTACAAATAGCAGATTGTTGTGGCCCAGCGGGTGAGGGCGCCCGTCTCGGAAACGGTGGAGGTGGTCTCCGTTTTCGCGTGCTAATGTTGTATCTATTTTTAATTTAATCGTATGGGTAGGGGCACACGTCGGACAGGCCGTTCGCCGGGTGCCGGTCTTTCAATTTGACGCCACTTCGGCGACCTGCAGTCGATGATGATGAGGACAGCACAACCCCCAGACCCTGGGCGGAGAAAATTCCCCGACCTAGCTGGGAATAGAACCCGAGCCCAGAGGATTAACAATCCATCACGCTGACCATTCAGCTACCGGGGATGGACTGTTGTATCTATGAAGAGTGGTTGAAGGACTGCGAAGTCACGGTGTTCGACAGGGTGTGGACGTCCACCGCTCATCAAATAATGTGGAGGTGGTAGGCTATCGGACCCAATCAGTGTCCTTGAGCTTTCACTGAATGGAGCAGTTTGTACTGACACCAACACAATTGCAAACTGCTTAGCAGAGCATTTTGCTCAGAGTTCCGCTTCTGCAAATTACCCACAGGCATTCCGCTCCATGAAAGAGCGGTTGGAACGTCGGAGCCTTCCATTTCACGTGCGCCATCCTGAATCCTACAATGTTCCATTCAGTGAATGGGAATTCCAAAGTGCCCTAGCCACTTGCCCTGATATGGCTCGCGGGCCAGGTCGCATCCACTGTCAGATGCTCAAACACCTCTCGGCGGACTGCCAGCGACCACTCCTAGACCTTTTTCAACCGTATCTGGGCCAAGGGTGAGTTCCCGTCGCAATGGCGGGAAAGCACTGTAATCCCCGTTTTGAAACCTGGCAAGAACCCACAGGAGGTGGACAGCTATCGCCCCATTAGCGTCACCAACGTTCTTTGCAAGTTGCTCGAACGCAATGTGAGCCGGCGGTTGAGTTGGGTTCTCGAGTGTCGGGGCCTTTTGGCTCTGTCTCAGGGTAGGTTCCGTAAGGGCCGCTGTGCCGTTGATAAACTGGTGAGCCTGGAGTCTGCCATGGCCCGCCGTGGCCCGCCGTCAGCAGCTCGTCGCTGTCTTTTTTGACGTGCGGAAGGCGTATGATACGACATGGAGACATCACATCCTCTCTACGCTTCATGGTTGGGGTCTTCGGGGTGCGCTGCCGATTTTCATATGAAATTTTCAGTGACATCGTACCTTCCGCGTGCAAGTTGCGGCCTCCCATAGTTGCCCCCGAGTTCAAAAGAATGGGGTACAACAAGGATCTGTCTTAAGTGTCTGCCTGTTTTTAATTGCAATTAATGGGCTCGCTGCGGTGGTGGGAACGTCTGTCTCAGCTTCCTTGTATGCTGACGACTTCTGCCTCTACTATAGCTTCATTGGCATTGCAGCTGCTGAAAGTCAGCTGCAGGGCGCTATCCGCAAGGCGCAGTCTTGGGCTGTAGCGCATGGCTTCCAGTTTTCGGCTGCCGAGACCAGTGTTATGCATTTCTGCCGGCGACTCACTGTTCACCCTGAGCCGCGGCTTTATCTTGACGGCGAACCTCTTGCTGTGGTGGAGACACATCGGTTTTTGGGTGTGGTTTTTGATGGTTCAAATGGCTCTGAGCACTATGGGACTTAACTTCTAAGGTCATCAGTCCCCTAGAACTTAGAACTACTTAAACCTAACTAACCTAAGGACATCACACACATCCATGCCCGAGGCAGGATTCGAACCTGCGACCGTAGCGGCCACGCAGTTCCAGACTGTAGCGCCTTTAACCGCTTGGCCACACCGGCCGGCGGTTTTTGATGCCCAGTTGACTTGGCTCCCTCATATTCGGCAGCTTAAACAGATGTGTTTGCGGCATCTTAATGCTGTGCGTTACGTGAGCCACACCAGCTGTGGAGCCGATCGGTCTACCCTCTTATGGCTCTACCAGGCGTTAATTCAGTCCCCTCTCGATTGTGGGAGCCTGTCTTATAGTTCAGCATCACCTTCTGCGTTGTGGGTGCTGGACCCCATCCTTCACAGCGGGATACGACTTACCACTGGAGCTTTCCGGACCAGCCCTGTTAACTGCATACTTGTGGGCGCAGGTGTCCCTCCGCTACGGTTACGGCGCCAACGTTTACTGGCCGCTTATGGTACCCACGTTTGTAGCTTGCCTGGGCGTCCCAATTATCATCTCCTGTTCCCTCAGTCTGTCGTCCATCTCTCAGAACGTCGGCCTCAGTCGGGTTGTACGATCGCAGTTTGCGTCAGAGAGCTTCTCTCTGGGCTTGAGGTTTTCCCTCTTCCACCTCTTTTATGGGCCCCTCTGTGTACACCCCCGCGGTGTGTGCCCCGCCCACGCCTTCGGCTCGAATTGGCACAGGGCCCGAAGGACTCGGTCCCTCCTGAGGCCTTCCGCCACCGCTTTCCTTCCATCCTTGCCATGTATCAGGGCTTTGGCATTGTCTACACTGACCGTTCGATGGTTGCTGGTCGTGTCGGTTATGCTCTCACTCTAGCGGACCATTACCAACAACACTCATTGCCAGCTGGCTGCAACGTTTTCACTGCTGAGCTGGTCGCCATCCCTCGTGCCCTAGATTATATCCGCTCCTGCTCAGATGAGTCCTTAGTTATCTGTAGCATCCCCCTGTCCAGTTTACGAACTATCGACCAGTGTTTCCCTCGCTCTCGTCTGGTGATGGTTATCCAGCAGTCCCTCCATACTCTTGCCCTTTGCGGCCGCTCTGTGGACTTTGTGTGGACCCCTTGTCATGTCCGCCTCCCGGGCAATGAACGTGTTGACACACTGGCCAAACAGGCTGTCAGTGCACCAGCCTTATCGATTGGGCTTCCGCAGAGTGACCGCAGAGCAGTTTTGCGGCAGAATGTACTTCGCACCTGGGCTGAAGAATGGCGCACCCTGCCTTCAACAAATAAACTTCGGGCCATCGAGGATGCGACCGGGGCGTGGCGCTCCTCCTTGCGGGTCTCTCGCAAGGAGTCTGTTGTCCTCTGCCACTGCGCATTGGGCACACCCGGATGACCCACGGCCACTTATTCTGGTCTACATTTTGTTGGCTTGTCCGCTTTTAGCTGTGCTCAGGCAGACGTCTGCGCTGCCTGATACGCTCCCCGCCCTTTTAACAGATGCTACTGCCATGGAAGCCTTAGTTTTGCGTTTTTTCGGGCAGGGGGTTTTTATCACTTAATCTGAGTGTTTGTCATTTTTTTTTTTTTTTTGAGTCTGGCGTTTGGCCTACGATTTTAGACTGGGTTACTAGTGTGTTTCTAGGTGGTTGGCTTTTTCTTTTTTGTCTTCACCAACCTCTGTCACACTCTGTGTGATTTTGATTCCTTATGTCAGATGTCTGTCTGTGTTTTTATTGTCCTGTGTCGTCTGTTGTCATATCCATTGTTCGTCTTTATTCTGTGTGGGTGTTTGAAATTTTGGAAAAAGTGACCGATGACCATAGCAGTCTGGTCCCTTCAATCCCACAAACCAAACAACCAACCAATATGCCTAGCTCTGAAAATCCACTTCATAGCATAGGATTTTTGTAGTACAGAGCCAGCCAAAGTATGCCATGAGTAATTAGCCAACTTACTTCTACATTGGAGGCGATGCTATATAATCTTGCTGTTCTCCTCGCCTTGTTCAGTTCACAAGATGCGAACACATTGGCTTCTAATCACCGACTGACTCTTGCCACAAAAGAGCCTCGTCGTTTGACCGTCAATGCCACATTTTCTATTCCCACCAAGCCAGTTTCATGGCAGAAGGGCTTTCCTCCATGATTTCATGATTACAATCCTACACTTCCTAAGCTTGAACTGTTGGGAATGCAGGAGGATGGCGTAGGTTATCTTCAATCAATAAGATTCCCAACAATTAGCAATAATTTATTAAATGTGAAGAAACACTCAACTGAAACATTGCTTCTTCTTGAGTAACGTCCAGCACAATTATTACAAGTCCTTTAAAATATTGAAAGCCTATCACTACGCCCTACGTAGTCCAGAGATGGCCTAAAATGCCTACGGAGCCTAAACCTCGGAGACGACGGACAAACAGTGCAGCTTCTAAACTCGGCGGTACCTGGTGACTCTACATGACTCAGCGCACTCAAGAAAACTGTCCACCGTAGTTTGGTGCTCCGGTATTTAACGAGGTATCGACCAGTCGCCGTCCACACACGTGATGCCCATAGGTTGGCAGCTGCGGCCCCTGGCGAACCACGGTATAGTTGGTACTGCCAACCCGTGTAGCTGCTACGCTACGAGTTTTCAAGCGCGGCTTATCGACTGTGGTACCGTATCTCTGGAGTCGTGGGTACCGTCGCCATATGACCAGTATACAAGTAACGTTTTAGCATTTCCATTCTTTTACTGTGTATTACTTTTGAAATTACATCCATAGATTAATTATAATTACATAAATTATCATAAATAATGGATAAAACATTTACATAGGTGCTACATCGAAAGGAGTGGTGATATGGAAGTCACATTAAGTAAAAGCAGACAAAGAGGTTAAATAAGCCAATGACAGGTCATATAGATAATAGTGTTACAAGTTACTGAAAAAAACCTTGTTTTTACCTATCTTAGATTTTATGGTCGAATCATTTTGTGAATCCCATACTATCCGATCTCAGACAGCGGTAGATTTAGCAGTAGGTTATGATGGGAGCGAAGCCTTCCGCGACGGCACTGATATGTAAAACATTTTTTTTTTTTTTTTTTTTTTTTTTTGCCTTGTCAATTCTGGATAGCCGGCCGCAGTGGCCTTGCGGTTCTAGCCGCTGCAGTGTGGAACCGCGAGACCGCTACGGTCGCAGGTTCGAATCCTGCCTCGGGCATGGATGTGTGTGATGTCCTTAGGTTAGTTATGTTTAACTAGTTCTAAGTTCTACGGGACTAATGACCTCAGAAGTTGAGTCCCATAGTGCTCAGAGCCAATTCTGGATAAAATCTCGAGCTTTCTACGATAGCCTTCATCGTCATCTTCAGGAGCAACTGACTGTCTGCACTGCTGCTGTGGTGACGTTCTGTAGCCAGTGAAAGGCTTCTGATTGGTCGGCTTATGATTGGTCGGCGATTACGTACTGCTGTCGCAGGCGGTGTCAGTGTCTGCGCTGGTTGCGCCACCGCCTCCGTGGGACTGTAAACACCGCAAGGAATAACATCTTGGGTTGTCGGATGTTCTGCCGGATATCAGCGATATTTCGTTCACGTAGCTCGTGACCTTCATCAGGTGCGACCTGAGACTGCTCTTCGAGTGGACCTGGTCCAGTATTTATGCCTATGGCCTTCCTCCTCCACCAACGGCTGCAGGCGCTTCCTCTGTGGTCCGCGCCCATTCCTTGCGACCTGCTGTAGCGTTGCTGCTCCGTTTTCCGTCCGCTGCGGTTCTAGGTGTTCCCCGGCAGAACACCCGACAACCTAAGATGTCATTAGATCGCCAGGAAAGCCTGAAGAGTTACACCGCAAGGAATGTTTATTCTGCTTCTCCGCATCGAGCGCTCGTTTCCATGCACCGCTAATATCCCCTATCACGGTTAATGTTCTTCTCGCTCATTCTTATTTCAACAGCGTCCTTAATAACAGAATCCCAGTATGTGGAGGCATGGGACAGCGGTCGGGAACAGTCTACCCCGGACCCTTCTTATTTTACTGGATATAGCGCCACAAAAAGGAAGAACCGCAATCGGTGGTTTTCGACCGCTGTGCAGAACACCAACGACGTATTAAAAATAGAGAACTAGATAAATCGGCAATTGCGGAGCACAGCCTCACTGACAAAGACAAAATACTGTTTGATCAAACAAAAATTTTGTCCCATGCCGTCACATACTGGGATTCTGTTATTAAGGAGGTTGTTGAAAGAACTTGAACCGTAATAGCGGATACCATCTGAGCAGTGCATAGAAACGAGCGCTCGATGAAGAGAGGCAGCAGAGACATTCCTTGCAGTGTTTACGTTCCCACGGAAGCGGTGGCACCACCAGCGCAGACACTGACACCGTCTGCGACAGCGGTACCTAATCGCCGACCAGTCATAAGCCGACCAATCAAAAGCCGTCCACGGGCTACATAAGGTCATCACAGCAGCAGTGAACACTGTCAGTTGCTCCTGACGATGACGATGGAGGCTATCGTTGTAAGCTCGAGTTTTCATCCCAAATTTACGCGGCAAGAAAACCGAGAATGATTTACATACTATATAATGATTTTATTCTAGTGTTGTAGATGTGGTCTTTTCTGTTTCTTAACATATTGAGGGATTATTTATCTGGAATTTCTTTAGCGAAATTATGTACTATGAAAATGCGATTAGAACGCCCGATTCAATGGCTGTGTTCCTTAATATAGAGTTCTTCATAGTCTTACTCTTCTTGTTCGCGCAATAATTACGAGAGTCTGACAAAAATATAAAAAACAACGAGAAATGCATTCTTGAACATAAATGCAGATGGTAGCCAATCCTGCAAGTTGCATCGGTGCATTTGACCACGAACGGCCGCTGTGCATTGTCCCCAACACGTTGTATGTGGTAGTGATGGTCGGAGAAGTGTTCTTTGTAGTTGTTAGTGTATTACCACGGCGCTAAGTGAATCCGAACGTGGGCAAATAGTTTGCAGTCGCATGGCCGGTGCTTCCGTAATCAAGATTGCTGAAGTGTCCGGTGTTTCAAGAGGAACCGTATCGAAGATTTACACCGCATACAGGAAAGCGGAAAACATCATCCGCTACGTCTCAACGCCGACGATGGAGTGTGTTGAGTGACCGTCACGTACTTGATTAAAGAGCCTTGTGACGAAAAATAGGGGACTACAGCTGAAAAAGACACTAACAAAACTGAACGTCACACTCCCGATCTCAGTCAGAACCCAAAAAATAGGATGGGAGCTCCATAATCGGTGAACTGCAGGAAAGCTGGATTTAAAAAACACCTCAAAAACACATCAGCGATGCAAATGGCTTTAACGGGGGCGCGGTGTAGCCACGCAGTCTGAGGCGTCTTTCCACGGTTCGCGCGGCTCGCCCTGTCAAAGGTTCGAGGTTACCACAAATTTCCAAAAATTTCCCGTAACAGGACAACCTTGTGCCGAAGCCATATAAACTGGACTGTGATGTCACTTGGTCGGATAAGTCATGTTGCTTATTGTTTCTGGTCGTGTTTACTTTCCAAGAGTGAAACATGGAAGAGTCCGGTGATAATTTGAACATCCATATCCAGGTAATCCATGGGTTCCATGGTTAGCCTGAAAGGTAGCATTACTACCGTCGATTATGTGACAGGTTTTGGGAGGTCGGGTCTGCTCCTTGGTACGTTTGTTCCCCAATAGTGATGTTGTTCCAACACGGCAAGGCCTTTGTTCACACAGCTCGCACAGTGCAGCACTGGTTTCGTGAGCACGCGTCTCCCCTACCCACCACAGTCACTAGATCTCAATATTATTGAGCATGTGCGATCTACCTTGAATAGAAGGCGTGTGAGAAGTATACATCTTGCTCAACCTTATGTGAACTTGCTATTATTTTGCAGAAAGAATGGCGTAAGATTCCCTTGAAAGCCACGCAGGACCAGTACCATTCCTCAGGGTTTCGGATATGCAGGACTGCGCCCATAAATCGGTGACCAGGGGATATGTGACATTCATCGTGTCCACAAAATCAGTTATGGACGATGAGAGTTGTGTGAACAGCGCTCCTGTGGACTTCGAACATAGAATTGCCATTGGAGAACAACACATAGTAACATAGGATGGACCTGATCAGCCAAAATGGTCACATAATCCTTGCCCGTAATGCGATCTTGGAATATAACCATGGTTATTCTGGAATACCAAAATATCGCTGACCGAAACATAACCCAAAGCCAGCCATGTTCTACTCTTGGCACATAAACTCGGTTGCACGTTGGAAACAGTGTGAAACAACAATCACCCGAACGAATGACTTTCTTCCATTGCCCCATAGTCCAGTCTTATGGCTCACCACGTTTTCCTGTTACGAGTATCTGCTCCACTGATGAGTGTCGCCGGCCGGAGTGGCCGAGAGGTTCTAGGCACTATAATCTGGAACCGCGCGACCGATATGGTCGCAGGATCGAATCCTGCCTCGGGCATGGATGTGTGTGATGTCCTTAGGTTAGATAGGTTTAATTAGTTCTAAGTTCTAGGGGACTGATGACCTCAGAAGTTAAATCCCATAGTGCTCAGAGCCATTTTGTGATGAGTGTCTTTGGAATTCAAGCCTAACCTGCAATTCCAGGCTTATGAGTCCCTTACGAGTTGTTTCGGTGCTGACTAGGTTCGAGAATGGAAGAATCAGTTCTGCAGTTATTTTTGCAGCTGCCAACCCCTTATTTTTCGTCACAGTCCTCGTCATTGACCATCTGTCATGATCATTCAACACACGAATTCTTCAACGTTGTGGCTTAACGGATGATGTTTTTCTGCTTTCCTGCATAAAGTACTAACCTTTGATAAGGTTCCCCTTGAAAACAATACATTTCGGCTACCATGGTTACGGAAGCACCCACCATCCGAGCACGAACGATTTTTCCATGTTATAATTCAATTCGTTGCTCCGAACAATGTTTTCACGATGACAGACACTTGTAACCTGTTGGATTTGGCTAGCATCTACGGTTATGTTCACGCATGCATTTCTCGCGGTGTTTCCATATTTTTGTCCATTTACAGATACTATTCACGGTTGGCATAGCTACTGGTTATTGATCTTAAGGACTATCCTGTTTAGCTCTCTTTGGTGGTTGGGTGATACATGCAACCATTGGCCCATCCGACCCACTAGAATATTTTACGTTATATAAATCATAGATAGTTTCAGTCCCACGAGCAGCAGCTAGGGGAGTGGCCTACCCACACACAGTCTGGTTTGCCTGTGTAACTCTTACTTTACTGACGCGCGGCAGGTTGCCTACAGGCTCCAGCTAATTACAGTTTCGCCTCAACAGTAATTCACCCCATCGACACATATTACACATTGAAGCGTCCTACTATAGAGGTCCCCAACACCTGTGGAAGAGGCCTGGATACACTGGAAGGTTTCAAATAGAGTATATAATGGTGAGATAGAGAATTAGGGACCAGGTGGTCAACTGTAAGATATTTCCAGGGGCGGATGTGGACCCTGATCACAATCTATTGTGTAGATTAAAACTGAAGAAACTGCAAAAAGTTGAAAGTTCAAGGAGATGGGACCTGGATAAACTGAAACAACCAGATGCTGTAGAGAGTTTCAGAGAGACCATTAGGGAAAAATTGACAAGGGTGGGGGGAAAATCCAGAAGAAGAAGAATGGGTAGCTTTGAGTGATGAAATAGTGAAGGCAGCAGAGGATTGAGTAGGTTTAAGAGAGAAGGGGTAGTAGAAAACCTTGAGTAACAGAAGAGATACTGAATTTAACTGATGAAAGGAGAAAATATAAAAAAAGAATTCAATAAATGAAGCAGGCAAAAGTAATAGAAACGCCACAAAAATTAGATGGACAGGAAGTGCAAAATGGCTAAGCAGGGATGGCTAGAGGACAAATGTAAGGATGTAGAGGCATATATCACTAGGAGTAAGATAGATACTGCCTTCAAGAAAATTAAAGAGACCTTTGTAGAAAAGAGAACCACTCGTATGAATATCAAGAGCTCAGATGAAAAACCAGTTCTACATAAAGAACGGAAGAGAGAAAGGTGGAAGGAGCATATAGAGGGTCTATACAAGAGAGATGTACTTGAGGGCAATATTATGGAAATGGAAGAGGACGTAGGTAAAGATGAAATGGGAGATATGATACTGTGTGAGGAGTTTGAAAGACCTGAGTCGAAAAAAGGCCCCGGGAGTAGACAACACTCCATTACAACTACTGATAGCCTTGGGAGAGCCAGCCCTGACAAAACTCTACCACCTAGTGAGCAAGATGTATGACAAAGGCGGAATACTCAGACTTCAAGAAGAATACATTAATTCCAATCCCAAAGAAAGCAGGTCCTGACAGATGTGAAAATTACCGAACCATCAGTTTAATACGTCACAGCTTCAAGCTACTATCATGAATTCTTTACGGACGAATGGAAAAACTGGTAGGAGCCGACCTCGGGGAAGACCAGTGTGGATTCCATAGATATGTTGGAACACGTGAGGCAGTATTGACCTTACGACTTATCTTAGACGATAGATTAAGGAAAGGCAAACCTATGTTTCTAGCATTTGTAGACTTAGAGAAAGCTTTTGACAATGTTGAGTGGAATACTCTCTTTCAAATTCTGAAGGTGGCAGGGGTCAAGTACAAGGAGCGTGGGACGGGGAGGGGGGGAGGGGAGGACGAGGATTTTGCTACTTCACTGTGGTGCGCCCCCAAACTACATACAAGTACTGCTGCACAAAGCAGATCCGCGTCCGTCAGGGCCCATTCATAGCTATCACCCCAACATGCTAACTTCGTGATTCTATGCCATCCAACAGAGAAAAATTACAAACTATAAAAGCTCCATCCAATAGAGAACTCGATATTTACTGCATCTCGCCCCTCCCATATACCGAAAACAGATACCGTCTGCATGCCGGCATCGAGCCCATGTGACGCTCCTATTAAATATACAGCTGTTGATCCATTGCCTGGACCAGTGTAAACTTGCATCGCCTATACTGTAGAAGGATGACCGTATCCCACAAACCATACTGTAAGTCGAAGAGACCCTCCCTGCGACCCTGTGTCATTGTTTCAAACACTGTTTTTTTCTGCTGTAACATGCTTTGTACACTGCCAGCTTTTTTGTTCTTCCGCCACGACTTTGAGGCCTGTGTCGGGTTCTAAACTGACATTAACACATTCCAATCCATTGCCTCTCTCAGAAAACTAGACGTCGCACAATGATGGAATAACTACTGGCTCTGCGTTCCATTTCGATTGATTCCTCATATTGCAGTCATGTACCTGATCACTGTTTTGGTGCTAGCCATACCCAGAAGGTGTTGTCCCTCCACCAAAACTCTATTTCCATCTCATACAAGTGATGTCAGTCAACCATTATGTGGTAACCAACAGTGTACCACTGGAGAGATTGGATGGCAAAGGCACTGTCAATGTACTGTAATAATAAGCATCACAGTGTGAACAGTTTTAGCAATTTTACAGTAAACTGAACACCGACAAATGATGCGACAGCATGTTTCTCAATTTCAGTATTGTAGCTAAACTGCCCCTGCTCTACTTCGCGAGTATCATTGCGAATGTAGACAGATGACTGTGAAATACGTCCATTCATTGTTAATTCTCAAACACATATGTCTTCAAAGTATACCAGATAGTGCTCTACATGTTTCTAGCACCTCGAGTGTAGTGTGTAATTTACGATCTATCTCTATGTGGATGGGAGTCACAGAGCATTCTCACAGTCTTAGGATAAAATTAGAGACCGAAAGACCCCCTCACACTGTCTTTGACCAGCCCGCCCTACAGCACCATTACCGATATAATCTGCAGCTGACCAGGAGTAGACCGCTACATTCCACATCTCATGAATGACTGGAGCTAGCTCAGTAGTCGCCCAGCCAAGTTCGCAAGAATTCTCCAGATGCGCCCATGTCAAGGAGGTTAGCACTCATCGGTGTATAGTAACGGATTTGAAGGTGTTGTGATGTAATAGCAGATGATCAAGAAGAACAAGAAACAGCTGGTTTTTGTGCATGTTGGAGCTCCAGGCAGATGGAGATCTAAGCATTTATATGCTTAGAATGTGCAGTTCACAGTTCAATGAACTGTGGATGAAGCCCGACCAACAGGCACTACATGCATTCATTAAAAATGATAGTGCATTGAGAATGGCTAGTTTCCAACTGAAATCTAGATCTGCCAATAAAATTTAAAAAGGACAACTGACAGCTGAAATCTATTATTTACAAGTCAATATAACAGTCGCTGAGTGCAACAGCCTTCTGAATGGAAGGTAATCTGATTATATATTTGTATAAAAGACGCAACTGTATGTTGGTTGCATTTACAAATATCGAAAATACCAAATAGTTTGATGGAAGTGGTTAACTCGATAAACTGAGAAGACTCTAGGGCTTTCTTAAATTATAAGTACATCTTTTATTCATCGACAGATACATAATGGTGGGAGGCTTTTTTGGAGTGCGAAAACAAGACCCAGCTGGTGCACGTGTGCATGTATCATAATATTTTTTACACACCTATAATTGATAGTCAGATATGCTATGCTGCTGCTTGAATGTAAAGGTACCGTGGCTATTGTTCCCACATATGTTTGTGGAAAGTATTCAAACCACTATTCACACAAAAGCGAAAAGAATTACATATGTCTAGTAATAATGGAAGGATAGATTGGACATTTTGAATTGTGATTTCAACACACTGAGGAGTATATCCAAACATAAGTGGTGATAGATCGATTTCATAACCAACTGCACTATGTAGCAATGCAAGTGTTCGACTGGACCTGCAATAGTATACAAACAGAACGGGCAATATGGCTGCAACAATATGTCCTCTCAAAATGTATCCTCTCATTTTACTTGTTGTTCTATCGATATTGATGTTGATACGGTACACCAAACCACGTCAGTGATGTCTTTCCAAGCATTTAGTGATATAAAAGATAACCGCACTGTTTGTGTAAAATATGTATGTTGCTTTGGCTTATGTTGTGGCATGACCAGCGAAAATGGTGTGTGTCCTAACGTATAGATTCAGTGCATTGATAACGGCAAGGGTACGACAGAGATTTTTAAATGGAAAATTATGTGCACTATAGATACTGAGAAACGTTCCAGAACCAGAGTCGTCAAGAGGAGACATTACCTGTACATAGATCAGTGTGAGACTGCAGGTGCAATTGTAATATTTAATTGTAGTTACACTGGTAAATATGTTCCTGTTTCCTATTTTCTTGTGAGTCGTTATGTATTTGATGATCTGTAAACAACGTTTGTGGGATTTAACTACCAGTGCAATATGACGATGTGTATAAAATAATTTTTTGCTACTGAAAGTCTCATACACAGAAAAAAGGACAGCCAGTGTACCCCACACTGGCAGCAGCAGCAGTTTGATGGGTCAATTCAGTGACCGACGGGCTGTCCCATTAGGATTGCTAGGAAGAATGCACAATGTGCTATTCTGGGAAGCACCGCAACATCTCTATCGGCGCTGGACCTGCACCACAGATATGCGTCATCGCGCCAATAATGGTGCCTAGGTGAACAAGTATTTTGACAGGAATTTCTCGAGTGTCAAGTATGAAAAGGATGCCGCCACCTTATCCTTGCAGGAGCCGAACTGACACCTGTGCATGGTTAGGCAGCTGACGCTTGTGTCGTCATTTCTTAGGAACCGCCGGTGCATCCCGACTCCGGGGGACATGTGTCCAGTCGGTGGCATTGGTGTTGGGTGTCGAGTGGTGGGATGTGCTTTTGTTTAAACTATATTCCATCGATTTCACTGACTTATAGGTTGCTGTGAATTGAAACAAAACCACCCCTTATATGTGAAGAATATCGATTTAATTAATTTGCATGACTATTTTTATATCAACGTGTTGTTAGCGGGAAAATAGTTAAGGGGAGGATGTGTGCGAGTGTGTGACATGGAGCTGAACAGCTTGCTAAGAACTGAACAATAGGTTAATTTGCCTTATTTTTTATTTAAACGCCATGCAATAGTTTAAGGGCTAGTGTGACTAAGAAGAATGCTCCAGAAATGGGTTGAAAAGCATGCGAAATTCGAAAAGTGTACCAAAAAATGGTGAGAGGACGTAACAAATTACTTAATTTAGTATCAAAGGCGGTACAATAGTTTAAGGAAATTGGGATGACATGGAAAACCACTTAACAGAAAAATAGGTTATTTGGCGACAGAGTGCCAAACTTTAGCTTCAGACACCCACAGTACAGCGCTGAACATTAGGTTATGGAACATGTTTGCCCCATGTAATTACTTCCTACAAGACCTACATGTTTCCAAACAGCAGAGAATGATGAGCAATGGAAATCGAACCCCCACAAACTGAATTTTTTATAAATAAACAATATACCTTTGATTTTCCTGTTATGAGATCCTTCCTCTCCATCGACGAGCCACCAATTTCCGTATATTCCATACACTGCCTTGAATGCCCTAAATTGTTGAAATAAAACATATTCCACACATTGTCTAAATTGTTTAAACAATATCAGTTTCAGGGAGGGAGGGTGGGAGGGTAAGAGGTTTTTCTAGAGGGGGAGAGGTTAATTAATTGATCAATTTAATTAAGTAGCCAATCAAATTGATAAGAGTAAGAGGGGCTATTCCAATAACTCAGACCTGGAAGGGTACCTGTAGCAGCGAATGGGAGGAGGGAGGTTGGAGTATTCCTGAGGGGGGAGAGGAGTGGGTAGAATAGGTTAGGAACCTGTCAATCAAAAGGAAGGGTCATTTTAGCAGAACAATAGGTTAATGACCTGTCAATTAAAGGAGAAAAATATGTTAAGTAGCTGTCACTCAAAGGAGAACAATAGGTTTGCCCCTGAGTGCATACCTGCCCCTGATGTAGGCAACTCACACTAACAAAATGCAATGATGCCCTTTTTGTTCTACTACTAGTAAGTTTTATGCACACTAAGTTTGTCTGCAAATTGTACATATAGTTATTTTGAAATGGCACACACTTTCCTCAAAAATGGCATGTTTACATTGAGAGCTGAAACAAACAGATGAAAGTAATCATTCATGAATAGAGAAGTCCGCTGATAACATTAACGAATATGTTGAAAAACTTTTTGGTAGATTAGAACTGTGTGCCAGACTGACACTCGAACTCGGGATCTTTGCTTTTCGGAGGCAAGAGCCATAGTTTCGTATCGGCGCACACTCTGGTATAGAGTGAAAATTTCATTCAGGAATGAAAATGTTGTTTTAACTGAAGCGCATGCACATCGAAATTTGTACCATCGCTGCAGAGTAGCGGCAAGCTGGAGTGCAGCTGGCATTCACAGCGTATGTGATTTTTCAGAGATGAAGCTTATTTCACACACCAGGACGTCGCATTGTGCATAGTGGAACTGCTGGGCGACAGGAAAGCCTATATCAGTTACATCTGACTCCCGTTAACAGCAGTTCATCATGCTTCATCATCATCCAAGAACTTGTATCAAGACTATTCGTTCTGCTAGCAGGCAGTGAAGGAGGAGTAGCAATGTTTTCCATGATGAAGCGTTGTGACTGAGATTCCAGGTGATATTCTGAGTTTCGTATACAGGGACTTTCATAAATGAATATAATGACGCTATATATATATATATATATATATATATATATATATATATATATATATATATATATATATATAGGGTGAGTCACCTAACGTTACCGCTGGATATATTTCGTAAACCACATCAAATACTGACGAACCGATTCCACAGACCGAACGTGAGGAGAGGGGCTAGTGTAATTGGTTAATACAAACCATACAAAAATGCACGGAAGTATGTTTTTTAACACAAACCTACGTTTTTTTAAATGGAACCGCGTTAGTTTTGTTAGCACATCTGAACATATAAACAAATAGGTAATCAGTGCCGTTTGTTGCGTTGTAAAATGTTAATTACATCCGGAGATATTGTAACCTAAAGTTGACGCTTGAAACCTCCGACATTCAGTTGCGTGTTGTAAGAAACACGGGCCACGGTCGGCGAGCAGCATCTGCAGGGACATGTTTATGATGACGACCGTGTTTACGAGTGTGGCTGTAGTGCGCTGTGGTGGTTTGGTCTAGCTGTCGCAGTGTCCGCATGTAGCGCTTGCTGCTATTGTTATTCTGCATTCGTCTCCGCACGCAGACCAACTGTAGTAGACCGTGTTACCAGACGTCTGTGATAGTGTAGTGTTGTAGGAACTGTGACCATGGTGTATTTGAACTCTAAAAAGGCGGAGATGATACTCATCTATGGCGAGTGTCGACGAAATGCAGCTGAAGCCTGCAGGGTGTATACAGAACGGTACCCGGACAGAGAGCATCCAACGTGCCGCACATTGCAAAACATCTACCGCCAACTGTATGCAACAGGTACGGTCGTAGCACGCAAACGGGTCCGTAACAGGCCCGTCACAGGAGAAGCGGGTGCAGTTGGTGTGTTAGCTGCTGTTGCCATGAACCCACACATGAGTACACGGGACATTGCGAGAGCCGGTGGACTGAGTCAAAGTAGTGTCATGCGCATACTGCATCGTCACCGCTTTCACCCGTTTCTTGTGTCGCTACATCAGCAATTACATGGTGATGACTTTAATCATCGAGTGCAATTCTGTCGATGGACATTAACAGATAATACGTTGCAGTTCTACCTGTTTACCGATGAAGCGGGTTTCACAAACCACGGGGCAGTGAATCTAGGAACATGCATTACTGGTCCGTGGACAATCCTCGCTGGCTCAGACAGGTAGAGCGACAGCGACCGTGGACTGTAAATGTTTGGTGCGGAATCATTGGCGACCACCTCATTTGTCCTCACTTCATTGCAGGGGCCCAAACAGCTGCAACATACATCGCGTTTCTACAGAATTATCTGCCAACGTTGCTCGAAAATGTCCCACTGGAAACGCGTCGACGTATGTGGTATCAGCATGATGGTGCACCTGCACATTCCGCAATTAACACTAGGCTGACCCTTGACAGGATGTTCGATGGGCGTTTCTTAGGACATGGAGGACGCATAAATTGGCCAGCCCGTTCTCCTGATCTTACACCTCTCGACTTCGTTCTGTGAGGTACGTTAAAGGAAAATGTGTACCGTGATGTGCCTACAACCCCAGAGGATATGAAACAACGTACTGTGGCAGCCTGCGGCGACATTACACCAGATGTACTGCGACGTGTACGACATTCATTACGCCAGAGATTGCAATTGTGTGCAGCAAATGATGGCCACCACATTGAACATCTATTGGCCTGACATGTCGGGGCACACTCTATTCCAATACGTAATTGAAAACGGAAACCACGTGTGTACGTGTACCTCACCCCTCATGGTAATGTACATGTGCGTCAGTGAAAAAGACCAATAAAAAGGTGTTAGCATGTGGACGTAATGTACTGTTCCAGTCTCCTCTGTAACTAAGGTCCATCACCGTTCCCTTTGGATCCCTAAGTAATTCGGTGCTCTCCGATACACAAGATCGGGCAGCGGAGGAGTGGTACTCAAGGGTCAACTTTAGGGTACAATATCTCCGGATGTAATTAACATTTTACAATGCAACAAACGGCACTGATTACGTATTTGTTTATATGTTCAGATGTGCTGACAAAACTAACGGGGTTCCATCTAAAAAAAACGTAGGTTTGTGTTAAAAATCATACTTTCGTGCATTTTTTTATGGTTTGTATTAACCAATTACACCAGCCCCTCTCCTCACGTTCGGTCTGTGGAATCGGTTCGTCAGTATTTGATGTGGTTTACGAAATATATCCAGCGGTAACGTTAGGTGACTCACCCTGTATATGAGTCACTGGTCCTCTGTCTCGTTTGATGCAGCCCATTACGAATTCCTCTCCTGTGCCATCTCAGCAACTTACGTCCTCAATTATTTGCTAGATGTATTCCAATCTCTGTCTGCCTCTAGAATTTTTACCCTTACAGTAACCTCTACTACCATTCAAGTTATTCCGTGATGTCTTAACAGATGTCCTACCATCCTGTCCTTTCTTCCTGTCGGTGTTTTCCACATATTTCTTTTCTCGCTGATTCTCCGGAGAGCCTCCTCATTGCTTTTCTTACCAGACCACCTAGTTTTCAACATTCTTCTGTAGCATCACATATTAAATGCTTCGACTTTCTTCTTCTCCGGTTTTCCAACAGTCCATGTTTCACTACCACACAATTCTGTGCTCCAAACGTACCTTCTTAGAAATTTCTTCCTCAAATTAAGGCCTATGTTTGACACTAGCAGACTTAACCTGGAAAAAAATGCCCTTTTTCCCGGTGCTAGTCTGCTTTTGATCCGTCTGTCATTTGTTATTTTGCTGCCTAGGTAGGCAGTAGTTAATTTCATCTGCTATGTGATCACCAATTCTGATGTTAAGGTGCTCGCTGTTCTTATTTCGTCTGCTGCTCATTACTTTTGTCTTTCTTCGATTTACTCTCAGTCCATATTCTGTACTCATTAGACTGTTGATTCCATTCACCGGATCATGTAATTCTTCTTCACGGTCACTCAGGATAGTAATGTCAACAGCGACTCGTATCATTGGTATCCTTTCATCTTGAATTTTAATTCCAATCCTGAACCTTTCTTTTATTTCCATCATTGCTTCTTCGATATAAAGTTTGAGAAGTAGAGGCAAACGACTGCACCTGTGTTGCACAGTCTTTTTAATCTGATCACTTTGTTCTTGGTCTTCCACCCTTTTTGTTCCCTGTTGTCTCCTGTACATGTTGTAAATTACTGTCTTTCCCCGTAGCTTACCTCTGTTTATCTTAGAATTTAAATATCTTACAGCATTTGACACTATCGACCGCTTTTTCCATCTCGACAAACCCTATGAACGTGTCTTCTTTTTTCTTGAGTCTTTCTTCCATTATCAACCGTAACGTCAAAATTGCCTCTTCGGTTCCTTCACCTTTCCTGACGCCAAAATAATCGTCATCTAGCAGATCCTCCATTTTCTTCTCTATTGTTTTGTACGGTAATCTTGTCAACAACTTGGATACACGAGCTGATAAGCTAATTGTGGGGTAATTCTCGCATTGGACGGCCCTTGCGATCTTCTGAATTGTGTGGATCATGTTTTTCCGAAAGCCAGATTTTATCTCGCCAGTCTCATACGTTCTACACACCAATGTCAACAGCCGTTTTGTTCCCACTTACCCCAATGACATTAGAAATTCTGATGAAATGTTATGTATCCCTCTGCCATATTCTAACTTAAGTCTGCCAAAATTCTTTTAAATCCTGATTCTGATACTTGAACCTCTATATCTTCTATAACGAATCCTGCTTCTTTTTCTTTCACGACATTAAGAAAGTCTTCCCCCTCATAGAGCTCTTCAAAGTACTCATTCCACCTATCTACTCTCTGCCTTGCGTTTAACAGTGAAATTCTCATTGCAGTCGTAATGTTAATATCCTTGCTTTAAATTTCGTCTTAGCTTCCCTGCGCTTGCTAATTATTTCATTCTTAAGTGAGTTGATTTCTGAATTTCTGAATCTCCCTGAACATTTTTGTACTTTCTTTTTTATCGAAGTGATTCTTCTGTTACCCATGATTTCTTTGCAGTCACCTTCTTTGCACCTACGCTTCTCTCTCGAACTTCTGTGACCAACATTTTTAGAGTTGTCTGTTCTTCTTCAGCTGAGCAGCCTTCTGAACTATTCCCTATCACAGTATTGATAGCCCCAGGGAGCTTAAAGCGTATCTCTTCATTCCTTAGTACTTCCGTATCCCACTTCGATGCACTTTGATTCTCCCTGACCGGTCACTTAAATTTAGTCTCTTCAGCTTCAACCTACCCCTCGTCAGCGTGAAATGGTGATCTAAGTATACATATGCTCCTGGGTATGCCTAATAATCCAGTATCTGTTTTCGGAATCTCTGTCCGACTATGATGTAATCTAACTGAAATCTTTCTTATCACCCGGCGTTTTCGAAGTATGCCTCCTTCTCTTGTGATTCTTGACCAGAGTATTCGCTATTACAAACTGAAACTTATTGCAGAACTCAATCTTTCTCCTCCCTCATTCATAGTACCAAGCCTATATTCTCTCGTAATCCTATCATCTACTCCTTCCCATACAACTGCGATTCAGTACCCCATGACTATTACATTTTCATCTCCCCTTAAGTGCTGAATTATCCGATCAATATCCTTATTCTCTGTGTCTTCATTTAGGCTTGCGACATCGCACGGTATACTGGTTTGCTGTCGATTCTGATGAGAACAACCGTGTCACTGAACTGTTCACAGTAACTCTCTCTCCGGCCTACCTTGCTATTTATAACGAATCCTACTCCCGTTATACCATTTTCTGATGGAGTTCATATTACCCTATACTCATCTGATCAGAAACCCTTGTCTTCGTTCCACTTTACTTCACTAAGTCCCATTATTTCTAGACTCAGCCTTAGCATTTCCCTTTTCAGATTTTCTTGCTCCCCTACCATATTCAAATTTCTGACAGAACTTTAACCTTTCGTTGGTTATTCAGCCTTTTTCTCATGGTCACCCCCTTGACAGTCCCCTCCCGGAGATATGAATCGAGGTTTAAGCACGAATGTTTTGCAAATGGGTAGGTCATCATAAGACCTTTTCAGTTACAGGCCACATGTCCTATGGATACACATTATTTGTGTTCGAATGTGTGTGAATTCCTGAGGGACCAAAATGCTGAGGTAATCGGTCCCTAGACTTACACACTACTTACAATAACATAAGCTAACTTACGCTAAGGACAAGACACACACCCACGCACGAGGGACCACTTGAATCTCCGGCGGGAGGGGCCGCGCAATCCGTGCATGGCGCCTCAAACCTATCGACCACTCCGCGCGGCACATTATGTGTCTTTAATGCAGTGATTTCCAGTGCGTTCTGCATCCGCATGCGTTGATTATTGCTGATTCTTCCGTCTATTAGGAGCAGTTTCCTTGCCCAAGGGCAAGAGATGGTCCTAAGCCTCCGTTCGTTGATCGGCCCTCTTTGGAAAGGTCATTGGGAGATGCTGCTGTGGTCTTCAGTCCAGAGACTGGTTTGATGCAGCTCTTCATGCTATTCTATCCTGTACAAGCTCATTCATCTTAGTGTAACTACCGCAGCCAACGCCCTTCTGAATCTTTTTAGTGTATTCATGCCATGGTCTCCCTCCGCGCTTCCTTCCATTACCAAATTGATGATCCCTTGATGTCTCAGAACGTGTCCTACCAACCGATCCCTTCTCCTCCTCAAGTTGTGCCACAAATTTTTCTCTTCCCCCCTCCCCCCAATTCTATTCAATACCCCCTCATTAGCTAAGTGATCTACCCATTTCTTCAGCATGCTTCTGTAACATCATATTTCAAAAGTTTCTATTCTCTTCTTGTCTAAACTATTTAACGTCCATGTTTCACTTCCATATATGGCTCCATACAAGTACTTTCAGGAAAGACGTCCTGACACTTAAATCAATACTCGATGTTAACAAACTCCTCTCTTCAGAAACGCTTTCCTTGCCATTGTCAGTCTACATTTTATATCTTCTCTACATCGAGCATCATCAGTTATTTTGCTCTCCAATATCAAAACTCATCTACTACTTTAAGTGTCCCATTTCCTAATCTAATTTCCTCAGCATCACCTGATTAATTCGACTACATTCCATTATCCTCGTTTTGCTTTTGTTGATGAGCATCTTATATTCTCCTTTCAAAGCCATTCCATTCAACTGCTCTTCCAGGTCCTTTGCTAACTGACAGGTTTACATGTCGTCGGCAAACCTCAAAGTTTTTAATTTCTTCTCGATGGATTTTAATTCCTACTCCAAATTTTTCTTTTGTTTCCTTTCCTGCTTGCACAATATACAGCTTGAATAACATCGGAGATGTGCTACAAAAGTGTCTCACTCCCCTCTCAACCAGTGCTTCCCTTTCATGCCCCTCGACTCTTATAACTGACATCTGGTATCTGTACAACATATTACTGCAAACCTGAACAATATTCCCCGCGTCCAGTTACACTGGCGGGTGCGCTTATCCTGACATCTGGTGGTCAGATCCGTAGTAGACAATTGTGTCCGGAACCTTTTGATGAGGTGATGCGTGGTGTGTATGGCTCAAAAAGAATTACGATCAATTTATTTATCAAATACATCAGATAATGAGCATAGTTTTTACGTGTTATTTTCACTGTTTTAAAAACACTGCACAATCGTACATACAGGTTCCTAAATGATATCATAATTTTCAGATTAATAGTCGTAAGGTTAACTCCCTCCCTCACGCACACACTGGGCAGTGGCCGGGACATGTGGAACACGCCTGGGTCCTCAGCGTGTTATCATGTGTTACATGGATAAACCGCATCTGATTCTTATGCCCTTGGCGTCCATTCCCAACCGTTTCTTTGCAGAATAAATCTTTACACCGAGCATCAGAAAAGCATACTCTTCTGTACCAATGGGTTATCTTATAAATTGTTCTGTGTCCCTAGAAACATTTATGCATACACCAAACGGCTGTGCTGAAATAGTGTCACAGTTCACATTCAGCTTCAGACAACGTTATTAGAATCTCACACAAGGCATCAGAGGGAGATACTAGTTTCGGTAGTACCAATGGTTTAACAAATTCTAAGAAAGTGTACAGAATACACCGTAATACAAAAGCAGAAAATGGTTTGAGTGGTGAGTGTGGGTGAACAACCCTACTGGACAGTGTTCTTTGGAAGTACAACTTTAGCACATGAAGCTATGCAGAAACAAAGTGAAATGAAGCGGTAGTAATACTGTGGCAGTGTTACGATGGGTTCGCAGACCACATACATTGCGTACATTAGAATGGATAACATGTTTCCCAACTGTATGTACATCGTGACCTTTCTTGGAGAAATCGAGCCTTCATTATTTCAGCCGATCGTCAGTTCACCGCAGCTCTTCCCTTAGGTTTTATACGCTGACGCAAAAAACTCTCAGCACTACGGAGGAGTTGTGCGACATAAACGAATATTGGTTGGCCTGTTCTACTTCTGAAACATGATGTCTATTCAAATTTCGCGCCAGTCGCATAAGAGTAGCGCTGGTGGTGCCACTATTAAAACACAAATCACGTATGCTTCAAATACACGCTGTGACCGTCGGACGTCGTGGTCGATGATAGTCAAGAATGCCTTAAGACAAGGGCTCCGTTATCAATACTTTACTGAGTTTGAATGAGGCCGTGTAATAGGGCTACGACAAGGTCGGTGTTCCTTCTGCGATACTGCGGAGAAAGGTGGTAGAAATATAGCCACTGTACACGACTGCTGGCAGTGGTGTTCACGAGAATGTACGGTCGCAAGAAGACCGGTCTCCTGAAGGACACGGGTCACTACCGAGAGGGAAATACTTAAGAGTTTGGCGTCCGGCTTTGGCGCATCGTACTCCATCTGCAGCAGCAATCTGAGCACCAGTAGACACCACAGTGACACAACGAACTGCTGCGAATCGGCCACTTCAGAGACAGCCCCGAGAAAGACGCCCTGTAGAATGCATTCTACTGACCCCAAAGCACTGTCACTTGCGACTTCAATAGTGGCAAGCGGGAGTTCGTTGGAGGGAGAGGCGTTGGGATGTTGTGTTTTCTGATGGAAGCTGGTTCTGCCTCGGTGCCAATGATGGACGTGTTGTAACCTCCCAACAAAATTGTATAAATAATAATAATAATGAATATGATTCTAATTTTAGTGTAACCTCAGAACAAAATTGGTTCCCATTTATAACTTCCCTACAGAAATTCATTCACATTTAACCTCCACACAAAATTTTTTTTCCATTTAATGTACCCACAAAATTCTTTTCTCATTTAATGTAAGCTCGAAACAGAAAAATTCCTAAACCTCGTAATAAAAAATAAATTCAGTAACTTGGTAAATTTTGGACGACAACAGTGCTGCGTCATGGCCCTGTAAGATCATTCTGAATAAAAAAAGGAAAAATTCTTACCTCAATAAAGTCGCCGAATATACCTGCTCTTACAATAAATTTTTCCGGCACAGCTCTGTCAAATACTGGCCGATAGATTTGTCATTTATGAAAGGAAGCAACTCATTTTTTTTTTCAACAATCGGAATGATCATGGATTGGAGAAATTAGTAAATTCTTTAAATTGAAATGAATGCTTATCAAAAATTACTTTATATGACAAAGATTATTATTAGGACATTTTTAGAACATTTACACGGGAGTTCAGATAACTAGATGCGCGAGGCTGCTTTTTACCTTATACAATAATACTCAGACTCCGGCATCGCTGCACCGCGACCGGCCCAGCCAACACGATACACTATACCAGACCAGAGCAGACTCCAGACTAGCGCAGACTAGCAACAACTTACTGCTACAGCTACACAGTTCCTACTGCAGTCAACACTGCTCTCTGGTCAGAGATTCTCTCGTACCTTGCCTATTGCAGGCAGCGCATGAGCAATACATCGAAATTGCATCTGCTCAGACCTCTTACAGTGTGTTGGTTAGAAGGAGGCCAGTTGAGGACCTGCAACCAACCCGTCTGCGTGCCAGACACTCTGTACTTGCACCAGATGTTATGGTTCAGGGTACGACTTCATATGACACAGGAGCACTCTCGTGGTTATATAACGCGCCATCATTGCAGTTTGTACGCCAATCTACAGTAGTTATTGGACCTGCTCTGCTGCGTTTCATGAACGATATTCCAGGGGGTGTTTTTCAACAGGACAACGCTCGCTCACGCACCACTGTTGTAACCAGAACGTCACGTTGTCTTGTCCAGACAGATAACTAGATCTGTCTCCTGTTGGGCACATACGGGTCACCATCGACGACAACTCTAGTGCCATCCACAAACAACGCTAACCATCCCAGTCTTGATCAACTAAGTGCCACAGACACGGAACTCCCTCCCACAAACTGACGTCCGGCTCCGATACAACACAACGCTTCCAAGTTTGCATGTTTGCTTTCAAAGGTCTGACGGTTACACCGGTTATTAACGTGGTAGCGTTTCACATGTGCAATGGACTAGCTCGCGCTTACATTAACCTGTAATCTTGGAATGTTAATTACTCAAATGTACAGGGCTATTACAAATGATTGTACAGTGAAGCTTGCACAACCCACACCACTGGCAGTTGCTCCAGAGACAACCTGCCGCTCTCTCTCGTGCATCTTCCAGTTGGCAGCAAATTTAAAATGGCCCGCCTTCCTGCCTGTCATTCTCTTGCGTGAACACCAGCACGTGGCCCAGATACTCGGCTTCCTGTTCCTTGTCCGGCGTATACTCCACTCCCTCTCCACAGGCAAGTCCCAGTCTCATCGTTGCGTGCGGTTTGAAAGCCCTCCCCAAACTGAGATACGCGCCCTCTCACTACGAGGCGGACCAGCGGTCGCTTATGGCTGTGAAATCGATCCGGGAACAAACCGATACAGCTGTATCAACAATTAAATCACAGCTTCAGCTGCTGTTAAGGAAATGTTTTAATTTGAGTTATCGGTTGCTTGCGTTGAGTATCGTCAGGAGTCAAGGGCGTGAGACCCTGTGGTGTGCATTTTCACAAAGCGGAACTGCTAGCTTCTGAAGCCATCCCACGAACTTGTCACCCGTCGATAGACAGTGGAGCGCACAGGTAGTGAAATTTAAGTCACTTTCTTAATAGCAGCTAAAACGTTGAATTATACACCGACCGGAAAAAATTGCAATACCAAGAAAATAATGTAGCGCAATGAAATTTCAGTATTGAGCCGTGCTCTCTCCCAACTATGCGTTTTAGTGAACTTCGCTGTCTATCTGTGTTTGGTTTCCCGCCTTTGTCGTGGTTACGTTGTGGTTCTTCTTCCTTCTACGTGTGCCGGCAGTGATGTGTGTCGATATTCGCGCCGTGTACCATCTTTGGTTTTGTGCATATACAGGGCTATTACAAATGATTGAAGCGATTTCATAAATTCACTGTAGCTCCATTCATTGACATATGGTCACGACACACTACAGATACGTAGAAAAACTCATAAAGTTTTGTTCGGCTGAAGCCGCACTGCAGGTTTCTGCCGCCAGAGCGCTCGAGAGCGCAGTGAGACAAAATGGCGACAGGAGCCGAGAAAGCGTATATCGTGCTTGAAATGCACTCACATCAGTCAGTCATAACAGTGCAACGACACTTCAGGACGAAGTTCAACAAACATCCACCAACTGCTAACTCCATTCGGCGATGGTATGCGCAGTTTAAAGCTTCTGGATCCCTCTGTAAGGGGAAATCAACGGGTCGGCCTGCAGTGAGCGAAGCAACGGTTGAACGCGTGCGGGCAAGTTTCACGCGTAGCCCGCGGAAGTCGACGAATAAAGCAAGCAGGGAGCTAAACGTACCACAGCCGACGGTTTGGAAAATCTTACGGAAAAGGCTAAAGCAGAAGCCTTACCGTTTACAATTGCTACAAGCCCTCCTGACACCCGATGACAAAGTCAAACGCTTTGAATTTTCGGCGCGGTTGCAACAGCTCATGGAAGAGGATGCGTTCAGTGCGAAACTTGTTTCCAGTGATAAAGCAACATTTTTTCTTAATGCTGAAGTGAACAGACACAATGTGCGAATCTGGGCGGTAGAGAATCCTCACGCACTCGTGCAGCAAATTCGCAATTCACCAAAAGTTAACGTGTTTTGTGCAATCTCGCAGTTTAAAGTTTAGGGCCCCTTTTTCTTCTGCGAAAAATACGTTTCAGGACACGTGTATCTGGACATGCTGGAAAATTGGCTCATGCCACAACTGGAGACCCACAGCGCCGACTTCATCTTTCAACAGGATGGTGCTCCACCGCACTTCCATCATGATGTTCGGCATTTCTTAAACAGGAGATTGGAAAACCGATGGATCGGTCGTGGTGGAGATCATGATCAGCAATTCATGTCTTGGCCTCCACGCTCTTCCGACTTAACCCCATGCGATTTCTTTCTGTGGGTTTATGTGAAAGATTCAGTGTTTAAACCTCCTCTACCAAGAAACGTGCCAGAACTGCGAGCTCGCATCAACAATGCTTTCGAACTCATTGATGGGGACATGCTGCGCCGAGTGTGGGAGGAACTTGATTATCGGCTTGATGTCTGCCGAATCACTAAAGGGGCAAATATCGGACATTTTTGAATGCCTAAAAAAACTTTTTGAGTTTTTGTATGTGTGTGCAAAGCATTGTGAAAATATCTCAAATAACAAAGTTATTGTAGAGCTGTGAAATCGCTTCAATCATTTGTAATAACCCTGTATACTTGAAACGCCCGCTGGACCCGCTGGGCAGGGCAGGTAATAGGATTGTAGAAACGGCCAATGGTTGAAGTCAGTTTCTGCTTCTAGTAGTCATTTAGTGTAATTTAGCAACTCTTTCACAGCTGAAGGTCTCTAACAAAAAATCTTAACAAGATAAAAATCCAATTAAGATAGCAATAAAATAATTCAAAAAAACAACATACGCAAAGTGCAATACAAATGGCTGAGGGCCACAATTAATTTCCAAAATTTTAGAATATATTACCATAGACCTTTAAAGGCAGAAGGCCAACAAGAGAATTCAATTAACATAGCAATAAAATAATTTGAAACACAAAAGGCAACATATACAAGGTGCAATACAAATGGCTGAGGGCCACAATTAAATTTCAAAACTTCAGAATATATTACCATAATCTTTAAAGGCAGAATGCCACAGTGTTTAAGCTTGAAAGATAAATTTAAAAATTAATTTTGCAAAATATTAAGAAACAAACAATACCGCAAGTCTAAAATTTAAAATAGCTGACAACAGATAATTAAACACCGGTGGCACTCAGAGGCCTCCAGGGAGGTCGGTCTGCCCTCGTTCACTTAGGTGAGACAGGTGGTGTGACCAACTATACTTGATCCGTCGGAACCCAACCAGGGGCAGCCACGGACCGACCGACACATCAACCTGCTTCCCGCCAATCAGTACATGAGAACCCCAACCGGAAATGTTACAAACGTGATAATCCACAATGGAGAACGTATTACCAGTCAAAATTACACACCATGTTGGACAGCGACGACAGGTGAGGAAAGGACGCTGCATGAAATTACGTTAGTGACCAGGGCAGGTAACCGGAACACTAACGGGCACAAGGCAGAAAATTCTACTGGTGCACTCAAATCGTAGTCGACCGAAATAGTTAATTGCACCGCATGGCGGATAAATCTCAGCAGTAGAACCACTCGCCGGCCGCGGTGGCCGAGTGGTTCTAGGCGCGTCAGTCCGGAACCGCACGACCACTACGGTCGCAGATTCGAATCCTGCCTCGGGCATGGATGTGTGTGATGTCCTTAGGTTTAAGTAGTTCTAAGTCTAGGGGACTGATGACCACAGATGTTAAGTCCCATAGTGCTCAGAGCCAAGTAGAACCACTCGGTGTTGCTCACCGGAAAACCTCCCCAACAGCAAACCACCGAAGCGAAACACCTCAACATGAATAGACGTGGCTTGGGTAGTTGAAACCACTACTCAACTTTGACGTCCTGAGTCGGCGAACCACGAATCTCGTACCGATCGGATAGCTCCACGCACGCTCCGACACTGCAAAGGAACTGCCAGCGGCTCCAGTCGACTGCTCAGCGCGGAGAACTTCCCTCGTCCGCAACAACCGACCGACTCACTCCAGACCACCTTGCCGGAAACTACAGGGTTATTACAAATGATTGAAGCGATTTCACAGCTCTACAATAACTTTATTATTTGACATATTTTCACAATGCTTTGCACACACATACAAAAACTCAAAAAGGTTTTTTAGGCATTCACAAATGTTCGATATGTGCCCCTTTAGTGATGCGACAGACATCAAGCCGATAGTCAAGTTCCTCCCACACTCGGCGCAGCATGTCCCCATCAATGAGTTCGAAAGCATCGTTGATGCGAGCTCGCAGTTCTGGCACGTTTCTTCGTAGAGGAGGTTTAAACACTGAATCTTTCACATAACCCCATGGAAAGAAATCGCATGGGGTTAAGTCGGGAGAGCGTGGAGGCCATGACATGAATTGCTGATCATGATCTCCACCACGACCGATCCATCGGTTTTCCAATCTCCTGTTTAAGAAATGCCGAACATCATGATGGAAGTGTGGTGGAGCACCATCCTGTTGAAAGATGAAGTCGGCGCTGTCGGTCTCCAGTTGTGGCATGAGCCAATTTTCCAGCATGTCCAGATACAAGTGTCCTGTAACGTTTTTTTCGCAGAAGAAAAACGGGCCGTAAACTTTAAACCGTGAGATTGCACAAAACACGTTAACTTTTGGTAAATTGCGAATTTGCTGCACAAATGCGTGAGGATTCTCTACCGCCCAGATTCGCACATTGTGTCGGTTCACTTCACCATTAAGAAAAATGTTGCTTCATCACTGAAAACAAGTTTCGCACTGAACGCATCCTCTTCCATGACCTGTTGCAACCGCGCCGAAAATTCAAAGCGTTTGACTTTGTCATTGGGTATCAGGGCTTGTAGCAATTGTAAACGGTAAGGCTTCTGCTTTAGCCTTTTCCGTAAGATTTTCCAAACCGTCGGCTGTGGTACGTTTAGCTCCCTGCTTGCTTTATTCGTCGACTTCCGCGGGCTACACGTGAAACTTGCCCGCACGCGTTCAACTGCCGCCACACATAGAAGGAAGAAGAACCACAACGTAACCACGACAAAGGCGGGAAACCAAACACAGATAGACAGCGAAGTTCACTAAAACGCATAGTTGGGAGAGAGCACGGCTCAATACCGAAATTTCATTGCGCTACATTATTTTCTTGGTATTGCAGTTTTTTCCGGTCAGTGTATAATTCAACGTTTTAGCTGCTATTAAGAAAGTGACTTAAGTTTCACTACCTGTGCGCTCCACTGTGTATCGACGGGTGACAAGTTCGTGGGATGGTTTCAGAAGCTAGTAGTTCCGCTTTGTGAAAATGCACACCACAGGTTCTCACGCCCTTGACACCTGACGATACTCAATGGAAGCAACCGATAACGCAAATTAAAATATTTTCTTAACAGCAGCTGACGCTGTGATTTTATTGATGATACAGCTGTATCGGTTTGTTCCCGGGTCGATTTCACAGGCGTAAGCGGCCGCTGGTCCGCCTCGTGGTGAGAGGGCGCGTATCTCAGTTTGGGGAGGGGTTTCAAACCGCACGCAACGATGAGACTGGGACTTGCCTGTGGAGAGGGAGTGGAGTGAACGCTGGACAAAGAACAGAAAGTCGACTATCTGGGCCACGTGCTGGTGTTCACGCAAGAGAATGACAGGCAGGAAGGCGGGCCATTTTAAATTTGCTGCCAACTGGGAGATGCACGAGAAAGAGCGGCAGGTTGTCTCTTGAGCAACTGCCAGTGGTGTGGGATGTGCAAGCTTCGCTGTACTGAAGCACTGAAGCTGAAGTTTCGCTCTCGTCGTCATCGTCTGATCAAGAGAGGGAGTTTGTTGGACGCTACAGCTAAGTTTCTTCAGGTGTTCTGAATTCTTACATTCATTTGGAGCTTACTTCATTAGATATCAGTGACGAAGGAGAGATCTGTGTTTTGAACCTCTGATTAATGCTCTGTCTTGCACGTAGCAGTCGGCGAACACTTAGGTACCAGCGAGCGATCTGTCAACTTTAAATTGTATTCTGTTTTGTTGGTTGAGCTGTTAACCATTGTGGTTTTGATTTAACTGTTTTTCGGTTCACCATCAATTACAGGCATTTGCTCGGCTGGGCGGGGCGGTAATGGTACTGCTTATGAAATTAAGTGGGGACGATGCTGAAATTGATGGAAAATGCCAATTTTCTATTTATCTTTTGTTTATTACTAGAAGTCATGAATAATAAGTTACCAAAGTTTCAATGATGAAGCCGCATCAGAAGAGTCTGATAAATAGTAAAATGTAAGACAAGACACTCCTACCACGCCCACTTTTTGGAGCAGAGCTTCAATATTAGCTCGGTGAACTATTCCAGGACTCACTTTCAAGCAAAGTTGCACAGGGTTCATTTAGTAAGCTTTGATATCTAGCTTGGTTTTATAGATAATTTGCGACTCTTGCCAGTGATACGAAGGGCGAAAACTTGGAAGATGGTAACGGCAATGGTGGACACAACAGACTCACAAAAAAAGGAGGCAGACACTCTTCAGATGTATCATGACAAGGCTACTACGTAGAACCCATCCGGTGTAAAAGACTTGAAAAAAGCAGTATGGGTTAGCTATTTCCTCATGGTGTCAACAGGTGAACATACCATTTGAACGTACCATTTACCATCTGTCCACATTACGTATGCTGAACGCTGTCAAGCTGCTTTTCAGGTTTGTGGCCGATCCTGCACCACTAAAATGTGTGTTCGAGGCAAAATGCAGAACGCAAATGAGTATCTAAATTCACTCATATGAAAACGATACCCTAAGTCTAGATGATCATCTGCTACTGTTGTCGGAATCATTTAGCTACAAAATAGCAGGTCAGCAACTGGAAGCAGTTAATACCATAAATTATCTGGGAGTACGCATTAGGAGTGATTTAAAATGGAATGATCATATAATGTTGATTGTCGGTAAAGCAGATGCCAGACTGAGATTCATTGGAAGAATCCTAAGGAAATGCAATCCGAAAACAAAAGAAGTAGGTTACAGTACGCTTGTTCGCCCACTGCTTGAATACTGCTCAGCAGTGTGGGATCCGTACCAGATAGGGTTGATACAAGACATAGAGAAGATCCAACGGAGAGCAGCGCGCTTCATTACAGGATCATTTAGTAATCGCGAAAGCGTTACGGAGATGATAGATAAACTCCAGTGGAAGACTCTGCAGGAGAGACGCTCAGTAGCTCGGTACGGGCTTTTGTCAAAGTTTCGAGAACATACCTTCACCGAAGAGTCAAGCAGTATATTGCTCCCTCCTACGTATATCTCGCGAAGAGACCATGAGGATAAAATCAGAGAGATTAGAGCCCACACAGAGGCATACCGACAATCCTTCTTTTCACGAACAATACGAGACTGGAATAGAAGGGAGAACCGATAGAGGTACTGAAGGTACCCTCCGCCACACACCGTCAGGTGGCTTGCGGAGTATGGATGTAGATGTAGATGTAGATGCAGTTCTTCTGTTTAATTATGCGAAAGTAGGGAAGATGAAGGTATTATGGAGAATGGGCTTTAAGATAGGAAATTTCACACAAGACATCTTAAGAAAAATAGATTTATAGCCCCTCTCTGCAGCCGGAAAGTCAGTTGAGGACGTGGCAAAGGAAGGAAATCAGAAAACAAGAAACAGAAGAGAAGCCTCGAAGGGAAAGGGGACTCTAAAAAAAATGAGTACAAATAAGGGGACTTCTGAAGAGGTGACATAAGAAAAAACGTTATGTTTTCTATATTTTATGTAGCTTTTTCTCAGAATGTATGAAGGCTAGAAATATCAAATTTCGTCCACGTATTCCTATGAACGTAATAAACGTTGTCTCAAAAGCAAATTTTGAAATTCTGAGTGTAAGCTGAGATATGGACCAAAGCGATTGGCATTTTGCATGATTTTTCTATTATACTTACAGAGTTGTAATTAAAAAATTATTATAACTCTCCTCCTCTATATTTAAAAAAACTCATGTGAGAAGCTCACTATATCCAAAAATATTAAACAGAGAACATTTTGTAGAAATCTCTTGAATATTTTCTGAGAAAAACGTGCATGTATCATTTTTTGAAGCTAAAATTTTTAAATTACATATGAACAGTTACATTTATGTAATACAAGGGACTTAACAGTAAGAATTTTAATTTCATGTTAAACAGGGTAAAAAATTTCATTACAGTGTCTTTAAAATTGTAGATTTGGTGTATCTTTTAAATAGTGAGTGTTTTCATAAACATCCCCCCTTAACTTTCTTTCTTATAGGTAAATTAATTATGTCACTTTCTCTTATGGAAGTCCTCTGCTATTTATGAACAATTTATTTAATTAGTCACGGGTCGTGACACACTGTCGGACGTCCTAAGTGGTTGCTAAATGTTGTACTTTGGTCAGATGTGACAGAGCTGGAGCCACTATACTGACCATGTGTCCCCAAGTGATTTTTTGTATACTTGGTGTAAACTGCTGTCATGGATGACAAGTCAGCAAAGAATTATGTTTAAAAATGTTACTATCCTGCTTATTGTTTTTCTATTTAATACTGTTTTATGTCAACAGTTTTGCGTCAATATTTAATCCGTTATCTCGCGAAACTTACTCCAAAAGTAGAAAGGAAGGCTTGGCAACGCGCTGCGTGCTACTGCTCTAATTTTCTACTGAGCAGCGTGTTTATTTAAAAGTTGGTATTATGATTACAAGTACCGTGTGACGCTTGATGCACTATTCCAGTTACTGAACCTTATATAATGTGGCCGAGAGCTTTGTGATGGGTTGAGTCTTTTTTAAACCAGTTCTATAGTTGTTTAAATTCTTAACCGTTAAGGGCTAAAGCCAGGTGGCCTTTCTTAATATTAGTTTTTTAAAGATTATGCGCAACTGTTAAGTTATTAATTGCTTGAGGGCTCTAAGGCAATTACTGCGTTGGAGGATATGTTCTGAACATCCAATGGGACGGTTGCTCAAGTATCAACGTACGCAAAGGAAAATTTTAATACGCCGTGTGTGCCCAAATAAATACTCAGTAAACGGGGTCTGTCTCTTACTGCTCAAGGATCCCTGTATCCAAGCCAACTTGCTCCAGGTTAACCGACTCCTGCCCTTTACCTGTGGTATCTCATTCCATAGGCCTTAAAGTATCAGTAACTGTGGCAGCATAATGCGCAACACGCACAAAATACGCAGACTACAGTCAATGAACCAGTATGTATTGTTAAGTTATATTAATTTTCATACAATTTGTTTCTAGTTCCGAGTGTAAAATTATTTACTCAGTAACTGAAAGAAAATAAATTGGTAAATGCTCTTCCAAGTTACCTGTTCTACTGTGAGACTGCTTGATGATATGTTTAACATGAGGCACTTTTTATGCCTCTGGATCATTGCTGGTGAACACAAACACACACACACACACACACACACACACACATAAGGGAGAGGGGTGAAGTAATATGGGAAGAGTATCTGAGAGATGAGGACATGGAAACGAAGAGGCACGGGCGTGCGGAGGTATGACATCATTTATTGTTGCTACGTCATTTCGGTACACATTCAGCTGATTTATGCAAACCGACAACGAACTAATTACCTAACCGCAATATTACGCGCTAATGGAGAAACCCTTCCAGCATCGTAATTACATCACTATAAACGCATTACTCAGTTTTGGCTTACTAGTCGTTAAAAGATGAAAATTACCACTATAATTATTTCCTCTGAATTACGTCACGCAACAATGACAAACCCTCATTAGCTACATCACTCTGCTGACCACAAAATCATGGTTGGATGGAACGTATTTGTGGTACCGTACACTAATACGATTGCGGTATGGCATATTCCAACCTACGGCAACTGAGAGCTAAGTGCTACGAACAGTATAATGCATTACAAAATTTTGGTAAGTTCACCTACTGTCCGAAGTCTCTCCGTCCGTGTGAGTTTTAAGTTATGAATGGAGGAGGTCACACTACATCTCTCTCGTAATTGGTTACTTCTGTAGCACTTTTCACTTGTGGAACAATTAATTTATGAAATGCTCCATGCTATTATTAGCCAATATCTCTGTAAGAAAGATAGTATAAGTCATTTCGAAACTATTATATATACGATGTGAGGATGAAAATCTCCGTATCTGTAGCAGAAGTGTGCAACCAATAGCCTATTAAACCCTCTTGTTTTAGGAAAACAATACTTTTACAATAACTGACCCGATAGTGAAAATGATTACCTGGAAAGCTACTGCAATTATTAAGCATGAAGTTTCGTATCTTACGATCGAAAAACGCTGATAAATCAAGTATAATGTAATTTGCAACATCGTTGTTAATTTAATCTAAATTTTATTTCGTAGGTACTTTCGATCACCTGCTGATGCCATCATCAGCAAGTGGTAATCGAGTTCTTAATGTCGAGTATTTTTATAAGGTGGAATATGCCTGTAATCACTTTCTTCTTTTAAACAAGCCTTTCGATCTCGTCTACTTCTTCAGTTAGTATTGTGGTAAATGTTCACAACTGTAGCAAGTTTTTTAAAAGAATGAAAGAATGTGTCATTCGATATCGTGTGTAGATATGAATGTGCTTTAATGCCTTTTCCATAAGGGTTGTACGCTCTGAATTTCGAAAGTTCTTCAGTGGGCTCTACAATAATTATTTCATTGGTGAGCATTTGAAATAGCAAAACGTTTGTGAAGACACTAAATAAAATGCGTCTCAGATTTAGTGAGAAGATTCTGAAGTGCCATAAGTGCAAGAAAATATGGCACTAAAAACTATTATAGTTTTTGTGTTTCTCTAGCTGCAAAGAAGTCAAACTGTATGCAATACACGAAAAGTATTTTATTTTGAGACACTGCCACCTATTTCATGTCTATGAGGGGTGTAGTACTTCTCATAATTTCCGAAGTACTAGTCAATAATACTTGAAAAATGGCCACCGTTTTTCATCCGTAAGAACTGTTCGTTGCAGAGTGCATTCTTCGGGATAAGCAACCAATGGCTGTGAAATGATAATCAAATCAAGACCCTAAGCTGTCGACAGGCGTTGATATACATCAACGGGGAAAGTTGAAAATGTGTGCCCCGACCGGGACTCGAACACGAGATCGCCTGCTTACGTGGCAGACGCTCTATTCATCAGAGCCACCGAGGACACAGAGGACAGTGCGACTGCAGGGATTTATCCCTTGCACCCTTCCCGTGAGACCCACATTCCCAACTTAATGTCCACACACTACATTCGTAGTGCCCCTACCCATTACACTCATTAGTCGCGGCAGACAATGTTACCGAGTCCCGTAAGACTTCGGCCAATTAGAGTGCATCCAGGACAGAAGAAGAAGGTCAGTAGTCGGTTATCCTCAACTATATTTGAAAATGGAATCTGTTCTTTTGGACAAGTCCGAAAGAACAGATACCATCTTCATATACAGGGTGAGTCACCTAACGTTCCCGCTGGATATATTTCGTAAACCACATCAAATACTGACGAACCGATTCCACGGACCGAACGTGAGGAGTGGGGCTAGTGTAATTGTTTAATACAAACCATACAAAAATGCACGGAAGTATGTTTTTTAACACAAACCTACGTTTTTTTAAATGGAACCCCGTTAGTTCTGTTAGCACATCTGAACATACAAACAAATACGTAATGAGTGCGGTTTGTTGCATTGTAAAATGTTAATTACATGCGGAGATATTGTAACCTAAAGTTGACGCTTGAGTACCACTCCGCTGTTCGATCGTGTGTATCGGAGAGCAGCGAATTACGTAGGGATCCAAAGGGAACGGTGATGGACCTTAGCTACAGAAGAGACTGGAACAGCACATTACGTCCACATGCTAAAACCTTTTTATTGGTCTTTTTCACTGACGCACATGTACATTACCATGAGGGGTGAGGTACACGTACACACGTGGTTTCTGTTTTCAATTACGGAGTGGAATAGAGTGTGTCCCGACATGTCAGGCCAATAGATGTTCAATGTGGTGGCCATCATTTGCTGCACACAATTGCAATCTCTGGCGTAATGAATGTCGTACACGCCGCAGTACATCTGGTGTAATGTCGCCGCAGGCTGCCACAATACGTTGTTTCATATCCTCTGGGGTTGTAGGCACATCACGGTACACATTCTCCTTTAACGTACCCCACAGAAAGAAGTCCAGAGGTGTAAGATCAGGAGAACGGGCTGGCCAATTTATGCGTCCTCCACGTCCTATGAAACGCCCGTCGAACATCCTGTCAAGGGTCAGCCTAGTGTTAATTGCGGTACGTGCAGGTGCACCATCATGCTGATACCACATACGTCGACGCGTTTCCAGTGGGACATTTTTGAGCAACGTTGGCAGATCGTTCTGTAGAAACGCGATGTATGTTACAGTGCTCTCCGATACACACGATCGAACAGCAGAGGAGTGGTACTCAAGCGTCAACTTTAGGTTACAATATCTCCGGATGTAATTAACATTTTACAATGCAACAAATGGCACTGATTACGTATTTGTTTATATGTTCAGATGTGCTAACAAAACTAACGGGGTTCCATTTAAAAAAACGTAGGTTTGTGTTAAAAAACATACTTCCGTGCATTTTTGTATGGTTTGTATTAAACAATTACACTAGCCCCACTCCTCACGTTCGGTCTGTGGAATCGGTTCGTCAGTATTTGATGTGGTTTATGAAATATATCCAGCGGTAACGTTAGGTGACTCACCCTGTATAACTAGTAGCTGTTGTGGGCAGTGACAGTCAGAATCGTAGGCCTATAATGATTTCTGTTCATATGCCTTTATTATGCTCAGTACTGGAACATATCTGTTCAAGGAGGACAAACTGAAACGTACATAAAGACGATTCGTCATCCAGAGTACACTGAATGTATGCAAGATCTTAATATTTCCAGCTTCTTTTAAGTGCCGTCATAGTGCGTAAAAATTATAAGGGAGGATCAAAAAGGTTCCGTTCGAAGGCTACACAGTCTGCAATCGGTAGGCCACGTCCGTATCTGCATGGTGCACATCCTCGTCCGACACGAACCATCGATCGTTCAAGGACTTTTTCGAGGGACCGAAGACGTGAAAACCGGATGGGAAGAGATCTGAATTATAGCGCGGGTAGTCGTGTGTATCTTCCACATTACGATGTTTGCGGTATGGGACGTGCGTTATCACGAAACAACAGCAGCCCCTGTGGCACAACGGTGGTTTCCCACACACATTTGTCATTCTCCAATTGATGTCTACCGGTGTTTGTCTTTCGGCAGCCAAGCTCTTTGGACGCATTTCATAATAACGTCGCCATAGTTGACGTTTCCACTTTTACCGTACGCACAACGGAAAGACACGAATGCCACACTAGTTCCTTGCCTGCGTGTCGGTGTCTTTATACCCGAATCGGTGGCACGCTGGGTTACACATACGCTACTGAAACGCTCTCAAACGGAAACTTACCGGTGTTGGTGATTTTATTGCCCGTTGTACCAAGTTAGAAAATATGAATGGAGAAATGCTGATGCCCAGTCCAGTTACAGTGGAGGTCAGTCAACTGAAATGGTGAGAAGAAAAGGGTTTGTCTTCCGGTAAATACGGGGTAAAATCAACACCAGCAGGAAACGAACGAGAAAGTAGTTCAGTACTAGGGCTATTCTCATCACATATACAGCAAACGACCAGGAACAACAATAATCCAGGTATAAACGTCGATGTCGCATGCAGAAAAAGGAGATGTAGAGAAATTATATGAGGACTTCAAACAGTTATTTCAGTACGTAAAGGAAGATGAAAATCCAGTCAACTACAGAGACTGGAATGCGGTTGTAGGCGAAGAAGTAGAAGAAAGGTGTGTGGAAGAATATGGGCTCTGGAGAAAGAATGTGAGAGGCCGACGTTTGAACTCTGCAGTAATTTCGGCTTGTGATAGCCAATAATCTGTTCAAGAATCACGAAAGGAAGAGGTATACGTGGAAAAGACCGGTGGCAAGGGAATACTTCTTATGGCTTACATCGTGGTCAGACAGAGATATCAAGTTTAGGAGAATGGTCCGGAAGAATTAGTGTGGAAGGATGTGGGATAGTGAAGTACTGAGGAATGATGAGACGCGTTAAAGTTCTCTAAGGATGTGGCTGCTGCGAAAAGGAATATCGGTGTAGGCAGTCCAGCTGAAGAGGCGTGTACATCTCTAAAAAGAGCAATCGCAGATGTTGGAAAGACTAACATAGTTATTAGGAAGGTAATCCCGAAGAAACCTTGGGTAAAAGAAGAAATACTTCAGTATATCGACGAAAGAAGAATGTACAGAAATTGTCAAGGAAAGTCAGGAAAGCAGGAACATAACTCACTTAGGAATGAAGTAAATAGGAAGTGCAGGGAATCCACGGTGAAATGGCTGAAGGAAAAATGTGAAGAAACAGAAAAAGAAAAGGTCATCAGAAGGAGTGGCACAGCATGTAGAAAGGTTAAAACAAGCTCCAACTAAATTAAAAGAAAGGGCGGCAACATTACGAGTACAATAGAAATTCCAGTTTTAAACGAAGAGGAGAGAATGGATATGTGGAATGAGTACATTAATGGCTTTTCATGAGGTGCAGGTGTTGTCTAATGACGCGACAGGAGAAAAAATTGTAGTCGATACGGAAGAGATAGGGTTTCAAGTATTAGTGTCAGAATTTAAAACAGCTTTGGAAGTCTTAAGATCAAATAAGGCAGATGAAATAGATAACATTCCGCGAGAATTTCCAAAATCATTGGGGCGAAGAGATAACTAAATTACTATTCAAGTTGGTGTGTAGAGTCTATAAACTGGCGACAAACCACTGAACTTTCAGGAAAACACCATCCACAAAATTCCGAAGATTGCTAGAGCCGATAAGTACGAGAACTGCCGTACAATCAGCTTAACAGATTATGCGTCCAAGGTGCTCACAAGAATAATATAGAGAAGAATGGAAAAGAAAATTGAGGATCTGCTAGATGACAATCGGTTTGCCGTTAGGAAAATAAAGGCACCAGAGAGGCAATTCTGACGTTGGGCTCGATAATGGAAGCAAAACTGAAGAAAAATCGAGATACGCTCCTTGGATTTGTCGATATGGAAAAAGAATTCGACAGTGTAAAATGGTGAAAATGTTCTATATTTTGAGAAAAAGATGAGTAAGCTATAGGTAAAGACGGGCAGTGTACAACATGTATAAGAATAAAGAGGGAAAAATAAGATTGGAAGACCTAGAACGAGACGCTCAGATTAGAAATGATATATGACAGAGATGCATTCCTTCACCCCTACTGTTCAAGCTATTCGTCGAAGAAGCAGTGACGGGAAGTGAATGAAAGTTTCTAAAGTGGAATTAAAATTACGGGTGAAAGGATATCAGTGATGAGGTTTGCTGATGATATTGCTGTCCTCGGTGAGTGTGTAGAACAATTACGTGATCTGGTGAATGAAATGAACTGTGTAATGAATACAGACAGTGATCTGAGAGTAAACCGAAGAAGGATGAAAATATTGAGATGTAGCCGAATTGAGAACAGCGAGAAGCTTAACATTTATTTTGGTGATCGCGAAGTAGAGGAAGTTAAAGAACTGTACCACCTTGAATGAAAAATAAATCACGACGGACGAAACATAGAGGACATAAAAACCAGACTAGCACTGGTAAAAAGGCATTAATGGACAAGAGAAATCTACTAGTATCAAACATAAGCTTTAATTAGACGAAAAAATTTATGAGAATGTTGATATGGAAAAAAAATTGTGTGATAATGCATCATGAATTGTGGCAAAACCAGAATATAAAAGAATCTAAGCATTTCAGCGTTGGGGTTACAGAATAATGACGAAAATTAAAGTAACGAATGAGGAGGTTCTTCGCAGAAGCGGCGAAGAAAGAAGTTTATCGAAAAACTCTATTTTCATGGGCAAAATCTGCAATAGTCCTTACGAATCGCACTTTTTCATTGCAATACATCATAAACGCACGGAAAAACTTTGCAGTAGCTAACTTGGATAAAGAGTTAAACACTTAACAGAGACTAAAATCATGCATTCAGCTAGTTAAGTTATCATTTTAAAGGACATGTTTGCTAGGCATTCACATTGGCCGCAACGTTAGGAAATAAACTATGCCATCCGAAGTAGATCTTTTTCGCCAGAGTCGCCCGGAGCACATCAGGAGGAGTACGGTCTAAAATGTCTGCTGGATTTTCATACCCGCTCACGATCATTTCTCAACTCAGTGAACGACTTATCGGAAACATTAGGGCTGATTTCGCGCGTCACAAAAATATTTTTGCCAGCCTCTTCTGCTCAATCTTAAACAAGTGTCATAAACCTTGTTTGCTTCTTCTACTGGATCTGATTAGCCTTCAGTTTTCCCGGTACAGTTATTTACTTCCTCGTAATCTGTACTTTCTTTAGAAGGAAGCAAGGGAGGAAGGGAGATTAGTGTTTGACGGCCTTTCGACAACGACTCATTAAAAACGAAGCACAGGCCGGGATTCGGGAAGGAAGTCGGCCGGGCCCTTTCTAAGAAAGCGTGCTGGCGATTTATGTATCTCAGGAAACCTAAATCTGGATGGCTGGACTGGAATTTGAACCGTCGTCTGCCCGAATTCGAGTCCTATGTGCTGGCCACCGTGACACCTCCCTTGGTCACGTTCTCTGGACATTATGTTGTGGATTATTTTTGTTCGATTTTCTCAGCTTCTTTTAGTCTCGATATTCCTGTTATTCTGAAGTATTCAGTAGCATGCAGGCGGACACAGTGCTTTAATCATCATGGTCTGACGTCTTGCTTTATCTCACGTAAGATAGATTTCCACAATGGAATGGTTAAACACTCTGCTATACCTGGAAGAATAGCAAATAAGAAAATTATACGTAATGCGCGTACATAGTATAGCAGGAAGAAACATCGTTTCACTCTGTCTCGTACGGTATCTCTCTTTGTGCCAACTCTAAGCATGCCCAAAGTTATTCTTAATTTAGAAAGATCAGCTTCCGATACCCCTGCAATCCAATCTCTCAGTAAATTAGATACTTATGCCACAAAAAAGGAGAAGAAATAAATGAAAACGAAAAATATGCATCCAGATGCTCGTGCTAAACTCTATTTCGTAACTGCTTCACTGAAAAGAAAAGACAAGGTAGCTCATCACAGCACTGGTGCCTAAGCGAAAGATATAACAATTAATGAGAGTGCAATTGAAAATCATCTTAGATCTTACGGTAGGGCAAAAGGTGGCGCCAAGGCCGTTCCGCTTAGTATAGAATTTGCACCACTTCTGCCGACAAGTTATCGTAGCGCGCTGGAACAATGACACGTGCTACGTAAGTGGGACAGTGTTAGATCTCTTCACTCAGAAGGGCTGCAGAACAGAGGCTCAGAATTATACACTTTTTTCAGTCAGCTACTGGTCATAGAAATATGTTGCAAATTTTGTGCTCGCGTACAATGTTCTGCTCTGCTGACCGAACTATCCTCGGTCAACATTAAGTTTACAAACAAGTATTCCAGAGAGGGCTATCAAAATTGGCTAGTACTCACGTCTGAAAACCTGTTTCTAATTTTTAACAAACCGTCAAGGTCGAATAACAGCCAATAAATCATCAAGTTAGTTTCGGAAAGCATCGGTCCTATGAATCACTATATCTTCTGTTAATTCTTTATAGCCAGAAGACAGTACGTAACGAAACTGTGGTTAGTAACCTGTATGTTGACTTCCAGAAAGCCTCGTCTAGTGAAACACATTCGAATATAATTAATATCCCAACATATAAGAAATTTACACGCCATTTATAATAATAAAGTTTTGACGACAGTGGAAGTGATGTCCGATATTCCTCAAGTTAATGTAGCAGTTCTGCCACTTTTCATGATATACATGCAGGGTGTTCCCGCAAGAGTGTGCAAAAATGTAACAGGAGATAAAGAATGCTCCACAGAACAATCTGAGGTAGGGAACCTGGGGTCGCAGAAGCCAACTGAAAGAGATATGGGAGTACACTTGTTTACCGCTTTGTCCATCGTTATTGTTTTCCAGTTTATTTACAACCAATACGCATACAAGCTTACACCTACTGTGCTTTTTATTTACACGTACATTCTTTCTTTCCTGCAAGGAAACAAGGAGGACGAGCCTTATTACTGGGAAATCATGATGAAGGTTTTGTTTACTTGTCCATAAGGTGGCTCTGTTGTATCGTGTCTACATTGCCCTCTTTGCTGTTCGTGAGAGGATGTGGATACAACATGACAGTACACTGCTTCACTTCAGTGTAAATATGCTCTATTTCCTGTGACAGGATTGAAGGTAAGGTCCCACTCCGTGGCCTTCTAGGTCACGACCTGAATCCTCTTGATTATTTCCTATGAGGATATCTAAGGTCACTTGTGTATAAGACCCCAGTGGATAGGGAGATGGAATTAGTTGTCAGAATTGTAGCTACCTGTGACGTGATTCGAAACACACCAAGGATATTTGTTCGCCGATATCATGTTTGCATTGAGATTGGTGGCCTTCAGTTTCAGCACATTTTGTAAGATACAGTACAGTTGAAACGTTCATTGTGTCAATGATTGTGTTTGCAGTTAACTGAAACTAATGTAAATAGAAAGTACACAGTAATGTGCTTTTATTCCTATTATCTCATCGAGCTGGATTCTCTCACCCCAGGTTGCCTACCTCAAATTGTTGTTCGTAGCATCCTCTGTATCCTGTTAAATCTTTGCGCGCTCTTACGAAAACACCCTGCATATGACACGCCAAGTAAAGTCTAAAGTTCATTGTGGTTGAACAAAATGGTTCAAATGGCTCAGAGCACTATGGGACTTAACTTCTGAGGTCATCAGTCCCCTAGAACTTAGAACTGCTTAAACCTAACTAACCTAAGGACATCACACACATCCATGCCCGAGCAGGATTCGAACCTGCGGTCGTAGCGGTCGCACGGTTCCAGACTGTTGCGCCTAGAACCGCTCGGCCACCCTGGCCGGCGTGGTTGAACAGCGGCGACACAATATTTTACAGGGAGTTGTAAAGTAACGACACAATTATTTTATTTTCCTTCTTATTTTGTAACTGTAGTTTTATGTATAAAGACACTGTTAAATAGCTGCATCCCTTGAAATGTGTCATGTATGTATATCTCTGTTAATTGTCATATCAAATTTTCTCTCATTAAAGAACGTAGTTTCTTAACTTTGTCCAAACCATCAATATGTGTATGTAAATAGCCGATTCTTACCTCAGGTCTTAGGATACTATTTGCGGACGTGGTGTTCTACTACTCGGGTTGGGGGTGGTACACCGACATTTACTGTGGCATCTTTCCTTCGGCACGTAGCTTTAGATGAGAACACGTAGTCAGGCCTTAGTGAAAGGAGTCTCAGTCACCATTATAGGACCCGGCGTTGGACAAAGTGCGAAAATGTGTTCAGTGCAGTAATAAGTCAGCTCTTATTTATTATTGCTTTGAATGCATAATTTCTGAGGCAATAAATAGTTAGTACTGATCACTTCACAATTTCCAAAACATTCAGTCAGGGACGCTAAGGTTCTGCTTCTGTTCTAGCCACATTTTATTTCCCTAATTTCCAGTTATACAATTTTGCATCGCGTCTGCAGATATCATATAGCATGAATAAAGGGGTACTGCAGAACGCACCCAGTCGGGAGTAAGATTTCAGTTCCAATGCTGACTGAAGGAGCCGCAGTGCATAGACCTGAGAACACCCGTTATGTCAGGGAAAGCACAGCCATTCTGGTGCGAAGCAAGTAATCTTGCATAGTAATATTTGCTAGCAAAGTCGCTTTTCCGGTACAGATAACAGGAAATGACTAACGGTCTTGAGTACTTCCTTATAACAATATTACAACGCCACAAATCGAAGGTATTAATAAATAAATGAATAATGTTCAAGCTAAAGAAAATGTAGGGATGGCTACGAACTATCACGAGTGTAAGCACGAGATACAGGCTGCGCACTAAAGTCGTCAGTCGGCGATAGGATGACTTCCGATTTATTTATGTCGTCAGACGATGCTCTCATGAAATTGTTAGTTTCCTGTTAACAATTAATAATTTTGTAGGTATTGTAAGGTTATGGAGTTTAGTAACTAAATAATCACAATGGAATCCCTTTGGATGTCATTTGGAATAATATAACTTTCCGATTCATCACTTAAAATCACAGGAACTAGCATCGCACATTACAGAGAACAGGACGGTTCTGCGACGGGCTTAAACTTCGAGAACTTCTCTGAAAAACAGGAAGCAAGAGTCCTAAACGACGACTCACTAAGATGGTTTACGGACGGATTGTCTTAATCTCCGCAAAAGTCGGATTAATAGCACAGCCAGTCATACTGTACGCCTCTTATAACAACATCCTCTACGGACTCATTGACTAAACCGAGACATTTCTGGAGATTTAGTACAAGGTGGCCGTTCTTGCAAGATGTGGTGATACTGCAGTATGTTAGTAGTAGGATATTGGCGGTGCTGAGACACTTTTGATATCAAACTAATATCAAATTTTATGCAAATTAATGAAATTGATCAATTAATTACCCCATCCCCACCCACAGATGACGACGTGTGTTTTCGTCAGCCTGCACATGGGTCTCAGCCCCCTCCCACCCACTCTTCCCCCTCCCCCCTCCCCTCTCCCCCATCTACCATATTGGTGGAAACTTCGAATTTTATTGGGAACTACGAATTTCGGCGGGAATTTCGTATTTTGGCGGGAATTTCTTTGTCCCTGGGCTGTGCTGACGTCCCATCCCACCACCACCCATGAACTGGTAGGGAAATAAAAATGGCAGTACCCTTTCAGGGATTCTAAAGTGCACCCACCTAACTCAATTATACCGCCAGACGCGCTTGGGACTGGCAGGAAACTAAAACTGGCAGTGCCCCTTCTGGGACTCAAACCCTGGTCCTTCTGGATGGAAAGCCCAGGTGCACCCCGAGCACATGAAAACTGACCAAATGCTGGAGAGGAAGGTTAGGTTAGTTTAGTTTATTTATTTTGGTCGTAATTAATCACAAAGATCGATCCTACGCAGCTATATGCATAATGGTACACAAGGACTGCCTAAAATCGCAATAAAGCTCAAAAATTGATGATACCGTCTAACTGCTGTTATATTGCTGGGGAAAAAATTTCGCAATATCACTCGACACTAGTGACAGACACACTCAGACCCTACTCTTCACCTACAAGCTGGCGGGAAAAAGACTTGGGTGTAGGATATTATCTTTTTTTGTGGGAATTATGTTCAGCATACGAACAGAGAGGAGTTATACACTTATTATGCATGCAACTGAGGACTGTATCTATTGCTGTTTGACGTCAGAGTTCCCTACAGATGCCTGCTCAACAATCACACTGCAGCCCCAGTAATCAAGACCAATACACACAACCACAACTGATGGAAAATGCATCACTGTTTTAATTATACATCGAAATTATCGTGAAAAGAAGAAAGTACACACAATGAACAGATCATAGTGCAACACATGTACTGGTGACTCGGAAAAAATCGTCGTAATAACAAAACAACCACAAAACTTGCAGCTGTGTCCTCCTTGAGGGGTGCTCACGAACTAACCAACTTCGAGGTAGCCTTATCCCCTTCCCACCGTTCATCCCACCCTCCCTCTCCCCGCCATATGTAGGAATAGATGCCTGTTCTATCTTGCTGCTGTTGGTGCACAAAAAGACCCTTCTGATGGCATTGATATACTGTCTCCAGTGTGCAGAAATCAGCCACAGGTAGACAAAAGGCAAGAACAAGAGAACGCTTCCAGCAAACTGTTAAACATATTTCTCAGAAAGACTGGAGCCCTCTGGAACTAAACCCGGACAACACTCCAGATCGCTTTTTCAAACGGCCAGCCGTTCCGCCGAGCGCCGAGTGGTTCTTCTGTGGCCCAAAACCATCCCTCAGCCACCGCTGGCAACACCATGCCATCCACCATACCCACGTGGACGCTGACCGTCTTAAGGCGACGGTCCTTCGCCAACACAAAAGCATGTACAGTCACGTATACAATAGGAGACAAAAGGATGACCACCCCAAGTGCAGCTTGTTCGTCTAAAACATAGCGACACAGCCCCCTCACGCTGCCCCCCTAGTCGGTGAGTGGCTGTGTCTGGCGACCATCCACAGTAGAAACAGCCCCCCCCCCTCCACACACACACACACACACACACTTCCAGCAGCCCATTGTTCTGCGATGGAGAATACTTTTATTTAACGTCAGTGTAACTATTTCTTGCAATTTCTTAAGCGAGTACGCAGAAAGACTGGACCGCTTTGGAACAACAACGAAATTCAAGAGAAATCTCCAGATGGCTGTTTCAAAAGTCAGCTGCTTGGATAATAGGAAGTCTTCTCTCAAAAGCGACCGCAGACCACAGAGCAGCCTTCGGACAGAGTACAATACGTCACCACCTGTACATGGCTGGGTGGTCAGCGTTATTGAAGCTGATAAAAGCTGTACATACAATAGAGCACGATGCCATTATCCCTCAGAACAAAACTGTGATAAATGAGGGCTACCGGACGATGTTTGTTTGTCTAAACGGACAGGCGCCACCGCCTACACAACTCGGGCTAGTAGCCCAGACAACAGGCGCACGCAGTTCTGATCACTGCACTATAGCATATGTATTTAACATCAAGGTGTCTCCTATACTCAAGCATCTATTAAAAAGGAAAACACAATCGCAATGGCAATAAATGTCCACTTTTCACGAAAGTATGCGCAGTCCATTTTTTTTTTTTTTTTACGAGAAAATCGTTGTACTTTCTACATTCAACTTCAGGATACAATTTGTATCTCATTATTTTGCAACATATTTCGAAGTGCACCACGGCCGATTACAGATGATTGGCAGAGATATATCCAACCTGCATAAAATCGGGAAAAAAGCCTCCACTATTTTGGAAAGTTACTGACCGCTGTAAAATGTCCTTGTTAGTTCGAAACCGTCATTGGAGTAACGAAAAAGCGATAATATAAACTCTGAGGAAAAAGCATTTATGTTCAGCGATTTCTTTCAGCCTGATGGACAAATTATACGACATGAGAGCGTCTGTCGCATTGAAATCAGCGTCTGTAAATAAACTCTCATGCACTTGTGTATTAGATACATTTCAGACACTTGAAATAACATTATAGAATACACTTTTGCACGCCATTTGCCCACATGTCGGAAAAAACACAATAATTTTTATTATCGAGGACAATATGCTCTAATTCAAGAGAACGTCGCTCTTTTGTGCACTATGGCAAGCCCTGTTTTACCAGTGTGATGCTATATCACACTGGCTTTTATGGAACAAAATGTGAGGGCCTGTCTTGTAATAGAACCTCCTACAAGATTTTACTGTCTCTCTCTCTCACACACACACTCTCTCTCTTCCATTACATCGAAACCAATTACTGTCTGCGTGCTTACATGTGACGATTTTGTTCCATAACTCCTCTCTACCAACATGTCTGTAAACTTTCCGTCACACAGTAGATTACTGTTTTCTAGTTTTGAAAGCAATTTGATCATCACACCCTGTTTCACGCATCTGCTCACTTGTCGGGGAAATAAAGAGCACTACCATTTCTAGGATCCACAATGAGTAGTGCCTACTCCATAATTAGAGGTTATGAAGTATGAAATAACACAGGACTTGTGGTAACACTTATTTTTTAAGCACACAATCATGTCGATAATAATAAGAACAGTCATGATTCCACAAGAATAGACATCCAATTTCTGTTAGTTTTATAAACAAAATCGTTATAGTTTTGAGATAACTATATGCATCTAAAGTTTAACCAGTTATACGACTCATTATAATAAAACATGCTATAAGATTTTACAACGTCTCTCTCTTCCGATATGTAGAAAAAACAAATACTGTCTCCGTGTTGACACTTAGCACATTCATATTCGCATATCGCCCCATTGGAGCACGCGCCCAATGTTCAAATTGACTTGCACAGATCTGAGTAAGGTTTTGGCGACTCGCCCGGGTTCCCGGGCTCGATTCCCGGAGGGGTCAGGGATTTTCTCTGCCTCGTGACGACTGGGTGTTGTGTGATGTCCTTAGGTTAGTTAGGTTTAAGTAGTTCTAAGTTCTAGGGGACTGATGACCATAGATGTTGAGTCCCATTGTGCTCAGAGCCATTTGAACCATTTTTGGCGACTGTACTGGAGGAAGACCAGCAGGCTATCAATCACAAGAGAGGGTTCCTGTATTGGTACGTCACACGCAGTTTAATACTTTTTTTTCGGCTGTAATACGTTCATGCAGGGTACGACTACAGTTTTGTACACTGCAACACACTTTCTTTTTCTACCAAGACTTCGCGGTTTGTGTTACGTCTCGCAGAAAGCTGAACATCACTTGGTGAAAACTATGTAGCTCCCACCACAAAGAGATTGGTAGAAATAAAACGCAGAGGTGATGTTTCTCATTAACACAAATGTGGCAGACGTTGTAACACATGGAAAATGGAAGAGAGTGCGGCTTTTTAGGGCGTTTCCAATAGATATCCGAAGGTGATGACCTATAGAGTTAATCTCATCTTCCACAGCGATGGTGTAGCGGATGTGTCGGTGTTCCCTTTCGACGAGCATTGTTTCCTCATTTTGCAGTCACATACACGGTAACTGTTCCATGTTGACTTTCGCCGGAAGGTGCCAATCACAAAACGCGCGAGGTAATAGAAATAAAATGGGTACTGTTATGTTATTGGTTAAAAAAAGAAAAAACAGAAAAAGATAAATAAAAACATGTGGAGGGCATCGTAGCATTTGGAAATAGGAAGAATCTACAGCATTGAGCAATGCTTCCAAACAACTGCCCGAAGATGATAACCTCTACATTTAATCCCTTGCTACACAGTGACAAGTAGCAAATATCTAGTGTTCCGCCAAGGCTCCTATCATCTCAACGAAGTGGCATCAGCCAACCATTATGTAGTAATTAACAGCGTACCAGTGTACGGACAGGATAGGAAAGACACCAGTGATATCCACACTGTACTGTAATACAAACCGCAGTTGATAGCGCGATCATTTTTAGCAACTTTACGTTTGTTCCGTAACTTCAGCGCCGGTCAATGCTGCAGCAGAATGCTTCCCAACACTGTGCTCCCTGCCGCCGTTGGATAAGCAGCTGCAGCAGCAAGTCGTATACTCCTAGCTCACTCATTTGTTACATAGTTTAATTCTTCATTTCTTTGCGTGTTTTTGGTACTTGCATTGTTTAATTCATAAATTTCGGACGTATTATAGTATTTGAGAGTTGTAGCATCGCGTTTTAGTACCTGAATAGTGTAAAATCGCGCAGTCTCCTTCCGCCGCCGAACAGTGTGTCATCAGTGCGCAAGTAGCAGCATTACTGCATTTACTAGGCAATCTTGTATTTTAATAACCGTTTAAATTTTGTGTCGATTTGTTTGCGCTCTCTGTAGATTAGTTCAGACGTTCTTTGCACAACAGTTTTTAGCATGGATAGGGAGTGCAACTGCTGTGTTCGGATGCAGGCTGAGTTGGCATCCCTTCGCTCCCAGCTTCAGGCAGTGTTGGCTTCGGTCACACAGCTTGAGGTTGTTGCCAATGGGCATCACTGTGGGGATCCGGATGGGGGTTTGACGGGGACGGCCAGCTCGTCCCACGCATCCCCCGATCGGACTACGACTGTAGTTGCCCAGGATACTGCCCGCATTGAGGCTGATCCCTCACCTGTGGTAGAGTGGGAGGTCGTCTCAAGGTGTGGCAGGGGGCGAAAGACATTTCTGAGGGCTGAACGGAAGGCCTCTCCAGTTTGTCTGACGAACCAGTTTCAGGCTCTGTCTCAGGCTGATACTGATCTTCGGCCTGACATGGCTGCTTGTCCTGTTCCAGAGGTTGCCCCTCAGTCTGCAAGATCCGGGCGGTCGCAGAGAGTGGGCTTACTGGTAGTTGGGAGTTCCAACGTCAGGCGCGTAATGGGGCCCCTTAGGGATATGGCAGCAAGAGAGGGGAAGAAAACCAATGTGCACTCCGTGTGCATACCGGGGGGAGTCATTCCAGATGTGGAAAGGGTCCTTCCGGATGCCATGAAGGGTACAGGGTGCACCCATCTGCAGGTGGTCGCTCATGTCGGCACCAATGATGTGTGTCGCTATGGATCGGAAGAAATCCTCTCAGGTTTCCGGTGGCTATCTGATTTGGTGAAGACTGCCAGTCTCGCTAGCGGGATGAAAGCAGAGCTCACCATCTGCAGCATCGTCGACAGGACTGACTGCGGACCTTTGGTACAGAGCCGAGTGGAGGGTCTGAATCAGAGGCTGAGACAGTTCTGCGACCGTGTGGGCTGCAGATTCCTCGACTTGCGCCATAGGGTGGTGGGGTTTCCGGGTTCCGCTGGATAGGTCAGGAGTCCACTACACGCAACAAGCGGCTACACGGGTAGCAGGGGTTGTGTGGCGTGGGCTGGGCGGTTTTTTAGGTTAGATGGCCTTGGCAAGTACAGAAAGGGCAACAGCCTCTACGGGTGCGGGGCAAAGTCAGGACATGCGGGGACCAAGCAGCAATCGGTATTGTAATTGTAAACTGTCGAAGCCGCGTTGGTAAAGTACCGGAACTTCAAGCGCTGATAGAAAGCACCGGAGCTGAAATCGTTATAGGTACAGAAAGCTGGCTGAAGCCAGAGATAAATTCTGCTGAAATTTTTACAAAGGCACAGACGGTGTTTAGAAAGGATAGATTGCATGTAACCGGTGGCGGAGTGTTCGTCGCTGTTAGTAGTAGTTTATCCTGTAGTGAAGTAGAAGTGGATAGTTCCTGTGAATTATTATGGGTGGTGGTTACACTCAACAACCGAAATAGGTTAATAATTGGCTTCTTTTACCGACCTCCCGCCTCAGCAGCATTAGTGGCAGAACAACTGATAGAAAATCTGGAATACATTTCACATAAATTTTCTCAGCATGTTATAGTCTTAGGTGGAGATTTCAATTTACCAGATATAGAATGGGACACTCAGATGTTTAGGACGGGTGGTAGGGACAGAGCATCGAGTGACATTATACTGAGTGCACTATCCGAAAATTACCGCGAGCAATTAAACAGAGAACCGACTCGTGGAGATAACATCTTGGACCTACTGATAACAAACAGACCCGAACTTTTCGACTCTGTATGTGCGGAACAGAGAATCAGTGATCATAAGGCCGTTGCAGCATCCCTGAATATGGAAGTTAATAGGAATATGAAAAAAGGGAGGAAGGTTTATCTGTTTAGCAAGAGTAATAGAAGGCAGATTTCAGACTACCTAACAGATCAAAACGAAAATTTCTGTTCAGACACTGACAATGTTGAGTGTTTATGGAAAAAGTTCAAGGCAATCGTAAAATGCGTTTTAGACAGGTACGTGCCGAGTAAAACTGTGAGGGACGGGAAAAACCCACCGTGGTACAACAACAAAGTTAGAAAACTACTGCGAAAGCAAAGAGAGCTTCACTGCAAGTTTAAACGCAGCCAAAACCTCTCAGACAAACAGAAGCTAAACGATGTCAAAGTTAGCGTAAGGAGGGCTATGCGTGAAGCGTTCAGTGAATTCGAAAGTAAAATTCTATGTACCGACTTGACAGAAAATCCTAGGAAGTTTTCGCCTTACGTTAAATCAGTAAGTGGCTCGAAACAGCATATCCAGACACTCCGGGATGATGAAGGCATTGAAACAGAGGATGACACGCGTAAAGCTGAAATACTAAACACCTTTTCCCAAAGCTGTTTCACAGAGGAGGACCGCACTGCAGTTCCTTCTCTAAATCCTCGCACAAACGAAAAAATGGCTGACATCGGAATAAGTGTCCAAGGAATAGAAAAGCAACTGGAATCACTCAACAGAGGAAAGTCCACTGGACCTGACGGGATACCAATTCGATTCTACACAGAGTACGCGAAAGAACTTGCCCCCCTTCTAACAGCCGTGTACCGCAAGTATCTAGAGGAACGGAAGGTTCCAAATGATTGGAATAGAGCACAGGTAGTCCCAGTCTTCGAGAAGGGTCGTCGAGCAGATGCGCAAAACTATAGACCTATATCTCTGACGTCGATCTGTTGTAGAATTTTAGAACATGTTTTTTGCTCGAGTATCATGTCGTTTTTGGAAACCCAGAATCTACTATGTAGGAATCAACATGGATTCCGGAAACAGCGATCGTGTGAGACCCAACTCGCTTTATTTGTTCATGAGACCCAGAAAATATTAGATACAGGCTCCCAGGTAGATGCTATTTTTCTTGACTTCCGGAAGGCGTTCGATACAGTTCCGCACTGTCGCCTGATAAACAAAGTAAGAGCCTACGGAATATCAGACCAGCTGTGTGGCTGGATTGAAGAGTTTTTAGCAAACAGAACACAGCATGTTGTTATCAATGGAGAGACGTCTACAGACGTTAAAGTAACCTCTGGCGTGCCACAGGGGAGTAATATGGGATCATTGCTTTTCACAATATATATAAATGACCTAGTAGATAGTGTCGGAAGTTCCATGCGCCTTTTCGCGGATGATGCTATAGTATACAGAGAAGTTGCAGCATTAGAAAATTGTAGCGAAATGCAGGAAGATCTGCAGCGGATAGGCACTTGGTGCAGGGAGTGGCAACTGACCCTTAACATAGACAAATGTAATGTATTGCGAATACATCGAAAGAAGGATCCTTTATTGTATGATTATATGATAGCGGAACAAACACTGGTAGCAGTTACATCTGTAAAATATCTGGGAGTATGCGTGCGGAACGATTTGAAGTGGAATGATCATATAAAATTAATTGTTGGTAAGGCGGGTGCCAGGTTGAGATTCATTGGGAGAGTCCTTAGAAAATGTAGTCCATCAACAAAGGAGGTGGCTTACAACACACTCGTTCGACCTATACTTGAGTATTGCTCATCAGTGTGGGATCCGTACCAGATCGGGTTGACGGAGGAGATAGAGAAGATCCAAAGAAGAGCGGCGCGTTTCGTCACAGGGTTATTTGGTAATCGTGATAGCGTTACGGAGATGTTTAACAAACTTAAGTGGCAGACTCTGCAAGAGAGGCGCTCTGCATCGCGGTGTAGCTTGCTCGCCAGGTTTCAAGAGGGTGCGTTTCTGGATGAAGTATCGAATATATTGCTTCCCCCTACTTATACCTCCCGAGGAGATCACGAATGTAAAATTAGAGAGATTAGAGCGCGCACGGAGGCTTTCAGACAGTCGTTTTTTCCCGCGAACCATACACGACTGGAACAGGAAAGGGAGGTAATGACAGTGGCACGTAAAGTGCCCTCCGCCACACACCGTTGGGTGGCTTGCGGAGTATAAATGTAGGTGTAGATGTAGAACTTCTGCATCATCGGCAAATCACCTCTCCACCTATGCACCTTAACATGTCTATATGTAAACTGGCCACTATTCAGCAGGAAGAATGGTATAAGATTCCCTTGGAAACTACACAGAACTTTTATTTATCTGCAGCTGAAAAACTTGGCATATCCCGGGTTATTGCCAGTTTCCTGTTAGAAAAAAAACATGAAATGAACTGTTTTAGTAGTGTAAAGTCCCGGACAGTTTGTGTACGGTCAGCACCGCTGTTGCACGTGCCTACAACACGGTTTTGCAATCGCCTCATTAGATTGCGACCGATTTCGCCTCCAGCGCTGGCAGGTGTCAGGAATATCTTTAAGGTGACTAGACTGTAGGAGTGTTTTAGCTGTAAAGAATAAATGTATCAAAACATCATGTGTGATGCGGCATTTCTTCACGCATCTCAGTGTTTATGACGCCATTCTCTTGAACTTTACGTAGTATAATGATATATTTGACCACATACATTCAGCGGCGTATGTGAATACTTTATGCTAAATATGTCGCGAATAGAGTTATTAGCAATTGAGTAATAAATTTAAACATCAAGTATGGGTCGGCTGTTTTTTACGCATCTCAGTGTTTATGATGTCGTACCTCATGATGTTTCTGTCATACAATGATATAATTTTGTAGGCACGTTAAGCGGAAGGTGCGGATATTGTCTGCAAAATGTGCTGCGAGTGGAGTTCGTGATAATAAATTTAAATATCATGGAAAACGCGGAAGTTTTTCACGCATCTCATTGATTATGACATCGTATCTTCGAGCTGTGTGTTGTACCGCGATATAATTTTGTATGTGCATTTAGCGGAAATATATTGCGCTTAGAGTTAGTAGCACATAAGTAACAAATTTAAACGACATCCACAATATGGCAGTTTGTCAGGATCTCGTTGTTTATGACGTCGTAGTATCATAAGCTATGTAGGTAGGTGCTTCTAACGCCGACAGTGATTGTTGCCTCACAGTTAAGAGATATGCTTACAAAGCTTCGCTGAAACCGGTCGCGTGGTTAAGGAAGAGATTTTGAACATACACACACACACACACACACACACAGTGTTAGAGGTGATAATGAGTTGTCTTTACATCTACACCTACATCTACATCCATACTCCGCAAGTCACCTGATGGTGTGTGGCGGAGGGTGCCTTGAGTACCTCCATCTCTTCTCCCTTCTATTCCAGTCTCGTATTGTTCGTGGGAAGAAAGATTGTCGGTATGCCTCTGTCTAGGCTCTAATCTCTCTGATTTTATCTTCATGGGCTCTTCGCGAGATATACGTAGGAGGGAGCAATATGGTGCTTGACTCCTCGGTGAAGGTATGTTCTCGAAACTTCAAGAAAAGCCCGTACCGACCTACTGAGCGTCTCTCCTGTAGAGTCTTCCACTGGAGCTTATCTATCATCTCCGTAACGCTTTCGCGATTACTAAATGATCCTGTAACGAAGCGCGCTGCTCTCCGTCGGATCTTCTCTATTTCTTGTATCAACCTTGTCTGGTACAGATCCCACACTGCAGAGCAGTATTCAAGCAGTGGGCGAACAAGTGTACTGTAACCTCCTTCCTTTGTTTTCGTATTGCATTTCCCTAGGATTCTTCCAATGAATCTCAGTCTCGCATCTGCTTTACCGACGATCAACTTCATATGATCATTCCATTTTAAATCAGTCCTGATGTCTACTCCTAGATAATTTAAGGAATTAAATACATCCAGTTGTTGACCTGCTATATTGTAGCTAAATGATAAAGAATCTTTCTTTCTATGTATTCGCAGCACATTACACTTGTCTACATTGAAATTCAATTGCCATTCCTGCACCATGCGTCAATTCGTTGCAGATCCTCCCACATTTCAGTACAATTTTCCATTGTTACAACCACTCGATGTACTACAGCATCATCGGCAAAAAGCCTCAGTGAACTTCTGATGTTATCCACAAGGTCGTTTATGTATATTGTGAATAGCAACGGTCCTACGACACTCTCCTGCGGCACACCTGAAATCACTCTTACTTCGGAAGACTTCTCTCCTTTAAGAATGACATGCTGCGTTCTGTTATCCAGGAACTCTTCAATCGAATCACACAATTGGTCTGATAGTCCAAATGCTCTTACTTTGTTCATTAAACGACTGTGGGGAACTGTATCAAACGCCTTGCGGAAGTCAAGGAACACGGAATCTACCTGGGAACCCGTGTCTATGGCCCTCTGAGTCTCGTGGACGAATAGCGCCAACTGGGTTTCACACTATCGTCTTTTTCGAAACCCATGCTGATTCCTACAGAGTAGATTTCTAGTCTCCAGAAAAGTCATTATATTCGAACGTAATACGTGTTCCAAAATTCTACAACTTCGTGGTGTTTTCATATTTTTGTCCTGCCCTTGCATCTGCTAGTGGTGGAAGAAATGGCTCTGAGCACTATGCGACTTAGCTTCTGAGGTCATCAGTCGCCTAGAACTTATAACTAGTTAAACCTAATTAACCTAAGGACATCACACACATCCATGCCCGAGGCAGGATTCGAACCTGTGACCGTAGCGGCCACGCGGTTCCAGACTGAAGCGCCTAGAACCGCACGGCCACACAGGTCGGCTAGTGGTGGAAGATTCTTTATAAACAAGTATCTAGTAGTGACGCATTTGTCGAACAGCACCCGAATAATCGAGTACAAAGTCTGTTGCCGAGCTTGTGCGCTTTTGAGTAGCCTAATTGGATTAATGAATGAAACAGAGAAAATTCAAAGACGAGCTACGCGCTTCGTTAGATAGCGCTTAATAACCGTTGCAGTGTCATACATATGTTCAACAGATAGAAGTGGGAGACATAACAAGAATGTACGGTTACGGAAAGAGTGCTTTTCATTTAGGCACTGCTTGGTTATACAATGTTTACCTCATGTGGCTTCTTCATAGATAACTCAGCTTCTTAATAGATAACTCAGCATCTCCGGGGATATATAGGTATCTGAAATTAAATGGCACACTCGGTACGTGGTCCGCCTTCAGACAGGTGTGAGACAGGTTTGAGAGCGCTACCGTCATGCGCGGTGAGAGGCACGTGGCAGCCGCAGTGGCTGGTCTGCGGATGACAGCCACAGATCCTTAAAGCAGGGCCTCCTCTTACGCCTCCGCAGCGACAGACGGCGGGCTTAAGTAGGTTGCCACGTGGCTCTGCCCGCTGAAGCGTATGCGGCTGTCTCCCACACTTACATCTACATTTTACTATTGTTTGAGGACCGCAGGAATTTGTACCAAGTCGAAAAGCACCTAAAATTGCCGTAACTTGGTCGGTTGGTATGGTAACCCGGACAAAATAACCAGTAATACTTCAAAGTAGCGACGTTTATCCGTGTAACTTTTTAGCTAGCTTGCTTTGAATCCTGAAAGGTCAGTAAAAACCATACGACAGATAAAATTATTAGTTGTTCCACCTACATCTCTTTATAAAACTGCCAAGGGGGAAATTTTTCATGACTTTTCTCTTTTGTAAGCATTTTGCAGGCTGTTGAATGAAACTAATTACTAGAGACTTAATACATATTTTAAATGATTAGTGTAATATTACACTACTGGCCATTAAAATTGCTACAGCATTCACACAAGGTTGGCGCCGGTGGCGACACCTGCAACGTGCTGACATGAGGAAATTTTTCGATCGATTTCTCATACACAAACAACAGTTGACCGGCGTTGCCTGGTGAAACGTTGTTGTGATGCCTCGCGTAAAGAGGAGAATTGGGTACCATCAAGTTGTAGCCTATCGCGATTGCGGTTTATCGTATCGCGACATTGCTACTCGCGTTGGTCGAGATCCAATGACTGTTAGCAGAATATGGAATCGCTGGGTTCAGGAGGGTAATACGGAACGCTGTGCTGGATCCCAACGGCCTCGTATCACTAGAAGTCGAGATGACAGGCATCTTATCCGCATGGCTGTAACGGATCGTGCAGCCACGTCTCGATCCCTGAGTCAACAGATGGGGACGTTTGCAACACAACGATCATCTGCACGAACAGTTCGACGACGTTTGCAGCCGCATGGACTTTCAGCTCGGAGACCATGGCTGCGGTTACCCTTGATGCTGCATCACAGACAGGAGCGCCTGCGATTACTTAACGACGAACCTGGATGCACGAATGGCAAAACGTCATTTTTTCGGATGAATCCAGGTTCTGTTTACAGCATCATGATGGTCGCATCCGTGTTTGGCGACATCGCGGTGAATGCACATTGGAAGCGTGTATTCGTCATCGCCATACTGGCGTATCACCCGGCATGGTGGTATGGGGTACCATTGGTTACACGTCTCGGTCACCTCTTGTTCGCATTGACGGCACTTTTAACAGTGATAGCTACATTTCAGATGTGTTACGACCCGTGGCTCTACCCTTCATTCTACCCCTGCGAGAACCTACATTTCAGCAGGATAATGCACGACCGCATGTTGCAGGTACCGTACGGGCCTTTCTGGATACAGAAAATGTTCGACTGCTGTCCTGGCCAACACATTCTCCAGATCTCTTACAGATTGAAAATGTCTGGTAAATGGTTGCCGAGCAACTGGCTCGCCACAATATGCCAGTCACTACTCTTGGTGGACTGTGGTATCGTGATGAAGCTGCATGGGCAGCAGTACCTGTTCACGCCATCCAAGCTCTGTTTCACTCAATGCCCAGGAGTATCAAGGCCGTTATTACGGCCAGAGGTGGTTGTTTTGGGTACTGATTTCTCAGCATCTATGCACCCATACTGCGTGAAAATGTAATCACATGTCAGTCCTGGTATAATATATTTGTCCAATGAATACCCATTTATCATCTGCATTTCTTCTTGGTGTAGCAATTTTAATGGCTAATTTCATATGTTTAAATACAACACGCATCCTACAAAACCATCAAAGAGTTTTGAGAATTTAACTGTGAAAAATACCCAGAAGATGTTTTTAATCATCTACATCACCACATCCAGAAGAAAACTTACGTCGCGATTGTTACGCAGGAACAACGACTGCTGGTAACATTCTGTAAGAGCTAGGAATACGCTTGACTTTGTCGTCGCTGACTTTTAATGGGATATAAGTAGAAAGAAGCACTATACTACTCTGCACTAAGAACAGACACTCTCTTGATTATAACACCGAACGAGGTGGCGCAGTGCTTAGCACACTGGACAAGCCAACCTATCATAACAGTAAACCACACAGTGACATGTAACAACTCTTGCGGCTTCTGACACTCAAGTTGGATCAGAAACTTCGTGACACACCACGCTTACGAAACGAAGGCGTGAGGATATCCTCAATCTTCTCTATTTACTTTCTACATCAGTCCTACCTGGTAAGTGTCCCAGACTGAAGAATAAAACTCAGCTAGGGTGAGCGAAGATGTGTAAATTGCAGTACCTCCTCCTACAGTATACTACACTATTTGTGAATTATTCCAACTAGTCACAATCTGGCTTCTGCCTTTCCTTATGCGTCTGTCTTTCCTACCAGTTTTATATGATCGCTCCACTTTAAAGGGCTTCGTACGGCCACTTCCAGATGTTTGATCTAAGTGTCCGCATTCAGTGATTGTTCAGCAATCTTATGAACAATCGAAAACGTATCTCACCTCGTATTTTTAGGGTATGCGTAGAAGGTGAATGCTGATGTGTCAGAGTGAAAGACGCAGACCTAGAGAGTCATAGTTATTGTGCAGAGAAAGTCATAGCAATGTGTACCTCATAATGATAGTGCATGTGTTTTATTTAGCTATTATAGTGTTAACATGTGAGCATCGACAATTGAAAAACCAATTTTTAAAATTAATTATACAAGGAGGCCAATGAAACTTATATAATGCTGAAGGAACTTTGCTCTATATGGGCACAAAAGAAAAAATCATGATGTGAGTTAACGAGCATTTCACTCTCATTTAAGTATATGACCGAAGGAGTCAGCCTTCAGAAACTGTGAATCGAACCCTGTCGTCCAGGACCGGGCGCAGATTCACCACGAGATGGGGAAACTCCCAGGTGTCTGTTGTCTGTTGAGGCCTAAGCGCTGTAGTGTGCGAGTGAGACAGATGAGAACCTACGTCATACGGAAACTCAGTAGAAGCCTTTGTGGCCATGGAGCCGTAGCAGTGTTAAGTATGGTGGACCTAAGATCGGCCGTAAAGGGAAGCATTTATGGAAACTATTTAATTCTGTAGTAATAAAAGGAATGAAGCCACAGTGATTTTAATCTGCGATTCTCCATAAATTTTCATGGTGATCCCAATAGAATTGTTATAGTGAAATTCAAAGTTTTGTAACAAGGACCTGAATTCTAAAATCTTAACGCTTTAGTCGATCTTAACGATAGATATTTCATATAGAAGCGCATCATTAAAATGTGAAATGTTGTAAATATCAACTATGTAACTTCATTACATTAAAAGATATAGCAAATTTAAATTATCAGTATTTTCAGTTAAGCATCAGATCGTCATTTCCTCCACAAAGAACACATTGAACAATGACAGCATGACATGTTATTGAATCATTAGGTAATAAAGTATTTGTTGTAAAGTTTAGTGCATAGTAGTTACTTTTGTTCATTGTTTATTTATCAAAAAGCACATTGGTGCAAGACTACTGGCCGTGACATTCAAAGTTAAGAAGGAAATTGTATTGGTTTTATGTAAAAGGATTTAACGTTTGTTATGTAACGGATATTATTGTTACTTCATTTAGAACGTGAAAGTGGTCAAGCTTTGATTATTTAAATATGTTAAAATGTGCAGTAATGCAGAATAAGCTGTAGACAATCAGATGGTCGGCTTCAGGAAAGGGAACTGCGCCAGTCAGTTGAGGGAGGATGTTCGGCGCGCGGGAAACGCGGTCGGAGACGGGCAGCGGGCAGTTCTGGTCTAGCCACCAAAGAGTAGAATTCCGCTGGAGACACCAAAGGGTACAGTGCGGACTGAGACGCGAAAGCGGACAGTCGGTTTTTAGGCAGCTAGGAAGTAAAACGGCTTAGAAAATTTCCCGTTGCTTGGGATGGCGGGACTTAGTCTCTGAGCGGTGCGGTGAGCAGCCGCGAGCCCGGCGTGAACTTTAACTTTTCGCGAAGACAACGAGGTGGAATATTATACTTTTATTTCGCAATGAGATTGTGAATGATCGAACTGTGTCTAATAGATATGCGCTCGAATGTAACAGTAACTCTAAATACGACCACTTTCGGTATTAGTTTGTGAAGTGTTGGCAGAAGAGCCAACACTGTGTTGCTAGAGGAGGCCGAAATGCACGCGTTTAATTACACGCTGACTGGCGTGAGGTCTGGAACAGTTAAGGGAATTAATAGTAGCAAATAAAGTACGTAGTTGATATAATACTTAACTTTAATCCACAATTGTAGAACATAGCTCTTGTTACGGTACAGGCTTCACAATAATAATTATCAAATGCTATGGCGCCTTGATAGGTCGTAGCAAATGACGCAGCTGAAGGCTATGCTAACTATCGTCTCGGCAAATGAGAGCGAATTTGTCAATGTAGCATCGCTAACAAAGTCGGCTGTACAACTGGGGCGAGTGCTAGGATCTGTCTCTAGACCTGCCGTGTGGCGGCACTCGGTCTGCCATCACTGACAGTGGCGACACGCGGGTCCGTCGTATACTAACGGACCGCGGCCGATTTAAAGGCTACCACCTAGCAAGTGTGGTGTCTGGCGGTGACACCGCATTCCTCCCCCGCAAATCGGCGTACGGCTGTATTATAAGGCTTCCGCCCGCCGTGGGGAGGACCCCATGTTGACGTATGCGACGAGGTAGGGAGCCTAACAACAGGCGAGGCTGTGCCAGCCGCACCCGGCCATTCGGTCCGAGGGGAACTAGGAAACGCCTGAAAACCTAGTCCAGGGTGCACGCCAACACGCGGTGTATGCGCCCGTAGAGAGACAGGAGGGGCCTAAGGGTCGACCTCCATCGAGTCGGAGCACCCGACTGGCGAAGACGACAGATGGTCCGGAGCCGGCAACAGTTCCATGGCGGAGGACAATTGGTCACGGGAAGCGACCGGCGGCGCGTGACCCAGAGAGGCGCCCGGCGGTTGCAGCGACGCGTCCACTGCGGGCGTCGCCGGCGAGAGTACAGGCGGCGGCGGCGGTGGCGGAGCGTCGCCATCGGGCAAAATGGAAGGCAGCGTCGGTAACACCTGGGGATGAGGCGAGCCAGTAGATGGGTCCCCAGGACGCTGACCGGACGGCACCGTCGCTGAAAGCAGACGGGGAGCGGCAGAACCCGTGCGACGACAGAGGCGCAGCTGATTGAGATGCCGACGCACCTCACCAGAGGCCCCCAAAACCAGATACATAGCGCGGCCGAGGCAGCGAAGAATGCGCCCTGCGAGCCAACGCCGTGAACCGCGATGGTTGCGAAAGTATACTACGTCGCCTGGGGCAAAAGCAGGTGTCTGCCGCTGCACAGGAACCTTATGCAGCGGATGTAGCAAAGACATCAAGGTTCGATGAGGACGACCGTGGAGCAACTCAGCCGGCGAGCGACCATCTCGGGGCTGAGAGCGATACGAAGACAAAAAGAGCAACAACGCGTCCTCCCGAGAATGCGACTCTTTCAACTTCAACATCTGGAACTTGAAAGTCCGGACCAAACGTTCAGCGGCACCGTTTGACTGTGGCGAAAACGGCGCGGACGTCAGATGTTGAATACCATTGGCCTTGCAGAATGACTGAAATTCTGCGGACATGAGTTGTGGGCCATTGTCGGAAACAATAGTCTGTGGAAGACCTTCAATGCAAAAGATAGCGTACAACGCTTGGATTGTGGCAGAAGACGTCGTGGAAGACATCCGGACAACAAAAGGAAAATTACTGAAGGAATCCACCACAACCAACCATCGAGCATTCCAGAGAGGACCAGCAAAATCGATGTGTAAGCGTTGACAAGGGAAGTGGCTTTTGGCCATGCAAAGAATTTCCGCCTTGGCGCGGATTGGTGTTCGGCACACGCCATGCAAGAAGAGCACATATTCGTAATTGAAGCATCGATTCCGAACCAAGTACAGTGCTGACGAGCAAGTTGTTTCGTTCTCACTATACCCCAATGTCCTTGGTGGAGAAGCTTTAAGACAGAGGACTGTAACGAACGTGCGACCACGACCCTGGACTGATCATTATCAGAACGCAACAGCAAAACACCACGTCGTACAAAAAGTCTCTCCTTGTGAGCAAAAAATCGGCGAACCAACGGATCCTCGATCCGTGACTTTGACAAAGGCCATTGCGTAGCAACAAAATGCAAAACTGTAGTAAGGACAGGGTCAGCAGCTGTGGCTGCCGCTACACGACGAAAATCAATCGGAAACGATTCGACCACGTCATCGGTTTCCGCATCAATGAACATGCAAGCAAGTTCGGAAGAATCGAAAGCTCTATCCTCGGCAACAAGCAAACGGGACAACGCATCGGCGTTTCCGTGCTGAGCAGTGGACCGATACAAGATATCGTAGCGGTACTGCGAGAGGAAAATAGACCAGGGAATGAATTTCTGCGCTGTACGTGGAGGTACAGGCTTGGTCGGATGAAAAAGCGATGTAAAAGGTTTGTGGTCTGTGATGATGGTAAAGTGACGACCATACAAGAAATCATGAAACTTCGTAACACGAAATACGAGAGCCAAAGCTTCTTTCTCGATCTGTGAATAATTTCTTTGCGCTGACGAGAGCAATTTGGACGCAAAGGCAATAGGGCGATCATGCGAACCATCTTTCTGCGCAAGCACAGCACCGATCCCGAAATCCGATGCATCTACCATCAACAAAAGGGGTTTCCGGGGATCGAATGGCGTAAGGCAAGTATTGGAAAGCAACGCCGATTTCAACTGGCGAAAGGCGCGTTCGCATTCCGTCGTCCAGACGAACGGAACACCTTTACGGCGTAAGCGATGAAGCGGAGCTGAAACAGAAGAGGCATACTCAGCATTTCCAGTGTCAGAAATGTATCTTTTATGTTAACTGCTCAGGTAATCTGAAAGCTGGTTGTTATCGCACTTACTAAGAAGAAATACCAAGCTACACCCACACAACTAGTCAGTGATACTATAAAGGACGCATGATCACTGATTCGCTGTTCTGCTTTGCTCAGTCTAAGTGTTATTGCCTATTTGTAACCAGGACATCTAATAAGACTTAACCTCGCAAACTGGCTGTCTTCTCAAGGTAATTTCGATTATGGCATTTAGAACAATTTCACACTATTCCCTGTCTGTAACACTCACCCTGATCACATACGTCTACATGGCCACAGCTAGCATGTTGAAATCACTCCCTAACGCAATAACAAGATAAGCAAATTTACTTGTGGCATTCTACAACACTCATGCAGATGGCAAGAGAAACACCCGATTATCATTCTTAATCCACTTCAACAAGTATCTGCCACCAAACTATTTCACTGTCCTAATCTGTACTAAACTCGCTGGTTAGCTAATACCTTACTAACATTGCCTTTCTCTTATCTGAAATGATGAATACTTTCTGTGGTGTCACCGCCAGACACCACACTTGCTAGGTGGTAGCTTTTAAATCGGCCGCGGTGCGCTAGTATACGACGGATCCGCGTGTCGCCACTGTCAGTAATTGCAGACCGAGCGCCACCACACGGCAGGTCTAGAGAGACGTACTAGCACTCGCCCCAATTGTACAGCCGACGTTGCTAGCCATGGTTGACTGAGAATTACGCTCTCATTTGCCGAGACGATAGTTAGCATAGCCTTCAGCTACTTTTGCTACGACCTAGCAAGGCGCCATTACCAATTGATATTGTGATTATAAAGCCTGTACAGTAACGAGAGATGTTCTACAAATGTGGATTAAAGTTAAGTATTCCAGAAGCTACGTACTTTTCTTTATAGCATTCATTATGTAGTGTTGGCAGAAGAGCCAACACTGTGTTGCAATAGGAGGCCGAAATGCACGCGTTTAATTCACGCCGGTGGCGTTAGGTCTGAAACAGGATACGTAATGAATGCTATAAAGAAAAGTACGTAGCTGCTGGAATACTTAACTTTAATCCATCATTTGTATACAGCATTCTGGATGATACAAGTGAGACTCTCTTTAGAAATGGTTAATGGCGCCTTGCTAGGTCGTAGCCATGGACTTAGCTGAAGGCTATTCAAACTGTCTCTCGGCAAATGAGAGAAAGGCATCGCTAGCAAAGTCGTCCGTACAACTGAGGCCAGTGCTAGTACGTCTCCCTAGACCTGCCGTGTGGTGGCGCTCGGTCTGCAATTACTGACAGTGGCGACACGCGGGTCCGACATGTACTAATGGACCGCGGCCGATTTAAAGCTACCACCTAGCAAGTGTGGTGTCTGGCGGTGACACCACACATTACGTATCCTGTTTCAGACCTCACGCCTGCCTGCGTGAGTTTATAGCGTGCATTTCGGTCTCCTCCCACAAAACAGTGTTGGCACGTCTGCCGACACTTCACTTTCCCCTTTAATTAATGAGGTTCATATTCTTGACACTCTGAACTCAACACGTAATACATTGGAGTTGTTTACGGATATCTGTATCCTTAAAAATTTCATATATTCACGCCATACGTATTTCTTAATAAACCAACAACGTAAGGTTGATATTCACCATTAAAAATCTGAGAGAAACAAGAAGTGAAAGCTACTGAGACAATTCTATTTTAGATAAAATAAATCAACCGGCCTAAAGTGGCACTGATTAAAGATCTTCTGAACTGGAGGTACAGAAAATAAACATAAAATTACGCTTATTGAACTTTGATGACATCTGTAATACCTTTTTCAGCTATTTAAGTTCCCATTTGACCTCGCCAGTCCCTGTACTGTTTTATAGTGGTGCCTCCTATAAATTACTGCTGACTGGTCTAATTGAAGCTTAAGAAATTTATGTTGCAAGCTGCATTTATTATGGAAAGTATGACGATGCCCATCAATTGTCTAGATGAGTATGAGAAAAATTTCAATGCCACAATACAATTAACTAGAAGAGGCATCTGCTAACAGCTAAAGACTCGTTCAGGATCGCCCTTCGTCCAAGTCTCCCTACGCTGAGAAGATTTTGTGTAGCGCCGCCAGTTCTGCGGCATGAAAAACAGCAGAGCACTGTTCTGCGGAAGTTCGCATCCGCAACCTTCTTTTTAATGGGACTAAAGCAAGCATTTCTCTACATACATTGGATACAGTAATTGAGAACACTGTGCTCTGTATGGGAAGTGGGCAGTTGTCCATTCCTGATTCGCACTTCCGACCTCGGTTGTGATTGTCTGAAGTACAAGGTCACTACAATTCTTTTTCTTTCAGAGAATCATTAAAGTTATCAATGTCAAAAATCCTCATTGAGATACAAAAGCAGTGGCTAAAGCAATGATGTGTCGGTGAGAGCAAAAAATGGAAAGAACCTAAAGTTGACGTGCACATCTTTCCCCTTTGAGTCCCAATAAAATTTTAAAAAATTGAATTTTCAAAATTTTCACAAAATCATCATATTAAGTTAGGAATACAAGAAGAACCTGACAAAAGCAAACAATTAATTACTTTAAGGAGGTGTTTTCAATATGGAATACAATTTTAAAAATTTTCACAATGTTAACATTTAATAGTAAGCAACGAATACAAAAAAAATTAGCAAATACTAAACGATCTGGTGTTTTAAGGTTATGGTTTCACTTTGGATCCACAGGCACGTACAGTTTTCAACTACTTATCATTTCGTGAGATACACTCCTGGAAATGGAAAAAAGAACACATTGACACCGGTGTGTCAGACCCACCATACTTGCTCCGGACACTGCGAGAGGGCTGTATAAGCAATGATCACACGCACGGCACAGCGGACACACCAGGAACCGCGGTGTTGGCCGTCGAATGGCGCTAGCTGCGCAGCATTTGTGCACCGCCGCAGTCAGTGTCAGCCAGTTTGCCGTGGCATACGGAGCTCCATCGCAGTCTTTAACACTGGTAGCATGCCGCGACAGCGTGGACGTGAACCGTATGTGCAGTTGACGGACTTTGAGCGAGGGCGTATAGTGAGCATGCGGGAGGCCTGGTGGACGTACCGCCGAATTGCTCAACACATGGGGCGTGAGGTCTCCACAGTACATCGATGTTGTCGCCAGTGGTCGGCGGAAGGTGCACGTGCCCGTCGACCTGGGACCGGACCGCAGCAACGCACGGATGCACGCCAAGACCGTAGGATCCTACGCAGTGCCGTAGGGGACCGCACCGCCACTTCCCAGCAAATTAGGGACACTGTTGCTCCTGGGGTATCGGCGAGGACCATTCGCAACCGTCTCCATGAAGCTGGGCTACGGTCCCGCACACTGTTAGGCCGTCTTCCGCTCACGCCCCAACATCGTGCAGCCCGCCTCCAGTGGTGTCACGACAGGCGTGAATGGAGGGACGAATGGAGACGTGTCGTCTTCAGCGATGAGAGTCGCTTCTGCCTTGGTGCCAATGATGGTCGTATGCGTGTTTGGCGCCGTGCAGGTGAGCGCCACAATCAGGACTGCATACGACCGAGGCACACAGGGCCTACACCCTGCATCATGGTGTGGGGAGCGATCTCCTACACTGGCCGTACACCACTGGTGATTGTCGAGGGGACACTGAATAGTGCACGGTACATCCAAACCGTCATCGAACCCATCGTTCTACCATTCCTAGACCGGCAAGGGAACTTGCTGTTCCAACAGGACAATGCACGTCCGCATGTATCCCGTGCCACCCAACGTGCTCTAGAAGGTGTAAGTCAACTACCCTGGCCAGCAAGATCTCCGGATCTGTCCCCCATTGATCATGTTTGGGACTGGATGAAGCGTCGTCTCACGCGGTCTGCACGTCCAGCACGAACGCTGGTCCAACTGAGGCGCCAGGTGGAAATGGCATGGCAAGCCGTTCCACAGGACTACATCCAGCATCTCTACGATCGTCTCCATGGGAGAATAGCAGCCTGCATTGCTGCGAAAGGTGGATATACACTGTACTAGTGCCGACATTGTGCATGCTCTGTTGCCTGTGTCTATGTGCCTGTGGTTCTGTCAGTGTGATCATGTGATGTATCTGACCCCAGGAATGTGTCAATAAAGTTTCCCCTTCCTGGGACAATGAATTCACGGTGTTCTTATTTCAATTTCCAGGAGTGTATATTTGAAGGCAATTTCGCATTTTCCTAGACATAATTCCACAGTGGTCAGCGTGACAGACTGTCAATCCTAAGGGCCCGGGTTCGATTCCCGGCTGGGTCGGAAATTTTCTCCGCTCAGGGACTGGGTGTTGTGTTGTCCTAATCATCATCATTTCATCCCCATCGACGCGCAGGTCGCCGAAGTGGCGTCAAATTGAAAGACCTGCACCAGGCGAACGGTCTACCCGACGGGAGGCCCTAGCCACACGACATTTCCATTTCCATCTCGAAAGTTCTATACACCCATAATACATAAAACAAACTATAATCCTAAAAACAAGAAAAAATGGGCACAACATTTAATAAATCTACATCCAAAGAAATGCTGCTTGAAGGGTTTCGTTTCGAAACCGGTTGTAAAACCAGTAGCTCAACTTCAAATTAACGTTGCCATAACGATAGATATTCTTGATGGTAAGTTTGTTCTGTCGTTGCAAGTACAAAAATGCGTGATTTTATTCACCAGACGCGTTTCGCTTTATTGAGGTACAGCATCATCAGTGGTCCGTAATTAAATTACTTACTTTTTGATTTGCGTTTATATCGAAAAACAGTTTGTTATGAATATATTGATTTGTACTTACGATGATTTTCGCTTGAGTTCTCGCTTACACCGGGAAATGCCGTGTGCTGCCACATCGTTGTTTTTCTGTCTTAAAAACGGAAAATTTTGGTCTACTTTTTTGTTAATTAGATCAAAATTTTCCGTGTCTAAGTGTATGATAATTTTGGTCTAATTAACAAAAAAATAGACTAAAATTTTCAGTGTCTAAGGCATAAAAACAACGATGTGATAGCAGACGGCATTTCCCGGTGTAAGCAAGAAATGAAGCGAAAATCACCCTAAGTACAAATATATATATTCATAACGAACTGTTTTTCGATATAAACGCGAGTCAAAATGTACATAATTTAATTACAGACCTCAATAACGCGAAACGCTTCTGGTGAATAAACTCACGCATTTTTGTAGTTGCAACGACAGAGCAAAAATACCGTCGGGAATTGTAAAGCATCTACAGACACTATGGCCGCACAAATGAAGAGTTTAACACTACATATACTTACTTTCGCTGTCAATGACCCCCTCAATACGATTACTGTAAAAAAGCCACTTGCCACAATCTCCTACAATCACGCAGCACAATTTCCGCGCCTACTTCTGCATACAACCCGACTGCTGTATACAACCCGTGGCCACAATGCATTACATTCGCAGAAGTTCTTCAGTGTACCACTGGATGTCTCTGTTTTCCAACAGCATCGGTAGCTCCATACGAAAGCCACTGGTGCCTATAAAAATTAGAGTTTCAGGCATAAACCACTAGTGCTCAAAGAGGTAAATCTGGCTGGCTATCAGGTTATATGACGCCGTTGTAATGAATACAACACGAGTTTGTAACCATGTCGTCCCGTACGGGAGGAGAGTGGTTCATATCTTAACGGTAAAGCCAAGTGATAAGCTATTATTGGGGGTGAAAAACTGCAGGTACAGACGAAATTTCGAAATGTGTGTGAAATCTTATGAGACTTAACTGCTAAGGTCATCAGTCCCCAAACTTACACACTACTTAACCTGAAGTATCCTAAGGACAAACACGCACACCCATGCCTGAGGGAGGACTCGAACCTCCGCCGGGACCAGCCGCACTGTCCATGACTGCAGGGCCTCAGGCCGATCGGCTAATCCCGCGCGGCAGACGTAATTTCGGATAGTAAAACAAGTTAATGATGATATTCAGGTAAGCAAATGAGACAATTCTGGAAATATTCGTGAAAAGTAGAAAGTGACTGATCACGGCTTCATTATAGCACGAGGGGCGTTCAACAATTAATTCCACACTTTTTTTAAGCGGGTTCGTTTTATTCGGGATTCCAATACACGGTATTATTCCCCACTCTTTTGGCTACAAAGCCTTATTTTTCAACTTAACTCCTTTCAATGCGGCGGCCTTACGCCACCGTAGTGGTAGGGTCTGTATGCCTGCATGGTACTGTTCTGCTGGTCGCCATCGGAAGCAACGTCTTGCTGCATCAGTAACCTCCGCATCATCCACGTACTGCTTCTCACGGAACGTATCCTTCATTCCGCACAGATGATCTTCTGTCAGGCGGCGGCGAACTCAGCGGTCACACAGCTTTGAGTACCTCAACTCGTGGACTAGGGTGTCTACACTACCAATAGAGACGTACAGTTGAGCAGTGAGGCGTCTGATTGTGATCCATCGCCCGCATCTCGTGGTCGTTCGGTAGCGTTCTCGCTTCCCACGCCCGGGTTCCCGGGTTCGATTCCCGGCGGGGTCAGGGATTTTCTCTGCCTCGTGATGGCTGGGTGTTGTGTGCTGTCCTTAGGTTAGTTAGGTTTAAGTAGTTCTAAGTTCTAGGGGACTTATGACCACAGCAGTTGAGTCCCATAGTGCTCAGAGCCATTTGAACCATTTGATTGTGATCCATCGATCACATCTAGTGGGAGTATCGAATGTTCCAATATTGCAGGAATCACAGCTGTGTGGAGCCGGCCGGCACGCCGGAAACCGGACAGTTTTGTGCCACCGGGTGGCGACGATGACAGACGCCTCGCCCAACGATTCAGCGTGCTTTTGTTCACTGCCAGGTCTCCGCATATATTATGTAAGCGACTATGAATATCTACGAAGCACTTGTTTTCCGTCGACAGGAGCGCAGTGATAGCTATCTGCTTGGAACGCATCTCTTTTACACACTCTAGTTTGAAGACTACGCATAGCGCCGCTGTCTGTCAGAGCGTTATGAAACAACAGCGTCTGAAATGGGAAAGTTCCACGATGTCGCACAACAAATTCCGCATTTTTTCAACCGAAATTGGCTGAGAAAAAAAAGGTGTTGCAGTACATGTTGAACACTACTCGTACACGTTCTTGAGTGGGTTTTCCTTTCAGTTTCTATTGTGTGCTTCTGGAACTATCTATCCTGTGATTAAATAGGTTGATTGCACTGATTGTTGGGCAGTAACAACCGAATAAGTGCAAATTCAGGTGAAGGACAGGTTAACATGAGTTTCGTGAGCGCTCCTGAGCACTGCAAGCTAATACGGATAAATAAATTGAAATTTGTGTAGTTCAGTATATACGTACATACTTCACAGATAGACTCGTTTCCGCAACATTTGTTAGAGTTCGTTAGCATCTAAGACAATTATAATTCACACCGGTTCCCACTGAAAAATCTTATACATTTACTCGCAGGCGGTATAATCAATTGCACTTAATTATACAGCCCGCAAATGGTGTTGTATATGAACGAATGATTAACATAGCAGATTTACAGATAATATTTGTGAAGATATGGCTAAGTTTTAGTAGTATACACTTATCGTCACTCAGGGGCTGAATGGTGTTTGCGTAGTTCGTGAAAGAAAGATGTTCATATAGCAGTGTTACAGACAATATTTGTTGAGATACTTTTCGAATACGACATTCGATAACTGATTGTCTTCATTCTGCCATTCAGGGGTAGAGCGATGTTTGTGAAAGAAAGATGGTTCAAATGGCTCTGAGCACTATGGGACTGAACATCAGAGGTCATCAGTCCCCTAGAACTTAGAACTACTTAAACCTAACTAACCTAAGGACATCACACACATCCATGCCCGAGGCAGGATTCGAACCTGCGACCGTAGCAGCAGTGCGGTTCCGGACTGAAGCGCCTAGAACCGCTCGGCCACCGCGGCCGGCGAAAGAAAGATGAACGTAGTGTATAGTGGTACAGACAATGACCATTTCCGCAAATAATATTTTTCGAGATATTGGGAAATGGGAAAATGATATTCGATAACGGACTAAGTGGCGTTATCAGGAGTGGTACGGTGTTTGCTTATTTAGAGAAAGGAAGAAGTGAAAACAGTGTATAGTGATACGGACAATGACTTTCCTGTCACTTATCTTAGAAGGTAGAAGGCAGAAAGGCAATCATGCAACTGTAGAACCAACAGGTGTAGAGAGACCTTTTGACAATATTGCATGGAATACAATCTTAGACATACCGAAGATAGCAGAGATAAAATAAAGGACGCGGAATGTTTATCTACGACTTTTAAAGAAACCAAACTGCCGTTATATGAATCGGAGAACTTCTAAGGGAGGGCGTAATGGAGAAGTCTCATACTGTCAGTCCTATAGTGCTGTTGCGGGCTACAAAACGAACAACTATAAGGCGATTTCACTCAAATGTTATCTTGTCATCTCCAAGTACCATTCAAGGTTAAACAGATTGACATGCTGTGTTCTAAGTTGGAAAATGTTGTAACTCTTATTAAATATACAACAACATGTGACTGACAAATATGCGATCATATCTTATGAAGGATGATTATTATTTAAGAGCAACGGACTGGTAATGAATCATGCAAGTCTAATGACCGAATATTAAAAACACAATCACACTTGACTAATAATGATTATAAAAGCACCTATGGTAATTTACACCGCATCTGACCACTCTGTCCCTCGTCTCGTCTGGAATTTCATGGCAGAAGTTAGCCGACAAATTGCCACCTATCTGTAATCTTGTTAACAGCGTGCTTCACACTCTAACATAAAGCTGAAAGAAAAACGGTTTACTGCTATGCCTTGCAGCAAGTTATCGTGCAATGGACCAAATTCGTCTTGACCGCGCGATTTCCAAAACCTTCCATCTCTTATTGTGAATTTTCCCTTACAAGTTCTCCAGAGGAAACAACTGGTTAATCCTCAGATGGAAGATCACTTTTAACAAAAAAAAAGTCGCAACTATGGACGCTGACGGATTATGATGAATAAGTATGATACGTATCTTCTTCAGTATACATTATTAATATCCATGGATTGCAAACAACGAATGCACTAGTCACACGCTACAGATTTTTATTCGAATTAGTCTGAGCTAAGTTCGTACATGCTCATCACTTCTCGCATATTACTCGCCTTAGGGCTGAGCATTTGGGAACAAAAGACATCTCACTTTCTTACAGAAACTCACGAAGTCTGTTTTTCACTTAGATTATATTTTTGAAAAAAAAAAGACCATTTTCCCATAATTAAATAATTAAAAAGCAGATTTTTTCAAATAACTACAAATTTCCACGCATTAAGACAAAGTATCCCTATATCGTTCAAACTGCACGGATTCTAGCCACATTCAACACAGCTTGGTAAACAAAGAATTTGGTCACAAGACGCGATGTTCCCAAGAAATGATTGTTCAGAATGTTACGAGCACACCATACATTTTAACGTAACAAATTTATAAACACTGAAAAAAGAGCGTCCGGGAAGTGGCAAAGGTAGAAGCATGTAAATTCACACAAAGGAACATGACAAGAAACTCCTAGCAGTGTTTTGACATGCTTTTCACGAACTATGACACATACAAAAAATTGTAATAAGTAACTGGGAGGCAAAGTATTTATGTAAAGAACGAGCGAGGTAGTTTAACAATTGAACTTTTTTAATTTTCTTCCAATATCCGTTACAGTTGAGGTAATAGATACTTCGTTGTGGTGACTAGTTTCGGACGATCAGGTCCGTTATCATATCATGGTCTACAAAATATTTTATGGTGATAACAAACGTAAAAATAAGTTGCATAAAACATTACAAAAATTTTACATCGGTGCAATACAGATTTGTACATATTTTAGATGTAAGTGTAACCTTACAGTCCCATCAATGTACATGTAAGTAAATATGCGCATTGTTGGACTGTATGATTACACTTACATTTGTGGTACATACAAAACTGGTATGCACCGATGGAAAATTTTTGTAGTACTTTATGTAACTTATTTGTACAATTATAGAAGTGCATTGTTATTTTTACCTTTGTTAATGTCCCAGAATCTTTTGTAGGTCAGTATTTGAAAATGGACCTGACGGACCGAATCTAGACACCATTAAGTCATGACTACTATAACTGTGATGGAAACTGGAAGAAATTAGAGAAAATTCAGTACCCAAAGTGCTTGTACTATCCTCAAATGGTTCAAATGGCTCTGAGCACTATGGGACTTGACATCTGAGGTCATCAGTCCCCTGGAACTTAGAACTACTTAAACCTAACTAAGGACATCACACACATCAATGCCCGAGGCAGGATTCGAACCTGCGACCGTAGCGGTCGCCCGGTTCCAGACTGAAGCGCCTAGAACCGCTCGGCTACAACGGTCGGCTGTCCTATCCTCCAACACTAATAACTGTGTAGTTGACTACGTACCACATGGGCTTCGAAAAAGCACTTTTCAGGAAATATTTAAATTATTAATCTCATGGATAATTTTACGAATTGTGTGTCAAACAGATAGCCAAGTTTGGCATAGCGACGTATCACAGCAGTGAAGAGGTCTCACTACAGCAGGTTCTTTGACACAACTGTGAACCAGCAGCCCTTTGTTCACGTCTTTCCGATCACTCTTCCTGTGTATCCAATGTACACCACAGACCTGGATGTCACAGGTCCTGCTCAGTCAACAGTCACTTGTGTTGCCGAACCATAACTAATATCACATCTTTGGCCAACACGAAAGTCATAGAGCTCGGTAGTCGAAAGACGTGAAAAACTGTTCCCGAGACATGCGTCTTTCTGTTTGCGCAAGTCAAATATTCAGGCACTGGACAAAAATACGTAAACGCCGCGAGAAACGCATGGTTGAATATAAATACAGATTTTAGTCAAGCCAGCAGGTTGTGCTGTTGTATTTGACCACGAACAGCACCTGTGAAATGTCCTCAAAACGCTGCAAATGGTATTCGCGGTCAGAAAGTTGTGACTGCAATATGTCCGACTTGCGGTAATTGTTGGTGATCGTATGGTGGATGCTTCCGTAACCAAAGGGAGCCGAATTTTTTGAATTACATGAAGCATGTGTCGAAAATTAATAACGCATACAACAAGAACGGGAAAATATCATACGCTAAGTCACAAAACGGACGGAAGTGTGTGTTGAGTGATAATGACTGAAGTTCATTGCCGAAGATCGTAACGAAAAGTATGAGGAAGATAGCCGGAAAAAGTCATCGCAGAATTGAGTGTCGCAGTCGCGAACCCTGTCAGCACCAAAACAACACGAAGGCAACTCCATAAGCAGCGAACTGAAGGTGTGAGCTGTAATTCCAGCACCACTCGGCGGTGATGCAAATGCCCATAACAGAAAACGTTCTAAAGTCCCTCCCACCTATGAAATAGGCAACAGAGCGAGCACTTGACGCTCGAGACAGAACTACATCTGTCTGCCGACTGGACTCTCATCATACGACACACTGAAGCATTAATCACAAGCTTTGTTCCATCTGATTGTGCCTACATCAGACAGATACTGCTGAGACTGCAAGTTAACAATCTATGGAACAGACACGAGCGAATAAGAACATTTCAAAAGAAGTCATCAAGATGTCGCCCATCAATTCCCCTGGTGCAAATATTAAGAAATTTAGGATGCTGACGAGGCAACGCCACATTTATTTGTTGTATCTCCTCCTTCCATTGCAATTTTACCTTCTACTGATTCTTCTACTGCCACGGATTTATTTCCTTATGTCTTAATACATATCCTACCATCCCGTCCGTCTTCTTGTTGGTGTTACATGAGCATACTTGGGAACAACGTCCCACCAGTTTACGGTACATGTGGGCATCTTTTATTTGTTCATGGAACACACACACAGCACTAGACCACAGGCGTCCGGAACGGGACGCAAGATAGGGAACTTGCCTCCTGTTGTAGTCTGGTAACTGGTTTTTATTCGTCGCAGAATTCTCACGCATTTCTAACAGTGATTATCAGCGGCTCTACAGAAGTGGAGATTTAACAGTGCTGAGCCGACGGAACATGCTGTGGCTTTAGTAACCCTATAAGATATAGGTATCTAGTATTTGGGAAATTAAGCCGATTCCTAGAGGCGATTTCGGTGCTTTTCTGCAGAACAGGAGGATGTGAAAGTTTACGGAACCGTTATATGAATGCGTGGTTTCTGCATATTATTTCAATTGATGGTCGGGAGGGCGGTGGGGGAGAAAGAAAAGGAAAGGGAAGGAACAAATGATATAAGCTGTATCTAGGCTTTGTGCAAAATCAATGACGACGAGTGAAAATGTGTGCCAGACCGGGAGAGGAATAACTGCTGACATCACCTTCGTTTGACATAATATTTATCACAGCTGCGGATTTTGCTTGGAGTCAGTTCTTTTGGACATGCCTGATGTAATTCACTTGCCTCGATGGCAATGAATCCACAACCTTCAGCGCAGTTGCACATTTACGTTCGACCTCCAGTGGGAAACTAAAATTGGAGAGCATGGCGACTTAAGACAGTTGGCGCTAGGTGAGAGTCAGTCGGGGAGCACATCGAGGCAGTCCAGCATGTGTAGCAAACGCTGTCTCAAGGGTGCGCAGTGGTTAATGTTAATGCCTAGTAAGTAGGAGAGTTCGAGTCCAGGTCCAGCACACATTTTCACTCTATAGCACAAGGTTTATGGCATCTCTGGAATTCCTAAAGCGGTATTTCGTAAAAGGCAATGATCTGCATCATTCAGGCAATGATACATTGGTCCATCATTCCATAACTGCAACAAACAACAGTGCCGGTTAGTACTGTGCTACACCGACGTCGCTGTGCAACGACATTAGGAACAAGAAGGGTAGAAAATTGCGCAGAGGCATAAACTTCCGATGCAGCTGATATCATAAGTTCCTGCCTTTCCTTTCCAGTCTCCCCTCCACATTCAATTTCCATAACTTTCAAACCGTGCCAAAACAGTGTCCAAAATCTTTAAAACCTTTTCTCTTTCACTTGCTCACGCAACCTTTACCAAAACCCAGTTTCCCTGGCTGGTGGATTCCGACACCAAAGAGAGAATAAATAGTGAAATTTTAGGCTCTCTTCAGGGTGTGGGATCGTCTTAAACTGCATGTGGTCCAATACAGTGTAAGAGGTCCATGACTAAGGAATTTATTGCTAGCGCACTCGAGCAGATGTCATTTCGATGGATTGCTCACGCACTGCCTGCGATACGTAAGCTATAAGAGAATCTCAGACCAGAGAGCAGTGTTGGCTGCTGTAAGAGCAGTGTGAGTAGGAGTAAGTAGTAGCGAGCAGTCGTGTGTATGGAGTTGGCTGGTCTGGTCGTGGGGAGCGATGGCGGTGACTGAGCGATGTAATATAAAGTATGAGCAGCCGCGCGTATACGTAGTTTGTTATAAGGAAATTTGTACTATTGTTATATCAAGTCCCAGGTAAATGTTTCAAAAAAATCTTTTAATAATAATCTTTTTTTGACAATCATTCATCTGAATTTAAAGAATTTGCTAATTTCTCCAATCCATGGTCATCCCGATTATCGTAAAGAAAAATCAGTTGTATCTTTGTACACATGACAAATCTAGCGGCCAGCATTGCACTGGGCTGTGCCAGAAAAATTTCTTATGGGAGCAGATATACAGGGTGAGTCACCTAACATTACCGCTGGATATATTTCGTAAACCACACCAAATACTGACGAATCGATTCCACAGACCGAACGTGAGGAGAGGGGCTAGTGTAATTGGTTAATACCAACCATAAAAAAATGCACGGAAGTATGTTTTTTAACACAAACCTACGTTTTTTTAAATGGAACCCCGTTAGTTTTGTTAGCACATCTGAACATATAAACAAATACGTAATCAGTGCCGTTTGTTGCATTGTAAAATGTTAATTACATCCGGAGTTATTGTAACCTAAAGTTCGACGGACGTTTCATAGGACGTGGAGGTCGCATAAATTGGCCAGCCCGTTCTCCTGATCTTACCTCTCTGGACTTATTTCTGTGGGGTACGTTAAAGGAGAATGTGTACCGTGATGTGCCTACAGCCTCAGAAGATATGAAACAACGTATTGTCAAAGCCTGCGGCGACATTACACCAGATGCACTGCGGCGTGTACGACATTCATTACGCCAGACATTGCAATTGTGTGCAGCAAATGATGGCCACCACATTGAACATATATTGGCCTGACATGTCGGGACACACTCTATTCCACTCCGTAACTGCAAACGGAAATCACGTGTGTACGTGTACCTCACCCCTCATGGTAATGTACATGTGCGTCAGTGAAAAAGACCAATAAAAAGGTATTAGCATGTGGACGTAATGTCCTGTTCCAGTCTCTTCTGTACCTAAGGTCCATCACCGTTCCCTTTGGATCCCTACGTAATTCGGTGCTCTCCGATACACACGATCGAACAGCGGAGGAGTGGTACTCAAGCGTCAACTTTAGGTTACAATATCTCCGGATGTAATTAACATTTTACAATGCAACAAACGGCACTGATTACGTATTTGCTTATATGTTCAGATGTGGTAACAAAACTAACGGGGTTCCATTTAAAAAAACGTAGGTTTGTGTTAAAAAACATACTTCCGTGCATTTTTTTATGTTTCGTATTAACCAATTACACTAGCCCCTCTCCTCACGTTCGGTCTGTGGAATCGATTCGTCAGTATTTGATGTGGTTTACGAAATATATCCAGCGGTAACGTTAGGTGACTCACCCTGTATACGCGTTATCCGGCGACTTCATTGAGGTAAGATTTTTGAATTTATTCAGAATGAATTTTCAGGGCCATGACGCAGCACTGCTGACGTCCAAGTTTACCAGTTTAGGTTCACAGTCAGTTAATTATTGAAAGATTATTTAAGAGTCACATTTTTTTTATTGGGAGGTTAGTCACATTATTACTGCGAGGTTACGGAATAATAAACTGGTGGGTGGTTGCACTGAATGTGAATGTTATACATATTTTTTCTGTTGGGAGGTTACAACAGCGCCAAATGCATTGATAGGGCTACGAATTCTGTTGCACATTTGGTGTGACTGCACAGTAATCTGCCATACGGAAGAAACGACGACTGCGTCGGCTCAGTCCTAGGGTGTCAAAGAGTCGAGTCCATTCGCCAATCTGAGACTGATTTTGGGAGATTTCTCACATTCATCCAGTTGAATCTTGTGCTTTAGTTACGCTGATTCCAACGAATTCAAAATTGTAGCTTTCAAAACACATTTCCTTCAACTTTAGTTGTGCTGGTCAACATTAAAAATACGAAGCATAGAAGGAGTTCAACAAAGCCGTAAAAGATATCAGAAATGAAGTTTCGAAGGAAAACAAAGTGGTACAAACCTAGATGTCACCAAAGCTACAGAAACTCTTTTTAAAGCTTATTTTTCATTTTTGGAACATTAATTTGGCACTTTTTGATGCTTATTTTCGTTGATTTCCAACAGAATTTTGTCAGTTGAACTGAATTTTTATAGTTCAGATCTTTAATTTTGTGTCAACCTAGCATTACTGGAACATAATAAAATTTTGTGAGTATATTCTGTCTACATTCCATATGTCATAAGTTCCCCTGGATGTAATCGTGCGATTACTGAACATCAAATGATTGAGATATGCATACCAATTAGATATCAAAGTAACCTATGTTAAAATTAAGAGACAGTACTGTACCTTGGAACAATTTTCAGTGTGTTTCCTCTAGCCAGTCCTGTAATAAAATTCCTTATCCCATTTCGAAATGGTAACCCTCACTTTTGTGAAATAAAAGAAAATTACACCAAAAAAATGGTTTTCAAAATGTGAACAACTGTTCCAAGGTTCAACATAGCCATGTACCTAAGAACAAATATTCTCATATTAAAAAAAAAAAAAATACCAATTTAGAAAATCATATTGAGCCATGCACGGCTCCTGTTCACCCAATTAATTTTTGTCGTCTTCTATTATGGTAGTGTCGCCTCGTTTTCTTATTCCATTTACTGGCGTCACTATCTTCCTGCCTTACTTGCCTGTGAGTGGTAGCAGCAGCACGTATCGATAAGCACACTGTCGTACCATCTCTGGAGCGACTGATAGTATTTCTTGGTTGTCATGTGTCGGGTAGTCAGTGAGTGGGAGTCGCACCAGCAGTGAAGTCGCGACGGAGCAGCGGTCGCGGACGGACCAGCAGTCCAGTCGGTCGGTTGGCGTGGAAGAGCAAGCAAGCCGCCGTCGCGCGGCGTCGGGCTGGAGCCGCTGGCAGCGTGCACGGTTGGACTGTGAGGTGCTGCTTGCGAGTGCTACGAAGTTCGTCGCCCACCTATCTTGGACATGAAAGTTGAGTCCTCACTTAACTTACAATAGAGCCTCAATTGTTTGCATTTCTTCGCTTGATCCTGGTTGTCGCTTTTGGGACATTTCTGCGAGCAACAATGTGTATGTACACTCCTGGAAATGGAAAAAAGAACACATTGACACCGGTGTGTCAGACCCACCATACTTGCTCCGGACACTGCGAGAGGGCTGTACAAGCAATGATCACACGCACGGCACAGCGGACACACCAGGAACCGCGGTGTTGGCCGTCGAATGGCGCTAGCTGCGCAGCATTTGTGCACCGCCGCCGTCAGTGTCAGCCAGTTTGCCGTGGCATACGGAGCTCCATCGCAGTCTTTAACACTGGTAGCCATCCAAACCGTCATCGAACCCATCGTTCTACCATTCCTAGACCGGCACGTCCGCATGTATCCCGTGCCACCCAACGTGCTCTAGAAGGTGTAAGTCAACTACCCTGGCCAGCAAGATCTCCGGATCTGTCCCCCATTGAGCATGTTTGGGACTGGATGAAGCGTCGTCTCACGCGGTCTGCACGTCCAGCACGAACGCTGGTCCAACTGAGGCGCCATGTGGAAATGGCATGGCAAGCCGTTCCACAGGACTACATCCAGCATCTCTACGATCGTCTCCATGGGAGAATAGCAGCCTGCATTGCTGCGAAAGGTGGATATACACTGTACTAGTGCCGACATTGTGCATGCTCTGTTGCCTGTGTCTATGCGCCTGTGGTTCTGTCAGTGTGATCATGTGATGTATCTGCCCCAGGAATGTGTCAATAAAGTTTCCCCTTCCTGGGACAATGAATTCACGGTGTTCTTATTTCAATTTCCAGGAGTGTATGTTAAAATTAAGGGACAGTATTGTACCTTGGAACAATTTTCAGAGTGTCTCCTCTAGCCAGCCCTGTAATAAAATTCCTTATCCCATTTCGAAATGGTAACCCTCACTTTTGTGAAATAAAAGAAAATTACTCCAAAAATATGGTTTTCAAAATGCGAAAAACTGTTCCAAGGTACAACATAGCCATGTACCTAAGAACAAATATTCTCATATTTTAAAAAAAATACCAATTTAGAAAATCACATTGAGCCATGCACGGCTCCTGTTCACCCAATTAATTTTTGTCGTCTTCTGTTATGGTAGTGTCGCCTCGTTTTCTTATTCCATTTACTGGCGTCACTATCTTCCTGCCTTACTTGCCTGTGAGTGGCAGCAGCAGCACGTATCGATAAGCACACTGTCGTACCATCTCTGGAGCGACTGATAGTATTTCTTGGTTGTCATGTGTCGGGTAGTCAGTGAGTGGGAGTCGCACCAGCAGTCAGTCGCGACGGAGCAGCCGTCGCGGACGGACCAGCAGTCCAGTCGGTCGGTTGGCGTGGAAGAGCAAGCAAGCCGCCGTCGCGCGGCGTCGGGCTGGAGCCGCTGGCAGCGTGCACGGTTGGACTGTGAGGTGCTGCTTGCGAGTGCTACGAAGTTCGTCGCCCACCTATCTTGGACATGAAAGTTGAGTCCTCACTTAACTTACAATAGAGCCACAACTGTTTGCATTTCTTCGTTTGATCCTGGGTGTCGCTTTTGGGACATTTCTGCGAGCAACAATGTGTATGTATTTAAGTCGGCTAAGATTCCAGCCGTCTTCCTGAGAAATTTAACTTAATTATTCTCTGTTATGGAAGTTCACCAGCGATATCTTCTGCCTTGTGACCGTTGACGTTCCGGTTACCTGCCCTGGTTGTAGACGTAATTTTAGGCAGTGTATTTTTCTCGTCTTGTTGTTGCTGTCCAGCGCGGTGTGTAGTTCGACAGCTGAGGTGTTGTTGGTCGTTGTGGGAGCCAATATTCTGTGTGTCGTGTATTGAAATCTTGTGGTCACTCAGCTGGTTGCTTGGAGCAGAACTGATCTGGTTGATTGGTCGGTCGGCTGTATGTCGGTTGAGTTGCCTCCAGATGAAGAAGTCGGACAGGCTGCCCGTCTCACCTAAATGGGTGTTAGTGTTACAGTCCCAGGCCGACCCTCGCAAACTTCTGAGCACCATTCCTTGTATGTTATGTAGTAATTTCCCTGTTTGGATTTTAGTTATTTGGTTGATGTGTGGCTTTCAGCCGATTATCAATATCTCTTAAATTAATGTTCTTGTCTTGCCCTTACGGCATGAGATTATTATATTTCTATATGGGGCCTTCAGCCCAGTTTTTCTGGAGAGGTTTCAAGCTAAGGCCTTCTGCCTTTTGATTGAAAATCCTCTTATTACTTAATGTGCGACCTCCAGCCTAGTTCCATTAAAATTAAATTGCTAAGGCCTTCAGCCGATTAGATTGAAGATTTATAAAATATTCTCGGGTGAAATGTCCCAAAGAACCTTGTATCCTTGTATTTCAATTTTGCTTAACCTTGTGCCTTGGCTTTTGAATGATTAAAATTAATCAAAGGAGGTCGATTAAAGTTTTGAGTGTTTTACATCCTTGTTGTAATATTGTGTGTTGATAAATAAAGTTTGTATGTTGAGTGCAGCTGACAGGAACTTATTTTGGCCCCTTTCCACAGCCCAATCCTCTCTGTGCTGCTAGCCCAGGCATTTCACATATTAGTACTGAATTTACACTGAAGTGCCAAAGAAATGGTATAGGCGTGCATATTCAAGTACTGAGATATGTAAACAGGCATAACACTGCACTGCGGTTGGCAGTGCCTATATAAGACAGGAAGTGTCTGACGCAGTTGTTAGATCAGTTACTGCTGCTACAATAGAGGGCTATGAAGATTTAAGTTAGTTTGAACGTGATGTTATAGTAGGTTCACGAGCGATGGGACACAGCATTACCGAGTAGCAATGAAGTGAGGATTTCCCTGTACTACAGTTTCCCAAGAGTACCATGAATATCAGGGGTCCAGTGAAACGTCAAACCTCCGACATCGCTCCCGCCGGAAAAAGGTCTTGCAAGAACAGGACCAAAGACGATTGAAGAGAATCGTTCGACGTGACACAAGTGCAAACCTTTCGCAAATTGTTGCAGATATCAATAATGGGCCGTCAACAAGTGTCAGCATGCAAACCGTTTAATGAAACATCATCGATATGTGTCTTCACGTACCGTTGATGACTGCACGACACAAAGCTTTACGCCTCGCCTGGACCTGTCAACACCGAAATTAGACTATTGATTACTAAAAACATGTTGCCCGGTCGGACGAGTCTCGTTACAGATTGTATCAGGTGGATGGGCATGTACTGGTATGGAGACAGCCTCATGAATCTATGGACCCTGCATGTCAGCAGGGACTGTTCGAGCTGGTGGAGACTCTGTAATGGTGTGGGGCCTGTGCAGTTGGAGCGATATGGGACTGCTGGTACGTCTAGATACGACTCTGACACGTGATACGCATGTAAGCATCCTGTCTGCTCACCTCCATCCATTCGTGTCCATTATGCATTCCTTCGGACTTGGGCAAATCCGACAGGAAAATTCGACACCCCACACGTCCAGAATTGCTACAGAGTGTCTGCAGAAACACTCTTCTGAGTTTAAACACTTCCACTGGCCACCAGCCGTGTCAATTCCGTCCAGTACGACTTCAGACATTAGTCGAGTCCATGCCACATCGTGTTGCGGTACTTCTGCGTGCTCGCGGGGTCCCTACACGATATTAGGTAGCTGTACCAGTTTCTTTGGCTCTTCAGTGTAATAGACTATGTATTATAACAATATTTTGCTACTCACCAGTCATCAGTAAGTGAGTTCAAAGCCAGAGGAATTATTATGAGCCGCGCCTGATTAGCGGAGCGGTATGTGCGGCTGGTCCCGGCGGAGGTTCGAGTCCTCCGTCGGCCATGGGTGTGTGTGTTTGTCCTTAGGACAATTTAGGTTAAGTAGTGTGTAAGCTTATAGACTGATGACCTTAGCAGTTGAGTCCCATAAGATTTCACACACATTTGAACATTTGAATTATTATGTCAACTAGGTATAACTTAAGAAATGTTGACAAAAGATCTGTTATTAGCACGTCCATTTTTGAGACATGGAAATTCGTTGAAACTCAGTTCACTTGCATCTATCACTTGTTCGACAATGTAAACGCATTCCTTTTCAAGTTACGAGATGCTACACGCCTCACAAAGTATGGCTTCACCGCCCACACGTTGTCTAACTAGTTTTTAAAATATACATAATTTTACTCACTATAAAATCCTCTACCTGAAGAACTGGAAACATTCTCAAATTACCTTTAATGTATTATGCAGGACTTACGTACATAGAACGCATAATATTTAGAATAGGTGCAGGAAATACATCCTCATGTCTCACAAAAATGAAAATCCGGGAAACTGGTTGTGGCGGCGTCTGGTGCAAGTACATAATCCGTGAGATTATTGTAATTAAATTTCCAGTTTCAAAACGCTGTAAAAAACAAACCACTGCTCAGAATGACGTCAAATTTGAACGTAATGTTATTTTACAACTATAAGGCCCTGTAAGCGGGAGAATACGCGAAATATAAGACACGGGGCACACGGTTGCTTCCCAGTTTGCGTCTGATATGCTCAGAACAACTGTCTCAGTGCATAATCGCGCACTGCTGGTAAAGCTCTTTTACAAACGGTGGCTGTGCACCAGTAGTTCTGCAGAAGCTGTGAATACTCAAGGGTATAAAAAAAGCGTTTGTCCAATGTCTGTCTGTGGTCTGACAAAAATGTTTACCAAATTCAAAAATAATAATAATTTTTTTATATTTTTATTTATATTTTTTATATTTTATTTATATTTTTTATATTTTTTATTTATATATTTTATATTTTTTATTTATATTTTTTTATATTTTTTATTTATATTTTAAATTATTAACCAGAAGTCACGTGGATTAAGATCAGCTGATCTGAATGACCAGGCTGTAAGGAAATGACAGCTGATAATTCTCGAATTTCCGAAGTGCCTCTGAATCAGCTGCTTCACTGTGTAATGTGCAGAGCGACACCATATTGCACGAAAATGATCCTACCAACACATCTACACTGTGGAAGGATTGGATTGATGATGGGGCACTAATGATTCTCATAGTGTTTATCAGTGACAGGACAGGAAGCAGGACTCGCAGGACCCTTCTCGTCGTAAAAACACGGCCCTACGATAAACGATGCCGTCAACTGGCACCACACAGCCACCTTTGCAGAACGAAGCCGTACCGATTGGTGTGCGAGCCGATTTTCCTTTGCCCATGTTCTGCAATTCTGTGTATTGACGTGTCCTTGGGCATGGTAATGGGTTTGTCTGTCCACAGAATGTTCCATGGGCATTCACTGTCCTCTTCCAAGCGAGTAGTGAATGCAAGAGCAAACGTTTGTCTTATTGGCACGTCAGCATGAAGCAGCTCTTGAAAATGGGTCATTTTGTATGGAGAGCCATGCAAAATGTTTTCTAGGAATTTATGCTCTGTGCTCAGATGCATGCCCAAAGTAAGGACAATTCCCCGGCACTGCATGTTTGCACGCCACTGTTGGATTCATAATCTTCCTCCCTATCTCACACTGCACTTCAAATAATTTTCATTTGATAAAATTGCATGGCGCGAGATTCGATCCGGCGAACTTCGGATTACGAACTGCAGCGCTTACCGCTGCGCCACGACGCTGTAGAAAATCATTGATCGTAGAGAGTATTTCACCGCAACGGTTTCTTTTAACTGTCGATTTTCTCGACAACGGCTGAGAAGTTCATCTTGGTGCTTTGCCACAGTACACCTCTGGCCATGAGCTTTTATTATGCGCAGTCTGAGTCGAATCTGAATTTCACAATTGGCGGCCTCCCCTTGTTAGATGTGTCCGCCTGGTTAGCTGAGTGGTGACGTGCTTACCTCCCATGCAGTGGGCCTCAGATCGATTCCCGACAGGGTTGATTTACTCCGCTAGTGGAGCAAGCTGAAAGCAAGGGGAAACTACAGCCGTAATTTTTCCCGAGGACATGCAGCTCTACTGTATGATTAAATGATGATGGCGTCCTCTTGGGTAAAATATTCCGGAGGTAAAATAGTCCCCCATTCGGATCTCCGGGCGGGGACTACTCAGGAGGACGTCGTTATCAGGAGAAAGAAAACTGGCGTTCTACGGATCGGAGCGTGGAATGTCAGATCACTTAATCGGGCAGGTAGGTTAGAAAATTTAAAAAGGGAGATGGATAGGTTAAAGTTAGATGTAGTGGGAATTAGTGAAGTTCGGTGGCAGGAGGAACAAGACTTTTGGTCAGGTGATTACAGGGTTATAAATACAAAATCAAATAGGGGTAATGCAGGAGTAGGTTTAATAATGAATAAAAAAATAGGAGTGCGGGTTAGCTACTACAAACAGCATAGTGAACGCATTATTGTGGCCAAGATAGACACAAAGCCCATGCCTACTACAGTAGTACAAGTTTATATGCCAACTAGCTCTGCAGATGATGAAGAAATAGATGAAATGTATGACGAGATAAAAGAAATTATTCAGGTAGTGAAGGGAGACGAAAATTTAATAGTCATGGGTGACTGGAATTCGTCAGTAGGAAAAGGAAGAGAAGGAAACATAGTAGGTGAATATGGATTGGGGGGAAGGAATGAAAGAGGAAGCCGCCTTGTAGAATTTTGCACAGAGCATAACTTAATCATAGCTAACACTTGGTTCAAGAATCATGAAAGGAGGCTGTATACATGGAAGAAGCCTGGAGATACTGACAGGTTTCAGGTAGATTATATAATGGTAAGACAGAGATTTAGGAACCAGGTATTAAATTGTAAGACATTTCCTGGGGCAGATGTAGATTCTGACCACAATCTATTGGTTATGAACTGCAGATTGAAACTGAAGAAACTGCAAAAAGGTGGGAATTTAAGGAGATGGGACTTGGATAAACTGAAAGAACCAGAGGTTGTAGAGAGTTTCAGGGAGAGCATTAGGGAACAATTGACAGGAATGGGGGAAAGAAATACAGTAGAAGAAGAATGGGTAGCTCTGAGGGATGAAGTGGTGAAGGCAGCAGACGATCAAGAAGGTAAAAAGACGCGGGCTAATAGAAATCCTTGGGTAACAGAAGAAATATTGAATTTAATTGATGAAAGGAGAAAATATAAAAATGCAGTAAATGAAGCAGGCAAATAGGAATATAAACGTCTCAAAAATGAAATCGACAGGAAGTGCAAAATGGCTAAGCAGGGATGGCTAGAGGACAAATGTAAGGATGTAGAGGCTTGTCTCACTAGGGGTAAGATAGATACTGCCTACAGGAAAATCAAGGAGACCTTTGGAGAGAAGAGAACCACTTGTATGAATATCAAGAGCTCAGATGGCAACCCAGTTCTAAGCAAAGAAGGGAAAGCAGAAAGGTGGAAGGAGTATATAGAGGGTTTATACAAGGGCGATGTACTTGAGGACAATATTATGGAAATGGAAGAGGATGTAGATGAAGATGAAATGGGAGATAAGATACTGCGTGAAGAGTTTGACAGAGCACTGAAAGACCTGAGTCGAAACAAGGCCCCGGGAGTAGACAACATTCCATTAGAACTACTGATGGCCTCAGGAGAGCCAGTCATGACAAAACTCTACCATCTGGTGAGCACGATGTATGAGACAGGCGAAATACCCTCAGACTTTAAGAAGAATATAATAATTCCAATCCCAAAGAAAGCAGGTGTTGACAGATGTGAAAGTTACCGAACTATCAGTTTAATAAGTCACAGCTGCAAAATACTAACGCGAATTCTTTACAGACGAATGGAAAAACTGGTAGAAGCCGACCTCGGGGAAGATCAGTTTGGATTCCGTAGAAATGTTGGAACACGTGAGGCAATACTGACCTTACGACTTATCTTGGAAGAAAGATTAAGAAAAGGCAAACCTACGTTTCTAGCATTTGTAGACTTAGAAAAAGCTTTTGACAATGTTGACTGGAATACTCTCTTTCAAATTCCGAAGGTGGCAGGGGTAAAATACAGGGAGCGAAAGGCTATTTACAATTTGTACAGAAACCAGATGGCAGTTATAAGAGTCGAGGGGCATGAAAGGGAAGCAGTGGTTGGGAAAGGAGTGAGACAGGGTTGTAGCCTCTCCCCGATGTTATTCAATCTGTATATTGAGCAAGCAGTAAAGGAAACAAAAGAAAAATTCGGAGTAGGTATTAAAATTCATGGAGAAGAAGTAAAAACTTTGAGGTTCGCCGATGACATTGTAATTCTGTCAGAGACAGCAAAGGACTTGGAAGAGCAGTTGAACGGAATGGACAGTGTCTTGAAAGGAGGATATAAGATGAACATCAACAAAAGCAAAACGAGGATAATGGAATGTAGTCAAATTAAGTCGGGTGATGCTGAGGGAATTAGATTAGGAAATGAGACACTTAAAGTAGTAAAGGAGTTTTGCTATTTAGGGAGTAAAATAACCGATGATGGTCGAAGTAGAGAGGATATAAAATGTAGACTGGCAATGGCAAGGAAAGCGTTTCTCAAGAAGAGGAATTTGTTAACATCGAATATAGATTTAGGTGTCAGGAAGTCGTTTCTGAAAGTATTTGTATGGAGTGTAGCCATGTATGGAAGTGAGACATGGACGATAACTAGTTTGGACAAGAAGAGAATAGAAGCTTTCGAAATGTGGTGCTACAGAAGAATGCTGAAGATAAGGTGGGTAGATCACGTAACTAATGAGGAGGTATTGAATAGGATTGGGGAGAAGAGAAGTTTGTGGCACAACTTGACTAGAAGAAGAGATCGGTTGGTAGGACATGTTCTGAGGCATCGAGGGATCACAAATTTAACATTGGAGGGCAGCGTGGAGGGTAAAAATCGTAGAGTAAGACCAAGAGATCAATACACTAAGCAGATTCAGAAGGATGTAGGTTGCAGTAGGTACTGGGAGATGAAGAAGCTTGCACAGGATAGAGTAGCATGGAGAGCTGCATCAAACCAGTCTCAGGACTGAAGACCACAACAACAACAACAGTGGATTGTGTGTTGTGTGATCCTCAGCAGCGGCAGACAAGTCGCCCAATATGAAATCGACTGAAATAAGAGTTGCACTCGGCGGCCGAACTTCCCCGGATGGGGCCTCCCGGTCAACAATGGCACACGATAATTTCATTTCTTTTTTCTTCTTAGATATCCTTAACTGCGCCATGACAGCGTCTTTTCATCATCAACTTCAATTTTTGGAAAACCTTAAGTCGGCTGGGACAAAAATCCGGCGAGTACGGTGGGTGATCCAAGACTGTGGTCCATTTTCTGGTCAAAAAATTGCGCACAGTCTTCGCTTTATGAACTGGGGTGTTGTCATGGAAGAGAAACCAGGAACCAGTCTCACGGTACCCGGATCGAATGCGATGAATTCTCGCCCCATAGGCTGGAAAACTCAAAAGAGCTTAATGTTGCCTCAAAGCTCCATTGCAATTTTTCGAGGTATGTCCGGCACGTACTGTTACATATGTGGCCAAAATGCCTGCTGCAACATTGCTACATCCATGACTTTCTACACAGCTCGTAACACCATAGCTTTAATGCTCTACTGATTTATTTTGCCTTTTTGTTTTATTTAATGTTACATCGTTGAATTTCTGTAAATGCTGTTGGATTGAATCGATACCATGAGAGCGGTTATTCTTTTCTGTGTAAAAAAGTTTAATGTCATGGTTTGATTCTATGGAATGTAGTGTATCTATCATTTAAATTCCTTGTCTCATTCGGAGAGAACAAAACTTAATGTATATAATTGTAATTTCGTTTAAATAATTTTTTTGTAGAAATACCAATATGTGCAAAGGTTCTGTTAATATGTTTGGCTGTTGTTAAGTAATTGCTGATCCTCACTTACGGTTCTTAGTTATTTTGTATGTAAAAGGTGTTGTGGTTCCCCTCGGAAATGGAAGCATGCAGAGCGCGCTAATTGTTGTTGGCCTAGGTAGAAAAGGTGACGAGCTACCAAACTATCAACTGCTCATGTAAAAGTTGCATATAGTGCTGGTTCCGAGAGAGGCTTTTCCTGACGCTTTCCAATGTCTCGGATGGATGGATAAAGTGCTGGAACTATTCTGAAATCGGTATTTATCATCGCCACCAAGAAATGACAGAGTCCAGCAATTCTACCTGCAAATCCACCCGCCGACATGCATTCGCTATCACGTTGTGCAATCACCGAAAAAGGAATCAAGAAATTGTAAATATGTAATGTGAAGGATCAGCTCATTGGATGTTTTAGTGTGTGCAAATATAAGGTAACTTATACTCGAACTCTTATACCTACCTTGATTTTTTTTTATCCCTGGTCACATTTCCACATAGCGTCCTTCCCATGTCAAAAATGCTTACCGAGTGTCCATATTGTGAAAATAGGAAAGCCCAATGTTCTACTAACTAATGCCACTTGAACATAGTAAAAAGAAAGTTAAAGTTTATGTAGCAGAACTGAGTAATATAGTAAATGATGCTTGTTGAAAATAACTTTTCTATTAAAACTGTTTATTTATATTTTGTTGCCAACTTCTAAAGTGAATCTTCTCAAAACTGTGGCTTATAGGGTTTTGCAGATTAAATGATCACAGTGCAGTCTGTTGAAAATCATCCAAAGGTGAGCTATTGTATTATAACCACATCAGGTTGTGATCTACTGCAGTAAAAGTTGAGAACTGATACTGTTGAAAGTTACATTTTCATGACAAACTGCCTATTGGCTTCTGTCTCGGGTTCTTCGGCCGACGTTCATCTAATGATTTTTCTGACGTTTCGCCAGCACGAGTGGCTGGCATTGTCAAAGCTTCACCCTCCATAGCCGGTGGTGAACTGGAGCCGAGCTCGCGGCCGCAGACTATATGATGTACCTGGCGCGCCAATGTCCGAGGGCTTCTCCGCGGTCATTTCCGGTGCGGTTCTCCTCTTGCTACCTGCGACGGTCGTTCGCTGCAGTACGGGAAGCCAGGATCCGTTTACCTTAAGGCTTTCCTCTTTCTTGTTCAAACTGTTCGCGTGTTTTTGTATTTCTACAGCTTCTCTGAACAAGCGCGTGTGATAGTGGTTCTCTACAGCCAGAACTTCACGCGCCAGATCACACGCGCTTGTTCAGAGAAGCTGTAGAAATACAAAAACACGCGAACAGTTTGAACAAGAAAGAGGAAAGCCTTAAGGTAAACGGATTCTGGCTTCCCGTACTGCAGCGAACGACCGTCGCAGGTAGCAAGAGGAGAACCGCACCGGAAATGACCGCGGAGAAGCCCTCGGACATTGGCGCGCCAGGTACATCATATAGTCTGCGGCCGCGAGCTCGGCTCCGGTTCACCACCGGCAATGGAGGGTGAAGCTTTGACAATGCCAGCCACTCGTGCTGGCGAAACGTCAGAAAAATCATTAGATGAACGACGGCTGAAGAACCCAAGACAGAAGCCAATAGGCAGTTTGTCAACAAGTGGCCACGAAAGCCTCAACAATTTTGTATTACATGTTCATGCTTGTTAAGGGCTTGTTTCTTTAGTGTATTGAAAGTATGTTTAGTTTGCTCTGCTACAGTGGTGAAGATTAACCAAATGGTTCAAATGGCTCTGAGCACTATGGGACTTAACATCTGTGGTCATCAGTCCCCTAGAACTTAGAACTACTTAAACCTAACTAACCTAAGGACATCACACCCATCCATGCCCGAGGCAGGATTCGAACCTGCGACCGTAGCAGTCGCGCGGTTCCGGACTGAGCGCCTAGAACCGCTAGACCACCGCGGCCGGCGAAGATTAACCCCCCCCCCCCCCTCCATTGAAAGTAGTTAAAATACACAAAGTTACTTAATTATAGGAAGTTTCTATTACTCTTGCTATTCAAGTGAAATTCTGTGCAATATTGGATTCCTCTTGTGTATTAAAAGTGCGTATTAATGGTGTAACAGGATCAACAGTTTGTCTATTGTGCTCATGCTAGATAACGATTAAATGAAAGACCACTATCTATGAAAACAGTAACTTCTTTATTCAAAAGGCAGTGAGAAGCAATTTGTTAGTGAACTACATTTAATTTCCATTCTCAGTAGAAAGATGTTTGATAGTGAGAGAATTGATATATGCACAATAATTAATTTTCCTGTGAACCATATCCATATTTCTTGTCTGATAGGAATATGTTTGAAAAAGTAATATTGAACCTATGTCCAATTTATGAGTCTAAAGTGCACTGTAACAGTGATATTGAAACCACTCAGTTTGACCAAGCCTTGAAAGCAAAAAGTGGATGCCATTATCTGTTGTACTTATGCTAATAGCCTTGTTTTTCTATAAATGTTAACATTTTCACTTTCTTTAACGTCAACACCTGCTAGTGACCCAGTTCATTGCACTCTCATATGATAAAGTATAGATTGTGTTTGTCCGTTAGTGTTACTCATACCTATTTTCTTGAACAAGAATGTTAATCATTCTCATGCCTAATTAGGTTGGCGACCGTTTTGTAAATTATCATTTGGACAATGTGGATAAGTAAATTATTGTTTGTTCCTGTTTGAATATTTTCATAGTCCTGCCTTTCACTTCCGATGGGCCACCTCCGTTAGGTACAAGACGGTCAACATAACAAAATTCCTTTCAGAGGGTAACACTGCAGTGCTTCTTTATACTGCAATTGCTTCGACAAAAATAATTTCATTTATACGAGCTGCCTCCAGCTTTGAGGTTATGGTATAACAAAGGCGGGCGGTAGTTCTTGTAACTTCAGAGATCGTAACGCCACAACTCGTCACGAGATAGCACTGCAGTTTGGAATTTCACGCAAGCAGTCCTAATGGAACTGGGACGCTCTGCTTATTCGCGACACACTTTTCAGATAGTATCTACATATATCATTGAACGTACCTACAAAATTATGTAGCTGTACGAGTAATACACTCCTGGAAATGGAAAAAAGAACACATTGACACCGGTGTGTCAGACCCACCATACTTGCTCCGGACACTGCGAGAGGGCTGTACAAGCAATGATCACACGCACGGCACAGCGGACACACCAGGAACCGCGGTGTTGGCCGTCGAATGGCGCTAGCTGCGCAGCATTTGTGCACCGCCGCCGTCAGTGTCAGCCAGTTTGCCGTGGCATACGGAGCTCCATCGCAGTCTTTAACACTGGTAGCATGCCGCGACAGCGTGGACGTGAACCGTATGTGCAGTTGACGGACTTTGAGCGAGGGCGTATAGTGGGCATGCGGGAGGCCGGGTGGACGTACCGCCGAATTGCTCAACACGTGGGGCGTGAGGTCTCCACAGTACATCGATGTTGTCGCCAGTGGTCGGCGGAAGGTGCATGTGCCCGTCGACCTGGGACCGGACCGCAGCGACGCACGGATGCACGCCAAGACCGTAGGATCCTACGCAGTGCCGTAGGGGACCGCACCGCCACTTCCCAGCAAATTAGGGACACTGTTGCTCCTGGGGTATCGGCGAGGACCATTCGCAACCGTCTCCATGAAGCTGGGCTACGGTCCCGCACACCGTTAGGCCGTCTTCCGCTCACGCCCCAACATCGTGCAGCGCGCCTCCAGTGGTGTCGCGACAGGCGTGAATGGAGGGACGAATGGAGACGTGTCGTCTTCAGCGATGAGAATCGCTTCTGCCTTGGTGCCAATGATGGTCGTATGCGTGTTTGGCGCCGTGCAGGTGAGCGCCACAATCAGGACTGCATACGACCGAGGCACACAGGGCCAACACCCGGCATCATGGTGTGGGGAGCGATCTCCTACACTGGCCGTACACCACTGGTGATCGTCGAGGGGACACTGAATAGTGCACGGTACATCCAAACCGTCATCGAACCCATCGTTCCACCATTCCTAGACCGGCAAGGGAACTTGCTGTTCCAACAGGACGATGCACGTCCGCATGTATCCCGTGCCACCCAACGTGCTCTAGAAGGTGTAAGTCAACTACCCTGGCCAGCAAGATCTCCGGATCTGTCCCCCATTGGGCATGTTTGGGACTGGATGAAGCGTCGTCTCACGCGGTCTGCACGTCCAGCACGAACGCTGTTCCAACTGGGGCGCCAGGTGGAAATGGCATGGCAAGCCGTTCCACAGGACTACATCCAGCATCTCTACGATCGTCTCCATGGGAGAATAGCAGCCTGCATTGCTGCGAAAGGTGGATATACACTGTACTAGTGCCGACATTGTGCATGCTCTGTTGCCTGTGTCTATGTGCCTGTGGTTCTGTCAGTGTGATCATGTGATGTATCTGACCCCAGGAATGTGTCAATAAAGTTTCCCCTTCCTGGGACAATGAATTCACGGTGTTCTTATTTCAATTTCCAGGAGTGTAGTTTAGGAGATATGATGTCATAAACACTGAGATTTGTGAAAAACTTGCTTTTGCTTAATATAGGGCGCAAATCACGCAGACTGTATTCATCCATTGCTTCGTAATAAGAGCACTCATCCACTTGCGACAAACTTAATTTTAAACATTTTCTAAAAATTTTCCTTGCTTACATGTTTAACATGCTTACATGGTTAACTCGAAAATCGGTCACTAGATTGAAACACCGTCCAGGGAGTATCACGCCTTGGTAGCTACACTGTCCTCCAGGTGTAATACGCTCATTTTCTAAATGGATAATTTTCAGTCGATTGAGATACCGTTCAATTAGTTTTGTATGCATCTTGTCAGAGTTAGTAGTTAGGACGAAACGCGTTTTCAAACTCACCCTATCAGCTATAACAAAAATGGTAATTTTAGGGTCTTCCTACACTAGATAAATTTCTGCCGGCGACCTTGCAGTAGCCGTGTGTATTGAGTTGCTCTTGGGCGTATCTGGTACTAGGAGGACTCGAATGGGAAAAACAGGGAATCACCTGTTATGACGGTTCGAAAGGCTGGGCATCTTTTAAAATAGTGCACGGAATAACTAAAGTCTAAAATTGGTTGTCTGTCAGAAAAAGTGCAAATGGCTCTAAGCACCAAGGGACTTAACATCTGAGGTCATCAGTCCCCTAGACTTAGAACTACTTAAACCTAACTAACCCAAGGACATCACACGCATCCACGCCCGAGGCAGGATTCGAATCTGTGACCGTAGCACCAGCGCGGATCCGTCTGAAGCGCCTACAACCGCTCGGCCACAACGGCCGGGTCAGATATAGTTTCTAATAATGCACGTTCGACAGGAAAGTACAATTTATAACAATTATTAACTGAAGACCAGCTTTTATTTTTTCAAAGTATCGTCCAAAACACAATATTGTAAGACTAGAATATTTTACGTTACAAAAATTTCGTGCTAAACGATGAACGCGAAAAAACGTAGTGTATTTCTCAAACTCATCAAGTGTTATTTATTTATTTATTTCCTGTTAAAATTTACTCTTGTGGATTGTCTCTTCTAAACTTGTTCTTGTCACAGCTATTGCCCATAGTTATTGAGATACTTCGAAAGTAAGTAAAATGCGGTTCATATTTCCTGTGTTAATATTGTTAGGGATAAATTAGTTGTTGTTCATCTAAACCGAAAATCCAGTCGGTGAGTATAGCGGCTACCGCTCACACATTTTCGTTTGCCGTATGTTTTTGAAAAACCACGTGCGTAATTTTTTTTTTAGAAATAGTGGTAGCTTTTCAGATCCAACCGAATTGAAACACACCAGTACCGTAATTAATTTCTTTGAAATTTTCTCTTCTGAATACAATTATCCCTTAAACGATAATATTTTATTGGGTAAGCAGCGGTAAATAATCCACTTTTTTCGGCGTTGAAGACGTCTTGCATGTCTGTTGTTCAGGCACTGAAAGTAACGTGCGACAAGTTGCAACAGAGTCGAATCAATATCTTACAGTGATCGAGAAAGGTGTTATACATTTATTTCAGTAACGGGCCATAATACGAGTATTTTAAACCAGTTAAGTAATTTCGCTCTGTGATGACTATCTTCCTGTCAGAGTACAGAAAATTTTCCATTCACAAAGAGCCAACATATGTAAACATGTATGGCACAGTGAAATTAATTAGCCAGATAAGCTTCCTCGTTATTATATAGAAAAGTGAGTGCGACACAAATTGTTGTAAGCAAGAAAGGCAACGCAGCCTGCAATCGGTCTGCAGTCGTCGCAGGAAAAACTTCGATAGCTTAGCCGCAAACATTTTGACACAATGTCGTTCCTATTCATGATACATTCCAAATAATCCAATTTCCATAAAATTCAGTACTCGGTACTTTTGACAAATTCATCTGTTCTTTCGTAAAACAAACGATCTCATATGAGAACACTCTTAGCTCTCACGTAATTGAACCACGCTAGCAATTCACACTCTGCACCTTCCAGCTTAGCAAGATATATTTTCCCTCCGGATCGAACATAATGCGCTCATACATTACTATGATTTGTTATCTGTGTTCAGTTACGACACTGTTGTGTTAGCAGTGACCAACTATTTATAATTTCTGTCTCCAACCTCTCTTCTTCATCAACAGCTTTATACAATTTCATTCTCTTTTTAAAGAAAACGGTATCTTGTTTCTTTTAGTCTCCATTTCTATTCGGTCGCGCTTAAAATGACGATCTCCACTATATGTATAAAAAATAACACGGATACACTGTGCACAAAATTCATTGATTCCGATACACTGTTTACCGCTTGCGACACATCTTTGACTGACTTCCAAAACTGACGGAACATTACATAAAAGGTGGGTGTAAAATCACAGCCTTAAATCCGGAAAAAGCTGTCATCAAAGATAAAAACTGCGTTAAAGACTGCACAGTATCGTCAGTTTCAATAGGCCATAATTTACATGGGTAACCTTTTCTGTAATAACTGAGGAATGTTGATAGGGAAATGTCGTGACACATTGAAATGCGTACGTTTCATAGGCAGCGATGGCGAGCCGCAGAATCTCTGACCAGAGAGCATGTAGTCAGTTCAGTTGCGAGAGAGTAATAGCGCGCGAGAGTTCAGTTAGTTGCGAGATGCAGTAGTGGTACGTAGCGGGTCGCGAGAGCATGTAGTACAGTTGCGAATTAGCTGTTGTGTGAGGAGTCGGCGGGCGCCGACATGGGACTCTGGTCGAGATTCAGGACGAGGTATATTTTTTAAATAAGGTAATGAAGCAGCATTGCGCTCAGCTAATAATGTATTGTAATGGATCTTAAGTGTAATTAATTTGTTCAAGAATCGCCGCAATAATAATTTCGTTTTTAAAGCAACCATTTTTAACAAAGAATCCTTTTTTGAAATAATATTTCCCTTGCATTTCCTTAAAGAAAAGTTTCCCTTAAATTCAAAAAAAAATATATTTGCGATGCATTTCCTCCAAGCTATGGCGAAAAATTATAGCAGATGCAGTTTTATTGAGGTAAGAATTTGAGTTTAATCAGGGCCTAAAGATCGACATTTCGGTCTATTTGCGTTTTCATTGTCACTGAGATTTCATTTCTTATTAAATTGACTTTCATTTTGTGGGGAGGTCACACTTAGCGCGATTATAATTGACATGTCAAATTATTGTCATTATAAGAAAATTTCTCTGGGAGGTTATACTATTGTCTCTTTTTTCTCTTACATTTTAGCCGGGAGGTTACACTTGGCTCCATTTATATTAATGATTGTCCTTTGAAATTTCTCTGGGGAGGTTACAACATATAACAAATGTTTATGTTCGACGCTTTACAGATGACCGCTGTACAACATACAAATTCTCTTTCTAATTAATGCTGCTAAGAGTCGTTGTTTTGACCAGTCGAAAGACTGTAATTTATTTACGTTCAGAGAGTAAACGATGAAATTATCGGGAACGGAGCGCAGGTGTAGCGAGCGATGTAGCTGTCACATTTTCCGGACAGCAGAGGCAGATGGAGGACCCACCACTAATGGTCGCAGTAATAGGCGTGTCGGCCAGCCTTTGTGTCTACGCCGCAGCGGTAATTTCGGCTTGCGTCGTGTCTCTTGATTGGACGTGGCCAGCCCACCAATATGCCACCCTCGTCGTAACCATTCAGCTACTCACATCCATCAGTTTTACAAACAGACAGCGTATTGAGCTACGCGCAATGCCGTATTTATTTGCGACAGTAAATTGAATCTCCCATCTCCACTGATCATCGCATTAACCCCTATCTACACGCAGGTGTTTGCACTGCTTTCGTCCCCCACGCAGACGCCGGCAACGTCGACAAAGCACAACGCTGACGGCTTTTACGTCTGGCTCCAGAGCCACGACCGTTGGGCTCTTGTCAGCGTTCTCGGTAGTGCATACAACCGTAAATTGTGAAGAGGACACTGATGAAGTGTATGCCGTCGCGTTTGAATGTAATTGGACTGTTCATACATGATAGATACATCTATTAGCAAAATACCATTTGGATTTTAAAGAAGCTACAAGTGTGAAGTAACTCCAGCCACACACATATTAGTGATGATAAACTTTTGGACTTGCGATATTTAATAGACACCTCTGAAAGCTGGAATGTGTACAACAGATTATCAAAACAAATACGAAACCTAGAAAACACAATGAGCTATTAATTACAAGATAATTCCCAGCCTGCCTCCACTGCCATCTGTTGCATGGGGGCTTAATCAAATATTAATGCAAATAATTTTAATTTTTAGTAGCTGACTGTCCGGTTACGCAGTCTCGTAAACGGTTGGCCCTGACCAGTATTAGTACGCAATCTGACTGCATAGAATAACAACAAAGAATGAAGGAAAACTTCCGTTAACACAATTAATTAATTAAGTCCCCAGCAACTATAAAAGCTACGAAACAACAAAGCACAAATGTAACTGTTCTGTGTGTGGAAGTGTGATTCAACGTACACATCTGGCACGGTTCTTCCTCAATACGACAAGATGCTTTAAACGCCATCTACAATGAAGTAATAAAAAAAAATACTATAATTGCACATAGAAACCAGAATTACACTCTAATACATGAACACAAGCCAGATGCTTTGTTGACTGAACCTGTGACCAAGAGACATTGTTAGTTAGTACATTTGAAATAAAAAATTTTCTTTACTTTCATATATATTGACGAAACATACACTCTGATCATTACAACATCCGCAATCGAACAGCATCAGCTGTCTAGCCCATCAGAACAACTGCATACAACATGCTCACAACTAGTCACGGCTACATCAGAACTCCTACTGCACACTTCTCAAAAAACACTCTCCACGACGACTTCTCGACAAGCACTGCCAGTGGAGGCGGCTGAATAATACTCTTTGGCGCAATCTCTGGCGCTGTGACTCAGTGTAGCCACCTTTCACTGTTACCCCCTCTACCCAACATTATCACCAACTTTAGCACCTAACTAAACTGACGAATGAAAGACTTTTCTTGGAACACTTTTATTTTTAAAATGATGAAAGATGAATGGTACTTAACGGTACCCACAACCCCTTCTCAAAAATGGAAATTAAGTATCCACAGCGAGGGTTCACACTTGTTACCAAACACACTTCCCCTGCATTACTCCTCTCCATTTCGGCACTCGCTTGACCTGCACAGCGACACCCCATTTAAAATTAACCAAGCTGAAATGTGTGCACTATACTTACTGTTCGTAAATTACTTGACTGCTGCATGTCTTCTGAACTGACGGAAACTAGACGACTTCAGGCTGTTAATGCTTTGTGTCTACGCACTCTAACAATAATAATACTAATAATATTGCGTACAGCACTATAGTAGCACTTATGTAGTTGCTGCTGTGTCGTGCTGTTAATTAATTCATTTATCTGTTTCGAAGCGAGTAACGAAGAATTTCTGGGCTATGCAGGTACTATCTACAACGTGGAGAAGACATTTTCTTAAGATATTTATCATTTGTTACGTACATGTCTCACTTTTATCGTCAGCGATGTACGAGATAAAGAACAAGATATGTGCTCCTGTAGTATGTGGGCTATGTGAGGAACCTGCAACCTCCACCGCTTTAATGCTATTAATTGAAAAAATTAATTACTGATAACGTACGTAATCAGTATTAGATTCCTACAAAACTGTGATAATAGTAATGACCTCTTGTAAATAATTTTGTTTCATGACGGAAACATAGTCGAATGGTTTAGTCCTTACCCCTCAGAAAATTTTATTTCACCCCTCAGGGAGTAATTAGAACCAGGTTTGGAACCACTGGTGTAGAGCAATTTTGGTGAGAAATGTTTTTCAAGCAAGATTATCTATTTTAATTAATGTACGTATCTCTTCACAGTATATGTACACTGTAAGGGACGTGTTTTCTTATTGAAATGTTTTCTGTCACTTTCATTCTCCTTGTTACAGGTATCTTCAACTACGATGTCACGGCTGAAGCAAGTTTTGAAAATGAAGACGTAGAGCGAATGCAGTGGACTAAATGAAATGTGGTCACTGAATTTGTGTAAACAAGACAGCGACCACATATATCTATACTTGTCTGTGGGCGAACCAGGACAGTATTGTGATGCAACTATTGTATAATTTCGTTTGAAAAATCATAATTTTTTACGACAACCTCTATAACTCAAATAAAATTTTGTACAAAAATTAAAAAACATATACTGCTTCTTCCAAAAGTAACGACGTGAGAACGTACTATAAAGTTTTCAAAGTTAGCAGTGGAAATCGATATGTCCACATTTGCAGGGGCGTGTCAACGAACATGCGTGTTCTCTCAGATACATAAACTCCCTTCTTTACATTAAAGTAATTACATTCGTTTCCACAGACAATTTATCCCGATCTTTGGTAGATATCACAGTCAAACGGCATCTGCAAACTCTTTCACTAAGACATAAGTTTAATTCGATTTTGAGTAATTAACCGACAAATTTATGGTAATTTAACTGATATTGAAGGAAAGTCACCATCTGTGTGAAGTGCAGTGGAGACAGTTAAAATGTATGAAACGCCTCAAATTCCACATTGGAATGGTCCTATACCATAGAATGTCCGGTAGCGGTGTTCGAAGTTGTTCCAAGTGTTCCAAGCAGAGAAAGAGTCTTTGTTTTAATTTATAAATTATGTACTGTAATCTTTTGTGATCAACTGCCGTGAGGGTGAATGCTTTGTAATTTGGGTATTCTGTATCTGAAATTTTGACCGACGGGAATGGATTTGTGCTTTTTCCATTTTCTGGTGGGATAATATCTGGCCTTGGCCATCACGGCTCTTACTGGAGTGTGACAACAATTAACACAGTGACAGAAATATACTCCGAAGGAATGGGTTTTCTGATCACTACTTTTTTTCATTCTGATTGATATATCCGGATTCTTTACTTAATGATATTTCGTGAATTCCAGCATAGTTCGTACGAAATGATGGTGACAAATTTTTAATCACCGCTTCGTCTAATGCGTTCTCGAGCTCAATTTACTTCCATGTTGGGGGAATATTAAACCGCATGATTGCTGGTAACGGTTGGCAGACGCTGTCTTCTAGGAAGATTCTCGTTCCAAGGTATCGAGAAATGTTGGTCAAGGCGTAAAACGAGACTCAGCAACAATGGTTTGCACACGGTGTCCCACACCTTGCAGCAACGCTATGTTTGGACCTTCCAAGATTTCGTTACTCTGCTCGAAACAATAATGTCATCCAGAATGTAAGCTACGATGATTGTCTTTGTTTGAAATAAATAAAAATTTCGTACGTTATCTGTATTTGCAATTTCGTTAAACCGTTGGAAGAATAAAGAAAATCCCGTTTTAACCTGCTGTAAATGTAAAATTAATGACTATAATTAATCTTTGAGAACTCCTTTTGGCAAATTGTCAGACATTTTTCTTGACCCTTACATATCATGACATGTAAATATTTTCTAAGCAACACTATTTAGTAATATCAAATATACAGATGTACATATTTTGTACGAACAAAATAGCGCATCTGTTGTAGACTGCCGGCCGGTTTGGCCGTGCGGTTCTAGGCGCTTCAGTATGGAGCCGCGTGACCGCTTCGATCGCAGGTTCAAATCCTGCCTCGGGCATGGATGTGCGTGATGCCTTTAGGTTAGATATGTTTAAGTAGTTCTAAGTTCTAGGGGACTGATGACCTCAGATGTTAAGTTCCATAGTGATCAGAGCCATTTTTTTTGTTGTAGACTAATTGTAAGACTAACAAGAAAGTGAGTAACATCAACAGGACCAAAACCATAAAAGAATACCACCATTGATTCTAAGTAGTAACCTTACAGAAAATTGTAGCTATGAGATTCCATAATCCGTGTGAAGTCTTTCATTCCTAGATTCTTTTGTCGTAACTGTAACCGTGTTATTAGTGTCATAGATATAATTTCAAAATAATGGAAGTTCACTCTTTAATGTATTTTCTGAAATACGCATATAACAATTCCTTCCGTGTATCTAGACAGAAAGTGTCTGTTTTACTCGACATCTAGTTGTTACCAACGTAATACCTTCCCACAACCATCCCGTTGTTTTTAAATATTATACAAGTGCACAACATTAAAACATTAAGCAAGTTTTGCTGGTAATACGGGCATAGTACATTCGCTGGCTGCCTTAGTCTTCAGTGCAAACATTCACAAACTTAGTTAACACAATCAAATACATAAAACATTAATAAATATAGATGACAATGTTCAGCATGTTTTTTTCCTTAACCGCATCCAAGTCACAGTACTCTATCTTTTTGTATGTTTTCTTAAAGTCTCTAAAGCTTGGATTATGTTGCAAAACATTAGCAATGGATATTCCCACCTTAATTTTCACGTACATTGCTTCCTTGTAGTAGGGAAATTCCTTACAAACGTTTTGTGGACAATAATCTACTATAAGTTCACTTCTATATCAAACAAAGGCATCTGTTTGCCACATGACTTGTTCCTTTACAACTTAAATACCTGCCACCGTTTACTAGGTGATTTTTGCTTCGTTTGGATAGACTACCGAAAACATTGTGTATAATTTTTAACATTTTGATACTGTAGTGTTTCTCCAGTATTATATGTTTCATTTTCCATCCCTCTTTCTCACTAATGATGGGAATTCCTTCTTTCGATATTATATATAACTAAGGTAGTTGTTTAATGTATTTGGCTACAATTCTCTTTCCCTTTTGATTGTAAAGTTTATATTTCCGTCCCTCATTTAAGCGATTAACAATTGTTCCGAATTCCGTTTGTTGGCATCCAGATTTTTCAGTTGCATCTGACGATACTTACGTAATAATGCAGTTAGCTCATAGATCTCTTTTCGAATTACATTATCGTTAGCAATATCACCATGCTGTTTAATTGCTACATCACCTAAGTCTTCAGTTAGTAGAATGCTTTTTTCTTAACGTGATTCGACAAAATGAAGTTCTAGTAGAGAATTCATCTAATCAGCACAGGCGCTCACATTACCCAAGTGTAAATTCATATTGTCAGTCTGTAAACGCACTCGCATATTACCACCGGCCAGTTTACAGTGTAAGGCTTTAATGTTGTTTTTATGAACTTATTTTGTCTCTTAGAGATTGCTTAAAATACTTAAACATGTTTTTAGTTTAACCCCAGATATATGCGCTTTTCCTCATACGTGTCTTCCATCATCGTAGATTACTTTTATCTAATTTCCCTATCACCTGCCACAGATCTCCCACGCCGGCCGCGGTGGTCTCGCGGTTCTAGGCGCGCAGTCCGGAACCGCGCGACCGCTACGGTCGCAGGTTCGAATCCTGCCTCGGGCATGGATGTGTGTGATGTCCTTAGGTTAGTTAGGTTTAAGTAGTTCTAAGTTCTAGGGGACTAATGATCACAGCTGTTAATTCCCATGTGCTCAGAGCCATTGTGAACAGATCTCCCACATTATGTTTACAATTAAAAATAACAAAATTGCAGGCCACAATGACTTTCTTACAAGGGAACCTCCCCATCGCAACCCCCTCAGATTTAGTTATAAGTTGGCACAGTGGATAGGCCTTGAAAAACTGAACACAGATCAATCGAGAAAACAGGAAGAAGTTGTGTGGAACTATGAAAAAAATAGCAAAATATACTGACTGAGTAGTCCATGCGCAAGATAGGCGCAGGTGGTTAGCGTGAGCAGCTGCGGAACGAAAGGTCCTTGGTTCAAATCTTCCCTGAAGTGAAAATTAACTTTTTTTATTTTCGCAAAGTTACGATCTGTCCGTTCGTTCATTGGCGTCTCTGTTCACTGTAGTAAGTTTAGTGTCTGTGTTTTGCGACCGCACCGCAAAACCGGGCGATTAGTAGACGAAAGGACGTGCCTCTCCAATGGGAGCCGAAAACATTTGATCGCAAGGTCATAGGTCAACCGATTCCACCACAGGAAAACACGTCTGCTGTATTCTATACGACACTAGTGACGGCATGTGCGTCACATGACAGGAATATGTTGTCGACCCACCTAACTTGTACACTTGGCGAATGGGTAAAAAGATTCGTCTACCTTGCCCGATTTAGATTTTCTTGTGGTGAAAACATAAGAGTTTGTCAGATAATAATTGTCTGAAAATAAAAGATTGAACTTTTCACTCGAGGGAAGACCTGAACCAAGGACCTCTCGTTCCGCAGCTGCTCACGATAACCACGGGACCACGGTGCCCCTGAACCCAGAGTATCCTTGATGTTGCCTATTTTGCCATGGACTACTCAGTTTGTATATTTTGCTTATTTTTTTCATAGTTCCACACAACTTCTTCCTGTTTTCTCGATTGATCTGTGTTCAGTTTTTCACGGCCTATCCACTGTGCCAACTTATAACTAAATCTGAGGGGGATGCGATGGGGAGGTTCCCTTGTTAGATAATAAATAATAAAAATGCAATTTTTATATTTGCTACACCGTGAGCCAAGACACGCTTCACACTGGGCTGACAAAAGTCATGGGATACATCCTAATATAGTGTCCATCCTATTTTTCCCGGGTTAAACAAGTCGTTCGAAGTCCCCTACAGAAATATTGAGCCATACTGCCTCTATAGACGTCCATTACTGCGAAAATGTTGCCGTTTCAGGATTTTGTCCACGGACTGACCTCCCGATTATACCTCATAAACGTTCGATGCGATTCATGTCGGGCTATCTGGGTGGCCAAATCATCCGTCCGAACTGTGCACAACGTTCTTCAAACCGATTACGGGCAACTGGGGCCCGGTGACATGACGCATTGTCACCCATAAAAATTCCAATGCTGTTTGGGAAAGTGAAGTGAATTAATGGGTGAAAACGGTCTCCAAATAGCAGAAAATAACCACTTTCAGTCAATGACCGGTTCAGCTTGCCCAGTGCCTTGCTGACAACTTGGGCCCATGGCGTCGGTGGGTATGCGCCACATTTAAACCCTACCATCAGTATTTACTAACTGAAATCGGGACTCATTTGGCCAGACCACGATTTTCCAGTCATCCAGTGTACAACCGATATGGTCAAGGGCCCAGACTGGCCGCTACAGGCGATTTCGTGCTCTTAGCAAAGGCACTCGCGTCGGTCGTCTGCTGACATAGCCCATTAACGCCAGATTTCGCGGCACTATCCTAACGGATACGTTCATCGTACGTCCCACACTGATTTCTGCGATTTTATCACGCAATGTTGCTTGTATGTTAACAGCGACAGCTCTACAGAGAGTACGCGAAGGAACTTGCCCCCCTTCTTGCAGCGGTGTACCGCAGGTCTCTAGAAGAGCGTTGCGTTCCAAAGGATTGGAAACGGGCACAGGTCATCCCCGTTTTCAAGAAGGGACGTCGAACAGATATGCAGAATTATAGACCTATATCTCTAACGTCTATGAGTTGTAGAATTTTGGAACACGTATTATGTTCGAGTATAATGGCTTTTCTGGAAACTAGAAATCTACTCTGTAGGAATCAGCATGGGTTTCGAAAAAGACGATCGTGTGAAACCCAGCTCGCGCTATTCGTCCAAAAGACTCAGAGGGCCATAGACACGGGTTCCCAGACAGATGCCGTGTTTCTTTACTTCCGCAAGGCGTTCGATACAGTTCCCCACAGTCGTTTAATGAACAAAGTAAGAGTATATAGACTACCAGACCAATTGTGTGATTGGATTGAAGAGTTCCTAGATAACAGAACGCAGCATGTCATTCTCAATGGAGAGAAGTCTTCCGAAGTAATAGTGATTTCAGGCGTGCCGCAGGGGAGTGTAGTAGGACCGTTGTTATTCACAATATAGATAAATGACCTTGTGGATGACATTGGAAGTTCACTGAGGCTTTTTGCGGATGATGCTGTGGTATATCGAGAGGTTGTAACAATGGAAAATTGTACTGAAATGCAGGCTTATCTGCAGCGAATTGGCGCATGGTGCAGGGAATGGCAATTGAATCTCAATATAGACAAATGTAATGTGCTGCGAATACATAGAAAGAAAGATCCCATATCATTTAGCTAGAATATAGCAGGTCAGCAACTGGAAGCAGTTAATACCATAAATTATCTGCGAGTAGGCATTAGGAGTGATTTAAAATGGAATGATCATATAAAGTTGATCGTCGGTAAAGCAGATGCCAGACTGAGACTCATTGGAAGAATCCTAAGGAAATGTAATCCGAAAACAAAGGAAGTAGGTTACGGTACGCTTGTTCGCCCACTGCTTGAATACTGCTCAGCAGTGTGGGATCCGAATCAGATAGGGTTGATGGAAGAAATAGAGAAGATCCAACGGAGAGCAGCGCGCTTCGTTACAGGATCATTTAGTAATCGCGAAAGCGTTACGGAGATGATAGATAAACTCCAGTGGGAGACTCTGCAGGAGAGACGCTCAGTAGCTCGGTACCGGCTTTTGTTGAAGTTTCGAGAACATACCTTCACTGAGGAGTCAAGCTGTATATTGCTCCCTCCTACGTATAACTCGCGAAGAGACCATGAGGATAAAATCAGAGAGATCAGAGCCCACACAGAGGCATACCGACAATCCTTCTTTCCACGAACAATACGAGACTGGAGTAGAAGGGAGAACCGATAGAGGTACTGAAGGTACCCTCCGCCACACACCGTCAAGTGGCTTGCGGAGTATGGATGTAGATGTAGATGTAGATACGCATATTCCGCTGCTCTCGGTCGATAAGTGAAGGCCGTCGGCCACTGCGTTGTCTGTGGTGTGAAGCAAAGTCTGAACTTTGGTATTCTCGGCACAGTATTGACTCTGTGGACCTCGGAATATTGGCTTCCATAACGATTTCCGGAACAGAATGTTCCATGCAACTAACTGCAACTAACATTCCGCGTTCAGAGTTTGCTAATTCCCGACGTAAGGCTATAATCACGTCGGAAACCTTTTCCACATGAATCACCTGTCTGCAAGTGACAGCTCCGCCAATGCACTCCCCCTTATATACCTCGTGTACGCGATACTTCCGTCTTTTGTGTATGTCCATATTGCGATCGCATAACTTTCGTCACGTCACTGCCTGACACAACACAGAACCGATTCTGCATGACATGGATTCAGCGAACTCTTGGTAGGTTTCCGGAGGTATATCTCGCCAGACTCCCAGGTCACGCAGTTCCCTCAAATTACGGGTGGGAGGCTCCCATCGTGCACATAGTTTTCTGTACCGCAGTTTTCTTTGGTGGCCTGTAAACGCTCTCGCGACATGCCACGTTTGTCTGAGTGCTGTGTCTGTGTTATCCGACGATTTTCTCTGATGGATTCTGTTGCGAATTGGCAGGAGCCAATTCACGGGGTTTGGAGGAAGCCGAAAGGCACGCGTTTAAGCTCACGCAGGCTGGCGTGAGGTCTGGAAAATGACAAGGAAATTAGAACTTAGAAAAACGGACGCAGATGGTGAAATACTTAACTTTAATCCATAATTGGAGAACATCGCTCTTGATGATACATAAGTACTGGTAATGGCGCCTTGCTAGGTCGTAGCAAATGACGTAGCTGAAGGCTATGCTAACTATAGTCTCGGCAAATGAGAGCGTAATTTGTCAGTGAACCATCTCTGGCAAAGTCGGCTGTACAACTGGGGCGAGTGCTAGGAAGACGCTCTAGACCTGCTGTGTGGCGGCGCTCGGTCTGCAATCACTGACAGTGGCGACACGCGGGTCCGTCGTATACTAGCGGACCGCGGCCGATTTAAAGGCTACCACCTAGCAAGTGTGGTGTCTGGCGGTGACACCACAGATTCATCAGCCTGACTCCGATGAGTCTTGTCAGTTGCCGTACGTGGCCGTCCACTCCGTGCTCTATCACAGGCGTTGATAATAGTACCGCCGTTTCCTTTATTACGAACACGAACAACGCGAAGTCACACACTACTGGTGTTGACACAATCATTACCTTATGTAGCTTTCATTTTTCTATGTTTTAGAATTGGAGGCACATCTTCTGCGGTTAGAAACTCGATTACAGCACGCTGTTTCTCACGCGCCGACATACGAGGTGCGACAATAAAGTAATGAGACTGATTTTCTTTGCAAGATGTGGCAACCCTGCAGGTTTGAGTAGGCAAAATATCTTTGACATTGGTCTATAACCTGCTTCTAGTCCAAGAAGCACATCGATGCAACTGCTCAGACGTGAGATGTGCTGTAATAAGCTAACGCGTGTTTATGTCTCTCGTCACGGAAATAGAACCGCATAATATTGCGCAACGGTATGCCAATTCTTTATGCGTTAAATTTGATTAAAACGAGACGACAACTTACTGTAACTTTCAGAATGTTTTTTGAGAGGAGGTTATGTCAATAGCTCAAGTTTTTAGTCGGCATAAAATGTTTAGTGAAGGCAGAACGAATGTTGAAGATGAAGACTGCAGAGGACGACCATCAACCTAACGGACGGATGTCAGCTTCGCCAGGGTGCGTGAACACATACGATCTGATCGAAGATTATCCGTGAAAATGACTGCAGAAGAACTGAACATCAACCGAGAAACGGTTCGTCTAATAATAACTGAAGATCTTGGTATGAGATTTGTGAAAAAATGGCCCCTAAAAATCTCACACCACAACAGCGAGAAACACGGATAAATGTGGCAGCCGATCTGTTAGAGCAAACGGAAATCGATCTAGAATTGTTGAGCCCTGTTATCACTGGTGATGAATGTTGGTTTTTTCAGTTCGGTCCAGAGACAAACCGCCAAACTTCGCTATGGTACTCAAAGGGATCACCCAGACCAAGAAAAGCTCGCATGTCAAAGTCAAAAGTCTTGTGTGCTTCTTTGATTCCAAGGAAATTGTTCATAAAGAGTGGGTACCTCCTGGACAAACAGTTGACCAAAGAAATTTTAGAAAGACTTCGTAAAAGAGCTCTTTGTGTCCGTGCCAACATTGCTGATAATTGGATTCTGCATCACGATCATGCGCCATCCCATATTGCTCTGTCAGTATAGCAATTTTTAAACTCAAATCAAATTTCAGTACTACCACAGCCACCTTATTCACCAAATATCGCTCCGTGCGACATTTTTCTATTTCCAAGAGTCAAAACGGCGGTCAAGGGACACCATTTTCAAACAACACAAGATGCCCAAAAAGCTGTAACGAGGGTCTTGGAGGATATTACAGACGATGAGTTCCAGAAATATTACCATCAATGGCAGAAGCGCTGGAAAAAGTGTGTGCAATCAGAAGGGAACTACTTTGAAGGAGACAACACTAAACTTGACTAAAGCAGTAAGCAAAATTTTTTTTCACATCAGTCTCATTACTTTATTGTCGCATCTCGTAGCTACGTTGTACACCTCCATGTTACAGCCGGCCGGTTTGGCCGAGCCGTTCTAGGCGCTTCAGTCTGGAACCTCGCGACCGCTACGGTCGCAGGCTCGAATCCTGCCTCGGGCATGGATGTGTGTGATGTCCTTAGGTTAGTTAGGATTAAGTAGTTCTAACTTCTAGGGGACTGATGACCTAAGATGTTAAGTCTCATGGTGCTCAGAGCTATTTGAATTTGAACCTCCATGTTACACGCTACAACTCTGTGTCCTCTAGTAACAGACGGTTGAAACTACGTGAGTGAAGCAGCAATGTTCCCCGAGTAACATCCATGGCATGTAGTATATTATGTACTGGAAATCTTCTGAAGTACTTCTACACTAGTCTTGCACTTTTAGGGGAAATTCATGATGCCACAGGGCTGTCTTACAAAATTATTTTTGCACAACCGGTTTCGATCTATGGCGTGGCATCATCAAGCATTTTTCCAGGTTTGTAGATGCTCTTAGTGGTTGCGTGAAGAAAAAAATACTGTCGTCGATGATCACGCTGCTCTGCAATTTCACTTAAAACTTAACATCGCTTGAAGGAGAAACCAGCAAAAGTAATGATGTAAACAACTAGAACCAGATCATTAGCATAAGATTCGAAAATGAGAAATTCTGGAGAGGCTTTTTGGTTTTGTTGTTCTGTCAGTGTATCACACACGTCGTACAAGAATTTATTGCGCTACAATGATCTACAATTACGCGTGCACTGAGTCACAAAATCAGTGCCTAAGATTTTCGCCATGCGAAGTTGCTTTCGAGTATCAAACATGCATGCTCCTTCTGCAAATCTCGCACGATCCACCTAGAGCGAGCATACCTAGGCAAAAGGGCTCTCCATGCCAGAAGAAGGAGAGTAGGTCAGTCGTCAAAATATTGTGAATAAAAACGGAAACAAAAAATCGGCTCAGTACCCGAAAGAGCACTATAAGGCCCACAATGTTAATAAAATATCGAAAACGTCTAAATATTGGTAACTGAATCTTCGGTGAGACTTAGTTTCGCCATGTAACATGGACACTTTTCATGGCTTCGAGCTTTCTATTGAACAAAATATTGCTTATCGTTCTCTAACTTCCGCTGAATGCGAAGTAGTCTGTAGTCACATAAACACTGAAATTGGCCCTATGTTCTATCACAAAGCAACCACGACATGGAAATTTTAACTACTGGACTTCAGATCGACTGATAAGATAATGAACTTCACTAAACTCTTCCTATATCTTCCTTTTACAAGGAAAATATGGTTAATGACAACAATAGGTGGAATGGCGTGCTGGTATGCATTGGGGAGATGTTTGAAGGACTAGGTTGATTTCAAATCGATATCTATTCACAACATGGAACATACTCGTCAACATCAATAACATTTAAAACATATAAAATCCTAACATTATGGTTCCGTACGAGGAAACTGTCATTATATTATCACTGTAAAGGGAGTATTAGGTTATACAAGTGACACAACATGGACTTCAACACACAAAGATTCAAACATTCAAAGAATAACCGAAGGCAGAACATCCCATTTTCCAGTAGAACTTTAGTTGTCAAAACTGGCTTGTGACTCACAGTGAAAAGAAGCACGAAAGTTAATGAGGGTCACGAGGCATGGGGTGAATCATGATCAGTAGAATCATGACCTGTCTGAATCTAGTTCAACGATAGCAAAGTTATTATTCTCCATTACCCCATAATTCTCGTGACAAGTGACTTTAAAACTAATAGAAAGTTCTCTAACACGAGAACCTCAACTAACTTCCGTCCAGACTACCTTCCAAGTTCACACAAAAGCGGCATGTCATAATCGCCTACCCCAGCACGGCGATTTACCAACTCTGTACAAAACCCAATCTGCCTTGACTCTGTGGGCGGAAATAGTATCTTGGAGGGGGCGAGCTGACCAATCGACATGGCAGACTTTTCAGCGGTAACAGGCGCCAACGCCAGTCACAAAACGAGAGACACAATACCTGGTTCCTCTGCTCTAAATATATCATCGGGTCTACAATAGATTTGATCAAGGGCTGGTCTGAGAGAACCAACAGCGAGGCCGTGCATTAAGAACGTGTGATGAGACTGGCACCCCAAACCAGCTTCAAAAACTTAAACTCAATGGCAGTTCCCAGGCCCTGCTAGGAAGCTAAACCAAGAACGTCCATCTGAATTTGTCACTGTTATGCGTCTGTAGTTACACACACATGCATTTTTTGAGTCATTAGTCTTTTGACTGGTTTGATGCTGTCGCCAAGAATTTCTCTCTTGTGCCAACCTCTTCATCTTGGAGTAGAACTTACAACCTACGTCCTCAACTATTTGCTGGATGTATTCCAATCTCTGTCTACCTCTACAGTTCTTACCTTCTATAGCTCCCTCTAGTGCCATGAAAGTTATACCATAAAGTCTCAGCAGATGTCCTATCATTCTGTCTCTTTTTCTTGCCAGATTTTTTTCCATATATTCCTTTCCTCGACGATTCTGTGGAGAGCCTCCTCATTCCTTATCAGTCCACCTAATTTTCAATATTCTTCAGTGGCACAACATCTAGAATGCTTCGATTCCCTTTTGTCAGTTTTCCACAGTCCATGTCTCACTACCATACAAAGCATTCTCAGAAATTTCTCCCTCAAATTAAGGCCTATGTTTGATACTAGTAGAATTGGCCAGGAGTGCCGTTTTTGCCAGTGCTATTTGGCTTTTCATGCCCTCCTTCGTCCGTCTGTAAAGGGTTATTTTGTTGCATAGGTACTAGAATTCCTTAATTTCATCCACTTCGTGATCACCATTTCTGATATTAAATTTCTCGCTGTTCTCATTTCTGCGACTTCTCATTACTTCCGTCTCACTTCGATTTACACTCAACCCACATTCTGTACTCACTGGACTGTTAATTCCATTTAGCAGATCCTGTAATTCTTATTCATTTTCCCTGAAGATAGCAATATCATTAGTGCATCTTATCATTCACATCCTTTCACCTTGAAACTTCTTTCCTGTCTTACATACGATCTACCTATCATCCATGTTTAGGAATCGGGGTTGAATGTACAGGGGATGCTGGGTATGAAACACAATAAAAAGAACATAAAAAATCAATCAATTTGGTTCTCAGCTGGGTCTGCAGAACTTGAAAAGACTACAGAATCACATGAAAGGTGAATTGACTGCTGCCTTTCATTACTCCCCAGGATGGTTAGAAAAATCATGGCGGACCAGTTATTCCGATTAATTACAGCGAAAAGGAATTTTTTTGTTATGGATTCTTTTCATTACCCCATATAATTGAGCAACCACAAGAGGCAATCCATTGTTCTACTGATATCATTGATTCGACCGTTATTGTTCATAAGTTGTTTGATTCTGCAGTCTATAGTGGACCGTTTCCGCTTTTTCAAAAAATTGTCCATTGCTAGTGCTGCTGGGGGAGGGGGTGACTTTTATGCTGCCACTACTCATTGCAAACATATATATGACCTCTTCTAGAAATTTCATGTGTTAATTAGAGATAAATCGTCATTAGCACTGTCAGTAATGTAATAGTCGTTTTTAAAAATGAACACTAGCGGTCTCGTCTGCAAAAACTTGTATCTTGATCGCAAACAGTTTCGGACAGTTTTTGCCCATCCTCATACCAAGATGGTAGGTGATAGCGGAGAATAGAGTGGGTGTTGTAACTCCGCGAACGTATTACAACACCCGCTCCTTTCCCCGCCACCGGCTACCATCATGGTATGAAGGTCTAAGGATGGTCAAAAAGTGACCAAAACTGGTTACCATCAGAATTAATGTTCTTGTGGTCGAGACTGTTTGCGTTCATTTTTAAAGTACAGGACGATTACAATTAAAGCTAAACTTTCAAAACGCTATAGAAATAACACCACTGGTCAGAATGACGTCAAATTGCAACGGAATATTATCGGAGAAGGGGGAAAACGTATACCAGAAGAAAAAACTAACACGAAAATTGATCTATAGATGGCGCTGTATGTGTCAGAATACGTGAATGAAAACACCTGTCACGCGCACGACCCATTGCAATTGCTGTAAACACGCCGGGAACACGGCTTTTACTCCTTTCGCGTCTGCCACGTTCGTCATGACTGTCTCAATGCATGATCGCTCTCTGCTTGTAAAGCTGTATTATAAGAATGATGAATGCGTCACTCTGCAGAAATTCCGGCCACTGAAGGGTTTGAAAAAGGCATTGGTCCAATGACTGCCGTGGGTGTGTAGAAAATGATTCGGAAATTCGAAAAATCGGGTTCTTTTCGTGTGAAACCTGGTAGAGGGAGGAAACGAATTGATTCGACGTCAGTGGTAGCAGTGGCCACGCAATGCAGGAGGAGACGAGTGGTGGTGTGCAAACGTGTAATGCACAGAGAATTGCCCGAACATTGGACATATCCCTGAGCATGGTGCTTAAAATCCTACAATACATCCTTCTTTGCTATCCATTCATAATTACCCATGTGCACGAGTTGCTTCCTGTTGACCTGCCAGCAAGAGAGACCATTGCTTTAGAATTTTATGCGCGCATGGGAGTGGACAATGATTGGCCGTGGAAGATTTTGTAGACAGATGATGCCCCCTTCCATGTGACAGGATATGTCAGTACACAGAATTGTCGAATATGGGCAACGGAAAATACAGACGCAAATCAACCAGTACCACTTCATCCTGAAAAGGTCACTGTGTAGTGCGGGTTTACGACATCATTTATCATAGGGCCGTATTTTTTCGAAGAGACAGGTGTTTCCGGTCCAGTTACCTGTACCGTCACTGGTAAGCGCTATGAGTGTCTTTTGTGCAGCCACGTCATTGCAGGTCTCCAACAGCGCGGATGTGTGGATGGGATCATTTTTATGTAAGATGGCGCACCTCCGCACATTGCAAATCCGGCTAAGCAGCTGCTGAAGGGCCATTTCGGAAGTGCTAGAATTATCAGCCGCCATTTCCCTACAGCCTGGCCGTCCCGATCACCTGATCTTAATCCACCTGTCTCCTGGTTGTGGGGCTATCTGAAAGTTGTGTTCAGAGTTACGATTGCAAACTTAACTGCATTGAAAGCACGCCTTGCGCAACACATTCTGAACGTGACCCTCGAAACACTTCGATCAGCTGTGTAACATGTTGCTTCTTGATTTCAAATTGTTGCAGAAAACTGACAGCATACTGAACACGTTTTGCGCCAGTTATACGGAAATAATTAATCCGATTGGATTTTGATTTATGCCTTTTGTGCGGTGTTTGGCCTCAGGACAATTAAAAACCGATGTGAGTGATGCTTTTTATGCGGTTTTTGGCCTCAGGGCAATTAAAAACCAGTTTTTCCCATCTGATATGACCTTGCTGTAGTGGATGGGCTCACGTAACTAACAGTACCATACCTGTAGACCCATGCACATTGAGTAGTACAGTTTGTTTATCGTCAAACGTACACCTTAGGCATAGTTGTATGATTCATTTGTCGTTTGTAGTCGACCACTATTAAATTATGATGCTGACAATGCCGTCTACTGCTAGATTTTGTAACTATTTATTTTTATTCTGCAATTTTACGTCGTTCTGACCAGTGGGGTTATTTCTACAGCGGATTGAAAGTTTAATATTAACTATAATCATCCTGTACACTTTGTAAGGCCGCTATTCTCCATGAGAAATATTCTCAAGAATTAACAGTCGTTAATATCCAGACTCTGCTTAATCATGTCCTTCATTCTGTACCAAATAAAGGAGATCGGGCTTAAAGATTGACCGTTCCTGCCTTGCACTTCAGTCTTCAGATTCGCTAGTGCAGGGCTTCCCAACGTGTGGTCCGCCAGCTCTTTCTAGGGGGTCCGCGGCCACCTTTCACCAAATCGTGCAAAATAATGAGTAACATTATTGAATAAGAATGTGAAAATCAAATTCATCTCTATTTTTGTGTGTGTGAAAAACGTGTACTTTTACTTCAGGTCGTATTCCCAAGCAGCCTTTGCGGTTCCTAAGTGAGAATGCATACACAGTTTAGTGCCGGAGAATGCGGCTTCTCTGATCGACTGTTTCGCAACAATACGGGGGTCGTTTGTGCGCCGGCTCACGGCGCTAGATGCGCTGAAATGTTTTACGCATGCGCGGAGCGAGTTTTGTCGACCAATCACAGCGCTCGCTGGCACGTATGCGGCCCCAGGCATCATTAAATGTTAAACTAGCTTTGTCAGTGCACTACGTATTTCATAAGTCGATTTTGACCAGTTTATCACTTCTAACATGGATCGCTGGCTGAACTCAGGGTCATTGAAGAAGGGCGCAGTTTCTCCATCGTCTTCACAACAAGGGAAGTTTCTAGTTGAAAGGAATGAGAAGGGAGGACGACCAAAGGAAGACTTTACATACATTTGAACATTTTTCTTCGGATTTCACGAAAAACCTTTGTACACATGTACTGAAGAGGCATTTCCGGCTCGCCATTCGATAAAAATGATATTACAAGTAACATAAGAACTGACATTGTACTAACAAGAAAAAGATGACTTCACACAATGGAATGGGAGGCCTCCTTCGGGGTAGGCGACAGGTTGCTGACATTCCTAACGCAACCCGTACTCTGACATCACCAAACATGCACTTCACTAAGAACAATAACTACCGAATTACTTTCTCGTTTCAGTTGCCCATTCCAATAACGCACGCCCATAGAGAAATGAGTCTCACAGTCTCCCACCATACCTATTTAATTCTATTTATCACTAGGTGGTTCTTGCAAACAGCTACACGCAAAACTACAATCAATACTACAATCAACTATATGCACAGCGACTCCGCATGAATCTACACACACAAGACAAATTTAGTACCATTTGAAGTATCCCCTTAACGACATTTAACAACATCCAGTTCTTGAGTATGCACCTTTTCTTGGGCATTTAATTTGGTTCTACGAATTTCTTCAGTGTTGGTGTGCGAGCTGCACTAACCATTAACCTTTTTTTTTTAAATTTTAGCGAAACATCTTTGTTTATCGACAATTAGAGATAAATCTGTGCTCTGTGACATGCAGCGCTACTCCATGGTCACTGGTTACTGACAAACGGACCTACCCTACGGTCCGATGTTTTGGAGGCTAAGTAGAAGACTGCTGTTCCTCTTCCACCTTCTCTGGTTGGTAATATAGGCCTCTCTTGTTGGGTTGTCCTACCCCTGACTACTTGAAGTCGTTGAAGTAGTTGATGGTTTCCATGTCCTCGGTGGAAGGCTTCCTCTATCCCGATATAGATTTGTGGTAAAAATAGCAATGATGCCTCGGCATAGTTTCAAAGGTTGGCACTACCACGAGACACCGACGACATCGCCCTCTAGGTGGTGCTGTGCAGCTCTACGAGCTCCGTGACAGATTCGGCCCATTTGATCAGGTGCAGCCAGCCAGGACACTTCGCTTCAGCATCGCACCTACGTACAAAGTAATGTAATCGTTTATCACCTTGTTTTTGCACCAGTAAACCATTTTCTTGCAGTACCAACTTGTATTACTGAAACATCCCCTTAAAAACATTTATGAATGTCTGTGCTGATAAACACAGTCGCTATATTCCTTTCTTTGGAGTTGCATTTAGTGCTGCAGTGCAACTTCCTTTAATGCGTCCGCTTGCTTAGCTGAGCGGTAACGTGCTTGCCTCCCATGCAGTGGGCCTCAGATCGATTCCCGACAGGATTGATTTTCTCCGCTCGTGGATTGTGTGTTGTGTGATCCTCACCAGCGGCAGGCAAGTCGTCCAATGTGACATCGACTGAAATAAGACTTGCCGAACTTCCCCGGATGGGGCCATCCGGTCAACAATGGCACACGATAATTTCGTTTCTTTTTTCTTCTTGAAACGTCCCTTTAGAAAAATTAGTGAATTCCTGTGCTGGTAAACCCCTTACGTTATTTTATTTTCAAACAGCTGAGCAGAACTGAACGTACTCAGACATTTCGCTCTTTACCTATTCTGATCAACATTTTTAGCACAACGCAGTCTGACTTACAATAATCCCTACAAAAGAATGGCCCTGACTGACAGTAAACTATACCTTTCATGAATCACTTACTTCACAAAAATCTTCGTTACTCGAACTACTGCAATACAGCGAGCGCCAATACTGCCAGCTAGATAAAAGATTCTAACTACTGAAGGCACTAACTACTGATAAGCATAGTTAGCAAATGAAAGATTTTGATAGAGAACAAACAATGTATTTACCTTAATAGCGTTCAAAAGTCATAATATATATATATCAGTTCATGACATCGAGTCTTACAAATTTACTGTCTCTGATGGACACACGTCCAGATCATCCGCTCTCAAAACTCCGCCATGTCTCTCCCCAGATCAACCACTGCTGGCGGCTCACCTCCAACTGCACAACGCTACGCGCTGTTCACACCCAACTGCCCAACACTACAATAGCGAATATTACAACAATGCCAACCAGCCACAGACGGCACACAGCACAGCCGGTGATTTTCATATACAGCGCTATGTGGCGTTACCAATATAAAAACCTAAAGAGCCTACTTACATTACCTTTTCCCGTTCCTACCCACGCGCCGCCTCCCAGGCGGGATCCAAAAAAATTCTTACCTCATCCAGTTCTCTGTAACAGCGTACAGGTGTAGCTAGTCAGCGGGATTGACGGCAGGATTGGCATTTATGCTCATGAGCTCCTTGTTCGATACGACATCACACATGAGGTTGCGAATTTCAAGGAGGATTAGCGATATCCGGAAGTGTACAGGGATAGGGGTCATTCGTATGTGTGTCCCGTCTTCTTCAGCAAACTGCATGGTGCGCTCGTCTGGAAGCGGTAGGCATACGTGCAGATTTTCCTCCGACTCTGCCCCGTCTTGTGAGGTTCTCTCTGTGGGCTTCTCTTCGTCTCGCGTCTGCTGGTCAGCTTCCCCTTCTGGAGGGAGAGCGGGCGTCTCTACGTGCATCAGCATCATCGCGGCCTCCCGCATTCCTGCGGGAGGCGAGGCTGTGTCCGTCTGGGTGGCAGCGCACACTCCGCCTACC